>NC_044312.2:70530244-72002744 GCF_007474595.2 Lynx canadensis
AGTAAAATGCCTCTTCAACCCAACTTACATGGGTCTTATTCTTCATCAGTACTTGCTTAGGCACCCTGCGTAGAGCAACACCCTAACTCTTTGCAATGCTTATTTAGGTTGACACAGTGACATGGAATTTCATGGGACCACAGATCATGGAAGCAAGTTAACAGAGTTGTGACGTCAGTTTTGGTTCTGAACGCACAACAGTTGGAAATCGGCTCACGCCACTTCCGTGTCAGGAGCACCAGTTGAGAGGTTGTCTGTCAGATGCTTCCATCAGCCAGAGCAAGAGATCAGCTCCCCATCTTGGTAGCTGGTGGGCCAAAACTTGCATAAAAAAAAGGAAAAAAAACCTGGCAGACCAAGTCTTAGATTTGCTAATCGTAGCTACTAGGGGGTACACGCTTGAAGAATAACCCACAACGAAGAGCGCTTTCGGGCAAACGTGTTCCTCAAAGGTGAGCCTGCGGAAGCCCTGTGTTCAAATTCAGTTGCAGCGCCCCCAGCATTCTGGCACCAGTGATTTTCCTTGTTTGGAAGAATTTTGCAGGAGTTAAGCAACCCATCATTGTCCCACTTCTAACATGGCCGACACGCCTAATGGTAAAGAGTGGTCTCTGGAACCAGACTAAATCCCTGACACCACCATTTACAGTTCATGAGATGTTAGGCACACCACTTAATTAAGCTCTCTGTGTCTCAGTTTTCTTTTCCATAAAGTGGGAATGATAACAATACTAACTTCACAGGATTCTTGTGAGGAGGAAATGGATTAATATGTGTAAAGAGCTTAGAAGAGTTTGGCATATATTAAGTGTTATATATTTGTTGGCTACTATTGTAAATCATTTCGTGTGATCCAGTCCTTGCCTTGAACTCCAGTTCTCATAAATGTGTCTCAATCTTTAGGCATTCATTGATTCCATAGATATTTAGGGACTGCCTTCCATCTGGCTGACCTTGCCCTTAAGGTGGCCTTGTTCCCCAGTGAGACTCATGTAGGAGCCCTGGTTGCCCCCAGGCCCCCCCTCCCTTGCTCCTATCAATCCTTCCAAGCCCTGGAATTCTGCCTCTTAAGCCAGACCTGCTTGCTGCCCAGTGTCTCTGTTCTCTTCAAATAGTGGGAGCTCCCTGGCCTGCCTGCTCACCTCCACTACCAGTCTCTCTGTCTCATCTTTCAGCTCACTGCCTGGTCTGGTCTTGATGCTGGCAGCACCCTGGAAATGTGTTCAAGCAATGAATAAATTATTCAATGCTTTATTTCCCTCCAGGGAAGAACTAGGAAGCCAGACCTTATTGAGTCAAAAGAATTCCTGCTGCCCCTTTACTGCAATAATTTAATCTCTAAGAAGTTCAGGAAAAACAAAAGCAAAAAACAAAAAAACAAAAACCTAAGGAAATACCCCTCTAACCATAAACTATCCCTCTTCATCGAGAGAAAACAGACTTTTCCTGCTTAGAATGGCACAAACAGAACTCTTCCATTTCACCACAGCTCCAGGGAATAATAGGCCACCAGCTGCCACCTTGGGCTGCAGGTTTCGGGAACTTGGAAAGGGGAATTTTCCATCCTGATTATTGCCTTTGCAGTGTTCTCAGCTGCCAGCACATGGTGGTGGGCGTGGGTATGAGCCAACTTTTGTGTTCCTAAATAATAAGGCTGAGATGCTGTCCTCCTTTGCTACAGAACCCTGGCCACCCATCTATCAACCAACCCTGGCCACCCATCTATCAACCACCTTGCCTACACGCACCTACTATGTGCAGGCCCTTAAAAAAATAAGTCACCTCTTCATGTATTTTTTAAAGCATTGGAAGGAAAGCTGATACTCAAGGCAAAACTAAGAAAATTCTCATACTACCAAAGCGGAAGAGACTTGACCGAGGTCATACACCCCAGGAAGGGTAGATCCAGGATTTAATTATGTGAGCCTGGGTTAAAAGACTAATTCTTCAATAGCGCTAAATTTACTGAGACCTGACCAGCCTAATCTCTTGCCTCTCTGTAGCTTTTTTTTTTTTTTTTTTTTTTGACTCCACACCCATCTTATATTCTCAGATAGCACCCTGCTCATTGTGACCTCTGGGCCTTTGCACAGGCTGTTTGACGGGTTTGCAACATTCTGGTTCACCCCGACCACCTTCATCTGGGTGACTGCTGCCCACCCCACACTTTTGTTCTCAGCTTAATCCCCATTGCCTTGGAAACACTTTTCTATTTCCCTACTCTGGATTAGCAGCCCTCTTCTTTTTTGCTCCAGCCTTTTGGTTATCCTATCATGCCATCTTCCATGCTGCATTGCAGTTGCCTGTTCACATGTTTCATTGCCCTAATATCCTAAGACAAGGCAAAGCCCTTGTCTGGTTTGGCTCAGAACCCCCAGGACCCAGGATTCAGAGCATAACATGTGACCAGTGAGTATTTGTTGAATTAAAAGGAAGCAAGCTCTCTCTCTACCAAGCTGCCTCCCTGACAGGTCAAATCTGAAAATAAAGATACCAGCTTTGCAGTTCCTGGCTAATGGCTCCATGCAGGCTGAGCACCTGACCTGTGATCTTTAAAATGTTCTGGGGTAAGCCTTGAGCTCTCACCAATAACTCTTACAAGTTCACAGCTCACCCTTGTCATTGCCCTGTCACCACCCCCATTACATGGGAATTAAATTTTTGATTCCAATACAATGCAGCTCAAGCCTAGGAAAGGCCAGGGTGAGCCTTGAGAGACAGTGAAAGAAAGCTAACATTGCTTCTACCTTCACATCTTCCTTTTTTAAAAAAAAATTTTTTTAAGTTTATTTATTTTGAGAGAGGCAGAGACAACGTGAGCAGGAGAGGAGCAGAGAGAGAGGGAGAGAGAGAGAATCCTAAGCAGTCTCTGTACTGCCAGCATAGAGTCCAATGCGGGGCTTGAACCCACGAAACTGCAAGCTCATGACCTGAGCCAAAACCGAGAGTCAGACACTCAACCGACTGAGCCACCCAGGCAGCTCTAAAAGCAAACTTTTAATTGAAGCACACATACATACATACATACATAAAGTGGCTACATCATAAATGTGCAGCTCACAGTTTCCCATTCATTTTAACACATGCATGTTAGCAGCACAAAAATCAGAAAATTACTGGCACTCCAGAAGCCTCCTTTTGTCCAGGCAGTGCTCCCCTACAAAGGGCAGCCGCCATCTTAACTTCTAATACATAGAATTTTACAGCAGGTACTCTTTTGTGTTTGGGTTCTTTTGTTCAACTTTGTAGTTTTGTTCAACTTTATAGTTTATCCATGTAGTTGTGCATAATTTTGGTTTGCTCTTTCTCATAACTGTATAATATTTCATGGCACGAATATACCACATTTCATTTTACCATCCTATTACAGATGAACATTTGGGTAGTTTTCAACATGGGACTATTATGAATAGTGCCATATAAACATTCATGTGCATGTATTCTAGTAAATATATGTATGCATTTCTGTTCTTTACATACTAGGAATGGAATTACTGGGTCATAAGATGTATAGCCCAGCTTTAGTAGTGATTATTAAACAGTTTTCCACAGCAAGAGAAATCTGGTAATCTACATCCTTGCCAACACTTGATATTGTTGGTCCTTTTCCTGGTATGTGTAGTGATATCACATTGTGATTTTAGTTTGAATTTCTTTGGTTTTTGCTATTGTGTTGTTATTGGTCATTTGGATAAATCTCAAGTGCCTGTTCAGTCTTTTGACCATTTTTTTCTCTTGAGTTGTCTGCCTTTTTCTTATTGATATATAGCAGTTATTTTTACATTCCAGATAAGAGTCCTTAGCTTAGTCAGTTATGTGTATTCCAAATATCTTCTGTTCTATGATTTGCCTTTTCACTCTTTTAATCTTTTGATGAACAGAGGTTTTAATTTTACCATAATTCAAATGATCTTTTTTTTCTTCATGGTTAGCACTGTTTGTATCTTACTTAAGAAATCTTTGCCTGCCCCAAAGCTATCAAGACTTTGTTCTTTATTCTTTTCTAAAAGTTTTATTGTTTTGCTGAATTGATCTGTAATTGAAATTGTATGTGGTATGAGGTAAGAGTCAAGATAGATTTAAAAATTTTTTTCCAGAATCCTTTGTTGGAATGCCCATCCTTTCCCTTCTGCATTAGTGTGACCTTTGTCATATATCAAGTGACTATATATCTGTGGGTCTATTTCCAGACTCTGTATTCTGTCATTCTGTTTCATTATTTATTTGTCTATCCTTCACATCTAGAAGCATTAGTTCTCTAACTTTATTCTTCTTCAGACTATTTTGACTATTCTTAGTCCTTTATATTTCTGCATAAATTTTAAAATCATGATGTCAACTGTTATTTTAAAAAAAACTCCACTAGTATTTTTATTGAGATTATGTTGAATTTATGGACAAATTAGGAGATATTTGACAACTTTGCATTATTGACTCTTCTAATCAACAAATATGTTCTATCACTTCATTTATTTAGATTTGCTCTCCGTTCACTCAGTAATTTTTTTAAGTTTATTTATTTTGAGAGGGAGAGAGAGCGAGAGAGCACAAGCAGTGGAGGGGCAGAAAGAGAGGAAGAGAGAGAGACTCCCAGCAGCAGAGCCCAATGCAGGGCTCAGTCTCACAAACCATGAGATCATGACCTGAGCCAAAGTCAAGGGTCCAGTGTTCAACTGACTTAGCCACCCAGGTGCCCCACTCAATAATGTTTATAGATTTCTTTTTTTTTTTTTTTTGTCTTTTAAAATTCTTTTATTTTTCTAATTTACAATAGTTAACATTATTTTTAGAAATTTCAAATGATATACAAGTGTCTGAAATAAAATATAAGTGTCTCTTTGTCCCCTGCTGTAGTAACTCCTCAAGGGTTGTTATTGCTTTTTTTTATTTTTCAATTAATTAATCTATTTATTGTTTAATTTACATCCACATTAGTTAGCATAAGTGTAACAATGATTTCAGGAGTAGATTCTTAATGCCCCTTACCCATTTAGCCCACTCCCCCTCCTACAACCCCTCCAGCAACCCTCTGTTTGTTCTCTATATTTAAGAGTCTCTTATGTTTTGTCCCCTTCCCTGTTTTTATATTATTTTTGCTTCCCTTCCCTTATGTTCATCTGTTTAGTATTTTAATTCCTCATATGAGTGAAGTCATATGATATTTGTCTTTCTCTGACTAATTTCGCTTAGCATAATACCCTCCAGTTCCATCCACATAGTTACAAATGGCAAGATTTCATTCTTTTTGATTGCCGAGTAATACTCCATTGTATATATATACCACATCTTCTTTATCCATTCATCCATCGATGGACATTTGGGCTCTTTCCATACTTTGGCTATTGTCGATAGTGCTGCTATAAACATGGGGCTGCATGTACCCCTTCGAAAAAGCATACCTGTATCCCTCGGGTAAATACCTAGTAGTGCAATTGCTGGCTCATAGGGTAGTTCTATTATTAATTTTTTAGGAACCTCCATCCTGTTTTCCAGAGTGGCCGCACCAGTTTGCATTCCCACCAGCATTACAAAAGAGATCCTTTTTCTCTGCATCCTTGCCAACATCTGTTGTTGCCTGAGTTGTTCATTTTAGCCATTCTGACAGGTGTAAGGTGGTATCTCATTGTGCTTTTGATTTTTATTTCCCTGATGATGAGTGATGTTGAGCATTTTTTCATGTGTCTGTTGGCCATCTGGATGTCTTCTTTGGAGAAGTGTCTCTGCATGTCTTTTGCCCATTTCTTCACTGGATTAATATTTTGGGTGTTGAGTTTGTTAAGTTCTTTATAGATTTTGGATACTAACCCTTTATCTGATATGTCGTTTGCAAATATCTTCTCCCATTCCTTCGGTTGTCTTTTAGTTTTGCTGATTGTTTCCTTCACTGTGCAGAAGCTTTTTTTTATTTTGATCAGGTCCCAATAGTTTATTTTTGCTTTTGTTTCCCTTGCCTCTGGAGACATGTTGAGTAAGAAGTTGCTGTGGCCGAGGTCAAAGAGGTTTTTGCTTGCTTTCTCCACTAGGATTTTGATGGCTTCCTGTCTTATGTTTAGGTCTTTCATCCATTTTGAGTTTATTTTTGTGTATGGTGTAAGAAAGTGGTCCAGGTTCATTCTTTTGCATGTCGCTGTCCAGTTTTCCCAGCACCATTTGCTGAAGAGACTTTTTTCCACTGGATAGTCTTTCCTGCTTTGTCAAAGATTAGTTGGCCATACATTTATGGGTCCATTTCTGGGTTCTTTATTCTGTTCCATTGATCTGAGTGTCTGTTTTTGTGCCAGTACCATACTGTCATGATGATTACAGCTTTGTAATATGTCTTGAAGTCTAGGATTGTGATGCCTCCAGCTTCGGTTTTCTTTTTCAAGATAGCTTTGGGTTTTCAGAGCCCTTTCTGGTTCCATACAAATTTTAGGATAGCTTGTTCTAGCTCTGTGAAGAATGCTGGTGTTATTTTGATAGGGATTGCTGTTTTGTAGATTTCTATGGAGAAGAGGTCTTGTTCATTTTTCACTGGATTTATTCTTAGATACTATATATTTTATACTATTGCAAGTGACAGCTTTTTAAATTTTCAACTTTTGTCGCTGGTATATAGAAATGACATTGATTCTTGCATATTGACTTCTTATTCAGAGATCTTGCTAAATGCACTTTTTAATTCTATTAGTTTATGTACAGATTATTTTGGAATTTTTACTTTGGAATTTTTATTTTGGAATATTATACTATTATATCTTCTACCAACAATTCCCTTCTTATCATTATGCCTTCTATTTCTCTTTATTGCCTTATTTCATGGTTAGAACCTGGTGATAGTGGGCATTCTTGCCTTGATTCCAGTCTTGTGGGGAAAGCTTTATTTATTTGGGGGGACAGCTTTTTAATATCTCATTTTTAAGTATGATTTTTGCCTTAGCTCTTTTGTAGATTTCTTTTTTTATCAGGTAAGAAAGTTCTTTTCTATTCTTAGTTTGCTGAGTGTTTTTTTTTTATCACAAATGGATATTGAATGCAATCAAATGATTGTTCTGTATCTATGAAGATATACATATAGTTTTTCTTTTTTTCTGTTAATGTGATGAATTATAGTGATTGAATTTTGAATGCTATACCACCATTGTATTCCTGGAATAAACTCTACATGTTTGTGATATAGTATAACGGGATATAGCATCTGTTAATATTTTGTTTGAAGTTTCTACATCTACGCTCACGAACAAGACTGGAGTTCTGTCTACACTTTTCCCTTCAATTTTGAGGTGGAATTTTTTACCCCAGCCTGACCCCCCTTTTTATCCTATATATAGACTTGATTCAATAGGCTTTGCTTCTATTATTAGCTTAACAAACTTTCCCCTGGGACTTCTATCTTCTCTCTCACTGACAATGCAAAAAGCCTTCCTAAAAACAAAGCAATTGTGAGCCAAATCCCAGTTCAACCACTCACTGAGAATGCGTCCAATGACAAGGTACAGATCTTCTCGGAGACTTTCCTCATCAATAAAATGGGATTGAAACGTAAATTGGATAACATACAAAAGCACCTGGTACAAACATACGCTGAATAATTCCTATTTCTCACTACCTCTTCTATCTACTACCTAAAAAGTTGGAAACACAGAAGAGTATTGGCTTGCTTACTTACTTACTTACTTACTTACTTACTTACTTACTTACTTACTTACAGAGTTTAGGCAACAGTTAAGATTCAAACCTGAAAAATGAACTAATCGGGATGGGAGAAGTCCATTCTTTTTGCTAAACTCTAAAACACAAAGCGGTTATTTACTGCTCCTGCTAAGTTTTTAAATACAAGCTCCTAGATTTTTTAAATTAGATAAACATTGCTAGAATTTATCATCCAAAGTGCTACAGTTCCTTCCCTGAGGCTTCAAACTCAGGTGTTAATGTAGTAAACATTTGGAAGTTGTCCAGAAATATAGCCTCTCTCCCATATATAACGATATTTATGTAGAAAAGTCAGCTGGGAAGGACACTTTTAAATAAAGTTCCTTTTTCTAAAAATATAACTGCAGTGCTATTTGTCAGTGCACAGTAAACATATAACCAGATTCTAGAGTAGCAATGAGGATAGGAGGTTGGTGGTGCCCTGAGATTATGGTTTTTATCTCCAAGATGAGAATCACATAATGGGCTAGGTTTTAAAGATATCAAATACATCAGGGGCCAGAAGTTCAGAAAAATTGGGCTGGGAAGACTGAATTCAAAGAAAGCAGAGATTTATGAACATCAAGAGCAAATACTTTCATTTGTTGCCTGGGGCATTGGACAGGTACCACCCTACTTGTCCCCTGGCATCCCTACCCCAAGAGCCGACTCTGGTGACAGCCATGCATGACATCAGAATGACCTCCTAACTAAACCTGGACTTGGCTGAGGCTGTGAATCCCCAGTGGAGTAGAAAAGGCATGGCCTTAAGTTTGACAGACCTGCTCATAATTTCAGCTCTGGCACTTACTAGCAGCTCAGTTCCCTCATCCATAACATGGGGCTGGTAACCGACCTACCTAGAAGGACTGTTGTGAGAATGGAGGGATGTCAGCTAACGCCTACGAAGTTCCTGTTGCAGGGAAGGTGCTCAGTAAATGGTAGTGGTTGTAATAATGATATCTATAGTGATAACAATGGCAACAATTATGATGACAACAACAGAATCAACACCCATAGCTTTGGGTGGTGGGGTGTTGAAGGATCATTTTTATTCTATAAAACTATTACTCTGCTTCCAGAAACAGGAAGAGTAGCCCAGCTGGTTCTTGTCTAACCTCCAGACTGTTATTTTATGGATCTCTGTGCCCAGACACGTGATCTTAGTTGAACGAGTCATGTCTAATTTCCCCAAAAGCAGAGCCTGAGGAAAGGACTTTGGTGCAGGTAGTTCATATAGAAGGTGAAGGAAGCGGGAGTGAAAGGACTGGGATAGAATGACAAGGGAGAAGGGAGAAGGAAGAATCAACCAAAGAGTGTATTTCGAAGTCATTGGCATCAGTACACCTCTGAAAAGTGTACAGGATGCCTTCCAGCATTGTCCCTGAGCACCCACCCCTCCACAGGCTGGGGATTGTCTCCAGGAGCACTAACTTCCCTGCACTCCAGGCACTTGGTTGCTGGCCAAGTCTTTTCAGAGCTTCAGAGAAGGCCTTGAGGCAGTAAATGGAAAGAAGCACAGTACACTGGAGGTGGACACTCACTGACAGGATGACTGTGTTCTCACACTTGCCACTGCTTATCTGTCAGCCTCCAGAAAATAGAACATGGACCCTGACGATAAGCCTGTGTCAGGGCTCTGCTGCTTGTTTCTGGGAACTTCTGTCTGTACACCTGACTCATCCTGCTGCTATTTTCCTGCCACTTGCTCCACCCACCCAATGGACTTCTACACCCCCCACCCCCTCAGTGCTGACTGCCACTGGAACCACAACTAAGCTAACCATACTACTTACAAAATTCAGCTATCCTGTAAGCCCTTGCCTTACCCTAATAGACAGATCCTGTGAATGCTCCAGGTTGTTCCCAATCTCTACTTTCCCTGGAGAAATGGGATATCAATATTAAAAGTAACCATTTATTTGGGGTGCCTGGGTGGCTCAGTGGTTGAACATCCAACTTCAGCTCAGGTCGTGATCTCACAGCTCATGAATTTGAACTCCATGTTAGACTCTGTGCTGACAGATCAGAGCCTAGAGCCTCCTTCGAATTCTGTCTCTGACTCTCTCTGCCCCTCTCCCACTCATATTCTCTCTCTCTCTCTCTCTCTCTCTCTCTCTCTCTTTCTCTCTGTCTCTCTCTCAAAAATAAAATGAATAGGGGCGCCTGGGTGGCGCAGTCGGTTAAGCGTCCGACTTCAGCCAGGCCACGATCTCACAGTCCGGGAGTTCCAGCCCCGCGTCAGGCTCTGGGCTGATGGCTCGGAGCCTGGAGCCTGTTTCCAATTCTGTGTCTCCCTCTCTCTCTGTCCCTCCCCCGTTCATGCTCTGTCTCTCTCTGTCCCAAAAATAAATAAAAAAAAAAAAAACAAAAAAAAAAAAAGTTGAAAAATAAAATGAATAAACATTAAAAAATTTAAGAATAAGTAACCATTTATTGAATGTTATGTACCAAGAACTGTACTATTTTTATATGGATTTCCTTCTATGACACCTGTAACAAGCCTAGAATGTAGGCACTATTGTTATTTTCACTTTTCCACAGAAAAGGAAACTGAGTCTTAAAAAATTTGGGAAGCTTGTTCAAGGTCACACACTAGTAAATGGTGGAAACAGGAGCCTAATGATGACCTTGAACCAGTAGGATATTCATATTTGAAATAAGGATAAACTGATCCATATAACTGCATGGATGAGTGTCAAAACTATGCTAAGTTAAAGAAGCCAAACTCAAAGGGCTACATACTATATGAGTTCATTTATACTATATTCTAAAAAATGCAAAACTATAGAGACCAGAAACAGATCATAAATTGCCAAGGGCTGGGGATGGAGGAATGCAGTTGAGTACAAAGGGACACGTGGTGATTTTTGTAGGTAGTAGAAATATTTTGTATTGTGATTGGTTACATGATTGCATGCATTTGTCAAAACTCGCTAAACAATACATTTAAAATGATAATTTTTATTGAATTTAAAAAATCTTTTCTTTTTTTAATGTTTATTTTTGGGTGACAGAAAGAGAGAGCATGAGCAGGGGAAGGGCAGAGAGAGAGAGAGAGACACACACACACAGAATTCAAAGCAGTCTCAGTGTCAGCACAGAACCCAGCAGGGGGCTCGAACCCTCGAGCTGCGAGATCATGACCTGAGCCAAAGTCGGACACTTAACTAACTGAGCCACCTGGGTGTCCCTAAAATATACTTTATTTTCTACAGAGAAATAAAGCAGACAGTAATTTTCTTCTTTCTGGGTGGGGGAGAGGTAGAGAGAGAGGGAGAGAGAGAGAATTCCACACAGCCTCCTTGCTGTCCGCACAGAGCCCAGTATGGGTCTCGAACTCACAAACTGTGAGATCATGACCTGAGCTGAAATCAAGAGCTGACATTTAACTGACTGATCCACCCGGGCCCCCAACAGTAATTTTCTTCTGATTGCCCCAGCAATTGCCCAACTGTGGGAATAGAAGGGAGCAAAAATCAAGGTTTCAGAGGCTTGGTGGAATAAATGAGCTAAGGTAAGAGCTCAGCATCAGGTTGCAAAGATCTGAGGAAAGAGTTCAAGGAGAGGAAATGGAAACAGTCAGCTTAACTTTCCCAAAAAGCCTAGGAGTGTGGGAAAGACAAAAGATAGACTTTGTGGGAAGACAACAGGGACAGAAAAAAGATTTTTTTCACTCAGAATGAGAAAATTTGAACCTCTTTACTTCAAGGGAGAAGCTCCTCCGTGAAAAAGAGATTAAAGGTGGAGTTTACCCATGTATTTGCCATCTCTAGCACTCTTTATTCCTTTATGTAGATCTGAGTTTACATCTATTTTCATTTCATTTCAACCAGAAGTCCTTTAGTATTTCATATACTGCAGGCATGCTGGTAATATATTAATATATTCACTCAGCTTTCATTCATCAAAAAAGTGTTTCATTTCACCCTCATTTTTGAAGGATATTTTTGCAGGATATAGAATTCAAGATTGACTGTTTTTTATTTCTTTAAGAACTTTAAAGTTGTCATTTCATTGTCTTCTGGTTTGTCTTGTTTTTGAAGCCAGCAGTCATTCTTATTTTTGTTTTTCTGATTGTAATGTGTCTTATTGGCTCTGGCTGCTTTTAAGACTTTTTTATTTTCTCTAATTATCATTTATTATGATGTGGATAGATATAATTTTCTTTGTTTTTATCATGTTTGCAGTTTATTGAGCTTCTTGGATCCATAGGTTGATATTTTTCATCAAATTTGGGGTAATTTCAGGCATTATTTCTTTAAATATTTTTATACCTAATCTCCCTATCCTCTCCTTCTGGGATTCCAGTAACCCTTATATTAAACACTCACTGTTGTTCCAAAGATCACTGAGACTCTAGTTCATTTTTTTTTTTTAGGTTTTTGTTTCTGTTTCATTTTAAATTGTTTCTATCACCCTGTCTTTAAGTTTATAGACCTTGTTCTTTGCCATACCCGAATACAGATATTATATTTTCCAGGTCTAGAACTTCCATTGGGTTTTTAAAAATAGTTTCTTTCTCTGCTGAGAGTCCTCATCTGTTTACCCATTATGTCCATCTCTTCCTTTAAGTCCTTCAACTTGAGGGTAGGTGTTTTAAGGTCTTTGTGTGGTAATCGTGACATCCCCATCATCTCAAGAACTCTTTCTTTTGGCTGTTTTTTCTCATGATTATAGGTCATATTTTCCTGCTTCTGTACTTGTTAGTAATTTTTTATTGTATGATGGAAATTGGTGAGTAACTGAATTTGTTATCTTCTTCTAAAGAGAAAGGAGTTTTGATCTAGCAGATGGTTAATTTACTGGTATATCTACTTGTTTCACTTTTGAGGCTTGTTTTCTAAGCTTTCTTAGGGTGAGTCCAGAGTAGCCCTTACTCTAGTGTGAAAGTATTTTTCTCCTAAGTTGTGGCTTTTCCACAAATATAAATTGTGAATGCCCAGAATGGCCAGCAAGGTTTCTCAAATATGGATAGTTGGAAGTCCTACGTCTTCAGCATTGTGTGACTTCTGCACTCTCCATTCAGCTCTTAGCTCCTCAGTAGCTATATTTCCCAGGCTTGTGAAGTTCTGTCCTGCACACATACAGCTTAGTGTTTGGGCAAAGACGTAAAGGGACTCCTATGCATATTTATGAAGTTCCTCCTTTGTGGCATTCTTACTAGTATATTCTTACCCATCGACCTCAGCATCTTCAGGTTCCTGTCTTTGCCTCCTCAGCTGAGCCAGACTGTCATGCTCTGCTGTCTTCCACCTTCCTATACCACAGACCAGAAAATGCCCAGGACAAACATAGGGCTCACCTCTTTCCCTTATCTCAAGGGTCACAGTATTTTTGCTGACTATTTTCTAACACCTGAAAATTGGTGCTTCACATATTTTACCTGATTTTATAGTCATTTATATTGAGAGGGCTAGCCCAGTGCCATTTATTCCTTCAGAGTCAGAAGCAGAAGTTGTGTTAGCGTGTATAAATTTGGAGGTTGTCTATAGATAAAACTATCCTATTGTCTTCTCTACTTCACATTGCCTTCAAGATAAAAACTTTTTATTAAGACATTCATATCCCTTCTGATATGCCTGGCTAACTGGCTTCCTCACTGATCATCCCTTCTTTACAAATACTCTCTCTCTCTCTTCACTTTGACCTACCTTGTGTTTTACATGTACTCCTGGCTTTCTGGTATGCTATGCTTTTGCACATACTGGCTCTTCTACAAAAATACCCTCCCCTTTCTCCTTAATTGCCTTGTCAACTCCCACTTATCCTTTAGAAGGTAGCTCAGCTGTCATCTCCTCCAGAAAGCTCTCTCTAGTACAGTCTGGGTTAAATATCCCTCATGTGTGCTATTGTGTCACTCTGCTTTGCCTTTATCCAAGCTATATTATGTACACTTCATTGTAATTGCCTGTTGTGACCTGTCTTCCATACCTTCCCACCATCCTCCAGACTGAACATCTTAAGGAGCAGGACTAAGTCTGACTCTGCTCAGAGACTCCAGGGCCTCGCACAGATTTTGTGAATCTTTTTCTATGAAGGACCAGATAGTAAATATTTTACAGTTTGCAGGCCAGAGAGTTTCTGTTACAACTACTCAACTCTGCCACCATAGCAGCAAAGCAGCCATGAACAACACATAAATAATTGTGAAATATAAAACTTCATTGGAAAAAAAAAAAACAGTCAGTGGGCTGTGGCTCGCTGGTTTCTAACCTAGCATATAGTATTCCTAGTAAACATTTATTTAGTGAATGAATTAATAGAATAGAATATTATTATTGGAAGCCTCAGAGGAAATGCAAAAGGATACAACAAATTGTGTCAGTGCAAGGGTTTTCCCTAGAATGGAAACGTGACACTTTCCTTAAGACCTTAAGGAAAGAAAAAAGACTAGCTGAATTAAGAAGGCAGAAAGATAGAAAGTTGAGGAATTTCTGGCCAAATTGACAGATCTCCCCATGCAGGGTTTTTTCCAGGAGGCCATACCAGGATGGGATCCTGAAAAACAGAATAGCTTGGTCAGAGTGAGTTCCTGAAGTAGCCAAGCACAGGAAGAGCCAGAGGGCAAGTACCAGCTGCGTTCTGGGCAGCACCCAGGGGCAAACCCAGAGGAGCCAAGTTCTGTAGCTGAATCCAAGGCATCGAAACCCCAAGCAGATTCTGGAACTGAGCCCAGGGAGAGAATAACAAGGGCAAGAGGGAAGTGAGATCCAAGACAACTTTTATGAATAGGGCTGGCAGGTCCACAGCATTTTTCAGTTGGTCACTGGCTACATGATGCCTAGATAAGTCTGTGGTTGGGTTAACCTTGGTCTTCTCAGAGGAGTTAAGTGAGAAGTTTGTCCATTTAGAGATGAAAGGACGAGAAGTGTCTGGAACTTAGGGATTGGAGAAGCTCTGGTTCAGCAGATCCATAAGGACCCATCCAGGGCTAAAACCCAAAGATTTGCTGAGATACACTGGGTGAGGCTGAGGTTGGGTAATGGGAGTTTGTAGCAATGTAGACACTGAGGTTGTAGGACATTCTCCAGTGAAGCGCCATGAATGTTATGTCAAGGAATTATATGGATGACTTTCTGCAGGACTGAGATTGGCAAGGGAATGCAGCCACTGGCAAAGCAGGCTAGGAAATCTGGGCTGTTACTGAATACCTGTCATGCACAGAACACAGAATCTGTGTACATATAACATGCCGCCTTCTGCATAAGACAAAAAGCCAGACATGGTTCTTCTTTCATCAGTAATGGTCTTTTAGGCATCATTGTGAATGTAGGCATCACTGGTGATTTAGCACCAGCAATGACAACAGAAAAAGTGTCAGAAGTGAGGTTACTGCACATATATTCAGTATATCTCTTTGGAGGGGCTTTTCACACAAATGCACCTGGTTGGCTATCAGTATCTCAAACTCGCATGTCTGATCATTTCCTCCTCCCAGCTTTCCACCTAGACCCAGGTATGTGTAGGCCACTAGAATACTGCTGGAGCCAGAGAGAGGCGTGATAAACTAAAGAGCTGTGTAGCCTTATCTGAGAGCCAAAGAGGTTAGCAATAGTCTTCGTTTCTCTGCCCCTGCCCCTTCCCTCAAGACTAAAGCCCTAGAGTTTCACCAAGGACCTCAGCTGTAGCCTTCCTAAGTATTCCTTTAAGAAAGCCACAAGTATGTACCTTGTCTCTCTATCCCCAGGCTTCCTGATCTTTCCTCCTTCTCTTTCCTCCCTTATTTCCTGGAGGGTGCTGGGGCCCAGTGCTGAACCTCTCTATGTCCCAACTAAATGGATGTGCTAACCCCTCATTCTCAGGCCCCAGACTACTGAGTCCCATTTAGATGATTCCCTCCTGTTTTTTTCTTTCAGTTTCAGGACCTTGTATCTGTCATTCTGTCATCTCTACCCACCAATTCTAAACCAAGCTGCCTTCCAACCACCTGCTCAGATCTTTTTTACTTCCCATGCCTTCCAGAAACCTGTCTGGATTTGCCCCATCCTATTCACATTTAATTTGACTGGATAATATTTATCAAGCCCATTTTATGTTCCAGCCACTAGTCATGACTTCATGGACTTCAGCCTCAGAACCACACCAGGAGACTGGTCATATCAATATCCAGAGGAAGAAAATGAGGTTGAAAGTGATTACTGACATATCCTATCTAGAACTGAGCTTCAGAACTGAGCCTAGAACACACAGTGGTCTGATTCAAAAACCAGAGCTTTAACTACTTCACCAAACTGCCTCCCAAAGACTGTCCAGTCTTCCCTCTTATTGGCTCATACCTCTGATCATGTGTTTCTGTTTCCTCTCTGCTGTTCCCAGAGTCAAACCCTACACAACGCACGCAGGAATTGTTGCGGTGTCTCCTCACTCTGGGCCTTCTCCCTTCCCAACACTGGGCACATCCTGGACGTGGTGTGGTGGAGTGGAGAGCGCGGCTCTGGCACCAGACAGATTTGACCTTGAATCCCAGTGTCCTCACTCATCTACTCTTTGATCTTGGGTTAGCTCACTTAACTTCTCTGAGTCTGGGTTTCCACATGTGAAAAATGGGAATTCTTATAGCCTCTTTATCAAGGAAGTTGTTGTTGTTGTTGTTGTTGTTGTTGTTGTTCTTCTTCTTCTTCTTCTTCTTCTTCTTCTTCTTCTTCTTCTTCTTCTTCTTCTTCTTCTTCTTCTTCTTCTTCTTCGAGTGTTTACTCAAAATATATATAATGTAGGTCAATCCTTAGCACAGTGCCTGGCACTTAGTGAAGGGTCAATACATGCTAAGTATTGGCATTTGATTCGTCCCAGAAGGAAACTTCCGTCATGTTTCCCTCCTTTCACAGTGGGCACTCAGTATCCTTCTTGACCCAGTCCTGACTTTCTCCTTCATCTTATCTCTTTGCCTTCTCTACCTCAAGTCCACCAAATAGTCTCCTCTATTTCCTGACCTCTCAGTGGGATGTAGGGAAAAGAACGTGTGCTCTGAGGTCAGGCAGACCTGGGTTTGAACACCAGTTTTGACCCTTGCTAGCTTTGTGAGCTTTAGCAGGTTCCTTAACATCTCTAGGTCTCAGTTTTCTTATCTATAAAGTGAGAATGAGGTTGTAGTGAGGATTACACCTACGAAAGCATTACACCTGACACCTCATAGGTGTTTAATCCTCATATGTATGTCATTATCAGAACCCCTGCTCCTCCTGTCCTGCCAATCTTCCCGTGGGAGCCTCCTTCCACTGGACAGTCTCAATGATCTTCCATATTCTTTTAGATTCCTCTTGCAAATTCCCATAATGCTTTCCATCCATAATAGTACCGAGACCTTTGCATTGTATGGTTCTTTAAAGTTTTCGTAGTTCTTTCCAAAACCAGCGCAATTAATTTGTACAACTCTGGTAGATAGTCCAGCTAGTAATTATTACCCCTATCTTTAAAAGGTAAACTGAGGCTCTGAGAGAGTGAATGACTGATTCATGGTCATGCGTAGAGGCCTGGAGCCCACTTCTTCCGGCTCTTGGTCACCAATGCCTCTCTTCCTGTACCATTCTGCACCTGAGTGACTGCCATTCACCTGAAGTCATCGCCCTTTCTAATGTTGTGGATTGTTTTCCATGGGTACCTGCCTTGTCTCCCCAGGGAGAAGTCTGGTCCCTGCCCCTGGCCTAGTGCCTTGCAGATATCTGTTATATGGTTGATGTCATTCAGTGGATTGGAATTTGACTTAATGTGATATGTTGCAAGACCATTGTAGGAAACTAACAACTAAATTGATCAGAAAGTCGAACTGGTACAATGACATTTTATTCAAGTGTAAGGAACCACAAAGACAGATCCCACTCTTGCGACACCTGCCTCTCTGCACTCATGCCTTTAGACTTTGATTCCTTGGATTTGGGGACTTTGGAGTTGCCTGCTCCATCCTCTCTGCTCTGTGATCTTGTTTCTATAATATCCCTGACCATGCTGGATTGTGAGTAATCTGCTGAACCATCTGTTTCCCCACCCCCAGGCCGTGAGTCCCTCCAGGGCAAGCACCTTATCCAATTCCTGTCAGTGTCCAGGACCTGCCACTGTGCTTGGCACATAGTAAATGGAAGTTGAATGAATAAATCAGAAAGACCCATCTGGGTCCATCCCCTCATCTCCCTATGATTGTGCTCATTCCTATTCTCTTATTCCATAGTACATATATTTCTTATCGCCTATACTGAATAAAAGGCAGGTTTCTTGTTTTACTCATTTTGTAGCCTCCCTAACAACCAGGAAAGGAGGAAACTATAATTATGAGTGTCTATTGTGTGCCAGTGGTGATTTCATATATTATCTCATCTTTTAAAAATTGAATTTAATTCTTATAATAGGTCAGTAAGATAGGCATTATCATCTTTGAATTACAGAGGAAGGAGCCGAGATTCAGGGAAATAAAGTAATTGGAATTTGACCAATACTAGCTATTTGACATAGCTAGAAAGTGGCAATGCTAGCATTGAGTCCTTGTAAGACCCAATGCCTCTCTTTTTCGTTGCTGCTTGGTGTTTGTTTTTTAACAGCATGCAGGTTAGCTGAGTGTGTTAGCCCAACAGGTGTCAGGAACTCTGCTGAGCTGAAACTTGAATTTAATCATATTGAATCAAATCTGTGCAAGCCTGCTCCCAAATGCTCGAGCACATATACTGCCACCTTCCCCTTTGACTCTTTGGGTGAAATGCTTTTGAAAACATGGGCTAAGCATCTCAATGCATCGGACACAGTGCTAGGCACTAGGGACAGCACTGAGGACAGGTCACCTCAGGGAGGTTATAGTCTGGGTGGGGAAACAGACCATGTAACAGTGATCATAAACGTTATCTGTGCTATGGGGAGATGGGAGACAAGACTTAGGTCAGTCTGGGGACTCCTGGGGGATTCTGGGTAAGTCATGAAGGAGGGATGAGAGTTGGCCAAGCCAAGCAGGAGGAGAGCATAGAGGTAACAGCATGTGCTAAGCCCCTGAGGTGCAGAATTGCAGGCAGGATGGGTCTGGGAAAAGGGGGCATTTTGGTAGAACAAGGCAGAAGAAGCAAGAGACGCTGAAGCTGGTCTCCCTGTGTTCACAGCGTGAACCAAAGGTCACATGTGGCTCCCAGCCCTTGGCTTTACGTAAGTAGTGCTCTTGGCTTAGATGACAACCAGGAGAGTCTCCTCACCCAGGAAGTGAGTTACAGAAAAAGCTGGCAGCATATCCATCTGTCTTCTCTAGGGAAATGATGGATGAACACAGGGTTTGCATTTCCCTGATGTGTAGGAAATAATGAGCAGGCGATTGGGCAGGCTTACACAGTGACATCATGTGCCTGGGGCAGGGCATGGCAGCCCTCAGCAGGCTGGGAGGGTGGCTTTGTGCCCGTGTTCTTGATGGGCGCCGGAGCAGAGGGCTCTGGGGTAGCAGGGAGCTCGTGTAAACCGGATCTGGCCCTGTTCAGAATGGTTTTCTTACGTGGTAGAGTAAAGCAGAGAGTTCTGTCACCCCAGGCCACAGGGGAGTGAGCTGCAATTGTTACTTGTGTCCACCCAGTTCGAGTTTTCCTCCTCACTATGCCTGAAATGTCCTTTAACTCAGGACTTATTAACCAACCAAAGAATGGCTGAGAACTGACCTGGCCTTATGATGGACTATCTGTTCATTAACCAGCATATACACATAATATACATCAATACTCATCACAGGCAGAAACAAACCCAGTGAAGTGCTGATGTTGACTCTTCTGTTCCTCTCCCTCCTCCCCCTGGCACTTGGAAGACCCTCAGTCAGTTTTGCCTTGGTCCTGTCCAGATCTTGTTCTGTTCTCCCCCCACATCACCCACTGGTTCCCTCCTGCACCTCCTTCCTCGTTCATCCACGTCACCCTGATGTCATCCTCCTCTCCACGTCACCCTTCCCTCCTGTAGGCACCCTCCCCCGTGATCCTCACCAGACCGCTGTGGACCAGTCCCTTCCACATACCCAGACCACCTCTCCCCATCCTCCTCCCGTGGCTAGTCTGCCTACCCCTCATCCTGGAAGGCACAGAAAAGCAGCTCAAAGCCAACCATGCTATTTCCAAGAGCTTCCCAAGCCCACACTCATTCCCTCTACCCTTTGCTCCTTGCTCTCACCCCCACAGCCCCACACTCCCCTTTGCTCCCTCTAATGCATTCTTCACACGGCTGCCTAGATGACTTATCTAAAATTCAACTGCGAGTACGCCATTCCCCTGCTCAGGACCCTTCAGTGATTTCAGACCCTTTCAAATGGCATCCAAACTCCTGAGGCATGCGAGGCAGAGCCATCCATGAGCAGGCTCCTTTCTACTCCTGGCATCGTTTCCTACCTCTCCCCTGACAGTTGGTGACACAGCGATGCTAAATTACTATGGCTCCCCAAACACACAGTGTTATTAATGGTTCTGAGTCTGCCAGAAATAGCCTCTCCTCTCTATTCAGTCTTACAAATCTGATCAGCCTTTAAAGTCTCGCTTCAACCCTTCCCTGAAACCCAGAATGATTTCTGTCTATTGTTGTCCCTGTCTGCATATTCCCAAGACCTTCTTGTTTACAGCAATGGTTTTATTCATCCCTGAATAGCACAGGGCCTAACACAGAGTGGGGGCTTAGCCGGTGCTGGTTGAATAATTGTCCAATTACACTTTCTTTGCCACATTTAAGGGCATTAGCCACAGCCACACTGATACCTGCATTCTGATTGGCTTTCCCAGGTCGGGCCCAATCACTGGTCTGCAATCATTGGGGATCCCACTCCAAGAATTACGTGCTATGGGAAGTACGGAGGATATGCGAGGCGAAGGTGTCAAACAAGTTGCAGAATTGGGCTCACCTGTGAAAATGGAGGAAGAAATTCGGCAACAGGTAAGAAAAACAATCACAGAATGACCCCAAACCAGGAGTGCAGTCAAAACATCCCTTAGATTTCTTTCCTGGGGGCTTGAAATTCACAGTACAATGTGCTGGAAAATCGGTACCATAGGAAGCAAAATCTATTTGCTGAGTTTGGGGGTTTATGTCAATGTGAGGACAGAGACACACATGTCTATCCTGTTGTCTCAGATTTTCCCCGACTGTATTTGCATTTTCTTCAGTGTGTACTAAAATCGGCTGCTGTGGCCACGTTTTGGGATGCGGCCTGCTGAGAGTCAATGCTGTTGGTTATGGTTTTCTTGCTATGATCCTTGAGAGGGTCGCAGGAGTGACACTGAAGTTGCCACACCAGAATCACTATTCAAAAATACACTGCATATCAGCCCATGCTTTTTGCGACTATGCCTCGAGTGTTTAACAAGTTAGTTGGTCATTAGTTGTAATAATTAGGGACTGAGGATCTTTTATGTACTATGTACTGTGTGCCACGGGGCCAGGAACTGTACCATTATCTAGCCACCCGCCCCCCCCCCCATCCATTGAGAGTTAAGGGAGAAATAGCCCATCGTTCTTTTTGATTTGCTTGGCTGACAGTGCTATCATCCCTCATTAAAAGCACTAGAAAGAGGCCGAAGAAGCATCTGGCAAGAAGAGCTGCCATTTTTCCATGGCCATTCACAGGCTGTACTGTGGAAAGGTGATGGGCCAGCTTTGGCTGGTACCACGCACTCACAGAAGCCCTTCAGGCCTGAGAGGGTCCACTGGGCAGATACGGCTCACTGCTCACAATGTGCTCAGGGAGGGAGTAAGAAAGGAGCAAGCGTGCTGTGGAATGTGGTCATTTCAGAGCACAGGTCACTGCGAGGCTGTCCCACATCTCCTAAGACTGCAGGAGGCCCTGGGGACCTGTCTCAGGACGTGTGTGTGCCCACAGGCCTGAGCAGCACAGGAGGGCAAGCTAAGCTGAGGCCCTGGTGCCTCTCTGTGAAGTCTCCCGTCAGGACTCCAGGCTGCCCACAAACTTTAAACGGAATGCAGCACAGGTCACCCCTGACTCCTCCTATAATCCCTGAAGAATCCTTTTGGACCAGGAATCCAAAATTCCCAGGAATTAGCTTATGTTTTTTATTAATTTGATTTAAAGCCTTTTCTACACTCTTGGGAAAAAATGTCTAACCAGATGTTTCAAGATTGCATGTTATTCATCACAAGTGTATCCAACCAACGAGCTAGTATTTCCCAGACTCTGGCCAGCATGCTCATAACTCACCTTGCTCGTGTACCTACACCTGTGAGGCCATGGAAGACACCACCTTTTTTTTTTCTAACTTTGTTTATTTATTTTTGGGAGTGCAAGTGGGGGAGGGGCAGAGAGAGAAAAAGAGAGAGAGAATCTCAAGCAGGCTCCACACTGTCAGTGCAGAGCCAGTGCAGGGCTCAAACCTGCAAACCGTGAGATCATGACCTGAGCTGAAGCCAGCTGTGTAACCGACTGAGCACCCAGGCACCACTGGAAGGCATCGTCTTGGTCCTAATCTGTCCAGCCTGTCGTGGGGGAGGATCCTTTGCGATCCTGAGGGTCCACGTTCCTGGTTCTCAAGCACAGGATTCTGGTACACTGGCTTGGCAAGTTCCGTTGTGTGGTATGATAAAACAACACACACACACACACACACACCACACATTACAAATAATAGTTGAAACACTGAAGTTTGAAAATAAATTAGGTCAAGGTCAAGGACATCTTCTTAATAATGCCAGTCTCATTCGGTGTCCTTCTCGAGAGATTCCTGGAGAGAAGGGAAGCATGTATGAATCATGAGAAACTGGGACCAGTTGTGCCAGCAGACATTATTTATCATGTGTCATAGCAGCAAAAAGGTTGGAAGCTGATGGATGGGGCCCCCAGCCTTAGAACATCCCCCTTAGGAAAACATTCTTTGCTTGGTGTGTTCCTAACCAGCACACATGGGATTAGCTATCTAATCCCACAGTCTGCCTATCCCAGCTGGCTAGTATTCCTGACATTAAACCATAATAGGTTTAATCATGAATACTGCACCTGGGAGTTAAAATCCCACTGAGCATTATCTCGGGGTCTGTCACTGTCTTTCAGGCCCCCTGGTGCGGGTGTCTACTTTTAGCACTCATGTCTAGTCTGAGAAGACAGTAGTATTATCCCTGTTTTACCGATAAGGAGACTGAGCCCCAGTCAACAGCCAGAGAATACTGGAAGTTAAACCCAAATCTGTCTTGCTCCAAAGCTTGTACACAGTACCATATATATAATTTGCAAGGCCTAGTGCAAAGTGGGGCCCCTTGTTCAAGACTTAAGAATTCTAAGATGGTGCTGCTGTAAGAGATGATGTAAGAGAGAGATGTAAGAGGAGAGAGCACGCGCATGTGAGTGGAGAAGAGGCAGAGAGAGAGGGAGAGAGAATCCCAAGCAGGCTCTGCACTGACAGTGCGGGGCTCAATCCCACAAACCATGAGATCATGACCTGAGCCGAGATCGAGAGTCGGACACTCAACTGACTGAGCCACCCAGGCACCCGATGCTGTGAATTTCATAGCGTGGGGCCCTGAGAGCCTGCTGGTCACACACCCTTGAAGGTGGCCCTGCCAGTCCACTTGCCTGCCCAGTACAGCTGCCCCACAGAGAAACCCCTCCCACCAGCCTCTGAAATAATCCCTGTTTCCAGAGCTCCACTAGCAGGGCATCAAGCCCCAGAGCCCCTTGGAAAGTCAGCCAGAGAGAGTGATTTCCAGGCCCCTTTAGTTCCAAACCATTCATAATTCTCAATATTGTTCCCTGCAAACACATAATTTATTATATTTTTCTGTAAGTCAGGTAAGAAACAACATAAAAAAGAGCAAGAATATGAATCCTTCCAGAATATAAAAGTGTCCTCTGAATAACTGGGAACTTGTTTGAACACATCTACAAACTAACACAGTGTTCTCAGCCTTTAATGCCTTATATCCTACCAATCACTCTATCAAAGAACCTGAGTCCAACCAGGATGGGGGGGAAAAAAAAGCCCTTTTTTCCCAAGAAAGACATTTATATGCTTACTAGCATTCTCTTATTATAGACTTATCGCTCACCTGTAAGTTTCAAGGGCATTAAAAATCACAGTAGATATTGTTGGAGGTAAATCTTATGCTAATGGCTTTCAAACACAAATGAACAAAAATAATAACCCCATTAGTAGTGGAAAATTGTAATAATATTGTTGAGTATAAATTTTACTGTTAACTGCAAAACGGCAAGAAAATTAATGAAAAATCACCATCACATTATTGGCTATACCACTGATGGCCAGAAAGAGACGAGGAAACGCCCAATGCACACTTCTTAGTGGACAGACAGAGTGTCCTGATGACCAGTGGGGACTGCGGATTTAGAAATACTGAGCTCAGGCTAGACCGACAAGTCACAAAGAGGTAACCCGAGGCAGGTGGAGGCAGTAGAGAATGTTAGATCAACTTGTAGGTGGACCCAGGAACTAAAAGTGAGCGGATATTTGCTCACTGTTAGGAAAACGTTGCACCGAGTCCGTTTCCACTTTATCAAGCACACCCTTATGGCATGTGTCCAAGGCATCTGGTTCTCTGCCAACGATGCCCATTCACCGTGTTAGTCGTGCTAGAAACCTGGGCATCATCCTCGACTCTCTCCCCTGCCCCAACTTTTGCCTTTGTCCTAAGTTCATCCAGTTCACTCCCTCATCACCACTGCTCCACTAAGCCACCCTCATCTCCTGCCTGAATTATTGCACTAGCTTCCTGATCTCCCTGCCTCCAGTCTTCTTCCTCTTATCCACACTGCTCTAGGGCCATTTCAAGAAAACACAAATCAGATTATGCCATTGCCTCCGACTAAGATGTCCTAACTGACCCTAAGATAAAGTTCAAACTCCTGATCATAGCTTGAGGACCCTTCCTGATCCAGGCTTTTCTCACCTGTCCATCTTATTTCTTGCTTCCGCTCTAAGCTTTGCCCATCCAGAGACTCTTTTACGCTCCCCAAAGAGCCATGCCCCTCTAGCATCTGAATCTTCCCTCAGCCTGGAACAGCTTCCAGCCCCCCTTCACCCAGTGAACTCCTAATTATCCTTCCAGGCTCAGCTTGTTTCTTCCTGGAAGCCTTCCCTAATTCTGTACAAAATGGGTGACCTTGCCAGGTGCTTGCACAGCACCCTGTACCTCCCCTGTCGTCACCCCCATCACATTGACTGTAAGTCCTTGTTTGGTGTCTCTCCCTCACTAAAATGTAAAGTTCAGATCTGTGCTTTTGGTCGTAGTAGCCTCATGTACAAATGATGCAGCTTGTTATCTGCCCACTTGTCATCTAAAACCTGCTCAATACTTCCCCTTTTCTCCCCACGTGGCCTTAAAACCTCCCCCTCTGCCCCTGGGGCCCACATCCCAGTCCATGGCCCCAGTAGGCCATCACATACCAGCTCCTGTTCACTCTTCTAGGTTAGACTTTCCTCCCCATTTCTGGCATCCAGGAAATGTTTCCAAATTTTTCTAAGTTTTCAGTTATGTATTTTTAAAAATATATCCATTACATTTTGTCTAACTTTTTTCCAATGTTTTATTTGTTTTTGAGAGAGAATGCACAAGCAGGGGAGGGGAAGAGAGAGAGGGAGACAGAGGATCTGAAGCGGGCTCCATGCTGACAGCAGCAACAAGCCTGATGTGGGGCTTGAACTCACAAACCACAAGATCATAACCTGAGCTGAAGTTAGACGCGCAACCAACTGAGCCACCCAGGTGCTCCATCTAACATTTAAAAAAAATTTTTTTTAATGTTTATTTATATTTGAAAGAAAGAGTGCATGAGCAGGAGACGGGCAAAGAGAGAGATGGAGACAGAATCTGAAGCAGGCTCCAGGCTCTGAGCTGTCAGCACAGAGCCCGACGTGGGGCTCGAACTCTCAAGCCGTGAGATCACGACCTGAGCCGAAGTCAGACACTCAACCAACTGAGCCACCCAAGTACCCCACCCTGTCTAACATTTTTATGTGTTTGAAGCAGCAGGGAGAAAGTTGAGCTCTTGTGTCAGCTCAGTGTTTTGTGTTTTGTGTTTGATGTCCACTTAATATCTCCAGTCCCTAACACAGTATCTCACACATAGTAGGTGCTCAACAAATATCTGAATTAACTGACAAGTGAGTCACGTATATTTCTTGCATAAAACCATGAGCTTTGAATGGTCACTCACTCATGGAAAATGCCCTAGAAAAAAACCACTCCCGCTTTTATATATATCTCTAGCTTCAAGGCTTCCCTGACCGTAAGAGGTCGGATAATGGTGGGCCCTAAAACAGGCATTGATTATTTCATTTCAGGGGTCCCTGCCTTGGAAGATTACTTAAGCCAGCCAGCAGATTGTCCCCACCTGTGACACAAGAATCAATAAACAAGCAGGTGTTCTTTTTCTTTAAAGTTAAAATAGTGTATAAGACTCTGGGTACTGGCCAAAAGGGCTTGAGAATTTTCTTTTCTCATCTCCTTTTAAAACATTTAAATCATAGTCTACCAAACATTTGTTTTTCCTGATTTTTGATTTTCTAAACTTTTGATCACTTTTCTCTAATTAAAACCATTGCCTTCTTGGGGTGCCCGGGTGGCTCAGTTGGTTAAGCGTCCAACTTCGACTCAGGTCACAATCTCGCGGTCCTTGAGTTCGAGCCCTGCATCGGGCTCTGGGCTGATGGCTCGGAGCCTGGAGCCTGCTTCTGATTCTGTGTCCCCCCCCTCTCTCTGCCCCTCCCCCGTTCATGCCCTGTCTCTCTGTCTCAATAAATAAACGTTAAAAAAAATGTAAAAAAAAAAAAAACCATTGCCTTCTTTCTTATGTTTTCCATGGATTGTGACATGCTGCCTCATCTGGTTGAGAAAGTCACTCGCACACCCACACACACTCATTACCAGCTTTTGTTTGTGACAATAAAGCTCCATTGATCTTCAGTACACGGGAGAAGTAGTACCGTATAATAACTGAAAGCATTGGCTCCGAATCAACATTGCCTGCGTTCATTCCTGGCTCCATCACTTACTGTGTGACTTTGGCAAGCTGCTTAACCCCTCTGTGCCTTGGTTCCCTCTTCCATGAGATGAGGATGGTAAGAGTGCCAACTTCAGAGGGTTACTGTGGGGGCTAAGTGTACTGATATGCATGAAGTGCTTGGAGCAGAGCCTTTCCTGTAGAAAGCACTGCCTAAATGCTACTGATCTCTGCCATGTTTTCATGGTTGGGTCTCCATTTCCTCATCAGTAAATCAGCGGTTTGTCCTCAGATGGAAAAGCCTCCGCAGGAACCAGAAAAGCTGGTGACTCAAATTGTTCAAGTTCACCATGTCACTCCTCAGCCTGAGAATGCCCACAGAGTGAGGACACGACTCCTTTGCCACCCCCCAGTCTCTGCCTCGGCCTGCTTCTCCTCCCCTGTGTGACAGTGCCATCTCCCCATATGCCCTAACCCTCTGTCCCAAAGCTGAGGGGCAATTTGAGGACAATAACCACATCAAAAAGAAACCACAACAACAAAACTCCATACCCATTCCAACTCTATTCCTGTCCTCAGACTCTTCCCCTTCCTTTGAGCAACCTTATCTGGATGTCCGCAGGAGCTAGTTCAATGCCACCTCCAGAACAAGGTCTAGAGGCAACCAAAACCAAGAGATCTTCTAGTATGCATCAGGACACAGCCAGAGGTCACACATGCAGACAAGGCTCCCAACCTGAGGAAGGAGATGGTCTAATGAAGCTTCTTGATTATATGGAACAGGAACCTACTCAAACTAACTGAAGAACAAAGGAAACTTTATGTAAGGACAAAATAGAACTTAGGAGAACACAAGTTAATACTGAGTGCAAAAAGCCTCAGGAGGCTACGCCTGGAAGGCATCAAGCTGAGACAAATTGTCACTTTTCCTCCCACAACCCCACAGTCCCCCAAAGTCACAGAGTTTTTTCTACAGTTTTTTTTTTTTTTGAGAGTGAGAGAGAGCACACATGTGCATGCGCATGAGTTGAGGGGGGCAGAGGGAGAAAAAGAATCTTAAAGAGCCTCCGTGCCCAGCATGGAGCCTAACACAGGGCTCGCTCTCACAACCATGACATCATGACCTGAGCCAAAAATCAAGAGTCAGATGCTTACCCAACTGAGCCACCCAGGTTCCCCTTTTCTATGTTCTTCTATGTGAATCTCTCCTCCGTCCTCAATAGACCTAC
Organism: Lynx canadensis; assembly: GCF_007474595.2. Classification (NCBI taxonomy): domain Eukaryota; kingdom Metazoa; phylum Chordata; class Mammalia; order Carnivora; family Felidae; genus Lynx; species Lynx canadensis. The sequence continues at coordinate 70,558,040 of NC_044312.2, forward strand.
TGTCCCTGCTTGCTAATGTTGCACATGGCTCCAAAGGGTGGCTATATAACTCTCTTCCTTGGCTTCCCATAGCCAACTGAGCCTTTTTGGTGACTCTTAGCTGAAACACTAGGAAGACAGATTGATCACTGGACAGTCAGTGCACAGGCACCCCTGTATCAGATATCTACCCTTAGTCTAATCAGTGGCTACCTCCATGTAAAGAACCACACAGCTCGTTACTCCACATAGGGGCTGTGGGTAGGGCAGTTTATACTAAAAAAAAAAAGGAATGGAAAGTAGAAGGTAAATTGATGGACATTTCAAGGCAGCAGTGGATTGGCAAGAATTAGAACAGATTGCAGAACCTCAACCAAAAGACCAGAATTCAGGGCAGCATGTCAGGCCTGTAGGAGCAGAAGGGGGAGCACTAGAGAGAACAGAGACAGCATGAAGGAGAAGAGAGATTAACAGAACCCTGGGATGTAGAGCTAAGCCAATTGGGCAAGAAGATGCTGGGTCTAGAGATTGGTTCAGCCACTGAGGTGGAAGCAGGGGGCATCACTAGACCCACGCATGACGATTTGGAAAAAGAGAGATTAGAGAAAGGATATGGGGATGGAGAACACTGTCATGATCACAAGTTGCCCTTGCCACCTGCTGCCTTGCATTGTTACTTAAAAACCATGAAAACAGTACAAGGCAAGTAGGTAAGCTTTAATGTGGCTTCCAAAGGTCTTTGACCTTGAGTAGGTCGCCTAACCTTCACTGAGTCTTAGAGTCTTCATTTGCAAAATGGCGCTAGTGAGAACGGGAACTGCATATGTTGGTTATGAAACAGTATACGCAATAATACACATGCAGTGCCCATCAAAGAATAAGCCCATTATTACTTTTATCATTGGGACAAAAAATTAAGTTGAGGATTTATCATCCTCCCTTCCTCCCACCTTCTAAGATGCTTTGGTTTTATTGGGTGGGAATGCAATTGGAAGAGGTAAACTGTGCTACAGAGAAGGTGCTAGAGGATGAAGACCATGTAAAGAAGTGAGGGAAGAAGGAAGGTCAGGAAGCTGAGACGGTATTAGAACGTTAAGGAGTGAGAAGAGACATATTTGAGCAGCTGCCATTTTGGAGGGGAAATCAGGGAAAGAAGGAAAAATCCAGAGGAGATTTTTCACGAATTTAATTTCTACAAGAAGAGCCATCAAAAGGGAGTAAGCCCTTTGCAGAACACTGTGTGAGGTAATTTACCCTCTGCTGCGTCCTCAGGAAACATTCAGTAAAGACCTGTGGTGCTTTTCACGCTTCTTGGAGTCAGATTGGGTAGATTCTTCTTTTAGGTATGTCACCCATCTGCCCAGAGCCCCCAGGGGTGCCCAGTTTTATTTGGTTTACATTAATATCCGTACTCATACCTCCTTTGTCCTTCCCATCTCATTCAAGGCTTAACCCCATGGAATGTGTCCAAGTGGGCATGCGGTTGATAGCAATAAGGTGATTCTGAGAGTGGAGATGGGGAAAGGAGTTAAATAAACTTTCTCAGTCACAGACCCTTGATACGGAAATTAGGACATCACTTGAAAGGTGTGATTTCAGTCATACGAAACCTCTTGTTTGCTTTCAGTTGAGTCTTCAAACAAACCCAAATCACAGTAGGACAGGGAGCCACAGTGATTCAGCAAAGCCCGTTCTTTAATAAAAGTGGCGCGGCTGCCTTCGCTGGAAGGAAGCAAAGCTGCCTCCTAGCAGCAATTCCCAGCCTGCGCAGTTTTATAGCAGAGCATCGCTGATCCCTGGAATTTTTCCAAAAATTTCTGTATGAGAGAAATGGGGGACAACTTTATTCAAAACTTATAGATGATTTAACTCAGGAAAAAAAATCTATTTTTACAACCACTGAGCCAAAATATGGTAAACGGAAGGCAAATTTAAATGGGGTACAATTAATAAGCTGCCTTGATATTTAAAGGGCAGTTTCGTAAGGATCTATCAAAATTGTACTTTTTCTTTTTTCTTACTGTGGCAAAAAAAAAAAAAAACACATAATATTTACTACCTTGATCATTTTTTAAGCATTCGGTTCAGCAGTGTTGAGTGTATTCACATTGTTGTGTGTATATTTTCTTTATGACTCAACATAGTAAATCTATATCTAGGAGTTAGGCTTTCAGAAATATTCTCACACAAAGCTGTGTGGGGAAGGATACTCATTACAGCATTGTTTCTAAAAATAAGAGGTGGAAAGAAGCAATCTTTTATCAGTAGGGGACATACTAAAAATTCTGGCTGTGTTAAAGAAAAAAATTCTGGCTGTGTTTACATAGTTCAAAACCATGCATCTATTAAAGGGAATAAGGCAAGTGTATATGTACTGATATAGAATGTTCCCCAGTATATATTGTTAGGTGGGGAAAAGCAGGACAGTGTCTCTAGCTTGCTGCCATCTAAGTCAGAACCAAATTATTATATGCACATATAGCATTTTCAGTGCATAGAATACCTCTATGAACACACACCAGAAACTCACTGTCTCTAAAGCAAAACGGGAGAGTAGGGACCAGAACTGGAAGTTGTATTCACATTTAATCATATACCCCTTTGTACCATTATACATATACATGTTACCTTTTTAAACAAATGTTATTTAAGTAAACAAAGAAAATTTTGATATGAAACTGAATATTGCAGAAAGGCCAATACTCTAAATTTAACCTGTAAATTTAATATGCTCCCCTAGAAACTCGAATATGTTTTTAAATTATCCAGGCTGATTTTATGGAAATGAAAAATTAACTAGTCAAGAAAGCCGGAAAATATCAGAAAGATAATAATGATTGGAGAGAGGGGAGAGAGAAGACTAGCCAAATCATATATTTGCAAATGCTATATCCAATAAAGGGTTAATACACAAAATATATAAAGAATTTATACAACTCAACACCAAAAAAAAACCCCACAAATAATTTGGTTTTAAAAATGGGCAGAGGACCTGAATGGACATTTTTCCAAAGAGGAAATACAGATGGCCACAGACGCATGAAAACATGTTCAGCATCACTAATCATCAGGGAAATGCAGATCAAAACCACAATGAGATAGCACCTTATACCTGTCAGAATGGCTAGTATCAAAAATACAGAAATAGAAAATGTTGGTGAGGATGTGGAGAAAAAGCAACCCTTGTACAGTGTTGGTGAGAATGTAAATTGGTATCGTCACTGTGGAGAACAATATGGAAGCTCCTCAAAAAATCAAAAATAGAAATACCATATGATCCAATAATTCCACTACTGGCTATTTACCCAAAGAAAATGAAAACACTAATTTGAAAAGATATATGTACCACTATATTTATTGCAACATTACTTGCAATAGTCAAGATATGGGAGCAACCCAAGTGTCCGCTGATAGACGAATGGATATGGAAGATGTTACACACACACACACACACACACACACACACACACAGAAGAGTATTACTCAGCCATAAAAAGGATGAGATTGTGCCATTTGTGACAACATGGATGGAACTAGAGGGTATTATGCTAAGTGAAATAAGTTAGAGAAAGACAAATTCCATATGATTTCACTTCTATGTGGAATGAAAACAAAACAGATGAATAAACAAACAAAAGGCAGAATCAGAACTATAAATACAGAGAACAAACTGATAGTTTCCAGAAAGCAAGGGGTTGGGGGAATGAGGAAAATGAGTGAAGGGGAGTGGGAGATACAGGCTTCCAGCTATGGAATAAATAAGTCACAGGAATAAAAGGCACAGCATAAGGAATATAGTCAATGTAATAACAATGTATGGTGACAGACGGTAGCTATGCTTGTGGTGAGCACAGCATAATGTATAGTGATGTTGAGTCACTAAGTTGTACACCTGAAACCAATATAATGTGTGTCAACTATACTCAAATAAAAATAAATAAATAAAAATAAAACTACATTATAAAACCACATTAAATAAAACTGTGTGAAACTAGAGCATGAATAAACCGATCAATAGAATCGAATAGAAAGTGCAGAAATAAAACCAAATTCATTTGAAAAGAAGTTTATGAGAAAAGTACAATTTCCTACCAGTTGGGGAAAGATGGATTATTTAATAAATGGTAATGGCACACCTGGAAGCCACAGTCGGGGGGTCGAGGGTGGGGGGAGCAGTTTGCTCCGTAATTCAATCCCTTAAACAAAATAAACCCCAGATATAGCAGAGATTTACATATTTAAAAATGAAGACATAAGGGTGCCTGGCTGGCTCAGTCAGTACAGAGTACGACGCTTGATCTTGGGGTTGTGAGCTCAAGCCCCATATTGGGTGTAGAGATTACTTAAAAATAAAATCTAAATAGGGGCACCTGGGTGGCTTATTTGGTTTCGCATCTGACTCTGGATCTCAGCTGAGGTCATGATCTCACAGTTCCTGAGGCACTGATGGCTCAGAGCCTGCTTGAGATTCTGTCTCTCCTTCTCTGAATATTGCCCCTCCCCACCTGTGCGCTTGCTCTGTCTTTCTCTCTCGCAAAATACATAAATAAACTTTAAAAATAAGTAGAATAAAATAAATAAGTAAAATAAAAAACGCGGACATAAAAGCATTAGAAGAAAATATGAGAGAAATCCTTTTTAGACTCTAGAGCAAAGTCCTCTCCAAGCATGTCACAAAACACAGATGGCCTAAAAGAAAAGACTGATAAAGTAAACTAAAAAAACTTTTTAATTATCAAAGAGACTTCAAAATTTTAAAGGTAAAGGACAAAGTGGAGGGGGGGGAGATTTGTATCCCCTATAATAAACAGAGGGCTGATTTCTTTAATATATACAGAGTTCTTATGGGTTGCTCTTTAAAAAATCAATAAAGCAATAGGAAAAATTATCAAAACACATGGAAATTCAATGGCTTTTAGATATTTTAGAAGATGCTCAAGCTCATTTACAATTATGCAAATGCCAATTCATTCCACAGAGCTGCAATTTTTGATCTATGAGACTTTTGAGAACCCCCTGTGGAGAGAGGTATAGGAAAACATACACTTTCCTAGCTGATTGTAGCAGTAACGATCGGTATAGCCTTGCAGAGAGAGTACATTTCTCTGACTCCGGAGTTCATACCCAGACGTTTACATATGCAGATACACTCGCACATGGGAATGTGCTATCTACTGAACACTGTAACAGAAAAAATGAAAAAATTTACATATCCATTAATAGGGGACCAGTTAAATAAAAATGAGAATTTGAAATTAAACACTGCCAAGACAAATGGTTTCGTTAAAAAAGAAAGTACAGCAGGGTATTTATAGTGTGCTCTGTGTGTGTGTGTGTGTGTGTGTGTGTGTGTGTGTGTGTTATCCTTTTAGGGACGTATGCTTGCATCTCCTGAAGGGTGGATAGGAACATGAATAGAGGTTGTATTATGGGTGGGGGGAGGGGCTGAGATTGTGGGATAGGAGTAAGAGAGGGACCTTCCATCGTATTCTCAAGATGCTTTTGAATATTGTACCATATTTTTGCAATATCTATTTTAAAAAGTGATTATTCTTATAGCTGAAATAAAAAGGAAATAAGCCAAACACCCAAGCTTAGGAACCTTTCAAAGACACCATATAAGGAAGCATATTGTGCGGTCTTGGTGGATTGTTCCGTCCTGGTGATCAACAGAGCTTGTCTAGACTTGCCAACGTGGTGCCAGTGTGTGCTGAAAACCCCCACTAGGTTCCCGGGGACTGGACTGGTCAGAGGTACAGATTTATAATCCAGAGCAGTTTACTCAGAGAAAGGGTATAAATCATAGCAAAGGAGGAAATGTCAAAGTCGGTGCCTGGACTTAGGTCTGAGGAGTGAGGCCGCCAACAGGAAGCCCACGGAAGCCCAGATGGCACGGAAAAAGCTGAAATGTGCCCAAAGCCTATTCAGGTATGTTGGCAGCTACACTGCCTGGGATGGCCTGATGTCTTAAAGGGTCAGACGGGACCAGCCAGAACTTTCTCAAGGCTCCAGAAGCGATCACAGCCACCCCCTCTTCACCTTCAAAACTACCAGGCAGTAGTTCTCTGCGCTGTAAAGGTTTAATACTCTGCAGAAGAGTATTAAATCCACTGCTTATCAGTGGATTGTCCCACATTCACGGGCCCTGCAGGGGCCTGTGCAAGCCTGTCTCATAAGAGCATGAGCTAAGTCAGCGTTACACAAAGTGTGGTCTGTGGAGTGGTGGGGACAATTTGCTACCAGTCCATGATGCGCTAAGTCCAGAAGTTAAGAATAAGCACTTAAAAATAGCAATTTAGGGGCGCCTGGGTGGCGCAGTCGGTTAAGCGTCCGACTTCAGCCAGGTCACAATCTCGCGGTCCGTGAGTTCGAGCCCCGCGTCAGGCTCTGGGCTGACGGCTCAGAGCCTGGAGCCTGTTTCCGATTCTGTGTCTCCCTCTCTCTCTGCCCCTCCCCGTTCATGCTCTGTCTCTCTCTGTCCCAAAAATAAATAAACGTTGAAAAAAAAAATTTAAAAAAAAATAGCAATTTAACAATGTCTAATGAATCGAGTAATTAAAAAATCAGAACTTGGATTTTGTATGCTTTTACTTTTTTTTTTACTATGACATTTTAATTTTACCAAAATACTGTCTGCAACAGATTACATCGTTTAAAAACAATAACAAGCTGGTCTTTCACTACAGAGTTGAGAAGCATTTTCTAGAGGCAAGGACCATATCTGAGTCATTTCCTTACCCCCAGTACCTGAGTCAGGGTCTGGGATACCATAGATGCTTACAGATGGTGGCCTGAAGTCATTGCAGTCCATAGGTTTTTTCTTAAATGAGAAAACTGAGATAAGAAGAATACACATGATGCCCAAATACTACTGGCAGCACAGATCTGTATCCCAGGACTCCTGACTTCCATTCTGGTGCTTTCTCCTCTCTCTGCTGAAAGAAAGGAGGTAAGGACAGCCCTGAAAATTTCATACTATTGTATGTATTCATTCAGAACTCTGTTTCTGAGACACTTTAGACTAGACTTTCCAATGAATATTTTCCATCTAGTGATTTTAAAAAAGGTGTATGCACCTTGCATCAACTTCATTCATTCATTCATTCATTCATGTGTCAAATACCATATTTGGGAAATCCCATGTCCTTAAGAGGCTCATGGTCTCTTGAGAAAGACCTACATGGAAACAGGTGGTTACAACACAGTGTGACGTGGGCCGGGAAAGTCAAGTACAGAAGACACTGGGAGCGCAGAGCAGGACCTTCCCTGCTTCAGGAGATGGCAATTTCATGAATAGCATTAAACTCAATAGTTTGATGCTCAAAAAAAAAAGCACGAGTCCCTTTCTTGTCTTGCTCTTCCTGGACCATCAGGATAGCAGTTTTTATTGTCACCTTTTCTGTGTGAGGATGAGCTCATGAACTGAGTGTGCTAGGAATGTAGCCAGTACATGTCCTTTGGCTGAATGAGGTGGCTGTCCCAAGGGCCATAACCCTCGCCGCCACTGCATCTGGTCTTCAGGTCTGCTGGAGAATGCCAATATTCATTTCCCACCTCTGATCAGAGCATCTGTGAGGGTCCTGCCTGGCCATGCAGTTCTCTTGGGCTCTCTCATACTGGAGCTCTCCTGAAGCTAAGCCTGGCATTCCCAGACAAACAAGTTCATCCAGTCGTAGAACCAAGAGCCATCCACCCAGTAGTCCAGCTTGCTTGCAGTGAGGGATGCATGGCATAAGGCAGTAGAAAACAGGTGTGTAAAGGCTTTCTCTGAAATTAGAGGTTGGAATCATCTCGTGAACAAAATTGAATACCAGGCTGTGGAGATTACATGTAGGCTAGTAGGAATGGGGCGCCATTGAGGGTTTCTGGGCAGGCACATAACCAGAGACCAGGGCATTCATTCATTCAACATAATTATTGGCGTCTATTGTGTGCAGAGCACTGAACGAGACCCCGTGCTAGGTCCTAAAAGCGCAGAAGTAAGTTAAGACCTAGTGTGGGAGTCATATCACATCATCCCCCTGGGTTATAATGCACTCTTTACCTCCATGCAACCATTTAAAATCTTTGTCTCAGGGAAGGAAAGAAATTAAATTGTCTGAGAAACTTCCTACTGTATAAAATTAGCTACAGAAATTATAAAGCCATAAGTCAGACTCCCAATTGTTCTGTAACTATATAAACATAGCAATTTTTCCTTAGGATAGAAATCTAGAAGCAAACAAACCAAAGAGGAAACAGGAGCCCGCCTCATGGAGAGATGTTCTGCTGTCTCCTCAGGTTCCCTCCTCACATGAGAACATGCCCCGTTCACACCATGGAGCCAATGAGGCTTGCGAGACGTGGCTTGGAGGGCTGGGGTAGCAAAGGGTAAAGCAAGCAATCACAAGCTGATGAACTGCGTGTTATGGTAGAGTTTTGTGGAAGGGTACATGGGGGCACTAAGGAGAAAGTATCAGTTCTGACCAATTCCGTCTTGAATTAAGGACCTCACAAAGCCATGAGCTGAATTTTGAAGGATGAAGAGTTTGCCGGTAGGCAAAAGGGGAGGGCACGCCAGGCCGTATGGAGGTGCGAAATATCTCCGTGAAACTAAGTGATGGGAGAGTGGTAGGCGATGGAACATTTCATTCACTTATTCATCCCCCAAAGGTTTCCTGTATCCCTGTTGTGGGCCATGCTCTCACGTAAGCAGGAAGGCAATCACAAGTGCATAGACACAGATCTTACCTCGAAAGAGCTCAAGTAATCAGAGTTCAGACAGGCAGAAAACCCAAAAGGCAGCACACTGCCTTTGCTTCTGGAAGGCCAAAGGGAGGAAGGCCAATGATTCTCTCAAAGTCTTCCCATTCAAGGAAGGGGCTTCTGGCATTCCTTTGATAGTGTCTACACCATAGCAGGCACTATGGTAGATTCCTTACAGACTTACCTATCTGAGTGCGTCTTCACAGCAAGCCTGGAAGGTGGTCCATTATTCACTTCATTTTCCAGAGGAGAAGAACAAGGCCCAGGAAAGTTAGGTAACTTTTCTAACCCAAGGTCACACAGCTAATAATCAGGAGCACCAGACTCTGAGCTCTTTCCTTCTCACTGGCTCTTTAGGTTTCTTCATGTTGCCTCTCCATCCTTAAAAGAGCTTTCACTCTCATCTATATCAGAATTCCACCCAGCTTCCCGCATCCCCCCCTGCCATGATACCTTTCCTTGTCCTTGCAAATGCATGTTGCATCCTCCTCCCCAGGTCTTCCAGAGCATCTTGAGTCCCAGTTTGGCCCATTTTCTGTCTTGTATTGTAGGTGTCTGTGTCTGCCTCTGGAAGAAAGGACATAATGTAGGAGTCCATCTGAGAAGGGCTGTGCCCTGGACCCACCCCTCCCTCTCCCCAGCAGGGCTTGACATGTGGCTGGCTCATAACACGCTGATAAGTGTCTGTTGAATTAAGTGGAACACTTTACCCCTCAGATCCCTGACAGGAAGCCTGCTTTAGCAAAGGCAGTCATTCAACCTCCTTTGTCTCCATAGCTACCACCAGTTCGCCAAATGACACCCTATTTCCCAGTAGGCTCCAGTTACAGTAATTCTTAATTTATCTTTCTATTCAAAAGCAAAATTATGGCTTCATTAATCAATGGGTAAAGAAAATCAAAAGTCTATTAACTAGCAAGCCAATGCTGTTCCAAAGGGCATTGATTCATGCATGTTATGGGCAGCCTGCTCATTGGAAACTACAGCTCCTGAGAGCAGCTCTCTGGGACAGTATTGGGGGGACTGGAATGTTTTTAGCCTTTGAATGCATAGACACATATCAGAGTCTTATTGGGATTTTTTGGGGGGAGGTAGGGAAGGGGAGACTATTGGCTTGTCAGTAATATGGTGTAGAGACTAAATATGTCATAGGATTTCATAGATGCATATATTTAACGAATAAGCACTGACAGATACATATATGTGTTTCCTGGGGAAAAATTAATTTATTCTTTAGTATAATGAATTCCCTGCAGAATATATTCAAGAAGATCAATCAATGCAAACATAAAGAGTGTGCTTACCTGCCTAATAATATGGGATCATGACTGCAAATATGGTTGGGTCTTCCAAGATGAGGATTTCCTCTATACCAACACCCAAAGGGTTATCTTTCTCAAATGGGCCTGCTAATTATTGAAAACTCACCCCTTTGCATGATCTACATGCAGACTAGTGACCTTAAACTTAAGCAAATACATATATCAAATACAAATAATGTACAAACCTAACCACAAAGAAGTAGGTCAGAGATCAACTCCAAAGCCCTCCCAATTGGAGCCTAAGACGGTGGCAGTGTTTGCTGTAGGGTACATATTTGGCCTGGGTTAGGGCTTTATTTTATTATTCCAACCTCCACAGAGGTTTTGTGTTCTTTTACAACATGCATCGTTGAGTTACTGGAGTCTAATATACTTGGAATGGAATATACTTTTGCTTCTTCTGGGACAATGCCAGGATCTTAGGACATTTTAATTCCCTGCACCCCACTGCCACCTTAACAATGCCAAATAATAAAATTTTATATATATTTAACCCTACGAGGCATTATTTGTATTGATTTTACAGTCAGTATTCATTTGGCATTACCCCTATATTGATCCTTCCTTCCTTTTTGCATTTCCATTTTCCTTCCAAGATTATTTCCTTCTACCCGAAGAACACCTTTAGCATTGTCTTTGGTGAGAATCTGAAGGCAAAACTTCTGTTTCTGTCTGTCTCAAAATATCTTTACTGTGCCTTCATGTTTGAAGGTTAGTTTTTAATAAGTAAGTTGGCAAGTATTATCTTTCAGTATTTTAAAGACATGATTCTTCTGCCTTTGGCTTCCATCATTTTGTTGTGAAGTCACATGTCAGTCTGACTGTTGCTCTTTGAAGAGCCGCTCTTTTTCTCCAGCTGCTTTTAAGCTTTTGTTTGTCTCTGTTTCAGAAATTTTAATCTATGCTTAGGTGTGGTTTTGTTTGTATTCACTTATCCTTTGGACAGGGAGTGGTTGTAGCACGTCTTGAATCCCCGGCTTCATATCTTTTGTCAGTTTTGGAAAATTCTGCCCATTATTGCTTCAAAGACTGGTTTGGCTCCAATTTTCTCTCTCCTCTCCTTCTGGGACTCCAGTGACACATATGTTAAATTTTGCTATCATTTCCCATATGTTTTGAATGGTTTTGTTTTTTTTTTTTTATTCTCCATCATTTTTCCCCTCCGTATTTTAGTCTGGATATTTCCTAACCCTATCTTCTACTGGTCTCAAACTACTGTTAAACCTGTGGGTTCTTTTACATTTTTTTAAATGTTTATTTATTTTGATAGGGAGAGAGAGAGATAAAGACAGAATGTGAGCAGGGGAGGGGCAGAGAGAGAAGGACACAGAATCTGAAGCAGGCTGCAGGCTCTGAGCTGTCAGCACAGAGCCCTACGCAGGGCTCGAACTCACGAGCTGTGAGATCATGACCTGAGCCAAAGTCGGACACTTAACTGACTGAGCCACCCAGGTGCCCCAAACCTGTGAGTTCTTAATCCTAGTTATCATATTTATCGGTTCTAGAATTGCCATTTGATTCCTTTTTACAAATTCCAATTTGTTGCTGAAACGTTCCATTTTGATTTCTGTTTCTTTGAACATGCTAATCACAGTTTTTGTTTAAATCTGGGTTGGTAACTACAATATCTAGATCATCTATGGATCTCTTTCTGTTATCTTTTTCTCTTGGTTCCAGTATCCTGATATATCTGATGATTTTTTATTGAATGCCAGACATTGTCTATGAAAAATTATAGAGGCTCTGGATGACATTATCTTCCTTCACCAAAGATTTGCTTCCACGTTTAGCAGGCAGTTAGTGTAGGGTAGATCACTTTAATCAAATCGTGGATTGGGCTGTTTTGATGCCGAATTTCAATCTTTGTGAGACCTGTTTTATTTACGGTTTACCCTTACTCCAAGGATGCATCTCTTCAGGGGTTCTCATGGAAAGTCTGGGGTGCTTACCAGTGTCCCTCTTCCTTATGGCTTCTGACTTACAATTTTAATCTTCTTAAAACATGAGGCTGCTGAAAGCTCTGTTCAGTCTCTTAGCTACTAATTTCTACTCAGATTTGCAAACTTTCTCTCCTGTGGCTCTTACAAATCAGCAACTGCCTCAGAAGGAAAAGCAGTGCCAAATGTTGGGCTCATTTCTCTGTCCTTCTTTTCTCTTCAGGATCTTGGCTCAAATAATTTTTTCTCCCCAGTCTTGCCAAAAGCTATGCTCAGCTTCTCAGCCTCTTAGCTTCATATGGCTGATGGAAAAGCCAGTGTCTAAAGGGAAAAAGCAGCTTGGAATATCTGACTCACTTCTATGCATCTCCCTTCTCTCCAGGATCTTGGCCCTCAACTCCTGGCTGCATTGAGAGCTCTCCAGTGCTTTAAACCGAGTTGTTTTGTTTTGTTTCATCGATATTTTCTAGTTGTTCTTGGCAGGTTGTTGGTCCGATACAAGTTAGTTCACCATTGCTGGAGGTAAAACTAGAATATCTTCTCTAAGTATGTGGGTTTTCTGTCTCCAACATATAGCTGTGTCTCTGACATCGTTCTGATCCTTTGTCTTCAACCCAGTCCCACTCCCTTGGATCAGTACTAATGTGCTAAGTGTGGAGATCTCAATGTCTTTCTAACTACAGTTGTTCAAAACTCCCCCTTAAGTTATATTTGTTGTGTAAGTTACATTCGCTATTTTTTTCATTCCTAATTGATATTGGAAGATACAGTATTACACCAGGCGTGACTTCTTTCAATGGGAGTAACTTGGCAAAATTCTGCACTGGGGAAATGGCTTATAATGCTTTAGTACTTTGATCCATAAGGTTTCCTCTGCATTGAAGTCTCTTTCCTGCTGGTCAAAACATTATTTTTCTGTGTCCGGCTTCCACTCACAATAACCCCACCGGGAAGGAACCACCTGCTCCTTTGAGTTTGAACTCAAATTACCTGTCTCGGAGCTTTGCTTTCTGTTTTATGGATTTCCATTGCATACGAGTGGCAGACCTGATAAATATGTCATCATAAGTGCTAAGAAAATTGGATCGACTCTTCCAAATATTCAAACTGTTAAGAAAAACTTTTTAAAACTTATCTATGGGCTTGGGGGAACAGGATGGCTCAGTCAGTTAAGTGTCTGACTCTTGATTTCAGTTCAGGTCATGATCTGGTACTTGGTGGGTTTGAGCCCTGTGTCAGGCTCTGCACTGACAGTTCGGAGCTTGCTTGGGATTCTCTGTCTCCCTCTCTCTCTGCCCCTCCCCCACCCGCACTCTAAATAAATAAACAAACAAACAAACATTTTTAAAAAGACTTCTATGGATTTAAAATAAATGATATTTTACAGTAGTCAACTAGGAGGACTCCGATTCTTCTAAGATGTTATGAAATGGATGCCACTTTTTCTCATTGTTGAGAATGAGCTGTGAATGAGGCATTATTAAAGATTTTCTTGGTACCTTTGAACAGGAATTATATTAAGGTAATACAGGTTTTGCTGAAAATACAAAATAAGCTATGTTGGCTATATATTGAGCACCAGTCAGTGCACACGTAGGAATGTCTACTTTGGTAGATGCCCTCTGGTCTAGCTCGGTTGGGAGCAGTAGTCAATTACTGTAATCTAAACAAGAATGTGCTAAAGCAGGGAATTCGAAAGTTAATACCTGAATATGTCAAGTATTTTAACTTAACGTAAGTATACTTTCCATCACAAATATAAATCACTCAAAAAAATTCATCATTCCTGATTTCCAGTGTAGGGTTCTCAAAAGTGGATCTAATACTTAAAATACTTGTAAAGCAATCTGAGTCCAATGCCCTTGATGCTTACAACTTCTCCCAGTCTTTGACAGTTATCTTGTTCTCACCTAATCATCCAATATTTTGAGCAACTTGCCTTTCTTGAGTTCCTTCAAAGCAGTCATAAAAGGACCCCTTCCTTTTTTCACTCATTTCTCACCAATTTCAAAAAATCAACTAAATTATGTAAATACAGTATAAGAATAACTGGCAGCAGATTTGGAGATGTAACACCACTTGGTAAACATGCAGTGCGGCTGTGGCCAAGAGTGACACACAGCTGAAGCGTTCAGCATGCAGTGGACTCCGTCAGCATTTACAGCGGAGCGAATGACAGGTGCTGATGAGTCCTACAAGGAGCTGAAGTGACGGTTAGTCAAGAAAGCTTCTACAGAGGCCCCTGGGTGGCTCAGTTGGATAAGCGTCCGACTTTGGCTCAGGTCATGATCTCACAGTTCATGAGTTCAAGCCCTGAGTCTGGCTCTGTGCTGACAGCTCAGAGCCTAGAGCCTGTTTCGGATTCTGTGTTTCCTTCTCTCTCTCTCTCTCTGCCCTCCCCTGCTTGTGCTCTGACTCTCTCTCTCTCTCTCTCTCTCTCTCAAAAATAAATAAACATTAAAACAATTTTTAAAAATTAAAAAAAAAAAAGGAAAGCTTCTATAGTGCTGGCAATGGGTGCAGTGCATTTTGCTCAGGCTTGGGTTGACTCTTGTCAATTGCAAGTTACCTTCCTTGCCACCAAGCGTCTTACCCTTCATATTTGTTCACTGACGTGATTTCAGAATGACTGAAATTAGCTCCATCACCAATCTGTAATATTGCCTAAATTTAATAACAATAACACTGAATGGTTTGTGTGTTATCGAGTGCCAGACCGCTAAACACTTCGCATAAATAACCACACTGAATCTTCATAACCCTCTTAAGCTGTACTATTATTCTCCTCATTTTATACCTGAGGAAATTGAGACTCAGAAGAGTGAAATGAGTTGCCCAAGGCTTAGCTGGGAATGGCAAATGCAGAATTAAAATCCAGGCCATCAGAATCCAGAACCCACATCTTTTCCATACACTAACCTGCATCCCTTGTTGCAGAACTTGGGAGGTGGTAATGGGTCCTTTCTGCTTCTCAGGCTGGGGCCAGCTCCCCATGCTGCCATTTTCCCTTTTTCGCTCCAGTCAGCATCTATAAACTCAGCCCATTTTCTTTCCCCTCAGGGGTTGATAACCTCCCTCTCTCTCATCCTCCAGATTCTCCCCCTCCCAAGCCTGGCAAAGTGCAGGGTTCCGGCATCCAAAGCTCTCTTTTTCCTCATTGATTCTGGAGACATCTTTGTGAGCTCTTTGTGATTTAAGGACTTTACTGTCATCACTATGGAGACACAGAGTAAGAGAAAAATACATGCAGAAAAATGACGAAGTTTCCAGAAACTTAAAACATATTTGAATTCTGGTTCCTGGGCTATGATTTTTCATTGCTCTTGCTGTGATGAGAACCAAATGCACCCTTGGGTTGTTGTCCTCCATATTTAGTCCTGAGAAAGGGGCTCCCCAATTTGCTACCTCCATTTAGCAACAGTCCTTGTTACCTCCACATCCATAAAGGCTCTTTATCCCAGCACAGATACCCCCTTGTTTTTTTTTTTTTGTTTTTTTTTTTAGTTTTTTTTTTTTTTTTCAACGTTTATTTATTTTTGGGACAGAGAGAGACAGAGCATGAATGGGGGAGGGGCAGAGAGAGAGGGAGACAGAATTGGAAACAGGCTCCAGACTCTGAGCCATCAGCCCAGAGCCTGACGCGGGGCTCGAACTCATGGACCGTGAGATCGTGACCTGGCTGAAGTCGGACGCTTAACCGACTGCGCCACCCAGGCGCCCCGATACCCCCTTGTTTACAGGGGGGCTTATACTCTAAAGCACTTCAGACTGGAAAGTATTTTCTGGGAATTCTACCTGACACATGCAATAGCAGTGATGATTTCTCTGAGCATTACCTAATGGTCACTGTTTAGTCACTAAGTATCATGGTTTCTGGAAAAACTCTTATAAAATGTCTGTATTTTACCTGGTACCCATGGGGTTGAGTGGACAGGGCAAGAGAGACCCAACTTCAGCCACCATTAACCATTAGCTCTGGAAATAGATTTGTTCCTCTAAATAACTGTCACTCAGGAAAGACTTACTGGCTACACTGAAATGGAAGAAACTCAGAGAAATCCCACACAGAAGCTTAAGCTGCCACTATGATGTAACCTAATGTGTACCTCAGTGTCTAAGGCCCCGTCCTTTTAATCTCAGAATACCAAGCGTTAGCTGGATACATGGCTACCCAGAATAAAGACTACATTTCCCCAGCTTCCCTTGAGTTAGGTTTGGCGGTGATACTAAGTTTCTGACCAATGAGATGTAAGAAAAATAATGTGTATAATTGCCTAGAAGAGGACATAATAGGAGTGCACATGCCCATTGTTGTCCCCTGGACTGTCCAACTACAGAATTTTTACGTAAGAGACAAACTTTTATTCTTGTTTTAAGCTATCATATTTGAGTTTGTTAGTTATATGCAGTCAAATCTATTCCTAACCAACATAGGTAAGAATTCCAAAAGTATTTCAGAGATTGAGATACTTGTTTCTTATTCCCTTTCATGGTAATTGTCTTGTGAGGTATATTTAGATCAAAGATTCTCTTTCTTTCTCCTCACTGCACTGTCCTAAACACACATGGATACTTTGGTCTCAAGTGACTAAGGAAGAGGCATTTGTTCTCACTGATAGCTATTCTATACAAAATTCTTCGATTAGGGGTGCCTGGGTGGCTCAGTCGGTTAAGTGTCTGACTTCAGCTCAGGTCACGA
Organism: Lynx canadensis; assembly: GCF_007474595.2. NCBI lineage: Eukaryota > Metazoa > Chordata > Mammalia > Carnivora > Felidae > Lynx > Lynx canadensis. The sequence continues at coordinate 70,574,722 of NC_044312.2, forward strand.
TCTCACAGTTCGGGGGTTTGAGCCCCACACGGGGCTCTGTGCTGACAGCTAAGAACCCGGAGCCTGCTTCGGATTCTGTCTCCTTCTCTCTCTGCCCTTCCCCCAGTCATGCTCTGTCTCTCAAAACTACATAAATGTTAAAAAAAAAAAAATTCTTCAATTAAATGAGGGTTGAGAAGTCAGAAACATTACAGAACCCCACACAAACTTGGTCTCATCTTGTGACCAATTCCCAACCCCACCCCACAGGTGGGAAAACAAATAAAATTACCCCACTTTTTAAAATTCCTTTTAAGGGGCGCCTGGGTGGCGCAGTCGGTTAAGCGTCCGACTTCAGCCAGGTCACGATCTCACGGTCCGTGAGTTCGAGCCCCGCGTCGGGCTCTGGGCTGATGGCTCAGAGCCTGGAGCCTGTTTCCGATTCTGTGTCTCGCTCTCTCTCTCTGCCCCTCCCCCGTTCATGCTCTGTCTCTCTCTGTTCCAAAAATAAATAAAACGTTTAAAAAAAAAAATAAAAAAAAAATAAAATTCCTTTTGTTCCTTTGTTCAATTGTTACATACCCTACAAGGAAATGAGAGTAGGTATTTCCGAGACTGAACCCTCATACACTTGAAATCATACACAATAAGTGCCTAAATAAATCATGGCTAGACTAAGTAAAGTAATTTTTTGCCATCAGATGGTTCCTGTAAAAAAGCATGAGAGTGTCAATCTATATGATGCCCCCCGACCCCATTTGAAGTTATCCATTAATTACATGTCCCTCAATTATCCGGTGCCTGTGCTATTGTGGCAAGTGTCTGGTTCATTTCATCCCATTGCTCAATAGATTTTAATTGCAGCTGCTGCAGCAAACACCTCGAGATGCATTTCCTATAGAGACCACGGCAGCCTGTGGACTGGCCCAATGATGATTAATTTCAATGACTTGAATCACTGAGGAAGAGGGAAGCGCTTCCATTTTAATTACATCTACAAGAGAGTAGCACTTTCACCCCTGCTCATTGTCCTGAAACAAAAGACCTCCTGAAAGGAAAATAAAATCCAGGGTGCAGTGGTCTCACTGACACAGATCTCCTTTTTCATTGCACCACAACTCAGCCAGCTCCGTATTGGGAAATAGTGGCAAGTCACTGGGATTTGCAAGCAGACTGGAAGCCAGAAGAAAGCAGCATTCAGTTTATGTTTATTTATCTTGCTTGGGCAATTAAAATGCATTGAGTGGGTCAAGATATGAGACAGCATCTGACCATCCTTGCAGATGTTCTGCATAAAAAGGTTGAAGAATAATTAACCCTGACATGCGTATGTATTTATTTGTTGTTTCACTGAGACAGAGCTAGAGACATTCTAGGGGTTTTCCATACTCATTCATGCCCTTGGGTCCTGGCACATGCTGATCTCTTTTCTCTCCTTTTTTCCATTTGGACAAATATCATCTTCCAGCAAAGCCCAGCTCAATCGCCACTTCCTCTGCCCTGCCCTGGGGGTGGTGTAGGAGTGGGAACAGGAAGCGCAGAAGACCTTAGATGAGATATATCTGACCAGGACTGTCAGTGCTCTGTGACCTTGTGCAAGTTACTTAGCTCTCTGAGCCCCGGTTTCCTCATATGTACACTAGAGGAGAATGAACATTCTCCTAAGTCATAGTTGTTATAAATATTAAGTGAGATACTTTATATGAAGCACTCAGGATAACGCCTGGTCATAGAAAGGGCGTGATAGGTTATACTTTACTTGCCTTTTCTACACCGCCAACAGTAGCATTTTAAAATCTCCTTTATGATGCTAATTGATCAGCAAGTCAGAAAACAGGGATTCAGATTTTCTCTGTCGTTTCCTCCTACCCCGACCCAAGTAAAAGGTGATTAAACTTAGTAGCCTGTTGTTGCAAGTCCATTCCCTCCTGTTGGACCTCACTGCTAACTGCCTTGATTCACACATGGTTTCTGCATTAATGCAATAGTCTCTTTAGATCTACACGCCTCTCATCTTACCCCCTCCTTTGCAAGTCCATGAAGCTTCCATAGTGATCTCTACTGTCCCTCCCCTATAGAGTGGTCAACCATCCCAGTTGTCCCAGGACTGAAGGGGTTCCCAGGATGTGGAACTTTGAGTTTTAAAATCAGGACAGTGCTGGGCAAAGCAGGATGAGCTGGTCACCCTACATCCCCTCCTTCAAATCTCTCACTGGTTCCTTAGGAATTCCAAGACAAACTTACATTAGTCAAGGTAATACATAAAACAAAACCGTCTGTCATCTCGCCCTGCCTTCCTCTCGACCTTCATCTACGTCACCCCCTCCCTATTTGCTACACAAACACTACCACCCTTTGCTTCAGTGATATTGGGCTTCCAGATGTTTCATGCTCTTTCCCAGCCTCATCCTCATCCGTGCCTTTTGCAGTTCCTTCTACATACAATGCCCATCCCCCTACTCGTTTTACCCTGCTAAGTCCTTCGGATCCTAACACATCACCTCTTCTAAGAAGTCTTCCCTTAGCACCTGCTATAGGTGCTCCTCTGCTGTGCTCCCATAGCACCCTGGTTTTGCCTCTGACCTGACATTTACTACACTCTACTGTGATTATGGTCTGTCCCCCCAAACAGACTGAGAGGTCCCTGAGGATAGGGACTGTGTCTTCTCTATCTTTGTAACTCCAGGAGCTGACACAAGTAACTGCTGGCGGTGGAGAGAATGAACAAATGAGGTGTTCACACTTGCCTCCCCACCCCCACAACCACGTGAACTCCTCTAAAGCAGAAAGGACACATATCTTGATTTTCTTCGATTTCTTGGTTGTCTCCTCTAGTACCTAGTACACAGCAGGGCTCAATTAATATTTTGAACGAATGAATGGATGGATGCATCTTTCTTTAGATAGAAGCCAGATGATGAACTTTCATGGGTTCGGTTTGTCCCCTGCCCTGCACAAGGCAGCAGTTGTTAGAACCAAGCATGGCCCCATGCTGTCACTAGGTAGCTATTGGCTAAAAATTACAGGGGTTATGCCCCCTCTGCTTCCTCCTATAGACACAAGCTCCGGAAGAAAAATGGTTTCATTCCAAAGACTGATTTCAGATAGGAGAAAATTCTCAATTAGATTCCCTACACAGTTGAGTGGAAAGGCCACTAGCACATGGAGAAGAAAGCTATACCAGATGGCTTTCCTACTACAAAGAGATGAAATATGTGTCATTTCCACTTGCATAGTGGTTTGGTCTTTTTGGAGCTCAACATTAAACAGCTGGGAGCCCTTTGTGACCATGCAGATTCCACTGCCTGATGGCAGGAAGTCAGGCAGCAGGCAAGGTCTGTCCATTTCCTCCCACCACCTTTCCAGCCAGTAAACTGTAACTTTCTCCCCTATAAAAGTTTTATGGAAAGTTGAGTAGGAAACCTAGCAGGAATTAAGACCTCAAGGGGTTTGGCAGGATGGAGAAAATGAGAGCAGATTGGAAAATGAGTGATTGTTTCTGGAAATAAGTGTGGAATGGAAAAAGGTCTAAGGGCCTTGTGGTCACACAGCCCTGGGATCAAAACCTACCTCTTCCATGTAGAAGCTGTGTGACCCCAGTTAACTGGGCTTCAGTTTCTAATCTCTACAGTGAGAAGATTTACAAAACCTGCTTGGTTACAGGGTATGTCCAGTATGTGTTAGCTCTCTCCCCTCTCTTTTTTTTTTTTAATTTTTTTTAATGTTTATTTATTTTTGAGACAGAGACAGAGCATGAGCAGGGAAGGATCAGAGAGAGGGGAGACACAGAATGTGAAGCAGGCTCCAGGCTCTGAGCTGTCAGCACAGAGCCCGACGCGGGGCTCGAACTCACAAACTGCAAGATCATGACCTGAGCCGAAGTCGGATGCTTAACCCACTGAGCCACCCGGGCGCCCCTCTCTCCCCTCTCTTGACTCCTGCTGTATTTGCTAAAATGATACTTCTTGTCTGACAAAGGATTTTCCCCTTCATTTGTAGATTTCTTTATAATGATAACCCCCCAAAAGATTATTTTAAATGAAATACAATTTAGATTTATGCATTTTTAAAACCTACTTGCTTTCGAATAGAAAGACAATAGTATACTGAACAGGATAAAATTAGAACTGTCCAGGGTGCCAGGAAATGTGGTGGTTCCATCCCAGAGCAGACCACGAAAGCCAAAAAAATGGTGGTTTATTTTCTAAAAATGGTGTCTGTGAGTCTCTGGGAAGGTCTAGGAACACCTGTGCCCTGCTGTGACTCCCGTACTGGAATTCCTAAGTCTTGGAAATGGAGAGGAGTCTCAACACATTAAACTCTCTTCTATACACCTTGCTGTTTGTCCCTTAGGCTCCTTATTTCCATACACTATTGTTTCTGATAGTTATTCATTCACTTCCCAAGTTCAGGAATCGTTTAAAATCACATTTGAATAGGTATGCATGAGGGAAGCTTACTCACTTTCTCTTTTTTTTAATTTAGTTTAGAGAGAGAGTGCGTGTGTGGGGGAGAGGGGCAGAGGGAGAGAGGGAGAAAATCCTAAGCAGGCTCCACACTCAGCCTGGAGCCCGATGCGGGGCTTGATCCCACGACCCTGGGATCGTGAACCGAGCCAAAATCAAGAGTCACATGCTCAACCGACTGAGCTGCTCAGGCGCCCCCAAACCTTACTCACTTTCAAGTGAAAATCTTCCCATAGGGAGCTATAGAAGACAACCCAGCAAGACTAAATGGGACAGGCTTCCAGACTCAGAAGCCAAAGTTCTAATCCTGACCACTTCATCTTTTACACAAGATCAACACTCCTGTTTATCAGCCAGTAGGTAAAATCTCTAAATACCCATCACTCAGACCAAGTTCTCATCCAGTGCTAGAAACCACTCCATCACATTCCTAGCAGGTAGTCACCCTACCTCCTGTCATGCCTCCAATGACAGGGACCTCGTTTTTCTGAACTATGATACATGGTTGCATGCTTTGTGCACTGCACAAAGGCACCCAGCTAAAGAACACAGATAGAAGCTGAAATCCTGTCTCCTTTCTGTTTCTGAAGCTGAGTGCCCCCGGCTTGAGGGACTCTTTTCTTCTAATTTGACCATCCCCAGGGGGTTCCCTTTTCTACTTTGCACAAAGACATCATATAGACTAGTAGTGATCCTTTCAGGTCAACACAGTCCAGCGCCCTTAGAAGGGATTCTGTCTCCTGAAGAGTAGAAGGGACTCCAGTTTCCAGCACGAAGGTGTCATTCCAGATGCCAAGCGGGCGGCAAACTTTGTGTCCTTTGGTTCCTCTTGGCAAGAGCCACGTCCCCAAATGAGCCCAGATGTGGAGAGACCAGCAGCAATTAGCATCCGAGCTAATGTTTGTGCATGGGGGGAATATAACAAAATAAACAGGGACCTATGGCAGTGAGCTATGCCTGATCATTTATCAAACTGCAAAATCTTATCCATGACTGTGAAATGGCTTTATGGTTAGGAAAATGTACTAATAATTTTATTAGGCAGCAATTAAACTTAAATTCCTTTTAACTGTATTTGATGTCATCCTTTTTCTGGGCCCATTAGAGTAACATTAAGGTGTTTGTGCAGATAGCTCAGTCATTTCAAATTACTTCCCTGTCTAATGTGGGAGCCTTTAATAGCATACTCTTAGGTTGAATTCAATTTTGGAGACACCAGGCATGCTAATTAGATTGTCTCAGTGTTCCTTTGCAAAAGGAACTGAAGAAGAGCTATTTTTTCCCCCTCTTTTGCTTAGCAGTGTTCATGGAACACAACTTTCTGTGCAATTAGAGGCATAGACCCTTTACTGCACAAAATCCCACTTGAACCATTTATTGCTAGCAGACACAACGTCTGGTTAATATGACACCATTGTTGAAATGTTTTTAAGATCTAATTAGAGCCTGTAAGTTTTCTCTCCTATTCTGAATATCAGAGTTAGTGTTTGTTCCGTCTCAGCCTCTAACATTAGAACTGAAAGAAGGGTAGAGGGAAGAGATGAACATTTATTAGGCACCATCTGCTAGCTTCCGGGGAAGATGCTTAATGCCTATAACAGCCCTATGAGCTTGCCTTATTATCTCCACTTACAGATGGGAAAACTTTGGCTCAGAGAGGGTAAGTAAAGTGCCCACGGTCACACAGCTGGCAAATTGCGGAGCTGGGATTTAAATTGTCAGCCTCTCTTTGCCACTTACTGGTTCTAGGAACTTGGAAAGTCACTTTAACACTCTGATCATCAGGGTCCTCCTCTATAAAACAGGGATGATGATAATACTCATGCCCTCACAGTCCGTTGTAGGGATCAAATGCAATATTAAATGTAAATGGCCCTTGCAGATGAAGTGCTGCACAAAAGTGATAGGTAATGTCTCCTGATATTGCCATAGGAGGTCTTGGGTGGTATCGGCCTGCCTTCTGCAAGATTGAAACCATATATCCAATGCCACAAGAAGGTCAGGGAGAGCACAAGTTAAACATTGTCCTTGGGGCTTAAGGTAAACGAGATTCAAAGGGAAAAGAAGAGATGCAAAGGGAAAATGAGAGGGAGTTGAGTTGTTCCAAAGGTGATTTAATGGATCTGCAAGTCTGTTGGTGACTCGGTTTCCCCATCTGCAAACAGGGAGTGTGCAGGCTGATGTGTGGATTGAATGAGACGGTGTTTATATAAAGTATCCAGCACATTGCCCAGAATTGAAACACTCGACAAAATCATTTCATTTGACAATTATTTCAGCCAGGCTTAGTCCCTGGCAATCTTCCACCTCCGTGATCCCTGCTCGCTTACAGATTCCGTCTTCCAAGTCTCTTTCCCTCATTGATCTATTAACATAAATTCTTTCTCCAAATAGTCATTGTACTTGGCATCGATCTACTAACTTACAGCTATTACAGTCATGATTGCAATTACCGTGTGTCCAGGCTCCTTGCAATGCTATCATTTTCTCCCGGTTACCATGATAAATGTTCCTAATAACTCCTGCCTCAGATCCCTTGTGGAATGAGGCAAGAGATTAATTTATTAATTGATGGATTAATGGCTCAGAACTGTTACAATCGTCATTAATTGCTATTACCTTTGAAGTGTCAAATGGTTAAGGGAGTTGAGGGTGAGGCTGAAAGAATGTTCCTTCCTCTCACGCGAAAGATGGGAGCTGTCACCAGCCAGGTAGAAAAAGTGAACCGCACGTTGTGAGTGCAGCAGTGCCCCCTCACCTGCAGGGGATACATTGCAAGACCCCCAGTTGGAAGCCTGAATGCGGTAATACCAAACCCCGTATATACTATGCTTTTCCCTGTACAACAAACATACCTGTGATGGAGTTGAATTTAAAAATAGGCGCACGAAGAGATCCACGATAATAATAACAAAGTAGAACAACTATAACAAAACACGGTGATAAAAGGTATGTGGGTGTGGTCTCCGCCTCTCGTTCTCAAGATCTCTTACTGTCCTGTACTCCCCCTCTTCTCGTGATGATGTCCAATGATAACATGCCTCCGTGATGAGACGCAGTGAGGCGAATGACATAGGCACCGTGACACAGTGTTAGGCTACCACTGGCCTTCTGAGGATGCATCGGAAGGAGGGTCATCCGCTTCTGGAGCCCAGGTGACCACTGGTGGCTGAGACGGCTGAGGCTGGGGGGCTGCTGTACAGATGTGTTGAGGCCGTCACGGCACAAAGCACAGTGGCCATCCCTTTGTGCTCCCGGACTCTGACCTGCCCTTCCCCATAACCACTGTGATTCTCTCACCGCTGCATACCAGCCCTGCACTGCTGGCCCTCCCCTCACCCCGAGACCATTCTCCACCCAGGAATTCCCAAGAGCCAGTCCGGCAAAATAAGAAAACAATGGGACCGTCTGTCCTGCCAGCCTCTGGTCCCTGCAAGCTCTGGTCAGTGCAGCAAGTAACTGCGATCCCATCACCCCATCTTTGAGAGGGCACTCGTCCTGCTGCGCCCAGAGCCCAAGACAGGCGCTCCACATACTCAAGTCAGCAGCCGGACACCAGGGAGAGCCCAGACGCTTCCATCGGCCCGCTCTGGTCCACCCCCCTTCACAGCCAGCTCTCATGTATGAAGAAGGGAATCCTTGAAGAGTCCCTCAAGTCTCTCGTGCAGTTCCCTTAGCCCTGAGGCATTTCCATCTGGATAAAAAAGTAATGCCAGTGCAAAGCACATGCCTTTGCTGGCTTACTCCCATCAGAAAACATGGTAGCACACATTCTCCTTATCACAGGGTCTATCCTTAATTCCCCCCCCATCAGCGAAGCCAATCGATTTCCCTTACATATTACAGCCATTGTTCCTTGCTATTGGCTGCAGAGTTTAGTTGGCAGTTTTGCCCATGACACATACCCCATGTCTTACTACCCAAGATCTGTATGCGTTATTTTCCCTCCCTTTAACACCAGCCCTGACTTGTTCAAGTTCTGTGCCTCCCACCCCATTTTCCTAAAGAGCCTCTCTCAGTCAGACTTGGCTGAACTCATAACTCAGCCAACTCGTAACTCATCCACGGAATCCTGTAACCATGTTCCTGAAAAGAATCATGGGAACAGACCACGGGCTTCATTCAGAGTTCAGCTCTGGATGTGAATCTAGCATCCCACGGCTTTTAACTTAACTCTCTGTAGACTTGGAGCGTTGGGTTTTCAGAAATTCCGTCGATCCTTCCTTGCTTGTTTTCTCGTTGGAGATGGTGGTGTTGTCAGGCAAGCCAGTGAGCACGGCCTTCCTAGAACAGCGTGTATGGACGTGTGCGTGTGTGTTCCAGAGGTGAGCCCCATAAGCAGGAGAATGCTCTGTACAGATTCATTGGTAAAATGTGTTTGTGCCCGCACATCACAGACAGCAGGATGCTGACCGGTCAGCGAAGGGGTTGACACTTCTTATCAGCAGCCGGAGAGATTGCTTACAACAGAGAGGACAGCAACAGCAGGTGAAACCTGAACCCGTGGCAGAATGACTTATATGCAGTTTACCGAAAAGATGTAAATGCATACACAGCCACCACAGATTACAAACAGCACCACAGAGTGAAGGTGGATTAAACATGGGGTATGGGGCAAGCCCTTGGCTTAGGCCAGCTGAGTGGAGCCATCCTAGATCTCCTCAGTCTACCTGTGGTGGTTCTGCAGTTTCTCATGATCTACAACTGGATCCAGGCTGGTCAACCCACCTGCTCATCAGACTCACCCCTTCCTTACATCAGAGCCGGTGGTCACACTGCAAAGACTTCTTCTTCTATCAGTCTCAACGATCTGACGTGACTGGGGGACCTTTCAATGCCAGATCTTGCACCTGATCTTAGAGTCAATAAGATTATTGAGCTGGGAGTAAATCTGAAATAATATGCCCCTCCCCAGGTTGTATGAGTATCAAGTGAAATACACACAGAATGAGTTTAAAAAGCATATGGGCCTTGTTGTTGTTATTACTTTTTTATGAAAGGCACTCTCCCCTATTAGTGATTGCTGGCTTGTCCTTTGGACTCCCCTTCAGAAAGGCAAGCCAGACACATGTGACAAGTTAAACAGGCATAGAAGATATTTTTATCTGTTTAAGCCAACAACAGTAAATGCATCACAAGACAGTGTGTGATTAATTGCCAAGTGAATTGTGAGAAGAATAATTGCCAGAAGAATATGAACAAGAGAAGGCTCAGCTCTAGCTGGTGGGGAGGGATGGAATGAGGCTCCAGAGAGACTGGATAGAATAATGGAGGTTTGTTCTGGGTCTTGCAGGACGGATGGGATTAGGGTTGATGGAGGGAATGCATTCCAGGTAAGATAAGTTCTGTGGAGACGGGTGGACAGAGAGGCAAGGGTGTGTTCGGGGGGAAAGCTGCGGGAGGACATGGGGTTTGACAGTAGGCAGAGAGGAGTGTGCAGATAGTGGGAAATTGTGAATGGCGTTTTCTGTGACTTTATACCTCCAAACAAGCCCACACACCTATGCCACATGCTCTAACCAAGAGAAAAACAAGCTCTACACTGTCCAGGCCATGTCTCTTGCCCAATACCCTGTCCTTCTTGCTACCTACCCACCCTTTGCTGTTCCAGCTTAGCTAGACCCCTAACCTTGCCTACATTCCCATTTATACCCTTGCTCAAGCCATGAAAACTCAATTCTAATGTTTTACCGTAGAGATTTACTTCTTGATTCCAACTCAAACCCATAGAAGTAAAGCTAACACTTACCTAGGCCTTTGTGTGCTAAACACTTTAAATGTCCTACCACCTTTAATTCTCAAAATAACCCTGTGAGATAGTACTGCCCCCACCTCCATTTAGCAGATGAGGAAATTGATGTTTGAGATGTTAAAGTTCAAGGTCACATCTACCAATAAGTGGTGGAGTCTGGATTTGATCCCCAAACTGTTGACCCCATGGCATGGTTCCCAATCACCGGTTGATAGTACCCTGTTATCACCTAAACCCACTCCATTGGTTCCTCTTTGGTCACCCTTGTATAGGATGTCTTACTCTAGTCAATCTTTGGAAACCTAGACTCTACCTCATGCTGCCATCCTGCTGCAAACCCCTGAGTACCAACGACACGGCACAGATAGAATTCTCAGTGGAATGGTTGGTTTAGGGTCCTAGAAGACTCTCAACACCAACATTATTTGATCCTAACGATGATGGGAACCAGGAAGGTTTCAAGATGATTATAATCACAGGAAATAATATGATCAAAACCCATGTTTCAGAAGATGAATCCTGGGACCCAGTTCAGGACTGCCCTGCCTGTTCCATTCTGGATAGGAGAGGCTGCAAGAAGAGGCAACAATTTATAGCCTATTTTGTGGTCCAAGGCGAGGTGATAAGGGTCTGAATTAAGGTCATGGTGGTGGAAATGGAATACGATAATAAAGAATCACTTATTTCACTATGAAATAAAATACATTTCTCCTGAAATAAACCATTTTCACCGCCAGCGGGCGGTTATCTGTAAAGAAATCGGCTATTAGCTTCATAGCTCTTGGGGACTCAGAATGCATCTCAGGTATATATTGTGTCTTGGGTTGTGGTTTTGGAACCACTGAAGGCAGCACAATTTGGAGGGAAACTAAGGGCACTAAGCTTCTGGACAGCGCCCAGGCAGGCACGGGTTCAGAGTGGCTCAGCCGCTCAACTAACCACATGGCCTTGGGAAAGTATTTAATCTCTCTGAGCTTGTGTCCTCATCTGTCAAATGGGGATAATACTGTCTGCCTCACAGGGTTGTTGCAAGGATTAAGCAGGACAGTGGATAGAAAGGCTATGATTAGCACAGAATAAACGTCAGTTTTTATACTATCATTTCTTAGCCAAACATCTCATTAAAAGCCCTGCATAATCACCCATAAAATCTTGTTTGAAATAAAAGTGATTGGGTTCAACCAACCCTTTGGAAAGCAATTTGGCTTTCCAAATGCTTTCCACTGTGTATTAAGAACATAAAAATGTTCATATCCTTTGACCCAGTTGTTCCAGTTCTCGGAATCTATTCTTAGGAAATTGTCCTCGATACAGGAAGAGCATAACGCACAAAGAGTTTCACTGCATGAACGGCTTGCTACAGCGAAAAATTGGAAGCAACCTGCGCGTCCAGGAACAGATGCTTCTGCATTATGCTGATGCTCTAAAACTGCTTTAAATCAGTATTAAATACAGAGCTCATAACAACGTCTTAGACTGGGTAAGGTCCACCAATCAAGGATCAAATGTAATCTTTTCTTCACTTTGTTAACCAACCCTCTCCTCTGCAGGGCTTTCCCGCATGGCCCGCAGACCAGCAATTCTAGCCCCTTTTCTGCCAGAGCTCTGCAATCCTGGCACTTCCCCCAGGGTGGGAGGAAGGTTGAGGCAGGGTGGGACTTCGTGCCAGAGCCTGCCACGCACAATGCAGGTTTCTTCCCCAGCTGCCTCAGCCCCTCTGGCATCAAACCTTAGCTCTTTCTCCTGCAGACACAGCTTCTCTCCATGACCAGTGACTAGTTTCCTCTTAGCTCAGCCTCTTTCTGTCTCCCGAGGCTGCCTTGTAACTGCGTCTTTCTCAGCCCTGCCCCTTCTCCACCTCACATCCCTGCTGTCTGCCCACTTGCAACCTCTTTCCATTATTGCTAACAGTTTGTTGTGACTTTCTAAGTTAGAGAACATATCTTCTAGAGTGTCCAACATTTGCTCATCCAAAATCACTTAATGGAAGTGGGAAAAAAGATTAACTTAGATGTTAAAGGTTACTCAGACCCCATTCACACTTAGACTCTGAATCTTAAAGCCTTGAATACTTTGTGAAATCCCTCAGGACAGGACTGAAATGTTATTAAACCACATCATTTCAAAGCTGGCATCCATGAAGTTAAAAACACGGGCATTTAGGGGAGCCTGGGTGGCTCAGTCAGTCAAGCATCTGACTTTGGCTCAGGTCATGATCTCACAGTTTGTGAGTTCAAGCCCTGCATAGAGCTCTGTGCTGACAGCTCGGAGCCTGGAGCCTGCTTGACATTCTGTGTCTCCCTCTCTCTCTGCCTCTCTCCCACTCGCTCTCTCTCTCAAAAATAAACATTAAAAAATTAAAGAAAAAAAAAACACGGGCATTTGACTGGTAAAAAAGAAAGTTCAGTAAAAGCACTTGGTCTACCTTTATCTTGTAAGCTGGAACTTCTTTCAATAACATCTAGGGGGAAGAGCATGTGATTTCTCCTCAGTTTGTGTAATTATGTGCGTTTTGCAATTTCTTAGCTTTGGCAGGCACTGGGTAGCATTTGGCTTCAGCTCTATGAACTCTAAGGGCAATTCACAACTGGGCTTTTCCTGACAGCTCCAGTATCTGGATCTTGAGTGGCCCAAGTCCACCATGTGATGGACCCTTCCGTGAACCTTCTCAGCAGAGCACAGAACACGCTGTCCAGGGCCCTGTTCTTCCCTTGCTCCCGGGAGCCTGGGGTATAGGCCTCATACAATTGCTTCCCAGGTTATAGGCATGTTTTAGAAGTAAATAGAGCAATCATCTTTTTTAATGCTGTTTTACTGGTTGAACAATAATCAATCAGTATCTTAACTCAGTATTTACTCAGCACTGACTGCATGCCAGGAATCCTGTACCACAGATAGGAAGGTAGCTCATGCTGCTGGACCATTCTGGCCCATGTTCCTCCCTTCCAACTTCCTTCCTTCCTCCTTATTCCTTCCTCCTTTCCTTTCTTTTCCTTCCTTCATCCTTCCTTAGATATTATTTATAATGCTGAAAAACAAAACAGAAAAAAGCACGTGCCATCCCACCGCTTGGTATATAAAGAAAATACTGAACATCTTTCCTTTCCTATCCCACTTTCTAAACCCCAGAGGTGGTAACTATCCATAACAGATTGGTGTATGTCCTTCCCAGTTTTCCCTTAAATTTATGTAAATGAAGCTATCCATCTAGCCATATCCCCAGACATTCCTTGGAGAAATAGAATGATGCTGTACTTATTAGTCCTACGGTTTTGAATGTTGGCTACGTAGCCAGCACTGTGTGTGACATTTCACATGCATTGGTGTGTTTAATCCGATAACCCTGATGTGAGGTGGGTGCTATTTTCATCTCCACATCTCCGAAACCCCTGAGGCTCGGAGCAGATAAGCAACTCCCTTGTCCAAAGTCAGGGTCCAAGCAGCACAGCTAGGATTTGAACGCAGGTCCACTGTCTCCAGAGCTTTTGTTCATTCCACCGTTCCAGGCCACCTCTCACAAATCAATCCCCGACATGCTCTACCAAGCTTCCTCATCTTAGCTTTCTTCTATAGATGGTTCTGTTCATCCCCAGTCTGCTTCAAATGGTCCACACTAGCCTTGTGCTGGGAATCCAGTTCCTGTACCAAGCGGCCCCTGAAGACACAGAACTTGGACAAATAACCAGTCTCCGCTCGGAAGAGCTTGTAGGTTAAGTTTATAGATGGTGTTTCGACAGTGTTGACTTCCTCCTTAATTTGTAACCTTGTGCCTCAGCTTCCCACCTCTCCTACAGATTTTCTCGCTCCCACCTCCTCAAGTAGAGTGATTTCTTTCTTCCCTCCCCATACACTTAAAACAATCGGGCACATTTTGTTCTCCACGATCTTTCAGGACTGGGCACACGTTGTGAAATAATAAAAGGAAGGGAAGGAAGAGCATGGGCTGTATGACTCTCCGGTTCCAGAAATTTTCTTCCAGGGTAAGCTAGCATCCAGTTCACTCTCGCAAACAGTCCTGAGCCAAAAGATTCCAAATCAAAGCAAAAAAATCCATCAAGAGAACTCTGATTTAAAACTTAAGAAAACAGCCTGTACATATTTTTAGAACAACTTAGAAAACTCTGAGTACATCTGTGACTTGAAACAGCTGGAAATACATTTTGCCAAAATTATGCTGATTACGAAAGTCGTTAATGGTCAGACAAGAGGCGTTCAAATCCACGCGGTCTGGTATTTTTGTACATGCAAGCTTCAGATAATCTTCACTATCGTACGTCAAACGCTGACCCTCTAAACTGCCTTTGAGGGGTGCCTGCGTTACTCAGTCGGCTAAGCATCCCATTCTTGGTATTGGCTCAGGTCATAATCTCACGGTTCGTGGTTTCGAGCCCCGCATCAGGCTCTGCAGTGTCAGATTCTCTCTGGATTCTCTCTCTCTCTGCTTCTCTCTGCTCTCTTTCTCTCTCTCTCCCTTTCTCTCAAAATAAATAAATAAACTTTAAAAATAAAATTTTATTCCAGCCAGCCAGGCAGTTTGTACAGCAGAGTTTGCATAATTATTTGAGGACTTTAGTATATTTTGCCCTTATTGGCTTAGTAAAAAGAGTGGTAAATCGAAAGAATAAAAGTCATAAGAAGCATAGGTCTTATAAACTCATAATATATGCGAGAAAATGAAAGAAATTATGAGGTGTGTTGGAAACAGAATAGCGTTAGCCTCGGAGAGTCTTGGACTTAAGCCAGTCAACCATGTGTTCCGTTCTGAAGGAAAACAACAAAATTAAAGAACATGGGTTCAAAATGTTGGTAGCAAATTGAAGGTAAAAAAGAAGGTGCCTTTAAGGAGTTGGATATTTTGCATTTTGTTTGCTGAAAATGGAAATTTCTCTTACCTGGGACCCTGCTAGAGTGGTATGTCTTATTCACTGTTAGGTCCCAGCAGCTTCTTTGCACATCATAGATGGATTATACTATTTGTTGAGTAAATGAATAACAGGAGTCAGTTGTAGGCTCGGCGTTTTAAGGATTTCATTGTGTGTAAAAATAGAGGCGTGTTTTCCTGTCCCTAAATATAGAAAGGGAAGCAGGAAAGAATGCTGCCTGCTCCATTGCTATGCCTTATGATGGACAAGCATCTTATGGGGGCAAAGAGTACACAAAGGGTGACAATGAAGGCCTTTTGTTGGACTGTTGTGCAGATACTCTCCACACCATGCCCCTCCTCCAGATCACACAGAGACCTGACTGAGGTCAAGCAAACCACAGACCTGGCCAGGCCATGTGTTCCAAGGATAAAGACAGAGTTTCGGAGTAGGTAAGGGTCTCACATCAGAGAATGCACTGTTTAGAGAGCAGGAAGAACTGGAATTGTGCCCAGAAGTAGACCCAGCATCAAGATCAAGGTCGTTATAAGGGCATAATGAGGGAAATATGCTAAATGGAATAAGTCAGGGAGAGAAAGACAAATACCGTCTGATCTCCCTTTACGTGGGATCTAAATCTAAGAACAAAACAAAAACAACAACAACAACAACAACAAGCTCATAGATACAGAGAACAGATTGATGATTGCCAGAAGTTGGGGAAGGTGGGATGGGGAAGGAATGGATAAAGGAGGTAAAAAGGTATAACCTTAGAGTTATAAAATAAATAAGTCATGGGGATGTAATGCACAGTATGGTGACTATAGTTAGTAATGCTGTATTGCCTATCTGAAAGTTACTAAGAGAATAGATCTTAAAAGTTCTCAGCATAAGAAAAAAATCTTTTTGTATTTATGTATGGTGACTAAGCTATGTTTAAAGTTTTTTGTTTGTTTTTTATTTTGAGAGAGAGAGAGAGTGCGTGTACATGAGCAGGGGAGGGGCAGAGAGGTGGGGGAGACAAAATCCCAAGCAGCCTCCATGACATCGGCGCAGAGCCTGACGCAGGGCTCGAGCCCACAAACCGTGAGATCACGACCTGGGTCGAATCAAGAGTTCGACGCCTAACCAACTAAGCCACCCAGGCGCCCCAATGACTAGACTATTAACTAGACTTATTGTGGTGATCATTATACAAAATTGGAATCATTGAGTTGTACACCTGAAGCTAATATTATATGTCACTTACACCCAAAAAAAAACAATAAAGCCAATAATCCAAGCCAAGGAATAAAATGGAAATTCACAGCCACTGTAAAGAAGGAAAGCAGAGATGTAGTGAGTGAGGAGTATTCAGATGGACAGTCTGGAGGAATTCTCAAAGTAAGTGAAGGCATCCAAAGTGGGTTCCCACCAACTTGCCGTGCGTATTTGAAGAAACTGGGGCAGAATACGTGTAGCTACTGTACAAAAGATGGAGGGTAAATGACACTATGAAAAGAAAGTCTAAATTGCTGCCCTGCAGAGCGAGTCTTTGGAGTCTTAGCTCCAAAAAAATAAATAGTGAAGCCACAAATTGGATACAGTTGAGGTCAGACACTGGAGAAGTATTTGAATGGTACCAATGCCACAAGCCCAGAGGTAAAGCAGCGCAGGAAACAGGTGAGCCCAAGAACAAGATCACAGCACGGTCAGCCTGAGATTCCAACTAGAAGGGTTGGTGGAAAGGCCGAAGGGGTGATCACAATGGCTCTGCAGGGATAGGGCCTCCTTGGAAGGCCCTAGCCTCACCTCCATTCCCGTACCGCCCCAGTCTCAAAGGCATCATACTCTGAACCTCATCAGTGATAGCCTGTGAACACGCGCAAGACCCAAAAGGCATTGTGGTAAAAATCTATACCTGCATACGTACATCCATACATGTCATCCTGCTCCAGGGTTCTTGAGGATAATGAGTCCTGTTTGACCCAGAGATAAAGGGAGTGGTGATTCATTTCACTTTAAGTGACTTTAAAGTTTAAGTGAACGTGCATTCAATGTGTCCTACCTTCAAAAGTTTGCTCTATGAGATGGTTGGGGAGGAGGGTCTCTGTCTTCCTCTACGAGCTTTTTCCCCAGACAAGTGGAGCTAGGATGTGGTCTCCAAAGCAAAGGTATTGCCTCGAATCCCCCAAGGGTGTGCTGGCTAGGGACTGCCATCAGCTAATACCACTCCTCTGCTCTCAGAGGACAAATTTTCTCATAAGCCTTGTGTTACCTCAAACCCTAGAAAAGGAAAGTATTAAGAAGTGGGGGGTGGAGGGGGTTTGGTCAGTCTGTGGGAAGGAGGTGAGTAGGAGGGATGCATGTTCAGAATCTCACTGCCTCTCAGACAAGGCCATCAAGTGGAAATCGATAGGCCGGGTTCTAATTCAAGGTCTAGCCTGAGCCTGGGCCCCACCTGGGTCTCCGAGCACATCTGTGTCCTAATGGAAAACTGTTACTCTCTCTTCCCCGGAAGGGAAACTAAAATATACTGTCAGTCTGTACTCTCCCCTCTGATGTCCAGGGACTCCCGCAGCAGGACAGCCCGGCTGTGAGGCCCACACCACAGGATGCATGCAGAAGACCCCCACAAAGTCTTCTGACAGGAGTGACTATTAGCGGCTCTCAGGGTTACCCGCTTGCCTGCATAGCTCCTTGGCGGCTTCAAGGCCCTCAGCAGTGCTTCTAAAAGGGGGAAGTTTAGGGGCACCTGGGTGGCTCACTTGGTTGAGCATCCAACTTTGCCTTAGGTCATCATCTCAGAGTTCACGAGTTCGAGCCCCACATTGTGCTCTCTGCTGTCAGTGTAGAGCCCACTTCAGATCCTCTGTCCCCCCTCTCTCTCTTTCTTTTTTAATTTTTTTTTTTTTACTTTATTTATTTTTGAGAACCAGAGTGAGACAAAGCATGAGCGGGGGAGGGGCAGAGAGAGAAGGAGACACAGAATCTGAAGCAGGCTCCAGGCTCCGAGCAAGTGGTCAGCACAGAGCCTGATGCGGGGCTCGAACCCACGCACTGCGAGGTCATGACCTGAGCCGAAGTCACTGCGAGGTCATGACCTGAGCCGAAGTCGGACACTCAACCGCCTGAGCCACACAGGCGCCCCTGTCCCCTCTCTCTCTGACCTTCCCCACTCATTCTGTCTCTCTCTCCCTCCCTCAAAAATAAACATTCAAAAAAATAAAAATAAAAGGTGGCAGTTTACAAAAGAACCCCTGCTGAGCCCTAGTGAGCCTAGTTGCAGCACAGCTCACCCAAGGACCCAAGGAACATCTCTCCCTAGAAACTTCTTCATGCTCACTGAGGCTGATTATGGGAAATGAGCCTGCACCAGTAGCTACCCTGAGGCCTCTCATCCAGGGCCAGCACAGGCAGGGGTTCCAGTCCTTTGGGTTAAAGATGAGCTTCACCTCCCCCAGGTTTTTGTCTTCCTACCCCCGCCCCCCATGGGTGAGACAGAACATGCCTCTTAAACCTCCGCATTAATGTGTAAGATTTAATCTCTGGGGTATGCTCTAGATTCCTCTTCATGTGGGTCACAGAGAAGCATGTCCCTGTGGGCATGTAATTGAGTCGTCTGACAGTCCTAAGTACCCTTCAGCTCCTTGGGCAATAAATGCAAATTAAACTTCCTCTGTGACTCTAACTTGAATGGCAAATGTCAGTTTACAGGGTCAGCTTAAAGCTTAAGGATAGATCGCAACGGTGAAACCTCAGGAGAGAGAATGCAAAAAAGTGATGGAAAGAACTGAAAAGGACCCAGGCCTACCCCACAAAACCAGGGCCTGCCTTGGCTGGCATGGTAGACATGAGTTTACTTACTCGGCCAGCTCATTGCAAAGGACCAATCACAAAGATATTTATTTTGTCTTCTCTCCTGCTCTGGTAAGCTAATTACAAAGTAATTAAATTAGCTGCAGAATAAATTAGTCGTTATCAAAGGGAAAATCGAGGCATTCTTAGGGAAATTATTTAGGATAAAACACTGGCTTGACTGATTATTCTAGACTGAGAGATATTTTGTTGATTTCTTTTACTAATGGATTTCTTATGTCAAGAGGAAAATCCTAAATTTAAAGGTGCGCGGAATGGAAATACTTATTCTCCCCTTAATAAATGGAAAAAAAAAAAGAGAGAGAGAGAGAGAAGAAAGCGTGTTTGAATCCTTGAGAACACTAGAGAGGGCAGGCTACGTGGACCGTGTACATGAGCGTCCTTTTCAGCCCCAGGTCAATGAGTCACTGAAATGTCTTCATAGCTGGAAATTAGTGACGCCTGCTGTACATGTGATCATTCGATGCAGCCGCCTCACCACGCTGGAAGTAATGCCTTCTTCGAAAGTGCATGCTCTGCCCTCTTTAAAATTATGAAAACGTAGAGATTCATATTCGGGTTCTAAATTACATTTCTATTAGATACCATACAAAGTTCAAAAAGTGGCTGTCTCCGATCAATCGGTTTTGCAAAGCCTTAATGAAGTCGTGCCCATTTGATCACAGAGAGGTGGAGATACCTGGTGATAAGTGCCTGGCTTCCCGCTCTCTGAGAAGATGAAAGTTATTTAGGAACTGAAAGAGTGTGGAATATTAATGGCGGAGACACAAAATCACTAGGAAAAGCCCGGAGTCAAAGGGCAAAAGCTAGAATCATTAAAGATAATACAGCAAAATCCCACAGTCAGAAACCCAGGATACCATGGATTTTCATGGTACAGGTCAGATCAAATCCCATGAGCATACTGCTTTATGGTGGAGGGTAAAATGTCAGGCCCCACACTTGGGCCCGAAACAAACAGCATGATGACAAGATCAGAGATCGGTCGGTACTAGGCAGGAAAAGAACTTGTGGGTCTTAGTGGGTGGTGAGGCCAGTCGGAGTCAGGGGCATACAGAGGCTGCAGAAAGGCTGGTGTGAGAGTGGACCACATTAGAAAATGGGATCTAGAAGGATTCTTAACTGGGGCTTCATGTGTGAGATTTAGAGGTCACACCCTTCTCTGCTGTCTGACACTTGTTTCACTGTCTTCAATAGTTCCGTCAACATTGCCATGATCATCCTTGTCGGTGTATCTTTGCAACCATCCTTGATGAACGCCTAAGGATAACCCTAAACATGGAATTTCTGGGGCTAAGCATATATACATTTCTGGTGCTTTTAATAATATTAGCAAACAGGCCTCTAGGATGATTGTACCATCTGTCCCTAATGAGATCACTTCGAAGTCCCATTTCCCCACCTAGTCCCCACTTGGCTTATGCCTTTTCTCTCGGACTGAATTTTAAACTTTTTTTTTTTTCAACGTTTATTTATTTTTGGGACAGAGAGAGACAGAGCATGAACAGGGGAGGGGCAGAGAGAGAGGGAGACACAGAATCGGAAACAGGCTCCAGGCTCTGAGCCATCAGCCCAGAGCCCGACGCGGGGCTGGAACTCACAGACTGCGAGATCGTGACCTGGCTGAAGTCGGACGCTTAACCGACTGCGCCACCCAGGCGCCCCTCGGACTGAATTTTAAAGTAGAGTGTTTTAAAGTACAAGGGATTCTGTCCCCTTTCATTTTTAAAATTTTTTTTTTTTCAACGTTTATTTTTGGGACAGAGAGAGACAGAGCATGAACGGGGGAGGGGCAGAGAGAGAAGGAGACACAGAATCGGAAACAGGCTCCAGGCTCTGAGCCATCAGCCCAGAGCGACGCGGGGCTCGAACTCACAGACTGCGAGATCGTGACCTGGCTGAAGTCGGACGCTTAACCGACTGCGCCACCCAGGCGCCCCGTGTCCCCTTTCATTTTTAGGAGGAGAAACAGGGAAGCCCAGGGAGCATAGGTGATGTGTCCTCCAAGCTGATAGTAGAGCTTGGGGTGCAGGGGAGAGATACTGGGGTCTATAGCCACCTGCTCCTGGCTTTAGGCCTGATGTATGACAGATGCTCAGCAATGTCCAGGATAGGCTAATCTATGGAAACACAAAGTAGATAAGTGGTTGCCTAGGGCTGGGGAGGGGAAGGGAGATGGGGAGTGACTGCTAATATCTATGAGGGTCTTGGGGAGGGGTGAGCAATCAAAATGTTCTACATTGAAGTGGTGATGGTTGCACAACACTGTGAATATACCAGAAACCATTGAATGGCACACTTTCAAGAGGTAAGTTGTATGGTATGTAAATATATGTCAGTAAAGCTGCTATTAAAAAAAACAAAAACAGATGCTCAGTAAACATTTGTGGAAAGAAGGAAGAATGGAAGGAAAGGAGGTCAAAGATCCCTGATCCTTGATTTCCAACCAGGGGCTGTTCCGCTTTTCCCTGTTGGGACAGAAGTGCGCATGTCTGCAATTGATCTCAGCAACAGTGTTGCGTTTCCTCTGTTAGGTGTTTCCCTGTTTTCATTCGTAAAAAGTGAAAAAAGGGTCTGATCTTTATCCTTTTCTATTTCCTGGAGAATCTAGCTCAGGGCTGGTCACAAAGTAGGAACTTGATAAATGTCTGTTTACTGAATTACTGGTGAACTGTAAGTAAATTTAATATGAACTAATAAGGCAGTGACATAGTATTATTTCCTAACACTGATGCCTAATTTTCTGCAGCTGCCACTTCAGGCTCTATAAATGAGGTCGGCAGTTACACAGTTTGGTATTTTGGCCGTTCTGATTTCCTCCTCACATTTCAGTGCTTGTAGTAAGTGGTCACGGGTCCTATTTTGCCCTGCGTGTCTGAAAACACAGAGCTAAATTTAGGGCCCAAGAGCAGTGAGTGCTGGCCGCAGGACCAACCCAAAATCCGTAGGGCTTAAAGCTTATGCAGCCTGGAAGAGGGTCCTTTTTCAGAAAAGGGAATGCAGAATTATGAATGCAAATTAAGTGTAGGATCTCTGAAGCTTCTACAGGAAGGGCCCTCAAAGTTAAGCTTCCTTAGCCTCCTGGTACATCTGCCTCTAGCCATGTTCCTTTCCCTGCTCCTTTTAATCGCGTTTTATTTTGTTTTGTGTTTAAATGTCCATTGTTAGAAGCAGTTGACTATTCTCAGCCTCCTTGCTTTCCAATTCTTCTTAAAAATAGAGTTTAAGCAATTGCTTAATTAACTCTCATTGCTACTGTGCAGATCACTAGAATGACGGTAGGAACATCCCATCTGGAGTGAACGCCAGGCTCTAAAAAATCAGTGCATAGTGTGAAAAATCACACCTAGTCACCATTGTCCTTGAGTCCCTGAAATCGCCTATGCAGTAGGAACATGTAATTTTATGGGTATGACCTTGAGTTCTCAGTTCTTGAACACTTTCCACCCTCATCCACCAGGTTAACAACTACCAATCCTTCAACACACAGCTGAAGAACCACAGCTTCTAGAAAATCTTCCATGCTCTATATCCACACCCTAGTCTCTACGCCCCACCCCTGACTCATTTATGGCTCCATGCTAATCTTTAATTAGTAGCTTGTCCTGTGCATTAGAGTGTAAGCTTTGTGAGACTAGGGACTTTGAATCATTAATTTTTAAGACCTCAGTGCCTTGCATAGTGATTTTTATCCTAGGAATTTGCTAATATTTGAGATCTGTGGAAGGAAAGGAGGGACAAAGAGGTGGAAAATTAGAGCTGTAATCATTCCCCTTCCATCAAAGCCATAGAAAAGAAAGTTTTTAACATCCGTTTAATTAATTTCTATAAGGTTTTCTTGTTGATGTCATACATTTTTTTGTCTTTATGTAAAAAACCTTTTGGCTTATTTCATTGTTCTCACCTTTGGTGATTTGTTTTAAAGTTATACAAAGGATACATAGAAACCTGTAGTGCTCCCAGATTCCAGGAGAGGGTCCTCTGTAGGGTGGTGGCTGAGAGGGCGGGCTCTGAAGTGAAGCCCCCGTTTGAATGAATCCCCTTGGCCATTACCATCTGTGTGGCTTTGGCACGTTGCCGACCCTCCCTAAGCCTCAGTTTCCTCATGTATAAGATGGGGATAATAAAACTAGTAACTTCATAACATTGGCTTGAAATTTAAATGAGAAAATACATACAACGGAGTAAATACACATAGCTGTTCAATAAATGATTATTATGGACAAAATCTATATCCAGTCCTAAGTTATGTGGTGACTTCATTAGTAGGTGACTATAAAGTAGCAGATTCTAATAAAGGAGAAAGAGAACATTCACTGGGAACGGAGAGATAATGAGGTGATGGGGAAACCATTTTTATTCTAATATGTTTAGCTCATTTTCTTACAATTAAGCTACAAGATTATTCCTTCACCTTCAAAATGGATAAATTCTTCATTGTATTAACTTGTTTGAAAAGATACCCTACTTTAAGTGGAATGAATTTCCCTTTAATATGATTTTCTAGCAAGATTAGATTCTAATATGGATTAATACCCTAAATAGAGAGCTCTAATGGACCACTGTAGGAGAGAAACAGGAGTCAAAGACATCACCCCTTTATAAATGTCAGTCCCTGAGGAGACATCCATCAATGTGTCAGAGGGATCTCACAGCGTCAACCACAAGAGTAATGATCGCAGACACGGACTGAATGCTTGCTGTGTGTCAGGCAGCCCAAGTGAGGCTTTCCAACCTCGCTGGAGCCCCGTGCCTACGCCAGAGGCTGACTTTCCACTTACAATGAGGGAAGCATCTGGCTAGTGAGCAGAACACTCCCATCTGCCCGGCCCAGAGCATCCTTTTCTGAGAGTCTGAGCACCTGCACGGCAGCCTTTGCAGCCTCTGTCGTCAGCGTGGCTCTCAGCAGAGGGAGGGAGGAGCTCTCCAGGGCTCAGTCATCCTGACAAGAGGGAGCCTTGGGAAGATATTTGCCTCAAGTCCTTTCTGCAGAAAACCCTTCTCCCCTTCCCCCAGACATCCTCTATATTTCCTGCACAGCGCTTATCACTTTCTGAAATGATCACGTACCTCTGTTTATGTTTTAGGGGCATGCAGCTGCCATGCACACAAGGACCCTTCGGTCTTTTTCCACACACCAGCCCCCCATGCCCAGGACAGTGTGTGGTCCAGAGCAGTCTTCCATGAATGTGTGTTAAATGAAAATAAGGAAGGAGGGTGGGACAGGGACGGGACGATACCCTCTAATGGCAGGAATTCTCGTGCTCCCCGAGCTGGTGCTTGATCGTCCAGATTGGGTTGCACTCCACTGAAATCTGTTCCCCGGGACTCTGTTTTCCAAATTATCCAGACCCACACCCACACTCACCCACCTTGGCTAACCTCCTCTTCCTTTTGAGCCAAACTCACTGAGTAGCCTTTGGATTCTTTCACTTTCAATCATGCCAAATCCTGTTCTTCCTGCTTAACCCTTCAGGAAACATCCCTTCTTTTACCACAATTTCTGCGGGTGGCTAATGTCATCGATTATTGGACTCGTGCAACTCTCAGAGGGTAATCTTCTCTTCAAGTTTCAAGGCCATAGCACTGTGGGCTCCTGTGTATCACTGATTACACAGAGCAGAGTCAAGCAGACGTGTTGGCTCTGCTCTTTACAGATTCTTAGGGAACCTGTGCTGTTGATCTCTGCTGCGTTCGTGCTAATAGTGTCTGTCTATAATCAACCTCAACCTACCCTTCACCACACCAAAAGGTAAAGGCCAGACTGTAGGAACACACTGAAGGCAGCCCTCGAGACCCAGGTAATCCCCTCACCTGCCCTGCCAGGGCTCGAGAACTCCTGATTTAGGAGGCCGATCTCTCCCCTGATTCCTCCTTAGGATATATTCCCAAATCAAAAGCCAATAGTTACATTTCTCTGCAAAGGAGCAGGCAAAAAATGTTGTTGTTTGACACGGCGGCGATGGAAACAAGACCGTGTTTCTCTTTATGGAACCTCAGAGAGTAGTTCGTTGAGATTTGACATTTAATATCACCCAGTCACCTCTCCAACAAGATACTTGCTTTGCTTCTGTCAGCCCCCCACACAGACATCGCTGCTGGCACTTACCGGTTGTGTTGTAAGGTGGGCTGCTTTTAATGCCCAAGGCAGGATTTGGCAAGAAGTGGCACCTGCTTTATAGAAAGACATGTCCATATTTTACCCCCTGAAAGAGAAATGTGCAATGTAAATGTCCTTAAGAGATGATTGTCGTACACCAGCGTGTCCCTTCCACAAAGCATTGTGCCAGACGCCCAGTCACACACAGTCACCAAGAACGGAGGTCGCAGATGGAGAATTTGAGCTTTTAGAGAAAACAAACATGTAAACTCCTAAGCGTCTGCCTGCTTCTGGCCGACACAGAGCCAAGTGATCTGAGTAGTACCCACTGGCTTAAAAAGGAGCTTCACACCTGAGAGAGGGCTGGGGAAGAAGACAGCATTCAGGTCCCCATTGCCTGGAGTCTACGAATCAGTACACATGAGATACACTACCTCCCCCAACAGACTTTATGCACTGTATTAAAGAAAGGATGGAGCATGTGATATCAATCCACACATTAGTGTTGGTCCCCCAGCACCGGGGGAGACATTACCATGAAGGACTTTTCCTCTCCACTCTTCAAACGCTGGACCGATCATTCCCGCAGTGGGGCAAGGCAGTCCAAAATCCACAAGGCTTAGCAGCTCAGGTACAAAGAAAATGAAATCAGAAATCCAGGGTGTTTTTGCTATCACTGCCAAGGGCCTATCTTCGATTTAATATCAATCTTTTAAATTTCACACAGTTTTTAAAAAAAAAAAAAGGTGGGGGTAGGGCGCCTGGGTGGCTCAGTCGGTTGAGCGTCCGACTTCGGCTCAGGTCATGATCTCGCGGTCTGTGGGTTCGAGCCCCGTGCCAGGCTCTGTGCCAACAGCTCAGAGCCTGGAGCCCGCTTTGGATTCTGTGTCCCCCTTCTCTCTGCCCCTCCCCTGCTCATGCTTTGTCTGTCTCTCTCAAAAAAATAAACATTAAAAAATAAATAAATTTCACATAGTTTGGGAGCGCCTGGGTGGCTCAGTTGGTTGAGTGTCTGACTCTTGGTTTGGGCTCAGGTTATGTTCTCGTGGTGGTGGGATCGAGCCCCAATTGGGCTCTGCACTGAGTACGGAGCCTGCTTAAGATTCTCTCTCTCCCTCTGCCCCTCTCTCGGCTCACTTGCATTCTCTCTGTCTCTAAAATAATATGTAAAAATAAAATAAAAAAATAAAGTTTATAAATAGATAGATTAATTAATTAATTAATTAATTTCACATAGTTCAACCCCAGCAAATCTGACTGAGACATTCGCTGTCTAAACTCCTTATGTGGCTCATCTTGCCTACAGCTGTGGCTTTCATACTGCTCCTCAGGGCCTCAGGGTAAGGCTTCCAAGGGGTGAGGGGTGAGGTGCGTTTTCAGCCCCAACGCCTCCAGTTTGAGTTCTCCTTTTATCTGTTCTAGAAGCTGGGCTTCCAAGCAGGATTTTCAGCAAAGGGTTTTGTGACTGAGAAACAAAGTTCCAAAAGGACCGCCCTATGGGGTGAAGACTGGTCAGGTCCTGCCTCTTCTTCCTCCTGGCTATCTCAGACAGCACCCCTGCGCACCCCCACAGTGCGGGCATATGTCTAGCGGCCTTCCTCTCTCTCTTGCAGAGTCCAGTCTCCCTTCCATTCCCTCTGCCTGGAATGTCTTCCTTCTTCTCTGCCAGGTGGATCTGTATTCTTGCTTGAAGATTGGGTTCAAATTTGGCCTTCTGAGTGCTACTCTTCATGCATTCCCAGTAATTAGCCGTATTCCCCCAGCATTTGCGTACGTGTTGACACACATAGAATTATTACATATGTCTGAATCTTGGACTCATCTGCACGCTCACAGAAGACAGAGTCCACGTCTTATTTCTTTCTTCCTCCGTCTTCCTTCAGGGCTTGGCATGCGGTAGGCACTCAATAAATATTTGATGGATGGATGGATGCGGAGCTGTTTAATTCACCACTAGTTAGCAAGTTGGCATTTTCCCAAACAGCTTTATTCAGAAGGAATTCAAAGACACAGAGCCAGTCTCATAACCAACTCAAGCAGCTCTGTGTTGACAAAAAAATAACTTCTTTTAACTACTTCTGTTTGGATCTGAATTTCATTTTTGTAAAAATAACTATTACAAAATTAAAAGAAACACTGAACAGAAGTCACACGTTGAAAACCCATGGACGATAGCAGTCTCTTAAATTGGCATGGTTTGACCCTGCATCTGAAGTCACTTCACTTAAAATCTGTGCAGCTCCCTGTGGTTTCCTGTGGTTTCCGAATTCCTCCACGGGGCTTCAGGGGTCCCTTGGGGACCTCTACGGGTCAGGTCTCCATGGAGATCTGACCGGGAGGGATATGGCTCTGGGCCCCATACCCTTTGCTACAATCAAAGAGGTTTCACAAAATCTCAACGTTTAAATGTTTTGTGTTTTCAGGTTTCTCTGTTTGTTTTGTTGCCTTTGGCTGAGCCTGATTCTCCAGTCCACCATAGTTCCCACCACTTGCTATTTTTTTCCTATCCTCACCTGCCTGATCCCAGATATCATTTGAGTTTGCAACAAACCCAGCCCTTAAAGAGCACTTTTCATTGCTATGACTCCTTTCCGGGCCCGGAGTGCACACATCCTTGTTTTTATTTTATTTTTATTTTATTATTTTTATTTACTTTTTAATGTTTTTTTTTTGAGAGAGAGCACAAGCAGCAGGGGCGGGAGGGGGGGGGCAGAGAGAGAGGGAGACACAGAATCCGAAGCAGGCTCCAGGCTCTGAGCTGTCGGCACAGAGCCCAGCGCGGGGCTGGAACTCACAAACCGTGAGGTCACGACCTAGGCCGAAGTCGGACACTTAACCCGATTGAGCCGCCCAGGCGCCCCATCATCCTTGTTTATATATAGTTGTCATCACGTTGCACCCAATTTTATATTTTCTTCCTTCACTTCACACCATACCACAATATTGTTCCATTATGTGAGACACATCTTTCATGGTTACCTTTTTCCATGACAAACGTTTATGGTGGTTGGCTCTAATTTATTCGGGTCTTCCATTACAGTTAAAACAATTTTTATTTTATGCTCTTAGAAATAATGCTGTATTGAATATCCTCATATTTTCTAGAGATAAATGTGTTCTTGTTGATTTTAACAGGTTCCTTCTATGTTATTGATTGTACCATTTTGATGCAAGTAGTGTCTCAGTGTTCTTTTTCTTTCCGTTTCTCATGGGTTTTTTTGCGATTAAAACATGTAAAGTAGTATCTAGTTGAATCTCTTGATCTCCATTGTTATTTCTTCTATTGCCTTGAGCCTTTGAAAATTCTTCATAGTTCATTATTCACAGTCCCCAAGATCTGATGCAGTCTTGGTTCTCTACTCTTTTAGTTGTTCTGTAGATTTAATATATATATGTATATACGTGTGTGTGTATATATATATATATACACACACACGTATATACAACACACACACACATATATATGTATATATACGTACATATGTATATGTATACTATATATATGTATATACATATATATATATGCGCCTGGGTGGCTCAGTCAGTTAAGTGTTCGACTTTGATTTTGGCTCAGGTTATGATCTCACAGTTTGTGAATTCAAGCCCCAGTCGCTGTGCTGGCACCCGGGAGCCTGCTTGGGATTCTGTCTCCCTCTCTGTCTGCCCCTCCCCAACTCTCACTTTCTCTCTTTAAATAAATAAATAAACTTAAAAAATACATAAATAAAATTAAAATATATATGTTAACTTTTTAATGTATTTGAGCGTATTGGGTACATGTTTAGATATAAACGATATTTAAATCAGTACCCATTAAATAACTTCTCCTTTACTCATTGTTCATCATACTTCATTACGTGTCAATTCATTGATACCAATAGGTTATTTCAGCACTCTAATTCTCCTCCACTGTTCTTTATGTCTGGGTTTGTACCAGTACTGCACTGGTTTAATTATCCTTGCTTTGTAATATGTATAGAATTTATACTCCTAGTCTTACCCTATCAGAAGACTTTTTAAAAAATATCTTTTCACGTTCTTGACACTGTTTGCCTAATAAATGTTAGAATCATTTTGTCAGGTTGTGAGAAAAAGTGGTGATTTTGATTTAGAATGCCTCAAGTCATTATTACTTAACTTCTTAAATCACTGCAAGTATTCTAGGCATTATATTCTTATATTATCGTATTTATATGATTCTAGGCCTTTACTGTTTACGTATGGTCATATATGGTATGCGATTATGTATCGTGGATGGTAATGCCACTGATTTCTTAACTTGAATACCAAATCTGCCTTTGTTCTAAGCTCCTTGGTTTAGTTCCAAGTGTTTAGCAAAGTCTTTGTAAATATTTCTCTCTTCTTTCCCAACAGTTGTTCTTTGTATCTTTTACAATTTGCCTAAAGCAGTATTAAGTGATAATGGTGGTGACCTTCTGCCTTGGGGCCTGTATTTGCAAGAAAAGCTTTTAGTGTTACTCCGTCATAGGTTCATGGTTTTAAATAGTATGTTTATCATGGGGCGCCTGGGTGGCTCAGTCGGTTAAGCGTCTGACTTCAGCTCAGGTTATGATCTCATGGTCTGCGAGTTCAAGCCCCATGGCAAGCTCTGTGCTGACAGCTCGGAGCCTGAGCCTGCTTTGGATTCTGCACCTCCCTCCCTCTCTGCCCTTCCCCTGCTTGTGCTCTGTCTCTCTGTCTCTCAAAAATAAATAAACATTAAAAAAATTAAATAGTATGTTTATCAAGTTAAGGTACAAATTATTTTCCTCAAAATAAAAGGTTTTATCTGTTCCCCTTTTGAAATATATTGAAACAGTATGCATCATCTAATGTTAATAGATTTTCTTTTATTGATTTGTTTTCCACATTCCTGGAGTAACCTTCATTAAGATCAAACTTGTCTCATAGAATACATGAGATGGAGTCCAGCCCAGCCTGTTTTGATACAGACGGCATAGCTTGGAAATTATCTGTTCCTTGGGAGTTTGAAGAAATCCATTAAGTCTGTGTGCCTTGCTTTTTTGAGTTTTCTGAAAATTCTAAAAAAATTTTTCTCTGTAACTAGTTTAATAAGGTTTCCTACTTCGTTGTTTCATTGGGGTATTTTATATTTTATTACAAAATATTACCCATTTGTTGGGGCTTTTTAGTCAAGTAGCATGTAATTAGGTATAGTCGTCACATGTAGGAAGTTTATCCCCTTTTTATATTTCATATATGGAATGAGCCCCAAGTTGTCATCCAGCTTCCACCACTAATTTATCAATGCAACTTTAACCAAGTAATTTGACTTTGGACATCATTTTCCCTGTAAATGGGGGTCATGTTGGGGCACCTGGGTGGCTCCATCGGTTAAGCGTCTGACTCTTGGTTTCAGATCAGGTCATGATCTCACAGTTCATGAGTTCAAGCCCCACACTGGGCTCTGCACTGACAGCTGTAAAGCCTGCTTGGGATTCTCTGTCTTCCTCTCTCTCTTCTACTCCCCTGCTGTCTCTTTCTCTCTCTCAAAAATAAATAAACATTTTTTTATTTTTTTATTTTATTTATTTTTTTTTTTCTTTCCACGTTTTGATTTATTTTTGGGACAGAGAGAGACAGAGCATGAACGGGAGAGGGTCAGAGAGAGGGGAGACACAGAATCGGAAACAGGCTCCAGGCTCCGAGCCATCAGCCCAGAGCCTGACGCGGGGCTCGAACTCCCGGACCGCGAGATCGTGACCTGGCTGAAGTCGGACGCTTAACCGACTGCGCCACCCAGGCGCCCCAATAAACATTTTTTTAAAATAGGGGTCATGTGACTTACATCCCAGGGTTGCTGTATTACAGATAACATCTATGAAGTTCTTAGCACCGTGCCAGTCCTCAATAAATAGAAGATATTACAAGCTTCTCTTTTTAATGCTGTTGGCCTCATTTCTCTTTTGTTCTTCATTATATTTCCATGGGCTTTTCAGTATTTTTCATCATATTTTCAGAAGCAACATATAAGCAATGGGGAGCCACCGAAGGGTTTTGGAGAAAGAACACCAGCTCTGGTAATCGAGTGTCCGAGCTAGGTTTGTGGACAGGCCATCAGAAGATGGGCCTGTGCTGTGAGAAATGACACAGTTGACAAGGGGCCAGCTATAGACCCTTCTTGCCAAGTGGGATGTGGAGGTGTAGGCTTCACATTCATAGTCAGTGAACACAGGCTCCAGAGCTCGGGAGAGGCCCTTTCAAGGGTTCAAGGGAATGGGAAATTGACCAAGTGGCCCCCAATTGTCCTGTTCCAGCATCCAACCCTTTAGGGCCTAGACACAGACGCTGACAAACACCATGACCCAGACTAAACCCAGCTTTTGAATGGGACAACAAAACAGGCTTTGTTCATCCTTTTGAAATGGGGCCCAATTATGTTTGATTAATAAATGAAACTCTGTGTCCAAATAGGAGAGACACTGTAGAGACATGGTCAGAAGCACTTTGTGTAGAAAAGGCTGATGAAGCTTTCAGAGGGCATTCATCTGCCTGGAGCTGCTCTAAGACAGAAAATTTCAGCCTCCAGATCCTTCTCTTGTTGCCCTATTCCACCCCCCCCCCAATTTTTTTTTGAAATATGTTTAACTCTTCTACTTAAGATTTATTTGGCCTCCTTGGTTGATGGATTTCTGTGTTTATTCTGTCATTTAGAAAAAAATGCACTGTGAAAAACAATCCTGATCTGTTTATAAATGTCAACAGAGAAAATAAGCCAAAAGGTTGACAATGGTAATTCATCAAAAGATATTCATTGAACACTTTCTATGTACAAAGCACTGTGGTATACACTATGAGGGAAGAATTAAGAAATAGTCCCTACCCTCAGAAGTCCTTCAATCCAGTTGGGAAAATGGCTAAATAATAGACTGGCTACAGGGGCGCCTGGGTGGCTCAGTCGGTTGGGCCTCTGACTTTGGCTCAGGTCATGATCTCGTGGTCCGTGAATTCGAGCTTCATGTCGGGCTCTGTGCTGACAGCTCAGAGCCTGGAGCCTGCTTCAGATTCTGTATCTCCCTCTCTCTCTGCCCCTCCCTCTTCTCACTCTCTGTCTCTCTGTCTCTCTCTCTCTCTCAAAACTAAACATTAACAAAATTTTTAAAAAATAGACTGACCACAATACAAGAGATATGGAAACAAAGGCTGTAATCGGGTTGCAAGGCACACCTGTAGGAGCGCAGATGAATGGAATGGATAAGGACTTTCATGAGCAAGTTGCATGTATGTTGCATCTTAGACTATAAATAGGCTTCCAATAAGCGTGTTCCTTCAGATTCTTTTGGATGAGCCAGCCAATGCACCCATGCACTATGCCCCAGATGTCAGCAACACAAGCGGCTGTTCTGGGCTATTCCATCAGCCCCATGTGTGCACACAAGCACACAAACATTCCCAATTCACATGTGTTTGCTTTCCTCTCCCTCACTGTGTTTGTCCAGCCCTAAATCCTCACTTCCAGTTGGCCTCTGGCCCTCCTCAGCTTGATAACCTCCAAAGTCTGGCTTCTTACATCTAGTCCTTTCTATATGGTTGTTGGTTCTGCTCCTTTCCTGGAGTTTTAGCCCCTTCCTCTGTGTCGTCTTGCAAAAGAAACTCTCTGATTCAGTCCCCTGGCCATAAAACCTCCAGCCCTTACCAGAAAAACCTTGTATCAAGGTATCTGTTGGAATAAATCCCTTCATTAGCCATCTAAGAGTCATGGAAGTATTCCAGGCCCTCCTCCACTCCCCCACCCTAGGGAAGGTGAAAGGGGGTGAAGGGAAGGCAGGTGAGGTGAGGTGCAGTAGAAGTCCACCTGCAACGTCATCCAGCAGGCTAGAATAACTGAAGGTTGTGCGTCAAGTCCCAGGAGAACCTCAGGAGAAATCAGCCATTCCCATCTGGTAAATTTACTGACGATGTAGGAACTGGTTACAAGCCCAGCTAAACGATCTTGCCCCTGTAACAAACCCTTCCTGAGAGACAAGATGGGAGGAAGGTGGGGGAATATGTTTGTTAGAATCCTGCCAGCCACAAGTGACAGGAAACTTAGCCAGGAGTGTCTGAAACAGCATGGACGTATACTATCTCACTCAATGAGAAGTTTGGAGATAGATGGTTCGAGGGTTAAGAGAGTGGCTCATGGATGTCATCAGGAACTAAGCCACTTCCATCATCCTGCTCTGCCATGTTTCAAGTATCAACCATGGCTCCATTTGTGGACACAAGATCAGTACATTGCCTCCTCATATGACAACCGAGGTGATTTCTTTCCATTTGGAGTGCTGTTGACCTGGTTACTCGTGGTCTAAGGATTGATATGGCATCATTCTGTGTCTAGAACCGTGGAGGGGTGGTCTGGAAGGCTGGGACTGCTGGACTGCATGCCCACACATAGCTCTCAGCACGGTGGTCTCAGGGAGTTAGAATTCTTATGTGATGGCTAGAGTTCCCAAAGAGAGTGTTCCGAAAGACAGAAAGTTGAAGCTGCCCGTTTCTCAAAGCCTGGGCCTAGATATTGGCCAAAGCAGTCACAAAGTTCCCACTTCAAGGGGAGGGGACACAGACCCCCACCTCTTCATGGGAGTAATGACAGAATTTATGGTCATCTTTGCCCATACATAGGTTGTAAACTAAACTGTTGTGCTAAAGCAACCAAAACTATGGTTTTTAACTGAGGACTGAAGCGTCCTTTCCCTCACACCATAACAGTGCAGAAGGGAGCACGCGGCTGGCGGTCTGTTTCTGCCAGGCTCTGCACATGGCTCCCACACCTGGATCCAAGTCAGCTACTCCTTTCCAAGAAGCCGGAGAGTAATGAAAACAGAAGGCAACAGCTTCCTTAAATAGATGATCCGAAAGTTACACCTATCCCTTCTGTTTGCATCACAGTGGCCTAAATGTTAGTCCCACAGCCACACCTGGATTGCAAGTTATTACAAATGGAAAATGGGAAGAATGGGACTGAGTGACAGTTCCTTCCTTGGTCTCTACTCCGCAGCTGAAAAGAACAGTGGTGGTGGATGAGAGTGAACTCTAAATAATAAACTTGGTATCTGGGCGTGTTTATAAAATCAGCCTTATAAGTATAGAGATCTTCACATCCAGGGCTGGGGAGTGAATCACAGGTACTCTGAATACACCTTCAGTGTGGGACCACTCACCCACACGGCAGAAACTATGGTCCGCAGATAACTCCCTATGGGAGAGGTAACTTGCTAAACCTCTCACATGAATACTAATGATAATTATCAGTTGGTTCACTTGATGGGTCCTTCTCCTTAGAAATATCCGATGCAGCATCTTCCTCCAAATTTCCTCAAGACCACCAAAGAATTGGTGGACAAGGAATTTGCTAAATAGTCCGCTAAATGGTTTATCACCATAATTATACAGCAGATCTACTCAAGTTAAAACCATTCCCATAAAGGGTCGCCTGGGTGGCTCAGTAGGTTAAGTGTCTGACTTCAGCTTAAGTCATGATCTCACAGTTCATGGGTTCAGCGCCCCCATTGACTCTGCTGACAGCTCAGAGCCTGGAGCCTGCTCTCAATTCTGTGTGTTTGTCTCTCTCCTCTGTCTCTCTCTCTCTCTCTGTTTAAATAAACATTAAAAAATTTTAGGGGTGCCTGGGTGGCGCAGTCGGTTAAGCGTCCGACTTCAGCCAGGTCACGATCTCGCGGTCCGTGAGTTCGAGCCCCGCGTCAGGCTCTGGGCTGATGGCTCGGAGCCTGGAGCCTGTTTCCGATTCTGTGTCTCCCTCTCTCTCTGCCCCTCCCCCGTTCATGCTCTGTCTCTCGCTGTCCCAAAATAAATAAACGTTGAAAAAAAAATTAAAAAAAAAAAATTTTTTTTAAAATAACCCATTCCCATAAAGAAGGTGTAACATCCATACAGCCCTCCTCTCACTCGGGTATTGGTGAAGCCCTCCTTAGGAGAAGGTGGCATGAGGCACAGGTGTTCTCCAGGATGTCTTTGGCCTTCTTCCTGGTTCTGAGAAACTCACTGAGCTACACCACACCAAAGCAGGTCGGCTGGGTCTCTTGCCTGTGTCATAGCCTTCGGTCTCTGCCTGCGAGTGCTCACGATTCATTCATTTCAGCTCTACCGTTTGTTGTGTAAGCCTAAAAGCAGCCCTGTTTCTGTCTGCTTTATCGATTGGGGTTCTGAGTATACTTTTGCTTAACAAAATGTGTTCCATTACTTTAAAAAAAAAAAAAAGGATTGATGGCTATTGGCTTGGGAGGGCTCCTCGGGTTCAGGGCACAGGTAGCTTATGCTCTTGTATATTTTCACAACTATTTTCAAGAAATAAAATGGTCTTCTCACTGGCTCTTGAGGGATAATTTAATATATTTGAGGAATATCTGAAATGGGATGAGAGTATTATGATTCTTGACTTCACTTATTTATAGTTGAATCTCTTTTGCTTCTGTATGTAAAAGCAGAAAGAAAAAAGTACTTCTTTCCTGAAGAGGCGGAATAGAGTGACAGAAAAAACAAAACAGAACATGGATTTTTCTACTCAAAAGACTTGATTTGAATATCATCTCTGCCACTTATTGGCTCTGTGACCCTGGGCAAAGTACTAGGATCTCTAGGTTTACACCTGCTCGTGGATAAAATAAGGACGATGATAATAATTCTCAGAATATCATGCTATTATGAGGGTTAAGTTAGCTAGTTTATGTAAACCACTAAGCACAGTGCCTAATACTATTAAATTTTTTTAACATTTATTCATTTTTGAATGACAGAGAGAGACAGGGTGTGAGCAGGGGAAGGACAGAGAGAGAGAGGGAGACACAGAATCCGAAGCAGGCTCCAGGCTCTGAGCTGTCAGCACAGAGCCCAATGTGGGGGCTCAAACTCACAAACCATGAGATCATGACCTGAGCCAGAGTCAGACGCTTAACCGACCAAGCCACCCAGGCGCCCCAACCTAATACTACGAATACCATCATTATCGAACGCTTAGTACGTAGCAGGCACTGTCTAGGTCAGTGGCTGTCCCTTGGGAACTTGTTAGAAATACAGTTTCTCCTCAGGTCCCACCCCAGACCCACTGAATCAGAACCTCTGGGGGTGGGCGGGTCCAATACTGTGCTTTAAGCCCACGTGGTGATTCGGACGCATTTTCATGTTTGCAGCCCACCAGCCTAGGTGTTGAAGCAATGGAGAATATGGTGTTCTCATCCATATTACACTACAGCTAATAGTTTGTGCAGAACAAATGCAGACGTGCCCTCTTCTATTTTGTTTGATGATGGCCCCAGAGTCTTACTGACTTAGTCACATCTGTGCCATGGGTGGCTCTCAGAACCATTCCTTGCAAGGAGATGGAAGGTAGGACACTCAGGAAAGCCAAATACCTCCCGTCCTCCTCCCTCCCAGTCCTCTCTTTCCTCCCCCAGAGGGTCTGTATCCTGTGTCAGGAGGTTTGTAAAACATCCACGAAGAACTCAGCCACTCCCGAGAGAGTGAATAGCTCCTCCTTAGCCCTAGCACTTGGGGCCGACCCATATCTCCCTGACTTGTCATTGTGTGTTCCGTCTGTCCCTTGATAAAATATGAGCTCTTTGAGGGCAAAACCATGTCTTCCTCATCTCGGTGTTCCCAGCGCCTGGTATACACATGGCAGACCCCTAATAATGGGTGGCGAATGAATGACATGTCAGCCCTAAACATCAGAGGGACGGACATTTGTTTCCAGGAGCATCTCAGGTGGCAGGGTGTGCCCTCGCAGCCAATATATCTCCAGCCCTGGTGACAAGTAGGCAGCGGGATTTGCCCAAGGACCTGTGAGAATGTTACCTGAGCGCTGCCGCCCCCCCACCCCCAATCCATTGGCTCGGTTCAGTACCACAAGGAAGGCTGTGTGACAGTCTCAGGAAGATCAGAACCACATTAGGAACAGCCTAGGAAAGAAAACTGCAAATATCCCTTTCTCTTGCTCAGTCGTAATTGTTTCCCCAGTTGCAGGCGAGGTTGAAATCAACTCTGTCTGTTGACAGTTTGGGTTAGAATAACTTTCCTGTTTCAAGAATCCTGAACAACAGAGGACTGAATCCTGCTCTGGGCTATGGGAAAGGAACAAAGCACTCAGGGGAGAGATGGGAGCTGAGCAAGGCCTTAGCAGGAGAAGAATTTGGCCCTATTCTAGGGCTTTCCCTGGATTGTTGCTGCCTTCCGGGTCTTTTCATGCTGGGTGGGTGCAGAAAGCCACCCTGCTCCCCAGCCTGCCCCCCCCCCCCACCCACTGCCACCGAAGCCAGAAGCCATTCATCTAGCTCACTTAGAAGAACCAGAATAAATATAGACTTCTTCCT
The DNA here is from genome assembly GCF_007474595.2 of Lynx canadensis. Taxonomy (NCBI): domain Eukaryota; kingdom Metazoa; phylum Chordata; class Mammalia; order Carnivora; family Felidae; genus Lynx; species Lynx canadensis. Next base: position 70,612,068 of record NC_044312.2, read on the forward strand.
CCACACATTAATTTATGGGACCTTCCTATTTCATTCTCGCTGCAATGCTCGTACCTGCTGCGGTCACATTCAGCTTTATTGAAAAGCAGCAGGGAATTCATCCTTCGCTAGAAACGTTGACAGTTGAATTCAGACTGGTGAGGGGAAGGCCGTTCCAGTTAAGCCTTCTTTCTCCAAGCAGAGTAGAGACAGTAGGTATTGGGCTATGGTGAGGTGCCCCATTATGGGGAGAGCAGGCACCCCCTAAGAGTTGAAGGAGAAAGAATAGGTACAGAAGGTCTGAGTTAAACCATGTTGTATAAATGGTCCTGAGATCTGGTTATGAGTGGGGGATAGCCACATTCCAGCCGTCACAACTAGGCTGCGTCCTCTAAAGTCAAATGTTTGTTATAAAGCTCTCACCTATTAGTGTCATACTGTAGCCCAGCTGAAGTCAGGTAGATAGAAGGAATGGTCTGCACAGCCTCTAGAATGAGGGGCAGTCAAAGAGAAGGAGTTGGCCAACGTCTTCCATGCAGGCCAAGAGAGTAGGTACCATGACCAGCAGGTGCAATGTTTCGACCTACAAGGCAGGTCTGTCCCTATGATGGAGGCAAGTGCATTTGACTAAGATAGCTCTGTGACTCTGTCCATTAAAACCATTCAGCTCCACGTCCTTTGCTTCAACTCTGTGCTTTCCAGGCAATATTCAGTTAAGATTATGGCTTCTCAAAAAGACTTTGCTATTCATGGAGGCTGGCCCAGCACTCACGGGTTTGTGTAAAGTCTGCATCCCTTTTGAGTTCCTCCCCATTGAGAGCATCTTCTACTTCTTGAGAGTTTGGGTGACCTCCTCTGCACACAGTACCAAAGTCCAGATCCTGGGTCAGAAAAAAGAGAAGACTATATGACAAAGCTCTTGAATTCAACTGTGAGAAGGGCTATTTTTTCCCCATCTCTGTCTTCAGAGGGCCAATGTTAAATTAAATAATAAGCCAGAGTCTCTTCTTTTTATTTTTACTAAGGTAGATTTTTAGATTGCTTTAAGCACTCCTCTGAAGTGATTTTGCTCCCCAAATTTCTAATTTTTGTTCATTATATGTTTGAAAAGGATTTCAAATTGCCTGGTGATAGAAAATGAAAACATGACAAGCTATATGCACTCTGATCTTAAAACCATCTGTAATATGGCACCATAAAATATAACTAGAAATCATTTCAACCTCACATTAAAGATCTATGACTTAAAGGTAATTTCTGTCATTTGAATATGATGGTGAGCTGATGGCTGAATTGAATTCTTAAGATAAAAACAATTCATCCTGCATTAGGAGTTATTACTTTAATTGAATAATATCTGGATCATGCCAGTGGTGATGTTAATGTTATTACCCATTATCTTGGTGATGTTCACCCCCCTGTTTCCAGAGAAAATATAGCCCACTAAACGGACGGAAAGGATTAAATAGAAAAAAGCTTCAAGCTTTTCATGGCTCATTATGCCAAGGTCAGAACAAAGGAATGGCCCTGACCTTGAAATAGGACGGAGGACCTGACCTGGGCTAAATGTTTGAAAAGAACTGCAAGAGAAGTCCTTCAGCCATGGCAGAGTGCCATGAGTTTCCTCAACCATATCTTTCTGAAAATTAGCATTCATTAATCAATTCCATTAATTCACTTACCCATTCATTCCTTGACCAGTTCATTTCATTCATTCAGCCAATATAGTTTGTGTACCTTCATGAAACCATGAATGGTGTCCGACCATTAAGAAACAAGATGATTTAATCAAGGAGGGAGGGTCAAGGCTTATGGAGAACATAGCACATTTCCAAACAACATAGTGGGAGCCTCCAAATTAATATCTGATTTATTCTTCACTACAACCCATAAGGTAGGTAGAGTTACTATACCCATTTTATACTTGAAAAAACTAAGGGTCAGACTGGTGAAATAACTTGCCCAAGGCCTCACAGATAGAAAGGGAAAGAATCTGAATTCAAACTTAACCCTGTATTATTTCAAGGTCTAAGCTCTTTTCACTCCACTTGGAATTTGGACTTAGATATAAAGATATTTTAAATATTATGCACTGTGATAAATTATGCAAATGGCACACCATAATATGAGCAGGAAACCATGGTGGTGATAGCCAGATACCCCACCCTGGATGGACTCCTTGCACTTCTGGGCAGTGGGAAATGTCTAGGTCGTCCTAATGTGTCGTGCAAAGCTCCTATACATCCATATATTATTCAAATAAAGTAATGACTCCTAGTGCAGGATGAAGTGTTTTTATCTCAAAGCTCCATCAGACAGAGCTCTTTTCCACCTCGTTTATGAAAAAACCTAGTCTCTGTGTCCCCCTTCCATTCTCCCAACAAAGGGCATTTGTTCTCCCACGTCCCACATATCTCAAGACAAGAGGAAGGGTCAGGTTCTACCTCATCTCCATCACCTCCTCACATCTCATCTCATAGAAAGAACCACGCTCCTTTGAGGCTCCTCACATGCCCCCACTCAGCCTCTGTCCTCCTAGTCTCTGCCACCTGCCAGCCTTCTGGTCACTCCCACCCACCACTGAAGATTTTGGCCCTGTGACCACTGTCTTCTCCAAACCACATCAGCAGTTTTTACTGGGACTAGGATGACTTTCCATTGTTATGGGTGCTGAAGTCATGTGGGCACTGTAAGATATTTTGTTGCCCTGTGAAGTCAGGAATTCAATGGCAGGTGATACAATGGCCTAAGTCTAAATCAAAGAAGTGTGTCTGATAAAGCTTTATGTAAGTACAAAAAAATTTTTCAAACCATACCTTTTCCCAATATAACATTTTACAACCCCTTTCTTATTCAGGCCTGGCACCACCACCTGCATCATAACCCAGATCTCATCAAGCTGTGACAGGTGATAGAGGGCCATACATGAAGAGTCAGTGCACCTGATTAGGAAATCTATGACCTCATAGGTTGCATCTTACCATCTTCTTTTTGAGGTGTCGTAATACCATGAGACATGTAACAAAGATTCCCATATGCTGTTCCATTGACCTGAACCATTTGCAGAACATTTTTAAGACTGCAGATTCCTCTGCCCCAGCCAGAGATTCTCATTCAGTAGTTCCAAAGTGGGACCTGAACATAAGTAGACTTAAAAAGTCTTCAGCTGAGGGGCACCTGAATGATTCAGTTGGTTTAAGTGTCCAATTTTGGTTCAGGTCATGATTTCACGGTTCATGAGTTCAAGCCCCACATCAGGCTCTCTGCTGTGAGTGCCGGAGACTGGAGTGTGCTTCAGATCCTCTGTCCCCCTCTCTCTGTCCCTTGCTCACATACTTTCTCTCCCTCATCCTCTCTTTCTCTTTCTCCTCTTTCTCTCTCTCTCAAAAATAAATAAACATTAAAAAATCTTCCACTGATTCTGAAGCACAGTTTGGGGAGCACTGGCAGATAGCCCCTGCTCATGAATCTAGATGCTCCTTACATCCTGACACCAAGTGTCTTGAGTCCTCCCCCACTCATGTTCACCATCATTAAGTGAGGAAAAAACACCATCAGCCTCCAATTTGCCATTCCCTCTCCCACCACCAGTGATAGGCTAGTAAATATTTAACCATCAGCTCTAGAGGGAAGGAAGGAAGGAAGGAAGGAAGGAAGGAAGGAAGGAAGGAAGGAAGGAAGGAAGGAAGGAAGGACAAGGGGAAGGGAAAGGGAGGGGAAGGGAGGGGAGGGGAAGGGAAGGGAAGGGAAGACGGACCCTGGTCTTTGGTGTTTGGCAATTTCTATCATGTAAATACTCCCACCATGGCCAACTGCAAGCTACTAACATAAGTCACTGAACACAGTATTGGGAAGAGGTGTGTATACAATCAGCTCTCATGAGCCAGATAAGGCAGCTCCACCACCCACTGTACTGCCCACCCCTTATTTATCTCCAAACCCCAAACTAGCCTGTCTCAAAAGAGCAGAGGTCTCATTCAGATCCCACAACACAGCCAGTGCTTCTCAGAAGTCAAGTTACCCCCATTTTCCAAAGTTCTCGCCATATGAGAAAATAGAGGGAAATGCTATAACAGGATTGACAAACTTTGGGTAATGCTTTAATAACAACAACCAACAAAATACAAGGCAACAAAATTATGCTAATCTCATGATCATTTACAAGAATTATAAAAATACTCATTTATACTTCAGCGTAGGTGGGGTTGGTCAGAGGAGGACATGTTAATAGTTGCAGTGAGCTTCTTCATTCAGTTCTATTTGGTGTAGCTCTGTGACTCTGGAACCGTGCCAGATCCTGATCTGAAGCTTTTGTGAGCATGGAACTGGGCAGAAGGCCCCCGGCCTGTGTCCGCCCTCCGCACTCCTACCCTCACCCCCAATCCCTCATCCCCCCACCTCCCCACTCCCAAAAGGTAGGCCTGGATATAGTTTCCTTCCTTCTATCTCTGTTCTTTACCTTTCAAGAATGTCCAAAGCTACCCTGTTGCAGGGGGGGAGAATAATTTCCCTCTACCTACTTAAGTTCTTGGCTAGACATTCCCACCCATCCCTGTAATAAAAGAAAGAGAAAAAATTGTAACTGCATCCATATGTATATGTATATACATATACAGCCAGGTAATTGAGGCTTATATACCATCCTGAACTAAGGAAAGGGATAAAGGTCTGGGGCTTGCAATCATAGGAAGGTGAGACCAGATATATGATCAACAAAATTTGCCCTGCATTGCAGACAAGCCTCTAGTAATTGCCCTCTCGCTGGTACAGGTCCCCTCTCTAAATGTAATTTTCCCTTGCAAAAGGGTAATTTTACTCGATTTTCAGCACTTCTCCTGTGTCTGCAGTTTCTCAAAATAATCCTTGTGCCAAGGAGGCATATTTCAGGGTGGCATATGCTCTTATCCTTCACCTGCCACCAGACCTTATCCGCTGACAAATAACCAAATGACAAGAGTTAAACCACAACAAAGAAAGGTCAGGGATTCCAGCTCCCCCCTGTACCGCTGGGGATCGGCAGTTAGTTACAAATGACCGGCTCTTTCATCTGGCTCCAGGCTGGTGAGGGATGTGGTGCAAAGAATTCTAAGTTCATTTCCCTTATTTCTCTGAGCTACTTCTGGCAGGAACATTGTAAGCAAATCAAGTTTTGATCAGACGAAGACCACTTGAGGTCTGTAGGAACTTCTGCCCATTCATTCATTTTTTTTTTAATTTTATTTTTTTATCTTTTTTAATTTACATCCAAATTAGTTAGCATATAGTGCAACAATGATTTCAGGAGTAGATTCCCTTAATTCCCCTTACCCATGTAGCCCATCCCCACCCCCACAACCCCTCCAGTAACCCTCAGTTTGTTCTCCATATTTAGGAGTCTCTTCTGTTTTGTCCCCTCCCTGTTTTTAATGATTTTTGTTTCCCTTCCCTTATGTTCATCTGTTTTGTCTCTTAAAGTCCTCAGATGAGTGAAGTCATATAATTTTTGTCTTTCTCTCTAATTTCACTCAGCATAATACCCTCCAGTTCCATCCACGTAGTTGCAAATGGCAAGATTTCATTCTTTTGATTCCGAGTATACTCCATGTATATATACACCACATTTTCTTTATCCATTCATCCATCAAATGGACATTTGGGCTCTTTCCATACTTTGGCTATTATCGATAGTGCTGCTATTATAAACATTGGGATGCATGTGCCCCTTAGAAACAGCACCCCTGTATCCCCTTGGATAAATACCTAGTAGTGCAATTGCTGGGTCGCTGGATCATAGGGTAGTTCTATTTTTAGTTTTTTGAGGAACCTCCATCCTGTTTTCCAGAGTGCTGCACGAGCTTGCATTCCCACCATTCATTCATTTATTAACAAACATTTATGTCTCCCAAATCCTATGCTAGAAGTGGGAAATAGAGAATGAATGGGATGTAGTTCCCCCCACCACCACCTCCCCCCCCCCCCCCCTCCCCCCCCCCCCCGCCTTGAGGCACTCCCAGCTGGGGAGGGAGGGGATATGTGCTTGTAAAAGGGTAACTGCAATCAGTGAGGTGGATCCCAAGACAGAGGTCAACATCGGGTACCTTGATGCACAGAGGAGGGGCCGCTACAATAATCCAAAGGCTTGAGCTGCATTCTAAAGGACAAGGAGCCATTATGTAGGTGAGAAAGGGCTAAAAGTCACCTTGGGGAGATGGTGGTTGATGCAAAGGTATGGAAGTTTGAAAAAACCATGTCTGGTTCAAGAAACTTCAAGTAGTTAGGTGAGGATACTTTGACATCAGAGGACCCTGGGCTTAGATTCTGGCTCCTTCGCTGATTAGCCCCGTGCAGGGGAGTAAATCGTTGGGATTCTTTGAACCTCAGTTTCCTCATCCATAAACCCCACCTTTAGGACTGATGGGGATTGAGGGGTGCACGAAGGGGAGGAGACATGAGACTGGAGGAGGGGGCAGGCCCAGAGACAACTTTGTGTCCCATGCTAAAAAATGTATATATTATCCCTAAAGCCAAAGGAAGCACTTCAAGAAGTGGAGTGAGGGGCGCCTGGGTGGTTCAGTCGGTTGAGCGGCCAACTTCGGCTCAGGTCATGATCTCACAGTTGGTGAGTTCGAGCCCGCGTCCAGCTCTGTGCTGGCAGCTCAGAGCCTGGAGCCTGCTTCTGATTCTGTGTCTCCCTCCTCTCTCTGCCCCTCCCCCTGCTTGCTCTCTGTTTCTGTCTCTGTCTCTCTGTCTCTCAAAATAATAAACATTAAAAAATTTTTAAAAAAACAAAAACAAAAAAGGAGTGAGTGAGCCGGTCCAGCGTATACTCTAGAAAGTTCCCCATAAGGGCTGGAGTGGGAGGGAGAGTAACCCTGGAGGCGGGAGGGAATTAGGAGGCCTGAGCACTCATATAAAGGAGTGATGAGGGCATCCTGGTGGGGCGGCCCCTCAGAGCCAATGACCAAAGGTGTTCCCTGGGATTTCTCAGACTTTGGTAGGTCAGCTCCACTCACTCTCAGCGGGGCCTAACTATGTGAAGGAATAGAGAATCAGGGCTCCTATCATCATTGGAATTAAGCTGCTTTGGTGATTCCCAGAACATCACACCCAGACGCACTGAAGTGCGCTTTTGCAGTTCAAAATGGAAACAGTAACAGTGGTTAGCTGTGGGTGACGGGATTACAAATGTCGTTATGGTATTCTTTCTGCCTGTCTCAATTTTCTGAATGTTCTACAATGAACATATTTTTGTAATAAGAAAAAATCCATTATAAAAATGATTTCTGAAAAAACAGAACTACACACAGTTTCAGTCAAAACAGCAATTCTTTCCTTACCACCTGAGTAGGGAAATGCTCCATTGAATTACAAATGGGGAAAAAAAAATTGTTGATAAGACCCAACTTCAAACTTTGAAGGTGTTTGTTTTCTTCCTTTTGCTTTGAGAGCTTGTGCTGTGCCATTGAAGATAGACCAGACACATGTGAGCAGTCTTGAGTTTGAAAAATAATAGTCGTTTTTAGTGTTTATAGCTTCCCGCACAAATTCTTTGCACAATTTTTACTTCAGGAAGCTTCAAGTACAGGAAAATTGCCCAGTAGTTAGAGGTGATTGGATTATGATATCTCTTTTAAAGCAAACAAACATCTCATCAAAGAGATGTCCAAGTGACAATAATACCTCCACACTCAGCCTGGGTTGTAAAAATAAAGAATTGCGTGCAGGTGGGCGCTGGGTTAGGTTTAGTGAAATTCAGTAGGAGCTACAGACAGAGGTCTAAGAACTGAAAAATTTCAGCTCTGTGCTCCAAAACATTGAGTGGCCATGCCTGAATTCAAACGTTCATGGAGTCACCTCAGATAGACACGTTATGCACCAGTAGGCTGCCTTCTAAGAGGTAGCACCTTGATGGCAATCTTCAACTTGAATTTTTTAAGGTAATTATAATAGTAATGAGAAGAGGTCACATAGTTTTATGGTACATAAAGTGTTCTAACAGGTAATCCTCGCAAGAAGTCCATGAGTTAACTTGAGTCTCATTTTAGAGATGGAGACCCATGAGACTCAGAGAAGCTGACTGACTGGTCTAAGGCCACACAGCTAGAAAGGAGAGAGACAGGACTCAGGTCAGCTCTCAGACTCCGTGTTATTCCCTCCCCTCATCCCTTCTAACGACGGGTCTTAGTTACCTCATTTTCACTAGACCCACTAATTCAAAGGGCAAGTTGGGTCCCTAGGAATTGTATTAGTTCCTATTTTTTTTTTAATGTCTATTTATTTTTGAGAGAGAGACACACAGAGCATGAGCAGGGGGAGGGGCAGAGAGAGAGAGGGAGACACAGAATCTGAAGCAGGCTCCAGGCTCTGAGCTGTCAGCACAGAGCCCGATGCGGGGCTCAAATTCATGAACCATGCGATCGTGACCTGAGCCGAAGTCAGACGCTCAACCGACTGAGCCACCCAGACACCCCTGTATTAGTTCCTATTGCTGTTAAAACAAGTTACTACAGATTTAGTATCTTAAAACAATGTGAATTTATTCTCTTATACTTCGGGAGACCGGAAATCCAAAATGAGCCTTACAGGGTGTGAGCCAGGCTGGTTCCTTCAGGAGACTCCAAAAGGTTCTGGCCTCTTCAGAATGTCAGTGGCTTGTGGCCCCATCACTCCAATTTCTGCTTCCATCGTAGCATTGCCTTCTCACCTTCTGTAGTCAGACCTCCCTGTGCCTCCTGCTTACAAGGACACTTATATTTAAGGCCACCCACATAATCCAGGATAATCTCCTGATCTCAAGATCCTTAACTTAATCACATCTGCCAAGTCCTTTTGGCCATAAGGTAACTTTCGTAGGTTCCAGGGATTAGAATATGGATACCTTGGGGGGGGGGGAGGGGCCATTGTTCAGCCTACCGAGGGAGTATTCATTGGACTGGTCCTTAAACGTAAAATCCTCTGAATCTAAATGTAGCTCATACCTCCTTTTAGTTCTCTGTTTTTAACCTTTTGCTTTTGAGTGCCTTGGGGCTTTCGTGTTTGTCTGCTTGCTTGTACTCTGAAGCAAATTTGAGTCTGACTCCCTGTCCCCTAAAACTCCAGCCTCCTGCCGTCTTCCAGGGATGGCTGCTGCCCGCAGGGTTTCTCCAGGTCAGGTCTGGAAAAGGCCTGCAGAAAGATGCATTCTCTCCTGTTAGGCCTCTTCTGCCTGCTGCCATTTATTGAGCACTTACTCTGTGTCAGGAACCGGGCAAGCATTCTGTATTCATGTATAGCTCGTTTATGTCTCACAGCAAGCCTGTAAGGTAGTTATCCCACTCTGCAGAATGAGAAAATCAGGCTCAGAGAATTAAGTAGCCTGTCCAAGGTTGTACCGTTAAGCCACAGAGCCTCTAAAATCCAAGCTCTTCCTACCAGGCTATTGCAAAATTAGATAATCCCCACACCCAAGTAATGTAGGGACCTTTTTTAGAGGGCATTTGTAAGCTCACAAACCCCCAGGGCTGAGTTGTAATTCTTTTCATTATCATATTGTTTAAATGTGTGCAAAGATAACTGGATATTAACTCTTTATGCTTATAGCTCTCATATGACCATAAAAGCAAACTAACGATAATAATAACACAAACTACAAACCTTTTAAAATGCTAATTAGGAACATTGCTCGAATGCGGTGGGTGATGCTGTTTTGCTGAAATTGACTACTCGCGAGACCCAGTTGTGAGGCCTGCTGTCCCAACATGGTCCTTCAGAGTTTGCTGGGCCTGGACACCAGGTCCTTCGGCCTAATCCACCTCCCCTGGGGCCGCTGACAGCACATGCATCATTTGGACTTTCCCTGGTGAGAATGTCTTTGATGTGCTAACTCTGCCTCTCGTTTTTTTTCCCCACCAGCTGTAGCAGCTGGGTTCTCTGGGCAGCAGGCAGACCCCAGACTGGCATGTGTGAAGTTAGGGAATGCTCCTGGGAACCACACCTGGGTTGGCGAGAGGGGTGGCGGGCAGAGACGGGCCGAGGGAGAGGCGGAGCTGCGGTGCAGACCCAAAGAAGGCCTCTGCCGACATCACGTGAGGCAGTTTCATCCAGCCGGTGCAACCCCCAAAAAGAATGGACAGCTGAGGACCACATTTTAGCATCTTTCCCAGCAGCTGAAGAGTGATCTGGGCAGAGCATCACCGGTCCACAGGAAAGTTGTACAGAGCAGCTGTGGGATATAAACACACATACATCCTGGCTGCTGAAATTGTCTGGTGATGCTAGGTTATAGGATCTTCGAGTAAAGAGAATATTAGGGGGGAATAAAAACTTTCACTTACTGAACATTCAGTATATTTGATGAAGCACCTACTATGAGATAGATGCGTGTTTTGCTAGATGCCTTCTGGTTGGAAAGACATATAAGTGAAAAAATGATCGTGCAAGTGATAATGAAGCAACTTGGTTGAGGTAATGGAAAAAAAGATGATTTGAGGATCCAGGGGCATCAAGAAGGCATCCCCAGGGCAGGGAGGTGGAGGAAATGGAGGTTATTGGGCAAAGGGTACAAAGTTACAGTTATGTAGGACGAATAAGTCTAGAGACCTAACGTACCGCACGATGACTATAGTTTAAATGACCGTAGGGGCGCCTGGGTGGCTCAGTCGGGTAAGCATCTGACTCTTGGTTTTGGCTCAGGTCATGATCTCGCGGTTGTGGCATCGAGCCCGCTTTGGGCTCTGCACTGAGTGTGAAGCCTGCTTAGGATTCTCCCTCTCTCCCTCTCCCTCTGCCCCTCCCCTGCTCCTGTGCACACGCTCTCTCTCTCCCCTCCCATAAATAAATAAATACAAACATATGTATTTATATATAGTATCATATAATATATACGAATACTAATATAATGCTGGATTGTATACTGGAAATTTGCTAAGAGAGTAGATTTCTGGTGCTCTCACCCCAAAAAGAAAAAGGCAACCCTGTGAAGAGATGAATGTGTTAATTAGCCTGACAACAGTGACCATTTTACTACGTGCAGGCGCACCTCATTTTATTGTACTTCACTTTATCGTGCTTGGCAGATACTGCTTTTTTTTTTTTTTTTTTTTTTTTTTTTTTTTTTTTTTTTTTACAAATTGAAGGTTGGCAGCAATCCCGCATGGAGGAAATCTTTCAGAATTCCTTTTCAATAGCATTTGCTCACTTCGCGTCTCTGTCGCATCTTGGTCATTTTTGCAAACTCTTGGGTAATTCTCGTTTTGGTAACTCTTTGGCAATTCTCTTCCAACTTTTTCATCATAGTTATGTTTGTTAGGGTGATCAGTGGCTCACTGAAAGCTCAGATGATGGGTTGCACTTTTTGGCAGCAAAGTATTTTTGGATTAAGATACGCACATTGTTTTTTTGGTTTTTGGTTTTTTTTTAGACCTAATGCTATTGCACCTTGCACCTTTAACAGACTTCAGTATAGTGTAAACGTAACTCTTATATACACTGGGAAAGCAAAAAATTCATTTGCCTCACCTTGCTGTGATATTGGCATATTGTAGTGGTCTGGAACCAAACCCACAATATCTCCAAGGTATGCCTATGCATGTATATCATCGAAACATTGTATTATACACCTTTTAAATATATAAATTTCTACTCAAAAAAAAATTAGGCCTTTGAGAGGAGGAGTTGCTTGAGGGACAGGAATAAGTGGACACAGTGGACAATTACACAGAAGGAGGGGGCATGGAGACATGTGAATTCAGTAATCGTGGCTAACCTTTTGTCACCACTCGCCTGGCCCTTCACTTTCACTATCTCATTCAATCTGCACGTATCTTATTAACCTACGAGAGGACATGGTCACAAGAGCAGGGACTGTGATGCCTTGTCCACTGCCCTATGCCCCATGCCCAGCACAGTCTCTGACCCATAAAAGGAGCTCAATGAATACATGTTTCACACATGAGGACTCCCCTCAGAGAGGGTGAGTAACTTCCCCAAACTTACACAGCTTGTAAGTGGTTGAGCCAGGATTTGAACTTCGGTCTGACTTATTCCACCACACTGCTCTTTAACTGTTGGTCCATGATGCCACAAGTAATAACTAGAAGTTGGTATTCATAGCCAGGGAAACTTCTCTTACCATGGGAAGCCTGACAGAGGCCAGCCTCGTAAGTTCCTGGTAGGGACATCCCTTTAGTGTCAGCCACAACACAGAACTTCTCTGTTACCTCCCCAATCTCTCCCCAAACCTCTGTGGAGGACATGGAGGGGGGTTTGGTCCTCAGGAGTGAGAAGGGTTAAGCTTTTACAGCTTATTAAAGCTGTTCCTTCGCATTTAAATAGCGCTATTTAAGAAAGCAGCATTTCTGGAACCTTATTTGATGCTAACATTCCCCCCCCCCCCCCCCCAGCACCTTAAGGCAGGCCTGTTCCTCCACTGTCCAGGTCATTTGGAGCTTCATTACTTAACAGTCTGAAAGCTTTTTATGGAAATCAGTGGATGAAGGGAGCTGATGAAGTGAAATGTTCTTATATTTAAGGATCCAGACAAACAAGCTGACAGTACAATACCTGAAGCTTCCACCTTGCTTTCTAATTCAGTCTAGGGTATTTCGGAGATCATCTCATTAGTGATATAGCTCTTTTAATGACGAACCCATATAGCAGTGGAAAAACACACACGTATATGCTTTTGTATCTTTTTTTACTTTGCTACATGGTCTTCGAGGTCATCATTAAAAGAGCTATGTCACACATGAGATCATCTCTGAAATGTATTAAATGAGAAAGCAAGGTTCAGTTTGTGTAATCATCTATTTGTATAATAATCTAGCTACTATTGTGCAAAGAAATGGTAGGGGTAAAGACAACGTGTGTGTGTGTGTGTGTGTGTGTGTGTAAACATACAAATATAGAAATGAATTGATAATAGCCGCTAGGTAAGGATGGTGAGATGTGGATATTCCTTTTTACATATCTCTCACGCCCTCGCTTTTTGTAACATCATATAATATGGTTATGTTATTTGGGTTTTTTTTTTTTTTTAAAGTCCTTATTTTAGTGCGTGAGGTAATTTTCATCTTGAGAGAGTGCTGACCTGGCCCTTTTTACCCGCATTAGCACCTGTATCTCAGAATACTTTAGTGGCTTTGTCAGTGAAGCCTTCTCCACATCCCAAACTCTCCGAGCCTGGCCCTCGGCTCACCAGCCCCTGCTGTGTTGGCCCCAGAGAGCCCATCAAAGTCTGGCACGCTGTGACTGCCCCTTGTTTAGGTCTGCCTCCCCACTCAGGAAAGCTCCATGAGGCAGGGGTTGGCGTCTCTCTTGTTCCGGCTCTGTCTCCAGCCCCCCGCAGTGGAGCCTGGCAGAGACTGCCGTATCTGCTGGGCGCCCGGCAATGCCCGTGACCTCAAGCATTAGGAGCTACAGCCCTGTGCCTTCCTCATCCATCCTCTTGCTCTGGTTGGAAGGCCGCCCTCCACCTCGGGCCTGGATCTCACCCCTTATCTTTTCAAGTACCCCACTCCGAGTGCACCCTCTCTCCCGCGACAGTGATTTCTCTTTCTGTATTAGATTATACCGTTTCACATACAAACCTGCCGTGATGTCACTCATCTTTTAGGAAATAATCACATGTCCTTCCTGCTACTGCCAGTTTTCTCAACACCCTGCACAGCGCACTCCTCAAAAGAGCTGTTTGAGCTTGCTGGGGCAACGCCTCGAGGGCTAGTCTTTCCTAAACCTGCTTCAGTTGCATTTCCAGCGGTGACCAGAGAGGCAGCGGTAGCAGCAGTGAGCAAGTAGCGGGGCCTGCGGCAGCGGGGCAAAGGGGAGGGGGTGCAGCAGGGGACAAGGGGTCAGTGGGGGATAGTGGGGACAGCAGAGGACAGTGAGGACATGAAGGGAACAGTGGGGTAGCAGGGGTCAGCAAGGGGACAGTGGGGGCAGAAGGGGGTAGTGGATGTAGCAGGGGAAGAGTGGGAGAGCAGGAGTATCAGGGGGCTGTGGGGACAGCAGGAGGCAGTGGGGAAGCAGGGAGACAGTGGGACAGTGGGGGTGTCAGGGGAAGTAGGGACAGTAGGGGGAAGCAGGGGGACAGGGGGGTGTCAGGGGACAGAGGGGACAGCAGGGACATCAGGGAGCAGTGGAGACATTAATAGGCAGCGGGGAGAGAGCACAAGGGCTTTGAAGAGGCCGGGGGGGGGGGCGGGGGCAGTTCCCCTAGTGTCATCAGCCTCTCTGGCTGTCCCTAGTTAGGCTCTTCGCCATCCCCACTCCCTTCTCTGTCTCTGCCCGCTCTCCAGGTTCTTTGTCCTGTCACTTTAACTACCACCTATATGCTTATGCCTTTCGAATATACATCTCTGGCCTGGACTTGTCCCTCGAATTCCAGCCTCATATATCCAACTGCTGACAAGACACCTCCCCTTGGAGTCATCGTTGACCCCTCTTAAGTTTTACAACCCACATCTATCAGCACCTTGATGTTCTGCATCTCCCTTCAAAATAACGCCTCGCATCCACGGTCTCCTCACCTTACAGTGCTCTCTCCTGTCCTGCTGCCCCCATGCCCCACCACTGTCCACTCCCTGCAGTGGGCAGGGCCCTCAGAACACATCAGTCGGGTCACCTGCTCCTGGGGGCAGACCCTTCAGCACATGCTAATCCCACTGCATTCACCAGAAATGCCCTCGGACCCCTGGGAGGGCCATACAGGCCAGGGGCTTCCTCTAGCTTGTCATTAATTAATCATTTAATTAGCTCACCCATTATTCATCCCTTAATCATACCCGACACACCTCCTCCAACCCAAGCCGATGCTGGAGATGCAGGGAAGGACACAGTCCCCACCCCTGCTCTAGTGTTGGCTTCTGGGGCTAGACCTGGACTGGAGCTGTCCTCAGAGGAAGGTACAGGGGGAGACAGGGAAGAGGGAAGAGGGGTGTTCAATGCTGTGCTTTTAAGATCACTGGAAGGACGCCTGGGCAGCTCACTTAAAATGTCCGACTTTAAGCATTCAACTTCAGCTCAGGTCATGATTTCACAGCTCATAAGTTCAAGCCCTGCATCAGGCTCTGTGTCTGACAGCTCAGAGCCTGGAGCCTCCTTCAGATTCTGTGTCTCCCTCCCCCTCTCTCTGCCCCTCCCCTGCTTGTGCTCTGCCTCTCTCTCTTTCAAAAATAAAACATCCGACTTGATTTCAGCTCAGGTCATGATCTCATGGTTCATGAGTTCGAGCCCTGCATGGGGCTCTGTGGAGTCTGCTTGGGACTCTCTCTCTCCCTCTCTCTCTCACCCACCCACCCCCCCATAAGTAAGTAAACTTTAAAAAAAAATACAAATATTTAAAAAAAAAATAAAAAGACCACTGGAGATGCTCCCACGGGGCAGGATTGGGGCACTGCCCCATAGGTGGCATCACAGTCACCTTCAGCCAGGCCTGGCCGGCGCTTCCTTGCAACCCCTGCCTGTTTGAAAGCACACAGGGGCCACCTGGGTGGCTCAGTGGGTTAAGAGTCCAGGTTGAGCTCAGGTCATGATCCCATGGTTCGTGAGTTCAAGCCCTGCACCAGGCTCTGTTCTGACAGCTCAGAGCCTGGAGCCTGCTTTGGATTCTGGGTCTCCCTCTCTCTCTGTCCCTCCCCTGCTCATGCTCATGCGCTCTCTCTCTCTGTCTCTCTCTCAAAAATAAAACATTAAAAAAATTTTTTTAAAAAGAAAGCAGACAGCCTCTGCTTCTCGCGTTCTCTCTCCCCTGTGTCGGAATCTCGCCTGGCCTGGCCCCTTTTTCACTCCTCTGCCTCTGGCCCTGGCACTTAGTCTTTTCCAATTGCTGGAGACAGGGTGGAGGTGGGGAGGAGGGCCTGGGAAGATCAGGTGGAGAGAGGCTGGTGGGATGGAGAGACAGACATGCCCCCATCGACCTCCCTAGCTCCCTCAGCTCCCGGGGGCTGCAGACTTTCACGTGCATTACAAAGGACAAAATGAAAAAGTCCGGAAAATGAGGTTAAACCCCAGATTGACACTTCGGTCCCCAAAGGACAAGCTAAACTGTTGCCGGTGGCTCATAGAAGCACACAGAAGGCTGGTCATCTCTCTCAGGTCATGGGGTGATGCCTCTCCTCAGAGCGCTCCACCTGCCAGAGTCAGCTGCGGGTAGAGGGGCGGTGGGGCAGCCCCCGGGGGCTCTGATGGGCCCTCCCTCTCCCGCTTCAGAAATACCAAGCTGCTTTCACCAAAACGTCTCACGGGGAAATTGTTATCTGCGAGCCTTACACAATTTTCCCATCGGAATTACAGGCTGTATTTGAAAAGAACTAAAAAGACATTGAATTTGAAACGCTTCTGTGCAACCACATCACCTTCTTGTGGATCTGTTAATGGGCTCTGGGTACCTTCTCTGCCTTTGAGCTCACCGATCAGACAGTGGCTTGGGATGACCACTGCTTCCCCGGGCGTGAGGCATGCTATGGGCACTTCAACAGGCAGCCCAGGTCGCGGGGTGTCCCCCTGAAGCGGACTCGGAAATTGTGAAATCTGACCACAGCTCCTAACGCGGCCTGTGTCCTGTCCCTTCCTTCTCCTTCTAGTTCAGGCTGTTCCAGCACAGTTGTCTGGCTGGCATTGTCCTACCGCTCTGCCAGTGCCTGCCAGCTCCACGCTCAGATCTCTGAGGATCACTTCACGCAGCTAGGATGATGGAGTGCTGTTGGGCTAAGGCTCAGAGGGCACCAGCCCCTTCCTCATCACAGCCTCTCATTCATGCAACAAATATTGCTTGAGCATGTCCCAAGCATGGTCCCAAATATGGAGGCTACAGCACTGGGCAAGAGAGACAACAGCCCTTGCCCAAAGTGGGGGGGGGGGGCTCTTCTAGCAGGGAGAGAGAACCCCTCAAAAGTAAATAAGCAAAATCCACAGGGTATCGGACAGTGACCAAGGCGATGAAGAAAACACAATCAGATAAGCTGATGGGGGCGTGCCGGGTTGAGGAGCCGGCGAGGAATTGCTCTTTTTAGTCATGGGGTCAACAAAGACCTGAAGAGAAGGTGACATTTGAGCAAACACCTGGAGGAGGCAAGGGTGTGAGTGTCATGATGTCTGTCCGGAGGACAGCATTCCTGGCGTAGGAAACAGCAAGGGCTAAGTGTGCCCGGTCCGTTCTCGGGAAAATGAGATGTCTGGAATGGCCAAAACAAAGTGAAAGTGAAAGAGGGACAGAGCCCTAAGGGATAGAGTTAGTGAAGTAACACAGGGCGAGGCTGGTCATGGAGGGCTGTGGGGGGCACGGAAGCTCCCATTTGCTGTGGGGTGTGAAGCCACTGAAGGATTTTGACCTGAGAAATGGCGTGGGATGGTTGCTGTGCAACGAGCCCAGAGGAGGGCCAAAGAGGAGGCAGAGACACCAGCCAAGGAGCAATTGCAATCATCTAGGTGAGTAGTGATGATGGCTTGGACCACAGTGGCAGCAAGGCAGGTGACGGAAAGTGGTGGGCTCATAAATGCATTTTAGAAGCAGAGCTGACAGGGTGGACGGAAGGATTGGATGTGGAGTAGGAGAGAAAGAAGCATCAGGGAGGAGAAACTGGAAAGCTGGCATTGCCACTGAGCCGGCTGGGGAGAAAAGGGCGGCCGGGCTAGGGGAGAGGACGGTCACGAATTTGGTCTCAGACTGTTGAGTTTGAGACACCAATTCAACATCCAGATGAAAATGTTAAACAGTTGATACACAAGGTAGAAAATTAAACTTCAGTCATCATTGATGTATGTATAGTATTTTAAGGCATGAGACAAGCTGCAGTTAATTATAAGGCAATATGGGACAGGATCAAGGACTTGAACCCAGCTGGATGGAGAGGGGTCAGCAAAGAAGACTGAGGAGGAACAGCCAGGGAGGTGAGAAGAAATAGAGAGGCAGCAGGTGCCAGAACCATATAGAAAGTGTTTCAAGACAGAAGGAGTGACCAGCTCTCCTGGTCCAACACTGCCGAGGGGTCATGGAAGCTAAGAGCTGGGCAATAACCGTGGGCAGTGGTGAGAGCATTGGTGATCCTGACCAGAGCAGTATCGGAGGAGGGAGGCATCTCAGTTACTTCATCTGAAAAATGGGAACCATTTGCCTGCCTGCCTCAGACTTCTGCAGTACAGACCACAGGCGACCACAGGCAAGCCATGGACCACCGCCAAATATGAACCATCTGTTTTTATTTATGACCCAGTAAACCCAGAGCTTGTCGAAACAATGAGAGACTATGTTGTGGGGCACAATTGATTTAAAAGATGCCCATAGCTCCATTATTACCTCCTAAAACGGCTCATTTCCTGCTGCTCATCACGAGGACACCCACCAAGGGATGAAAAAGCTCCCTTCAGACATGGAAGCCATCAGGGTTATTTTTTATGGTAAGTGGGAATTCTGGGATAGGATAGAAGCAAATAATGGAGCCAAACACCGTTCACGAGAGTCTACCTAAGAGGCCAGGCACTGCCCTCACAGAGGGATCTGGGTGACCCTATGCCTCAGAGCAAGAGCTCTTCGGGGAAAACTGTCAGCCAGCAGTAGCCACGCTCTTGCTGAAAACGACAAGCAAAACAGGAGAGGGACCAGAGCAAGATAGAGAGGAAGAGTAGTCAGGCCGGGTGGAAAGAGCAAGAGTTTTGGAGCCAGACACATCTGTATGGGAACCATGGTTCCTGGGTGGACTGCAAGAAGTCACATGACTTCTCTGAACCTCAGTTTCCTTGTCTGCAAAATGAGATGATAGCTGTTCCCAAGGATTTTCCTAAGAAACAAGCTGATGAATACAAGGAAATGTGCGATGAGGTGGGGGGTCTCTCTGTGCATGCACGTGTATTTAATATCATTGGTCATTGGGTGTCTGCCTCTCCAGGAGCAGTTCCTCTCCAACGCAAGGACCCTGCGTCTCCCCTGCTCTTCATCAAAATCAGTTCTCAGGGCAGCATTAACATTCAGAACTCAGAGTGTTCTAAGGCCTGCAGAGGCCCAGGCGGGGGACAGGGGGGCTGACCTGTCAAGAGTGCCCAGCTCTCCCTGCACCACAGCTTACCCTCCCGGCTCCCCTCTGCCTGGGGTCACAGGGTGACGAGCGTGGTCTCCAGGGTCAGGCTGACGTTTAAACTCCAGCTCTGCCATTGCCTAACTGGCTAACTAATTTGGCCAGATAAATGTGTTTCCGAGGATTAAAAGTGTATACCTACGTCCCTTGCAAATGTTATAAGGATTAAATAAAATACTATATAAAGGTAACGAGCACAGTGCCTCTGCCCAGCACATAAAAGCAGTAGATCGCTGTGTTATTATTGTTGATATTTCCGTTACTTTCCCTCTCTGAGTACGGATTACAGCCCCTTTCTCTTCCTGCAGGGAGGAGACCAGTTGTCGGGGCAGAGTCCCAGACCGTAGGTCGAGAGCAGGACATTCTCTGGGCCCCTTGGAGCAGAGGGGGCCTTAGGATGAGGAAAGAGGTTGTGGCTCAGGACTGGGAGATGAAGGTTCAGGCAGGTACAGGCACAGAGAGGAGGTGAGGCACGAGGCAGGGAGGAGGTGACAGACTCTGGCCTTTCACTGTGGGCATGGCTGAGATGCCCAGCGCTCTCCCACACTGGGGGCTGGCTCTGGAGGGCATGGGAAGGGCAGTGTTGGGCAAGGTTGGCTCTGACACCAACCCCCACCCGTTCCCCAGACCCACACTCTTACTCTCTGCTCTGCTCAGACTCGGCATCTCCTAATACTGATGTGATTTCTGCCTCCAACCTGTCCCGGGCCTGTGTTCGCTCCACACGGCCCTCCTTCCTCCAGAGCTGACCTCAGCCGGTGGCCTGTTTGGGGCTGTGTGATTCCCATTTGCTGTCGGTAGCTATGAAGTCTGAGTACAGCTGTGACATCTTCACAACATATTTACCAAAAGCAAAATGAAAGAGCTCATCCCCATGAAGATGGACACCAGTGACCTGCGGTTTCTTTGGGGTTTTTTATTTTAATTGGCACATCTCCGGAAAAGTGCTAATGTCATCCAAAAGAGGCATGAACTGTGAATATGCCCTGAAATAGTTGGTTTGAAAAGAGTCCTATGGGAGATGTATAAGGGCTCTAAGGATTCTTGAAAGATCCTTTCTGTGCCTTAGAGACGTGTTAAGAGAGCTTTTCATTTAAGTCTGAAGTTTGGATTGCTTACTCTGACTTTAAATCCTTCATTCTTCAGAATGGAACACGCCCCGCCCCCCGAGCAACCCCATCCAAGGCTCACCCAGCTACATGAACCTCCCATCATATGCTCCCTGAGACTCAGAGCTTGGCTTTAAGGGAGGGAGTATTCTCCCGAGGCTTTGTGGATTTGTAGATGCAACTGTGTGCTTCACAATCTGTACTCAAGCGGTGCAAATTGATTCTAATACCAGCTTGGCCTGAATGTAAATGAGAGTAAGAATAGTAACTAATATATGCATATTTGGGCACCGCATTAACACATTATATGAATGATGCCACTTAGTCCCCCAACAACCCCGTGTAGTAGAAGCTCTTTCTAAATCCCATTTCACAGATGAGAGGGCTAAGGGAGGTCAAGAGACTTGCCAAAAGACACAGAGCTAGCTAATGGTGCAGGCAGGATTTGAACTCGGTGTGATTCTAGAACCTGTACTCTCAAACATACCGCTCCCGTGCCGCTAGAACAGTAAATACCCAAAAGATGGATGGTGTTCAGTGTGTCCAAAGGTGTGGCAAGACGGGCATATATGCATTCTCGTGGGGGTGTAAATTGGTACAGATTTTTGGAGAACGATTTGGTAGGTCCTGCCAAAACTCTAAATCTGCTTCATCTTTTAACCATCCCCTAGGAATCCCTAACACAGGAAGCCTTGGGTTTGTAAACAAAGAAATATGTATACAAGGCTTCGTGACAGCATGGAAACAATTAAATATCCACCAATAATGCTAGTTAAGTAAATTACAGACCCTCCACGCTATGGAATTCTAGATACACATCAAAGGCTTTGCTTTTTCAATAATTTGCTGGATATGGCCATGGAAAAGCCACTCTCCAGTCCTATAGAATCTAGGGTCTACCAGACGAGTTTGATGCTCCAAAGATTTTTAGCTTTTTAAATAAATTTTCCATAGTGCCCCTGCATTCTTATCTGATGGAATAACACAAATGATCACAAACAAGCAAAACTATGCTATTGATCATGCAGATGGCGTGCAACCACTAGATGAAACAATTTACAGCAACAAGCTGTTCTAAAGCCTGCACACGTGGCTCCATCATCCTTGGAGCCTCCATATCCCTAAAAATTACAGCTAGAGTTTCATCACCATGCATAAACACTAATGGAGGGCCCAAACAATTTTTGTCATTATATACTGCAAAAGCAAAATCAATATATCGTCAGCTGGGACTTGAAAACCAAGATTTCATTATAATGCAAGGTGCATCTGCAGGGCCAGCCTACATGGTGTCTATCTTAACTCCACTCACATTGATCTTACTTCTTAGTAAAGTATTTCTTCAGGGGCAAAAGGATTGTCATCAGACGGTATCTCGTTTCTTGGGTCTCATGTCTTGGGTTTCTCTCTGATGCCTCTTGACTTGGTTTACCAGAATTTAAAGATCTCCAACACTTTAAACAGCACCCAAAGGACTGCTATGATGCGGTATCTACTGACATGGAAAGTTTCCCATGGGATGGTATTAAGGAAAAAATTTGAAATCATGGTGCAGAATAAGTATGATGCAGTTTTTGTGGGGAGAGCCGTATCTAATGTGCACACACATACGCACATGCACGTAGTTGCATATGCAATGATATACACCAAACTGTAACATTCTGGAGAAGGAAGCAGAAGGCAGGGTAGATGCTGGATGGACTATGGTCACTATTCGCATTGTGTGCTTCTGTGATGCTAAATCTGTCTACAGTATGCATGTACAGTTCTGTTTATGCATTATTCTGTATATGTAAAATCAAAGAAAAACATATACTAGAGCCAGATGATGAAGGCCATGTAGGAAAACTCAGGAATTAAGAACTGGTCATGGAGAGCACGTGGGTGGCTCAGTTGGTTACGCATCCAACTCTTGGTTTCGGCTCAGGTCATGATCTCATGGTTCATGGGTTCAAGCCCCGCATCGGGCTATGTGCTGACGGCACGGAGCCTGCTTGGGATTCTGTCTCCCTCTTTCTCTGCCCCTCCCCTGCTCACTCTATATCTATCTCTCTCTCAAAAATAAATAAATAAACATTAAAAAATAATAACTGGTCATGGGAGTTGTGAGGAGCTACTGAAGGGCTGAGGCAGGGAACGGAGACGGTCGGATTTGTGGCAACATGGAAGGTGCATTGGGGGGAAGCAAGAAGGTATGGAGACTGTGGGAGGAGGCTCAAGGGACTTGAAGGCTGTGGGCACAGTGGGTCTTGGAGCCCGCCAGCTGTGAGGGGCAGGAGATGGGGGGAATGGAGGTTCACAGTAGATGTGCCTTTAACCTGCTGGAGGAGGAGTGGGCTTCTGGGGTTGGAGGAAGGGCTCATTGCGAGCCATGGGATGTAGGAGATGACTGCAGGGTGGTGGGATTTTCTGGGCATGGTACTCACCAATTAAGAAGTTTGTCGGTTCATCCTAAATATGTCCTAGGCACTCACGCCAGGCATGGCTCTAAAAACTGGAGCAGAGATATAAGCCAGCCAAGCAAGTCTCTGCCCCCTTGGAACTCAGGGACCTGTTCAGTCAGCAACAGAGTACTTCCTTCCTCAGCTGGTGACATTCTAGGCTTTTCCAAGTACAGTGGACAGTGGCGTCTGAGCACTGCTGGGCCCAGCCAGGGGAAGGGGAGATCCAGGACCAGCTGAATCCTCTCCGGGGAAGGTCCCTAGCCAAAGCCAAATTTGGGCCCGTGGAAGCCTTAAGCCTTGAAAAGGTTATGATACTCCTCTGCCCCGTCACTGAAGATAAAAACCCAAACAGACTGCCAAGTAAAGTTAAGCAAGATCCACAAACTTCTGCATTTCCCCCCTCGATGTTGACTTAATGCTTTCCTTCAAATTGTTAATTAGCAAATCCTTCCTCAAAAATCGATTTTAAGGGCCCATGCTACACGCTGTCCAAAGCAAATAGAGCGGAATGATATGAGCGGCACAAGGGGTGTTGGCCTCAGACTTTGCTCTGGCCTCCTGTCCAAGGGAGTCCAATCAGGTGTGTGGGTCTCAACACCAGGAGAGGTCTGGGGCCGGGGGGGGGGGGGGGGGGGGGGTGGTGGTGACAATCCTCCGGAGCAGGTATTGGCTACCCTGCAACTCCTCATGCAGCCGGTGCCTGGACACAGAGTGCACAACCTGCCTCCAGGCTGGGCATGATATAGAAGCATGGCCATCCAAGGCGGAGACCGGGTCAGAGCTCCAGCTGCAGTGCGGGAGGGGTGGCCGGAGCTGGAAACCAGGGTGTGGCTCAGTGAACCCATCAGTGTGCAACACACAACAGACGCAGCGGGCACTGAGCCCCATCCCCCGGGATGGCCGAGGCTCCCGGGCTTCGCTACCCTGGGGGGGGGATGGCTCCACACCTGGGCAGCAGGTAAGGGAGTGAGGGTGGACGATGTCACCATGTCAAACCTCTCTTGCTGCCATGAGCCTGGCTCTCCTCACTAAACAACTGTGGTCCTTTTTTTTGCAGAGTGATGAGGTCCTCACCGTCATCAAGGCCAAAGCTCAGTGGCCAGCCTGGCAGCCTCTCAACGTGTAAGTAGCACACAGACCCTGGCCATTTCTCATACTCGGAGCCACCCACCGGCTGGCCACCACATGAGTTATGTCATTAAAGTCAGCAGTACCTCTCAGGTGCATGAGCAGGTGAGGTACACTGCCCACGTGTGGGCCTATCACACTTACCCGTATCTTCTCAGGAATACGGGCCTGGTCCTTGTCTCCCCCGATGGCTCTAATACCACAGAACCGGACATAACAGTTGCCATTACGTGTTCACTCATGTTCTCGGCCACGACCGACTGAAACCACCTTCGCACACAGGTACACTCACTCTAGGCAGGTCTTACTCGTGGAAGACTAGATTGGCCCCAGTTTATCTCTTTCCTGTCTACTCTATCCCTTTAAGATTTCATCCTCCCTTGTATTTTGATGACCTAGGGTATGCTGATGGCTCCCTGAAGGACTACTCCGCCAGGCAGATATGTAGGTAGGTAGGTAGGTAGGTAGGTAGGTAGGAAGATAGGTAGGTGAGTAAGTAATCATCCATCCATCAGTTTCTTGGACACCTCTCTGTAGATGGCATATGTGGACCTTGAAATCATCATATCAAAAAAACAAAACAAAACAAAACCAAATCCTGTTGTGTTATCCTCTCCTTAGAAACCCTCCATGACCTCCTTTGGTCTCCAGGATCACCTAGAGAGGCCCCAGTGAGCCGAACATGCCCCAGCTCCTGCTTCCTTTTCCTTAGGGCTCATGTCTTGCCTCTCTCTACTCTGCACCTCTCTCTAGCCATGCCGAGTCCTGTGCAGTTCCTTGAACGAGCTTTGGTTTCACTCCTCCTTCAAGGATGCAAGACTTGGAGCAAAGTTCCTGCCAACTGCATGAAAATGGTTTATGAAGAATGGCTTGGCCATTCTCTGGAGTCGTCTATACCCACCGATGATGGTGGTGATGGAGAGCGCAATGACACAGGCAGTGGGTGAGATTCTGCTCGGTGGGAGCAAAGGCAAAGTCAAGATGATGGGTAGAGAAGCACAGGATGGGGTAGCAGGAGCGGAGAGAGGAGTGCTCCCACACAACCAGCGGGGAGCAGGGAAGCTGCTGCCAGGCATCTGGTGCCCACCTGTTTAACCATTCAGCAAATTAACCGTTCCTCCCCCACCCACGATGTGCCAGCCCTGTACACCCAGTCCCCAGCCTTTGGAACCCACAGCCATTGGGGGTGGGGGGATGGACAATAAAGAGAGGTCTCCCACCCCAGAGCTGCCCTTTGCACACCTTCGGGTGACACCATACACCATGGTGGCCGTGCACACTCCATGGGGATAAATGTTATGATGAGGTCATAAGTGGTTCTGGAAGCCTAGAGAAGGGGCACAACCCAGCCGAGGATTGAGGAGGGGTCATGAAGGGCCTTGTTCAGAAGGTATCATACAGGGCTGAGTCTGGAAGGAGGCTCCTTGCCCTGGATTGGCCCAGGTCTGGGCAGAACTGAGGCCCTAAGTGGCGACCTGAGAAAAGAGAGACAGGCCCACACCTGGACAACTGACCAAGGGCAGCCGAACTGGCTGCGTAGAGGCCTTTCCTGGCTTGCTGTGACCTCCTCTGAGGAAGCTGGGGCCAGAGTGGTTGGAAACCTGCCCAGCCCTGGAAATGCCTTCCCCTCCAAGGAGAAGCAGCAGAGGCAGGGTCTACTGCCCCCGGCTCTCCCCTGGTAGGGGGGCATTTGCCTGTCTCAGGCCTGTCCCACCAAAAAACACCGATGTGAATTCACCGAGGCCCTGAGGCCCCTTCACATCATTAACATCAGTCAGAAAAAAACACCCACCGTGAATCTTGTGCGCTCAGGCTCTCCTCAGCTGCCCCCAGCTCCCAAAACTGCATGTGGACGAGTCCTCACCTTGGGCTCAAAACCAGGCAGGGGCCGGGGGCATCTGGGCCAGAGTTTGCAGATGCCAGTGTTGATACCACTAGGGAAACCTGATCCCAGTTTTCCCTTAAGGAGCCCAGGGTTTGGGAAGGTGTAAATGGCAAAGCAGGGTGCTTCTGGAAGGAGAGCGGAAAGGAGGAAGAAAAAGCAGGGAGCAGAGAGCTGTCCTCTTGTCTCTAGCGCCTACTATGTGCCAGGTACCCTGCCAGGACTTATGTTCCTCATCCCACTCCATCCTCATACTAACCCCATGAGGTAGGGGTCTGGAGCCTCACTTTGCAGATGAGACAGAGGCTCAGACCTCAGCAGCCAGCTCCACCGGCGGAGGAACTAGAATTCCAACCCTCCCCAGCTGCCTCCACTCCCTGTGCCCTTACTTATTACAAGGCCCCTCCAACTACGTAACAAGTCATTCAGTGTCCGTCTTTTCACCAATCAAGACATATATATATCTGCCAGTCAGACTTCGGACCAGCATGAAATTCACACTGTGACCACAACCAAATTGTCTGACTCCTGCCCCAGAACAAAACAAAACCGTGACTTTCACTTACCTTGTGTCCTTCCGTTAAGGATGACTGAAACATTTCATTGCCTCAACAAACATTTATGGCCGGTCTCTAAAGGGAAGTACTGTCAAAGATACTTAGGAATACAGTGCTGAGCAGAGCAGAGTTTCTCATGAACTCACAGTTTAGTGAGGGAGAGACATTAACCAAATGCTGACAAATGTGACATGTCTGTGAAGATATAAGGTGCCATGAGAGAGCGTGACGGGGACACTGACCCAACCTGAAGGTCAGAGAAAGCTTCCTTTAAGGGATGGCCATTGAGCTAAGAGTTAAGGAACAAATAGGAGCTGACTAGGTAAAGAGGCAAAGAAAGGGGAGAACATTCTAGAAAGTCTAGAGAGACTATCATGTGTAAAGACCCTGAGGAGGGTTCAGCATACTTAAGGTGCTAAACAGTTGTGGTATAACTAGGTCCAGAAATCACAGGCGAACTTGGTGTGGGGCCAAGGCACACATTAGGGATTTAGATTTTTCCATTAAAAGTAATGGGAAATCTTTGAAGGGTTTTAAGCAGGATGACAACATGATCAAATCTGCATTCAAAAGAAAACAAAACAGGGGCGCCTGGGTGGCTCAGTCGGTTAAGCGTCCGACTTCAGCTCAGGTCATGATCTCTCGGTCTGCGAGTTCGAGCCCCGCGTCAGGCTCTGGGCTGATGGCTCAGAGCCTGAAGCCTGCTTCCGATTCTGTGTCTCCCTCTCTCTCTGCCCCTCCCCCGTTCATGCTGTGTCTCTCTCTGTCTCAAAAATAAATAAACGTTAAAAAAAAATTTTTTTTTAAAAAGAAAACAAAACAGGGGTGTCTGGGTGGCTCAGTATTTTGTCCAACTTTTGATTTCCGCTCAGGTCATGATCTCGCAGTTTGTGAGTTCGAGCCCTATGTCGGGCTCTGCACTGACAGCTCAGAGGCTGTTTGGGATTCTCTCTCTCTCTCTCTCTCTCTCTTTCTGCCCTTCCCCCACATGAGCTCACTCTCTCTCCAAAACAAGTAAATAAACTTAAAAAAAAAAAAACAACAGTAACAAAACTCTGGCTCCAATACGAGAAGGTTAAGAGTAGTGAGGGGAGAATTCACAGTGACCTTGACAAGGATGGTGGTGGTAGAGATGGAGAGAGGTACGGCGGTCGTAGAGAGGTGTAGGAGCAGAATCCCACAGGCTGCAGTGATAAGTTCAATAAGGAGAGTGAGGGAAGCAGAGACACCTGGATGAATGGGTTGGTGGGGCCACCTATTAGGTTCAGAATAGTAAATGAAGTTCAGTGGGAAAGACCATGAGCTCAGTTCTGGATGTGATACGTTGGAGATGCACGTTGGAGGACATACCTGCAAAGGAAGGAAACAGAAAAGGAGTAGCAAACAGACTGGGGAAGGAAGCTTGGCATCAGGGAAGCCAAGAGAAGAAAGTGCTCCAGGAGAGAGTGGTCAGCTGTGTCCAGTGCACCTGAGAGATCAAGTAAGATTAGGGCTGCACCATGCCTATTGGGTTGACCAACATGAAGAAAATCAGTGACTTTACTGAGAATCCTTTCCACTGAGCAATGGCGGGCAGCCTCCAGGGGGGTGAAATGTGAACAGAAAGTGAGGTTATAGAGTCAGCGAATACAGACAAGTCTTCTGAGTTCGCTGTGAAAGAAGAGTGGCTGGAACAGCTACTGCTCCAAGGAGTAACAGAGTCAATGATGTTTTTTGTCTTCTTCTTTTTTAAGATGGGGAAGACTTTTCTGTAAATTTGAAATATATATATATTTAGGGACACCTTCCCAGCTTTCCCCCGTCCCTCAGACTTCATGAGACCCCAGTGGAACAGAATTAACCAATGGCAAACACCCAGACCTCCCAAACACCCAAACCCTCTCTGCTCAGTGCTACCAGCTCGTTAGGGGAAAGGAATTTTCCTTTGATTTTCCCATACCCCAGTCTCCCCTTCCCTCTTCCAAATCTCATTAGGAAGTCAAATTAGGAAGCCTCCACGCAGCCAAGTTTTGTTTTGCAGAAACAGCCCTGCCTCTCCTCACTGAGCCTGCCCGATTGAGGTTAATGGGATTCTATCCACCCTTGGGCCAGTGGAAAGCCGGGGTGACCTACTTTGTGAGGTCCTGCCCTGTGAAACTGACTTGCTTTTCAATGATCTTCATCTTTTTCCCCAGGACCACTTCTCAAAGGACAGCCATGAACGAAACAAATTAGCTGCTGACTTGTTTAGCTCAATAAATCAAGCTGTGGGTCTGTCAGCCCAGAGTGCAGGTAGAGACAGGAAAGACAGATTCTGAACAAAACCCACATCCTTCACCAGTTCCTCTGGTGCCTGAGTCGAAAATGACCAGGTTTCCTGCAAATCAGTTCTAAATTTCTACCACCCAGTTCCTCCAGGTTAATCTGAATGCTAGGAATTACTGGAACTTCTGCAAATAATCTTTATTCTTACAATGGATTTTATAAGGGACTGTATTCTCTGTAATTATTGCCAGCCACTCTGTTTAATTCACATTTGATTAGACAGCTGTCCTTGTTTTTGAGACAGATGAAGGGAGGGTGGACTAGAGACAGTCACCCTCTCCAGCAATCCTGCCCCGCAAATCACCCAAGCCATGGCTCTCCCCATGAGGACAAAGGCATCTCTCTCTTTCTCAGATCCGGGCTGAAAGTTTCAGGGCCCTTCCTGTCTCCTGTAGCACTTGCCCAGGTCTGCCGATACCCTCAGGATTGTAAAGACTGGCGTTGGACTAGAGGAGCAGGCGGTAGATCTAATTGGCCAGAGGGACCCGGAGCCCTAGATGCCTCCAGGTTATAAGCAGTTTTTCCGAGGCAGAAACCTCAGACCTACCACGCAGGACTTCAGCCTAGTGTGTGGCTCTTGCGCCCTCTAGTGGTTAGATTGAGTTTCTGCAACTTCAAAAGCTATGGGGGATTATTTGAAATACAGGAGAGACAGAACTTGGCATATGAGTGACCTGAATCGCCAGTGACTAGAGTCTCACCAGTGACCTGAGTTACACTGGTTTGGATCTGAAATTTAGAAGGAGATAATAAGTTCTTAGGAGGAGCATAAAAATCCCTACTGCCTCTTTTCTTTTATGGTGTTCTTTGAAGTTTTGTTTGGAAAGGCTTAATGAGCGAGAAATCAACATTTACCAAGTCCTAGGATGTGCCGGTCACAATGACAAGCAGTTTCCTCACGAAAAGCCTTGGGTGGGTAAGATGATGCTCCCATTTTGCTGCCATAGTAGGTGCAAAGAGCGGGGGGGGGGGGGGGAAAGCCCCTGGCACAGAGCCAGCAAGCGGCTGAACCCAGAGGCCAATCCAGCTGCCTCTTCCAATATCCTTTGTTCTTCCCTGCGCACCATGCTGCCTCTCTGAATGTAAAAAGGTGAAGCACTTCTCCATGTCTTCATCTGGTCTTCCTTATTCATTTTTCTGGTGTGAATTGTCTGTTCATAACTTTCCTTTATCTGTCGAGATTGTGGTGTTTTTCTTACAGATTTGGATTAGCTCTGTATATATGACAGTTACATTTGTCAGTCACACTGCATGGAGATGTTTTTTCCAACATGCCATTTTTTTTTCTCGTTAATTCAACCATGTTGTTTCATTACACAGATGTCTTTAGTTGGTTCATAATTCAATGGTTGGTTCATAGTTACTTTTGTTATTGCTTTATTGTTTCAAAGCAGAGGAAATTAACATTTCTCTAGCAAATCAGTAATCGACATGTCCCCTATAATCTGGTTGCTGTCTATTTAACTCTGGATTATTTATTTAGGTATGTGAGATTAAGTGCAAATTCCACATTTTTAAGAAAAACTGCAGTTAAGTTGGCCCCACCCTTTTGGCACAATCTTTCCTTTTCCCCCTAATTTGAGAAGTCTGTTTTGTATAATACCATATCTAAAGTTTCTGGGATCTCCAATCTATGCCACTCATTTATATTTCTTTCTTGTCCTGAATAGGCTTCCATTTTAATTATCATGATTTATAATATACTGTTATCATGGTATGGCCAGATCAACTCTCTTTGCTAGAAAACTGATGAAAAACTTAAATCCCAGAACAGAAAAATAAAACCAAATTCACAAAATATCATATCTGGAAAGATATGGCATATAAGAAAGCGTGAATGTGGATTTTTATTATGGTTTGGACAAATTAAAGAACTCCAGTCGTACCAAGCATTTCCCAAAGAAAACTCCCATATATTCTTATCCATTTCATTATTTTAAATAGCATTTTTATTATGGAAGTAATAAATACTTTGAGGTGATTTTTAAATTAAATTTGAAGGTCAAAGGAAGTATAAGAGCTCCATTCATTTCCTAGATTAAGTAATTTATTTAAAACAAATATTTGAGAATAATCCACTTCATACCAAGTTCTAAGTCGGGCTCCGAGATAGAGCTGTAAGCAAGACAAAAATGGTCTCTACTCTTCCGGAACCTAATGTGCAAGATGGAAATTCAACCAGAACCCCAAGGAAAGAGCGAGCTCATCGTGCTCTGGGAAAGTGCACCCGGGGTCCTAAACAATTTGAAGAGAGGTCAGGAAATGCTTCCTGCAGGATGCGTTATGGGAGCTGGGGATCAGGGGACGAATTTCCCAGTCAAGGGTAAGAGAAAAGAGCAGAGCATAACTGACGATGCTAGAAAATTGCTAAAATTGCCCCCAGACCCGTACAGATTCAAGTCTGCCATATTACCCAACCTAAGGTCAGGCGTTTTGTGCAGGGATTGGTTGCCCCAAATTTCCTACTCCTTAAAACTCACCAAGGTCTGGAAGGATACGTCACTCAGGTTACAGATTTGGCCAAAGTGCATCGGTGGAGAACAATTTGCATCGTGTCTTACAAGACACGTGAGGTTCTCCAATGGTTAAGTGCATCAGCTGAGCAGAGTATCAGGATGGCCTGTTGGGTCAGACTTGATTCGGTTTCCCCAGCACCAGACTCCTGAGCAGAGATGTCTTTGCCCCTTAGGTCGTCACTATGAATAGTGTCACCCATAGTTTACAGGATACAAATGACAATTCTGACAAAGCAAGCCACATGCTCAGGGAGATGGGAAGGTAACAGGTGGAGTGGTTGATTTCTATGGCAATGGAAGACGAAGTATGCCCCCCAAGGCCTTGCTGGACCCCCAAGGGGCCAAGAGCCAAGGAGGGCTGGGGTGAAAGCAGTCCCCTCAGATGTCCATGCTGTGTGGTTTGCACCGACAGGAAGGCAGGCCCCGGACCATACACTGTGAGTCCCTAGTGAGCAAGGCTGCAGTTCTTGTAGAAGCCAGGTCTTTAAAGAAGCTGCTAAAAGCTAAAGCCACTCACCTACACGCCAGTAAACGTACAGCTGGGAAAAGAAGATGAAAGCCCCCAGTTGGTGCCTACGTAGTGGACTAGGTGTGTGGGGGACGTTAGCGGTTTATAAAGGCTTCCTCAAAAAGCATCGTGGGAGCCTCACAGAAACCCTGCAGGTAGGTGGTGTCAGATGAAGAACCTGGGACTGGAGGACAGTGAGTGACTTACTGCCAAGACCTAGAGCTGGGGGTGGAAGAGCCCAAGTCCTCACACACTGCCTTGTTCAGCCCGCCCGCTGGGCACCTCGGTCCTGGGATGAAGCTTAGGGTTCCTGCCCTCACGGAGCTCCCAATCTAGAGGGGGAAGACCGAATGATGACAGGGTGACGTTGATCATAGGGCACAGCTTCAGAGAGTATGGAGAGACACCACAGGCACTGGCCTCAGTCAGGGAGATCCCAAAAGGCTCCAGGATGAGGTGACTCATGACCTGAAGCTTGAAAGAGGAGTAGACCAACACTCGTCAAACTCGAGGTGCATCCGGAGCACCTCGAGGGGTCGTTAAACTAGAATGCTGGGTCCTACCCCCAGAGTCTCTGATTAAGTAAATCTGGGGTGGGGCTCAAGAATCCGCATTTCTAACAAGTTACCAGGGGACCGCATGGTGCAAACCACTGCAGAAGAGCTTTCCCAGCAGACGCAAGTGCACATGGGACCTGCAACTAGGCTGGTCTGGCCGGGGCACAGGGCGGCGGATGGGGTGGGCGGCAGGAGGCTGGAGAGGAGGGCGACACAGGGCCTTGCTGGGCTGCTGACACCCAAGCCAGGGCTCAGACCAGGCTCTTCCCCCACTCCTGTAACAGAACATAGACTGGCATCAGGCTGTAATGGGTAGTCCACTCAGGAAGGCCTCCTTCCACTTCCCCCCTCTCTTTTCTGATCTCTTTACGGACCCTACACTGCTTCTCTCAATTGCCAGACGCTGGACTAAGCACCGTATGCAAGTTCTCTCATTAAACACAGTAACCCTTTGGAGTAGACATATGGAGATCCCCATTTTACAGATGGGGACGCTGAGGCACAGAATGCTTTGGTAATTTGCCCCCAGGACCCGCAGCTCAAAGAGGTGACACCAGACACACACCCAGGCTTCCGTTCCTCTCTGTGCGTGGCTTGACCCCATCTAGCCTGCCAGAGCCCAACGGGTCCAGTTCCACGAGGCCTAACCAGGTCTGGAGTCATTACTTTTGGGGACAGGTGAGGGGAGCCAGAAGCAGCTGGCCTCCACAGAGGGACACGGGGACTCCCCAGCAGCTGAGGTGCACCAGCTGCCAGCTGAACTGAACAGACACATTGGTCCCCAGCCAAGGATTCCCCACAATTAGCAGCCTGGGGGTGTAGAGTCAGGCAGAGCTGCCTTTAAACCTCAGCCCCTTCCAGCTGTGTCTCTTTAAAGGTCCATTAACCTTTATACCTTTCCACGCTTGCTTTCTTCTCTACAAAATGGGACAACTCGAACCCCACGGGATTGTCACGGGGGTGGGGAAATAAAATAACCCGGGTCTGCCACCCAGTGTGTGCTGAGTGCATCTAACTCTTCCTTCCCCAGCTCCCCAACCCCCGCCCCAGGGGGCCACCACCATTGTCCTCGCCTAGCCCTGGCCACGGCTGAGACCTCTTCTTAGCCACTTGAGGAGACAGAGGTTGAAGAATAATAGCCTTTTGTGGCTCGGGGGTTGACAGACAACCCATCTCCCCGGCTATATAGCCAGGTCCTTGCTCACCAACCGGAGGATGTGGCCACGGGCGAGTTCTGGTACCGGGGCAGGGCCGTGCTGTCAGCAGCCCCGTGAGGACAACAGAGGCAGCAAGCTGGGGAGATGCTCCCCCACCTGTGACGGCACAATGTTGATCGCAGAGTGAAAACGGGGCAGGGAGAAGGAATTTGAAATTGATGATGAGAAGAATGCTGATTCGAACTAATATTGCCTTGGGTCGTGGTCTTGTCTGCCATTTTTAACTTGGTGATTTTGGACAAGTTGCATAACATAAGCCCGTGAGCCTCAGTTTCCTCATGCATAAATTGGAATCAGTCATTCTTCCCTCAGGTCTGTTCTGAGGATTGAGTGAGGATGTCCAAAAAAAGAAAGAAAGAAAGGCTTGGGGCATTGGTAAGCACTGATTTGTAAAGTCCATCCCAACACAGCTAGGCACACAATGGAACCGGTAAGCAAAGGGTTAATGGAACTGCCCTCAGCTGCAACTTTTCAGCCAAACATCTTTCATTTGCCTTTAAACTGCCCTGATTCTGCTCCTGGGAGGAGGTGGGGCTGAGTTTTATCCTGTCTCCTTCTTTTGCTGCCTGTGGAGGAGCTTGCTGGGGACTCCATGTCTCTCAGTGATGGTCTTTGCTGAGTATCGGGCAGGCGAACTTGGGTTTGGCTACAGATTTGGTGAGCCAGGCAGGAGCTCTGCACCCGTAGTTTGTCGGCCCCGAGCTGCTAACAGGATTCTGGTGACTGGTCCAAGCAGTTGCCTAGGCTCTTTGTCGAGGGGCCTGACCTCAAGACCCCACTCCGACTGGGCACCATCGGCCTTCGGCACCTAAATTAACCTGCAGCAAGAAAATGGCTTTGGGTTTGGTTTAAACAGCGGTCTCTTGGTGAGTACTGCATACTCCATGGCATGGGAGCCTGCTTATTTCTTCCTCCCTCTGGTTTGGCTTTCTTAGATTTCTTCCTCTCACTCGGCTGCCTCCAAACACAGGATTTGGGTTCTCTTCGTCTCCTTTTCTTTTTTCTTTTACGTTTATTTATTTTTGAGACAGAGAGAGACAGAGCATGAACAGGGGAGGGTCAGAAAGAGAGGGAGACACAGAATCCGAAACAGGCTCCAGGCTCCGAGCTGTCAGCACAGAGCCCGATGCGGGGCTCGAACTCACAGACCGCGAGATCATGACGTGAGCCGAAGCCGGTCGCTTAACCGACTGAGCCACCCAGGCGCCCCTTCTTTTCTTAAGAGAAGGCAGACTAGCAAATTGTTTGGTTCAGTCAGTGAAGCTCTGAATTTTAGGGAGGAACTAGAAACTAGGAAGCCATTTGGTTCTGTGGGTGAAGCCTCAACTTTTGCGGAGGAACCAGTGCCCACGGAGGCACTCTGGGCTTCATTAGGCTTGCTGCAGCTTGTGATATCTTCGAATAAAACCAGCCGTGTTCTAATTGGAAAATGGGAAGTCCCTGCTTGATCCCCACATGCAGCCCTTTGGGCTCTGTTCTCCAATCTTCTTTTGTAACACTGGCCACAATAGTCCTTCGACTCTTGAGAAAAATGACCAATTAATGAATTGAATCCGTAATTTATAATAATTAATATATATATAATAATTAATGAATCTGTAAATTATACCGCCTTGCAATTAGATTTGTGTTGTAAAAAGGGGTAGAGACTTGGAAATTGGGCCTTTAAGATTTTTTCTGCATCTTGTTTGTGTATTTGTATGTGTCCATGTGTGTGAGCTATTTGCTCTCCATCTGCATGGTGTTGCTAAAGTTAATTTGTAAAAGAGTTCTGGTTAGTTAAAAAGCAAACACTTGTTCGAATTGGACATTCTAAAACTCAAAGACTGAAACTAACCCAAATGATTTTCACATGATCTTGGAAAATATTGAGTAGTAAAACTAAGGTTGCTGGTTTAATTAAAATGGACACGTGCTTAGAATTAAAAGCACTATAATATAAAACTTTTATTCTGCTTGTGTTTATTGAAAGTCACATAAGTTCCTGTTATCTCCATTGCAAAATTTGTCAAAAAAGGGGAAGAAACTTAAAAAAAAAAAAAAAAAAAAAAAAAACCTTAGAACTTTTTGTAATGCCTGATGAAGTTTTAAGCACCAAGCCTGGAGAAGACCGGCAGGTAGACTTTACCAGGAGCCAAAAACAACAGGTAATTTTCAATATTTGCTGGTATTTATAGATCCCTTGGCAAGCTGGGTTGAAGCTCTTTCCCCTGCCATTCAGTGAAGTCCTCAGAAGTTGTCCAAACACTTTTAAGTAGGGGAAAGTAGGTGATGTGCATTGAGGGCACTTGTTGGGATGAGCACTGGGTGTTGTATGGAAGCCAATTTGACAATAAAGTATACTTAAAAAAAAAAAAAAACACTTTTAAGCAAAAACATTCCTAGGTTTGGATTGCCACTAACCATTCAGAGCGACAGTGGAGCAGTGTTTGCATCACAAGCCAGACAAACCGTGCCCAATGCCTTGGGTGTCCAGTGGAAATTACACACTTCCTGGAGACCCCAACCAGCTAGAAAAACCAAGGGAAAAAAAAAAAAAAAAAACCTTTAGCAAAGATCTGCCAAGAAACTAACTTAACTTAGGGAAGAAGCCTTGCTGGTTGTTCTGCTTTAGGTACGAGTGGCCCCTAGACATGGGCTTGAGTTAATAAGCCCTTATGAAATGGTATATGGAAGACTGTTGTTACACCCTTCTCATAACTTAGGAGTTCCTCACATTAGGGAATTGGATACTTTCAGGGAGGTCCAGCAGGTAAGGTAAGTTCACTTCCAGCAGGTTGACGTGCCCCACAGACGTGCCCTTGCACCGACTGTATCCTGGAGACTCGGTATCACTAAAGACCTGAAGAGTGAGCACCCAGAGGGCCAGCTCCAACTTCAGTGAGGCTCACTCTTCAGGGACACTGAGGGGGGTCAAGCCGTGGATTCCTCACATTCAACATACGAGAATCCGCAGGTTCCCTACAGCCTGCCAGCAAGGAGGACCTCAAAAAAAGCACTGCTTGGAGCAGTGAGCCTCTGGCAGACCCCTCCTATTCAGGAGAGCTGGCCTGAAGACCTCAATACATGCAACAAGCTTGGTTAAAACACCTCTCCCCAAAGGTCCTAGATAAAATGTAGTACAAACACTAATAACCAAACTACAAAATCTTGGTAATGCAGGGGCACCTGGGTGACTTGGTCGGTTAAGTGTCGAACTTCAGCTCAGGCTTGTGGGTTAGAGCCCCGCATCGGGCTGTGTGCTGACAGCTCAGAGCCTGGAGCCTGCTTCAGATTCTGTTTCCCTCGCACGCTCTCAAAAATAACTCTTAGTAATGCAGAATGTTGGGTTTCAGCCTGGGACTGAAGAGTATCTCTAAGTGAGTGCAGGAAGTTTCCATTCCCCAACTCTAATCTGTGCCCCATCTCAGCAGGAAGTAACTAGAATGGTCATCGTCCCAATTCCCTCAAGAATGAGGAATGATCAAAAGAGGGTAGGGATTGAAACCGGTAACCAGAGAGATAATGTGGCTGATCGCAGCTGCAGACTAGTAAGTGCAGCTGTGACTCTTTACCCAGAACTTTTTCATTTGCCTTCCAATTTCCCCGACTCTCCTCCTTAGGAGCAGATTTGAGGCTTGCCCTCGCGTCTCTGCCTTTGGCTGCCTCTCAAATCAACTCTTTCCTTGCTGCATCCTTGGTGACTCAGTGAT
Source organism: Lynx canadensis (assembly GCF_007474595.2). Lineage (NCBI taxonomy): Eukaryota > Metazoa > Chordata > Mammalia > Carnivora > Felidae > Lynx > Lynx canadensis. The sequence goes on from NC_044312.2 coordinate 70,648,986, forward strand.
CATCTTTGCTGGGCATCAGGCAGACAAACTTGGGTTCAGTTACAATAACACAAAGTATTTGTTCGTTTACTCAGAAACAGTGAGCATCTACTCTGTGCCAGGCACTGTTGTAGGCACTGGAAATCAAGCCATAAATAAGACAGACAAAAGCCCCGCTTTCCTGGGGCTCACCCTCCAGTGAGAGTTGACAGTCAGTCAACAGCTGAACAATATGAAACATCTACAAAAACAGTTTAAGTGCCTTGAACACATTAAAACTGGATACGATGGTAGCATATGATTCTCTCCACGTGTGGCCAGTGGAAGGGCTCAGGATAACAAAGGGTGTAAAACAGGAGTGGCCACAGGCAGAGATCAGTGGAAGACCAAGAATCCTTCGTCCTTCTGTCCTCTTCTCCTTCAGCTCTGGTCTGGCCCAATGTCCCTCAGAGTGTGTACCCCCCAGACCCCCTAACGTAACGTATTTGGTTTCCAGGAGAGCGGCACCCTCGGCTGAATTTTCAGTGGACAGGACACGCCACTTGATGTCCTTCCTGACCATGATGGGCCCCAGCCCCGACTGGAACGTGGGCCTGTCTGCAGAGGATCTGTGTACCAAGGAGTGCGGCTGGGTCCAGAAGGTGGTACAAGACCTGATCCCCTGGGACGCCGGCACCGACAGTGGGGTGACCTATGAGGTGGGTATATGCCTGTGGTGGTGAGGGACAAAGCTTTCTGGGTGCTTTCTCTTCCCCCAGCCTTGTGCTGGGGGTCCCGGACACAAATGTGGTAAAGGAATCCACAGTCTGGAAGGGGAGGCCGGCATAGTTTCACCCTCACATACCATATACAGTATGACCCACACAGCTGGCCAGGAGGCCATGGAGAGGGAATCTGCTAAAAAGCAGTTCATAGATAAGCAAGGGAACAGCAGGAAATGGGCATGGAAGCAAAAAGCAAGAGACAGGGGTGAGAATAGGGAACAACAGAAGCTGATGTATGTGAGGCTGGGCCAGATCCTGGAGGTTTCCAGACACCTAGGTTAAGGACTTTGGATTCTCTCCTGATTTAATATTTTTCATTGCATTGAAATCCGAAGCCATTGGAAAACCAGTGGCAGGGCAGTATGTCGGAAAACCCCAGTTTGTGGGCCAAACTGGGACTACCACCTGACTTGTAAATAAGGTTTTCAAACCCTGCCGCCCGCATTCAATTACATGTTGTAGGGAGCTGCTCTCTCCCTACAAAAGCTGAGTGAGTCGAGTAGTTGGAGCCGACACAATAGGACCCACAAAACCTAAAATATTTACCATCTGACCCTCTCTATACTAGTTTGCCAACGCCTGGTCCATCAGGAAGAGCTCTGGATTCAGGCCAGCCTGGTTCAGCTGTTTCCTAGTTGGGATGAGCTCTCTGAAACTTTGTCTTCATCAGGATGTAATCCTGAGTACCTGGGAGAATCTGAAAATCGAGGTCTACCGATTTTTTTTTGCACGATACACGGCGTGAATAGAATTGCATTAACACCAGAGGCAGTTAGAGCTGTTGTGAAATCCCTAACAATTAGGTTTTTGTTCTGATCATATTACAATCAAGTTGCTTTTGTGGTTTTTAAACACTCTGTTTCCCACACTCTCTCTCTGTGTTCTCTTCCCCGCTGACAGTCACCCAACAAGCCCACAATTCCCCAGGAGAAAATCCGGCCCCTGACCAGCCTGGACCATCCTCAGAGTCCTTTTTATGATCCAGAGGGCGGGTCTATCACTCAAGTAGCCAGAGTTGTCATCGAGAGAATCGCCCGGAAGGTACTGGGGCTAGAGCTCACCCTGTCACAGACACTTCCCACCAGGAGCGCGAGCCGACTGTACCCCTATCTGCTCAGGAATCATGGGGTCCCTGGCGTATTCCAAGACACAGGACTCCTGGACCGCCTGAGGTTTCTAAGCATGCAAATTATTCGTAAGATCTAAATGAGCAAAATCAACATTACAGTGGGGTTCTGCGCTCCACTGAATGATTTGGTCCAGACAGATAGGTATCCTAGTGAGTTCCATAACTGATTACTGACGTCTGCCATGGGTCAGGGACTGGGAAGCTGTGGCTTTCTTGCCATTTCTCTTTCAGTGTGATTGTAAATGTTGGCTCGGAACTCCACCGTGGCCTGGGATTTGCACGCTGGGTGGGCATCCAATTTTACCTCCTCCCTCATCTGACCCCAACACGTGCCACTGTTTGATGGGAGCCCTCCAAGAAAACTTCCTTTTGCAGGGGGAACAATGCAATATTGTACCTGATAACGTCGATGATATTGTCGCGGATCTGGCTCCAGAAGAGAAAGATGAAGGTATGTAAGTTTTCTTGGTTGCAGGTAGCAATATAACCTGGCAATACCTTCTGAGAAATCAGTTTGCAAACAGGTTTTCAGAGCTGCAAAAATAGTATGTTCTTTGACTTGGCAGTCCCTTCTTTGAGGACTTCTTCCTGGAAGATAAGCCAAAATGAGGCCAGGACTCAAAGAAGATGTGTTCACCAGTATCGGGCCTTTGCATGGGTGTCCTGGGACCCCCGGCACTCCCCACTTTGATGGTCATTCTGGCCTGTGAGGCAGCGTGGACACGTCCACTTCCCCGGCAAGGAAAGGGAGGCCTAGATCCTACGGTCAGGAGGAAGCAGCAGGCCCATGCCTTCAGCCCCTTCTCTCATGGGATCTGGAGCCACACCACTTGGGCTTTTTTCTGTGGCCTTGGGCAGGACGCTTCCATGCTACCTCACTGTCCTCACCTGTAGAATGGGGATAATAACAGAACCTGCCTCGCTGAGTGTTGCTGTGAGAACCAAATGGGACAAAACATGTAAGGTTCTTACAACGATGCTGGTGTGTAATAAGTGCTGGGCGAACATTGGCTGCCTTCATCGTGACACCTGTGTATGGGGTCGTTGAGAAGATTAAATAGCAACACACACACACACACACACACACACACACACACAGAAGGCTGTGCTTCCCCAATTGCCTGTGATCTGCCTGTACACCCGCAGAAACCGTGTCTGCCAGGGGTGAGGGGCCAGAAATGAGAGACCCCCATGTGTTGAGGGGAAGGGCTAGTAGGACTCTTCCCTGTCGCTTAGATACTCCTGGAATGATTAAAATATCGCCTTTAAAGGCAAGTGAATAGCTGCTTCCACCCCAAGAGCGCCCAGGTTTGCTGAGGCAGGGCAGGCAACGCAGATTTTCTTATCCCCAAAGGAGCTTGCGTGGGGATAGGGCCGGCTCCGGTGTCCACAGGCTCCCAAGGAAAACCTGTCCCACGCTCTTTCCAGATGACACCCCCGAAACCTGCATCTACTCCAACTGGTCCCCGTGGTCCGCCTGCAGCTCCTCCACCTGTGACAAAGGCAAGAGGATGCGGCAGCGCATGCTAAAGGCACAGCTGGACCTCAGCGTCCCCTGCCCGGACACCCAGGACTTCCAGCCCTGCATGGGCCCCGGCTGCAGTGACGAAGGTGAGGTTACAGCCCAGGTGAGCGAGGAGCTGGCAGAGGCTTGTTCTGTGTTGTGGCGAGGGGCGCCTGGGTGGCTCGGTCAGCTAAGCATCTGACTTCGGCTCAGGTCATGAACTCATGGCTTATAGGTTAGAGCCCCGCATGGGACTCTGTGCTGACAGCTCAGAGCCTGGAGCCTGCTTCGGATTCTGTGTCTCCCTCTCTCTCTGCCCCTCTCTTGTTCGCACTCTGCCCCTCCCTCTCTCTTTCTCTCTCTCAAACACCAACATTAAAAATATTTAAAGAAAAAAAGAAACAGGTGAGCAGGTTGGCCAACACTGAATCTCAATCCATCTCCCTAGTGGGACATGACCATCGTGGACCTTCGTGTTCTATTCACACCCGAGTTGGAGCACCTCCTTCCTGTGTCAGGAGCTCGGGGCTGATTGCAAGGATCCTGTCTAGCTCTCTGCTACTGCTCAAAAATCAGGCCTGAGCTGTGAACTTGCATGGCCTCTGTCATGATGGCACAGGCTTCAGAATGGCACTGAGCTGATTGCTGTGCAAAGGTCAGCTGCCTACTTTCCAGGGCACAGCTGTTCTCTCCACCTGGACAGGTCTAGTCTCTGTACCATGAGCTTAACTGTCTCACAGGTGCAATGAGGCAACAGGAAGAGATACAGAAGTTGGGCTGGTTTATGGCAGGAAGAAAACCACTTCCAAGCTGAGTATAATTGAAGAAAGCTTATCCCACTGTGGGTCATTCTCCCTCTGGTTCTTGCTGGGGACAGTAATACGTCTCCTGGCTGCACTCCCACAGTGATTTATTGCCATTTGTGCCTTTGATAAGGCACTTCAGAGGGGAGTGAACCCCCCCACTTCCATATATTCTAGATACTAATCCCTTATCAGATAGGATTTGCAAATATTTTCTCTCATTCCATAAGTTACCGGTTCACTGTTGACCGTGTCCTTTTGCACAAATTCTAAAGTTTCATGAAATCTGGGTTTGTTTTTTCCCTTTGGTTGCCCGTTCCTTTGGTATCCTATCCAAGAAATCATTGCTAAATTAAGTGTCCTGAAGGTTTTGCCCTAGGTTTTCTCTTAAGTTTATAGGTCATTGATCCATTTCAAGTTAATTTTTATATACGATATTAGGTAAAAGTCTCCATTCTTTTAAATGGGGGTATCCACCTTTCCCAGCACCACCTATTGAAAAGCCTGTCCTCTCTATTGAGTGGTCTTGGAACCCTTTTCAGATTATTTGCCCATTTGCGTAAGACTTTATTTCTAGGCTCTCTATTCCAGTCCATTGATCTGTAGGTCTGGCTGTATGCCAGCACCACACAGCTTTGATTCCTGTAACTTTGTAGTTAAATTTTAAAATCGGGAAGTGTGAATCTTCCAACTTTGTTCTTTTTCAAGGTTGTTTTGATTATTCAGGGGTCCTTAAGATTCCCTATGGAGTGTAGGCTAGATTTTACTATTTCTGCAATTGTGCCTGCTTTTTGTGCCTGGTGCGTGTACATGCAGCCCAGAAGCTACCCCACTCAATGCCAGATCAAGTTCTCTTGTGCTCACATCCGGTTGCCTTCCGCACTTGATTATTCAGGGTGTGGTTAGAACAGGAAGGAAGCCGAGACCCCTTTGGATGTTCCAAAGGAATTAGACTGCATGAATATACATCTTATTGTAGCGAGTGCATCTTCGTTTCTTGCTAATCCTCTGGGCCAGCCCTTTAGTCCACGCCTTATCATCTCCCCACTCCCACCCATCTTCCAGGGCCCCACTAGAGGGATCTTCTACAAAGATCTGATCATTTCACTCCCCAGCTAAAAGATCTGTGGCTCCTTATGGCCCATGTGCAAACTCCTCAGCTTAATTTACAGGGCAAATAGTCCTGCAGCGACCCCGGGTGCAAGGCCAGGGCAAAATGAGCACTGTGACACAAATCCACACCACATGAGTTACACTGCAACACTAGACACACGGTCAGTAAAGGCACTTGGGGACAGCCATTTGGGGGTTACTGGAAGAGTTGAGCCTCAAGTCCAAGCTCTACCTGTCAGTTACACAGTGGGTGGTGGCCAAATTCTGCCTTCCTGGGGTAATGTCTTGCCAGGTCCTGGAAAGCCTGAGGTGGGACTTGTCAAGCCTGGTACCCCTAACTATTACTGTACCAGCCTAACCATTATTACACTGGAACATCGTGTTCTTTGTACGGGCTTCCTTTGGTTAGCCTTGTCCCTGGGCCTAATGTGTGGGTCCCAGGAGAGAAACCTACAGTGTCCCCCCGGCACTGTCCAGAGATTAAATCACCATGTGTAGGCATCACACCTGGCAAGCGACAGCCACATTCATGTGCAGGCTGGACTCACAGTTCTTCTAACTTCATTTCCCAATACCATGTACATAAACACTCCGTACAGGGGTGTTGGCATAAGCTATCCGTTCACCATAAAAGCAAATCTCCTTTACCCAACAAAAGTATACTCCGGTGTGCCCTCTTGTGTGAAATCTTCCCCTAAACTCCAAGGAGTGGGTTTTTCCCCTCTGTGTTACCTTTGCTGTCATATTTTCAGTACCTGGAATTATTGTGCCCAGCTCTTAGAAGAGAACAAGATCCTTATCTTACGTTATCTTTTTAACCTCAGAGCATACCACTAGGCATTCAAAGCATTCAGTAAGTCTTCATTAATATGGATAAACGGATGACATCATTTCCTTTTTCTTTTTTTTAAAGAACTAAGACACACGCGTGTGCATGCACACACACACACACACACACACACACACTCCTATGTTTCCACCAAGGGTAGTCCCCACCCCTATTTGGAAACAGGACTACCAAGCCATGCTGCGGGCTTTATCCTCCCCCTGCTCCCCACCTCCAGTGTCCCCTACATGATCATGGCCTTTGCTAACCCCTAGGGATAGAAGCAAAGCCATATATAGCCCAAGATGTCAACACAAAAGAATGGTTCTACTGCCTTCCTCACTCTTCCTCTGTCCCCTGGCACACAGACATTCCCTCCCCACACTACCATTTGTTCTCCATTAGCAGCTGGGGTATTCTCTTGGTTGCCAGCCTCAACAGAGGCAATGAGAGGTCTGTGGTCACTTAGTGTAATCTGTTTGGGTACAAATCCACCCTGTGTTTGTCTTCAGGTCCCTATATCCGAAAGCCAGTCACAATCTTTACCCTCCGGAACAAAATTCTCATCAGTTTTTCTAGACAGGGAACTGGCAGCTTTAGAGAACTATAAAATCTCAGGTTCCTCTGAGCAACAGAGCTTACATTGTATCTCAGAATCTATATAATACCTTTCCAGCACTGTCCAGTAGAAGTTTGTGATGGGAAAGTTCTGTATCTGTATTATCCAAAATGGCAGCCACTAATCATACGTGGCTACTGGTTACTTCAAATGTAGTTAAGTGACAGAGGGAAGTGAATTTTTAATTTTATTTAATGGTCTTAGATATAGGATACACCCTAGACCATGCAGATATAAAATCTAAGATAAATTATTATATAAAATAAAACATTCTTGTACCCATCCAAGCAGCTTTCAACTGGATTGTCCTGAAATAAGGAGTAATCCATGCACCTGGAAAACGGGCATGTCCTTTTAGAGAATAATTCCTGGTTTCAAGATTTATACCTTTTAAGTTCCCCTCCATCCCCAACTGCCTGACTCCCCTTGAATGCCACCCAGTTCTGTTTTAATTCCAGGATATTTAACATACAGTGTTATGTTAGTATCAGGTGTACAATTCCATACATTACTCCGAACTCATCTGAAGTGTACTCTTAATCCCTGTTACCTAGTTCACCCATCCCGCACGCCCGGAACAGTTTCTGAATAGTTGAGACAAACCAAAAAAGACTTTTAATGCCCCTTGCTTTATTTCTGAAATTCCACAAGTAAAATCCTACAGGATTTGTCTTTCTCTGACTTATTTTGCTTAGCATTATGCTCTCTAGCTCCATCCATGTTGCAAATGGCAAGATTTCATTCTGTGTTACGGCTGAATAATATTCCATTGTATACATATACCATTTCCTTTATCAACAAGCGATGGACACTTGCGTTACTTGCGTAATTTGACTATTGTAAACAATGCTGCAATAAACACAGGAGTGCATATATCCTTTCAAGTTAGTATTTTTGGATTTGGGGATAAATACCCAATAGTGTAGCATTGGATCATAGGACAATTCAATTTTTAACTTTTTGAGGAACTTCCAGTCTCTTTCCACAGTGGCTACTCTAGTTTGCATTCCCACCAACAGTGCACGAGGGTTCCTTTTTTTTCCACATCCTCCCCAACACCTGTTGTTGCTTTTATTTTAGCCATTCTGATGGGTGTGAGGTAATAGCTCATGTAGTTTTCATTTACATTTCCCTGATGAGTGATGTTGGGCATCTTTTCATATGTCTGTTGTCCCTCTGTGTGTCATCTTTGGGGAAATGTTTGTCTCCTGCCCATTTTTAAATTGGATTATTTGGTTTTTGGGTATTGAGTTTTATAAGTTCTTTATTTTAGATACCAGCCCTTTATCAGGTCATTTGCAAATATCCTCTCCCATTCTGTAGGTTGCCTTTTAGTTTTGTTTCCTTTGCTGTGCAGAAGCTTTTACTTTGATGTAGTCCTAATAGTTTATTTTTGCTCTCATTTCTCTTGCCTCGCGGGACTTAACTAGAAAAATGTTGCTACGGCCCATGTCAGAGGAATTACTGCCTGTGCTCTCTTCCAGGATTTTTATGGTTTCAGGTCTCACATTTAGGTCTTAAGCCATTTTATTTTTATATGTACGGTGCAAGAAAGTGGTCCAGTTTCATTCTTTTGCATGTAGCTCTCCAGCGTTCCCATCACCATTTGTTGAAGAGACCATCTTTTTCCCCATTCAAAACCGTGCACTGGCACAAAAACAGACCTTGTAGATCAGCGGAACAGGACAGAAAGCCCAGAAACAAACTCGTGATTATATGGTCAGTTAATCTTTGACAAAAGAGGCAAGAATACACAATGGGGAAAAGACAGCCAGTTCCTTCTTGATTCCTGCCCTGGAGAGCTGGGCACGCGGGCTGCAGCGGCGCCTGCTCGTGTGTTGCAGACGGCTCCACCTGCACCATGTCCGAGTGGATCACCTGGTCGCCCTGCAGCATCTCCTGTGGCATGGGCATGCGGTCCCGGGAGAGGTATGTGAAGCAGTTCCCTGAGGACGGCTCTGTGTGCACGCTGCCCACTGAGGAGACGGAGAAGTGCACGGTCAATGAGGAGTGCTGTGAGTAGGGGTGCCCAGCCAGCAGGGGCTAGGGGAGGAGAGGGGGTGCTCCCAAGGCGGCAGCCGTGACCCCAACAGGGCTGGCCTCCCAGCTCCCAGCAGCTGCCTGATGACCGAGTGGGGCGAGTGGGATGACTGCAGCGCCACCTGCGGGATGGGCATGAAGAAGCGGCATCGCATGGTCAAGATGAGCCCGGCGGACGGCTCCGCGTGCAAAGCCGAGACCTCCCAGGCGGAGAAGTGCATGATGCCCGAGTGTCGTGAGTGGCCGTGGGGCAGGGGATGGGGGCGGTGTGCCGGAACACAGAACCCCTGCCGCTACCACCAGCAAGGCCGGAGGCTGGGCGCGTGCTGGGAGAACATACGGCCCACTGTCCTTGCAAGAGCCATCAAGTGGGGCTTCCCTTGAGGGACATTCTGAGCGAGGCTGGGATGGCAAACTGGCGACCTCTGGAAAGCACTCGTCAGCAGCTGTGTTTTATAGGACCCCAGAGTATCCTGGTGGGAGGCGGGTGATATTGTAATACATTCAGGCAGGACATCCACCCCAGGTCATAGGCCCCCACTCTTGTTCTGCTCTGGACATGCCTGGCCCCATAAAGCATTACAACCCCAGCTCTACCCACAAATGCAGACCCACACATTAGTACACATGCGCACACATGCACACGAGTAGAGGTCACCCTAGGGATTTTAGCAACAAAGTGTCCAAAAATGTACTGCATGGTCTTGGGGGAGTGTGGGGTGTTGCAGGCGGGGACTTGTGTATTCCTATTGCTGAGCTACATCATCAGCGGGGGGGGGGGGGGGGGGGGGGGGAGATGCAGGAGAGTGACAGAAGGGCAGGAAGGGCAGTAGTCTGCTGAGCCACTTCTTGCTCCACAGGGTCACTTGGGTCACCTGAAGGCCGTCGGTCCATGGCACTCAACTCCAGGGGTCAGAGTGGGGAACAGAGGGTAGGGGACACAGGGAAATCAAAGAAAGTAAAGGGAGCCTGTTCTCAGTGGCAAACCTGGCTCTTGGCCTAGACACCATCCCCTGCTTGCTATCCCCGTGGTCCGAGTGGAGTGACTGCAGCGTGACCTGCGGGAAGGGCATGCGGACCCGCCAGCGGATGCTCAAGTCTCTGGCGGAACTCGGGGACTGTAACGAGGAGCTGGAGCAGGTGGAGAAGTGCATGCTGCCCGAATGCCGTAAGTCCTGCAGCCCAGCCGCCTGCTGGGGACAAAGAGCACAGGCTTTGGGTCTCCATGTTAGCACAGATCTTTAACCTTCAGTCTCCTCACTAGCAAGAGGGGGTCCTGCTACCAGCTACACGACACCCAAACTGCACGTTGCTATGAAGTCTAAAGAGGAGACGGAGATGGGAAACACATAGCACAGGCTCCTTGTCAAGGAGCCTCATTATGTGGCTCTTGCCCTCCCCACCTCCACAACTCTCTGATCCATGGGCTTTCCAACCTTTTTATTTCTATTCCTTTTCCCAGTGACCATTTGCCCACGACTAGAGGGTGGACGTGAAGTCAGTAACTTCTGTACTTTTGCAGCCTTGCTAAGACCAGCAATGAAAAGCTCAATGCCCACCCCCACCTCTTCCAAAACCTCTTTGATCACCTGCATTTCTCGGGTGCTGATCTCCAAGGAGAGGGAGGGAGCCCATTTTTCTGGCTAATCTTCGAAGAGAGCTTCTCTTTTAGGAAGTAGAAAGTCAGACAGGCTTGCTAGGATGGGTTTTTTTGGCTTCCTCTGAGAGGAAGGTCCCAGCTTTGTCCCTTACGCAGATGACCACACCCCTGCTCAACTGTAAAATAGCAAGAAACATTTCCTAGGTTCCTCTGAGGATTAAACCACATAACTGGTACAAAGTGCCAAACACTAGACCTGGCAGGTGTGTTACACTCAGTGTTACATATTACAGTTCCCGAGCTGTTTTAGCTACATGTGGTCATGTGTGGAGATGACCGAGACCATCAAACTGAGGCTGAGGCTTTAAATAACTAAGGTTGACCCTGTGTTCAACCCATCTCACCAAGAGTGGGGGCTCCAGAACCTCTGACTGAGACACCCACTGAAACATATATTCACAGGATTCACTGAATGGAGAACAACGCTTCCTGTGCACCAGGAACTGAGCTGGGAAGATTTCATTTAGTCTTCACAACTAATGAGAAAAATACCATTATACTCATTTTATACATAAGCTGCCTGAGCTCACAGGGAGAAAGGCCAAAAATTACTGACCCAAATGAGTTCTTCCTAGATCTACATTCTGCAGACCCAGTGAGGAGTCCAGAATCCTTTCCCTCCTTAGGTCACATTCTCAGAATCAGACCGTTGCGTTATTTTCCCTCTACTTTGTGAGGTGTTGGCTTAATAAGAATTTGCTGGATCCTATACCCTGATAGACCATTAAGACCCCCACTTGTCCCCACCCCTCTTCTCTAATGAATTTTCTGTTTCTGGCTCCTGCGATTTTTGCACAAACTGCCATCTATAGGACCCGGGGAGATGTTGAACGAGAAGCTACCAGAGTCTTACTGCAAAAGTCACAGTGGCCTTGGGTATTGGTCCACAGGGGTCAGCTCTGAAAAATACCCAGTCCTTGGGACTGTGGAAGATGGCTCTATGCCACTTAGGGCTGATTTGACAATACTCTAGCTGCTCACAGGGAAGGGTGAGAGACTCTGAACATATCTTCCAAATTCCTCGAGTCATTTGGGCACAGAAGGTGGGTTATGACCTGGGCACCAACCCTGTGGGCTGAAGTCAATCTGCATGTAGGAACCTCCCAGTTTCTTCTGTAAAATGGGAAAACAGCACCTTCTCTGCATCTCTCAGACTTGTGTGGAGGTGTTCAGAGGAAAACGCAAGTGGCCATATGCTGTTTCAAACATGAGATCCACTCCTGCCCATCTGTGTCTTGCCAGCCATTGACTGTGAGCTCACCGAGTGGTCTCAGTGGTCGGAATGTAACAAGTCCTGTGGGAAAGGCCACATGATTCGAACCCGGATGATCCAAATGGAGCCACAGTTTGGAGGTGCACCCTGCCCAGAGACCGTGCAACGAAAAAAATGCCGTATCCGGAAATGCCTGAGAAATCCATCCATCCAGAAGCTGCGCTGGAGAGAGGCCCGAGAGAGCCGGCGGAATGAGCAGCTGAGGGAAGAGTCTGGAGGCGAGCAATTCCCAGGTACTGCTCCCAAGCCTGAAGCTGGAGTTGGGGGGGGGGGGGGGAGGAATGTCAAAACAGGGGAAGTGGGTCTTGAAAATTGATAGGGGTTTGCGAGTTGAAGGCATCCCCAGCAGCAGGGACAGGGCTCGCCACGGCACAGAAATGCCACAGAGCGTAAGATGGTCAATAAATAGGGGGCAGATGCAGCAGAGTACAAGGGGAGAGGCAGGAAACCTGGAGACGTGAGGACCAGACCATAAGCCTGCTGAGGTTTTGAGACTTGATCCTGTGAGAAGTTCTAAGCAGGAGTGACTTAACACACCTGTGTTGAGGTGGCAAAAACAGAGGCCACTTCTGTTTGTAGCCCAGGAAAAAGAGTGTGTCCCCTACTCTGGCACTAAAAAAACAACAAAAACCTGGAGCTTCACTGTTGAATAAGCTGGTCCACAAGCAAAGACTACAATGTCATTATTTCATACTTTTGCCAGTGACAGATTCATGGTTCAGCCTTTGGTACAGACTGATTGATGGTGTTTGGATTCTCTGGAGTGGGTGAGGAAGGTGTCATGTTTGAAGGTTAATAGGTACACTGTGTTGCTATTTTAAAAGGCACAGCTCAATTTACCCCACATTCTCTTCCCTAAGGCCTTTCACCCTGACAGGACAGAGAAATACAGATCTGAAGAGCCACCTGATCGTTCACTGTCCGTTAAGGAGAGGTGTGCATATCAAAGTGCTATCTGTTGGGACAGGGTAGTCAGCCATTCAAGAAATGGTGATTAAGCCCAACTATGTGCCAGGCAGACACTGTGCCATGGCCTTCTCCTCCATAAAACTTAGCATAGTAAACGTGCCTGGTTGTACAAGAGTAATGTGGAGGATTTTGAAAACATTTTTTGAAAAGATCTCCTCTAACCTGAGTCAGGTTAAGTTTTAAGGCAAGCATGTTTATCTGTGTAGGGAAATTAATCACACTTGAATGTATTTAGGAGACCACGTACCTGGGGAGCAAAGCATTAGGATAAAGTGGTTTAATTGCTCGAGTGCTAACTGCCATCACCAAGCCACCCCGAAACTACTAGGATTCTGCAGGTCCGTGGCAGGAGCTGGCTCAGCTAGGTGGGTCTTCTGAGGTCTTGCTGAGACTCCTGTAGCTCCTGACAACTGGAGGCTCGGCTGGGGCTAGAAGGTCTAGACCGGCCTCACCTGCACTTCTGGGGCCTCAGAAAGACTGGCTGGACTCTCTCGCCACACGTTCTCTCCAGCAGTCTAGCCAAGCTTGCTGACATGGTGGGGGCGGGGGGTTTCCTACCAGCCTTTTCCAGCCTGCTTGCTCATGTCCCATTGGCCAAAGCAAGTCAAACAGCCAAGCCCAGATTCCAGAGGTGGCAATGTGGACTCTGCCCCTTGATGGGAAATGCTGCAACAGCATTATGGACACATAGGGGTTGACAGTCTCTAATGAGGGCCCTAACCATTATTAAACTCAACCCATCATTCCATACAAGAGCAGGGAAGCCCAGACAACTCCGTTTCATAGCTGTGACCTGGAGTTCAGCATTCAGTTTGGTCCCGCCATTTCTGCTGGCCTAACCTGACCTCCTGCTTCCAGGCTGCAGGATGCGCCCGTGGACAGCCTGGTCGGAATGCACCAAACTGTGCGGTGGTGGGATCCAGGAACGCTACATGACCGTCAAGAAGAGGTTCAAAAGCTCCCAGTTTACCAGCTGCAAGGACAAGAAGGAGATCAGAGCGTGCAATGTTCACCCTTGTTAACAAGGGTCTAAGTTTTCCGGGGCTGCACCCTGGCTTGCACAGTCATCGATGGCTGGAGTGTGTGTTTGCTTGTTGTTTAAGGCAATTTAAATTGTATACATTAGTTTTCATTTCTGCAGTGTGGTTCGCCCACCAGTCTTGTTGATGCCAGGGACTTCCTTTCTGTCTGCTTCTTGGTATGCAGAGGCTGCGTGGGGCTCCCTCATCCCCAGATGGCCCTCCTCCAGCACAGAAGTGAGTAGTGTCAGCTACCTGTACTGGATGGACATGTGTCCCTCTGGAGCACCCACCTGGGCAGCCGATACAAGCCTGGCCCCCTCCACAGGGAGCGGCAGCCAGGTGTGGAAGGGATTTCCATGCCTCGGTCCCAGGGTGCAGTGGGGAGGAAACAGTCCTGCTCACACGGAGAGCGCAGATTCCCCTCACTCTTGTCTTTGGCCTGCTTGCTCTTGTAGGAACCTCGTTTGCCCATCTCTTTTCATTTAGTGGAATTTAGGGTCCCTTGTTGAGTCTCCTCCGTCATCAACAGTTATTGGGGAACAAAGAGGTGGTAGATGTGAAGTGCATTGATGTAGAGTGGCTTTTCTTTCAGAAATGTATCTCCCCTCCTAATATTGGTTCCTGATACCCCAGAGAAAAGAAACTTTGGCTGCTTTATTGGAATTTAAGGTTGCCACTTCTTACACCTGAGGTAAAAGGTACTAAGTCTAGAAAGTACCTTTCCCTAGCTTTTTTTTTTTGGGGGGGGGGGGGGGCACAATTCTCCTAAGGACGCCAGCCTTATAAACTTATAAACCTTCTGACATTACATCCTTACTAGGACCCAGGCAGCAAAACTGGCCTCTCTAGAGGAGTCCCAAACCTACGCTTTTAAAATCTTCTGACACGCATCTAGATTTTAAGTTTTCAAACCAGTTCTACCAAAATATCTTTTAGTTATACATCAGCTGCCTGCATCCCACCAAGCCATTGCTTCAACAAAAAATACTATCTTTGTACGTTAAAAGGTGTTTTTTTTCTTTTTTAGTCCTAAAGTTTTATATGTAGAAAGAAAAAGTGTTTCAGAGACCAAGAAAGAAAGCTAGGGAGAAAGGTATTATTACAGAATCAGGCTGGGTAAGAATATCTGGTGGGAAGCCAAATTCACCTCAGCTTTCCACAGTGGGGCTCTGGGCCCTCCATCACCTGCATAGGAAAGGCCACGGTTTTCCATCCCCTTCCAAGCACTCATACGCACCAAATTCAGGGATTCTGACTACCAGGAATTCGTGTAAAAGGACATTTTACTGAGCTGAGTCTAGCAGCAGTTTTTACTTATTCATTTATTGTTAAAACTGTTTCATTTCTGTTGCAGGTTTTCATTATGCTTAATCCAAATATGTATCCCGGATGAGATGCATACGTGGTTTTGAATACACTACTTTAAGAATTTGCATTAAACCCATCAGGATGTCTCCAAACACAACATACATATGATATAGCCCTGAATCTGTATTTTCTTTAACATCAAAGACCGTTCAATAAAAAAAAACTCATTTGGGTCTGTCTGCTGTGTTTTTAAACTAAGTGTTCAGGAGGCTGGGACTTCTTGCAGTTATCTGCCTGAATCATATGCAGCAAAAAGACAGGGTTTCTGGTCCCTCATTCAAGAGGGGCCATTATTACCAACCAACACAGCCCTGAGTCTTCTGGAACTTTCAGTTTCCAATATTATTTTTGTGATCCTTAAATGGACTGCTTTCTCACCTCACGAAGGAGTGTAACATAAGGAAATAAGAGGTTTCATTTGGACAAAAAGTCTTGATACAGAACCCGCCTGCTTGTGCATTCCTCTCAGCCACCTGGAGGCAGATATCCACCCCATGAAAATCAAAGGTCAAGTCAGTGATTCCTAAGTAAGGACAAGCCACCCTAGTGTCCCATGTTCTTATCAGGTCTCTATTGGATACATTTTTAATATTAATTTTGGAGACTTAAAACCAAGTAACTGAATAAGGGCTAAGAATGGGTAACATGCGTCTTGTTATGTGTTATTTCTTTTGGTTGCAAGGAATTTATAAGAAGCATCAAATCTCTTTCTTACCAGAGTCTTGGGTTAGGTAGTTTATAGTTTTTCTGGCTAGGCAGTCATTTTGGAAATAAAGACTTTACTATAAAAATGAAATTGTTTCAACTTCCACTTGGGATAATAAACAGATGAGACACCCAGTAAAAACCGCCATATAAAGAGGAGCTATAATTGTTGTATATATTTACATCCACATTTTAAGATGACAATAAATTCAGAGATCTATTCCCCAACCAGACCATGGGTCACTCACCTGAAACCTTCCTTGCTGATGCATTAATTGAAGGAAGTCTGTTGTAGCTAAAGAGAAAAAGCCTGCACTTTTTCAGACCCAGAACTGAAAAAAATTAAAGATTTTGTACTATGTGTGTAATTTAAACTTTGTGTATTAAACATGTTTTAGGCTCACTCCAGTCTGTATACTTCTTCTGGGAAGTGAGAGTACATGACACATTCTCACAGAACTACAATTCTCCAGAAACTGAGTCCAGGTCAAGTCCATGACTAAAAGGTCCATACACAACAAATATCTAATGCTGTGACCTAACAGCCCACATATTTCAGGCAACAGTTTCAAGGGGCTAAATATTACAGTGTCCCAGGACTGTATGCTTAGTCCCTTCTTCCCCAAAGAAAAGGACACTATTGTCCAAATAAGAGTAAACATAAATGTTCAATCCCTAATTACCACATGGAATGATTCGTTTTGTTCTTCATGTTGCCCAAAAGTAGGGAGGATGAGTGAAATAAATTAGTCCCTTTCGAAAATGAGTGAAATGCTGTGACAAACTATAAATAGCGGCTGGATGCTAATGAGCATGAAGATAATTCTTCCATTTGAATCCTTTGAAATCTGTGAGTAAAAGATCTGTACTAAAATGTCAAATTTAAATAATGGCGTCCCTGCTGTAGACCCCTTTGGTTCAAGAGGTTTTAGGCACTCTGTGGGCCAGCACTGGGAAGCTGTGTTTAAAACACTGGTGTGGTCCTGAGTTGCTGAGAGAGCTGGGGCCAGGAATGTCACCTTTTCTGGCTCAGGCTTTGACAGCAGCAGGCTTCTGTGAAAGGACTCCTCTGCCCCACCTCCCCAGTTCAGCCAATTCTCACCTTGGGAGCGAGTCTGATGGCATCCAACGGAGGAGTCGCTGGATGCCAGCCTTGCCCCACCAGTCCCTCATATCTTCGTAAACCAGCAAAGGCCCACGTTGTGCAGAAGCTGGCCTGAGCTGCGTTTCTGTCATTTATAACTGAAAATGTCCTGACAAATAAAATACACATGCAATACTTTTAACCCAGCTCTCCTCAGACCAAAATGCAATTTCAGATTTTTCTCTTAACATTTACAATGTTGAACATAAGATAGCATTCATTAACATTTTCTCATATTGCTCTAAGTGCTTCATGAAATTCAGAATGTGTTCTTAACCACTTCCTGGCTTTAGAACTGGTAAAGTTCTCGTATTTTAGCAGTTCTCATATTTAAGTTAACCGTTCTCATATTTTAGCTTACGTGTCTGAAAGGTTTTCCTTTACTCCAAATAATTTGAAGTATTAGCAGAAGGGAAAAAGACAAACAGCTTATTCAAGACTACTGACTCCTTTACAACACTTGGGGTTTTATCAAAGTAGGGTCTGTATATTCTTCTGTAAAAAAAGGAGAGTCTGTATTTTAGAGGCAAGCAACCCTACTGCGTGATCTTTCCGTGGAACCCCTGGCCCATCTGGGAAGGCTGAAGGAGCACTGGTGGAAAACACCTGGATCCGCTCCCTTACGCACTGTGCTAGCACAGCCTGAGAGCTTCCACCACCTGTTACCGTCCTACGATGATACAAAAATTGAAAGCAGATGTTCAGAAACGTTTCCAGTGATTGCCAGTATAGCCAAGAGGATGATTACTTTTCTAAGTAGCTGATTTCTTTAAGTTACATTTAGCAAGGCTATCATTCCACAGCAGCGGAGAGGAGTTAATTCTTCAAACTGGCCATTCACCTCAGCCGGTCGGAGAAGCAAGCACAGAACCACGCCATGCTCGCTGCCCCATCAGAAAGGGATACTGGCCCGCAAAGTGTCAGCCTCTAGATCTCTCCAGAGCCTAAGTGTCCACATGGCAATACATACTTACAGACTTGTACACCTACCTACCTATGATTAGGTACCAGGCCCTGGCTCTTCCTGCTCCTCTAACATCCTATCAAGGAAGAGAACAGCCCCATCACCCTCTGATTTTGCCACAGAACTTCCCAGAATGGTAGCCCACACGTCTTCCACTTCCTTGCACTCCAATCACACCACGACCACTATAATCTGGTTCCTGCCAGATGACGGACACAAAACCTTCCAAGTTACCAGCAAGCATCTACGCAACCACACTGCCTCTTACCCATCTGCACCTCCCCCTCTCCGCCACCACCCCAGTCTTTTACAGCCCTCCGCTCTGGCCACCCCTTTGGCTTCTTTGACAATAATCTCCTGGTTCTCTCCAGTTTCTGACTGCTTCTCTTGGGTTTTTGCTGCCTTTTAAGCTTTTATCCCCAAGTGTTCGTTTTCCCCCTGGAAGTTTTACCCATGGATCTTCTCTCAAACTCTACTTCCATCCACTCCCGCCTGTTCAAACATCAGCTCAAAACAGATAAATTCCAAATCTGCACTTGCAGTCCTAGCCTCTTTCTGCAGCTCCAATCCCCATTCCCAAATGCCTCCGGGACTAACCCCTGTACATAACCGCCACAATCACCATACATTTCTATCACCAGAGGGTTGCCCGTGTGTCCTCTTCATTGATCAAATGGTTTTTCTGCAAATGCCAGGCAAGGGGGGTAAAGCTGTGTACGTGGCACACATGGTTCTGCCCTCTCAGAGCCTGTGACACCCAAGTGCAGATGAGACAAGACAGACAAAATACTCACAGATGCCTCCGTGTCACTAAGTAAATACAGGGCAATGTGGTCAAAGAGAGCTCTCTGAGCAGGTGGCATCTAAATTAAAAGCAAAAGAATGAAACAGCTAATTGGAACAGTCAAGTGAATCAACGGTCTGGGAGATACTAGCATCCTATAGAGTGTAAAAAAGCAAATCAGCCTGAATGTGAGAAGCAAGGAGATGACAGATCCTGCAAGGGGCTGTCTCTGTGCACTATGGTAAGGAATTTGGATACTGGTCCAAGTGCATTGAGGTGATGACAGATTTTAAGCAGCAGTGGAACATTTAATTTATGGCCTGTATTTACAGAACAGCTTTGTGGGGGCAAAATGCAAATAAAAAGACTACTTCAAAGGCCATTGCAATAACATGGATGGCAGAACAAATTGGAAAGAGACAGATTTCATGACTCCAATTACCTCTTACCTGACCACTCTTCCCTAAACCTGCACTTCTCCATCATTCATATTCCCACCCGATCCAGCCACTCCCTGTTCAGAATCCTTGGCAGTTCCCCATTACCTACAGAAGGGCCATCCTATTTAAAGCTCTCCACAACCCGAGCCCAGTCTACTTTATCATTATTTTTCCCCACTGCACTTCAAATCCTTTTAGATTAAGGTTTCAATCCGAGAATACTCCCTGCATTCTGCCAAAATGTGTCTTTGCCTAGGCTTTTCCCCAGCCTTTCCACCACCTCACTCCTCTCCTCTCCTCCCCATCTCAAATCCCACCAATCCATCAAGCTCTGGCTAAAGCACCACTTCTAACTAAGAGGCTCCCTCAGATTTTCCAGAAAGAACATATACCATCTGCTGGACCGGACAGCTTTGTGCACACTTACTCTGCCTACACTACAGCCCTGGCATTTGTTTTCTCACTCATAATCCTTCTCCACTAGATACCAAATAGTTTGTAGGAAGAAAAAGCTCCACATGTATCTATTTCCCCCAGAACAGCTAATGAGCCTTGCACAAAGACATTTGTTCAAATTAAAATACCTTGTTTCTAAAAAGCTCCTTGAAGCTTTCCATGCAGTTACTGGTTAAATACTCTTAAGTGGTCAAGCGGTATTGAAAGTAACCACTTTATCATCTCCTCCTATTATCTTCCAGTTATCTGTTTAATGGGATCCTTATGTACGGGAATGGGAAAAGAAATAAAATTAAGATTAGTGGTGATGAAAAGTCAGAAGAGGAACAAGCTAGACCTGAAGTATATACAACCTCATTATAGCAAATTTTTTAAGTCAAATGATAGGGGCCCCAGGGCGCCTCAGTCGGTTGAGCATCCAACTCTTAATCTCAGTTCAGGTCATGATCTCACAGTCCTAAGATCGAGCACCACTGTCAGGCTCTGCACAAAGCGTGGAACCTGCTTGGGATTCTTTCTCTCCTTCTCTCTCCTCCCTCCCTCTCACTGTCTCTCTGAAAATAAACATTTTTTTTTTTAAGTCAAATGCTAAAGGAACCAATTTATATTACAAAACTTTGAGGCCCCAAATTTAGAGGAATCATCAATGTAAGATGTATGCCAACAGGGCATAATGTCCAATCCTGAAATACTGTAAATCCCTAAACAAATGTAGAGACAAAATTAAATTCATGATTATCAATTCAGGAAATCCTGTTTGAAAGAAATTTCACATATATAGAGAGAAGAGGTTCTAAAGTTGGGAATGTAACCTCAAATGACAAATGTGCTATAGAGCAAGATTGGCAAAACGTGGCCCACAGATCAAATCCAATCTGCCATCTGTTTTTGTACAGAATGGTTTTTACAATTTTAAATGAATTTTTTTAATTCAAAAGACGATTAATATTTCATGACATGAAAATGATATGAAATACAAATTTCAGTGTCCCCACATAAAGTTTTATTGGAACACAGCCACATTCATTTGTTCATAGATTGTTTATGGCTGCCTTGGTGCTACAATGGCAGACATGAGTAGCTGGGACAGAGACCATATGGCCCACAAAACCTAAGATGATATTTATATTAACTGTATGGCCTGTTACAAAACAAGTCTGCCAATCCTCCAGCTATAGAATAAAAAAATGGTCCCACAGGCAAAGACTTCTTCATGCCATGAGACTGGCCATTCTTTGTGAAAAAAGATTTGAAATTAGATTTCAAGACCTACAAGGCACCTCTGACTGTATGATGGATATTAAATGGGAGAGACTCTGGCTTCTGATAGAGAAGTAGCAGTAGCCAGATTTACCCTCCTACCGTAGACAATCAAAAAACTGGAGTTAATATGTGAAACACCTGTTTTCAGCCATTCTACACCAGGCAGCACAGGACTACCATCTCTGATGGTGGAGAATCAAAAAGGTAAGCCTTAAGATTGCCCTGACTTTCTGCCTAGAGGCACATTCCAGATTCTAGAGGGGATGGGGGATTCTAAGCAGGACATAATTGTTTTCCTAAGCTGAAAAGACACTGGAGATCGATCTGTCCCAGACACCAGGAGCTTGAGGCAGGTGAAAGTTGCAGGACAAAGTTCTGGAGGGGTGGCAGCTACACAGAAAAAAGAACTCCAAAAATATGCCCAGGGTCACCAAGTCTCTGCTTGATACTAAGATATGCATGTACAGGATGAAACTCCAGGAGCTGGGCAAAGAATGACCCAGGAGCTATAGACAGTATGGTTCCCCAGAGCTCACAAAGGCTGGGAACTTTTCAGTTTCCATTAGCCGAATCAGAGAGTCATCACTGATTACGCAGGGCATTCAGTAGAGACACCAAAAGGGCCACACCTTAGTAGTAGAGCTAAACCATCCTGGGGGAAAAAAAAAGATACTTGAGACTATATAAAATGTAAAAGACCTGAAAGGATTAAACTGAACTACAAGTAAATTAATTACCAGGGGAAAAAAAATCTTTAAATGAAGACAAGATCTAGGCACCCAACAACATAAAATACACAATGTCTAGCATCCAATCAAAACTTACTAGATGTGAAAAAATAAATAAAAAGGCAGAAGAATGTGACCCATAACTAGAGAAAATTTTGTCAGTCAATAGAAACAGATCCAAAAATTATACAGATAAATGAGTTCCACAGACAAGGACTTTAAAAGAGCCATAAAAACCATGTTCAAATATTCAAAGCAGCCTTTCTCAATTCTCCCAAGGATGGTACACAGCTAGAACCACTCTAGATGCACTGAAGAGAAATTAATTCATTGCACACCACAGACAGGCATTAGGCTCAATTCTCTGGAAACTCAGTTGAGAGGGGCTGGATAAGAGAAATACATGAGCATAATGGGAGAAATGGATGATGTAAAAAAGAACCAAATAGAACCTCTACAGGAAAGAGAAAAGAAAACACAAGGTCTAAAATTAAAAAATTAATTCAATGTGATTAATAGCAGATTAAATAACTGGGGAAGAAAACATTAGGGAACCTGAAGGTGTAGCAATAAAAAGTATTCAAAGTGAAGCACAGAGAGGGGAAAAAAAGTCAACTGATATAAATTTAACCTTCAAACTGTGTTGCTACAAATCATCTATTCAGAATAAAATGTTCTCCATTAAATCTGCCTATTATGTAGATAATCTCTTGTTATCTGAGGTTACCTATGATAACTTTACATTTTTCCCAAGGTGCCTGGGTGGTTCAGTCAGTTAAGTGTCCAACTCTTGATTTCAGCTCAGATCATGATCTCACAGTTGTGAGACTGAGCCCCTCATGGGGCTCTGTGCCGACATCATGGAGCCTGCTAGGGATTCTCTCTGCCCCTCCCCCAGCTCATACACACGTGCACACACATTCATTCATATTCTCTCATTCTCTCATTCTCTCTCTCTCTCTCTCTCTCTCAAAATAAAAAGAAATAAACATTGTAAAAAATCCCAACTGAAAGTCCTAACAAAGACATGCGATGGTGCTATAATACCAAAACCCACAGGATAAATATGGTACCTTCCTGGGCAGTAATTTTAATTAGTATTCAAATAAATGTATGCGCTTTGCCTCAGCTGCTTTAGGCTTTGTCTTCAGTGGTATCTCCTTTAGATATAGGGGTTTCTGTCAGGAGCACTTCATAGAAAAAGTTTAAGAAATGCTGACTTAATAGTCAGGAAACCCCTAAGAACACCAAGCCATTTCACTTCAAGTTCACCTGCCAGATAACCAATATGATTTTTAGATTCAAACCCTAGGGCACTGTTGGGAAAAGGCACAGGGCTAGCTACTAAAATAAGTTTCTTCCAACACTCATTCCTTTGAAAAACCACCCAAATAACAAGTCATCAAACCTTCTCTTGTGATAACAGATCAGTTTTAATTCTAGCACCTGAAGCTATACAAGGGTACGCTTTATCAACTTCACGGGGCTGTTGTACACATTCAATAAAGTGACAACCGTGCAATACCACTTAGTATCTCACCATCAGGAACATACTTCTGAATTGTTGAAACACAATCCACAAAATTAAAAACAAAAATCAGAAGCCATCCACAGTTATACTAATCGTCAAAGAGAAGTTTTACACTTACTACTTGATAGAACAGTCAATACCTAGTACGGGACATCACAAGTGACTTCAGATTCTCACCCTGTTGTCGTCTACGGAGGAGGTTTCTCAAGCAGGTGTGTGACTGGCCAAAGGCGGGAGCCACCAGGACCAGGACCGGGATGGCAAGGACAGCTCTACCACAGTTTCTGTAGTTTTCACTGTTTTTTTTCTTTGTCAGTTAAAAGTGAACAGTGAGAATTAAATACTTATCTTTACATATACACAAGGTATGCTGTGAAAGCATATTTGCTTACAAACATATAAAAATACTTGTTAACTAGTTTGATAAGAAAATAATGTATAAAAGTATATAGCAAAAACATTAATCATCTTTGACCCCGGAAAGATCAATTCCATATTTTATATTACAAACAAAAACAGTTTTAGTTTTTTTTGAATCCCTTATCCAGAAATACTTGAAAAGGAAGACAGACAGAAATTATTTATTTTTACTCTCAACATGGCTGTGAAAAGAGTTAACTTAAAAAGCCAAGAACATTGAAATGCCTAAATGCAGAATAAGTCCAAATATTTGGCCACAAAGAACATTATTATCATCTTTAGGAGTGGAGCTGTAATAAATGCTTTATACGCTGTTTTTAATCTATAAACATAACAGGCATTTTGGTATTTTGGCCACTGGAAAACAAAGGCTGTAGCATCAGCAAAGGTCTGAGATGTCTCACTTCTGTGGATTCAATTCAGTGTACTTAAGGTTAACTAAAGTTGACATCAAAATTTTTAGAGATAGGCAAAAATTCACATTTAAAAACAACTCATGTTTCTATTTAGAGTAACAATAGGCAATATGATTCCAGAAGTTAAAAGTTAATTTCACAACCTATGACTTCAGCTTGGCAAACAGCTTAGGTTCCAAAACTGATTCATCCCTATTAAAATGTAAGCCCTTAAAAAAGAATATGTCTATGTATATAGATCATTATTTTTAAGAAATCAGATAATCTTTGAAGCAGCCTTAGTGTTTCCTTTAAATGTGTCTTGAAATGACCATAGGATTAGCTTCACGGAAAGGATTAGCCAGCTTCTTGGTCTAAGGCTACCACGGTGATCATTTGTGTCTAAGGCTAGAAAGGTACCAACACGATGTGATGTAAACCATAAGGAGAGGAGGAGACGATGAGGGCTTTTCCTGGCAGTTGGTAGCTAAAATTCAAGGGATTCTTAGAAAATGACACAATGGCAGCCTTTCTTGTCTTTTTCTTTCCGTGTTGGTTCTGGTGAAGGAGGACATTCCTGCTCTTGAAATTTCCTGTAAGACAGAAAAATCTATATAAAAATCTACCCTGCTGGTAACATATTATTACAAATATATTCTTTTTGGACAAGTCTAGTTTATGTGCATATGCTTCTCAATGTTGAATTTCACCTAGGGAATCGAAGCAAATCTCGGGGGGAGAGGCACAAGTGTTTCAACACCAGCATAAAGCAGAGCTATCTGAGCTCCACTCATAGGTGAGTCTGGAATCAGATGAGATACTGAACTCAATGACCTCTAAGTTCCCTTCCCACTTTGTAACTCCATTAACAGTAAGGTATACTTAAGAAGAGACATCCAGGGGCGCTTGGGTGGTTCAGTGAGTCAAGCATCTTACTCTTGGTTTAGCCTCAGATCATGATCTCCCAGTCTGAGATGGAGCCCTACATCGTCTGCTTAGGATTCATTCTGCCTCGTCCTGCCCCTCTCCCCTGCTAGCGCTCTCTCTCCCAAAATAAACATTAAAAAAAAAAAAGCAACCATTGCTAGAGTAAAATATAAAGTACATACCCATACAAGGTACACAGTTTCTATTCCTGTTTTGCCACTTACTAGCTACAAGTCAGCACTGGACAAGTTAGCTGACCTCTGTGAACCTCGGTTTTTTCGAAGAGAATAATAAAACTCTACCTTTCACAGTTGCTAGAGGTTTAAACGTGATCTTGTTACGTTTAAAGGCCTATCAGTGGCTGGCATAAAAAAGCCTTCCCTAGGGGCTCTGGCTAGCTCAGTGAGGAAAGCATGTAACTCTTGATCTCAGGATCATGAGTTCAAGCCCCTGTTGGCTG
This sequence comes from Lynx canadensis, assembly GCF_007474595.2. Taxonomy (NCBI): domain Eukaryota; kingdom Metazoa; phylum Chordata; class Mammalia; order Carnivora; family Felidae; genus Lynx; species Lynx canadensis. The sequence continues at coordinate 70,674,272 of NC_044312.2, forward strand.
TGAAGCCTACGTAAAATAAAAGTAAAATTAAAGTAATTTTGTTAATTGCCGACTCTACCCACTTCTCCAGATTAAATGGATTTGGATATAGATTCTGAGGATCAAAACCAAGGACAAAGCATTCAAAAGGCAGTAAACGTTATTTTAAGAAGGTAACGGTTTGTGTGCGCATGCACATGTGTTAAAATACATAACAGAACTTGACATCTTAACCATTCTTAAGCATACAGTCCAGTGGTGTTAAATATATTCACAGTGTTACTACTACCACCATCCACCTCCATAACTGTTTACATCTTGCAAAACTGAAACTCTGTTTTCATTCAAAAACAATGGAACTTGCACTTTTAACAAACCACTAAAAATATTAAAAACTATAATCTTTACTTTCCTTTCCCCACAAAGAGAATGCCCAGGCAAGGGGTTAAAAAAAGTACAGGAAGCCCATAGCTCCACGTTTCTGTCAAGCAGAGAGACCTGCAGATCTAGAGAGAGCCCACGGGGAAGGAGGCACCAAGCCACCAAGATTAAAAATAATCAAATCAGGGGCGCCTGGGTGGCGCAGTCGGTTAAGCGTCTGACTTCAGCCAGGTCACGATCTCGCGGTCCGGGAGTTCGAGCCCCGCGTCAGGCTCTGGGCTGATGGCTCAGAGCCTGGAGCCTGCTTCCGATTCTGTGTCTCCTTCTCTCTCTGCCCCTCCCCCCTTCATGCTCTGTCTCTCTCTGTCTCAAAAAAAAATAAATAAATAAACGTTAAAAAAAAAATTAAAAAAAAAAATAATCAAATCAAACCCCTCCCACTATACGGAAACTCAATCTTTCTCACACAGAAACTAACTCCAGGCCACCTGCCCTTCACCTCAAGCTTCCTGGAACCATTAACACTTTCTGAAGCGCAGGGGCCTTCTAGGCCAGCAGAACAGAAAAACCCTTTGTTATGAGGGATATCATACTTCACACCACGAATGGGAGCACCTGGAGCACCGCATCTCTACTACCTGGCTCCCGCAGCCTGGGAGGAGGTGGGGCAAAAGCAAAGCCTAAGAACACAGGCTCTGGAATCAGAGACACAGATTCAAGTCCCAGCCCTGCCATTTAAAGCTGAAACTCTGAACAAGTTAGCTAACCTCTCTATACCTGCTCTCCCATCCAAAAGTGGGGATAAATGAAAGTATTTCGCTTACTGGGTCGTGGTGAAATTTAAATGTGGTAACACATGTAAAGCATCAGACACAGTATCTGGCAGAGATCTCCACTCAAATGTTAGCTGTTGTCATCCCTACCTTCGTACCACTGATACCACTGGAAGTGGTGTAGGTTGTGTGTGCAATTTTTTTTTTAATCCCTGTGTGTACTCTCTACTTCAATATAATTAAATCTGGCTTTATATGTAGCAAGTTCCTAGTATACAATATGTACTTAATTAAAATTTTTAACCTGTCATGTGCACAGAAGCATTTATACATATAATTTCCTGTTTCTTGCTAAAAACATTTAATGGTAATTTCTTTCTTACTTGGTGGTTTTAAAAAGCAGTGTGGTTAACTGTAAAATTCTATAAGTTAAAACAAACAAACACATCGTAGATGTGTTTCACTTACCTTATAACCCGGACAAGTTCATGGAAAGCTTGATCTACATTCATCCTAATCTTTGCTGACGCCTCCATGTATGTTACCTTAAGCTGTCGTGCTAACTGTTGTCCTTCTTCCTGTGTTACCTGAAATTCCAAGAGTTGTATCTGAGGTACAGAATTAAAAATCAGATCTGCTCCATCTAACCCTATGGCCACAGACTGCTCTCCTAATCTAGCCAGAGGCCAAGCTGATTTGTCTTAAGATAAACCAACAGACTTAAAAGCTCAACACATATTGAAGCCCAGCTCTGAAGAACAACCCAGAAGAACATACCTGTGACGAAATATTACCATGCAACAAGATTCCAGTCTGGTGATTACTCAAAGTATTAAATACAATGGTGATAATTCTGGTAAGAAAAAGTACAAGGTGCTAGTAGAGTCTATAACCCTGCTGGGCAGATCAGGGAAAGCTTCCCCGAGGAATGACATTTAAACTAAGAACCAAATAAAGAGCAAGGAGTTGGTTAAGGGTGGGGTAAGAGAGTATCCCTGACAAAAGAAAGGGCCTGTGTGAGGGCCATGGACGGGTGGTGTCCCAAGTTCCAAGAACTAAAAGAAGTCTAGAAAAGCTTAAACACAACAAGGCAAGAGAGAAAACTATCACGAAGAGCTGAGGATGAAGAGGACGGAAGCCTCAAGAGACTGTGGGTCTTCCTCATCTCAAAACTCCCTAATACCTGGTACATAGGAGACACTCAATAAATGTGAGAAAAAATGAATAATGATTATGATCACAATGTCTTTGTTATATTGAGACAAGAAGTGTGGCAGAGCTGATGACCTAAAATGGTAGGCCCGTCAGAAACATAAAATGAATATATATTATCCTACACATTTTCAGTGTAAAAGGTTGAAGTAGTGATATTTACTAAAACTGTTAAACTAAATTACATTTACATAGTGTGAATGAAAAAGATCTTTCTAAAAGAATGACTTCTATTGCTGTCTTTGCCACAAAAGTAAACACTTGCAGAAAGTTAGAAAATGTCAACTGGGGAAAGGGATAGATTAAGGAACCTATCTCTTCTGGTCTCTTTTCAACGATGGATATTCTTCTCTACAAAAATGGGAACATGATTTTTGTATATTTGTGTTATACCCTGGAAATTGTTAAACTCACTTATCTGGAGGTTCTTTTGTAAATTCCATAGGCTTTTCTAGATGAACAATCATGTCATTTACTAATAAAGACAACTTGGTTGCTTTCTGATATGGATGCCTTTCAGTTCTTTTTCTGGCCTCACCTCACTGCGTAGACCATTCAGTGCAGTGACAGCAGCATTCAGTCCTTCACCATTAAGCACACTATTAGTTGTAGGGTTTCACTGAAGATGCCTTTTAGCGTGTTAACAAAGTTTCTGCTATTCCATTTGTAAAGAGTTTTTAACAGTATGTTGAATTTTCTCAAATCTTTTTTTGTTCTGCATCTACTGAGATCATAATCTTTCCACATTAGTCTGTTAATCTGGTGAACTGTGTTGATTCATCTTTGACTGTTAAATCAACACTGCATTTCTGGAATAGACCCCACCTGAGTGATGATGCACTGTCCTTTTCATATATTGTTAAATTCTATTTACTAAAATTTTAAGAATTTTTACATACATGTTTGCAAGAATTATTGGACTGTAGTGTTTATAAATTTTTGTCTGGCTTTGGTAAGCCAGAGTAATGCTGGCTTCATATAAGGAGTTGGAAAGAATTCTCTCATCTTCAATATTCTGGAATACTTTCAGCAAAATCAGTTTGGTATAATTTACCGATGAATCCATCTGGACCTGAGGTTTTCTCCGAGGGAAGGTTTTTATAACCAGTTGAATTTATTTTATAGATACAGTACTATTCGTGTTATCTATTTTTTTCATGAGTTTTGATATTTTGTGCACCTTTTAAGAAATGTCCATTTCATCTAACTTGTTGAATTTACTGGTATAAAGGTTCTTTATAGTATGGTATTTCTTTTTATAGTATTTATTATCTTTTCAATATCTTTAACATCTGAAGTGATGGCACCTCTCCTATTACTGACATTGGTACTCTGTGCCCTTTGCTCTTTTTAACCTGGTCATTCTGGGTAGATTTGTCACTTTGATCTTCTAAAAACTAGGTTTATCTTTCTATGGTTTTTCTATTTTCAATTTTGTTAATTTCCACCCTTTATTATTTACCTTCTTCCAATTACTATGTCTTTCATTTGCTCTTTTTCTTCTAGTTTCTTAAAGTAGAAGCCAGTCATTGAATTGAGACCTTTCCTTTTTTCTAAGATAACTAATGCTATGAATTTCTCTTTATTTTCCTCTTTGGTAGCATCCAAAATTTTGATATGTGTTCTAAATATCATTCAGTTCACAATACTTTGCGATTTCCCATTTGATCATTTCTTTATAAGAAGGATAAATTAGAAGCTTGTTGGTTTCCTCATATTTAGAGGTTTCCTAGCTATGTTCTGTTACTGGTTTCCAAATTAATTCTCCACCATGGTCAAGGAACATACCTGGTCTCACCAGAATCCTTTTAAATTTATTGAGACTTGTTCTCATTTCAAAATAATGTGTATTCTGCTATTGTTGGGTGGGGCATTCACTAAACGTTCAGAATAATTTGTTCAACATTGCTGTTCAAGCCACCCATATCCTATTGGTTTTCTTTCTATTCAATTATTGAAAAGGGATGTTGAAAATTCTGACTGTTAAGTGTGAACATGTCAATTACTCTTTGCAGTTCTTTCAATTTTGCTTTAAGAATTTTGAAGTTGTGGTGTGCCTGGGTGGCTCAGTTAGTTAAGTGTGTGACTCTTGGTTTGGCTCAGGTCATGATCTCCCGGTTCTTGAGTTCGAGCCCCGGTTCAGGCTCTGTGCTGACAGTTCACACCTTGGAGCCTGCTTTGGATTCTCTCTCTCTCCCTCTCTCCCTCTCTCTGCCCCTCCCCCACTCAAGCTCTGATTCTCTATCAAAAATAAACATTAAAAAGAAGAATTTTGAAGTTGTTATTCAATATATGAATGTTTAGGATTGTTATGTTCTTAATGAATTAATCTCTTTTTCATTATAAAACAATCCTCTTTATTCCTGGTAGGTTTTTTGCTCTGAAATCGACTTAGTCTGATATTTATATTGCCACTTCAAGAGGCTTTCCATTAGTATCAGCATGGTATATCTTACCCCATCCTTTCACTTTTAACCTATTTGTCTTTTACACTGAAAGTAGATTTCTTGTAGGGTCTTGTTTTTTGGGGGTTGTTTTGTTTTGTTTTTTAATCCAATTTGACAATGTTTGCCTTTTTTTTTTCTTTTTAAATGTTTATTTTTGAGACAGAGACAGAGTGGGTTAGGGGCAGAGAGAGAGGGAGACACAGAATCCGAAGCAGGCTCCAAGCTGTCAGCACAGAGCCCAACGCGGGGCTCGAACTCCCGAGTCGCGAGATCATGACCTGAGCCAAAGTCGGACGCTCAACCGACTGAGCCACCCAGGTGCCCTGACAATGTTTGCCTTTTAATTGAGGTGTTCACACAATCTACCACCAATGTGATTACCGTCATCACTGAATCATCTTGATATGTTTCCTATCCATCCTATTTGTTCTTTAATCTGCTTATTCTTTTTCTATTTTCTTCTGGGTTAACTATATTGCTTTTATGATTCCATTTTATGTCCTTTGTTGGCTAATGAAGTACGTACCATGTTATTTTAATGACTGCCTTAGAGTTTATAATACACATTTTCACTCATCAAAGTTCAAATGCATTCTGCCCATTCACATATAGTATAAGAGGCTTACTACAGTAACACATTTCTCCTTCCTACATTTTGTTATCTTTTACTTCACAACAGAGTGTTACCTTTTTTTGCTTTAAACATCCAGAGTATATTTTAAAGAGACAAATAACAATAAAAGTAATTTATATTTACTCACATAATTGCCATTTCTGGTGGGTTTGTTTTTGTTTTTTGTATAGATCCAAACTGCCATTTGGTATAATTTTCCTTCTTTTTACATTTCTTATAACACAGGTCTGCTGGTAATAAATCTTCTCTTCCCACCTTTTGCATATCTGTGGAGTATTTCACCTTCATTTTTTGAAACAAATATTTAATGGGTATTTAATTCTAGACGAGTTTTCTTCTCTCGGTACGTGAAAGATGTTGTGTCACTATCTTCTGCCTTGAGTCGTTGCCCATGAGAAACAGTGGTGACCATTGCCATCCTTATCTTTGTTCCTCTGTGCGTAGTTTTCTTTTCCTCTGGTTATCTGTCACGTTTCCTCTTTTTCGCTGGTTTCAGACAATTCCATTTTAATTTGTCTCATTCTAATTTTCTTCATATTTCTTATGTTCAGGGTTTGTTGAGCTTCTTAAATGTATGCATTTTACAGTTTTCATCAAATTTAGACATTTTCCAGCTGTTGCTTCTGGCTATTAATCCCATCCAGGGTATTTTTCATCTCAAACATTGTAGTTTCAATTTCTACAAGTTTGATTTTGATCTTTCTCTATCTTCCATGTTTCTCCCTAACATACTCAGTCTTTTCTCTAGCTTCTTGAACATATGGAATATAGTCATAGAACTGCTTAAGGTATCTGTTCACTAATTCTATCGTGTGTCATTTCTGGGTGTGTTTCTACTCCTTGTTTTTTCTCCTTATTATGAGTCATATTTTCCTGCTTCTTGCTTGGTAATTTGAATGGATGCCTGGGTACTAGACTTTGACCTACTGGGTTCTGGATAGTCTGTATTCCTATATATATTCTTGAGCTTTCTTCTGGGATGCAGTTATTTGGAAAGTGTAGTCCTTTTTGTTCCATAGTGCCAGAACAGAATTACCCTAGAGCTAATTTTGCCCTACGACTGGAACAAAACCTTCTGAGTACACTACCCAATACCCCAAGAATTAATGATGTTTTTCACTCTGGCTAACCTGGAGCAGGAATTATTCTTGGCCCTATTTGAGCTCAAGGTATTGTTCCCTCTAATCTTTTAAGGTAGTTTGCTCTCCCAATTTAATATTCCATTTCTAAAATTCAGCAACTCAGTACAGTATCATCAGGTTATTCCATTAATGCAAACATCTAATAATTACACTACCACTTAAGAGTTGATATTGTGTTGTGTTCCAAAAGGGTAGCAGGCAGGTTCTACACAGCTCTAGTATACCCAAGTTTTTGTAATTTTTAAACTTCCCTGCCTCTCTTCAAAATAGCTTATGCACCATAAGGCCTATGGTTTTGAAATATAAATCAATCAAATCAAGCAAGCAATTAACAACTAGTGAGGAAGCCAAGTAAGAAAAGAAAGCTTCACAGAAGCCAATTTTAAAAAGACAATTCCTATTTTAACTTGACATGGGAAATTCCTTCCTACAAAAAAATACCACCATGTTGTCACAAATTCTGTTCCTTCTTCCTGGGATGCCATCCCTTCTCTCCCAACCCTATACTCTTAATTTGTTCCTTAGTAATACTTCAAGACTCAAGCAATCAATAACTTCCCCCTCAGTGCTGATGCAGTTTTGGAACAGCACCCCAGAGCTCCCATCATGCCCTACAGTAAACAAAACTAAACACACTATACTCCAATTTTTGATGTTGCTTTTTCTCGCTCTCCCACCATCATATCCCTTGTAGCTAGGGAGGAAGGCATATTTGTCTTTGTACATCAGAGCCTAGAAGAGTACATAGTTAACGAAATAAAACATGTTAAGTAAACAGTATGACCAAATAAGTAAAACTTGAAATAAAAGATACAGGAAGAAAAATAAAAATTAATATTTGAGACTAGTCAATCTCAATAATTATTAATATAACTTTGGGGGAGGGACATATGTCCTCAAAAATTTTGCCATGTCTTTCAGCACAATTATTCTTCAAAAAGGTACTTTGTCCCACACTTCCTGCATAATGTAATTCAGCTAGAGAGAAATGGCAAATGAGGTATCTTTATACAGAAAAATTAATGAATTAATGGCCTACATGGTAAAATACTCCCAATACTAATTTTGTGCCTCATTTATTTATTTTTAAAGTACTGTCTCACATCACTGTCTTCCAGCAATCAAGGTCAGCAAAGTTTGTGCATACATTACTGGTCAAGAAATCTCTACCACATATAAAGCTGCTTTTGAGCTCACTGGAGTAGCATTATTTTAACTAAGAAGTAGAAATAGCATTGTTACCACCAGAGCAAGCAAACACAAAAATGAGCCAAAAGAATATTACATGGAACAAAGCCAAAGCTTTATGAAGCCAAAATCAACAGAAGATTGAAAGCTACACAAATAAGGATTTCCTAGATGTTCCCCAACCCAGAGAATTCTATAAAGATACCAAATACTAAACCTCATCTCTTGGATATTTTAATTTGGTGGGTCAGCACTACCCAGAAATGTTCTGTTTTAAGCAACAAAGGTGAATCTGATATAACAAATTCACAGACCTACATCTGGGAACCTCCAGTGACCCTCACTTCAAAGGCACAAATGAATATTAGCCGATATCCACAATAATGAGTATATCTAGTACTATGTATTTCCAAATGGAGAGGAGCAAATATGAATGATTAGAGCAGTTTTATCCAACAAACTGGGTTTAATAGGAAGAGACCAACAGAACCAAAACTTGTTTTTGTGGGTTTTTTTTAAATGCCTATTGTATAGAAAGAATCATCAAATTAATACCACATCTTGATTCACTGATGCCTTGAATCATTCAATTCAGCAAATATTTATTGAGTGTGTGTCTTTGTTCTACGTACTAAGGACAAAGCATGAACAAAACTGATCGAAACTGAGAAGCCCTCATGCTACTTACATTCAATGGTTTACAGATCTTTAGATACAGAGAAGGCAAAAACAGGTAAGGCAAGAAGAGGACCCTGACTCTACTATTGGGGGTAGGGGTGAGGTCTTTCCCTGGGAGGCTACAGGGGCATACTGTGGTCAAGGTACTAAACAGAGATAGTGGGGGTTAGTACACTTGGGTATTATCCTAAGTGTATTGGGTTCCTTTCTCAAATTAACAGTGGCCACTAGCACCTAACAAGGAGGAAAGGAGAGGGGGAGGCTAAAGTAAGCCAGAGGAAGAAAGGGTAAACACAAAAAGAACAGAACAGTCCATTTCTAGACAGGGCTGAGTCAAGGACAAGGAACTTGAAATCAGAGATACAGCAAAGTCCACAATCCAAGCACACATACTGCTGTATTAAATTTCAGAAATCAGTATGCTATTATATGTACCTACTTTTACATCTTAGCAAGCACAAGCAAGTCAACTACCTGTGTTCTCTTCCTCCACCTTAGATAGAATAAACAAGATGATCAATGTTATTTATCTCTAAGGGGCTCGGTGTGTGGTAACTCTAACCATTCAAATTCTTCTTATTTAATGACAATTTCAGTGACTTTGTTCTTTCTATTGCGTGTTATTAGTGTCTAGAAAAGGGTTCAATAAATATTGGATGGATGGAGGGATGGATGGATGGATGGATGGATGGGATGGAAGGAAAGGAAGGAAAGGAAGGAAAGGAAGGAAAGGAAGGAAAGGAAGGAAGGAGCAAATCCAGAGATACAGAAGCCAAAGGAAGTTATTAATAAGCAAAAGCTCTTCTGCTTGACCTCTTCCCAGATGGGTTCAGAATCTCGGGAACCAATAATAGGAATGTCCAGGGCTGACCCACAAATTCAAAGAACATGGAGAACTGGCATTTGCTATGTAACAGAAAACTGGCAAGAAACTAGAAAAAGTCGAAAGGATTGTGTCTAACACAAAGGCAGAAGAGAATGAACTGGGTCAATAACTAAGAGCAAGTAAGACTGGTTACTGAGTAAGAACCCTTTAAGGACAATGACCAAAAAGTCAACATTTCTAAACAGGGGAAGAAATTTTTATGGATCCTGTGGCCTGTCCAGGCTGTTAGTAAAGCAGGTAAAGGTACCAAGACATTATACACAACACCCTTAATTCTAAAGAGACTTTAAAAAGGTAAAAACCTTTAGCACAGCACCTCAACGTCAAATGCACAGTGTATGGCTCTCACGGCTGGGAGGTAAAGTGGTCTTTGTACAACTAGAGCCTTAGAAGAAGGTGCACCTGAGGCCTAAGATACCTGTGAGAAAGAAGGAAATACTGGCAAAGAAAGAGTGGAGGCATAGGTTAAGGTATCCCAGAGCTAAGTAAACAAAGTGTTTCAAAAATGAGAGTATGAGCATCTGTGTCAAACGTTACTGACATCTACGTAAATCGTGACCTTGACTGGGGTGCTGCATGCCTGAGGTCAGAGCAAGCAAGAATGGCAGGAAAGAGAGGAGAGCAAGTGTAGATAACGCTTTTAAGGAGTTTTGCTTGATACAAGAAGCAGAAACATACACAGAGAAGAATGTGAGATTAAGAACACGCTTTTGCTGTAGTTACTTTTTGTTTTAAAGATGAGAGCCACTGTAGCATGACATGTTTGTGGGAATGATTATGCAGCAGAGAAATGGATCAACCAGAACAGAACCATTGCTGGGGTGACATCTATGAGCTAGTGAGAAGGAGCGGGACCCAGGGCCTACTAGAGAGGATGGGCATAGATAGGTAAACAGTTTATCCACAGAAGTGAGGAAAGGCAGAATTGATGGGGTACATGTGCACTTAGGTTAGTATTATGTGGAGGTGGAAACATGCAGAAATATCTCAGTGAAATAGGAAAATATGATTCATCATTAGCCATGAGTGAGGAAGGGGAATAAAGCATTGTAAGTTTAAGAATGAGAAAGTGAGTAATAAGCATGAAAACAAGTGGGAAATGAATGGACAGGGAAAGGTGGTAGATTTCCTGCCAGCCAGTATTCAAGGCTCCTGTAAGTGCAGCCATCATGCCTGAGTGTGCGGGAACCCAGAAAAGAGAAGAGGAAGCATAAACAGGAAAAAGTTTTTCTTGGCGCCCATCCTTCAGAGTAGAATCTATGGGAATGAGCAAAAATTAAGCAGTCAGATATGAGCCACTTGCTCTTCTCCCCTGGGGATATACACAGCTGAGCTCTCAGCTACAGGTAATTTATCCTGTGTACGGTTTAAAGCAGAGAAATGAATACTGAAGATCTTACTCCAGCCTAAGTGCGTATGTTTTGGGTGATGGAAATATGAAACTTATCATCCCCCTACAATGTTCCTCTCATCACCTTGTTTCTCATTTTACCCGGAGAATCTTTACTCTTATAAAAAGGAAAAAAAAAACCTAGATGAAAAATTTTGTAAGCCTATGGCATGAAACAAAGCCAGTGCTGAATATCTGCAGACAGATGGAAACCATACACCAAACACTGGCAATCTTCGGTACATAGAGGATTAAGAGTAACGCATACAGACCCTCTGCCCCAAGCCCATCACAGCAGGGCCTATGGGGGGGGGGGGGAGGAGTGAGGGGGGGCATACATTCCCCTACTTTCCCTGCCCTACTTTTCCCAGCCACCACCTACCCTACAGGAGACCTCCCACGCACCCCAGGCCTCCTACCTAGTCTGTTACTAGAGTTGTATATGACCAATGAAAGGGTTTGACAAAAACCTTTTCCATAATCATGGCAGTGAGCACTCAGGGGTGGGGGTAGAGGTCAGTGTTAAGACTGGGGGAGGGGCGCCTGGGTGGCACAGTCGCTTAAGCGTCCGACTTCAGCCAGGTCACGATCTCGCGGTCCGGGAGTTCGAGCCCCGCGTCAGGCTCTGGGCTGATGGCTCCGAGCCTGGAGCCTGTTTCCGATTCTGTGTCTCCCTCTCTCTCTGCCCCTCCCCCGTTCATGCACTGTCTCTCTCTGTCCCAAAAATAAATAAACGTTGAAAATAAAAAAAAATTAGAAAAAAAAAAAAGATTGGGGGAGAGCCGCTTGCTTCCCACAGAGCTCCTCTGTTAGGATTTCCCAGATTCGGTAACATAGAAAAGTGTTTCTAGTATTAGAAAGGACTGACAAGAGCAGCAGACAGGTTCTACTGGCAACATTTAATAAATATAACTAGGTTTAGAAACCCTGAAGGAAATGACCCCCCCCAAAAGGAATTAAAAAATAAATGTACTCTATACTCTAGGCTTAAGATGTGAGCAGTGCTGTATTCTAAGTTATTTCAAACCACTTACACTTGTTTGAAGTGAAGATCAAATTTTTTCACCATAACTTTGTAATAATTCAGATGTGAAAAGGACCTAGCAGTAAAACTTACTCTACATTAAGTATCACGAGTAAACATTTCTAAATCTTAGCATTAGAATAATATCATTCCCTTAAGCCCATGTTTTTTTTTTGTTTTTTTTTTTTTTTTAAAGTAAGTCTTTATTTTTTTTTTTTTTTAATTTTTTTTTTCAACGTTTATTTATTTTTGGGACAGAGAGAGACAGAGCATGAACAGGGGAGGGGCAGAGAGAGAGGGAGACACAGAATCAGAAACAGGCTCCAGGCTCTGAGCCATCAGCCCAGAGCCCGACGCGGGGCTCGAACTCACGGACCGCGAGATCGTGACCTGGCTGAAGTCGGACGCTTAACCGACTGCGCCACCCAGGCGCCCCAAGCCCATGTTTTAAACTTGATATACCTTCAACAAAATTTTACAAATAGAGCACACAAATTAAAGATTATGTTTTAAATAGTTAACTACAAAATAGAAGGCTGTCCTCGATGCTATTATCAACCCATTTTTCCTGAGGTTCATACTTTTCAAACAAAATGTTAAAAACATCAACACAAAGTTATATAAAAACAAAAGAGAACTTAAATGCCAAAAAAAAATTAAGAAACAACTTAAAAACTTATATTCCAGATATGGGGTAGAGGCTAAAGCCCTAAAAGAAATAGACACAAAAAGACAATGTAGAGCCTGCATTTATTCATATCTGACCTTGTTCTGCTCCTTCGCAAAAACGTGAGCAGACAAGGTGCCCAATACTTTAAAAATTAAATGTGAAATAAGAGGGTAAAGAAACAAGTGAGTATAATCCAGCCTACAACTAAATACCAAAAATATTCTTTTCTTACAGGTTACTGGTGTTAGAGCCAGCCAGTGTAAAGAAGTAACAGAAAATTCCATCATTAATGGGACTTAGGGAAAATCCAAATAACTGTAATTTACGTTAAAACCACTCTCTAGATGAAGGTAAATTAGCATTCACTGAATGAGTTTATGGGGCACCTGGGTGTCTCAGTTGGTTAAGCATCCGACTTCGGCTCAGGTCATGATCTCGAAGTTTGTGAGCTCGAGCCCCGTGTCGGGCTCTGTGCTGACAGCTTGGAGCCTGTTTCAGATTATGTGTCTCCTTCTCTCTCTGCCCCTCCCCCACTTGTGCTCTCTATCAAAAATAAATAAATGTATAAAAAATTTTTTTAAAACACTGAATGAGTTTGGCCTTAAGTAAGGGTAACTTTAAGATGAGCTAACTGAATTAGAGTTGTGGTGATTACTCACAAAATAAGAACATGTGAATGGAGGTGGTACAAATATGGGCTTACAGAGTCAACTGAAGTGTGGTGTAAAAATATGTGAGAATTTGACTTCCCCAAACCCAGACTGCCAAGCTCAGCAGTTTCCCTGATCATGGCACTTTCAATGGTTTCAAGAAACACATCCATTCACTGACATGATCATCAATAATGGGATTCCCAACAGCAAAGTTCCTTCTTACCTGTCTTTGATGATCCAGATCTGCTTTATTACCAATTAAAATCATTGGAAACTCATCCCGATCCTTCACTCTGAGAATCTGTCTTTGAAACTTATAGATTTCTTCAAAACTAAAACAAAAACAAATTAATTTGCTCAAATCTCAGAATTTGGCAAGTTCCACAGCCCATTTAGTACCTTATTACTTTTCCTTTTTCTATAAAAACAAGAAAATCCAAATTCAATAAAATAGTGATCTACACATGAACAGGAGATCTACATGTTAATACTAGTACAAACCTGCCTCGATCTGTGACTGAAAAGACCAACAGGAAACCCTCGCCGGTTCTCATATACTGTTCTCTCATAGCTCCAAACTCTTCTTGTCCTGCTGTATCCAGAACTAAAGAGAAAACAACACATGTAACCGTGTTCGTATTTTCATTTTATGAATGACTTTCCCATAAGGGCAGGGCCCAATTAATGTGGGTCCTTTAGAGTATATATTTTAGACTCGGTATAATAAACAAAAAGCCTTCTCTTCCTAGTGCTTTATTCTCAACACTAGAGACAAATATATCACCCAGCAGACAGTTTCAGAGTCATCTTCATCAGTACGAGTTGATTTTTGTAAGCTAGAATATATTAGCATACCAATTACAAGGTTAAAAATATCAAATATATCTAGGCAGATGGAGTCAGACAACCTCCAAAGTCACTTGGATGTTTTATCTCCTCCACAGAAAGGACTGAAAAAGATACCCATTCAAGAAAGATCCCTTGGTCTGCTCTCCCCAAACACCTTAAAGAGCAAGCGCTAATGTTATTTACTGATCTCTCTGAATGAAAGAATCCTCGAACTTAAAAGAACAGGGCTATCTTTTGTGGAGATGTGTAATGTGTAGCCAAGCCCAAAACCCTATTTGCTAAAGCTTCCTCCGTGCTATAAATTCTAAGCAAGTTGACAAATATTGACTCTTTTTCTATATTTACTACACCCATTTTAACCTTTGCAAGAAAGTAGATAGGGCTGAAACTTCATGTTTCTTTCCAAATGTCCCTAAAAATTCAACTCCAACTAGTTACCATGACATGATTAGTTTCACCAGCACAAGATCAACACAATTACTGTTTTATATTACATTTGCTGAGGAATATTTAAATACCTTAATATGTAGGATAAATATTTAAATATTCAAATATCCTAATATGCAGATTCATCAATCAAAGCTGATGAAAGACACGGGCTTCAAGACCACATTTCAATTGTAGTATGCAACCTAGCAAAACACCCAAGCTTACTTTTCAAAAATATGATATGTAAACTATCAAATAAAGGAAGATTACTTACTATCTAGCCGGGCTGCTCTGTCATCTATCACACACTGCTTTGTGTAGGAATCCTCGATGGTTGGGTCATAATCCGTCACAAAATAGGACTGTAAGAAAAATAACCTCATTTTTAAATTTATGTTTACTTGCCCACCCAAGTACCAATTAACTTTATCAAATCTCACTGATCCAGAATGAATAGCAATAGTTTCATTGTATTAAGGTTTCTCCTACTAAACCTTAATAAACGTTTACTACCTTATTTGGTTTACAAAAATAGTAGTATCCTACTACAGTTGGTTTCCAACTGAACAAAATGTATTCAGAGTAGCTTCCAAGTGGAGAAAACGTACTGATATCTCTGAATCCTCCTATCTGATATATGCAAGAAGACTGCAAAAGACCTAATGCAGTGTTTTCATAATTATATATAATTTTTTCAATTATATATACCTAAGATGGGTGTATACACACACACACACACACACACACACACACACACACACAGTGCTCACAGTCTTATAAAAATAGAAAAAACACAGTTATAATTCAAGTCTATCTGCAACCCAGGGGTAAGCATCAGTTCTAAGAACAAAGGAGTCTGAAACAAAGGAAGACAAACAGCCTGGAAGATCCCACACCCCACCTTCATTTCTCCCCTTCTTTCCTCATACTTGGTTTTTCCCCATTCATTTGCCTTGTGTATTATCATAAGGAAACATGATTTCGGAATTTTTTTTTTCTTTTGGCTGGGATCTCAAACTTACTCGTTCACTGATATTTTTGTGTTTTTTTTTTTCATCTCTAGCATCTATTTCTGTCTTTCTCTGTTAGCAAAGCCTCCCAACTTATCTTCTGCAATCAGCAGAAGAAAGGACAGTTAAGGTAGCAGAGTAGGAAGGGAAGAATCTCAGTGAGCCAGTTAAAAATGTTTGTGTATTACACTTCACCATTTTTTAAAGGTTTTAAAAAGAAAACAACAGCGACAATAAGACTCAAAGAGACTTATTTCCCACTTCTTAAAAGGGCACTAACTAGGACACTGACATCATCCTTCTTTTGTTCTGAGCATCTCCTTTGCTCTCCCCTCTTGACTGACTTCCTCAAAGCCTACTTTCCCCCTGGCTCATTACCAAATCTGAGGGAATGACTTGGAGGAAGGCAGCTTAATGCTGGGAGCCAGAGCCAAAGGGGTTCAGCCATTCTTCAGGCAAGGGTTCCTGGCAGCTAGACCTGCTGGCTCCAGGGACACAGCATTCTTAAGTGACAACCCCCGGCATGTGTAGTATGCAAACACCAAGAAGCTACTCAGAAGTAGGCACTCTGAACAAGACTTCTAAAGAAACTCCTGGTTGGGGAGTTGGGGGTGGGAAGGAGACACAGATCTGCTTGCTACTACTATGACCTCATATATTGTATTTTTGAAGGACACTTTCCATACTTTATTTATATTTTAGGATTAACTTTAATTGCTAAAATGCAGGGTTTTTTGTTTTGTTTTGTTTTGTTTTTACAACAAAGTCAGTAAAAGAAACATTTACCAACAAGAGCAGCTCTGAGTAGAAATCCATCTCCATCACCACCCTATTCCCATTTAAAAATAAACAGATATCAAAACAGAGATTATACTTTTTGGCCTCCGCACCTCTTCAAAAAGTGATACAACTGGCAACAAATAGTATCTTTATGCCCACTATTCTAAACAACTTAAAACTGCAGTCTTTCCCCAAGCAAGTTGGATAAAAGCATGCTGTTTACATCTTTTTAAGATTAGTTTCCTGAAACAGGTTCCTCAGCAAGAATCGGATACTTCCTGCCATGCTTTTCATCTTGTAAAACCTGAATTTTATTGACTACTCCCAGTTTATGCCTAAATGTGCTAAAATGTGCTGCACTGTCCCTCCCACTTTGAAAAAATAATGGACAAATATTAAATATATTTTAATCATGAATAACTAAAATTCTTTCGATGGACAGGGTTTTTTTTTTTTTTTTTTTTTTGCACTGTTGAGACAGAATTAAGACATAAATGTATGTAGAAGATTATTGGGTTTAAGTAACTTTGAGGGCCATTAAAACAAATTTTGTTTTCCTTTTAGTGGCTATTTAAGTTTCACATTTTCTTTGGCCATCTTAGCTCCTGAAACGTAATAAAAATTTTGCCACTTAGCTAACTAACACTGGCATGCACTTGTTTCACTGATACTAATTTTTAAGGCAAACTAATTGTTGGAATTTCTAGAAATTTAGGTCTACATTTCATCTTCATTGTGTCCTGTTTTCAAACTGCACCTGTAGGGACCATCGCCTTGTTGCTATATATCGATTTTAAGGAGCCATCCTCTTTGTAAGCATCTTTCTCCTTCATAAAAATTCATCCTAAGGGGCGCCTGGGTGGCTCAGTCGGTTGGGCGGCCAACTTCGGCTCAGGTCATGATGTCGAGGTCCGTGAGTTGGAGCCCCGCATCGGGCTCTGGGCTGACAGCTCAGAGCCTGGAGCCAGTTTCAGATTCTGTGTGTCCCTCTTTCTCTGCCCCTCCCCCATTCACGCTCTGTCTCCCTCTGCCTTTCAAAACTGAATAAATGTTAAAAAAAAAAAAAAAATTCATCCTAAGGAACACCGCTCCAGGCCCTGACTGACACAGAATCCAAAACCCTCTTCTCTCTCGAAATTCCTATAAGCCACAAGTCACAATGTGCCTAAAAAGAGCATTCTTCCTGCGCAGGTAGCAGGTAACGTATATAATCATCCTCTCCCACTATGAAGACATAATGTTTCTGTTACTTAAACCCAGGCACCAGATATTTAAGGTAGCATATCACCAACAAGAAATCAGTCTCTGGTGATGGACAGTGCTGGATTTGATACTAACTGTGCCACTTTCTAGCTGTGGAAACTGAGACATGTTACTTCTCTGACCTTTAGCATCTGTAAAATAGGACAGTAACAAACCCTCCTGGAGCAGATAAACTGAAGAAATATTTATAAAGTGCCAAGACATGCTGATGATTGATAAATGTTAACCACACTGTATTATCATTTCTGTCACACAATTAGAGGATATGAGTTAGTGTTTTTATTCAAGTATAAAGACTCATTAATCCCAGGAACAGCTGTAATAATTCCAATCCTGCTTATACCACAAACCAACCTTGGGACCTGGTATCCAAAATGTTGTGAGTCAAGATAATCTCCCCATCCGGAGTTTTGGAGATATTGTCTGGAACCTGAGCAGTAATTACACAGATACACACATAGGTAAAAATTCATCAAGCTGTACACAAGCTGTGTGCATTTTTGTACATATACAAATTACACCTCTATATAAGACACATAAATTTAATGGCCCCCTACTGTTTACAGGATTCAGTACTTTACACAACATGCAAATCCTTCTAGTTTGATCTGTGCTGCTCACCATTCGAAGCCTTATTTTTCACTACCTAAAGTCCTCAGCCAATTGCTCTTGCTATCCTGGTTTCATTCGTTTGACAGTTATTTATAGAGAGCATCACAGGGACAAGGCCCAATTTTCACAGAGCCCACTGCTTTTTAGACAACACCCAGTAACTGCGCTGTGGCTGTGGGTGAGAGGAATAGAGAATGTTAAATGTACTGGCCAAAGAACTGAAACAGCATAAAATGCCAATACCATGCTAGTTCAGAAGGCAACAAAACATAAGTGGTTAATACCCTACTCCTGTAGGAACTGTGTGTACACTCACTTATAAACATAGTCCAGCAATTTGCCAAAAAAGAATACAGTCTCTCTCCTGAGGCTGCTAGAAGTTACCAACCACAGTCCAGAAAGGATATTCTATAGCAGATCGTAAGAAAAAAATAAGTACAGTATTTGCATAGCAGAAGACCATAGAGAACAGTACAGAAGAGGGAAGGGGGACAGCAAAGAGAAAGTAATGTGCTTTCTTGGTATCACAAGAAAGAATGCATGCAGAAGGATCCCGGAAAGAAAGAGAACGCCTGCTTTCAAAGGGCACGATGCCTTCCAGGTAGTAAGAGGGGCAAATGGAGCTAAGTCTCTTTAAGGTTAAGATATACAGAGAAAAGTTTAGAATTAGGGAAGCTATCCCATTCACACAGGGAGTCTATTTCCCCCTGATAAAATCTGACAACCTGGCTTGGGTAAGGTCGTCAGAAGCCCTTAGTAACACAAGAGCATTATGCTGTGATGGCAGGAATAGTATTCCTGATTATATGCCACTAGATTGCACAACAGGAATTCTGCTTGGCTTAAGAGAATTGCCAGCTCGCCATCTTCCCATTCACAGCAGCCTTAAGGAAGAAACGGAAGGGGGAAGGGGAGGAAAGAGAATAGGCTGAGGCCACTTCTGCATTCAGTGGGTGAGTGAGAGCCCACTTTCTCCTGACCCCCAGCTACTGGTGAGAGTGCAGTTCCCAAGCACTGCCACAGAGCGGTGTCTGGTCTATACACTGGGACGGGTAATGTACTGGAAATTGTGTGGAACTCCATAAATCTAGCACACTGGTTAAATTCACTACCCTTGCATATGTAAAGACAGGAGGCTAGATCTAAAGTGCCACTGGGGAGTTTTAAACAAACGACAGGACATTTCTGAGCACAGTGCCATTTTCAGGAAAGTCTCAGGAGTCCTCTAAAAACATGGGGTACAGGAGGAGGGGAAAGGGAGACTTTTTTTCTTGACATCCTAGTCAGCTCACCCTTTTCCCCTACACTACACACAGAATCCACATCATGAAACATTCCAGGTACAGAATTCTGTGGTTCTCTGCTCCCCTCCACTCCAAGTCAGTACTTTCCTATTCTTAATTCTATCCACAAAATCTGTATTATGTTTTTTTTTCAATTATGATAGAATAAACCAAAACAGGTTTCCTAAGGGCCCATTTTCTATTAATACAAGCACTTATAAAGTCTTTGTTGGTAACAGCATGATGAGAAGAAAACTTATGGGCTCCAGGGTCTGAAAAACCTAAAATTCAAACCCAGATACACCGTTCCACTACTAGAGTCCTTGGGTAAACTGATTAACATCCCTAAAGCCCATTTTCTTAACAGAAAAGGGTAAGAAGAGGGATAATTTAAGGAGGGCATGTCCCAGTGCCTGCTTCAGATGCAGCACTGAAGGATCATGGGAAAAGAGAAACCTCTGACCCAAGGGGCGGAGCACGGCTGCCCCGAGGCAGCCACGGAAGAGCCTGGTCAGAGAGAGCAGTGTATGCCCCATTCTCTTCCTGGCTAGGACTGTCTGTCTGCCTAGGTTCCACTGCCTCATCCCACCACAGTATCCTAGTGTGTGGGGCCACCAGGGAAGCAGCAGGGTGGAGTGGAAGGAGCCTGAGTTATACAGACCAGAATACTACTTTTACTACCTATGGGAAGTTCAGCTACTTTTACTACCTATGGGAAATTAAAGCACCACATTTAACCTGTCTGAACCTCAGTTTCCATGTCTGTTAAGATGGAAATAATACTGAGCTTGCAGGATTGCTGTGAAAAGTAAAACTACTGTATGTGGAATACAAAGTACAGCCTATGACACACAGTAGGCCCTTGTAAGTCTTAGCTAATGAAGGCCAATCCAATCCATACCTTACTTCCTTTGCAAGGCCTTCAACACCCCAACCAGAAAACAATCTCAATATGCCTTAATTTCTCTTATCCTTAAGGTGACAGGTCTGGATTTCCCCAACTTCAAGTACTGTAGACTGTGATTTGGAAAATATATACACCAAACTTTATATATACCTTGGAACTGATACTTACATTTTCCTTTTCCAATTGCTTATCTTTTCATATATGTGTACATGTGAATGTATAAATGATGCACTGAGCTAAACTCAAAAGAGTAGAAGCATACTTTCCTTCAAAGCTCTTCCTTGCTCCTGAATGAAATCTAACACGTCTCCTAATTTTTTCCAATCACTCTTTGATTATACATAATTGTTCAATCACTATCAGCCCCAAAACATCAAGATTTCAATAGTTAAGATGTCTAGTATTGACAATTAGTCAATACTCATCTAAATTAAAAAGCTTCTTTCTCCCTTCTGAGATAGAGCTTTCAAGAAGTCTGCAGTGGAGTGGGGGTGTGGCAGGGGGCACCAGTCAAATATTCTTTCTTTCCCCATTTTGCATCTCTTCTACCTCTAACAAGGCTACCTCTGGCTCCTTTAGCTTTGGAACTGAAGGACTGGGGAGAGGTAAGGGGAGTTGAAAGGCCTCACCAATGAAATCTGGTTCCCATGCTAACTTTCTGTGGGTTTCCTGGAAGAATCTTACATGAGACCCTCCATGTGCAATTCCCATGACTTTAGTGAGAAGAAGCTATTTACACTTCTAACCCTCAAATACTGGAATTTCCATTTCCATCCTGGTTCATATCATCTTCTAGGTGGCCATGCACAGCATCCCTCTTTAGAAGGGTTTAACCTGGTTCTATCCAGAGGCTCAAGGAAACACTACTATCTCTGAAATACAGATTACTTACTAACTATACAGCCCTCTTCCTTTCTCTCTGCTTTCCTATGGATCCACAGATTCTCATACTATTCATTATACTCTACCAAATACCAGGGATACATGTCGAGTTTTCAGAATGATTCTAGTAGACATTCCCTTATCATTTGGCTTCAATGAAAGGGGTTTAAGAGAAGCATCCTGCTCTCTAGAAGCTATGTGTGGAGGTAGGAAAAGACACAGAACACACCACAATCTAACAACTCTCTCTAAAAACATCCTGGTCTTAGAACTCTTAACTCTCCACACTTTATTTACTGGGGATAAAGAATGGGCTAAATGTGCAAAACCAATTTAAGGCCACCTTCTAAGGCCACCTTAGGCAAGTTCTTGAAATATGAAGGTAACCTGGTAACTACTGCTTTATTCTCAGCCTCTCAAGCTTCAAGAGAAACTCAAATATGGTAGAATTCCAGTTAAAGCCCTGTTATAGATTTCCAACTAGATTTGATGTCCAAGGCCTACCTCATGCTTCTTAGAACTTTCTTGGAGTTAATAAGCAAAGTACACTGCATATAGTCAGAACCTCAAAATACTGGAATACTTAAAAAACGCTCTAGGTACGAAGATTATAATGAGAAGTCAGAAATTTATTTCCCAGAGCACAAGGACCTGGTTAGCTATCTATCAGTGCCTCTGTTTGCTAAGACAAGAGCAGTGTAAATCCCTCTGGTAACACTAGAGAAGGCTGCAACAACTTCAGGCAGCTGGGGCCAGAGTCAGGCTCTTCCTGGTGTCACTTTTTAACAGCAGCTGTCAAGTCACAGAGAACCTTTGTTCCCTGCAACACCCTCTCTTATTGTTATGTCAAATGTTTCCAATATAGTTGATATTCCTTTACTCAAGGACATATTTTTTCCTGACTGCAATTAGTATTTCATTTAACCTAACATGTATAATTACGGAGATCCCCATAATGGATCTTCCAGGACTCTAATGCAGAATAAAGAATACCCTAAGTCCAGTAATCCTTTTAGTTTCTTCTTAACAAACTCAGGCCTTCAGTCAATGTTGCTAATTGTGTCAGACTGTCTATAGCCACCCTGTGCCTTTCATGTGACTTCTGTGCCATCTCAAGGATGATACTCACACCTCAAGTGAAGTATTCGGTTGCAAACCGATGGGCCTGGTATGGAATGAGAAAAAGTACAGTACAAAAGTCAACTTACAAACTGGTTCTATTTCAAATGTTTGTTTCTAAGTCAGTTGGTGCTCATTTCCCCAGGGAAAAATTGTTCTCATCTGTG
This sequence comes from Lynx canadensis, assembly GCF_007474595.2. Classification (NCBI taxonomy): domain Eukaryota; kingdom Metazoa; phylum Chordata; class Mammalia; order Carnivora; family Felidae; genus Lynx; species Lynx canadensis. The sequence continues at coordinate 70,696,630 of NC_044312.2, forward strand.
TTTAGGTCCATAAGGCCAGACCACAAGAGCTACCATTGAAATATGGTCCCAAGCCAGTATTAACCCTGAATTCTATTCTAACCTCTGAAGCAGAGGCATTTGGCCCAAGAAGAGATGGGAAGGGAATTTCCCTTCCTTTCCTTTCCCAGGGCAGACAGCCAGGTAGAAGCTGCACCAATGAGGAAAAGTTTATCTTTGGGGCACCCCTTGGACAACCCAGCCGCATCATCCTGCCCCAACTTCCCATTACCCCACTCTTACCCTAGCTTCAGCTTCCCTCTGAAAATGTTCTAAGTAGAAAACCACTTATTACTCTCCCCACCATTCCTTCCATTCTCTGCTCTCAAATCAAAACTAACAATCCCTCAGGAAAGCTAGATCTCACCCAGAGGCACTAGGTGGAAAATCATCAGTCCAAATTAGAGCACGCTGCGGTAGGAGTTCACCCCTAGCTCACCCCTTCAAGTGATGCTTGCTCTTTTAAAAAGCAAAATTCTGGGGCACCTGGGTGGCTCAGTCGGTTGGGCGTCCGACTTCGGCTCAGGTCATGATCTCGCGGTCCATGAGTTCAGGCCCCGCGTCAGACTCTGTGCTGACAGCTCAGAGCCTGGAGCCTGTTTCAGATTCTGTGTCTCCCTCTCTCTCTGACCTTCCCCTATTCATGCTGTCTCTCTCTGTCTCAAAAATGAATAAACATTAAAAAAAAAATTTAAAAAGCAAAATTCTAAACCAAAATGAATCTTTAGTAACACTTTTGGCACAGGTCAAAAAGAGAAAGAAAAGCTTCAGACTCTGTGAAAGGAAAATTATTCAGGGTGTAAACCACCATTTCATGATGTCAGCTCACCAAAGGGAGCGTTACCTTACTCCTCAATTCTTTTAATCCTCCTGAACCCACAGGCTTTAAAAGGAAAGAGAAAGGATTTCCTCTTTCCTTCTTTCCCTTCCCTCCACAAACCCTATCAACTTGTAAAACTAAGGAACTGCGTGTGAACTAAAAATTTTTGGTTCACAGTACCAGGGGAGTGATTTTGATAAGGGGGTGGGGAGGCTGCCAAGGCTATAACCAGTATTCATATATACAGATTACTAGTAGGTAAGACAAGCTTAACTCAGGTACTGCCTACACAACTACATATCCATCCTTCAGAGCTGCCATAATATTTAGAAACCAATGAGCAACTGAAAGCCAGAGGCCTCTACCTACAGCATGATAGAGTTTATTTCCCTTGTTTGAACTTAATAGTTATTCATTTGCTCTCATCCTGCAATAATTGCAGTCTCATTTCAAAAGATAACATATAAAGCCTAAATGAAGTCCTAAGGATAAGAATTAACAATTTTTTTAAAGTACAATGACAACTGGCACAGATAGAAGTGATAAACAGAGGGCCGTAAGCCTAAATATGTATGATATGTGGACATTAATAAATAGCTCATATTATCCCCATGGGAAGTTTGAGTAAATCCCATGATGTTCCCTTTTGCACACCAAGTCTTTATGGTGTCTTTCAGTTCTTGCTTTAATGAATCTCATCTCCTAGGGAATGTCCCTATCCACCCCATCCTTCCTATTCTGATAGCTATTACCTTAGTTAGGTTAGTCTTCCTTATCTCTACCCTCATGTGGACTGGAGCTGCCTAAACAACTGGCCTCTGTGGGACATTTTAGATGAACAAGACAGCCCCTGAACTCTGGGGCATGCAACTGTTCAGGCCTCACCTGGGTCCCATCTCTGTATCCTTCCTGTCCATATCAGAGTCCTCCGTGGCGGTGGGGAGGGGGGGGAACCTCACACAGACCTCAGAGCCAATACTGACTTTAGGCAGGAAGCATTTTCAACCATTACAAGATCCACATTCAGAGTCTCAGCACTATTGGCTCTTACTTGCCTGACCTTAGCAGGACAGTAACAATGCTGATAACTGCTTCTGTTTCATTCCCAACCCCGACATCACCATCTCTCCACCCTCTTCTCAGACTTTCCCAATCAACACAGGGTTCCAACTGTTATAATTGGCTGCTGCTACACTTAACTCTTTTCTTCTACTGGTAATCTGCTAAGTAATCCAGGCCATTCCTAGAACTAGGGCCTCTTTTTAAGAGCTTTATTGGAATATAATTCACATACCATAAAATTCACCCATTTAAAGTATGTTGTTCAACAGTTTTTAGTAATTCACAAGGCTGTGCAACCATCATCACTGTCTAATTCCAGAACATTTTCACTAGCCCCAAAAGGAATCCTATACCCCTTAGCAGTCTTTTCCCCTTGTCCCATCCCCTCCCACTCCTAGGACCACTAAACCACCCATCGGGACATTTCATGTAAATCCAGTCATACATCATGTGGTCTTTTGGGTCTGGCTTCTTTTACTTATTAGCATACATTTTTAACGTTCATCCATGTTGCAGCATGTATCAGTACTTTGTTTCTCATTCCTTTCTCAGTGATATGCCATCACATGGATATATCATATCAGGTAATGGACATTTGAGTTGTTTTTGTATTTTGGCTATTATGAATGATGCTGCCATGAACATTCATGTATAGTCTTCTGGGTGAACATATGCTTTCACTTTTCTTGGGTTCGTATCTAATGCTGGGATTGCTGGGTCATACTGTAACTCTATGTTTTGAAGATACTGTAACATCTACTTTTTGAAGAACTGCCATTTGTTTTCCAAGTAGCTATGCCATTTTACATTCCCATCAACAGTGTTTGAGGGTTCTAATTTCTCAGTATCCTCACCAATACTTATTGCTGAACATGTACGTGTCTTTTTAATTCTAGCCATCCTAGTGGATGTACAGTAATATCTCCTTACAGTTTTTTTTTTTTTAAGTAATCTCTACACCCAACATGAGGCTCAAACTTACAACTGCAAGATCAAGAGTCACGTGCTCTAATGACTGAGTCAGCCAGGTGCCCCTCCTTACAGTTTTCATTGGCATTTCCCCTAATAGGATATTGAGTATCTTTTCACATGTTTATTGTCCATTTGTGTACCTTCTTTGGACAAATGTCTGCTCAAATCTTTGCCCACTTTTAAACTGGGTTGCCTTTTTACTGTTCGCTGTAAGAGTTCCTTATATATTCTGGATACAAATACCTCACAAGATCTATCATTTGCAAAATTTTTTCCTATAGTCCCGTTATTTTAAAGTCTTCCTACCTTAAATTAGTACATAGTTCCTAAATCTCAATCCCGGACCAAAGTCCTGTTACCAACCAACAATCTGCCATAATTCCAATTTCCATATACCCAGATTTGTGGGTTATATCTGCCCTTGTGCTCCATCAACCAACTGCACTATCCTTCTACTATGCGGTGCATCTGCTTGTGGTAACTGCTACCTAGAACAAAACTTCCATTGCTATACATTCCTTCTCCCCTAACACCCATCCAGTCCACCTCAACCCTGAACTTTCCCCATCACACTGAACTTGCTCTGCCTATACCATACCCTAGCACAGTTCACTTGTGCCAGTTTGTGAATTACTACCCTACTTCATCAATTCTAATATGCCATCAAATTTAAGACCAACATTAATTTATGTGCCAAGAAAGAATAAAAAAACATCAACTATGGCATGTCTTTGATTATGAAGCCTCTCAATGTCAGAGACACCAGAATGCAGGGGGAAATGTCTCTTAGAATCAATGAAATACAGTAGTTCTACACAACAACTCTGTAAGGCTGGTATTGTTCCCGATGAGATCATTGAGGTTCAGCAGCTAAATGACCTATCAGAGGTCACAAAGTCAGTAGGTTGGTAGAACTGAGATCCAAATTCAGGTCTGACTCCAAAGCAACACCACTTCCATTACACTTTCTTTAATCTGCCACGTTAACATCAAAGCATGCAACATGCACCAGTTTAAAAAAGAAATCTTGTTACTCTTAAAATAACTTACCTTTAAAATTATAAACTGCTATTGCCAAATAGAAAAAAAATTAAAAGTTTCATTCAAAATGAAAACACTCCATTTCTTTTTTTTAATTTTTTTTTTCAACGTTTTTTATTTTATTTTTGGGACAGAGAGAGACAGAGCATGAACGGGGGAGGGGCAGAGAGAGAGGGAGACACAGAATCGGAAACAGGCTCCAGGCTCTGAGCCATCAGCCCAGAGCCTGACATGGGGCTCGAACTCACGGACCGTGAGATCGTGACCTGGCTGAAGTCGGACGCTTAACCGACTGCGCCACCCAGGCGCCCCGAAAACACTCCATTTCTACATTAAGAATAAAGGTCTAAGGATGGCAACATAAAACATTATACATACACACACACACTTTTTGATCTAGCAATTTCACTTCTGGAAATGTATCTTACCAATACATCTGTTCATAGGAAACAACATGTACAAGATTATTCATTATTGAATTTTTTTTAATCTAAAAGAATGGAAGCAACTTAAATGTTCTTCAGTAAATGACTGCTTAAATTATAAAACACTCACTCAATATGAATGCAGCCATTAAAAAAAGAATGACTTCATGTACTAATAATGTGGAGTAATCTCCAAGATATGTTGTTAAATAGTTTACCTATTTGCTTTATGGTGCATAAAATATCTCTGGAAAGATACACAAGAAAGATACACAAATACCATTACCTGTGGGAAGAACCCAACCTGGTTGCTGGGAGACACCGGATGGGAGGGAAAATTTACTGGAGGCTTTGAAATCCAAAACATGTGAATGAAAGAGGGAATCAAGGGGAAAGACCTAGACATATTAAACACAAACTCTTTAACAATAAAAGCAGAGCATGAGCGTGTGAAGACACCTGATTATAGTCCCAGCTCTACAACTAGAGAAGTGTTCCTGGAGGAGTCAACCTCTGTCTTGACTTTCAGTGTGAATGAGGAGTTTGCTTTGTATGATCTTTTAAAAGACTCCAGCTAATTTTAGTATGGCATGTTTAGCCCCTACACTGTGTCAAATGTAATTTGTATATGATATAAAGAATTCCTTTGTTTTTATGTGTATGATAAAATAGAAAGAATATCAGATTTTAAGCCAGGAAGGTTTGCTTACAGCCGTAGCTCCCACTACTTTCTAGCTGTAGAATTTGCAGCAAAGCACATCACTAACACAAAATACTATTACCTGGGAAGTTGAAGTTATAGCTACTTTCAAAAGTTTGTTACAAGGAGTCAAATAAGATGCATAAAAATTTACTAATATTTTTATGCCACTATGTAAAATGTAAATTATTAATATACACAGAATCCCCCTTCAGGTATTATAAACTAAGTGTAGGACTGAATGTGGATTTTGGAGTCTGTCAGGCCTGGATATCCCATTTGACTGGTATGAGATCTTGGGAAGGTTATTTAAATCTCTTTAGGGGCGCCTGGGTGGCTCAGTTGGTTAAGTGTCCGACTTCAGCTCAGGTCACGATCTCGCGGTCCGCGGGTTCGAGCCCCGCGTCGGGCTCTGGGCTGATGGCTCAGAGCCTGGAGCCTGCTTCCTCTCTCTCTGCCCCTCCCCCGTTCATGCTGTGTCTCTCTGTCTCAAAAATAAATAAACGTTAAAAAAAAAATTTAAATCTCTTTAATAAATCTTAAATCTCAATTTCCTGACCTATCAGATGACCATAATGATTCTCACTTGAAAGGGCTACTGTGGAGATTAAATGGCACGGTCAAATACCCTGTACACTGCTTAGCTCAAAGCAAGCACTTAAGGGGCGCCTGGGTGGCGCAGTCGGTTAAGCGTCCGACTTCAGCCAGGTCACGATCTCGCGGTCTGTGAGTTCGAGCCCCGCGTCAGGCTCTGGGCTGATGGCTCAGAGCCTGGAGCCTGTTTCCGATTCTGTGTCTCCCTCTCTCTCTGCCCCTCCCCCGTTCATGCTCTGTCTCTCTCTGTCCCAAAAATAAATAAAAAGCGTTGAAAAAAATTAAAAAAAAAAAAAAAAGCAAGCACTTAAAAAATGGTTCTCTTCCTTTCCAAACTTAGAAAGGAAAGACTGCCCCACAAAGCAGGTAACTAACCAACTCCTTTTGCTGCCCAGAGCCTGGCCTGTTACTTCCCTTTTCATTTCCTTTCCCTTCAATCCACTGCCACATACAAATATCCTAAAACCCATCTTAATTTCTCATCTCTTCTAGAACAGAGAATGAATGATCTGTAGGAGCACAACTAGAGGTAAAGGTGGCTGGTGATTTTCACAGCCCACGCTCTACTCTTAACAAATGCTAACAGAGCACCTACAATGTCTAAGGAGCTGAGGACGGAATCCAGGTCTCATGGGGCTGTGGCAGTTCTGTGGAAGGCTGACCGTCAACATATAAATATTTATAATATAGCAAAGGTCATATGACCTCTAAAGGAAAATAAAGGGGCTGACAGCAGCAGAAGCTAGCAAGGAGAATGTGATATTGAGGGCCAGGGAGGACTTTGCCGGCAATGTGACATTTGAGGACAAAATCCAAGGTCAGTGGAGAGAATCAGCCACGCTGCTATGTGGAGGAAGATCACTGCAGGCAGAGAGAACATCACATTAAAGGTAGTGATGTGAGAGTATGGGTGACATGGCTGAGCAGCAGCAAGGAGGGCAGCGTGGCTATGACAAGCAACGACAGGGAGAACAGTACATGAATGGAGGCAGTCAGAGCCTGTAGGCCATGGTAACGACTTTGGGTTTTATTCTAAATAAAATGAAAACCACTGCTGAGTTTGATGCTCTAATCTTACTCTATACTGGCTGTTGCCTTCCTTTCCCACTCTTGCTATGCAACTGACAGAAGTCTTCTGATACTTCTAATCCATAGGGATTAGCCAAGAACCATCCCACAGACGTAATCAAAGCAGTGTGTAGGTACATGGTGCTTATGATGCCCTTTAAGATGTTGTGACAAAAGATTTCTATTGATTCAAAGGGGGGGGGAGCACTTTATACATATTTAGAAAAATGTTGGTCAATTATACTTAAAAAATGTATTACTGAAATAATTTAAGTTTATTTATTTATTTTGAGAGAGTGAGAGGGAGAGCGCACACACGTGGGAGCAGGGAGGGGCAGAGAGAGAGGAGAGAGAGAATCTCAAGCAGACTCCATGCTGTCAGCCCAGAGCCTGACACGGGGCTCAATCTCACGAACCAGGAGATCATGACCTGAGCCGAAATCAAGAGTCGGACACTTAATTGACAGAGCCACCCAGATGCCCTTAAATAATACATTTTTAAATGTGCTTAATTATTTTATAGAAACATAGGTACAAATGAAGGATACTAACATTGTGAACTACCAAAGATATATATACACCCAGGCAAAATGTTCAATGAGCTTTGTTATTGTGAAAAACTATTAACAACCTAAAAGTCCATTAACAGGAAATGTTAAATGAATTATGGTAGATCCATTATAGAATAGTAAAGTGCCACTGAAAGAATGAGATAAGTCTCTATGTATGGATTTCAAAAGTATCCACGGTATATCAAGGTCATTCATTCAACAAATATTTGATAAGTACTTACTACTCAGGAGCTGGGGTACAGTCCTGAGAGAGAATGAAACTGATACGGCCCTGGTGCTTGTGGAGCTCACATCTTAGTAAGGGTGACAATACATAAGCAAGCAGAATAAAGATGACAATTTTTGAAACAAGTGCTACAAAACAGAACAGACCTATGCGGATCGAGAATGGATGGGGGATGGGGCTTGTTTTTAAAAATGACATTACCAAATACTATAGCCATGGGTCTATAGCACAGGTGAACTTAAAAAAAAAAAAAAAAAAAAAAAAGGCCTTATTGAACCTCTTCTCCTAATAACAATAAGAACTAAATTTCTCATGGCTTCCATTTCAAAGTGGGAGAGAAGGAGAGAATGTTCTCACCAGAGGTTTCCTCCAAACCACAAGCCAGGAGGCTGGGCCAGCACTTCTCAGAAAGTGGTTCTGTCTATTCACACCAAGGACTACCCTTCTTACTTCTGATTATTTAACCTCATTTATCCACCCAGCAATTCTTGGCTTCTATGAAATCCCTCCTTGCGGCACACAAATTTAAATCAGACTAGATCACTGGATAAATTTAAACTCTTTTAAGTGGAGACAAACATGGTTCCTATCAAAAGGAACCATACATTCGTCTTACAAAAATACCCAAATATGTAGATTTAAAAAGTCAAGAGCTAAATGGCATGTGTCCACAGAATTTAAGACTTTACTCACACCATTTAAACGTCCCAAATTACAGCTTGTCTATATGTGCACAGCCTAATTTCACAGTACAAGAATGCCACATCAATCGCAAACCACACGAAGAGAAAATAAATACGCAACTAAATTCTGAATCACATTTGTATGTACTTAAGTCAGCTACTAAAACTATTACTCTGTTTAGTAAAAGTACTTTTACAGTGCTTACTTGCAGATTCAAGAAAAGGTTTACTCACTGTAGTGGGCTGAACTGTGGCACTCAAAAAAAGACGAACTCCTAACACCCCAGTACCTATGAATGGGACCTTATTTAGAAATAGGGTCTTTGCAGATACAATTAAGTTAAGGATGTACAGATGCAATCATCCTGGATTTAAATCAAATCCTTGCATCTTTATAAGAGAAAAGAGTAGAAGATCTGAGACACAAACAGACAAGACCCAGAACGGAAGGCCACGTGAAGGCAGAGACAGAGACTGGAGTAATGTGTCCACACAAGCCAAGTACAACAAGGGCTGCCAAGAATCACTGCAAGCTGGGAGAGAGGCATGGAACGGGATTATCACTCAGAGCCTCCAGAGGAAAACTAACTCTGCCGACAACTTGACTTCAAGGTTTTGGTCCCCCAAACCATGAGCGAATACATTTCTATTGTCTAAAGCTACCAAACTTGTGCTAATTTGTTATAGCAGACCTAGGAAACTAATACACTCATCTATAAAATATGAACTCCTTCCTTCTCCCTAATAATTTTTTTGTGTGCATTTTACAAGCCCAAGAAAAGTGAGTGAAAAAACAGAATAGTTTTCTATTCACAAGCTAGTAGAACTGAAAAACTGAGCTGCCTTCATAGTAGCAGCGTTACAATCTACTGCAAAAAGATATACATAGACACATGAAGTAAGTTTTCGTTCTCTGGACTAGAAAGATTCAGTTGGTCAACAAAAACACAAAAAGTGAAAGAAAGTAAATGGATTTAAATGGTTCTAACTTTGGGGAAAGTAGTCAAAAAAATATGATAAAGTCAAGAATTCATAACTAATTGTATTATTTTTAGTTGTTGTTTAATTATAAAACAATACAGCCTCATTCATTGTGAAATTTGGAAAATCGTAAGAAAAAATGTTAAACTCACCTTCAGAATCAAATCCTGTCCTCACAATTTCTCCCCTTAATTGCTCAAGTAAGGCCCATCATTACAGGCCTTTGTTTACAATCAAGTTAATATGGCAGTTACACAACTATGAAATTGAGGGTCTACAATGGAAATTCTGATCTAATTTTAACATAAGCCTTATAATTGAAACACACAAATGGGAACTACAAGGAGAGGCTATTGTCATGGGGGTTTCCGACAAGGTGCTTTCCCTTGATCATTTTGGGTCCTAAACTGTTCTGGTCTCTAATCATAATTTACATATCAACCAAGCACTTGATTTTAGAAATAATATTTTTAAGTGGTGAAAAGCAGCCGATGAAGATCAAAATATTAACAAGTTTTATTCAAGAGTTTGACTAATGATCTCCCACATTTCACTTTCATTTTATTTTCTCAAAAATAATTATCAGATAGATAGATGGCACAAAAGGTAGGTAAAGAGGAACAGCTAGTAGCTGCCACGCAATTGTGCAGGTTGAAACACTGAGAAAGAAAACTGTTGCCAAACCAAATCTCTGAATGCAGGTTAAACAGTAATGGTTTTGTTGAAAACAAAAATTTCACTAACTCCAGGTACATTTTCAATCTGTTCTGCCATCTAAATATGTTTGTTCAAAATTACACAGCCTCCCCACTCCTTCAGTGTGGGCTACACACAATGACTTCCTTCCGAAGAACGTGGAACACAGGGGGAAGGAGACTAGTAGCTTTAGAGCAGAGAAACCACACACACACTATCCTCAGCCAGACAACTATGGTCAACATCAAGAGTCAAGAATCGTGTTGACAGTGCACACCCTTGATGTGATGTGATAAGCATGGCACTTTCCACCTGTGTCTTCCTCCCCAAAACCCAAAACCCCAGTCTGGTCATAAGAAAAACATCAGACAAATTCCAATAGAGGGGCATTCTACAAAAATACTTGCTAAGTTCTCTTCAAAATGGTCAAGGTCACCAAAAAGAAAGGAAGTCAGCCAAGAGGAATCTAAGGAAACATGACAATGAAATGTAATGCAGTATCCTGATGGGACCACAGAACAGAAAACAGATTATTAGGTAAGAACTATGGAAACCTGAATAAAGTATTAACTTCGGTTAATAATAAAGTATCAATATTGGTTCATTAGTTATTAAAAAACATACCATATAATTTAAGAGGTTAATAATAGAGAAACCGGGTGCTGGGTATATAGAAACTTTTGTTTTATCTTCTCAATTTTTCTGTAAACCAAAACTTTTTTTAAAATTTTTTATTTTTTTGAGAGAGCGAGCAGGGGAGGGGCAGAAAGAGAGGGGGAGAGAGAGGCGCAGAGAGAGAGAGAATCCCAGGCAGGCTCCACATTGTCAGCGCAGAGCCCCAAGTGGGGCTCAAACTCACAAACCCTGAGATTATGACCTGAGCCAAAATCAAGAGACAGGCGTTTAAATCCACGCACCCCTAAAACTTTTCTCAAATAAAGTCTATTTTTAAAAAATTTACATGAAAATCATTTCCAGAAAAATAGTAATTAAGGTCTCAGTTTTCTAATCACCTACATATAAAAGCTATGGAAAACTAGGGCCACTAAGCAGTTTCTTCTAGCACTAAGATTACATCTAGATTTTGCAAGACTGATAATTAAGGTACTCAGGGGCAAGATAAAGGGAGGCTAGACCTACACTACCTTTCAAGCAAATCAGATGATTTACAGTGATAAGGGTGTGAAAGCCCCAAGTCTCATAATCACAGAGCTACTTATAAATATGATAATCTCAAACCAATAAAAGTAACAAAAAATAGTTCAGAAGAGATTCTTCTAAAGCAGAAACTTACGTGCAGAAGTTTGGTCGTTCTTCACCATGGACTAAAATAAACATTATGTCCCTAAACACAAGGACTCCCCATTTCCTCATTTACATAATGAGAAGTGACTTTGGCACAGTGCAATATTCAAAGGATACTCACAAGATAATACTATATCATAAATAAAAACATAACATTCTTAGTCTTTCACTTCACTGGAATCTGCTAAAAGCAACAAATTCAGGTAAAGTGTACTAATACTTTGTCACTGAGGTAGGCGTCAGTATGAAGCAAGACAATCAACCACAGGAGAAAGACAGAATGGATGCAAGAGGGGAAAGTAGAAGTCATCATGAACTACTTATTAACATTTACCAGGCCCTCCTCTTAAATATTTGCCTCCTCCTGCAGAAGTGTTCTGAAGAAACTCTCATTTCAATCAACACTTAAGTGAGATGACCCTAAAAACTGCTACACTGCAATTCAGCAAAAGTGGGCGTCTAAATGCAAGTCAGACATTGGAGATAACAAAAATAAATTGAGTAACAGTTCTTGCCCTCCGGGTACATCCTCATGGTCAAACCAGAGGCAAGAAAACAAATCCCATCTTTTGTTGACTCTAGGATGCCATCAATTGGAAGATGCATCCTATCTACAAAGACATTAAAATACGAATTTTTTAATGTCTCAGGGTGCCTGGATGGGTGAGTCAGTTACACGTCCGATTCTAGATCTTGGCTCAGATCATGATCTCACGGTTGATAGATCGAACCCCACGCCGGGCTCTGTGCTGATAGTGCTGAGCCTGCTTGGGATTCTCTCTCCCTCTCTCTCTGTCCCTCCCCCACTCACACACTTGTGCTCCCTCACTCTGGCTCTCTCTCAAAAATAAAGAAACATTTTAAAAAGTTTATTAATGTCTCGGAATGGATAAGATATTACAGTTTCTGAGTGATAATGCTAGGGTGAGTTTAGCAAAAAGTACCATGGAAGCAGAGATGTGGATGCACTACCAACTGACACTGCTACCTTCACAGTTCTGGGGTGCAGGTGTCACTTGAGCAGTGCCACAGCTTGTGATCCTCTACATCAGTGGGGAAATACAATTCAAAAATTATTCATACATCTTGCCAGGAACAAATTTATTTACAAAATGCAAGACAGACCTGTAAAGATGCAGTATATCTTTATTAATAAAATATTTTAGAGCCAACATGAATAAATTCATATTGACATTTCACTAAATTATTTGGGAAACAAAATGCGCCGGACATTTCTTTAGTTCTAAGAAACGTCATTTTATCAACAGGAAACTCAGAGGTGAGAGAACTTACCAGTTTTTCCTTTTGACCTTCCTTCACAAAACAAATCATACCCAAGCTTTCAAATGTATGAAGAGAGCAATCATCAACTACACTTCTAAAAGAGAATCAGGCCAGAGCGCCTGGGAGGCTCAGTCGTTAAGCATCTATCTGAGTTTGGCTCAGGTCATGAGCTCACAGTTCGTGAGTTCGAGCCCTGTGTAGGGAGACCACGAGCCCCGCTTCTCTCCCCCCTCCCCTCGCTTGCGCCCTCTCTCTCTCAAAAGTAAACAAATAAATACATAAAGGAGAATCAGTCCATTTTTAGAGACAGCAGGAAGAGCAAAATCATTTTCATGTTTTTCCCCTTCAGTCAGGACTAACACTCTACTTTAGAACAGGAAAACCCTGTCTCTGCAAACTCCTTAAGGCCATGCACATAAACCCTAGAGAAATATTTGTTGAATGAATGAATCACTATCGTAATAAATCCTATTTTTGGACGTTCACTCTTTTAACACTACAGTGCCCAGGGATGAAATGGCATCTGTTCAGGTAGGTGCCCTTAGAAGCAAACCCCTTGTTCCACGGCAGTATTCCTGTGCCTAACCAATGGGACTCTCACCCAGTCTCCCAGGACAAGCTTCCCTGCTGTGGTCATCACAAAAGAGCCAGACTCGGCCAGGCCATGGAACAGCTGAGGCAAAAGAAATATTTCCTGAGGAAGGCAGACAGTGTACAGTAAAGACAACCGAAATACAGATATTTTATTGATTCTTTCAGTCCCCACTTTTGAGGCTATTCAAAAGTCACTGCAGATCAGACTTGCAGAAAAATTAAGTTTTACATTTCAAACTCCTTCAGGGACACATACATCAGATACACATTGAGTCACATGTATTGATTTGGCAACAATACCTCTACAGAGTTTATCATGTGCCAGGCACTAAGTATTTTGCTTACATTAGTTCACTGAAACCTCACAAGAAGTCCATGAGGTAGTAAGTACTTGTTATTTGTCTCCATCTTACAGGTGAGGAAAAGGAGACATAAGAGGTTCAGTAACTTGCTCAAAGCCACAGGCAGTAAGTGGTAGAGACTGATTCCAAGCAGTCTGGCTCGATTAGGTGCCCAAAACCACTACATTACACTGAGAGCTACCTTCGGAAAACAAAATAAATGTATTGCCTCTATTTTGTCTGTATTTATGGAGTAAAATGTCCAGACCTCAAATCTGCCCCACACATCTCAGTCAACCTTGACACTGGTAATAAGCTGGCCAGCAGGCAAAGGAGTGTTTCCTAGGTATGTATCACCGGCATTGCAATAAACACAGATATAAAACTATCCAGACTCCCTTCCACCTTCTGAGAGCACGATAACTACAAGTTCACCATACATAATGATTTCTCCTTCCCCTTTAAAGTGTTATCAAAATATCTCATACCCAATACTAAACTGACAAAAGGTCATGATGCTACCCAAGACTTATGGTAGAAAAATACAAATAAGTTTTATTTTTCCAAGTACAAAATGGTTACACAACCAAAACAATAGAAACTTGCAGGATAAACTAGCAAAAACAGATGCAAGAGAATCCAACATGATGAGATAAAGGAAGTTAGTTCCATTCAACCCATACTGAGTCTAAGATCTCTTACCTTAAGGCACTCACAGTAAGCAAGCTGTCAGCCCAAAAGAGGAAAAGAAAGAGCTTACTAGAGAAATGATAATAAGATTATAAAATTCTAGACAACTCAACTGTAATCATTTACATACATGCAACAAAGTAATCACTTTACAAATGTTTAAAGAACAAGAAATGATAGGGGCAGGGGTAGTCACAGTGTGAAAAGAATATAAAGATGAGTTAAGTAAAGGTCTTCCTGCATAATTGATTTATTTAGTTGTAGCACACTGTCTACTCACTCCATCCCACAAAAAAGCCACATTCATTTGAGGTCATTTTTACCTCTTGCTATTTCCTCTTCAGTGAGTCTGCAAAGTTGTGAGGCACGGTAGTGATCCTACTCATTGAACAGAAAGCAATTGAGTGAAACATACAAGCAACCAGACCTCTGGCACCCTGTGAAACCACAAGAGAGCAAGATCTTTTTTTTCCCCATGTTCTAACACATTTTTTAAAGTCTTTTTCTTAAGCAGCAGCATACCTTGAATGATTGCATGCTTGTCTAAAGTCACATGCTCTCTACCTAAAGTCAGGTCAACTGACACTGAAACTGGAGAGTAAGTCAAAAAAAATTTTTAAGTCAAAAATTTTAAAAGAGCTTCATTAAGCAACACTCATTTACTTGTTCATTTCCCTAATTTCAATCTATAAACAAAAGCAATGGAAAATTTTTCCTGTAGAAACTCATTCATACTTAGTCTTCAAAATGAAACCAGGTTGGCCCAGAGATTTGCCTTAATCAATTTTTTAGTGCTTTCAGGAAAACTTATGTAAAAAGCAGAGGAAAGGAATTTTTCTGAAAGGCACTAAATATACTGTGTTTGTATAAAACTGCATGGATTGACAAAAATAAAAATACTAAATAATTTATTTCGAAATTTATTTTTCAAGATCCTAAAAGCAATTATGAAAAGAAACAGGATATAAGATATGGGAAAACCTTGAAAATACAAGTTAATCTTCTTAGTAACTTAAGCAACATAATGATAAAAGATAAACTGACTGTAAAGAACTAAATACAGGTCAATACTTTTAAACCTTTGGGGACTGTCCATAATACAGTCTCCCCTTCTACTAGCACAGAAGAGCTAGCTAATCGGGAGCAAATTTTATATTTTCTCAATACATTTCTCTTAGTGGAAAGGTGGTGGAATGGAGCAGGGAACTCCGTAAGGATGGCACTGAAGTCCCTTATTCTTTATACTTACTCTCTGAAGAATGATCAAAAAGTACCAAAATATCTAAAGTCCCAGCGGAAGGTAGGGGTTAAACCCGAATCTGTTTGCTACTTCTGCCATGTCCTGTGTTCTGTTGGTGCACCTTTGTTTCATCACTCCGGAGTGAGTGGGAGTAGGGAGCAGGGAGTGGTCAACTTGCTAAGACCACTTTAGCCCACCTATTCCCACTTCAGCCTGGTGGGAGGAGATCCTTGTTACTGAACAAAATCTCAGAAATAGATCCTTTCCCTCCCACCCACCCCCAACTTGTTTCTGGCCCAAAGTCTAGTCTCCAGTTCAAATTCTGACTCATTCCTGAAGTTCTTCCTTTCCTGTGTTTTCTTATCAGTAAGACCTCCCTACTCTCATTTGAGCTAACCCCTGTCTTGGGACAGAATTAGAATGCCTGAATTGGGGCACCTGGCTCAGGCAGTTGGGCGTCGCGCATCCTGATTTCAGCCCAGGTCATGATCCCAGGGTGGTGGGGTTCAGCCCCACACTGGGCTCTGTGCTGAGCATGGAGCCTGCTTGGGGTTTTCTCTCTCTCTCTCTCTCTCTCTCTCTCTCTCTCTCTCTCTCTACCTCTACCACGCTCAACACTCGGAAGGAAGGGAGGGAGGGGAATCCTGAAGAGTCCTAAGACCATAAGAAGAAAAAATTAAGAAAGAAAAGAACCTTGCTACACATATACAAAAATCAGGTCCAGAAGTGGTAAAAGCCAGTTCCGCCAAACTTTCAGGGAGCAGATAATTCCAGTAGTACACAGATTCAGAGAAAACGAAAGGAGGAAATATTCCTCAATTCATGAGGCCTGTAAAATCTAGATACCAAATCAGACAAGGACATTAGGTAAAATGAAAATTACAGGTCAACTTCACTAAACCATTAAAAAAAAAAAAAAAAAGCCCATAAATAAAATATTAGCAAACAGAATCCAACAGTATGTAAACAATATGTAAACAAGAATGCACATTATGAACCTATTCCATGAATCCAGAACAGAAAGATACATTGGCTTTTTTTTCTTGAAAAGTTACAAATATAATTCACCACATGAACAGATTAAAGGAAAAATAACGTGATCATAACAGATACGGGAAAAGCATGAGAAAATGTCACACCTGATCTTAAAAATACATAGCAAGTGGGACTAGAGGAAACTAAAAACCTGCAGAAATATTTTTTTAACAGTGAAACTTTAAAAATCAAGAACAAAGCACTGGGTGTTGTATGGAAACCAATTTGTCAATAAATTTCATAAAAAAAAAAAAAATCAAGAACAAGAAATAATGTCCACTATTTATTTATATTTATTATTTATTATTCATTTTATTACATTTATTCAACACTATATTTTAAAGTCCTAACCAATGCAATATGAAAAAACAAAATTGAAAAAAAATTATTTGATATGTTTATTAATACAGAAAACCCCACAGAAGATACAGATTATTGCCAACGGAATTCTACAAGGTGTTTGGATACAAAAATCTATATAATGATCCCCAGAACCCCCTCCCAAAAAAAGCCATTTCTGTACACAAGCCATTACAAAACTTAAGCCAAACAGACGATGCCATTTATAATAGCAACAGTAAATATACAGTAACTGGGAGTAAATCTAATAAAATATATTCTAGACCTTTATAGAAAGAAATTATAAAGCTTTAAATAAAGGCCAGAGCACCTGGGTGGCTCCATCAGTTAAGCATCCAACTCTTGATTTTGGTTCAGGTCATGATCTCACAATTGTGAAATCAAGCCTCCATGTCTGGCTCTGTGCTGAGCGTGCAGTGCAGCCTGCTTTGGATTCTCTCTCTGTCCCCTCACCGCCCACACACACACACACACACACACAACACACGTGCACAAACATACACACACACACACCCTCTCTCTCATTCTCTCTCTAAATAAACATATAAAAACGAAGGAAGGAAGGAAGGAAGTCAGGCAGGCAAGCAACTGGTCAGCTGGCCAAAGGCAGGGGGAGATATATCTGAAGTGAAAAGCATTCTATGTTCATGGACATAATTGTCAAAATGTCAATTTTCCTTTATATGATACAATCTAAAATAAATAAACCTGTTGAGTTTACCACTGAACTTGACAGAACCACAAGATGGTTATAAAATTTATAAACAGGAAAAATACCCGAGAAATTCTTTACAAGAGTCAGCTCCATGAGAATTTTTTGCTTTGGTCAGTGAGGTTTTGCCAGCACTTATAAAGTTCCTAGCACATAGTACTGGCCACAAATAATTCGTTCAATGAAATTTTTATTGAATGAACACATCAGCAAGGCTTGTCCTAACCATTTATAAAATTAAGAAAGAATGACATATGGGAATGCAAGCTGGTGCAGCCACTCTGGAAAACAGTATGGAGGTTCCTCAAAAAAACTAAAAATATAACTACCCTACGACCCAGCAATTGAACTACTAGGCATTTATCCACGCGATACAGGTATGCTGTTTTGAAGGGACACATGCACCCCCATGTTTATAGCAGCACTATCAACCATAGCCAAAGTCTGGAAAGAGCCCAAATGTCCATCGATGGATGAATGGATAAAGAAGATGTGGTATGTAAGTATGTATGTGTGTGTATATATGTATATATACATGTATGTATATGTACATGTATGTATATGTATGTATACATACACACAATGGAGTATTACCTGGCAATCAAAAAGAATGAAATCTTGCCATTTGCAACTACGTGGATGGAACTGGAGGGTATTATGCTAAATGAAATTAGAGAAAGACAAAAATCAGATGACTTCACTCATCTGAGGACTTTAAGAGACAAAACAGATGAACCTAAGGGAAGGTAAATAAAAATAATATAAAAACAGGGAGGGGGACAAAACAGAAGAGACTCATAAATATGGAGAACAAACTGAGGGTTACTGCAGGGGTTGTGGGAGAGGGAATGGGCTAAATGGGAAAGGGGCATTAAGGAATCTACTCCTGAAATCATTGTTGCACTATACGCTAATTTGGATGTAAATTTTAAAAAAATAAAAATTAAATTTAAAAAATAATAATAATACTGGGGATGTAACATACAACATAATGACTATAGCTAACACCATAGTTATGGTATATATTTAAATGTTGCCAGGAGTTCTCATAAGAAAGAATAAAACTTTTCTGTAAAAAAAAAAAAAAAATGACATGGACATAGGAATAGGCAAAAAGACTAACAGAACATAATAGACGGCCCCAAAAAATCCACATACTATATAAGATTATCTGACATATAAAGAAGCAGAAGAGCAGATCATAGGAGAAGGTGCTGGAACACTGCTTAGGGATGGGGAAGAGTGGGACGGGGAGGCAGGAATTCTAAAGGACCCATAAATCTATAAACGAAGCATGCATTATCCTTAGAACCTCTCTAGAAAAGTCTCACAAATTCCCATTTTCTACATATATTTAGATGTTATTCTATCTGAAAAAAATATATAGTGCTTTACCTGGAACAGTAACGGTTAATGATGTAAGTGCTTACTATATCTTAGCTATTATTACATCTGAGCCCTCAAACTCACCTTACTGGGAAGCCTTGCTTTAACCACCTCCTAGCTTTGTAACCCTGGAGAGGTTATTTGATGACCTTCATTTCACTCATCTACAAAATGAGCTTACACAAATACCTGACAACAGACTGGTGGAGTTTGGTTTTTGTTTTTTGGTTTTTTTAATCCTTTTAGGTTTTTTATTTTATTTTTTTTTTTAATTTTTTTTTTTTCAACGTTTATTTATTTTTGGGACAGAGAGAGACAGAGCATGAACGGGGGAGGGGCAGAGAGAGAGAGAGACACAGAATCGGAAACAGGCTCCAGGCTCTGAGCCATCAGCCCAGAGCCTGACGCGGGGCTCAAACTCACGGACGGCGAGATCGTGACCTGGCTGAAGTCGGACGCTTAACCGACTGCGCCACCCAGGCGCCCCAGGTTTTTTATTTTAGAATGCCAGTTAGTTTACAGATTTCAGAGTTTACAGTTAGTTACCAGCTTTCAGAATTGATAGTTAAGAACTTGCATTTTCAAATCCAAGAATATAGTGTGTTTTTCTATTTCTTTAAGTCTTCTTTGTGAACCACAGTAGCATTTTTAGGTTTCTTGATAAAAATGTTACACATTTTTTTGGCGTGTAAAAGAACTTTTTGTTTGCTGTCGTACAAGGGGCCTCTTCTTCCATTCTATCTTCTATTTGGTTTGTAAAACGGTAATTTTTTACACGGAATACTACTGTGCCGTACAGAACGGAGTAGTGATTGGAGCAGCAGCAGCAACTGATCCCATTTTGAGGGAGGATGGAGTTTAGTATCTCAGTAGACTTTTCTCCATGTACTTACACAAATTTAAGACTTTCTGTCTGGGAATATTATAGAAAAGCATACAGCAAAACATTAACACATTAGAACCTCTACAACATAATTTGGTTTTCCTTCCTTGAACAGCACTAAACATGACCTCATTATCCCCTGGCATGGAACCCAAAGATAGTAGTAAACGCTTCAGAAGAATATGTACAAATCTGAAGATCTCAGGGCATATACCTAATGCTTTATTTTTCACCAGATGAGAAACAGTGACAGCTTAACACTACAACCATATGTTATATAGCTTCTAAAATGCTGCTATTATATAATTTTTAGCATTTTGTATACTGAATTTTAGCATTTCTGTGCCAGGAAGTGTGCCATTGTTAACTATTTTACAGATGCTTAAATTGTATTTAAATTATCAAGTTTCACTGATTCTGAAATTTGTTTAGTAAGACTTTTGAAAGCTAAGCAATGATTAAAAAAAATAATAAGGGGTAAACGTTCTATATCTTTACTCCCATTCACATAACAAAATCAGGAGTTCCAATTCAATTTAGGACATCGTTTCCAGTAAGAGTAAAATGTGTGAACTTCCTATGTTTAGCACACACTGGCTGCCCCCCAGAACTGCCCCTTCTGTACCTCATTTGTAGTTTACCACAGCTACCCTCATCCGAACTTCAGATTACAACTTGAGCCCTGAATTTCAGTTCCATACCCTCTGAGCACTCAAGCCCTTGCTTTGTTAGTATATTATTTTGAACTTCTAATTCTTATGTTGTTCCACAGAAAGCATGCGTCATTATTTCTCTTGTATTGGGGAGGAGAAGGGGGCCTCTCTCCCTCAGTATTTTTTTTTATTTAAAAAAAATTTTTTTTAAACGTTTATTTATTTTTGAGACAGAGAGCATGAACAGAGGAGGGTCAGAGAAAGAGGGAGACACAGAATCTGAAACAGGCTCCAGGCTCTGAGCTGTCAGCACAGAGCCCGACGCGGGGCCTGAACTCACGGACCGCTAGATCGTGACCTGAGCCGAAGTCGGACGCTTAACCGACTGAGCCACCCAGGCGCCCCTCTCCCTCAGTATTTTGTTCCTTCTCTTCACAGTCCTTGGCACTAAAGTGCTCAGTGGATACTACTGCCTGACATCCAGTCCTGTCTAAGTACTAAGTACTTAGAAACTAAGTACTACACTATTATGGGATCCCAGGCATTTGAAAGAATACTGTAACATGCACTACCCAGATTTATGTTTAGCCTTTAGCAGTGAAGGCAAACTGCAAACATAAAATTCATTTAAAAAAAAAGTCTGTCCCCTACTGGGGGTGGGAGGGTGGGGACATAGAGCAACCAAGCAGTTGAAATTCATGTCATATCTTACATAATTTAAATGTTAAGCAGAGAAAGCAAACATTGCAAATCTATTAAAAGTATGATTTGGCTTTTTAGCTCAGCTGTGGCAAACTAGGCATTCATTTGTTAAAGAAAAAAAACAACTCAGATAAAGCAGAAATAGCACAAACCAATTAATACAAATTAAGTCAAAACAACAGTGGTGTTTTAAGACATACTCTGCATGCATGAGTTTCATTATACAAGATGTTATAGTTAAAATACCACTAAGTGTACTCAAAATGATATGTAAAAATAAAAATAGCTGAACAAAGGGTGGTCAAACCTCAAAACAAGTGCTATAACCACCACCCAAAAATGCAAAATAGAGGAAGTGGTCTTTTTCAGAGTTTAAGAGGGAAAGAAATTCTCATTCTATCTAACTTTATTCCACTGGGGAAGGGAGTCCCATGGAGGAAAATCAGTTTCATGCTCTTCCTGTGTGTTAAAAGAACAAATACTCTGTCGTTACTAACACTAAAAAAGGCAAGCAGTATTGTGTTAGTGTCAGAAACATTTTTATCTGTACCAGCAAAACTGACTTTTAATTTGCAGAAACTGCAAAAACAGTCTGCAATAGTTTGCATGTACACACACACACACTCTCTCTCTCTCTCTCTCCCTAAAAGAAGCACAGAAGGCTTACTCCAAGAGAATAACCGATTATCCTATCAATTTTCACTTGATTTCATTTGAAAGTCATCAGTTACCACTGCTACTAGAATTATGACAACATGAATTCATGCAATAAAACCCAAACAATATAAATTCTCCCCTACTTAACCAATCTCTAAATGCTTTAGGGAAAGAGAAAATGTGCACTACCTACTTCACCTCCCAACCAGCTCTTCATAGATTTGCACACATTCTTGCCCACAGCCACAACTCCTGAGGAGAAAAAACACTCATGGATGAAAAGGTGACTTACTCCCCACCCACACTACAGGTAATGAAGATAAATGCTGCTCCTTAAAAGTCACTGTAAAATAAAGACCATAAAACACAGGTCAAACATGAGAAAGTATGGAGGGAAAAATACAAAGAGGCCAAACCAGTAATCGTGATCAAGTGGCTTTAGTAGAAAAAAAAGCTCAACAGGATTTCTTTTTATTTTTTTTAAGGTTCATTTATTTGGGGAGGAGGGAGTGGGAGTGGGAGAGGGGCGGAGAGAGGGAGAGAGAGAATTCTGAGCAGGCTCCACATTGTCAGTGCAGAGCCCGACAGAGGGCTTGACCCCACAAACTATGAGATGACCAGAGCCGGTATTAAGTCCTACACTTAAATGACTGAGCCACCCAGGCACCCCAGGATTTTTTTTTTTTAACTAAGCAATATTTTAATATATATACATACATAAATTTTTTTTTGGTTTCTTTCCTGAGAATGATTTTTCTTTTATTTTTATTTTTATTTTTTACTTTTATTTTTTATTTTTTAAAATTTACATCCAAATTAGTTAGCATATAGTGAAACAATGATTTCAGGAGTAGATTCCTTAATGCCCCTTACCCATTTAGCCCATCCCTTCTCCCACAACCACTCCAGTAACCCTCAGTTTGTTCTCCATATTCATGAATCTCTTCTGTTTTGCCCCCTCCCTGTTTTTATATTATTTTTGTTTTCCTTCCCTTAGGTTCATCTGTTTTGTCTCTTAAAGTCCTCAAATGAGTGAAGTCATCTGATTTTTGTCTTTCTCTAATTTCACTTAGCATAATACCCTCCAGTTCCATCCACGTAGTTGCAAATGGCAAGATTTCATTCTTTTTGATTGCCGAGTAATACTCCATTGTGTATATATACCACATCTTCTTTATCCATTCATCCATCAATGGACATTTGCTCTCTTTCCATACTTTGGCTATGGTTGACAGTGCTGCTATAAACATGGGGTGCATGTGTCCCTTCGAAACAGCATACCTGTATCTCTTGGATAAATACCTAGTAGTGCAATTGCTGGGTCGTAGGGTCCCAGGATTTCTTTTTAAATAAAATCTAACAATGTGGTGCTCAGAAGGCTAACAACAAAAGGGTGGGCAAAAAAATGCATCAAACTGAGTCCACAGAAGAAATCAAGTATGAAAATATCAGTATTGAACATGGTAAAATTTATTTGGCAACAGCTACAGCCAGATTCTTAAATGCCATCATGAAATAATGGAATGATATTATTTAGGCAACAAAAAGTATGAATCGGTGCAAAAGCTATTAGAACCACTGGAAGTTGAAAAAAATATTATGGCACATAGTCAAAAATATAGGACACAAAGCAGAGAAGATTCAACCAAATTTTATCCTTTCAAGCAGAGGCAGATTTGCCACAAAATGAACGAAGATTGGGCCCTTCATTCACTCATGCCCTTCATTTACACGAATGACTTCTTTTCTCATTCTAAATAAATATCCATCCGTGTATATAATTCTGTAGCCTCTTTCTTAAAGGGGGAACGCCAAAACTACACAGGCTTTGGGCCCCTCAACATTTGAAAGATATCTTCTCTAATGTCCAAAAATTCCAGAATGCTAAAAATAGAATAAAAGAGCAGAAATCAACCAAAATTTAAATTTCAAATATAAAATAATTTGAATGAGAAAAAAATTAAAACAAGATTTCTACAAATACCAAATGACTAATGCAATTTTCACAGGTGAAATCATAATTTTGAATGTTTATCAAAAGAAAAAAACAAAGCAATAAAATATAAAACTTTAAAAAAAATGATTAAACCCAAAGGAAAACAGAACATAATAAAAGATAAAAACAAAGATCTATCAATTGATAGCACTGACAATTTAAGAACTAATACTTTGGGATGGGGGTGGAGACCATTCTAGAAAATCTAAATGAGTACCACTGGGCAGGAATAGCTTAGTCATCTTGGATTCCGTGAAAAAGAGGCAGTATGTTGGCATTTGGTAGCACTCAAAAAAAAAATATCCAGAAAATACATATATTCAAGGGAAAGAGGCTGTAACAAAAATAAGATAAAGATACTCTTCTACACAGACCTATAATAGAATTAAAATGCTTCATTATGGTAATATTTTCACAAAATTTAAAAAAGAAAAAAAAATTACACACAAAGCTGTTATCTCAAAAAGGAGAGAAGTGAATTAACGGAAGATAAAACGGACAAAATTCTCTAAGAACTAGGAACAAAATGAGTATCTGGAATAATGACCATGGTGATAAGCCCAGATTTTTAAAATGCACAATTTAAAACTCTTGATGCATGTGAAGATGAATATGTCATCCCATTCATCCTACAAGACAAATATGATCTTGATCACAGCTTTTATGTACCCAGAAAAGGGAAATAAACACACATACGATTAATACAATTAAAGTAAACCAGAGACTGACCAGGTAAAATGATAGTATATAAAATTCTTCAGTGTACTAATATACCCTAATCAAGTGATGTATATCCTAGATATTTCTTACCAATTCAACATCAAGGGATACGACTAATAATGGTCTAACAATAACAAATGCCAAAGAGCATCTGATAAAATTACACTGCTAATAGTAACATTAATAAAAACCCTCATAGGATACTTAATCCAAAAAATCTGTAAAATTTTTTATATGATGTAGAGAAATAAAATCAGAAGCAAAACAAGGACATCTACTACCACGTTTATTTTGATTTTAACTATTTTGTTATTTTTAAAATTTAAAAGTTCTGGCCAATGGAGTAAAACTATAGATATAGGATGTAAATATTAAAAGGGAAGAAATATGTATAGAGACAGATGTTATCAACTTATGGTGATCATTTCCCATTATATGTAAACATTGAATCGTTATGATGTACATTTGAAACTAGTATATTTCCATTATATGTCAACAAATAACATTATGTAATAATATAGTATATAATATATATCACATTATATATAATAGAAACGAACAACAAGTCAAGGAGAAAATATTTACAATACATATAGCTGACAAAGGACTTGTATTTCAAATTTATTTTTTTTTAAACGTTTATTCATCTTTGAGAGACAGAGAGAGACAGAGCATGAGCGGGGAAGGGGCAGAGAGAGGGAGACATAGAATCTGAAGCAGTCTCCAGGCTCTGAGCTGTCAGCACAGAGCCTGACACGGGACTCGAACTCATGAACCGAGAGATCATGGCCTGAGCCGAAGTCGGCCACTCAACCGACTTAGCCACCCAGGCGCCCCCCCTTTTCTTTTTAAACGAAGGACTTAATTTCAAATGGAAGAAGCCTTGCAGCTCAGTTACACCAACAACCCAATTTTTTAAAAAGACAAAGGATTTTAAGAGACAAATGGGATGTACATAAAAAGATGTTCAGCGTCATCAGAGAAAAGCAAATTAACACCACAGTGAGATGCTACTACATATCCAGCAGACTGGCTAAAATATGCTGGTAAGAACCCAGAATGACTGGAATTTCCATACATCTTTGGTGGGAATAGAAACTGGTACAACCTTTTCACAAGAAACTGTGAAATGACATTCCAAAGTTAATGACTTTATGACCTTACCATATGACCTGATCATCTACAACTTGGGTTTTTGTTGTTTTTTTTTTAAGTTTTATTTATATGAGGGGGTGGGGACAGCAAATGAAGGGCAGAGAGGGAGAGAGAATCCCAAGCAGGCTCCACACTGTCAGTGCAGAGCCCAATATGGGGCTCAAACTCATGAACCCATGAGATCATGACCTGAGCTGAAATCAAGAGTCAGAGGCTTAACTTACTGAGCCACCCAGGTACCCCTCCACAACTCGGTTTTAATCCAAGAGAAATGAAAATACAAATCCATATAGTAACATATAGTATATGAATGTTCAGTGCAGCTTCATTCATTGTTCCTAAGAACTGGTAACAACCCAAATGTTCCATCAAAGAGTAAATAAATTATGGTATATCCATAGTATGGAACACTACCAAGCAACAAATAGGAACAAACTACCAAAATAAGCAAGATCATGGATAAATCCCAAAAATATGCAAAGCAAAAACATACCAGACAAAAAAAGAGTATGTTCTTTATAATTACAGGATATAAAGTCCAAATCAGGCAAAATTAAATTATACTAATTAAAGTCAATATAGTGGTTACCTTTGGAGGTTACTAATTGGAAATAGACACAAGGGACTTTCTTGGGGTGATGGAGTATGCCTTATCTTGCTTGTGATCATGGCTACATAGTTTTGACACAAAAATTTGTCGAAACTCAACTAATACACTGAATATGGTTGCATTTTATCATGTGATTACGACTAGAGAATGAAAATGTGGGAAGTAATGGAATGGATAAGCAGGCATAGCAGGGAACTTTTACTTTTTATTTTACATGCCGTTGTATTGCTTTCATCTTTGCATATGATATGGTAAAAAAAATCTTATTTTTAATGAAATCTTCACTAATGTTTCACTTAGGGTTTTTCTGTTTGTTCGTTCGTTTGTTTTGAGAGTAAATGAGCAGGGGAGGAGCAGAGGAAGAGGGGAAGAGAGAGAATCACAAGCAGGCTCCAAGCCCAGCACAGAGCCCAACTGGGGGCTCGATCTCACGAACCGTGAGATCATGATCCGAGCTGAAATCAAGGGTTGGACACTTAACCGACTGAGCCACCCAGGTGCCCCTCACTTAGTTTTTCAGTTTTTAAAAAATCACACATACATTGTCATTGGAGCAAAAGAGAAACCAAGACATAAACCTCTTATAAAAGAAAATTTGGTCACAGAAAAATAAAGACATGCAAGTCAAATTTTAAGAAAGATGTTTTCCTAAGGTTTAAGTAATAAAATAAATCTTGAGTTTAGTCTATTCTGTGTTTACCACATAATGGAGAAACTAACTGAAGTGAAAGATATACAGAAGCTTTTCCTATCAATTAGCAAATTTATTTACAACTTTATAATTATAAAATAATGACCACTGTAGAAAACGTCTAAGAGTATAAAGAAAACAACTCCATATTTGGATCTCTTTCTTCCTGTTGTTTTTTCTTTTATTTTAAGGAGGAAAATCAGGACAAAACTTACACCATTTTATATTTTTTCTCTGTGTAAATGATAGCATGAAAACTTCCTGTTTCATCATATATACTCCCAAAACCATTTTTCACAGACTGCATTGATCTGCCTTATGTCCACTGGAAGAATGAACTATATTTTAACCATTGGCCTATTTAGGACAATGAGAGCATGTCACCATTATAAATCATATCACAATAAATCTTTGTAAAACAATCTTTATGGTTCTTATTCATTTCCTTAGTAAAAATCCCTGGAGATATACTTCTCAAGTCAAAGGATAAGGCTAGACTATCGATAAAGTACAAGCTGTACTCTAGAAAGCTACTGGTCACCAACTGTATTCCCTTAAGAGTGCATTCAGCAGCACTGAAGTTTTTAAAATTCTTTTTCCCTATTATAGGATATATATTGTAAGTGCAGTGAAGAAAATCCAGACACAGAAAAAAAAAGAAACCAAAAATAAAAATCATCCAGAAATGTTTACTCGTAAGTCCTTGTTTCCCTGTGCATATGTAATTAAACTTGTATTGTACTGTATATGGTTTTATAATCTACTTTCCTCCCCTACTTAATGAGCATCTCCTCCTTGCCAAGGTGTCTCAAAATTAATTTTAATAACACTAGCCATTACTCAATCCATCTTTATCACTGACCACATAAACCATTTCCAAAATGTTAAAACTAACATTGTTACAAAATGTTATCTAAATCTTCTACCATTCTACTAGTAAATTACTTCTACTAGTAAATTACTGTATCGGGAAAAACTCCTTGAAATATAGCCACACTGGATCATAGTATATGAAATTTAAGGCTTAATTCAGC
The DNA here is from genome assembly GCF_007474595.2 of Lynx canadensis. Classification (NCBI taxonomy): domain Eukaryota; kingdom Metazoa; phylum Chordata; class Mammalia; order Carnivora; family Felidae; genus Lynx; species Lynx canadensis. The sequence goes on from NC_044312.2 coordinate 70,724,536, forward strand.
TTTTACTTTTAAGATTCCAGGAGCAGTGTAAGAGAGTATCCTTATCCCCATATCTTTACCTACAATAGGTAACCTTTCATTGATCTTTGTCAATGGGTAATTTAAAAATGGCTTATTTAGCACCCCCCTTTTTTTGCTACTCAGAGATAATTTAAAACATTTACTATATTTTGGTTCTTAATTGCTCATCATATTGCCATTTTTTTCTTTTAGCATATAAGAACTGTTGTATCATCAGCATATTTTTTAAAAATATATTCAATTCTGACATGCCTCTAATGTAAACTATTAAATTACTAATTTGGGTAAAAATTTCTTGAAAAGCATTTATGGGGGCGCCTGGGTGGCGCAGTCGGTTAAGTGTCCGACTTCAGCCAGGTCACGATCTCACGGTCCGTGAGTTTGAGCCCCGCGTCGGGCTCTGGGCTGATGGCTCAGAGCCTGGAGCCTGTTTCCGATTCTGTGTCTCCCTCTCTCTCTGCCCCTCCCCCGTTCATGCTCTGTCTCTCTCTGTCCCAAAAATAAATAAACGTTGAAAAAAAAAATTAAAAAAAAAAAAAGAAAAGCATTTATGTACATCTAGATTATTTTCCCTATTTCTGAGACTCCCATCAAGCTTTGTCTTATTTCTATCCTTGCCACCCTTTCAGGAGGAAAAAAATATATATATATATATCACTGTCCTCAACTTTTGATGCTTCGTTTGTGCTCTAGATTCAATCTTCCACTTTATCAAAGGTCCTTGCCATCAACAGTACCTTCCTTCTCTGGTGTATTTCCTATCATACTAGCTCTTCTTCAGCATATAAGTAAGAATTTTTAATTTTAAAACACATGTACCCCCGGGGCACCTGGGTGGCTCAGTCAGTTCATGATTTCACAGTTCAGTTCGTGAGTTCAAGCCCTGTACTGGGCTCACAGCTATCAGTGCAGAGATCCCTTGGATCCTCTGTTCCCCTCTCTCTCTGCCCCTCTCCAGCTCACACTCTCTCAAAAAGAAACATTTTTTTTAATTTGTAATAAAATTAATAAAACACATGCACCTCAGTTTTTACCTTCCTTCTTTCTCCTCCGTCGATATTTTTCTTAACCTCCCATTCAGTGTAATCTGACTTCTATTGCTATCATCCCACTAACACTGCCTTCTGTGACTTACTCATTGCCAATGAGTAAGTATTAGGATTTTCACCCTTGGATTACTTAACCAATCTAACATATGTGACTCTGCTCAATACTCATCCTGAAGTTCTCTTCTACTGGTTTCTGCAATACCTAACACGGTTTTTGTCTCTAGCTCTCCGGTGGGTTCTCTTGGGTCATTTTGTTCCTTTTCTTCTGCCTATCCTCTTTTAAACGGCAGCCTTCCAGAATTCCATCTTGAACCATGTTGACCTCCTCCACATGGGTAAGCCTCATCTACACAAGCTACCCTCAACAATCACGTATTATTTTAGATTCCCCAATCTACCTCTTCTCCCAGATCACTTTCCTATGCTACTTTTCAAGTTATAAATAGGGATAACACAGAGCTGCCCCTGAAACACCTCAAACACAACAGGTACAGAGCTGAACTCCTTATAAAATCAAGTTGACTGGCATAATTACTAGCAATGTGAATCAAGAGGCATAAAAATAGTAATCCATTTTTAAGCTAATAACCTAAAGTCACCCATCCCATTCACACCCCCACCAGCAAAGTCCCAGTAGGGAGCCTAGCATTCCACTCTCAAGGCTATAAAGGCCCCATTAGGATGATGTTAGAGTATGTCAAGCAGGGAGCCAGGGCTTTCGTCCCTGCCAGTCAATAATGAACTTCTCTCCCTGAACAGTTCCAATGGATATTATGTGGGGAAGCCTGGACTTCCACCTAGGAGTAATATGTAATGCCCCCCCCCCAACCAAGGTTTCCATGGAGGCTCAATCTCTACCTGGCAGTAATGAGGCAGCACCTCCACCTTCCTTTTCCTGCCAGAGTAGTATAAAAAAAAAGTCAGCTAAAATAAATGGTTTGAGTAAGATCCAAAGACTCAGAACAAAGTATAAAAATGTATAAGATTTCAATTAGAAAATGCAAAAACTGTCATGATGAGCACTGGGTGTTGTACGGAAGTGATGAATCACTGAATTCTACTCCTGAAACCAATACTGCATTATGTATTAACTAACTAGAATTTAAATAAAAATTTGGGGGGAAAAAAAATCAAAATCCAGGAAGATCTCAAACAGAATGACAAAAATAACCAAAAGAACCAACATCAAGATGACAGAGATGTTAGAATCATCTGATGAAGACATTAAGGCAGACGGTCTTGATAAAATATTCAAGAATGTTTGGAATAAATGGGGGAAAAGTCTCAGAAATCAAAGTCTCAACAAACAAATATGCTTTAAAGAACCAAATGGGAACTTAAACTGGAAAAAAAACAATAACCAGAAAAAAAGTTCAGAGAAAGGTCTAAACAGCAGAATAGAAGAAGAAAATATTCAATGGACTGAAAGATAGAAAAACAGAAACTACCCAATCTGAAAAACTGAGAGATTGGGGGGAAAAAATGGGGGGGTTGAGCCTCACAGCCCCAAGGCACTATAACAAAAGATCGGAATCCTGGAAAAGAGAGGACAGAGAGGGGCTGAGAAAATACTTGAAGAAATAATAGCTAAAAACTTCTCAATGTGGCAAGACAAAAACCTACAGTGAAGCAGCTGAGCAAACCCTATAAAGGAAAAAACACAAAGAAATCCATACCAAGACACATAATAATTAAACCTCTAAAAACTAAAGAAAAAGTCTTAAAAAGGCAGAGAAAACACCTTACCTATAGGGAGAAAAACAATTAGAGTGTCTACAGATGGCTCATCAGAAACCATGGAGACCAGAAGTGACACAATTTTTTAGATGCTAACCAAAAAGGACTATCAACCCAGAATCCTATATCCAGAAAAAAAAAGTTGCCTCCAGGAATGAAAATAAAGCAAATAAAAGTGACTATATCACCAGCAGACTTAACTCTAAAAGAATGGCCAAAGAGGTTCTCTAAACAGGAGGGAAACAAAGAAGGAATCTCGGGAAAGAAGGAAGGATGGATGAATGGATGGACACAGCAAAAATATGGATAAGTAGGACAGACTTGCCTTCTCTTCAGTTTTCTATAATACGCTTGTAAGTTGAAGAAAAATTATAATACTGTTTGATGTGTTTCAATATGTATGTAAAGGAAAGCCTGAAAATAATTATAAGCAGGAGAGAGGGAGTAAAGAGACATAAAGGGAAGTAGGTTTTTATACTTCACTCAAACTGGCAAAATGAAGGGGCGGACTGGGTGGTTTAGTCAGTTGAGCACCCAGGTCTTGGTTTTGCCTTGGGTCATGATCTCAGGGTTCTGGAGATCGAGCCCCGCGTTATCAGGCTCTGCATTGAGGGCGTTTTCGGGCTCTGCATTGGGATTCTCTCTCTCTCTCTCTCTCTCTCTCTCTCTCTTTCTCTCACTCTGTCTTTACCTCTCCTCCCCCTCTCCCACTCACAATCTCTCTTTCTCTCAAAATAAATAAACATTAAAAAAATAAAACTGGTAAAATGACAATACCAGTTGACTACAATAGTAGATGGAGATGGTAACAGCACTTGAGGGATTTTAGCTTTTTTGTGGGTGTTCTAGGTATAATAGGCTAAAATCCCACAGGTACTATTTTCCATCTCCATTATATTGATGAGGAAATTAAAGCTCCAAGTTGAGAAAATACACAGACAATTGTTAAGTAGCAGATGAGACTCAATCCCATAGTTACCTGGCTCCAAATCCAGACTTCTTTTTCACTACATTAAAAAAGGGTTCTTCGAATTAAATCTTCATTCAAAAATGTGGGTGGTGGGGGCGGTAGAGGGGGTCCATTAACCTCTAACTGAAATTTAGCATTTAATTTCCTTCAATAAACCACTGTAGCAGTACCTGTGACGGTCACCAAAAAAAAAAAAAAATCACAGATATTTCATGTAACAGTTATTGCAGGCAAATCAGGTTAGCATTTATACTCAACACCAGTTAAAAAGGAAAACTTTTGTTTTTAATATTTCAATAACTAGAGTTAAATGTAATTGGTTTCCTTCATAAACCTAGATACTTTATTTTATACATTCAAAAAACTGTATTCTGAGGAGTTCATACGTTTCACCAGACTGCCAAAAGAGTTCTTTGTACAAAAAAGGGTGAGGAACCCCTGCGTGTAGAACATTTCCCAAATTTTATTTCAAAAATCTTAATGGACCACAGCTTCCACTTGCCACTGGAATGGGTAGAACGGCTCTGTTTGAGGAGATGCCAAGGAAAGAAAACCTTTAAAGTCAAACTATGTCAAAAGCAAAACACTTTTTCAAGTTCTCAAAAATCAATACCGTAAAAGTCTAGTCCTTAGATGACATTCAGAATCTATCAAAAAAATCACCAAGAAACCCCCAGCATACACCATGAATTCTTACGTGGTAATCTCCAAAAAAAGGAGATAATTCAAACCTCTAAACTCAGGAACAAGGTCATTAATTCCACCTTCCCCAACCTTCCACCTTTTACCCACCCCAGCCCACCCACTTCCTCTTAAACTCACACTGTAATCTATATAAATCTAAAGGTGCCCTTAAATCAGGTTTTCAATCAATCTCTTTGTTGAGAATTAGCAACATTCCAGTATACATACTTTCACGAAGAACACAGAGTTCCTCTTCTCTCTCCCATCTTACCTCTCCAAAAAGCAAAAGTATCCAAATAAAGGCAAAACTTTTTAGATGAATAACCACCAAGTGCATTTTTTCTAATCCCATGATCATCCAAACTTGGAAATAAGATTCCTTTCATTCACAAAGCCACCAAAAGGGTAACGCATTTTAAAATAAATAAATAATCCTACCCGTCCCCCTAAAAAAATTATCAACTCTTGATGAAACATGCCCTCAGCCCAAAAGTTATCCACTTTAGAAATGAGCAAAAATGTCGAGAGTATAGTGCAAAGCACTGGCCTAGTATATGGTACTCTAGATTTTCTTTTAATCCTTGGTCACACCTACCTAAAACCACATTATGTGAGCATTCATTTTGTGCATCTACAAATAGTATTAAGAAATTTGTGATGGGAAAAGTTAAAGGTATCACTTCTTCATACAGGAAATTTACGGCAAAATTAATCATCAGTTCCTGTAACCAAGATGAAATCAATCAGAGGCAGTGCTTTGGAGAAGGCTACAATAACAGTATATAGTAATTTTAGAAGCAAATCAAAACACACGTATACACACACTTCCACACAAAACAATTTTGCTCACAAGTTCAAATATGAACTTTTTGTTGTAATAAAAATTGTACTCAATTTTTATTTGCTGTTTGAACAGTCAGGGAAAAAAAATAAAAAGTTTCCCACCCTGAAGGAAAACCCCTAAAGAACACACTTGTGTCTTGTCAACCAAGTCGTGATACCTTGAACATCATATGAAAAGCTAAGAGTTTCCATTTGACTACATTGTTGTTCTTCATTAACCATAAAATAACTCGGAAAATGTTTTATGAAGAAAAAAATATTAAAAATATGTATGCATACCTACCTCCCAACTTAGGAAATAAAAAATTAGCAACAATTCTTGACCCTTATATGTCTCTCGAAAGTCATATTCTCCCATCTTCCTCATCCCCACCCCAAGAGGTGATCGATCCGTACTTAAATCTGTTGTTTGTCATTCTCATGCGTGATCTATCCATACAGTGAATACCTCAGCTTTCTTAAGCTGCATTTTAGAGAGGATGCCATTACAAACCTTAGTCCCTCCACTAGCTTCCAACAGTGCCCTCTTCATCAACAGTTCTAGTAGAAACCCATCAAGTCATCAAGTGTGCTTCTGAGGAAATCTCATTCACTGATCCCACCCCTATTCAGTGGTCCCTCCAGATCCATACTGGTAACAGGTAGCAGAATTCCATCCATTAAATGAGATTATATCACTCCTTTCAGTTCCCCTCTATTAAGTGTTGGCATTTTTTTAAATGTTTATTTAGTTTTGAGAAAGAAAGCGAGAGAGAGAGAGAGAGAGAGAGAGAGCGAGCGCACAAGTGGGGGAGGGAGGGAGAAAGGGGGACAGAAGATCCAAAGTGGGCTCTGTGCCCCCCAACAGCAGCAAGCCCTATGCAGGGCTCCAACTCACGAACTGTGAGATCATGACCCAAGCTGAAGTCAGATGCTCAACCAACTTAGCCACCCAGGTGCCCCAGTGTTGGGGCTTTTATTCCAATATAACATTCATAGGCTGTAGTAAGACGATTATTGTATTTTAGGAGTTGGGAAACCCAATCTCAGCTTCCCTGCTTACTTGGTATAGGACCGTGGGCAAATAGCTGCTTCCCAAGCCCCCATCTCCTCTTCTACAAGATGGAAATAACAATGACCATGATCACCACCTTGCAATCATAAAGGGTTATTGCTGGTATTAAAAGGAAACCATATACACAGAAGTTCCCTGAATGCTCAAGTGCAAAACATCATAAAAGGTAAGTTCTAGTTAGTATAAAAATTTTTAATTTTTTTTAATGTTTTTTATTTATTTTTGAGACAGAAAGACAGACCATGAGCAGGGGAGGGGCAGAGAGAGAGGGAGACACAGAATCAGAAGCAGGCTCCAGGCTCTGATCTGTCAGTACAGAGCCCGATGTGGGGCTCCAACTCACGAACTTTGAGATCATGACCTGAGCCAAAGTCGGATGCTCAACCGACTGAGCCATCCAGGCGCCCCAGTATAAAAATTCTTAAGAATTATTTTTAAAAAGTTAAGATGTGGCCAAGCAATTTTTGTAATTCATTAAATAACCTAATGCTTTTACTGCAGAATTTTAAAGTATTAACAACGCTAAAATAACAGGACTCTTCCAGTCTGTTTAAAATGAAATTGACTTCTACAACTAAATAATTTGTTCTAAACTCTACAATGAATCAAGATTCTTTTTATTTTTTTTGAGAGGACGAGAGAGCCCGAGCTGGGGAGGGACAGAGAGAGATAAAGAGAGAGAATCCCAAGCCAACTCCGACATGGGGCTTGAACTCACGAATCATGAGATCATAACCTAAGCCACAATCAAGAGTGGCTGCTTAACCGACTGAGCCACCCAAGTGCCCCAAGATTCTCACTTCTTTAAAAACTATGATATAATGATTAGAAATTTTATGAAACCCTGCAAAAAAGTTACCCATAAACCATGTTTTTAAAGGTAATAAACACAACTAGACTGAATAGGGTTTTTTTCTTCTCTTCCTTTTTAAGCAATTTAGAAAACTCCATGGAATGACAGGATTTATTGATTGTGCAGGAATGAGTTCTCCACTCCATGAAAAAAAAAAAAAACCACACTTTGTCTTCCAGGTTGGAAAGAGGAATTACCAATCCAAGTGTGAAGAATATCATGGCCCCAGTCAAAGATCAGTTCTATTATAAGCCAAAGCAGTGAGACATTTATATACTGTACAGGAAGTATGAAGACAACTTTTTAAAAATCTTAGGGAAAAAATGCCAAACAAGATAAAACAACCTAACTGGAAAGAAAACACACACACACACACACACACACACAAACTCCTAAACTTATGTGCCATAGGACTGTAGAATCTAAAAGGACCTTAGAATATGATCTATTTCAGAAGCTTCATTTTACAGATGAAGAAACCAAGGCCAACAAAATATAGATCCTTTCACCAAATAAAATGTGGTACAACTGGGGCTCTGCCCTTAAAAACCTGTGAGTACAATTCAAGCATTCTTTGAGGATAAAAAAAAAAAAAAAACTTGTCACAAAATGCAAATTAGAGACAGCGAGTATAAGAAAGAAAGAAGGAAACTAGGAAAGGAGGGAAAGAAGAAAGGACAAGAGGTTGAGCAATGAGAAAGAGACACAACCCTAAAAGCTCAAAAGTAGTTATTAACCTGGCCTCAGTGTCTCTACCCACAAGATACTTATTACAAAGGGAACAGTCATCACTTTTCAGTGGTTAACAGAGTGGTCCAATTCTACACCAGTATTGGGAAAAATAGACATGTGCCTCCCTAATATAAGGTATGTACTGGAGGAAGACTCTTCTTTTGTGATAGTTCTGCCGAAACTACCTAATTTGCTTCTAATGATAAGAAAACATCAGACAACCCAAATTGTGGAATGTTTTACAAATAACTTTAAGACTAAAAAGACATTAAAAATAAGTACAATGTTCAATCCTGGATTGGATCCTAGACCAAAAAGATTTTCTTTTGCTATGCTATAGAAGACATTATTGGAACAACTAAGTTTCAATAATCTAAGTTAAAAGTATTACAACTTCCTGACTTTGGTAACTGTACTAAGATCATATTAAAGACTCTCTTTTTTGTTCTTCAGAACAGTAAAGGGACATTACTTCCACAACTTACTCTCAGAAAGTTCATCAAAAATATGTACAGGATTCAATGGAGGCACATGGGAGGGGCACCTACTCCAATCTGGATATTCCCTGGGGAAAGGCTTGCTGGAGATGAACCCTGAGTCACATCTATAAAGATGACTAAGAATTAGTCAGATAAAACGGCATACTTGGTAAAGGACAGAGCTTCAAAAGAGTCATGGATGTGCATTTCACACAGATTGTGACTAAGCATGATCAGACTGTGCTTCTCCAGGAGCAATAGGCTGTGTGAGAGCAGGAATTTCAAACAGGATGGGCAGGCGTCTGGAGGTTGCCAGGTCTGGGGAGAGCAGAAGCTAGGGCAGCGTGTGCAGGAGTAATGGGACATCGATCACAAGGAAGCAGGGGAACAGAGAGGGAAGCAAGGCAATACTTTAAACAAAACCTCACTCACTATGCAATCTCAGCTCTCCTAATTTCAACTAAATGGAAAATGTTTCATGAACTTAACTTTAAAAGAAGAAAAAAAGAAGAAAAGAAACACAACTGAGACAAAAACGTCATTATTAAGGTAACTCATTAAATAAAAGGTGGTTTTTGGGGGCAAGGTAGTATAGTATAGCCCTTAGCACCTGTAAGGTGCTTTGTAATCAGAAAATAAAGGTTCAAGTCCCATCTGAGCCATTATTGTGGGATCCTGAGCAACATATTTGACCACTGAGCCTCAGTCTCTATAGCTGTAAAAAAAGACATAATAAATCATAAAGATTAAATGAGGCAATATTGATAAAGTTTTTAGCATGACATCTAATACACAGAATATGTTCAATATATATTAATCATCATTGATTCAAAATATTCTTCACAGGTCCTTGTTCCTTATTAAATAGCAAAACAAACAGGTGCCTGGTTGGCTCAGTCAGTGGAGCATACAACTCTTGATCTTACGATTGTGAGTTCAAGCCCCACTTTGGGTGTAGAGATTACTTAAAAAATAAGATCTCTGGGGCGCCTGGGTGGCTCAATTGGTTAAGCGTCCGACTTCTGCACAGGTTATGATCTCACAGTCCGCGAGTTTGAGCCCCACATCGGGCTCTGTGCTGACAGCTCAGAGCCTGGAGCCTGCTTCTGATTCTCTCCCTCTCTCTCTGCCCCTCCCCCACTCATGCTGTCTCTCTCTGTGTCAAAAATAAATAAACATTAAAAAAAAATAACATCTTTAAGAAAAAAACTTGAAATCATTAGTATTGTAATTCAGTTACAACATAAGATAGTAAAATGAAGTCCAACCACTGTACCAAAAACACAAAGTAAAGTCTACCTATAAAAGTACTACACAAGCTTTATAAACCATATTATGGCTTTCCATCTTATAATTCTGTTGAAACTTATTAATACAAACTCAAGGTTAAAATAGGAAATTAGAAGATGCCAGTTTCATATCCAAATACCAACTATTTATTTGGGGACGTTATGTTGGGTGCCCTTTTCAATGTTAACTACTTAACCTGTACAAACATTTCACAACTGCAACTTTAATTAACAACAAAAAATTATAAATATGACAAGGCTTATAAATCACTCATAATCCATTTTAGCGCCATTCTAAATAAGTAGCTATGGATAGGAATAAAAGTGAAGAAAAGTCATTAAAGTAATTAGTAGGACCCATTTTAAGCAATAGAGTATAGAATATTACACGGGGTTCCACTTAAAAAAAAAAAAGGAATGTGGGGTATTTTGTGACAGGCCAGTAAGACAGCTGGAACAAAGCTGTTGGAGCAACAGCTGTGCACCATGTACTGTTCATCTAAAACCACAAACTAAAGTAACCCATGTCAGACAACTTCATTTGACTAATCAGCTCTGCCAATGGCTACTTCCTGAAACTGTCTGCTACAAAGAAATCTAAGTAAATACGTAATTTGCAATTAAGAAAGGAGAAACAATAAGCAAAATCAGTCTGTGTCTTTAAACATAAAATTAAAACCCAAGAATCACAATCTAACATTATAACAAAACTTTGCATACTATTTTAACACCTGCTAAAATTATGATCACCTATCAGATTTTCTAATGGTAAGAAAATAATCCCAAAACCCAACATTTGATGAAGTCTGAATTGCTGATACATAATCTCACCAATTTCTACTCCATTCTTAACGCTCAGCTAAATGTAAAGTGTTTGACCATATAACACTGCAGTGATACGAAGCTGTTAACATTAAGTAACTTGATAATTGAGAAGTAGCTAATTCAAACCAAGGTTTGGCATGGAAATTCCATGCCAATATGTGAAAATAATTCGGGTAGTACTCAAGCTATTGTAACCATGCATTTAAACATCTGCAAGTTAAATTATCACAGACCAAGTCCACTGTTTTATACTTTATCTGCATTTTTTTATTCCCAAAACCCATGAACCCTTCTCTAAACTTAAATTCACTCTCAGTTCGAACAAGATCCACATCTGTGTATGCTTGCACACATGCATACACACGCTTAAGGCAAATTTCCCCACCTTACTGACACACCTTAATTTCAGAGACAAAAGGGAGAAAAATTACAAATTTCATAGTCACGCAACTTTTCCACAAGATTTTTAAAACTTAAATGTTATACCTATCACAAAACTTCCTTTGCAGTTTGACTCAACTATGTGCTTACTATTCTTTTCCTCTCAGCTAACAAATTGCTGACTGTTGTAATCTCAACCACGTCATCATTTAACCAAAAACAAGGCATTAAAAGAAAACCCACCAGGAAACAAGACAAAAGTAATAAATCTTTTAAGACCTTACTCTCAGGCTGTTTTACATTTCCTGAGTCAGAATTTCCAGAAAGAAATTACAATAGGACTATCTTCTCTAAAGACTATTTTCAAAAAAAACTGAATGCTATGGATCACCTACTAAAACTTCTAACACAAGATTCATTCAAATGTACACGTTACTACGTATAGGTAATCTTTTAATTACAAAGAAACTCTGAAATCCAAAGTGAAAAACGGTTCTTTGTCTTCTTTAGTAACCAGCAGCTATGGAACCAGAATAGACACAACTCATCTTTCTTAAGACCACTTTCTTTTGCCAACGATTTACTATTTCCTGTTCAAGACCTAATACTAACAATAAATATTAACATATTTTGCTACACGATTACTTCTATGTAACAGAAGTATCCTTGGTCTATGACTCTCAAAATCTAAACTATAAAATGTACAAACAAATACAACTAAGGGGCAGACATTCGGGCAAAATATTCCAAATCTATAAAATCCTTTACTGAAATACTTGTTTTACTTGTAAACATTGTAGTGTTTACAGGGCTTAAAATAACAGTGCCAAAGTGAATCAAACACAGATTGGTTATCTTGTCCAAAGCCACAGTCATATATAGGCTAAACCAAGATCTACATAAATGTCTTGACTCACAAAAAGGATTCTTTGCGCTACTGTCTTTTCTCAGATAAGCAGCATGAATTTTTTCAGGTCTAGGAAATCTTTTTAAAAAAACAAAAACATGGCAGCTGTTGTGGTTAATGTCACAGACTACATATGACTATGACAAAAGCAACCACAAGGAATAAGTTTCACAGAAACAAACTCTACTTTTAAAATAATTTCTACATTTATACTCTCAATGCATGGTAAATAAAGCAATAAAAATAAACTCAATTAAGCCTGCATAAATAAAAATTAAAACAAAGAAAATATAAAAGCAAAAAGGATAAAAAATGTATTTATCTAGATTACTTCACAAATACATAATCAAATTACACAATAAATGTGAATGGGCTGAATTCCCTACCAAAAGACAAAGACCCTCAGATTTGACTTTTAAAGATCACATTAAATACTGTTCACAAAAGCTTACTACAAAATAACCAAAAAAGAAATGTAAAATATCAATGAAGTAAATGCATACAAACAGAAAGCAGAACGGCAATGTAGTATCACAGGATCAAAATCAAGGTTAAACTCCACACAAGACTAATACTACTGAATTTTAATACAAAGATTCAAGCATAACATTTTATATATAAAATTATAACATCAAAATAAAGCAAAATAAGACACTCAAGGAAACCTAAAACACAGTCTTCATGGGATATTTAATGAATGTATTTCAGAGTTTCACAGATTAAATAGGTAACAAAAAAACAGAAGCTATAAAAGATCTGAATATAATCAACAAATTCCATTATAATAGATTTGAACAAAACTTTGCACCTTAGAAGCTACAAATGAATACTCATTCTTCTCTTGTGTTCTTAAAATATTTACAAATATTAATAGTATTTGGCCACTAAAAATTCTTAATGTTCCAAAACACAGAGAATTTATAGGTCACATTCCTTGACCACAGCCTAACAAAGCTAGAAATCCACAGAAGGATCCACTCAACCCTTCCCCAAATGTGTATCTTAAAAATTAAGGAGACATCCAAACAAATGAAATTTATCTAAGAATACAAAGTACAAGATTTCATATCAAAGGAAGCAATGCAAAATCAGTCTTACAGTGCGTTTCCACAAGTCATTAAGGGCACTACAAACATCCTAGAAAACCTCTCACTACAATTTCTTTAAAATGCCATGTAAATAACCTAAAGTACTACTGTAAAAAGTAAATGGCAATCTCATTAAAAAAAAAAAAAAAACAAGGAAAAAGAACAAAAAAGTTTATGAAATCATGAAAAGACATCTATACAATATCAAATAAGCACACTTCAGATCACAAACATACACACACATGCTAAAGAAAGGACTTCTTTTGCTTCTAAGCCATTCCAATTTCTATACCTACAGCAAGAAAAACCTTTGCCTTGATCTTCATCTTACAGCATCTCACACTCACTGTCTCCCCAGCTTCTTCCATGTGCCTCAGTGCAGAGAGCTTAATCTTGAAGGGTAAATAAACCTGAAAACTATCCCTCTTAACCACCTCTAATTCTCCAAAATGACACCTCTCAGCCAAAACCCCAAATATGACTGAATTAACAGAATTTCACATTTGTTGAAATCCTGCTGATACTCCAAAAATTAAAGCCCCCTGGAATCAACCTGTCCTTCAGCATCAAAAAGATTGAGAATCCAAGGGCCCCACAGTAATTCTGAAGGATGGCCAGTTCTTTACCTCCAACACCAGGAATGGCTAAAAGCAACTCTTCATGGGACGATACATTTTTAAAAATATACTCTACTACACAGGGAAAAACGTCTCCCCCTGGAAGGAGTTATTTCCTTAAATAGCACCAAACTTTAGAAAATAGCAGTTTTGTGGCCTTAAGAAAAAAAAAAAAAAAAGAACATTACCACTGGTTAATATCAGACTGAGATATCAAGGGCATTAAATCAGTTTGAGACAGTAATTAGATTTCACATCCAGAAAACTACATCAATGATACAGAAGGCAATTTGGCAAATTTTCCTAGAATAAAGACTATCTTCTTTTTTGCTGATTAACTTAACACAGTATGGTATAATGATTGCAGAGAATCGATGCATAAATAATAAGTATTTCATGACATGATTGAGAAAATGAATTCAAAAATGAAGAAAACCTTCCCAGACCTGAGATGAGAGGGTTTCATCATTTCCCAGGGAAACCTAGTGAACAGAGAAAAAGTTCTACCCATATCCTGATAAATGTTTCCATTTCCAGTGATAAGCAAAGGCTACAAGCATGCAAGCAGAAAATAATTATTCCTGCAGGACAGAAATGGGAGGCCCACCAGCCAAATAAAGGTCAAGAATCAGAAAACAAAGATATACCCCCACTGTTGTAGTACAAAAACGCTGGGGGGCCCAACAATTTTATGTCCAGCCAAATCATCACTTACCGTGCAAAAGTAAATATAACCTTGGCTATCTTTACAGTAAAAAGTAATACTTGAAAGTATTCTTCAAATCACATTTCAAAATAAAGACTAGCTGTTGATAAAGACTACCTGTAAGCACTGACACCAGTGAGAATGACACAAATGGCAAATAAAAGCAATGACCCTTCATAGGAAAAAGATTAATACCATTACTATTTACTATTATAGTAGCAAAACAGAATGTAAAAGACAAAAAACGATCTTTTAAAAACACTGCAACACACACTTGGTTGCTTTAAATAAGGACACTAAATTTATGAAAGATATGGGTGGAAACAGCAAACAAAACTTCTAACTTCCTCACTTCCCATAACTGGGAATAAAACAGTATTATTCTAATTTTCTAATTAAAAATGTTTATGAATAATTTTAAGGTAAATCTGAGTAAAAAAAGATAGAAAATATATAGCAAAATACAAGATTAGTACAAAGGGAGGTCATTATGCTAAAGATCATGACCAAAATCTGTACTGACCTAATAGAAATTTTTCAACCTTTCCCTCAAGATACCTGCCTACAAAATTAGACAGAAATTTTCTCCTTAAACAGAACAAGTCAATCCCCTTTTGCCTCAACTTGGTTTCTTTAGGCTTAATTTCACTCCATGCCAAGCTAGACTGATTATGAAGACCAGATTTTGTTAACATAACTGAACAGAACAAACTCTGCTTATTATCATTACCTAAATAAAGCAACATCAGAGGTCTTAGTTTTGATCACTCGGCCAAGGTGACGTCAGCCAGGTTTCCTCACTGTGGTTATTTTCCCTCGATAATTAATACCTTATGGGCAGATATTTGAGACTATGTTAATATCCAGCTACTCTCAAACCCACCAGTTTTAACATCTATTTATGATTCTGACTTGAATCAACTGTTATACTGCCAAATAGTGATTTTCTAATTCCCCCACCTCCTCTAAGCTTATTAGAATTCTACCATAAGAACTTTCCTTCCTCCTTCATTTATTTATCCCTATGGATTCACAGATTCTTACTTTATGGACGATAATCAATTAGTATCATTATTCGATGGCCTATATTGTCCCAGAGTTAGCCAATGGGAGTTCTTTGGGTTGGCTGTGTCTCTTTGACATGTCACCATTGTTTTGTCTTTTGAGCACTATCTTACTTTCTGGCACTACAAGATGTTCCTAGCTCATCTTCTATTCTCTGCTCTAGGCCTGGGATTAGTCACTTCTCCAAGTTTCCTTCTAGTAAAGAAGGGTATTTAGAAACCAAGATCTGGCTCTAGGTATTCTCACTGCTAATAAGAAGTCACGATTTCTATACACTCTCAGCATACAGAGCTGAAAAAAAAAAAAAAAGCGCAGATATGTACATGTGTATCCACACACATCTTTTTCTGCATCTATAATTTTTAAACCATGAATTTGTGGCAACATCTTCAATTCCAAGCAAGCATCTGAGTTGAGGCTAGCCTTCCCCCTTTCCACATTTAAAACTCCCTTCACCAACAATGAGAAAGTTGGCTCCCATTTTCCACAACATATTTACCTATTTGCTTAATCCTAGTATAGAAAATGGTTTCAGAATTGAAAAGCCATGTCCCACTCTCTCTCTCTCTCACACACACACACACACACAGCCTATTAACTAGAGTTCAATGTTTGCTTCAAGTTCTTTTTGTCTTTATCCTGAGGACATAGTCCAAACACCCAGTTCAAAAGTTAGTTTTTTTCTTTCCCCCCTTCAGTGTAGTTATCTTACTCATTTGAAATAAGGTTCGGTTCATTTATTTCCTTTATTTTTTTTTTAAGTTTATTATTTTGAAAGAGAGAGAGCAAGCGAGGGAGGTGCAAAGAGAGGGGGAGAGAGAATCCCAAGCAGGCTCCACGGTCTGAGCACAGAGCTGGATGTGGGGCTTGAACTGATGAACCATGAGGTCATGACCTAAGCTGAAATCAAGAGTTAGCTTCTTAACCCACCAAGCCACCCAGGCGACCCTAGTTCGTTTATTTGTTTGTACTCCACCTGAGGGTGGTTTTTTCTTCACCACTTGATTGTACTCGTGTTTGCTGTTTATGGACTAAGTATGTAAAACATTAAACATGGTTCCAAAAGTCAGAAAGTATCCTCAGAAAGGTTACCAACCCCATTCTTTCTACCCCTTCCCCCTCATTCCTACCCACCCTCTCTGGCTAACCAATAATCTCATTAATCTCTGATTTATCCGTTCTGTGTTTTTGTCCCAATAAGCAAAAACATATGTATTTTCTTATTTCCCCTTCTTTCTTACACAAAATGCAGTATACTGCACATTATGCAATAGGTATTTTGCACTTTGTTTTTTTCACTGAACAATTTATCCTGGAAGGCCCTTCACATCAGTTCATAGAAATCTTTTTTTTTTTTTACAGCTACATAATGCTCCACACGTACCATATTTTATTCAATCCCTCTCCTATTCTGTAAGTGTTTCCAATTTCTTCAATTACAAACAATGCTGTGACCTCATGCGTGTGTATTTTAAGGGAAAATTTCTAGATCTGGAGTCAAAAGGTTAAGCACAGATAGAATCAAATCTACATCTATTTTACGTCTCCTGATATAATGCACTAAGAAGAATTCATTATTTCTGTGTTGTTCCTCCCCCCCAAATGCAGAACCTGAATTTAACAATGAAGAAACAAACCCTAGCTAGCTATGTTAAATGTTACTTAAAAGGAAATAATTGGATTATATGGACATTTTCAATTGTAGAAAAATGTGTTGCTGGGGAAAAAAAAAGAAAAAAACAAACCCTAATCAAGGAACTCTACAAATAAGATACACCCTTCAAAAATATCAATGTCCTAAAATACAAAGACTAAAGAACAGTTCCAAATTAAAGAAGATATGGAAACTGAATGCAATGCTTAATCTGAGATATTCTTTTGCTATAAAGGGCATTATTGGGACAATTGGCAAAATCTGAAAAAGCTCTACATGTTAGATTACTAATATATCAATGTTAATTTCTGATTTTGGTTATATATCTTGTTTATATAAGCAAATGCTCATTTTTTAGGAAATATACAAGGAGATACTTAAAAATAAGTGGTCACTGTCTTCAACTTACACTTAAATGATTTTTAAAAAGCATATATGGGGAAAAGGATAAAACAAATATGGTAAAATGTTAGCATTTGGAAAATCTGGGTAAAGTTTTTTTTAAAAAGCAACACTGAATATTACTTTGACATTTATATTCATACTTCTAGTACTGAACATGTACTTACTTGTATACAAAGCTCTTTCTCCTAGAAAAAACATCACCATATGAGGCGGCAAGATAAGTTGGCTGGCAATATTAAACTCCTAATGTATACAAACAACAAATTCTGTGACTATAATATTTCTAATTAAACTATGATTTAATGCATGTAACCAATAAACAATCACAGCGCTTTTATACAACACTAAAAATAAAATATAATTTATAGGGTGACAAGGAACTCAGTCTAATTATGTCTCCAGTAGCACAATTTTAGACAACTTACATTTCTTTGCTTCCTTCAGAACCACACAGAAAATACGTGAATATATAAATCTTTGTCTTTTTCACAAAAGCCTGAGAGACATTTCTCTTGGCAAAGTAGAAATAAATCAAAGGCCTACCAAGGACATTACTTTAAGTTTCAATCCCAAACACAGACTCAGCAGCTCTATCTATCCAAAGTAATTCAAGATCAAGGCCTTGCCAGTAGATTCACTATTAACTAACATTGTCTACCAGCAGAATGAAAGTCTTTTACTCATTATCGCTTTTCAGTAAGAAGGGCACAAAAGAACTAATACTCTAAACACGCTTCTATTTTTCCTAACAGAAAGAAAGAAAGAAAGAAAGAAAGAAAGAAAGAAAGAAAGAAAGAAAGAAAGAAAGAAAGAAATGTTCACATTGCATCACAAAATTTCAATTTTATGAGATCAGTTTTAATTTGAAAAAGGAAACTTAAGGAGTGCCTGGGTGGCTCAGTCAGTTGAGCTTCAGATTGTTGATTTCAGCTCAGATCCTGATCTCACAGTTCATGGGATGGAGCCCGAGTCAGGCTCCACAATGTCAGGGGGGCCTGCTTGGGATTCTCTCTCTACTCCTCCCCTACTCGTGCTCTCTCTCTCTCTCAAAATAAACTTTTTTTAAAAAGGAAATTTAAAATAAAAACAATACTGCTTCAAGAAAGTCTCTTTCCCCACTCCTTCCCCCCTTTTAAAGTTACCAATTTATTTTCCTAACCGAACCAAAGACTTCTTTCTTTTCTTTTCTTTCTTCTTTCCTCCTTTCCTTCTTTCTTTCTTTCTTTCTTTCGAGAGACAGACAGTATCCCAAGCAGGCTCCACATTGTCAGCGCAAAGCCTGATGCAGGTCTTGAACTCATGAAACGTAGGATCATGACACAAGCCAAAATCGAGTCCAATGCCCAACTGATTGGGCCACCCAGGCGCCCCTTAAGGACTACTTTCATTTCAAAGCTTTGTAAAGACCCACACTTCAGCAACACAGGTGAATTAAAAATCCCATCCCAGTAGGCAGCTGCCTGTCACCATCACTTTGCCTTCTAATGGTACTCGACCAAGGGAAAAGAGGATTTTTGACACTCAACAGAAGCGTCTCCACTAACTCCGGCAACTTCCCCATCCCAATAAGGAGACACACATGTAAGAATGAGTTTTAAGAAAACCTAGGTTAGAATTTCCTTCTGCTTATCCTCTGTTAAAAGTGATCATCCTTTCCCTTGAGTGCCTACCATTTCTCTGCAGGAACCGCCAGCACATCCATTTCAGGTGTTACCAAAATGAGGCAATCTCTAATATGTACCACCATCAGCTGAGGTGCCTTATTTTTCAATGCTAAGAATTCATTTGTAAATTACTCTGAAAATATAATCTGCACACAAAAAAACAAGTCTACAGTATAGTTTCAAACTCACAGACACAAGTTATTTTAATTGCAGAGAGTGTCTTCCAGACATCGCAACAGAACAGCAATTCTGGAATCTAAACTCACAACCTTCACACATGGATCAATTAACTATAACATAAATACATGTGTCTTGAAATCTCTTCTAGGATCTCCACCCCAAGGAAAAGGCAATGAAAAAGCATCCAGCAAAAGACAAACTCTGGGTTAAAAGCAATGTCTGAGTCAGGTCCAGCTAACAGGTTGTAAGACTAAAACCCAATGAGTGAGGAATCAACTACCCCCTACATAGTTCAAAATCTGACAAACTGCTCAACAGAAAGTAAGGATGCTAAACAAAGAATAGAAGATGGGAAATTCCTCTCTTTAATCTTATAAAACATGTGTGGTCTCTTCTCAGAGTTAGCAGGTAAAGCATTAACCTCAAACCCAACGATTACTCCATCTTTTCCTAAAATCAACTTGCAACTGATAAAAAGAAGTTTCCCCGACTCAAAACAGGATCAATATTCATCACCTAAATACCACACAAAGTGAAGAGGGGAGTTTGAGGTTGGGGTGGGAGGCAGGGGGTACTGAAGACTTAAAAGACCAGATTACGTGTCAAGGAAAAATAAATACATTACAAATTTTGTTTCGGAAGAACAAGATACAGAAGTAATAGAAGCAATTAAAACGAGGTAACAATTATTAACATACTCTGTAGATGGCACTGTGCTGAACAATTTGCGTGCATTATTGTAATTATTCCAAAAAACCTAAAGGTACTACTTAATTTCCCTTTTCATATAGGGAAACTGAGGCTTGGGGAACCCAAGAAACTTGACTAAGGCACACAGCTGGTTAAATGAGAACCTAGAATTTCAAAGGTGCAAGTTTGTTCACCCAAACTCAGTGTTTTATGGAGAAAAAAAAAACTAAAGCCTTGAAAAGATTAGGAAAGATTAAGAAATTCCCTAGCATCACCTGAGTAAGGAAACCTAGAATCCAGATATGCAAAATTCTCTCCATTTCACTTTGTACAATGCTAAGATCACTTCCTAACTACTCATCATTTAGGTATTTACTCATCATTTAGGTATTCCATTTACCAACAGAACTTAAAACATTTTTCAAAAAACTATGAACAACAAAAACATATTTTACGTCTTTATACAGGCATTTTATGATCTGCTAAAGTCATTTTTAAGGAGAAAATGCACTAAGTAATTATTGCCTTAATCTCCCATTTTGCAGCTCTTCATATGCTAAGTCACAAGTATACCTAAGGTTACAGAAAGTCAAGGCTAAAAACAAAGTGTTTTTACATTCTCCATTCCCCAATTTATTATATTTTTTCTGCTCAAGATTATATCATAGAAAAATATATACAGAACACTGTAAAAAGGATGTTTCAGAAGACTTAAAAAATAAATAAAACCAATTTGTGTCATCCTGATCTACAAAAAGAACTCACTTCCGCTTGTTAAGATTATTATCCTTCTGCCATCTCCTCTCCCAATTACTACTGCTAGACAATCACAGCAGAATGAATTTTAATTTCCCAAGAGCCATACAATAAATAGTGGCTCTATTAAGTGTAGATGATAAATAGTCACTTTAGCTCCATAATATAAGATTAATATAA
This sequence comes from Lynx canadensis, assembly GCF_007474595.2. NCBI lineage: Eukaryota > Metazoa > Chordata > Mammalia > Carnivora > Felidae > Lynx > Lynx canadensis. The sequence goes on from NC_044312.2 coordinate 70,745,365, forward strand.
CAGCAATAACATCTGTAGATTTATTATGCACTAGGCATTGTTTTAAGCCCTTGACATATGTTAAGTCTAATTTTCACAACAACACTATCTGGTACTTTCTATCTCTCCGGATTACAGATGGGGAAAATTGAGATACCAAGAGGTTAAGTAATTTATCTAAGATTATACATGCAGCAAGTGGCAGAGCTGAGACTCCATGGAAGTGGTCTGGCTCCTACCTCTCCAGAAAGTCTCCTCCGATGTCAGAACCTATATTCCTCCCTTTCACTGGCTCCAATTCATCTGCCTCTCCCACTCCCCTCCTTGCCTGCCTTCTCTCTCCAAACTAGCATATAACTCCCCCATGCTCACAGAAGGTATGTCCTCTCTCCCTACCACCAAGCCTACACAGTACTTTTATCAATTCTTTGCAAAATGACTTTTACCCAATTCTGAATTCTCTTTGCATTTAAATGTGTTACAGAACTGTACACAGACACTTACACTAGCAGCAATCATTAAGTGAGCACATATTACGTGACAGATACGGTGCTAACAATATTCCCATAATTTATAGGATTATAAACAATGTGTCAGCCCACCCGTTTTACTGATAATTAAATTGAGGCTCAGAGATGCTGAATATTCTGGCACTGTTCTCACAACCAATAAATGACAGAATAAGACAGACACTTCAGCTGACTCAAAGCTCACTTTTTCTCTATGTATATATACGTATGTCTTTCACATGCATACACACCTTCCCTTCTTTTATACCATCTAGTACACTACTATTCATGAAGGTGTTTCTTTAACAAATGAATTCTAGAAAATCATTTTAAAAATAGCAATTACTGTTATCTTAACAATTTCTAAAACCATTTCCCAAAAACAAAAGGTTCCAGTACCTTAATTAAGTAACTTAAGATTCAAATACATTCAGATGATCCCTCCCCACCAAAAAAAAAAAAAAAAAAAAAACTAAGTATGTGTGGTTTAAACCTGTCAGGTGACACTTTACTAATACTGGAACCCAGAATTATCCTCTCACTCATCACCACCACCACCAGCCCAACAACAGTCCCCAAAGAAAGGTTTAGCTATAAATTGTTTTGCTCTGCCATCAGTTAAAGTCTCTCTCGGGCCCTAGGGACATAACATAACATCCCTGATTCTGCAGCCTGCTAAACTTAAACCAATCTCACCTCTTACAAAGTGTGATTTTTTTTTAACCCACTAATGAGCATACTGTAAATATTCATTACACAAACATCTTCTCTTCCTGGATACAAAGGTTTTAGCAGCAGTTTTTAACCCCTTGAAATATTACAACAGCAAATTATTGCTCATTTAGGCAACGTGAAAGGTAACAATCACATTTAACAGTACTCTGTATTTTTATGTCACTATAAACGTGAAGTGAAATGAAATACGCCATTCAAGTATCCCAGTTGATCAACAAATGAATGAAACGGAAACCAGAAATTAATTCTTCACCAAAGCATCTTAGCAGTACTCTTGTGTACTAAGAATATCTTTTGTTACCTGTTATAACGGGGTCCCTTCCTTCTCTCGCAGCGTATGCCACACCTTTTGGGTTGACAAAAGCGGAGAGACATCTGGGTTTCTCATTTTTAAAATCCCGAAAAAGATAGCTCAACCTTCTTAACCAGAGCAAATCCTAAGAATGAAGAATTCCATCGCAATTGTCTTTACCACAAGCCCTGACTTTCGCCTCCAGCATCCAAAGAGGTCTCGGGGTGGGGGGAGTGGGTAGTTGGAACAGATACAGCAGGCACGCCCCGGTCGGTCATCTCCGAGCACGGCCCATCCCAAACTTCACCTTGGCAAAGGGAGAAGCAGGAAGGCACCAGGAATTCCTAGGAAATGGTCTCACCCCTATCCTATCGGAGAACATTCTCAACTTCCTCGAAGCCACCATTTCCCTCGGGCATTCTCACACACCTCCCACCCGGACACATTACCTAAGAGATTACTTAAAAGAAAAGCACAAATACACACAAAGAGAAACACACAGCTCGAGCGGGCAGCTCCGGCTCAGCGTGCGCAGAGAAACCCGCAGACCACGCGGAGCCGCGGCCAACTTGCCACCGCGATCGCAACCGACGGTGCAGGAGGCGGCCCGGGGCGGCTGGAAGCCCAGCTCGAGGGGCTGCAAGCCCCACGCCCGACGCCCGGAGCCCGGGCCTCGGGGCAGGAAGACAGGCGCGGCGGCGCAGCCTCCCCGGAGGGCTCGGCCCCGGCCGGAGCGATAAGGTGGATCGACGCTTCCCACCCTGCCAGCTCCGCCCTCCCGGACACATTCCTGAGAAGCCCGACTCCCGGGACGCCGAGCAGGGCGCCGGGCAGGCAGGAGCGCGGCGCCACGGCCGCAGGGCAGGAGGGCAGAGCCGGGCCCTCACCCCCCGCCCGCCCCCGGCCCGCGCGGCGCCTCCGGGGCGGGGTCGCGTCAGCAGCCCCGCCACAGGTAGCGCGAGCCCCCGCCCGCCGCCACCCCGGCGCCCCCGGCAGGCCCGCTCCAGGTACCTGGATGAACTGGATGGTGAGCGCCGACTTGCCCACGCCGCCTCCGCCGACCACCACGAGCCGGTACTTCTCCTGGCCGGAGCCGTCCCGCCAGCCGGCCGCGGCCATGGGGACGCCGCCGAGCCCGCCCGGCCACGCCGAGCCGCCGCCCGCCCTAGGCCCGGCTCCGGGGACGTGTGCGGCCGGCGGGCTGCGGGCGAGCGGCGGGCGGGGGTCCCGGGCGCCGGGAGCTGCCGGGAGGGCCGCTCCGGGCGGCAGCGCGGCGCCCGGGCTGGCCGGGTCCCGCCCGAGGCGCGGAGGAGCGGGAGGACCGCAGGGGCCAGGGGCGGCAGCGGCCGGGGGGCGCGCTCCTCCTCACGTCGCCGCAGCGCCTGCCGAACGCTGCCTCCAGCGCCGCTACAAATGGCCGTCTGGGGGCCGGGCTGCTAGGCTGAGGTGCTGCATATGCATGAGGGGGCGGGGCGGGGCGGGGCCGCGCTGGCCTGGGCTGGGATTCCGGCGCTGACCCCCGGCGGCTCAGACCCCCGCGGACCCGCCCCTCGGATCCCGGGACTGTGAGCGCGTGTGCGCGAGTGAGTGCGTGCGTGAGTGAGTATGCGCGTATGTGTGTCTGAGTAGGTGTCAAGTGGGAGTGAGAAGAAGACTGCAGACAGTGTGTGACCATAACTGTGTAATGTCAGGGATTGTCAGGGATTATGTGGATGAAAAAATACAGTATGTGAAGGCGTGTGTGAAAAATAGAGCTGTTGTCATCTTAACCCAATTTTTGCAGGAGAGTAAATATCCTGTTTTAAGAGTACAGATGGTGATCGTGATTGTGTGAAAAGCAGTGTGTGACAGTGATTGAGGATCAGAGCTGTGTCACAGTAACTGTGTATGGGATGGGTTGCAGTGATGAGGTTGTGTGACAGAGACTAGACTGGGCATGGGGAATAAATCACGGTGATGGAGGGTGCATGGACGAGAGTGAATGAACAGGTTTTGTATGTGTCAGGAGACTGTCCTGGTGGCTATATTTGTGTGTAAGAAATATGTCATAATTGTACAGAGGAATATAAGTGAGAGGTTAGTTTGTAATTAAGTTCACACTACATACCAGGCACTGTGCTCAGTGCTAGAGATCCTTTCCTAAACCAAACAGTGTCCCTGCCCTCAGGGAACTTAAGAGTCCAGTGAGGGAGACAGCCAGGACAATAGGCAAATTATAAGGCATAATGATAAGGGCTATAGCTATTTAGCATCTGTGCCCATGGCAGAAGCATTCACCCCAGAGCTAGGTGGTCAAGGAAGGCTTCCTAAAGACGTGAAGAATCAATAATAGAAACAGGCAAATCATTAGAAGAAAAGTAATCCAGGGAAACGAAACTGCATGTAAAAAAGTCAGAGCTGAGAAGATAAGAACTGTCACATGATTTTGAATGTACTGGGGAAGTTCTCGTGCCAGTGATTGTGAATGAGAAGTGATTATCGATGTATATGGTAGTTTAACCAAATGTAACAGGAATCACAGCTCTGGGAAGAAGTAGTGTAGGGTAGTAGATAAGGCCATGGGCTCTGGGGCCAGACTGTCTGGATTCAAATCCTAGCTCTTCTACTAATGGTGTGATGTTGGGAAGTGAACCTCTGTGCACCAAGTTTTCTCCTCTCCAAGGACAGTAAGACTTACCTACCATCAGGGCATTTTATTTTGTTTTGGTAAGAATCAAATGAGCAAATACATTATAAAGCACATAAAACAGTGCCTGGCATGCAATAAGCGTTTATGGCAGTTTGGGAACATGACTGCAAGTTCTTGGACAGTATTTAGTGACTAGCTTGGAACCAATAGAATGCAGCAGAAGAGATGCTGTATAACTTCCAAGGCTGGGTCAGAAGAGGCCATGCAGCTTCCACCTCTTCTCTTGGGATTCTCACTCCAGGAGAAACAAAGTAAGAAGTTTGGCTACTCCAAAGCTGCTGTGCTAGCAAAGCATAATGCAAGGCAAAGATACAGCTGAGCTCCTAGCAGACTGCCAACATCAACTGCCGGCCATGGGAGATATCTTGGGCACCCAACTCTGTTGAGCCTTCAGATGAGGGCAATCCCCTCTGGCATCTGACTGCAGCTGCATGAGAGACCACAAGGAAGAGCTGCCCAGGCCAGCCCTTCCTGATCCACAGAATCATGAGCAAAATAAAGTAGCAAACTGGTTGTGCTTTTTTCAACTTTTTATTTAGAAATAATTTCCATGTGTAAAATATAAAGTACACCCATACATTTTTACCCAAATTCCACTATTGTGAGCATTTTACCCCACTTCCTTTATCTTTCTCCCCTCTCCATTTCTCTCTGCCATATATATGTATATATATGTATACATATACATACGAAAATTTATAATATTCACATATATATGTACATATATATATGTGTACATATGTGATTGTGTGTATATATACACATATATAAATTTATGATTATTCCTATATACAAATAAATGTGTATGTGCATATATAAATGTATGATTCATATATATTATATATATATAATCCATATATAAAGATGAGTTTTTTAACCATTTAAGGATAAGTTACAGACATTACGGCCATTTGCCCCTAAGTACTTCAGTGTGTATTTCCTAAGAATAGGGACAGTACAGTTATCATCTTTAGTAAATCTAATATTGATATGAATACTTAATCTACCATTCATATTCCAATTTTGTCAGTTGACTCAATAATGTGCTTTAGAGAATTTTCCCCCCAGCACAGGATCCAGTCCAGGGTCAAACACTGCATTTAGCCACCAAATTCTATCTTTTTTTGGTGTGGTACAAAATGGTTGTTTTAAGTATTTGGGAGGAGGGGCAAAATGTTTGTTACCCAGCAGTAATAGCCAGAAGGGCCTCAGTGACAGATATTATTATCAGTGTGAAAAGGAGAAAAAGGAGAGAAAAGAAAGAGGAACCCACATCAAGGAAGTGCTGAGAAAGGACCAGTTATACTTCTCACAAATGTCTCCTAATATCTGCCTAGCCCTAAAATTTCCCATAATCCTTCAGGACCAAGAAGATGACCAGAGTCCTTATGCTCTTTGCCTTCTAAAGTACCAGTCTATTTTCAGTAAAATCTATTTCATTCACCTATTTATGAGCTTCTTCTAAGCCTGTGTCCTGACCAAGATGTTCTTTCCTTCCTGCTCTGCACCACTAAGATCCCCAGGTACAGGACAATTCCTGACACCAAGCAAGCAAACCCATCCTATAGGAAACATGTACTGGTTGCCTTCCAGCCAGCCATTCCTCCTTCCTTTCAAATAGTTATCTGCAAATTTCCCCTCTAGTTTGTGAAGGGCACCCACCTACCTGCAGCTTCAGCCATTCACTCTAATTCACTTAAGATTATCAGCCTGCACTGGCCACAGTAGTTAGCGGGAGGGGAGATACAGTCTAGGTCAGGGCCATCAGGAACAGATTCAACTGTGGAATCAAAACTACAGTGTGATGCCATTTCATACCCACTAGGATGACTTTTCTGCTTTGGAAAACAGTCTAGCGTTTCCTCAAAAGGTTAAACATAGAGGGGTGCCTGCATGGCTCAGTTAAGTGTCCAACTCTTGATTTCAGCTGAGACCATGATCTCGAGGTTCATGGGATCAAGCCCCGCAGAGCGCAGAACCTACTTCAGAATTCTCTCTCTCTCTCTCTCTCTCTCTCTCAATAAATGAATAAAACTTAAAAAAAAAAGACTACTTAAAAAATGTTTTTAAAAACGTTAAACACAGAGTCACCATATAACCCAGAAATTCCCCCCAGTATATATCCAAGATAAATTAAAACATGTATCCATACGAAAACCTGTGCATGCACGTTCATAGCAACATTATTCATAATAGCCAAAAAGTACAAATAACCCAACTGTCCATCAACTGATGAGTGGACAAACAAAATGTGGTATAATCATACAATAGAATTTTATTTGGCAATAAAGACATGAAGTACTGATACATGCTGCAACCTGGGTGAACCTTAAAAATGTTACACTAACTGAAAGAAGCCAGTTAGAAAAGAGCACATATTGTATAATTCCATTTATATGAAAGGTTCAACCTAAGAAAATCTGTGAAGACAGAAAGTAGATTAATGGTTGCCAGGATGGAGGGGAAAATGTGAGTGACTGGTAATGGGTATGAGGATTCTTTCTGGAGGTAGGAAAATATTCTGAGATTAGATAGTTATGATGGTTGTACAATTCTAAATATACTAAAAACCATTGAATTATACACTTTTTAGAGTGAATGTTATGGTATAGGAATTAAATCTTAATAAAACTGTGGGGAGAAAAGATTGAACTGCAGGATTTTATTTGAGCTATGAAGGAAATGTCTTTTTACTTCAAGATGTTCCCCATATCAGCTCTATTCCTATTGATTGATTGATTGATTTGATTCAAAGTTGAGTGTTCAGCACGCAGGAAGCTTATATGCTCAACTCCACCTAGACTTCTATTCCAAAATGTTTTCTTGGCCTTAGAAAATATCCCAAAAGCCTACACGAAAATAAATCTTTACAAAAACATAGAAGAATATGGGAAAGAAAGAACTAGTTGTCATTCAAGCCAATTAAAGATGAATTTTCATCTTACTCTGAAAAATGTCCTTCTCAAGTAGCTAGAATAGAATAGATAAGAGTATAGGGGCGCCTGGGTGGCTCAGTTGGTTAAGCATCCAACTTCAGCTAAAGTCATGATCTCATGGTTCATGGGTTTAAGCCCCGCATCAGGCTCCATGCTGACAGCTCAGAGCCTGGATCCTGCTTCGGATTCTGTGTCTCCCTCTCCCTCTGCCCCTCCCTTGCTCACACTCTGTTTCTCTCTCTCTTTCTCAAAAATAAACATTAAAAAAATTTTAAATAAGGAAGAGTACAAATCTTCACAAGAAGAATGACTTACAAACTTGGAAAGAATGGTAGAGATCACCCCCCTTAACTTACCCAAAGAAATATTGTGACTAGGGAAAGAATTTCTTTCCCAATGTCACCTAGCAAGTTATCAGGACACAGGTCTTCTGACTCCCCCGCTTAAAGCACTTTACCTAATGCCAAGCTGGGTGTTATCCAGAGCCCCACAGAGCCTCACAGCATGGAGTCAGTGTAATGCTACCAATCAAGAGAACTGTTGAATGCATCATTTTGCCTTAAGTAGATGACTGTCTGGCTAAGGGGTTGTCAAGAAATTTCAACAGGCAGATTCAAGGCCTGTTTTGGCCAGCAGATATGTTTTGGTGCACAATTTAATTTTTGAATTGAATTACCAATATTTAATTGAGTTACCAATATTTTTTCAAAAAAGATAGTTTGGGGCACCTGGGTGACTCAGTCATTTGAGTGTTGGACTTAGGTCATGAGCTCACAGTTTGTGAGTTTGAGCCCCATGTCGGGCTCTGTGCTCAGAGCCTGGAGCCTGCTTCCAATTCTGTGTCTCCCTCTCTCTCTTGCCCCTCCCCTGCTTGTGCTCTATCTCTCTCTCTCAAAAATAATAAACGAACATTAAACAAAATTTTTAAACATATTTCACAAACAAATCTGAATTTCTAACTCTTCCCAATAAAATTAAGCGGAACATCTAGCAATACCAGGCCGTTACCATATGACAACTGGGTACGTACAGGTAAGTACATGCTGCCTTCGAGAAAAGGTATGGATGCTCCTGTTCTTCAGAGTCACCCATACTCTTATATTGCACCCCATCCATTTGATGTTACCTGCGTTTGCAAATCCTACCACTACATGCCAATGCTCCCCAACTAGGATGCACATCTCAATGGCCTGTATTGTCATAAAACGAAGAACCTGGGCTCCCCCACCCCGCATCTTGATAAGTAAGATTTCAGAGCAAGACTCAGCATTTATATATTTAAATATCCAAAGTAACTGAGACACTTCCATAATTGAGAATTTTTGGAGGAGAGTAGACTCATCCGAGTCCACTCTTATTTCAGAACAAACAATGACCTTCTCATCTGGAATGTTGGTGACTCATCATCTCTAAAAACTACCATTGCCCAAATACCATCCCTGGCCCATCCCAGAGAAAGGATCTAGGGGTGGAGTGAGGAAGGAGGTAAGGCTGAAACGAAGGTCCCCCTGACCTCATCTATAGCTGAGTCAGATAGAGCCCAGGCCTGATAACCAAAGAGAGCCAAACCCCAAATCAGAGAGCATTCAGTTGATGGAAGAGCCCCATCCACTTATTTCCTTAATGGGCCACCACTTACAATGTGAATGAATGGCTGGTGGAGAATGAAACAGCCCAGCAGGAACTGCATGTATCTGATATGAGACAGATGCACAAATCTATTCCTTGTTTAAAGATCACACTGCTAAGAATAGAAACTGAAACACACGCTGAAGCGTATGCACACACAGCCCTGAAGAAGGCCACAACAGAGCTGGAGGAATCCATAGCTTAGCGGAGGATCATCTGAGAATCATAGAGCCTTAGAGCAGAAGAAGCACCCTGAGATCATTCCCTCTAAAGCTCTCATTTTAATGGTGAGGAAGCAAAGGCTCAGACAGAAAAGAGCAGTCCCCAGCGCTGCCTAGAGATAGAGCACAAGCATGACTGGAACTCACATTCTGTCCCCCAGTTTGGGGTCTGACTCAACGGAGAGCACTGTCCTGGGAGCCCCAGAGCATAGAGACTGAGCAGGGTCAAAGTCACACTGCCCCTTTCTGGAAGAGCTGCCAGGAAGAATCAAGCAAAAGTGTCCCCTGCTGCATCCTTTCCGAATAATCAAAAATCAAAACTACTTAAATATTCAACAACTGGGGCGCCTGGGTGGCTCAGTCGGTTAAGCGGCCGACTTCGGCTCAGGCCATGATCTCATGGTCCGTGAGTTCGAGCCCTGCGTCGGGCTCTGTGCTGACAGCTCAGAGCCTGGAGCCTGTTTCAGATTCTGTGTCTCCCTCTCTCTGACCCTCCCCCGTTCATGCTCTGTCTCTCTCCCTGTCTCAAGGATGAATAAACGTTAAAAAAAAAAAAAATTCAACAACGGAGATTCAGTTAAATAAATGATGCTACAGCCATAGTATGAATACTATTGGCCATTAAAAATAATTTTTAGGGGCACCTGGGTGGCTCAGTCGGTTAAGCATCTGACTTTTGATTTCAGACTCATGATCTTACGGTTCATGAGTTTGAGCCCCACATCACACTACCAGTGCAGAGTCTGCTTGGGATTCTCTCTCTCTCTCTCCCTCTCTCTCTCTCTCTATTTCTCAAAATAAGTAAATAAACTTTAAAAATAATGTTTATTTATATAGGAAAATGAGAATAGGATACAAACCAGTAAAGACAGTGTTATAAAATATAAAATATATACATAGCAGTTACCATTTACCTAGCACTTACCATGAGCCTGGCACTGTGCTAATCACTTAAAGTCTATTATCCAATTTAATCTACAAATCAACCATCTGAAGTGGGTTCTATTATTATTTGCATTGTACCAAAAACTTGAAGCCCAGAAATGTTAGATAGCTAATAAATGGCAGAGTGCATAGTTGAACCTATGAGTGGTTCAAAGTTTTTGTAGTTACATGTTATGAACAGATGAAAAGAAAGAAAGGCTATCAGGGTTATTCAGTTATCCTGGGTGGTGAGATCACAGGACAGTTCTATTTCCTTTTTTTTTTTTTTTTTTTGCAATTCCCCATTCTCTCCTACTCCCACTACTCCCAGCCCCTGGTAACTTCTAATCTACCTTCTGTCCCAATGACTTTTCCTATTCTAAACATTTCATATAAGTGGAATTACACAACAGTTGTCCTTTAGTATCTGGTTTATTTTGTTTAGCATAATGTTTCAAGGTTCCTCCATGCTGTAAACATGTATTCACGCCTCCTCCCTTTTAAGGGCTAAATAGTACCCCACTGTATGGATATATTGCTGCTATGAACATTTATATACAAATATCTGAGTTCTTGTTTTCAAATCTTTTGAGGTATATGCGGAGGAGTGAAATTGCTGGGTCAAATGGTAATTTTATGTTTAACTTTTTGAGGAACTACCAAACTGTTTTGCACAGCAGCTACTCCATTTTTTTTTATTTAAAAAATTCATTTTTGAGAAGGGGAGAGAGACAGAGCGTGAGTGGGGGAGGGGCATAGAGAGAGGGAGATACAGAATCCAAAGCAGGCTCCAGGCTCTGAACTGTCAGCACAGAGCCTAGTGGGGTGAGGGTGGGGCTCAAACCCACGAACGGTGAGATCATGACCTGAGCTGAAGTCGGAGTCTCAACCGACTGAGCCACCCAGTTGCCCCACAGCTACACCATTTTAATTCCTACCAACACTGTGAGAAGGTTCTAACTTTTCTACATCTTCATCAGCACTTGTTATTTTCCTTTTTTTGTTGTTGTTTTTCTTGCCATCCCTCTAGGTATGAAGTGGCATCTCACTGTAGTTTTGATTTGCATTTTCCTAATGACTAACGATGTTGAACATACTTTCATATGTTTATTTACCATTTGTGTGTCTTCTTTGGATAAATGTGTATGCAAGTCCTTTGCGTGTTTTTTAATCGGGTTGCTTATCTCTCTGTTATTGAGGTGGACGACTTCTTTGTATTTTCCGAATATCAAACCCTTATCAGATATTGTGATTTGCAAATATAGCCTCCCTTTCTGTGGTTTTCACTCCTTGATAGTGTTCTTTGATGCACAAGTTTTTTACTTGAACGGAATCCAGTCTCTTCTTTTTTTAGTCAGAAAAAACATGAAGTCATGTTTATGAACACTTTTTCATGATACGGGCAAAGCAGGAGCCAAGGTTGTACATACATAATCTAACTATGTAAACTTCAGTGTGAGTTAGATAATGTGGAAGAATTAACCATTCCAGGAAGAATGAGAATCAGGGCAATATGTGGAAAATGCTTACCTTGTCCTGTGTCACTCAGGTTGACCTGTGATAGCTGCTTCATCCCTTCCTTTCCTGCAGCAACTTTCCAAAGACAGTCGTGCCTGCTGCTGTAGAGGGACTAAACCCCGAAAATTGAGCTTTCTGTAGCACCCAGGTCTGATTTATAGAGCTCCAAACAGGCCTCTCTTTAACCCACATCCCTTACCAGGACCATGACTATGACTATTTTAAAGATTTGTAAAGAACTCGTGAAAAGACCAAGAGCATGAAAGAGAGAAAATGGAAGTCCTTGCTTCAAAATGATCAGCTAAGACATCTCTAGCCTCCAAAACAGAAGGACACAATTCAAATGGAGCCATATAGTTTTAGGTTAGACAACTGGTAGAACCTGACAGGAAGGCAAGGTAGACAGCTCCTAGGAGGCTTTTTTATTTTTTTTTTATTATTTTTTTTTTAATTTTTTTTTTTCAACGTTTATTTACTTTTGGGACAGAGAGAGACAGAGCATGAACGGGGGAGGGGCAGAGAGAGAGGGAGACACAGAATCGGAAACAGGCTCCAGGCTCTGAGCCATCAGCCCAGAGCCCGACGCGGGGCTCGAACTCACGGACCGCGAGATCGTGACCTGGCTGAAGTCGGACGCTCAACCGACTGCGCCACCCAGGCGCCCCAGGAGGCTTTTTTAAATGCACTGTTTTCTAGGCCCCATCCCTGCCCCCAGAATTATACCGTTTCAGGGGAGAACTGAAAGGAAATGCTTTGTGATTGTAATCTTCCCTCCTGTGCCAGGATACTCCTGTCTCCCACAGGTGCAACACCAGTGGTCTGGTGAGAACAAATAACGTTTTCTTCATGGGGCACTCTGGACCCCTGGGGAGAGAGTGTGAGACACAGTGCCCTAAATGTAAGAAGGGAAGGCACCTGAGAGACCTTCTACTCTACCGCCCTCCCCCATATTTGTCAGTGGTAGGCATTAGGGGACACAATACATAACAGCCCTCGTCCCCACCCAAGTTTTGAACCAAGTGAGAAATAAGGCACAGAAAACCAAGATATGGAGATTAAAATGTCAGCTTTATTACTGAGAAGAGCTACACTGGACAGACCTGGCTTAGATGTGAGGCCAAATAGGCTTGCTTCCACTGTACCCAGAATAAACTCACCACCAAGTTGCAGGCAGGGAGGGAAAAAAACGCAGTCCTCATCTTATGGGGATCTGCCTCTGTGACATTCAGGAGCACGGAGTAACTGCCCCCTTTCGTCAGATAGGCTGCCAGAGAAAACAAAGGGAAAAGCTAAACTGAGCATGCCCAGAGTATTCTGCTGAACTCATTAATTAGATAATGCATACCTTCTTCATGGAGGATGAACAAAGGGTGGGGAGAAAGGCTAGGAATCTCACTTTAGTGATTTTCAAATGTTAGTGGGCATCAGAGTCACCAAGAAGACTTATTCCAGCACAGAATGTCAGACTCCACCCCCCAGGACCCTGATTCAGTAGGTATGGGGTAGGGTCTGATAAACTGTGTGGTTTTGTTGTTTTTGGTTTTTTAAAGAGTGCTGGGGTAAATCTTTTTTTTTTTTTTTAATTCATTTTTGAGAGAGAGCATGAATGGGGGGGTGGGCAAAGAAAGAGGGGGACAGAGGATCCGAAGCGGGCTCTCCCTGATAGCAAGGAGCCCGACCAGGGGCTCAAACTCTAGAACCACGAGATCATGACCTTAACTGAAGTCAGATGCTCAAACGACTGAGCCACCCAGGCACCCCTGATAAACTGTGTTTTTTAACAAGTTCCCTGGTGATGCTGATACTGCCTATCTTGGTACCACACTTTGAGAACCAAAGCTTGAAAAGAATCTCTCCCCTTGGAATTTAAGGAGGAATAAATGTTCCCTTTAACAGTCAGGATTTGTTTGGTTGCCAGTGACAGAAACCCAACTCAAACCGAAATAAAAAGAATTTATTGGTTTCTGTAACTAAATGATACAGCTGTTGAGTTAACTTCAAGCTGGACCAGACTCAGTCAAATCGTGTCTTTAGGACTCCTTCACTCTCTGTACCTCTCAGCTGTGCTTGTCCTACACAGCTTTTGTGTCAAGGAGGGTTTCCCCTGGTGTTGGCAAGATGGCTCCATTTACGTTTTTTCCCCCAAGCCAGTGTTTCTCAATCTTCAGCATGAATCAGAATCACCTGGAGGAATTGCTAAAACACAGATGCTGGGGCCCAACCCAAGAGTTTCTGATTAAGTATATGTGGGGAAAGCCCAAGAATTGGCAATTCTAACAAATTCCCAGTTGATCATTTTGATTCTATCTGAAGAATAAAGAGAGGATGCTGGAGAGACGCAAACAACAGGTGTTCACTACTCTTTGTTTTATACATCAAAACACCCCCATGAGTTAAGTGGCTGGTCTGTTTTATCCATTTAAAAGATAAAAGTCCGAAGGACACATAGGCACAATAAAAAGAGCATGGGTTTTAACGTTAGAAAACCTGATGTTAAATCCCATCCCCACCACTGACAAAATGAGTGGTTTAGGGCAGGTCACTAAATCTCTTTGCTCCTCTCTTTGGTATTTTAAAATGAAAATAACAGTCACACCTACTTATAGGGTGAGATGAGGGTGCGATCATTTACTGGAACATGTAAGAGTCAGTCCTTTAGAGTTAAAGAAGTAGTAGACAGACGGTGAGTTTTATTTTATTTTATTTTATTTTATTTTATTTTATTTTTAGATAGATGGTGAGTTTCAAATTATTTTAAAAGTCAATGTGAATGATAGCATACATGAAAATTAAAATGGCACAGAGTTACTATTTTGGTTTTATCAGTAGTAGTATTTTTCACCTAGACAATTGGAAAGATCAAAGATTTAACAACACTATGGAGTGGCAAGTCAGGGGAAACAGATATTTTCGTTCATTGCTGATTGAGCCCAGCCCAGCTCCTAGGATTTTCCAAGGTACTCAGGGACCCAATGCCTCAAGAATTTCATCTCTTTGCCTGAGGGACTTTTCTCAACTGCGGAGGTCCATTCTTGCCACCAGCAGGCCAGCTCAAGGAATTAACACATACCCCCCTAGTCCCATCTCACACCCCCTTGCTTCTAGGGCAGCCTTCCACCAATGACTCTTGGGAGATGCGGCTCCTTCATCTTTGTTTAGGAGACTCTGGACCAGGTCTTGTGATTTCTCAGTGGCATTAAGTTCCAGTCACCCACTGGAGTAGCTGGCCTCATGACACATCCCATTCCTGATTACCCCCGCCCCCTGAGTAGACTTACATCTCTTTGGCCAGAATTGTGTTATATGGTCACCCTCTCTGGTATAGGAGGCTACAAAAGCAAGTATCCTTCCAACTTCTTTCTTTGGAAGCAGCATGGAAGAAGAGTTGGTGATGTGCACTAAAGTAGGCTTTCTGGTGTTGTCACAGGGGCTTCTCAACAGTGTTGAAGCTGTGAAAACCTTCCTTCAAAGAAAATCTTTCATGGAAGCATATTTTGAAAAGCTGATGAAGGTGGGGTGACTTTGGCTAGAGGAGAATGAGGGCTTAAAGCTTTGTGTGGCCAGCACTCCCTCACTCAGTAAGAGGTATTTCCTGCTTTCTAGCTGTCAAACACCCATATCATCTTGCAATTAGTTCTCAAGTCTTCCATCTGGGAGACAACCACATGCGTGTAAGCTTGGAAGGTAGTTCCCATCTTCCCTTAGGAGGCCGAAGACCCAGATTCCGCACCCCCACCCCCAGCTTCCTTGCAAAACCCGAGCCAGGTGATTTAGGTTGTCAGTCACACATTCTTTCCTGGTTTTTTTGTTTTTTAAGTTTATTTTGAGAGAGAGTGTGCAAGGGTGGGTGGTTCAGAGAGAGAGGGAGAGAGAGAAAATCCCAAGCAGGCTTCACACCATCAGCATAGAGCTCAGTGGGGGGCTCAAACCCATGAACCATGAGATCATGACCCAGAGCCAAAGCCAGAGGAATAACTGACTGAGCCACATAGGCACCCTGGTCTTTAAATCACAAGAGCATGTGACAGCTGGGGGTGAGGGGTAGTGGTGAATGGAGGTCATTTTCCTTTCAGCAGCAATGCCACATGCACCTGACTGTCCTTGCTCTGTGACCTGTGGTGTGGTTCCAGCTGCCTAGCCCTCTGGAATTCTCATTTCCTGCCTGTTTTCGGAACCTGGTTGTATAGCTTCCCATAGATTCCACAAGCCTCTGAGTTTGTCTCAGTGTACTGACTTTTGGTTTAAGATAGGTAGGGTTAACTTCTTTTGCTTATAGCCCCAAATCCTAGCCAATAAATACCCATAGACAGTTCTGTAGAACTTGTAAGGTTCCAAGGGGCATAGTTCAAAATCTGCTGCCTTAGGATAAATCTTTTGGACTGGAATTAAGGGACAAAGGTACAAATAGTTTAAAGTTTCTTGATAATTATTGCCAAAGAGTGTTCCAAAAATATTGTGAAAATTTAATCACAAACACTGGGTATTATCTTGTCTTAATTTTCTCTAGTATGATGGCAGGGAAATGGTTCCTATTAATGTTTTGATTTGCATTTATTTGAGAATATGAATCTTAATACTTTTCTGTATGTTGACTTATGGTTATAGTTCTATTTATGGAAGATGGTTTGTTCAAGCTTTAATTTTTCTTTTTATGATATGAACTTCACATAATTTAGATATTCATTCTTTGAACACTTACTGCAAACATTTTCTTGGCCTATTTTTATCTTCCTCTTGTTACTTTTCTTTGTATAGAAGCTTCACATTTTTATGTAGTAAAATCTGTTCATCTTTTCCTTTGTGATTTCTTCTTTTGCTTCAATACATTAAAAGTTACTATTCCTTCAAAGATCTGATAAGTAGTGAATTCAATTTCCTGCCAATTTTTTCTGTGATTTGGCTTTTATATATGTAATTCTTTAATCTGAGATTTTTTTTTTTTTTTTTTTTTTTTTTAGTATTATGTGTGAATCTAAGTGATTACATTGGCTTTTAGATTGATAGGCTTTGTGAACAAGCCAGGCCTCTGTATTCCTGTGTTGCTTTGTTTGGGGTTTTACTAATGCACACACAAATTGTCCAGGGAGCGGGGGCTTGTTATTGAGAGAAGTGTGAGTACAATGGAGAGAGAACTTTAGGCAATTGAGACAGAAACAAAGAGACAGGGAAGCACTGATTCAGAGACAGAAAAGCTGGAACAGAGAGTGAAACAGAAACAAAGGGAAGTAAGGAATCAAAGGTCAAGAGGCCAAGGGAGGGAAACCAGGATCCAGTGCAGGAGAGTGCTTTGGATGTCTCAGGCCTGGAGCTTCGACTGGTGACCACAGAGGTTGTGGGAGTGACGGCAGAGGCTGAGATGACATCAAGGGGCAGCAATGGAGGATCTCCCTCTGCCACACTGCCCACCCAGCTTTAGACTATCCATGCACCTGGGGAGGCCTTGCATTTCATTTGGGGAACCCAGTTGCCTCATCATTCTCCAGCTGGCTCCAGGTCTGAGGATCTCAGGGCATAGAGGAAAATATCTTTCCTCTCTCCTATCTGTAGTCTTCCTTCTCTCTGTTCTCCTCTTTGATCTGCCTTCAGGCAAGCTTTCAAGGAAGATCCTGAAGACCAACCATCTAAAATGGACACCAGTGGGGGCTACATAATCCAAATATCTCAGCCTGCCTCTGAAGCCCCATTATTATCCTTAGCCAAGGGGGTAAGTGATTGTGCCAATATAGAGTAGATCTGGGTTTGAACCCTGGTCCCATCTAATTCCAAATCTTACAGTTCTTTACTGTGCATCAAGATATTGGGCTTGCCCTACATCTCCACTACAAATTATCTTCCCTAAAATGCTTTCCTCTTTATCTCTGCTTATCCAGGTGTCATCTTCCCATCACAGCCACCTTCCTTGTCCTGTAGCTCCGGCTTCATTTGGCACAGAGATCTTACTTACAGTCTGGTTGTCTACACTCACCTACATATTATGGTTTTATTGTCTTGTCTCCCCATTATAACTTGGGGTGGTGTGTTTTACCTGTTTGGACTTCCTGTGTTACTTCACACTGCACTTTCTGCTGCCCAATTGCTGGATCTTTCACTCCATCACTCCAGGGAAGAGAAGGCAGCCATAATAAGGGATGTGTCATGAGGCCAGCTACTCCAGTGGGTGACTGGAACTTAATGCCACTGAGAAATCACAAGACCTGGTCCAGAGTCTCCTAAACAAAGATGAAGGAGCCGCATCTCCCAAGAGTCATTGGTGGAAGGCTGCCCTAGAAGCAAGGGGGTGTGAGATGGGACTAGGGGGGTATGTGTTAATTCCTTGAGCTGGCCTGCTGGTGGCAAGAATGGACCTCCGCAGTTGAGAAAAGTCCCTCAGGCAAAGAGATGAAATTCTTGAGGCATTGGGTCCCTGAGTACCTTGGAAAATCCTAGGAGCTGGGCTGGGCTCAATCAGCAATGAATGAAAATATCTGTTTCCCCTGACTTGCCACTCCATAGTGTTGTTAAATCTTTGATCTTTCCAATTGTCTAGGTGAAAAATACTACTACTGATAAAACCAAAATAGTAACTCTGTGCCATTTTAATTTTCATGTATGCTATCATTCACATTGACTTTTAAAATAATTTGAAACTTACCATCTATCTAAAAATAAAATAAAATAAAATAAAATAAAATAAAATAAAACTCACCGTCTGTCTACTACTTCTTTAACTCTAAAGGACTGACTCTTACATGTTCCAGTAAATGATCGCACCCTCATCTCACCCTATAAGTAGGTGTGACTGTTATTTTCATTTTAAAATACCAAAGAGAGGAGCAAAGAGATTTAGTGACCTGCCCTAAACCACTCATTTTGTCAGTGGTGGGGATGGGATTTAACATCAGGTTTTCTTTCAGCTCAGATCATGATCCCAGGGTCATGGGATCGACCCCATGCTTGGCTCCCCTTTGACAGCATGAAGCCTGTTGGGGATTCTCTGCCAGGCTCTGTGCTGGGTGTGGGGCCTGTTTAAGATTTTCTCTCCCTCACAGAGCACCTGGGTGGCTCAGTCAGTTAAGTGTCCGACTTTGGCTCAGGTCATGGTCTCACAGTTTGTGAGTTTGAGCCCCACATTGGGCTCTCCGCTGTCAGCACAGAGCCCCCTTCAGATCTGTCCCCCTCTTTCTCTGCCCTTGTTTGCCCTGCTTGCACAACCTCTCTCTCTCTCAAAAATAAATATTGAAAAAGAAAGATTTCTCTCTCTCTCTCTCCCTCTCTCTACCCCTCCCCCACTTGCACATGTGGGTGCACACACCTGAGCGCTCTCTCTCTCAAATAATAAAATAAATTAAAATAAAACTTTTGCATGTAGCAAAATTCTTTGCATATAGCCAGGAAAAAAAAACAATTGATTTGAGGAATTCAGTATTGTTGCTCTAATGTTGTTTTTACATTGAATAAAATTATGTTAATCACAGGATATAAAATCAATGTACAGAAATCAGTTGCGTTGCTATACACCAATAATGAAGCAACAGAAAGAGAAATCAATGAATCGATCCCATTTACAATTGCACCAAAAAACCAAGATACCTAGGGATAAATGTAACCAGAGAGGTAAAAGATTTGTATGCTGAAAACCATAGAAAGTTTATGAAAGAAACTGAAGAAGGCACAAAGAAATGGAAAAACATTCCATGCTCATGGATTGGAAAGAACATTGTTAAAATGTCGATATTACCCAAAGCAATCTATACATTCAATGCAATTCCTATCAAAATAACACTAACATTCTTCACAGAGCTAGAACAAACAATTCTAAAATTTATATGAAACCAGAAAAGACCCTGAATAGCCAAAGTAATGTTGAAAAAGAAAAGCAAAGCTGGAGGCATCACAATTCCGGAATTTAAGCCGTATTTCACAGCTGTAATCATCAAGACAGTATGGTACTGACACAAAAACAGACACACAGATCAGTGGAACAGAATAGAGAACCCAGAAATGGACCCAAAAATGTATGACCAACTAACCTTTGACAAAGCAGGAAAGAATATCCAATGAAAAACAGTCTCTTCAGCAAATGGTGCTGGGAGAACCGGACAGTAACATGCAGAAGAATGAAACTGGACCACATTCTTACACCACACATAAAAATAAATTCAAAATGAATTAAAGACCTAAATGTGAGACAGAAAATCATCAAAATCCTAGAGGGGAAAACAAGCAGCAACCTCTTTGACCTCGGCTGGAGCAAATTCTTACTAGACGTGTTCCTGAAGGCAAGGGAAATAAAAGCAAAAATGAACATCGGGACTTCATCAAGATAAAAAGCTTCTGCCCAGCAAAGGAAACAATCAACAAAACTAAAAGGCAATTGACAGGATGGAAGAAGATATTTGCAAATGATATATCTAATAAAGGGTTAGTATCCAAAGTGTGTAAAGAACTTATCAAAGTCAACACCCAAAAAACAAATAATCCAGTGAAGAAATGGGAAAAAGACATGAATAGACATTTTCCAAAGAAGACACTCAGATGGCTAATGGACACATGAAAAAATGCTCCACATCACTCATCATCAGAGAAGTACAAATCAAAACCACAGTGAGATACCACCTTACACCTGCCAGAAGGGCTAAAATTAACAACTCAGGAAACATCTGTTGGTGAGGATGTAGAGAAAGGGGAACCCTTTTGCACTGTTGTGGGAATGCAAACTGGTGCAGCCACTCTGGAAAACAGTATGGAGGTTCCTCAAAAAATTAAAAATAGAACTACCCTATGACCCAGCCATTGCACTACTAGGTATTTTTATCCAAAGGATACAGGAGTGTTGTTTCAAATGCAACCCCAACATGTATAGCAGTGTTATCAACAATAGCAAATTATAGGAAGAGTCCAAATGTCCATCGACTGATGAATGGATAAAGAAGATGTGGTATATATATATACAATGGAGTATTACTCTGCAGTCAAAAAGAGTGAAATCTTGCCATTTGCAACAATGTGGATGGAACTAAAGTGTATTATGCTAAGTGAAATAAGTCAGGGAGAGAAAAACAAATATCTTATTATTTCACTCATACATGGAATTTAAGAAACACAGATGAACATAGGGGAAGGGAAGGAAAAAGAAGATAAAAACAGAGAGGGAGGCAACCCATAAGAGACTCTTAAATACAGAGAACAAATTGAGGGTTGCTAGAGGGGAGGTGGGGGGGGTGGGCTAAATAGGTGATGGGCATTAAGGAGGGCACTTGCTGGGATGAGCCCTGGGTGTTGTACGTAAGTGATGAATCAGTGGGTTCTACTCCTGAAACTGATACTACACTGTACGTTAACTAACTTGAACTTAATTAAATAAATTACGTACTCTAAAAATTTTTTTAAAAAGAAACAAAACCAAGAAAGAGTAAACATGGAGTTCAGGAAACAGAGGCTCCAACCCAAGAGTGCAGTGAAAGGGAAGTCTCAGATGTCAGTCATGAAACCAGACCACGCACTGCTTGAAGAGGCAGCCAAATTTAATCGACAGCATGACTGAGGGATGAAAAAACTGTAGGAAATCGTAAAAGCACATTATTCTTTTGTCTGTAAGAAAAACGCAACAGCCATTTGAAATTCCAGGGAAAACAAAAATCAAGACAAGAAAGTCTTGCCCAAACATGATGAAAATAATAGGGGTATGATTATAAGCAATAGATAATGTATAAGAAAAGAGAATCCTCTTGGCCCTGATGCTAAAAATATTACCCCCTATAAAGCCCCAAAGACCTGTTCTGAAGAAAATACAAAGCTAGTATGCTATCTGGTTCAGCAGAGACCCATATTTACTAACTCAACAATATAAATGCTGTGCATTCACTTTTACCTTTTAAAATTAATCAATAGACAAAGCACACACACCCGGCACTAGAGCATAAATAAATGTTAGGAGTTTTGGTAATGCAAAAATAATAAAATAAAATAAAATAAAATAAAATAAAATAAAATAAAATAAAATAAAATAAAATAAAAACTCTTTGCATATAGCCAGGAACATAAGCAAATAAAAACAATTGATTTGTCAGAGAAAGAAGATTGTGGCTCTTTTGAGGAATTCATTATTGTTGCTCAAATGTTGTTTTTACATTAAATAAAATTATGTTTTAAAACCACTGTCGAACTGCCAGAGTAAAGCCTTAAATATGTGCATACTGTTTGACCCTGCAATACTGCTTCCAAGAATTGAAAAATATAATCAGAAATAATGCATGAAAATGTACATTCTCGGGCACTCATCACAGTATTGTTGTAGTGGGGGGAAAATGGAAACCACTTAAATGCCAAACAACAGAGTATTGATTAAATAAATTATGATATATCCACATAATGGGATCCTGTACAACCATTAAAAATCATATTGTAGATGAACATTGGTTGTTACAGAAAAGGTTCATGATTTGCTCCTAAGAAGTAAAACCAAACGAACAAATAAAAAACCCTACAAAATGGTAACCATTTTGGTGCCTTTTATTTATTTTGGCGGGGTGTGGGAGAAACAATGTATTTTTCAGGGGCAGTAAAAATATTGACATGGAAGGACAGACACTACCAAGTAACGACAGTGGTCGTCCTTGGGCTGAGAGGAAGCGAATGAATAGAAATGTTTGTATTTTTCCTTTATGATATTCCGCTTCTCTCGTGTTTTTCCACCTTGAGTATCTTATTTATGCAATTACGGAGGGGGAGAAACGGAGGGATCCCCGCCCCCCCACCTTTTAAGAAAAACCTGCTGCCCGCCGATGTGCCTAGGGAACCACCGCCACACTTGCCACCACCTCCCACAGCCCCTCGAGCTTGGAGAAACCCAGAGTCCTAACAAAAGCAGACTTGCTCTCAGCGCAAAGCGCGCAGGTGACCGCCAGGAGAGCGGACTCGAGCGCGGATGTGAAGGCGCGCACGCTGGCGGGCAGACCCGGCGACAGCCAGCCCGGAGTCACCGGGCTCTCGTTCCCTCCTCCGCGCAGGCCACCGGGGACGCGCTTGGGGGCGTGACTCTGGGACCAGCGGGGGCCGCGGGCACTGCTGACGAGGGGCGCCAACCGGCTGTGCCGTCAGAGGGATGGGGCTTCAAGCCAGGGAAAAGCCAAGCCACCTAGGCGGAAGCGGCGGTGCGGGAGACCCAGCCCGGCCGGGGCCGCGGAAGTCCGCTTGGGGCGCCCGGAGCCCGCGCGCCGCTGCCCGGGAGCCGCGGCCAGGCAGGGGCAGGGAGGGCTGCGCCGGGAGCGCGGCGCGCGCGGGTCACGTGCCTCCGTTCCGCAGCCCTGGCCGGCTTCCCCGGCTCGCGTTCGCCCCGCCTGTCCGCCCAGGGGGCTGTCCGGCTTGTTTTAAAAAGACAAAGAATTTATGGTGACAGACGAGGTATGGAAATGGGAGTCCGAGGACTTAGATTTGGCTCTCCGCTCGTGACCATGAGCAGGTCCTCTTGCTGCCTTATGCCCCGGTTTCCCATCTGTGACACGCGTGGGGACAATGCTAATACTTACCCCAGTAGGGAGCTCTGAGTCTTATTAATGAAGACAAAAATGACCTAAGAAAGGATCTGTGAAAGCTGCTTCCTAGGTTATGAATGGAAGCCGAAGCTGATGTCAGTCCCTGCTCATCAGATGTATGTTTTTTAGTTCTTTAATTTCGAAAATTACTTGTACAAATGGCATCCCACCGCTTTTAACTTTCCACAATTCACAACGGAAGACTCCTCAGAAAAAAAATGATAATTGAGAGGTAGGAAGGAGAGCAGATTCAAAGCAAACACGTACCTTGCCAATGTAAAGATCGATAAAATATCTGAGATTGAGTTTTGAATTTAGTTCTGAGTTTCCCAACAGAAGATGCAGGGACGCCTTCGGGCAGGGCTCAGTCTGTTAAGCCTCCAGCCTGTTAAGACTTCCGCTGAGGTCATGATCTCTTGGTTTGTGGGTTCAAGCCCCCATTCTGGGTCTGCTCTGACAGCTTAGAGCCTGGAGCCTGCTTGGGATACTGTCTCCTTCTCTCTTTCTCTGTCCCTCCACCGCTCTCACTCTGTCTCTCTGTTTCTCTCAAAAATAAATAAACATAAAAAAAAGAGAGAGAGGGTGTCAAAGGAACCATGATCAGGTATAGTGTTCTCATTGTTGGGAAAGAAGATTAGTACAGAAGAAAAGATGAAGCAGGGCAAATGTCTTTGGGGGGAAATGGAATGTTCTCTAAATCCACATTGCTTGGGTATCAGTCTTTTTATATACCACCCTCAGGTGTTCTGCTGTGTCTATTTGTCACATGTGTTTCTAGTTAGTGAATACTTTAAAAAAGTCTAACAAAAATCATTTCCCAAGAAAAAATATACCCATTCCTTAAATGCTTGCTATATATTTTCCCTTTATTAAAAAATACATAACCACTGGGGCACCTGGGTGGCTGAGTGGGTTGAACCTCTGACTTTTGTGCACGTCATGATCTCACAGTCAGTGAGTCTGAGCCCCATGTTGGGCTTACTACTGTCAGCATAGAGCCCCCTTTGGGTCCTCTGTTCACCTCTCTGTCCCTCCCCTGC
Source organism: Lynx canadensis (assembly GCF_007474595.2). Lineage (NCBI taxonomy): Eukaryota > Metazoa > Chordata > Mammalia > Carnivora > Felidae > Lynx > Lynx canadensis. The sequence goes on from NC_044312.2 coordinate 70,769,350, forward strand.
TCGCTCTCTCTCTCTCTCTCTCTCTCTCTCTCTCTCAAAATACTAAATAAACATGAAAAAATACATAGCCATTAAAATAGAAAATGCTTATCTTCTATCCTCCTAAGATCACCTAACCTGATGTGTATGTATGTGAACATGATGTGTGTGAGCTGTGTCTAGCACACATGGGGAGCCCCTGCTCTGGTGGTTTGATGGGTCCTTTACAGGGGTGATGGCATGTCCACCCTGATGGAGATCCTAGTTATCAGTACAGCCAACTCCCTGGACAACACTGAGGAAAGTGAGCACCAGCAAAGAGACCACCTGCCCAAGATCACACATCCGTGGAGGGATGGGCTGAGGCTTCCTGACCTCCATTCCAGTGCCCTTGGCTCCCCCTTGCCCGCTGCCTCTCCCTTTGTCCCTTCCCCCACCATCCTAGTAGGCCCCTCAGTCAAGATCCTCACGAGGTCCCACTAATGTGCCCATATCTGATTCTGAGAGGAGGTAAATGGATGCAATTTGGGCGACTCCTCAGAACAACCTTGGATTCTTTCCTGGTCTCTTTCCCTAGATTATGAACTCCAGGAGAGGAAGAGCCATGATTCAGGAGGTCGGTGAGGGACAGTAGGTGTGGATGTGGAGTTCTCTAGACCTCATCTTAATAGGTAAGTGGTGGGGCACCTGGATGGCTCAGTTGGTTAAACGGTTAAGTGTCTGACTTTGGCTCAGGTCATGATCTCATGGTTCTGGGAGTTTGAGCCTCACATAGGGCTCTCTGCTGTCAACGTGGAGCCTGCTTCTAATCCTCTGTCTCCTCTCTGCCCTTCTCCCGCTCACGTGTGGGCTCTCTCTCAAAAATAAATAAACATGAAAAAAGAAACAAAAAAAATGCACAAAACAAAACAAAACAAAAAAACAAGTACGTGGTGAATAAGGCTTTGAACAGATCACAGGATCAAGAGAAATGGCCAGAGGAGGGGAAGAATTTCTAGGGATCAGAACTTCTGACAGGCTGCAACTTCTGGTGGGGCAATTTGTGCCCTGAAGGAAGGCACCTTGCAGAGGAGACAGCCCAGAGCCACCAAGTGACACTGAGCCAGCCTAAGGAAGGGAGGTTGTGTAAAATGGGCTCCCAAAACAGCATCCTTTCCCAATTGGTCCACCTGGCATGATGCCTACTTGTAATATGCCCTAAACTGCTCTTGACCTAGCAGAGTCCCATGTGGCTCCCAAGGGAAGTTTTATCAAGGACTGAAATGTGGTAACCTGAAACCCAGGCAGGTCCCTCAGGGCCAGACAGGGATATGTCCCCTTCACCCCGATGCTTCCCAGGACCCCTGCAAAGCAGATGAGCAGTGCTTCCTGGCCCCAGCGAGAACAACGTTCAGAGCTCATCCAGAGCTAAGCTCTAATGCTGATTCAGGATGGGAAGAGGGGTACAGAGACCTTAGAAAGTCTAGTAGCCACAATGCCAATACTCAGGAGAGATGTCAGAATTGCCTTTTTGGCTCCCCTTAGCCTCTGCCAGGTGTTGCTGTGTGGGATACGGTGGGCTGCAGGAAAAAGCCCCGGATGAGGAGGCAGGGGGCTCTGTGTGATGTGGGGCAAATCGCTTTGCCATCCTGGGCTTCAGTTTCCTCATCTGCACAATTATTTTCCTCATTCTTGTTCTTCCACAAAACTTAGGAAATTTAGGTTCTGAGGTCAGACAGACTTGGTTTCTAGTCATATTCCTCCCAAAGGAACTCAGAGGTCAGTAGAGGACACAGACACCCAAAGATACACAATAGAGATTGGCATAAAAGCAATGATCTCGCTTCTTTGTCAAGGTAGCACAGTGAATGGCAGAGTAGGGTCTAGAATGCAGGATCTGGACTCTAATGCAGAGACACATCGAACAAATCATTATCATACATGTGACAGGTGCTGTGGAGGAAAAGGAGAGGATACTCTGAGAACACAAAACAGAGTATAACATGACAGAAGCCATGTGAAAGATTTTGGACATTCTTCAAAGAGTCACAGGAAATCATTTAATCCCAAGTGCAATGGTAAGAGTCTACTGCAGTGGAGACGTGGGTTGGAAGGATTACAAGGATGCAAGAGTAGAGGCACAGAGGGCTGCGAAGAGACTCTTGCGGTCATCAGACGAAAGATGGAAATGGAATGGGTTAGGGTAGTGAGGAGACTAGACCAATTCAGTGGAACCATCAGGACTCAATGATGGATTCAGTATGAAAAAGAGAAAAGAGAGGGCAATGTGAAGGAGGACCCTGTGTTACTGGAATGAGCAGCAGAGTACATGATGGTGCCATCTAAGATTGGGGTATGGGGGCACCTGGGTGGCTCAGTCGGTTAAGCGTCCGACTTCAGCTCAGGTCACGATCTCGCGGTCCTTGAGTTCGAGCCCCGCGTCGGGCTCTGGGCTGACGGCTCAGAGCCTGGAGACTGCTTCTATTCTGTGTCTCCCTCTCTCTCTGCCCCTCCCCCGTTCATGCTCTGTGTCTCTCTGTCTCAAGAATAAATAAACGTTAAAAAAAAAAAATATATATATATATATATATATAAGATTGGGGTATGATTTGGCCATACTGGGTTTTCTAGTTGTGATGGTAGTTGTTTTGATTGTTTCGGTCTAGGCAGACGAAATTCAACTATGAAATTGAAAAAGCAGTTAAATACCTGAGCCTCTTGACCACAGATCAGTGGGCATTGGAGTTAACCCAATATGGCAACAGCAGCCACAGTGGACAAGGAGAGGCAGCCTACCCGGCCCTACAGCAGAGTAGGGAATGAATGGGGCACAGGCTCTGAATGACACCCACTGGTTTCTCTTCCTTCTTTACCACCAGCCATGTGACCATTGCTTCATCTGTCTGAGCATAAGGCTCCTCATTTGTCAAGTGGAAATGATGTTAGCAACCTTCCCCAACTGTCAGGAGATCTATGCTTTAATACAGCTCACAGTCCAAAAGATTCTCATTTGCGCTATGTGATATTTCAGACAAGCACCGTGTACTATATCTTTATAAGCTTGGCGTGAAGTGTAACACCAACCCATTTCTTTTACTAAAATAAGATATCCAAGGCATTTATCATGGTAGAAATACAGTGTCGCATACGTTTATGCATGTATTTTGGAGGTAGACGACCCTGGGTTCAAGCCTGGGCTTACCCGCTTCCGAGCCATGTGACTTTGGGCAATCATTTACTGAGTTTCCTTTTCTGAAAAATCAGGAGAATAATGGAATCGGCTACATGGATTGTTGCATGGGCTAAATGAAATAATGATGTAAAGGACCTCGCACTTACTGTGTGTTCCCAAAATCCCAATTATTGTTGTTATTTGTAATTCAGCATCCAGCACACAGTCAGTATTCATTGTGTTTGTTCCCCGGCACCCGCCCCTCTGCAGGTCCATCGGCATTCGGTTTATGTACACTGGCCTTACTCAGTGTCTGTTCACAGAGGAACCAGAGCTCTCTGAGTTCTAACTCCTCCCGGCACCCCCAGTTCAGCTCTCTCCGCAGCAATCTATTCTTCCCCTTCATTCAACAAGCACAGCAGATAATATAGGACATTGTGGCGTTGTTCTCAAGTACCAGCACCCCTCCCTCACTGGGAATGTAAGAGACAGAGGCTCTAGGCCATATGCTCACATCATCAGCTGTGTTTCCATGACGACCAGCCCAGCATAACTAGATGTTTCAGCAGAGATGAGCTGTGACACCCAGCTCGCCACAGAATGTAGCTGACTCGCTATTATTATATTCCTTACACTGACACTGACCTAAGGGCTAAAGCAGGCTAGACATGGCTCTGAGGGGCGGGGAAGTTTTTGTTTGTATAAGTAAGAGACTGAATTTGGGAATGCATTTGGCTGTCCACTGCAGCAGTAAATGCTTTGGCTGTAATATGTTAAAAGAAATCTAAAAAAAAAAAAAAAAAAAAAAAAAAAATCTGTTGTAAATGCTGCAACAACAGGAAGGTACCCTATTACATGTAAACAAAATGAAGACACAGGCCTAATACTTCCTAAGAGGGTCACAGCAGACTTCTTTTTTTTCTTTCAGAAGACTTTAACACAGTTTTTGGTGTTTTCTCTATCTTAAAAAAGGGAAACATAGTATAAATGTATTAGTTAGGGTGCTTTCGACTGCAAGAACAGGAAAGGAACTAAAGGAGTTTAAATAATTAGGACATTTGTTATCCCATGCTCCAGGAAATCTAGAAGTATGTCATTCCAGGGCTGGTTAATTCAGTGGCTTAGGGAGATCAGCAAGATCCAAGTACTTTCAGTCTTTCTGCTCGCCTTTCCTTAGCATGTCTGCAATATCTGTCCTTGTGGTTAAGAGATGAGCAAAGAATTTCCAGATGTCACAAGCAGACATTTCATCTCCAAAAGAGAAGGGGAGCATTGGTTCCTGTGCATCCCCTTTTAGTTGTGAGGAGAACCTCTCCCAACCCTTCCCCTGCACACTTCCTATCAGGTCCTCTTCATCATGGATTCAGGGTCCAGGATTTGGATATTTTCCCGAGAGAAGTAGAGAACCATTAAAGGACTTTCAACCAACTGATGGAGTATAGATTTCTGTTTCAATAGGTTTCTGTTTCTTTTTTTTTTTTTAATGTTTTTATTTTATTTTTGAGAGACAGAGCATGAGGAGGGGAGGTGCAGAGAGAGAGAGGGAGACCCAGAATCCAAAGCAGACTCCAGGCTCTGAGCTGTCAGCACAGAGTCTGACATGGGGCTCGAACTCACAGACGGTGAGATCATGGCCTGAGCCAAAGTCGGACACTTAACCGACTGAGCCACCCAGGCGCCCCAATAGGTTTCTGTTTCAATAGATCACTTAGACAGTAATATGGAGGGTGGAATCCAGGGAGAGAAAGATGAAAAGCAGAGAAACCTGTTAGCAAAACTGTTGCAAAGTCCATAGAAGAAACACTGAAGTCTGAACTAAAGCAGCAGTGCTAGAAATTGGGGTGGGAGTTGGGAAGGTGGATGAAAGGCATTGGAGATGTTAAATTGTCAATGACATCAGACACGAAGATGGACTGGATAGAATATTACTTAGATTTCTTATTTTGTGTCTGAGTAAAAGAGTCTTGCCACCAACTGAGCTCAGGAACATCACAGAAGCAAATTTGAGGAAACTGATGATTAGCTCGATTGTGTCAATATTGAGTTGAGGGACCTGGTCTATCCAGGGAGTGGGACGATAAAGAGGTTGGAAGCTCAGAAAAGAGATAGGGAGCTGGGAGTTGTCAGTGTGTGATGGACTGGTGAGGAATGGGTGAGGTCACCCAGAGCAAAAAGGAGATAGTGTCAAGGGCAGACCCTGGGTGAGCAGCATTTAAGGAATGGGCCACAGAGAAGAATTCAGTGAAAAAGCTGAATTCAGAGAAATCAGAGAGGTACAGACAGAACCAACCAAGAAAAGAGGATCCCAAGAATTTTAGGGCCAACAGAGGAGCAAGGAAGATAAAGGAGTGATTGGTGTCCACTTTCAGGACTTGTTGGGAATTATTGCAGTAAGACCATAAACGCAGCAGGGGCAAACTCTTTCCAGAAGACTGACTTCGGAGAGGAGCAGAGAGATAACTCGGCAACTGAGGGGGGTGCGGGAGGGTTTTGTACACGTGGAATGAGGTTTGAGCATGTTTGAAGGCTGAAGGGAGGAGCCTAGAGCCAGGGAGATGCTACAGTTACTTGCCTGACCCAGATATGGGACAATTTTGGAGCAAAACTCCAACAGCTACAGTTGTCTCCTCCCCCAGCACCATTCCAGAGGGTTCCTCGGGTTGGCTCCGCAACAGGGGGCTGCCAGGTGTCCCTCCACTTCTGCTCCTTCAATGACATTCATCCACGTGCCCTTATTGTTCTTGGAAGATACAAGGGAATGATCATGGTCCTCACTTAGTACCGGCCTACTGGGAATTATGCAAAATACTGGCTGCCTCTCAGATCACCTTATTAGTGCCTCGGGGTGATAATTTCATGGAAATAATTCTGAGGGAGAGTTGAACTGCCTAGCAGGGAGCCTTTTACACTAGGCATCTGTCTTCTATATCCTCTCTGCCTCTTTTGGGGCCAGCCCAACTGTCCTCAGGCCAGATTCTCAGAAGGCTGCACCCCCAGCCTCCCTGCTTCCTTCAGATGCAGAGTGTGTTTGCCCTGGCCTATCACTCACTGTCCGTCCCTTGCTGGCTACCAACTTGAGCTACCAGCAAAGGGCATGGGACACACCTTGGGAGGGTGAGGGGTATGTAACCTGGAGAAGACACAGGAAAAGCTGTCAACGGTGCACAGATTCCATCAGAGCCTGGGACAAAACTGTTACCTTCACAGCCACAGTGGGACGTATTTTGAGGTATTGACTTCTCTATAGAAACTATTTGCTTCATGTCAGGAGTTTAGGGTTTAGGGTTAGGGTTAGGGGTTAGGGGTCAAAAGCCATGTTACTACTACATCATCCTATTTCTCACCCCCATCATTGGCTAATTGGTCCAGGGTGGACACTGGGCCCAAGAACTTTACCCATAATCTTTTTCATAGCAGAATCCCAGTGCCTGCCTCTCTAATGCATACTAGGCACTTAGTAAATATTTCTTGACTTCTTTTTTTATGTTTCAGTCACCACATGCTATTTGCTTTACCAAGAAGGCTCTTTCTCCATCCTTATCAATTAGCTAATGCCTACTCATCCTTTCAAGCTCACCCAAGACGTCATCAACCCCATGAAATCTTCTCTGCTTCCCCAGCCCAAGTGTGTTTTGGAATAATCAGAGCTTATATCTGAGGTAGAACTTTGGTCTCTGTATTGCAAATATTTTCTTTTCCATCTGTTATGTTGGCTTCTTTATTTAAAAAAAATTTTTTTTATTACGTTTCTTTATTTTTGAGAGGTAGAGAGAGACAAAACATGAGTGGGGAGGGGCAGAGAGAGAGGGAGACACAGAATCAGCAGGCTCCAGGCTCTGAGGTGTCAGCCCAGAACCCGACACGGGGCTCAAACCCATGAACCGTGAGATCGTGACCTGAGCCAAAGTCGGACACTCAACTGACTGAGCCACCCAGGCGCCCCTATGTTGGCTTCTTTAGATAGATAGGTAGATATCCTAATGCCTTTGAGATTTATGCATGTTGTAGGATGTATCAGTACATCATTCCTTTTTAGTTGCAAATATTATACATTTTATTTCTCCACTTGTCAGTTGACAGACATTTAATTTTGTTTCCACTTTTTGGCTATTATGAATAAGGCTGCTGTGAACATTCATGTACAAGTTTTTGTATAGATATACATTTCCACTTCTCTTGGAATTGCCAGGTCATATGGTAACTCTAGGTAAAACATTTCGAGGAACTGCTAGGCTATTTTCCCAAGCATCTCTACCATGTTACATTCCCACCAGCAGTGTATGAGGGTTCCAGTGTCTCCAAGCCTCAGTAATACTTGTTATTCTCTTTTTCATTATATCTATCCTAGTGGACACGAAGTGGTATCTTCTTGTGGTTTTGATTTGTACCGTTAACACTCGAACAACACTGGGGTAGGGGCACCAACCCCTATGCAGTCAAAAATCTGCATATAACTTTTGACTCTCCAAAAACTTAGCTATTGATAGCCTACTGTTGACTGAAAGCATTACTGATAACATAGACAATTAACACATATTTTATATGTTATATGATTGTATTCTTACAATAAAGTAAGCTGGAGGAAAGAAAATGGTATTAAGAAAATCATAAGGGGCGCCTGGGTGGCGCAGTCGGTTAAGCGTCCGACTTCAGCCAGGTCACGATCTCGCGGTCCGTGAGTTCGAGCCCTGCGTCGGGCTCTGGGCTGATGGCTCAGAGCCTGGAGCCTGTTTCCGATTCTGTGCCTCCCTCTCTCTCTGCCCCTCCCCCATTCATGCTCTGTCTCTCTCTGTCCCAAAAATAAATAAACGTTGAAAAAAAAAAATTTAAAAAAAAAATCATAAGGAAGAGAAAATACATGTACAGCTCTGTACTGTGTGTATCCCCAAAAAATCCACATCTAACTGAATTTGCACAGTTTAAACCTGTGTTGTTCAAAGGTCAACTGTATTTTTCTAACAATTAGTGGTGTTGAGCATTTTTCCATGTGCTTAAGGGCCATTTGTATATTTTCTTTGGTGAAATGTTTATTCAAGTCTATTACCCTTTAAAAAAAATTTTTTTTGGGGGGGCGCCTGGGTGGCGCAGTCGGTTAAGCGTCCGACTTCAGCCAGGTCACGATCTCGCGGTCCGTGAGTTCGAGCCCCGCGTCGGGCTCTGGGCTGATGGCTCAGAGCCTGGAGCCTGTTTCCGATTCTGTGTCTCCCTCTCTCTCTGCCCCTCCCCCGTTCATGCTCTGTCTCTCTCTGTCCCAAAAATAAATAAAAAACGTTGAAAAAAAAAATTAAAAAAAATTTTTTTTTAATGTTTATTTATTTTTGAGAGAGACAGAGCATGAGCAGGGGAAGGGCAAAGAGAGAGGTAGACACAGAATCCAAACCAGGCTCCAGGCTTGGAGCTGTCAGCACAGAGCCCGACGCAGATCTCAAACTCATGAACTGTGAGATCATGACCTGAGCCAAAGTCAGACACATAACTGACTGAGCCACCCAGGTGCACCTCAAGTCTATTGCCTGTTTTTAAATTGGGTTATTTGTCTTTTAGTTACTGAACTGTAAGAGTTCTTTACATAATCTGAATACAAGTAAGATGTATAATTTGCACGTATTTTCTCCTATTCTGTGGGTTGCCTTTTCAGAAACATTCTTGATGGTGTCCTTTGGAGCATAAAAATTTTAAATTTTGATGAAGCCCAAGTTATTTATTTTTTCTTTGGTTTCTTTTGCTTTAAAAAAATTTTTTTAAGTTTTATTTATTTTGAGACAGAGAGAGAGAGAGCACATGAGTGGGGGAGAGGCAGAGAGAGCAGGAGAGAGAATCTTAAGCAGACTCTGCACAGTCATTGCAAAGCCTGACATGGGGCTCCAACCCACGAACTGTGAGATCATGACCTGAGATGAAATCAAGAATCGATGCTTAACCGACTGAGCCACCTAGGCGCCCCTGGTTTCTTTTGCTTTTGGTGTTGTAGCTAAGAAGGCTTTACCTTACCCAAGGTCATGATTTACTCCTAGGGGTTCTATAGTGTTAGCTCTTACATTTGGATCTATCATCCATTTGGATTAAAAAGGTTTAATCTTAAATTATGTATAAATTATATCTCCTTCACTCCTCTGTCCCAGGCTTAGGTTGGGACCCTGATTGTTTAGAGTGGAAGCTGGGGGGTGAAATATAGCATGCAGATACCTCTTCTCCTTAATAAGGGGAAGGCCTCCCCCTTATTGATATCTTCTTTCAAAATGAGAGCTCTATTCTATTAGCATGACATTCGCCCTTTATTTAATCTGTGCACAGAAAGTAAAGTGACTTATCTGACTTATAAATTTAAAAATAGTCTGGATATGTTTCATGCAAGGATTTGGGTTTTTTTCCCCCCTTATTTTTCTTGGGTCAAAGCATGCCAGCTGAAAGCGAGAGTTCTCTTCTGTTCCTCCTTGTTGTAAGTCTTGCCTGGGCAGGACCCTATGTCTGCAGGACTGCTGGGGTCCAGCACTACCGCCACTGGACAACGAGTGTGCATAATTTTGGAGTTGGGCTAGTTGACTTGTTTGGTTCTTACTGAAAGCTAAGGCCCTAACTTGGCCTTAATCATCAGAGATGGTATTTTGGCTACCATCTACCTTATTCTTTGTCTGATTTCTCAATTTGTTTAGAATCCAGGCAGTGAGAGGGGTACTCTTACTGGGCACATCAGAGACTAATAACCCTTTTCCTGCTTTAAGCTTCTAGTTTTTTGGAAGTGGGCAAGAAGAAAAGGGGCAAGTGTCTTAATTTGACTGTCTCTGGTAACAGTTTTCCTTCTATTGCTTGCTGTTGCTTCTCTGGCTGATAATGACTAGCCACGGATGACCTCTGTGAATCGGATTTCCAAATGTAGGTCTCTCATGGAGAACGTGTGGGAATTTTCTGTAAGGGAATGGCAGAAACCTCCCCACTACAGAGCAATCTGACAGATCTGTCAGAATCCAGGCAGGAAACAGATGCCATGTTGAAAAAAAGTGACTGGAGACACTCTGTGAAGGGACTGTTGGCAAAAGAGTGGACAGGTTAAGGGAAGCGACTGGGACTGCTGAAGTAGCCAGGGTGGTCAGTGGGAAAGGCTTCCAGAAGGCAGGTCAGAAGGGGATGGGGAAGGAATTGTTAACCATGAGAGAGGGGCCACCTAAGTCTGTGGCCATAGGAAGACAAGTGAGGCTATTGTGCAACTGAGGCCCAGCATGGAGGGTAGTGTCTATCTGTCTTTCCTCCCAGCCTCTGATCTCTTGAAGGTGTCTCCTATCACCCAGACCCACTTGGAAGGGAGCGTGATGACAAGGTCCACAGAAGTCAGTCTCCTGCACAGAGTAGGGTAGAAAGGATGGAGAACACAGCTGGAGGGGCAAGTGGGTAAAAGCCAGCACACCGATGTGGGTAACAGGGCTCTACTCTTCCATATCCTCTCAGCGAATGTTGTCAGGGTGACAGCCAGCAGCACTGCAGCCAACGTTGTTTACGTCTGGTGTATATTCTGATAAAGCAGCATCCATGCTATCCAGCTATTAAATACTTATTTATTTAAATATTGTTATTTACTTTTGAAAGGGCGAGAGAGACAGAGCGCAAGCAGGGGAGGGGCAGAGAGAGAGAGGGAGACACAGAGTCTGAAGCAGGCTCCAGGCTCTGAGCTGTCAGCACAGAGCCCGATGCGGGGCTCGAACTCGTGAACTGAGAGATCATGACCTGAGCTGAAGTTGGATGCTTAACTGACTAAGCCACCCAGGCGCCCCTTAAATACTTATTTTGAACAGCAACTCTGAGCACACTTTACAGCTTCTTAATGGTGTGTTCACCGGCCTGGCAAGTAGCTGTCTTAGAACAACAGTAGGAGGGCTCAAACCACCCTGACATCTGTGATGTTCATTTGACCTTCAGGGAACTCAAAAACTATCAGCTCTGAGCAGTGGGTGTGCAGGCTATTCCACTGTCCCCTCTCCTCTCTCTGGTCTGCACCCTCCTCCAATTTTCTTCTTTCTTCTCAGTCAGACACTGGAGGTCGTCCATTCGTCTGCTGCCCAAGCAGATGTCCAACCGGGGAACAGAATTCTGGTCTCCTCTCTTTGCAACTCTAATTTCCACAAATGATTCCTTGGGAACTCCCTATTCATGCCCCACAACTAGCCCTCAGAGAAGAAAAAATCCACTCACCAGGAATAAATGCTGTTGACTCCACAGGGCCAACTACCCTCAAGAAATCTCCCGTCTTCCCTACCCTGTATTTTAATATACTTTGGAAATGGAGGTATCGTAGTGGAGGGGTGGTAGGTGACAGCAGAACAAATTCTGTACCTATTTGTACGCCCAGGAGAAGATTGAAGGGTGTGGGGGTACACTCCCAAATGTAGGCTCTTCTCTTTAGAAGGTAAGGCATTTAGTTTTGTTTTTTTCTTTTGGCCATGGCTTTAGTGTGACTGTGGGGCAGTAGGAAAAGAGCCACCAGTATCCTGTTAAAAAAATAATTCCTGCTCTTGGACAAAAATAATAATAATAATAATACCATAAATATAGATGTAATATAGCAAGTATAAAGCTCCCATAAACCTGCTTCTCTGAGGAAAAAAAAAAAAACAATGCTAGCAGTTTGATCCATATTCTTCCAGACTTTTCTGCAATGCAGATTAACTTGATTAACTTTAAAAAGGGGGATCTCATAATGTACATACTATTTTGTAACTTCCTTTTTGCACTCAACAGAACATCCTACACATCCAAAAGTTTTCTCACTGTCAGAGTATAGAATTAAAAATAGTGAAAGAGAGAAAAACAGAATGCAATGCTGAATTAGAAATTGTGGTATTGGGGAGCCTAGGTGGCTCAGTCCCTTAAATGTCTAACTTCTGCTCAGGTTATGATCTCATGGTTCATGAGTTCAAGTCCCGCATCAGGCTCTCTGCTGTCAGCACAGAGCCTGTTTCAGATCCTCTGTCCCCCTCTCTCTCTGTTCCTCCCCCACTCGTGTGCACCCCCCCTCTCAAAAATAAACATTAAAAAAATAAATTGTGCTATTGATAAAAATTGACAAATTTCAATATATATGGATAAATGTAAAATAAATATACATACAAACGTCTGTATGTGAGCATCACACACACACACACACACACACACGCACATGCACACACACATGCATATACATAGATAGATTCCCTAGCTGCCCATTCTTAGGATCTGGAAGCAGCAATAACCCAAACACAATGAGCATATCTAGCCCTCAGTTCTGGGTTTCTAAAAACCGTTCTCCATCATATGGAACCAGAGCCTGGAGAAATGGTTGATTACAGGACTCAGTCAGGGAAAGTACAAGATGAACATGAAACATCTTTTTGTGCCAGAAAGTAAGGAAATGGTCAGAAAACAATGGGGACATATCAAAAGGACATAGAAACAAGCTTGAGAGGACCCCCCACTAGCCCACTGGCCAAATCTACGATAATTTGCACATCAAAATAAATAATGATGGAGTACAATCCACTACATATAGTAGGAAACAATGAGTGCATACTGACATAAATAAATGAGTAAACTGAAAGCTTAAAGAAGAAGAGAATATTTGTGTGGTTTCAAAACATGTCTCCACAAAAATACCCATTAGCTACAAAAAGGGGAGTTGTTGCTCAATGGGTATAGTTTCAGTTTTGCAAGATGAAAGAGTTCTAGAGATCGACTGCACAACAATGTACATATAGTTAACATTACTGTATTGTACACTTAAAAATGGTTAAGACAGTAAATTTTATGTTAAGCGTTTTTTTGTTGTTGTTGTTTGTTCTTAACCACACACACACACACAAAATACTAGTTACAAAAGGAAAGAGCAATTTTTCAGTGAAGAGGCCTGGACGACACCGCCTTAATCCAGTGATCAAAGTGAACACCATTAGTGGGAGGACAAATTAAAACCACATAAATGATAGAATGCAGTAAGCACATAGCATTCCTCTGATATATCTGCCAAAGATACATAACCTGAATCTCAGGCAAACCTGAATTGAAGGACCATCTACAAAATAACTGGACTGTAATCTTCAAATGTGTCAAGATCATGAATGTCAAGGAAAGACTAAAGAACTGTGTCAGATTAAAGGAGGATAAAGAGACCCAACCACTAAATGCAACATGTGATTCTAAACTGGCATGCTTTTCCGTAAATGATCTCATTGGGATAATTGGTGAAACTTACAAGGGGTCTGAAGACCGGATGGTTGTCATGTGTCACTGTTGAGTTCCTGATTTTGGTGGCTATAATGTGGTTAAGTAGTCGGATTATCTTTGTTTTTAGGAAATACACACTAAAGTACTCAGTAGTGATGGGACATCCTGTCGGTGGTCTACTCTCTAATAGTTCAGGGGGAGAGAAGTTATTCCACATATATTGAAATTCACCAGTTTTCAGAATATCTCAGTAGGTATTATACTGGCAACTTTTCTGTAGGTTTGAGATTATTTTTAAAAACTAATATTCTTCCGGGGTTCCTGGATGGCTTAGTCAGTTAAGCATCCAACTTCAGCTCAGGTCATGATCTCAGTTTGTGAGTGTGAGCCCTGTGTCGGGCTCTGTGCTGACAGCTCAGAGCCTGGAGCCTGCTTCAGATTCTGTGTCTCCCCTCTCTCTGCCCTTCCCCCACTTGCGCACGCTCTCTTTCTCTCTCCTTCTCTCTCTCTCTCAAAAATAAACATGAAACAAAATTTTTTAATTACTATTCTTCTGTGAGAAGAGTGTGGCATTTAAATGCTGATTCGAATCTGTCAATGGGCAGGAATTGTTGATAGAAAGCTTCCCTGTAGCTTCTCCATGGGCAGGGTTGGCCCATTCATTGGTGGATCTCATTCCTGCCTTCCAGAGCATCTAGTGCCCCTCCAGTTCCACAGGGTACTTTCTCACGTACTGCAGGGGAAACTCATTTGCTGCTTGTCAGTGTCCCCCTCTACAAACATGTTGTGCCTTAGTTTGGTTTCTCCCTAAAGTAGAGCCCGAGACCAAAACTAGGGTGCAGGTAGTCTATCTAGGAGACAACCCCAGGAAGCAGGAGTCAGGAAGCAAAGAAAAACAAGCCAAGAGAAGAAGAAAAAGCCCTATACAAGTGCATTATTGAGATCATCCCTGCGGGCAATAGGGGCTGGAGAAGGGTACAGTATGCCTCCTTGAACTGTCTGTCTGAAGCACTGGATGCTGGAGCTCTTATCTACTGTTTGCTCCCCTTTTGGTTGAGTACTCCCCCCCTCCCCAAAATACACTTTCACTTGTACATGAACAGGTAGCCTTCATAATACCAGAGAGTCTCCAGGGCAAAAGGACAAGATGCAAGTCGCATGCTTGAAGTACGATGCTCTCAGGACAGGCAAGGTTGAGCTGTGGCCGAAATCAGAGGTGGGCTTGAGGAGATGGGAGTGAGGCACCCCAGGGACCTGCTGGAGGGGTTTTACCTTCCTCCACTTCCTTGAGATAATCTCCCCCGCTGCTTTCTCTCATTCAGATTGTATCATCAAAGATGGACTTTCTGTTTTTTTGGGTCTCATTGTTTGTGTGGGCTGATTTCTGAGTAAAGAAGAAGAAAAAGACCTTGATTTTGCTATCTTGTAACCACAAGTCCGCTAATTGATGACTAATATACCACTTACTTGTCATTTACTCACTACTTGCACCACTGCGAGCGATCCACAAGTGCTGTCCCAGGCCCTCCCAGTTATCTCATTTTTCAGGATTTCTTTGGCCATCTGTCAGGATTGCTGGTTAGTGAAATGGGATTTGCTCATCCTAGGCAAACCATAGGTTGCCTGTTGCCTATTCCAACAAGAATAAAGTTTAGCTTCCACAATTTTCACAGAAGCATGTCAGCTTTGGTCTTATACTGAAAGTCTATGGAAATCCCTTTAGTCATCAAATGAATGCCACAAGCCCTTACCAAGAAGCAAAACTTAGAACTGAGTGCAAACTACCTTCTTACAGGAAGCACAATTGAAGTGAAAACTCCAGTTAAGAGGGGCGCCTGGGTGGCTCCATCTGTTAAGCATCCAACTCTTGATTTAGAAGTCAAATTAGGGTATGTAGGCTGGAATCTCAATGGCTGACCCAGGGGAAATACGTGTGATCGTGATCACAAAGTTCATGAGTTCAAGCCCCACATCAGGCTCTGCGCTGACAGCACAGAGCCTGCTTGGGTTTCTGTCTCCCTCTCTCTCTGCCCCTCCCCTGCTTGCTCTCCATCTCTCTCTCAATATAAGTAAAAATAAAAGAAAAAAAAGTCCAGTTAAGAGAGAGACTGAGGCATGAATGTGCAGACAAGATCAGAACTTCCCTTTGCACGTTCTCCTTTGTACCATTTTACACTATCACAATTAAAAAATTAATTGTGAAATCAGCTGTCTGATGTCTGGCCCTCCTCCACTCTACAATGAGCTCTGTGGAAGTGGAGATGAGATGTCTTGCCCTGCACCTGATAAATAGTTTGACTCCAAAATATATTGGTGGAATATATGCTTTCAGTTGCAAGTGACTGAACTCCCAACTGAAATTTGCTTTAAACTAAGCTTAGAGGCGCGATGGGTTCCCAGGTTCATTCAGCAACTCAACAATGTCATAAGAATCCTGGTTCTTTCCAGTTCTCTCACATGCCATCTTTGATGTTGACCTCATCCCTCAAGCTGCAAGATAACCTAAGAGTTCCGGGTATCAGGAAGGAAGAAGAGAGAGTATCTCTCTACCTCTCTTTCTTGGAAACAAAGAAACTTTCCCCAGAATCCTCCAGCAGACTTCTCAGCTCTCCTTGGCCCGAATTAGGTCATAAGCATATTCTTAGACTGATCGAGGGCAAGGGGATAAGACTGCCTTTAGAGCAGCCAGTCAGGCCTGTCCCTTGTAGCTGGGAGCAAAGTCCACTTTCCCTGAGGTACATGGCTAACTGAGGGAGGAGAGAATAGAAGAACAAAATCATGGTTCTGTTAAAATGGAAGCTGGAGGCAACAAAGTGTCCACTGTGAGTTTGCGCAGGGGCCAACTCTCCACGTATTGCACTGCAATCCAAATATGCTAGCCTGGGCCAGACAACCATCTCTGACGTCAGGCTGCCCTCGCTACCGCCCCTTCTGTTGTGGACTCCTCCCCCCCAAACATTTTTCTTGTTACCCACCTCCCCACTGAGTTCTGGAATCAGCCCCTTGGGCACAGCTTGTGTTTCCCTTGATGTTTTTGCTATGCTGCCACGGAAGACACTGTTTTTTTTTTTTTTTTTTTAACGTTTATTTATTTTTGAGACAGAGAGAGACAGATAGTGAACAGGGCAGGGGCAGAGAGAGAGGGAGACACAAAATCTGAAGCAGGCTCCAGGCTCTGAGCTGTCAGCACAGAGCCCGACGTGGGGCTCGAACTCACGGACCGCGAAATCATGACCTGAGCCGAAGTCAGCCGCTTAACTGACTGAGCCACCCAGGCACCCGGGAAGACACTGTTTGTGTTCCTGCAGACTATCCCTTACATACAAGAATCTGCCATGACTTTTTCCTTGAATTACAAGTTTCTATCTATGGACAAATGCTCTGTCGCCAAACAAGGACAATTACACAGTCCGTAATCATTCTTTCTTGCAGCAGTGAAGCTTAGAGCTCTATGTCCTGCTCAGTAACCATAATGATCTCATCTCAGGCTCTCGGTGCCATTATCTTCCTCCTAATCCTCATATTGTATCTGGTGCTGGTGGTTGTTGCTCTTTATGTAATAAATTGATTCTGGGAAAGACTAGACCCCAGGATTTCTGAGCTCTTTGAAGAGACACCAGCTGAAACTGGACTTCGTTTGGCATATTTCCCCTGGGTCAGCAATCGAGATCCCAGCTTACATACCCTAATTTGATTTCTAAAGCCCACTGACAAGACATTGGGAATGCATTCAAGTCAGATTCTTGTGATTGTCTTTCGAGGACCATAAAGCCAAAATACACCCTTGTGGGCATGCAGGGGATACTTCTAGAAGGGGATGGATATTACCACTGTTAATCATCCTGACAAGAGTTCAGTCCTTTGGCTGGAAATAATTTCTGGTGAGCCAATCCACAGACCGGGGTAAGGGAAAAACTTCCCTCTTTCTCTGGGGTCCCAGAGAAACCCAGCTTGGCTCAGTCTCAGAAGTGGGGATATTCCTGGAGGGCTCCTGGTGATGATGAACAGTGACTCCTGCGCAATGAGGCTAGGCCTAGAACACAGCGGGATGGTGGTGGACCACAGGGGATCCTGAGGAAGGATCTGAGTCTGTGCCTTGTAGGAAGCTATCATCTTTTGTTATTCTTCCCTTTCTTTATTCTGGAATCATCAGTCACTTCTCTTTAGTATTATGGGCTGGTCCTTGCTAGCCTATGCGGCACTGAAGGAAAGGTCTTGTCTCGCACTTGGGCCAGAGGAACCAAGAGGAGAGCAGTGCCTTGCATGAAACCCAAATACTGTCAACAATAGTTGCCAGCAGGGGATGGCTGAGCCCGGGGAGCAGCAATCTTGGGGACCGTTAGAGCAAAGATAGCAGTGTGGCTGCATGGAGAGAAGGCCAGAGCAACAGAACAGGAAGAATTCTCCCTCGCTTCTTCCTTCTCTCCCTTTTCTTGCTTCTTCCCTTTCTTTCAGCCTTTTTTCCTTCCATTGCCCTGCCCTCCTCTCTTTTGTTCTCCTCTCTTTTCTGGTAGTCTTCCCCTTCCTTCCTTCCTTCCTTCCTTCCTTCCTTCCTTCCTTCCTTCCTTCCTTCCTTCCTTTTCTTCTTTTTTAATAGGCAATATATTCACGTGGTCCTAAATGAAAAGCATAAAAAGCATATAACACAGATATTCAGTCAACCCATCCCCTCCTCACCGTTGTTACTAATTTCTTTTGAATTCTTCCAGGAATATCCTATGACTACAAAAGCAAATATAAAATATAAAATAATACATATATTCTTTTTTTACTCTATTCTATATGAATGGTAGCATACTCTACTCACTATTCTGTGCCATTTTAATTAAAACAATGTTTTAGTGTTTATCATCTTTGAGAGACAGAGAGACAGAGCATGAGCAGGGGAGGAGCAGAGAGAGAGAGAAGGAGCACAGAATCTGAAGCAGGCTCCATGCTCTGAGCTGTCAGCACAGAGCCCCGACATAGGGCTTGAACTCATGAGCCATGAGATCATGACCTGAGCCAAAGTCAGATGCTTAACCGACTGAGCCACCCAGTCACCCCGTGCCATTTTTCTTAAAGTTTATTTATTTGTTTTTGTTTTTTTTTTTTTTTTTTTTGAGAGAGATAGAGAGCAAACAGGGGAGGGGCAAAGAAAGAGGGAGACCAGAGAATCCCAAGCAGGCTCCACACTGTCAGCACAGAGCCCGATGTGGAGCTCAAACCCACAAACTGTGAGATCATGACCTGAGTTGAAACAAGAGTTGGATGCTTAATTGACTGAGCCACCCAGGCACCCCTGTGCCATATTTATTCACCTAACAGTACACTTTGGAGATCCTTGCATAGCAGTATGTAAAGAGCTTGCTCACTTTTTTTTATGTTTTATTTTATATTAGAGAGAGAGAGAGAGAGAGAGAGGGAGAGAGAGAGAGAGAGCAGGGAAGGGGAGAGAGCAGAGACAGAATCCAAAGCAGGCTCCAGGCTGTCAGTACAGAGCCTGACGCGGGGCTCGAACTCACGAACCGTGAGATCATGACCTGAGCTGAAGTCAGCACTTAACTGATGGAGCCACCCAAGTGCCCCAAGAGCTTGCTCATTTTAAAAAATAGTTAGATGTGGTTCCATTATATGGGGACATATTTTATTCAATCTTTTCCTTTCACCAATAGTGTGCATATTTCATTTCCCATGTGGGAAAGTATGTCTATTGGAGAAATTCCTAGAAATGGACTTGCTGGCTCAAAGGGTATGAGCATCTGTAATTTTTATATATATTGCCAGATTGAGGAAGGGCCCGTTCTTGCATACACATGGATTAACCCCAAGACACATTGTCATAAATAACTCTGTGAATCCATAAGGAAATTTGTTTTCTTCTGGCAATTCATTGGCGGGACTTAGCGGTTTGGGCCTAACAATGGGATTATGACTGTATCTCCCGAAGGATGGTTATTTACTATTACAAGACCCCTTGTGAGAGAGACTACCAAGTATCCTCCCAAATCCACTCTCCCCTTCTTTCACAGTAAGCTAGGCAAATGGACACCCATTTTCTAGCTAGTGTGCAGCAAGATGTGGCCTTGTGACTAAGTTATCAGCAAGGGACTGTGAGTGGAAGTGAAGGATGGAGCTTTGCCTCATTTGTTAAAACAAAAAAAAAATCATTTGCTCTGGACTTCTACTCTATCCCCTTCTCACAAACTGAAACATGTATAGGACACACACAGCCCGTCTTTGACCATGCAGGTGAAGATAATGGCATTGAGGATGGCAAACCAATAAGATGGAAGGAACTGAGGCTCTTAATGACTGCGGATCAGAAGGGCTCTGCCTCCCTGGCTTGCTTACTTGAGGCTCTTTTGTGAAAGAGAGAGAAACTTCGATTTTCTTTGAATCATTGTATTTTGGGCTCCTTTATGATAGCACCTTAGCCTTTACTCTAACATCCACCCATTATTTTTCTGGAAGTAGGCACTGTTCTGGAGTATTATCCTCAGTGTCTAAGCCAAATGATTTATTTATATATATTCTGCCTTTTCAAATAAGGATTTGAGAGGGCTTAGCAAGGGCCTGCCACAGAGTAGACAACCCCTTCCCCCTTCCTTTCGCAATATTGACTGAGCACATATGATGTAGTAGGCACATTGCTGAGTGCTAAGGAGACATTGGTGACCAAAACAGACACTGTCCTTGCCATCATAGGCCTTCCAGTGTTGTGGAAGAGACAGACACTATTCTGACAGCCACACAAATAAATACAAAGTTCAAAAGTAATGAATATGGGGAAAGTGGTATTAGCCGAGATTGGACAGGTCGGCAGAGGCCGGATAGTGCAAGGCCATGTTGAGGCTGAATGGTCTACATTGATAAGCAGCTGCTGATAAAGCCAGTCTTCCACTCAGCTTGATCCTGCCCACCTACCCCCATCCCACTGCACTCATTTAACAGGGAAACTTAACAGGGAAACTTGGGAAAACTCATTTAACAGGGAAACTTGGGAAAACCCTGGGCAATCATGCGTGTAGTCCTTCGAAGAGGAATTCTCTGATTCAGATTGGGTACTTATCTGAAGTTAGGAGGATGCCTGGGAAGGCCTGAATTTCTGCTCACTGAAGGTACTCAAGCCGAAGCAGGATTGGTGCCTCATGGAGAAACTGGACTTGGAATTCAGGGACGGAACACAAGGTTTGGGACCTGGATGCCAAACAGTGCACTTTTAGTCCTCAAGGGACGGCAGAGCTGAAGCAGGAAACCACGGCCTCGCGCAATTGCTTCTGAACTGGTTGTCCTTGCTAAGGCCTTCCCCTCGCTGGGGTGTGGGGTGTGGAGTGAGCTGCTGCCCCTTGGTGAGTCCAGGCTCCACCCCTGCTAATGCAACTTGAATGTGACAAAGAATTTCCCAGGGCCTGCCATAGGCTTACCAGTCCTTCCCCCTGCGTCCAGTGAGCCCTGACTCAGCCTCACCTCTCCTCAAACACCTCCAGGAAGGCCGAGGAAGGTGCTGGGTTTTCCATCAATATCACTATCCAGGGAACAGCAAGGTGATGGATTAGAAAGAGGACTGGCAGAGAAACCTGGTCACAGCTCTATCATGTTGACAACTCACTTTCTCCGGTTTCCTAGTCTGTAAGAAAGAAAGATGGGGAGGGTACCCTCTGAGACTCCTTTCTTCTCTAATACTCTGTTGTAGGGGTTCTCAAGGTGTGGTACCCATTTAGGTAGCATCAGCATCACCTGGGAACTTGTTATACATGTAAATTGTCAGGGTGCACTCAGACCCGCAGAATCAGAATCACTCTCCTAAGGTGAGGCCGAGCGGTTTGCAAACCTCTGCTCTATGGTACAGTCTTTATGGAACCCAGTGCCTCCCAAGCCTCACAGAGTATGTGGTGGCATGGGAGGGCACTACTTAAGAAATGTGCAAGATGTGCTTTGCACAACCCCATGCCCTTAGCAGCATGGACGTTGTAGATTTGTAGGGTTATTGGCAAGTTCTGGAAGACAGCAGTGACAGGTCCTAAAGAAGGGACACATTTTTCCAATTAGGCTGGAGGTGAAAGTGCCAGAGGCTGGAATTCAGGGTTGAAAGCTGGAGGAGCCTCAGCTTAGCTGTAAGGCCTTCCCCACTCTCCAGCTTTCTGCGTGCAAGCCACTGTTGCTGCTCTTACTATTTCCAAGCCTAACAGGAGGGAGTCCTGTGGAAATTTCCTCCTCTCATTGGCTCTCCTCCAGAAGGCATTCATTTGAGATCCAGTGATTCAGAACTGGAAAGTCCCCTAGAGACTTCCTCACTCAACCTCTTCATTTTACAGATGAGGAAACTGAGGCCCAGAGAGATTAAGCAACTTGCTTAAGACAGTTTGTAGCCGGGCACCTGGGTGGCTCAATTGGTTAAGCGTCCGACTCTTGGTTTTGGCTCAGGTCATGATCTCACGGTTTGTGGGTTGGAGTCCCACATCAGGCTCTGCACTGACAGCATGGAACCTTCTGGGGATTCTCTCTCTCTCCCTCTCTCTGCTCCTCCCCACCTCCACTCACTCTCTTTCTCTCAAAATAAATAAATAAACTTTATTTTTTTTTTATTTTTTTTTTTTATTTATTTCTGGGACAGAGAGAGACAGAGCATGAACGGGGGAGGGGCAGAGAGAGAGGGAGACACAGAATCGGAAACAGGCTCCAGGCTCCGAGCCATCAGCCCAGAGCCTGATGCGGGGCTCGAACTCACGGACCGTGAGATCGTGACCTGGCTGAAGTCGGACGCTTAACCGACTGCGCCACCCAGGCGCCCCAATAAATAAACTTTAAAAAGAGAGAGAGAGAAAGAGAGTTTGTGGCATAGCCAGATTAGACCCAGGTCCTCCCAAAGAGGTCCAGCTCTGTTATGATCTGCATTCAATGGAGCCCCAGCCCCAATTCTTTTCTTTCTTTCTTTCTTTCTTTTAATGTTTATTGATTTTAAGCAAGGGAGAGCAAGCGCGAGTAGGAAAGGGCAGAGAGGGGGAGACAGAGGATCCGAAGCAGGCTCTGCACTGCCAGCACACAGCCCAATGAAGGGCTCGAACTCACAAACCATGAGATCATGACCTGAGCCAAAGTGGGATGCTTAACCAACTGAACCACCCAGATGCCCCCTTACCCCACACAACCCCAATTCTGAATGGGTTTCTTCTTTCAATTCCACCTCGCACATCTATCTCCAGCACACACAGAGACACCCTCAGGCTATCTCCCTCTCCAAACCAGATAAGAGGACAGGAAGTGAAACTCAGTCTTTGATAGTCTCAGAGGATAGTCAGTGAAACTCAGTCTTTGAAGCCTATGGGACTGAGGTCAAGTTTGAGGACAGTCTTGAACAGTATAGGGAGTTGCATCTTAATTGGGACCAAAGCTTCCAAAGGTAAAGGGAAGCGTCTGCTGGCTTATTTTAGGCACTCAGAGCAGCTGGGGAAGGCGTGCTGGGAATGGAAAACTTCCAGATTCCCCTGCCCCCACCCCCATATGGCCAAATGAAGCCCACTCTGCCTGCCTAGGAGATTCCCAGGGCGTGTGCAGCCACCGCCCACTGCTGTCCTTGCCAAATTTGGGAGGCAGCAGCTTTAATTCCTTAACTCAGCTCTGAGTCATAGGTGGCCCAAGCTTCCGAGCCCCAGCCAATGCTGCTAGGGGTGAAATTGCTAACTTATCCCTTCAGGCTCTGACCACATCATCCCTGAATTACTAAGGCCCAAAGCAGAAAATCAGAAATTCTCCAGCAGCCTCTGCAACAGAGCTCCTCCCCAGGGACAGCAGTGTTTCTCTGTGGCTCTAAGACCCACATGTGGGAAGCATTGGCCTTCCCTCCCTTGGTGAAGCATTTCTAAATTGGGGAAGGGATAGGGGAAGTCTGAGTTGGGGGGGAGGGTTGTGGGTTTGCCCCAACCAAGCAACCATCTGGGAACTTCTAGCTGTGAAGAGAGTCAATTCAGGTCACAGACCCAGCCCTTCAGGGGTCAAAGCCTCATAGAAGAATCATACTATCACAGACTCAGGTGCCCAGAGATGGTCCCACCCAGTGCAGGCACTATAGGCTGGGATTCACCGTGTCAATTAACTCAACTACTATACTCACAGTCTGCAGTCCAGGGTAGCCCTGCTTTGATCACGTGACCCTACCTCCCTTTGGCTACAGCTGACTGGGCAGGTGGAAGCAGAGAGCTTGAACCCACGTGAAACAAATCCATGGGCTGGCCCATTACCTACGATGTGGAATGACACAAAAAGAGGAGCCGGAGAAAACGCACATTTCTTCATTTGGAAACTTAAACAGAGAAATGCCGCGAGAATGAGACATTTAGGAACAAGAGCAGACGTTTGAGGGTTATGAGTTAGAGAGAACCAGGGGCAAGCCTGATGAGCAGACAAAAGTTTTAAGGAAACAAGGATTATGAGGAATCCAAAACTCTAAGTGGAGGCAAAACTGAGAAAATGGAGCAGACGTAGAGACCTGCCAAGTAATTGAGTCACATTCAGAGAACAGTGCAGTGGTGGTCTAAGGAAGCCCTGCCATTAAGGTCCCTTGAACCTGTTTAGATCTGGAGCCACCTTCCAGACTTTACAGCCCAGCCACAGTACAGTAGGGGTCCTCTCCTTAGAGTCAATGAGAAGCTTGTCTGCCTCTTCATTTCCCTCTCACACACACATTAGACACATTACTTGAGATAAATTGAATGATTCTTCATTCCTGACAACCAAAGGAACCAAGCACAGACTTATCTCAGACTTTTACTAAATATAATGGTTCAATAGTACTAATGACAATGTTGAAAGAGCAAAATAAAATCACCCACCATGCTTCCCCAATTAAGAAAGTAATAACAATAGTAGTAGCTTTCAAGTATTAGATACATACTTCTGTGTATCCTTGTACACATGAGTACATGACTGCAGTTATGGTGAATATACATTTTGATTTTACGTTTTATTGCCTTACTGGGACTTTAAGAGATATGTAGAAGTGTCAGGAAGAAATCAGGATTCAGGGAAAAAATTTACTTTTTTTTTTTAAGTTTATTTATTTATTTTGAAAGAGAGAGAGAGGGTGAGCATGAGCAGGGGAGGGGCAGAGAAAGGGAGAGAGAATCTCAAGCAGGCTCTGTGCTGTCAGCACAGAGCCTGATGCGGGGTTCAATTTCACAAACCGTAAGATCATGACCTGAGCCGAAACCCAGAGTTGGACGCTTAACCGACTGAGCCACCCAGGTGCCCCCATATTTCTGAACTGAGTTATTGTATAGAACTATGCTGTTGAACATAGTAGCCACTAATCACATGTGGCTGTCTAAATTGAAATTTCCAAAAATTAAAATTGATGGGGGCGCCTGGGTGGCTTAGTTGTTTAAGCATCTGACTTCAGCTCAGGTCATGATCTCGAAGTTCATGAGTTTGAGCCCCACATGGGGCTCTGTGCAGACAGCTGGAGCCTGGAGCCTGCTTCGAATTCTGTGTCTCCCTCTCTCTGCCCCTCTCTGTCTTGTGTTCTGTCTCTCTCTCTCAAAAATAAAAAATTAAAAAAAAATAAATTAAGGGGCACCTGAGTAGTTCAGTCTGTTATGCATTGACTGTGGCTCAGGTCATGATCTCGCAGTTTGTGAGTTTGAGCCCCGCATGGGGCTCTGTGCTGACAGCTCAGAGTCTGGAGCCTGCTTCAGATTCTTTGCCTCCCTCTCTCTCTCTGCCCCTCCCCTACCCATGCTCTGTCTCTCTCAAAAATAAATAAATATTTTAATTAATCAATTAATTAAAAAAATAAATTTCCAAAAATTAAAATTGAATAAGGGAAGAAAGTGGTGGGGGGTGGACACCTGGCTGGTTCAGTGGGTAGAGCATACGACTCTTGATCTTAGTTCGGGTTGTGCATTCAAGCCCCACACTGAGTGTAGAGCCTACTTGATAGATAGATAGATAGATAGATAGATAGATAGATAGATAGATAGATAAATTGAATAAGGTAAAATTTAAGTTCCTTGGTGACTAGCCACATTTCAAGCGCTCAATCGCCACACATGGTTAGTGGCTACCATATTGGACAGCACAGACCTAGCACATCTCTACCATTGCAGAAAGTTCTGTTGGACATTTGTAAGAAAGAGGCTCCTCCATTATCCTCTATCACAGGAGTAGGTAAACTTTTTCTGTAAAGGGCCAGATACTAAACATTTTAGGCTTTGAAAGCCATGTGGTCTCTGTTGCAGCTGCTCAACTCTGCCATCGTAGCAGGAAAGTAAACATAGCCAGTATGTAAACAAATGACCATGGCAGTGTTTCAACAAAACTTTATTTACAAAGAAAAGGCAGTGGGTCACATGTGGCCCACCTGCTGCCTGTAGTAAGTACCCTTGCTCTCTCACAGCACCCTATTTGTTTCCTTCACAGCACCGAATATAATGTATAATAACTTACTTTAGGGGCGCCTGGGTGGCGCAGTCGGTTAAGCGTCCGACTTCAGCCAGGTCACCATCTCGCGGTCCGTGAGTTCGAGCCCCGCGTCAGGCTCTGGGCTGATGGCTCAGAGCCTGGAGTCTGTTTCCGATTCTGTGTCTCCCTCTTTCTCTGCCCCTCCCCTGTTCATGCTCTGTCTCTCTCTGTCCTAAAAATAAATAAACGTTGAAAAAAAAATTAAAAAAAAATAAAATAAATAACTTACTTTATTTGTTATTGTCTTTCTCTCCACATTAGACTGTAAGCTCCATGAAAGCAGAGACAATGTCCATTTTGCTCATCGCAGTGAATCCAGTACTGACAACACATGCTTAATTAATATTTGTGGACTGACTGAATGAATAATGGTGTTGCCATTTACTGGACTAGGGTATGCCAGAGAAGGAACCGTTTTTTAGAGAAGATGAGTTCCCTCAGGGACAAGCTACTTGTATTATAATTCATTATTTTTATTTCTCTCTCTGGAGTCCCTTTCACCTTTAGCCTTCTTTAAGCCTCATTAGCCTGGAAGTCAGTGATGTTTTTCAAGAGCGGACAAAGTTACTGCTTTTTAGACCCGCTCCCTGGGAGGCTGTAATTGGAGGCCCAGCCACAGGGGATATACCCTAAGACATCAGCCCCAAGCCTAAGGAGCAGGAAGAAGACTTGGGCCTGGCCTGGTCCTCCTGAATATTCGTCCAAGAACTTAGATTGTTTTTCCCCCATTCCATTTAGACTAAGCAGAATTAGAAAGACCAAATTTGTGACCTAAGGAATATCTAAAGCAGAATTTCCAAACTTCCATTCATATACCCCCTTCATAGCATTCACAGTACTTCCATAGCATCTGAGAACACGTTTACTTAATATTTATTTCCAACGCTTTCCAAGTCTTAACAATGTTTAATCAGATTGGGTCACTCCTCCCTCAAAAACTCCTGGCTTCCCATCTCCCAGTTAATTTCAGTTAGCCTCTGGATACTTCTCTGGCCTTGTTTCTTCACTCAGTTAGCTCCAGCCACATAGACCCCCTCATATTCTCTGAATGTTCTAAGCCACCTGCTGCCTCAGTCTTGGCCCAACCGGCCCAGAAAGTTTCACTCCTCACAATTATCTCTCGGAGAGACCTTTCCTGAGCACCTTACATAAAATGGCACCACTTTCACTCTTCCAACTACATTTTAGAATCAGTTAGAAAAATTTCACATACATACACACAAATCCTGTCAGCAGACTGATTGGGATTTTTTAATTTCTAGAATAATTTGGGAAAAGTGACAGCTTCATAATATTGTGCCGTCTTCCTGTCTATGCTATATCTCTTCATTTGTTTAGGCTTAAAAAAAATTTTTTTTAATGTTTATTTTTGAGAGAGAAAGAATGTGAGTGGGGGAGGGGCAGAGAGGGAGACAGAATTGTTTAGGATTTATTTTACACTTTTCATTAAAGTTTTTCAATTTTCTTGATAAAGACCAGGCACACACCTTTTGTTAGATTTGTTTCTAGATGCATACAATTGTGTTGCTTTTGTAAAGGATATCTTTTTGAAAACCATTATGTCAGAAAATATTTATCGCTGGTCTTTTTAGTATCTGTTGTACCAATTGTCATGACCCCATTTTTATTTCTAACATTATTTGTGTTTCCTCTCTCTCTCTCCGTCTCTCTCTCTTTCTTCAGTCTTACTGGTTAAATAGAGAGGTGTTAAAGACTGATTGTACCTAAAAGACATGTTTGATGTAATCAGAAGTATTGAAAAGGAGTGAAAAGGGGAATAATTAAATATTATTTAATGTTGGTGTTTATGTGGAAACCTTAAAATCATTTTGTGTCCCACCAGAGCTATCTGGCTTCCATACTGGGAAGCACTGATTTATTACATTTCATAGCCACAATGAAATACCTTTGAGTTATCCGTTGTTTTGCTTCACCTCTGGACCCGTCTTCAGCTCAGGAGGTAATAGACGTCCGCTAAGCCAAGGAGAAATGGGTGTGGATGGTGTCCCAGAGAAGCGGGCGATCCCAGAGTCTGAGAAGCCAAGAGGCCTTCCTCTCACCCCATCTTGGTGCTCATGCTGCTTCACAGCAGCTGTGCACACAGAGGTATTCCCCAGGGTGAGGTGCTGGGGTGAAGGGCGCAGTGAGTGAGGGCCTCCCTGACTTTCCCCACCCAGGCCCTGGATGTGAGGCAGGAAATTGGGGCTTCTCAGAACTGCCGAGTTTCCTGGAAGCCTATGAGAGCTGAGGCCATCTGGCTTTCTGCAGCTTACTTTCTGATGGTGTTTGTGACCTGGAGGAGGGAGCCCCCTCTGGGGACATAAACGAACTGATCATAAGCTCTGAGTGCCCGGAAGGTGTTCGCGTTGGACGGGAGAAGGAGGCTTTGGGTTCTAGCTCTTGCGGTCTCCACGGCTGTTCACCAAACCCTCATACCCCAGCCCCCTGGGCGGGCTTTCAGCCTGTGCTTGTCAAATCAAACTATGTCTTCTGAGAAATATGATTATTTTGAAGGCTCCTTCTCTAAGAAACCCTTGAACTGAGGAAGGCAGGAAGCCACAGACTCCTGGGTGGGCAGAGCTCACCTGGGTTACCCGCCCCCCCCCACCTCAGAGGGGAAAGCAGCTGTTCCGAGTCATCAAAGAAGCCTCACAAATAACACCTTCTTACATGTTAGGATCATCAAAGAGGTAGTTTCCAGCTGGCATGAGGATACTGAAACGAACACAGGCTTGGGGGCTAGGAGGCCCAGATTCCAGTTCTGCCTTTTCCACCTCTTGGCCATATCTCTTAGCTGACCTCTTGCAGCTGTGAAAGCCAAATAACATCATGGTGTACCATGTGATCCCCTTTTTTTTTTTTAATTTCTGTAGGCGAATTTAATGTAACATAAAATAGCTTGAGTTTGCACACTCTGTGTTAATTGTGGCACTGCTAGCTGCTGCAACAAATAAACCCCGGATGCATAAAGACTCCAACATAGGGGTCCCTGGGTGGCTCAGTCGGTTGAGCGTCTGACTTCGACTCAGGTCATGTTCTCATTGCTTGTGAGTTCTAGCCCCATGTCGGGCTCTGTGCTGACAGCTCAGAGCCTGGAATCTGCTTCAGATTCTGTGTCTCCCTCTCTCTCTGCCCCTCCCCCCTCCCCTCAAGAACAAATAAAACATTAAAAAGAAAAAGACTCCAACATAACAGAGGTCAAGTTCCCACTCACATGAAGTTCAAGGTTGCTCGGCTAGTGCCCCGCCCCCCTTCCCTCAGTGATTCCAAGACCCTTTCGTTCAGTGGGCCTGCCACCTCCCAGGGCTTCAAATGGGCAGAAGGAGAACAGGGTGTGGAAGACACACACTGCCTTCCTGAAAGCTTCAGCCCAGAGATAATACCTCATTTCTGCTCACACGCCACTGGCAAAAGCTATATACGTGGCCACACCTGGACACAAGGATGGCTAGGAAATGGAACCCTGCCTGGGTAGCTTCCTGACGACAGCTTGTATCAGAGGAGGAGCTAAAACTCTGGTATACGTGCCATGCATCCCAAGGAACAAATCTGGAGAATACATGCTAATTCCTTAACGGTAGTTACCTCAGGGAGTAAGATTAGAGAAGATGGAGAGACTTTCACTTTGTGCTGGAAACAAGTAATATTTTATGAGCACTTGGTAATTTTATAATTCAGAAAAGAGCAATTGGTATGGCTCATTGTACATTTCTGAGCAAATGCGTAGTTACCTGTTGTGACTTTTACTATCAGTCTTTTGTCCAGTCCTAGGATTGGAAAATATCGCCCAAGAAACGAATGCCCTATTAAATGTCCCTCATTAGAGGCAGATGGGTTTTAGAGTGGGGAAGTATGGGGGAAAACAGAGTTTTTCCCTGAAAAAAAAATTGTTTTTGATTTTTAAAAAAAGTAATCTCGGGGTGCCTGGGTGGTTCAGTCAGTTAAGCTTCTGACTTCAGCTCAGGTCATGATCTCTGTCTTTGTGAGTTCAAGCCCCATGTTGGGCTCTGTGCTGACAGCTCAGAGCTTGGAGCCCACTTCAGATTCTGTGTGTGTATCTCTCTCTCTCTCTCTCTCTCTCTCTCTCTCTGCTCCTCTGCTCATGCTTTGTCTCTTTCTCTCTCTCTCTCTCAAAAATAAGCATTAAAAAAAAGTAATCTCTTCACCCAACAGGGGGCTCAAACTCACAATGACGAGATCAAGAGTCACACACTCCACTAACTGAGCCAGCCAGGTGCCCTTCCCTTAAAATTTAAAAAAATATTCATGCAAAGGAGACTTCAAAAAGGGTGAAAATGTATTTATTTATTTAAAGTTTATTTTTATTTTAAGAGAAAGAGAGAGAGAGACAGCATGAGTGAGGAGGGGCAGGGAGGGAGAGAGAGAGAATCCCAGGCTGACAGAATCCCCACTGTCAGCACAGAGCAAAGAGGGTAAAAATTTAGGAAGCCCAGAATGGTAGACTCAGAAGAACCTATAGGAACTCCACATGCATTTCTCAAACATGTCTAAAAACATAAATGTAGTTCTCAAAAAAATGAGACGCTATGTCTTAAACAGCAAGATGGAAGAGCCACTCAGATTTTAAAATTTTATTTGGATATGATATACTTAGTATTGCGCATGTAGAGAATAAGCGGTAATCTGTAGCATGAAGAGGGAAAAGAAAAAGATTGATAATCAATTCTATATAGAAAGAGAACAAAATGGACAAATACCAGCCTGCTCTGCAGATGGACGTTAGAGGGACAGGGAGACAGATGCAGGTGGAGTCAATGGAGAGAGAGCAGGGGGAAAAGATGAGGGGATCTGAGGAAGCTCAGATGGTTATGGGGCCATTCCCAGGCCCTATAACAGGTGGCCACCTCTGAGGAAGACAAGAGGAGACTGGTCTGGCCAGAATCATTTATTCATTCAACAAACTGTTATCATGTGCCTACTATGAGCCAGTACTCTTCTAGGTACTAGGCGCAGAGCATTGAATAAACCAAACTCTCATAGAATTGGTTTTTTATTATTTTTATTTTTTTAATTCTTAAAATGTTTTTACTATTTATTTTTGACAGAGAGAGACAGAGACAGAGCACGAGCAGGGGAGGGGCAGAGAGAGAGGGAGACCCAGAATCTGAAGCAGCCTCCAGGCTCCGAGCCGTCAGCATGAGCCCAACGCAGGACTCAAACTCAAGAACCATGAGATCATGACCTGAGCCAAAGTTGGACATTTAACCAACTGAGCCACCCAGGTGCCCCTAGAATTGGTTTTTTATTTTTTTATTTTATTTTATATATATATATATATATATATATATGAAATTTATTGACAAATTGGTTTCCATACAACACCCAGTGCTCATCCCAAAAGGTGCCCTCCTCAATACCCATCACCCACCCTCCCCTCCCTCCCACCCCCCATCAACCCTCAGTTTGTTCTCAGTTTTTTTTTTAATTTTTTTTTTCAACGTTTTTTATTTATTTTTGGGACAGAGAGAGACAGAGCATGAACGGGGGAGGGGCAGAGAGAGAGGGAGACACAGAATCGGAAACAGGCTCCAGGCTCTGAGCCATCAGCCCAGAGCCCGACGCGGGGCTCGAACTCACGGACCGCGAGATCGTGACCTGGCTGAAGTCGGACGCTTAACCGACTGCGCCACCCAGGCGCCCCGTGTTCTCAGTTTTTAACAGTCTCTTATGCTTTGGCTCTCTCCCACTCTAACCTCTTTTTTTTTTTTTTTTTCCTTCCCCTCCCCCATGGGTTCCTGTTAAGTTTCTCAGGATCCACATAAGAGTGAAACCATATGGTATCTGTCTTTCTCTGTATGGCTTATTTCACTTAGCATTACACTCTCCAGTTCCATCCACGTTGCTACAAAAGGCCATATTTCATTTTTTCTCATTGCTACGTAGTATTCCATTGTGTATATAAACCACAATTTCTTTATCCATTCATCAGTTGATGGACATTTAGGCTCTTTCCATAATTTGGCTATTGTTGAGAGTGCTGCTATGAACATTGGGGTACAAGTGCCCCTATGCATCAGTACTCCTGTATCCCTTGGGTAATAGAATTGGTTTTTTAGAGGGAGGAGACACAATACACACATCAAGCCAAAAGTACATGACATATCAGGTGGTGGGTGGTAAGTGCTTTAGGTAAAACTAACACAGGGTGAGGGAGGCAGGAAGTGAAGAGGAGAGGAGGAGAGGAGTGGAGGAGAGAGGGGAGTATGTGTGTTATTTTATGTAACTGGTCTCATGGTCAAGGTCAACATCCCCAGTAAGGAGCCATTTGAGCCAAGGCCTAGAAGAGACAGATGTGAGCCAGCATACAAAAAATTCAATATCTAGCATCATGGAGGATGCTATTGGTTTCCCAGCCAACATCCACATATTCCTCCCTGTCTCTAACATGACCCTTTCCCTCTTGCTGTGATACATCCATGTGACCAGGAGAAAGTTGGACTCTACCTCTGACTCCATAAATGGATCCTAATTAGTCTAGGCATTCCTGGGAAGCCAACCTCACTTACCAGTGACTGGTTCAGGAAGGCAGGCTTAAGCCAGTTAACGCAGTGAATCCCCCAGTCCCTGTCATTGGCCCAGGAGAAGACACATAACCTAAGCTGGCCTGAACAGATTTAAAGAAGGGATTTATATCTCCGTCTGGATGAGGGTGTTCTTTCTTTTTTTTTTTTTTTTTTTTTTTCCTCTGCCGTGATGGACGTGAACAAGGAAGCATGTTGTCACAGCTGCTCAGGACATGGGGACAGCCATCTCTAAACAATGAGGAAAGCCATTCTGCAGACAAAGCCAATACAGAGAAGAGGGCTGATCTGGGAGAACTGCAGAGAAATGGAGTCAGAGCCCTGATTATTCCATGTCTAGAGCCTACTCTACTTCAAGACTCCCATTATAGGAGATGAAGAATCTCCTCACTGTTTGCACCAGGGTGAGTTAGGCTTTCTGTTCCTTGGAGCTTAAAGGTTCTTAACTAGGACAATAAAAATAATAGCAGCTAACATCTCTTGAGCACTACCTTGTGCCAGGCCCCCTCCTTAAATTTGTCATTTCATTTAATGTTCCCAACAATCCTACAAAGCAATTAAAACTATTATCCTTATTTGTAAAATGTGAGTGACTTTGCCCAAGGTCAAATGGGTAGGTAAGTGGCAGAACCAAAATCTTTCAGAGCTCATGGACTGTGCTCTTAATCACTGCAATTTTTCTATCAATGTATGAGGCAGAGAAATAGAGGGAATAGTGTGGGAAGAAGTCAGAGGAAGAGGAGATGAGGATCCTCTGATAAATTTTGTAATTATATGTATTTTTTCTCTGCCTGAAATACCCTATCCCCAGAATACCTTTTTTCCCACTCCCACTTCTCTGTTTAGGAGCTTCTGTTTGTTCTTTAAGACCTTGTCTCTGATGTCATTTCCCCTGAGATGCCTTCCCAGATCGTATCTCCCCAAACCTCCCACCTTCTTGGATCCCACAAAGATTTTTTTCAGATTTTTATTTTAGCCTGGGCTATATATTATGATGTGTTTGCTTTCATAGCTCTTCTTACTAAGCTCTGAACTCCTTAAGGAGGACTGTGTCTAATTAATCTTTGTGATCTTGGTGCTTAGCTCATTGTAGATACTCAAGAAGATTGAATGAACTGACCATCCATCCGTCAATCATCAACACCCTTTCTTGAAGACCCTGTATCTTAGTAGGGAGTATGCTGGGCCCTAAAGAGATGTCAAGCTAAAAAGATCGGGCCTTGTCCTCTTGAAGTACATAAACAAGTCAGGGGTATGTTAGAGTGAGTTTTTTTTTTTTTAAGTTTATTTATTTATTTTGAGACAGAGATTGTGCAAGTGGGGGGAGGGGCAGAGAGAGAAGGAGGGAAGGGGAGAGAGAATCCCAAGCAGTCCCTGCACTGCCAGCACAGAGCCCAGTGTGGGGCTCGAATCCACAAACTGTGAGATCATGACTTGAACCATCCAGGCGCCCCTGTGTTTTAAATATATATTACAGGAACCCAAGTCAGACTAACTTAAGAGAAAAATGTGCATGGGGCAGAACTTATTTGTCCTGGGCAGATTACTTCTCGCTTTAGGAATAACTAAATCTAGATCCAAGGGCATGCAAAAATGTCATCATGAAGATTAAGCCTTTCTACGTAATCTGCTCTTGGATGGCTTCATCCTCAGGAATTCTTTTTTTTTTTTTTTTTTAACTTTTTAAACTATTTATTTTTGAGAGAGAGACAAAGAGACAGAGCCTGAGCAGAGGAGAGCAGAGAGAGAGGGAGACATAGACTCTGAAGCAAGCTCCAGGCTCTGAGCTGTCAGCACAGAGCCCGATGTGGGGCTCGAACTCACGAGAACCGTGAGATCATGACCCAGGCCAAAGTCGGATGCTTAACCGACTGAGCCACCCAGGCGCCCCTCAGGAATTCTTTTGCCATGTGAAAGCCC
This sequence comes from Lynx canadensis, assembly GCF_007474595.2. Lineage (NCBI taxonomy): Eukaryota > Metazoa > Chordata > Mammalia > Carnivora > Felidae > Lynx > Lynx canadensis. The sequence goes on from NC_044312.2 coordinate 70,803,568, forward strand.
CTCACAACTCCAAATTTACATCTGATCATAGCAAAAATAGAGCTTCTTATTCCAGTGGTTCCAGGAAAAGCCCCAGGGGTAACTCTCAATGCTTTTGTTGAATCACCTGTCCCGCTCTGAATCAATGCAGTGACTCTGATTGAAAAGACCTAAGGCGGGGCGCCTGGGTGGCTCAGTCGGTTAAGCGGTCGACTTCGGTTCAGGTCATGATCTCGCGGTTTGTGAGTTCGAGCCCTGCTTCAGATTCTGTGTCTCCCTCTCTCTGACCCTCCCCCCGTTCATGCTCTGTCTCAAAAATAAATAAACGTTTAAAAAAAGAAAAAAGAAAAGACCTAAGGCACATGCCTACCTCTGGATTTGGGAAGTACAGTCAACCTCATCCAAGTCATATGGACTACAATGGAGAGAAGGTGGTTCCCCAGAGAAAAATCAAGTTGCTTTTACCAAAAAAGGGATAAGATATTGGGCAGGCAAAAACCAACACAAGTCCACCATGGAAGAAATGTCCTATAGATCAACAGTTGTATGGCAAGGCTATGAATGATACATGTCTTAAAAGGTTATAGTCAAAGATTAGGTAGAGAAATGGGTCACTTCAAGGATCACTGTCTAGGAACATCCCCTAGAAGGAAGCCTATGAACTGGGCCTTGATAGAAAAGTAGGACTATGATAGGTGAAGATGAGAAGGCTTTTCAGATACAAGGAAAGGTGTGACCAAAGGCAGGGAGGTAAGGATCCTTTGGAGATTTTTCTAGTTTGGTGGAAACTTTTGGGTACTAGGGCTGGAACTTTGGTTGGGGGCTAGATCCACAGACAGTCTACTAGTGCACTAACTATGCAGATTTCTTCCATTTATAATCTCAAGGAAGAGTATACTAATTCAGGCAGGTACCAGGATTAGGATTATTCTCTCCATGTTACCAGTGGGGTAACTGAAGCCCAGTGCAAGAAGTGCCTGCTGAGAGGTCGTCCCACCCAGAGACAGATGGCACAAGAAGCCCTCTATCTAGTCCAGGACAGTGCCCCCACCCACTCACCACCCATCCACAACAAGACCAACTCTAGGGTTGGGAATCACCAGGACAAGAGCTGTGGCTCAGCCCCAGAGCCAGCCTGAGGAGACATTTGAACAAAACTCTGGAAACAACCATCCAGGCTGAGAGAAGATACCTGATTTGTATGATGGTTAAGAGCAAGGTCTCTGGAGTCAGATAGGCCCGGTTTTGAATCTCAGTTTCATGAGTTATGATGATACCTTGACAAATTACATAACTTCTCATAAGAAGAACTTTATACTTGTTATATGCATGATACAATATATATCATGGAGATGGAATGTACAGCCTAGGGAATGTGGCCAATAATACTGCAGTGACATTGTATGGTGACAGACAGTGACTACACTTATCAACTATACTTCAATAATAAGTCTTTTTCTAAAATTTTTCATGTTTATTTTTGAGAGGGAGAGAGAGAGAGAGAGAGCGCGCGCAAGCGAGCTTGAGTGGGGGAGGGGCAGAGAGAGACAAAGACACAGAATCCGAAGCAGGCTCCAGGCTCTGAGTTGTCAGCACAGAGCCCAATGCGGGGCTCTAACTCACTAGCCATGACCTGAGCTGAAGTAGGATGCTTAACCAACTGAGCCACCCAGGTGCCCCTATACTTTAATAATAAGTCTTAAAAAAGAATTTAGTTTGTTTCATGGAGTGCTCAAAAAATGTCAGCTTGAGGGCAGTACTTCAGGCCCGGGAGGCAGACAGACTTTCAGTCACATCCCAGCTGAGGTAAGACTACTATATTTCGTTGATTCTGTAATGGACTTTCCCTACACCTCACCCCCTTAAGTGTCTCCGCATCAATGCATCTTAGCATTGTAACATGATTTAATCGCCAGTGTTTCTTAGCAATCCATGAGATAACAGCGTGACTTACAATCAATGTCTAAATGGGGCAGGTTACCTAATCTTTTGGTACTTCAGTTTCTTCAGCTGTAAAATGGGGATAATAATAGTATTCACTTTCTAAGGTTGTTGTGAGGGTTAAATTGGATTTGCTTTGCAAATTTCTAGCACAGTGAGGGCTTAACTAATCCTGTGTACCACTATTATTTTTGATTACTCTTACCCAAATCAGATAATGGGGGTGGTGGGAGCTGTACGGGCTGAGCAGTCAGAGCTGTGCAGAGGTGAAGGCTGGTATTGGAGGGCCAATGTTGATTCTCAGACTCAAGCCGGGGGGTTGTGAGGAACAGTCGGAAGACACACAAGAGGCCTCTGGAGTGCAAGGTGGATCGAGGCATTTGGTTTGCAGATGAGGACCGGAGACCATGCCGGGGTACCCACTGTGGCTGTCCAGTGGTGACGGGATGGTGAGTTAAAAGGGCTGGTCTACGGGGCACCTGGGTGGCTCAGTCGGTTAAGCGTCCGTCCAACTTCTGCTCAGGTCATGATCTCATGGATCGTGGGTTCGAGCCCCACGTCGGGCTCTGTGCTGGACAGCTCAGGGCCTGGAGCCTGCTTCGGAGTCTGTGTTTCCCTCTCTCTCTGCCCCTCCCCTCTTGTGCTCTATCTCTGTCTCTCAAAAATAGATAAATGTTAAAATTTTTTTTTTTTTTTTTAAGAAAAGTGCTGGTCTACATGTTCTCTTTAAAGCCTCATGATCTCCAACTATGACAACCACCCTTTATTAAGTCCTCTATGTGGCAGGGCACTGTGCTAATTGATGTCTTACCTTGTAAAATTCTATTATCAACCCTGTGCATTCGATGATTGTATTAGGTCAGTTTTATAGAAGAAACCAAGGCTCAGAGAGGTAAATTAACATGTTTAAAGTCATATGACTATGAAATGCCAGAGCTGGAGTTTGAATCTGATTATTTTGACTTTGTGTCCAGCACCCAAGTCCCCGTGCCATGCTGCCTCTTGAAAGCTCTCCATCGTCTCTCAGTGTATCAGAAGGCAATCTTCTCTCCTCACCTCCTTCCACTCCTTCTTCCTCCTCCTACAGGTCTCCACCTCCCAGGCCCACAAATGCCAAGCTCACAAGTCATCTGTTTTGCCAAAATTCTGTTCCGATTTGATAAACCCTGGCTGGGCCAGCTCACTCAGCATGATTCAGCCAAAGAGAATAGCGAGGCTGCGTGCCCGGCGTGCCGACCGTCTGAGCTCAGGCAGGATGGGCGGCGCAGGAACCTCAGCCTGACAGATGGCTCCACTCGGCTGTCTCCCTGGGCCTGATGCCAGGGACAGCGCTTGCTCTCTGCAGGAGGGAGGGCGGGAGCCAGGTCGGGTGATTCTCACATGCATGGCTGTCTCTATGTGTGTGGTTACGAATCGAGCTTGCATGGGCAAGGCTGCATGTGACCCAGAGCACACATTTGTAGGTGGCCGGTGTGCGTGTGGATGAATGTGTTTGTGTGTGCCTGGCTGTGTGTTTGTGTGTGTGTGCGGGTATTTCTGTGCACGCAGAGGGGTGTGAGTGTGTGTGTATGTGTGTGTTTGAATTTTAAGTTTGCATTCATCCTGGTACGCAAATCATGAGCATAAAAGAGAAAGACTGAGAGGCAGGGAAAGGAGGGTCCTAGGCTTTGAGAATCCAGCCTTCTGACTGTTCCCACGTGCAATCCAGAAATGCTGCACACCCCTCCCTCCATGTCTGCCCTCATCACAGGACCAAGTGACAGCAGGGGCAACAGCAAGCACCCCATTCCCGGGACAAAGTGTAGGCTCTGAGTTTCAGGTTTCTAAAAACAACTTCTTGGCTACCCCTTCTCCCTAAGTACCCCTTCTCCCTTGGCTACCCCTTCACTTTTGTGAATCCAGGCCCCCTCTGAAAATCTGGTGACTAGAATGAATCTTCTTTCCGGGAAAAATACCCTCAAAACACACAATTTTCCACAACAATGCCACAGAACTCAGGGGGTCCTCCAAAGCCTATTAGGGACCTCAGTTAGGAAATCAAAAATTATACCAACAGTTACTGCGCATTGACCGAGTTCTGTTGTACTGAGCCTTTGTTAGAGAGATACGTACCTAGAGGAATAAGGTGGCTGCTGTCTGTGAAGAGTGTACAATCTGGTAAGAGAAATAAAGGTCCACGTGTAACCACAGACCACTGTGGCTAGTGCAGTGGTGGTTGGGTGAAGGAACCGCTAGGGCATGGGAGGAATGACGGAATGCAGTTCTCGAGAAGCTCCAGGGAAGAGTCCCTGAAGAAGTGGACACTGAAGCTGTAACTTGAAATATGAGAAGGTGTTTGTCAAACAGAGAAAACGAGGAAGGACTTTCTGGGCAGAAAGAAGAGGTCATAAAAAGGCAGAGGGAGGCTGCACTGGGGGCGAACACATCTGGGAGAAGCAGGAGGTAGGGCTGAAGAGGGAGTCTGGGAGCAGGCTGTGAAGAGTCATGTGCAGACTAAGCTAAAGATTTTGGATTTTATCCTGTAAGTGGTGGAGAACCATTAGGAGTTTTTAAACAAGAGGGTGGCATGATCTCGGTGTTCTGTAAAGACCACAGTGCACCCAGCACTTATCCACAGACCAGATAAAGAGGCTGTTGCAATAGTTTGGGCGAGAGATAATGAAGGTGTGAACAACAGGAATGTGGGAAAACCAGGGCATGGGTTTGAAGAAAGAGATATTTAGGAGATGAACTAGACAAGAATTAGGGGCCTCCATTAAATGTACAGGGATTAAGAAGAAAAAAAGAAGGAATAGTTGAGCATGGCTTCCATATTTCCAGCTTGGGAAGAAATGTGGATACTAGTGCCATTCACTGTGATGGAATCAAGATACAGATTATGTTGTTGGAGAAGAGAATGAGTTCTGTTTGGGACACGCTGTGAGACATCCAACTAGAGACATGCATTAGGCAATTGGGTCCGGAGTACTGGGCAGAGAGATGTGGAAGTATAAATTTGTGAGTTGTAAGTAGGTGAATGATAACTCAAGTCACATGTAAGAGATGAGATCATGCAGGGAGAATGTAGATACTGAGTGAGAAGCAAGAACGTGGTTAACATTTAAGAGTCCATGAAGGAAGAAGAATTAGAGGAAGGAGGTTGAGAGAGGGTTTATAGGGTTTGGAGGGGTTGAATAGACACTGGGATAGTGTGTGTGTGTGTGTGTGTGTGTGTGTGTGTGTGTGTGTGTGAATTTTTTTTTTTTTACATTTATTTATTTTTGAGAAACAGAGTGAGACAAAGCATGAGCAGGGGAGGGGCAGAGTATAATGTTGAGTGAAATAAGTCAGAGAAAGACAAATACCATATGATCTCATTCATTCATGGTATTTAAGAAACAGAACAAATGAGCAAAAGGGAAAAAAAGAGAGAGAGAGAGAAACAAACCAAGAAACAGATTCTTAACTATAAAGAACACACTGATGGTTACAGAAAGGAGGTGGGTGGGGGATGGGTGAAACAGGTGATGGGGATTAAGGAGGGCACTTGTCGTGATGAGCACCGGGTGATGTATGGAAGGGCTGAATCACTATACTGTACTGAAACTAGTATAACACTGCATATTAACTATACTAGAATTAAAATTAAGAACTTAATTAAAAAAAAAAAGAAATGACAGCAGGAAAGAGGGATTTCCTGGAAGCTGACAGCAAAAAAGTTTTTAAAACGAGGGAGTGGCCATTAGTGTCGAAGGCTAGAAAAAGGTGAAGTAAGTTGAAGGCGAATGTAAAAACCGTGCAAGACCAAAAGATAGAAGACCGGAAGGAAAGATGAAATACACAAAACACTAACTAGAGTTATTGCTCTAGGGAGAATTATGGGAAATTTTTATACTCTTTTTTATAGTTGTCATCTAAATATTCCTGGCCCAATCCAATAAGTGTGTACTAAATTTGAACAATGAGAGAGGATACCTAAGGAAGGTGTGGGAGGTTATTAGAACAGGAGACTTCCACTTCCAGCCAAGATGGAGTAGCAGACACTGGGATTCAACCTCCTGCCTAAACCAATTCTAAAACCATAAAAAATATATGAAATCCCTGTTTTCAGGCCTTGGACAATAGGCAGTGCAGGGCACCGATCCCTAAAAGTGGGAGGAAAAAATAAGATGAGTCCAAATACCGTACCTCTAGGCTGCGGTGCATGGAGAGAAAACCTAGGAAGAACAGGCAGACTCCCTGTGTTGAAGAGACTGAGCTAGCTGGTTGTTCAGGGAGGTCAAGACGGCTAGAATTCACAGGGTGAGGTACCAGACAAGACAGGGTTGCACTGGAGATCCACAGAAATTTCTCCTGAGGTCTTCAAGCGAGTACTGATAATTGAATGCATTTGAAGAAACTACTTGAGGCCGGGGAAAGAGCACTTGAAAGAATCAGGTAGAAAAATTCTTGGAGCTCACACAAGGTTGGAAATAGTTTACCTTCCCAACAATCAGAGTGTAGGAACCTCGTAATATGTTGGGCATACGAAGAATACCATATCCAAAAAGATACTGCCTCACAATGGAGCCAAAGTACCCCTAAACTAGACTCTGCTCCCAAAGCAACCTCTAAAGGATCAAACTCTTTCCAAGCAAGTTGACTGAATCCTAGAACAAAACTCAAAATAACTAAGGAATAAAAAAGGCCAGTGCTCAACCATGTAAAGTTCACAATGTCTGGCATCAAATCAAACTTACCACACATGCAAAGAAGCAGAAAGACCTGTAAGGGGAAGAAAAATCAATCCACAGAAACAGACTCATAATAACATAGATAATAAAGAATTAGAAGACAAGGAAATAAAACCGAGACTATAAATATACTTCAGATGCTTAAGAAGACAGAAGAAAGCAGGAACACATCACACCTTTCATCTTTTTGAATTTCCTCCTTAGTTTCTGGGAGATTTCTTCAATTTAACTTCCAATATTCCTATTGAATTTTTCATTTCTCTACTATGGTTTTCGTATCTCTAGGCTCTGTTTTGACTCTGCATCTTCCCTTATTTAAAAATAGCAAAGGTGGGGCGGCATCTGGGTGGGTCAGTCAGTTAAGCACCCGACTTCCCAGGTCATGGGAAGGCCCAGGTCATGATCTCACAGTTCGTGGGTTTGAGCCCGCGTGGGGTTCTCTGCTGACAGTCCAGAGCCTGGAGCCAGCTTCAGATTCTGTGTGTCTTTCTCCCTCTGCCCCTCTCCCGCTCATGATCTGTCTGTCTCTCAAAAATAATAAACATTAAAAAAAATTAAAACAAAAATAGGAAAGGGGGAGCCTGCGTGGCTCAGTCAGTTAAGTGCCCGACCAGCTCAGGTCATGAACTCGTGGTTCGTGAGTTTGAGCCCTGGGTCGGAGTTGGAGTCAGTGCTGACAGCTCAGAACCTGGAGCCTGCTTCAGATTCTGTGTCTCCGTCTCTCTCTGCCCCTCCCCCACTCACACTCTGTCTCTCTGCCTCTCAAAAATAAATAAACATTTAAAAAAAATAACAAGGAAAGATCTTTTGTCTCTGTAAGTGTATTACCAATAGTGACTTAGAAATTTCCCTTTTCCTGCATTATCTTTCTTTCCTCCAAATTACTTTTATCTGCTTGTTTGTTTGGTCTTATCCTTCCTGTTAGAAGTTTTACTCAGATGTTTGTTAATCCTTGTCCACTCTTGTTTAAGAAGGGACACTAAACACTGATTGCCCATGTTGAGCACATGGGCAAAGTTTGTGGATTTGGAATTTCACTGTGGGATGATCTTGGGTCATTTGTCAGAGAACACCCCCTCCCCCCCAAGTTAGTATGTTCTATTTGTTTCCTGTTTGGCTGATTAGTTCCTCCATAAAGTGTTTAAATCATGCCCAGAGAAGAGATGCCTGGCTGCTTACATTCTGGGATCCCGGAAGGGGAAGGGAGCTGGGAGGTCTCGGTGTTCAGCCTTCACTAGACATATATTTATTAGTCCACAGATGGACCATGCATCCCTTAATAAAGGAGCTCTCTCTTTTTTTAATGCTAGAGAATAACCCTCAGTCTTCTGCTGGAGTAGAGAAGGGGTAGTCACTCAGGGGAATAAAATATGGAAGAGGCTAAGAATCTGTTTCTTGAACAGCATTCACTAAATTTTCTTAAATTTACTTTCTATCACCTTTGTCCTCAGTTCCTGAGTTTTTTTTTTGACGATTCTGTAATATTGATCAGGTTGGTTCCCTGCTTGTCCCTCTTCACGTGTAAGATTTCATTTCTTAGATCTGCCAAGTCAGTTACCACTTGTCCATCCACTTTCCTGCTTCCAAAATTTTATTGCTCCTGTCTCCTCTCATTTATCTCCTATCCTTGTGAATCCCCGTTTCTCTAAATCCCTTTAGTGTAGTTTTAATGGGTTTTCAGGAGAGAGCAGAATTATATGTGTGCATTCAACCCACCATTGTTAACTGAAAGCTCTTGAACACTTTATGCTAATTCATGGATGCAACTCTGAAGGTTTGGACTATTGTCCCCATTTTACATGTTACAGGGGAAATATCCAAGATCACACAGCCAGTACAAACTCAGGTCTGTCTAAACACTATTTATATACAAATATGTACATCCGAAGTTGCAAACCGGAAGCCTGCAGACAGATACAGCCCATAGAGATTTTTATTTGGTCCCCAGAGGGTTTTTAAACTCAGGAAATTTGACATAAAAATCAAGTGTTTGGCTTTGCTTGAGAAATCCAAACATCTAGCAACAGAGGACTTGGCACTCCTAAAGGACAAAATCAGCTGAAATGGAGTTGCATCTGATTGCCTTAAATGTAGGACCCACTCCCTAGTTTGCCCCAGTCCCCAGCATGCTCTATGGTCTTCTACCTGCTTGCAACACTCATGGGTCACCTACCTGGACCCTGTTTTCATTTGTACAAGAGAGAAATTTTTAAGAAGAAAATGAGTCTTATTATACACACTGTTCTAGACATTGACTTTTTTTTTTTTTAACTTAATTGTAGTAATTATTTCTTGTGTCTGTTTATCTGCCTCACTTACAGCCATTGTCCTTTTACTGCACAAGTGAATCCGATACCCAAGCAAAGGCATCCTGCAATCAGGTCCTTGCTATTTGATACTATTCCCCTCACCCAGAGCTGATTGATGCAAGGGTAGACACCTGACCGAAGCAGAGTCAATGAATACTCTCTCTTGGGAACTTGAAACTTGGAATGGAGACTCCTGAGGCCAGCAGTCACTAAAGCTGAGTCATATTAACAACAGCACTCCAGAGAGAGGACCCATAAGCTCCTACTACCAAACTCTCTGGGGCTGCCTCATTCCTTCCCTACCCAGTTTTGGTTATTCAAGAATTTATTGGAGTTTATGAACTACCTAAGTATCCTTCCAATGAATTCCTCCCTACACACTTTTTTTTTCTTTTTTGCATAAGCCAAAGTTGCAGATTAATTTCTTATAAATCCATCTCCCCTTTTCCCTATTGGTGCCACTACCCCTTTCCAAGCTTTGCAAAAACAATACCATTAACAATTAATTTTAAACTGAAACAGGTTTATTGAGATATAATTCATACACCATATTATTCACTCACTTAAATTATATCATTGAATGGTGTCCAGTATATTCAGAGTTGTGCAACCGTCATCACAATCAATTTTAGAACATTTTCATCACAACAAAAGAAGTCTTGTACCCATTAGCAGTCAGTTCCTATTTCCTCTCATCCCCTCCCCCCTTGGCCTAGGCAACCACAAATCTACTTTCTGTTTCCACAGATCCATCTATTCCAGATCTTCCATATGAGTGGAATCATGTAATACGTGGTCATTTTGTGACTGGCTTCTTTCAGTTAGCCCAATGCTGTCAAGGTTCATCCAAGTCGTGCCACGCATCGGGACTTTATTTCTTTTCATGGCAGAATTTTCATATTCCATTGCATGGATATGCCCTATTTTGTTTATCCGTGTTGATAGATATTGAGGTTGTTTCCACCTGTTGGCTATTATGAATAATGTGAATATTCATGTACCAGTTTTTGTGTGGATGTGTTTTCATGTGTTCTGGATTTCTGCTTAGGAGTGGAATCACTGGGTCACGTGGTGGCTTGACGTTTAACCTTTTGAGGAACCACCAGACTGTTTTCTAAGGTGGCAGCTCTATTGCTACATTCCCGCCAGCAGTGCATGAGGTTCCAGTTTCTCCGCATCCTTAACACTTGTTATTATCTGTCTTTTTGATTATAGAAACCGTAGTGGGTGTGAAGTGGTATCTCACTGTGGTTTTGTTTTGCATTTCCTTGATGTCTTATGATGTTGAACATCTTTTCATGTGCTGATTGGCCACTTGTGGATCTTTTTTGGGGAAATGTCTACTTAAATCCTTTGCCCATTTTTTTAACTGGTTGATTTGTCCTTTTATTATTGAGATGTAAGCATTCTTTATATATTCTGGATAGAAGCACCTTATCAGAGATATGATTTGCAGGGGCACCTGGGTGGCTCAGTTGTTGAGTGACTCTTGTTTTCGGCTCAGGTCATGATTTCATGGTTTGTGAGTTCGAGCCCTACGTCGGGCTTTGTGCTCACAACACGGAACCTGCTTCGGATCCTCTCTCTCCCTCTCTTTGCCTCTCCCTCACTCATGCACTAGCTCCCCCTCCCTCTCCCTCTCTCTCTCCCTCAAAAATAAATAAATGTTAAAAAGAATTTTAGGGGCGCCTGGGTGGCTCAGTCGGTTAAGCGGCCGACTTCGGCTCAGGTCATGATCTCGCAGTCTGTGGGTTCGAGCCCCGCGTCGGGCTCTGGGCTGACGGCTTAGAGCCTGGAGCCTGTTTCAGATTCTGTGTCTCCCTCTCCCTGACCCTCCCCCGTTCATGCTTTGTCTCTCTCTGTCTCAAAAATAAATAAACGTTAAAAAAAATAAAAGAATTTTAAAAAAGACATATGACTTGCAAATTTTCTAACATTCTCTGGGCTGTCTCTTCACTTTCTTGACAGTGACCTTTGAAGCACCTTATTTTTTTTCATTTGTGACCATTATCATTTTGATATATACTCCTCCAGATATTTTCTATGCATTTTAACAAATATGAGACAATGTGTATCTCACTGCTTTATACACTTAATAAACTGTGAACAATTTCAATGACTGTACATCATCATTATTGTCTTCACAGTATATATTGTGTGAGCTTTCCATAATCTGTTTAAGTCGTCACCTAGAGTTGGACATTTGGGTCATTTCCAATATTTTGCTACTATAAGCCATCCTTGCACAAGCATCTTTGCACACATGTCTAAATTGCTTGACAGAGGAAAGCAGGACTGAAGCATGTGACAGGTGCAGGGAACAGCATGATGAAGGTCAAAGAGGAGGAGGAGCTCATCAATTCTGTATTGAGTAGTGTGTAAGCTGTGTAAAGGAGAGTAGGAGGAGCTAAATCGTGCCTAAATTGTTGAGGATCTCAAATGTCAGTTTAATAAGCTTTGATTTTGGAAGTCACAGAATTCTTTTAAGTGGGGATTTGACTTGATAACAGCCATTTGATTCCACTTTGATGGAGTAAGAAAAAAGTATCGTATAGGTCATAAGATACAGAGAAATCCAATTAGGTGATTTAGTAATAAAAGAATTGTAGTGGCATTTGCCTGAATAAAATGTAAATAGAGAGGAGGCTGAGGACTAAAAAGTATGTCAGAAATAATGTGATTCTTTTTTAAAATGTGCACAGAGGTGGGGAAGTAGAGACAGTACATGTGTTCGTCAGGCTAGGCTATGCTGTAGTAACAAACCACCCCCAGACTTCAGTGATTTGACACAGCAAAAATTTGTTTCTTTCCGACACTCTGTGTGTTAGGGGGACTGCTGGAAACAGTCATCAGGGAGCTCAGTGTGATGGGGTCTCCGTCATCTTGAGGTCGTAATTTCTGGAGGACAAAACCCCCTTCACAGTGACCTCAGCCATTGACAAGAGCTTGTGGGAAGGTCACATGCCAGCTACTCTATACTTGAGTCCAAAGTGAGATGCTAGTCACCTACGCCTGCCTAACTTCAAAGGAGCTGGGAAATGTGGGGAGTTCATGGACTATCTGGAGAGCACCACTGTCCCTGACATTTGGGAGGGTAGGCTACATACGAATTGTTATAAAGGGAAGGAGAGAGATGAGGTAGTAGCTAGGGGGACAGGAGGAGAGTGGATTTTGATTTTCGTTTGTCGAATTGGAAGAGAATTGAATCTGTTTACAGGACAGGGAGTGAATAAGCCATGGAGCATGGTATTGGTCCTAGAGAGGTGGAACGATGGGCCTCAGACAGGAGACCTGACCCTGTTTCTCTGAGATCGGCAGGAAGGAGCCAGAGGAAGTGCAGTTAGGTAAAAGTGTGGGTGTAGAGGCAGGAAACAGAAGACGTTCACACCTGATATTTTTAGTTTCCTAAGAAGTAGGAAACAAGTCTGTTGACAAACATGGTGATGGTGGTGGTGGTGGTGGGAGGGACCAGAAGTAGATGATGGACCTTTCGGAGTTTGGAGAAGGTTCTCAAATCTATCTCCACTAAGCCTTGAGTCACTGAGTGGACAACACTAACAACTTCCTCTCTGGTTCACTCATCTCCGTTCAACCTGTCCGGTGTACTGTGAGTGGGTGGTAGTAGACAGGCCCAATCAGGTGATGCCATCCTCTGCATAAAGGCCTATGGCGGTTCAAAATCCTTAAAATGCCTCAAAGATCTGGCTCAACCTGACTTCTCCAGCCTTGCCCTCAGTGCCCTCCATGCACTGTCGCAGGGTCCCCTTTCATTTGCTTCCTTCTTCCTGCCCCAGGACCTCCACCCGGAAAGCCCTTGCATTGCACCATGCCCACTCCTGTCACTTAGCTAATCCGAACCATTCCTTTGGTTCTGAAACCAAGAGTCAGTCTCTCAGGGAGGCCTTGTCGGGCCCATCAGAGTAGGGTGGGTCTCCCTGTCGGGTGCCGTTACAGTATTTGGAATTTTTCCCTTTGCAGCACTCTTCACGGCTGTTGAGTACGTTTGTACACAGTGGGCAAAACCTCCTTCCTCTGCCAGACTACAGTTCTGGGAAGGTGGTACTGTGTTTGCGGACTGTTTTTGTCCACTGTAATGTGTTTCACACGTAGCACATTGCCTGGCATGTAACAGCTAATAAATAAATATTTGTCAAGTGAATGAAGGGATTAATCCGTTTTGTTAGTTAATGAATTTGTACCTATTGGGAAGAGATGACCAAGATAGCAATACCGATGAGAGTCCAGTCAGGGGTGACCACAGAGTTACTTTAGAGCCAGTCAGCATGGTTGTGTTCAGCCACCCAAGAGTAGGGACTGAGAAGGCAGAGATTGGACTGATACAAAGTTTAAGCTTTTCAGAGCGGGTGTGGCAGAAAGAGGATAATGCTGGTTTTCACACTGCACTGTAAGGTCTAGGCTGATAGGGAAGGAAGGGGAAATACTAAGATGGGTGATGGACTGGGAAGAATACAGTGAGGCCAACGGCCTTGTGCTAACTGGGGTGTTCAGGAGCAGGCATGGTGGAGCAAGAAAGTGAGGGGGCAGAGAGCCAGGGGTGACGTCAGAGGTGCGGTGCACCTCAAGACCTCTCAAGTGGAGTGGTTCCAGGTCCTGAGAAGGCCCAGGATATAACTGTGGATATGAGGCACTGGTCATTATTGCCAACATTAAGGAATAAAGAGACCAGGATGGTAAATGGCTTCACGTGGTGAGGTCACCTGGTGACGGCAGGACTTGAAGTGGAGAGGACTTTGGGGATCCAGATGGCCAAATGACCACCACTGCAAAGAGAGTTTGGAAGGTGGCATGTGCCTCAAGGATAGGCCCTCTTGTCATGCTTTCCATTCTTGGGTCACTCATTCAAGAGTCAAGGCCCTGGGACAGAGGGTCTGATGGGTTGAGCTGGATGGCATAAGCCTCAAAGGGAAAGTCACATTGCATGTGACAGAAGGCATCGTGGCAGGTTGGTGTCAATGGGGAATGGCGAGACCACCAATGGAGGCCCCAGTGGAATATGTGAGGGGTGGGCAGCCTCTAATCAAGAGGTTGGAAGATAATTTGGGGAGGCATGCCTTTGAGGGACAGCCAAGTTTCCATTAAGCAGGAGGTGAAGGGAGTAATCTGCCATGCACTTTAAGTTTATAATGGAGAGTGTTTTGTCTTTTTGCTTGTTTCACAATGGATCAAGGGTGTTCCACCAGTCAAACTAACAACATGTAATAGAGAAAAGATGTGCTCTGGGTCAGAGGTCAGAGTTCCATTTCTGGCCCCATCACTTACATGCTGAGCAACCTTAACCAATTACTTCACCTCTCTGAGCTCAGTTTTCCCATCTGTGAAATGATAAAGTCGTAACTGGCTCGTGTGAGGATCAAAGAGATAATAGATGCTAAACTGCCTCCTAAACTCGAAACTGTTGTCCACACGTGAATTGTTATTATCATTATTGCACGGTGAGTTAATGGTAGCATTTGGACTCTTGACTCCCAATTCAGAACAGCCCTGGGACGAAGGCAGGCAAAGGCTATCTCCATTTTACAGGTTCATTTATTCAAGAAACCTTGCTGAGTGCTAATCCTATGTCAGTCACTGAGCTGGGCAAGGGCAATAGTGAGATGAATCAGACGAAGTCCCTAACTTTGGAGTTCATAGTCTAACAGAAGAAACAGACATGGTAGCGTGCTAAGCTGTGCTACATGGTATGAGGGTGGAATAGAGGATGCTGTGCTAGCATACAAAAAAGAACAGTTAGGGAGAACCTGAGCAGGCTTGGCAAAGGAAGTGGCAGGAGAGCTGGGTCTTGAAGATTAAGCCCAACAAGAGGAGAGATGTTCCACTCCCCGGCAAGTCAGTGGTGGAGACCCAACTTAGAGAGAATCCAGGGCCACAGACATGCCATTATGTGTCACCTCCCCAATGCTCTTTGGACAAAGGGAAAAGAAGCTTCTTTGGTCTCACACAGAAGCTTATTCTCTTTGCTTCTATTAAGGGCCTGGCTGCCATGGGAACAACACTTGCTTAGTCTCTTTCCAATTTGCTGTCAACAACTTACTGTCAGGGTGCAAATGCACAGCTCAGATACCCTAGATATGAGGCATCGGGCTTCAGTTTCTGCCTCCTAGCCTCTTCCCAACCATCTGATGATGGCCGTATTGTCTGACTGGCCTGCCTTCTGGGGGAACCAAAGCGAGCCCAGTGGGTCAACCTGGGAACAGCTTTTGCAGGAAACCAACAGGGCTTTAAAGGAATCATTACTTGTCACACAGCCTATAATTGTGTTACATCTGAATGAGGCTGCTGGAGGACTGCCCCCTCCTCTGGCCCGGCTCCTTTCCCTCTCACTATTTCCTTCAACAACCGTAAGGAACAACCTGATTCTATCTGGATCCCTTCTTCCTCAATCCTCTAGATTCCGAAACTCTGACAGTTCCCTTCTCACTTTTTCAAAGGGCATTGGTGGGGACCCACCTCATTCCTGGAAACTTGGGCACCCAAAGCTGGGCTTTATTCCTATTTCATAGCCAACAATAATGAAAACTATGGTATATCCATTTTCCAGATGAACCTCAAGGAAGGTAAGAGGTGAGGGGCTCCATCTTGGAGGGGCAGCAGAACTCGAGACTGGACTGTAGCCTAAGACAAGAGAATAAAGATCGTCAACGTGGGCTGTCCAGCATCCACATCCCCCTTCCTAATAGCATCCTGATTTCTGTGCATGTTACCTACAGTCTTGCTGGGTATGGACATCCAGATGCCTTTCACCCACTATGGTCACCGAAGGGCCACAGTGCTGTGACCTGTGAGTTTTAAGGGAAGTGCCAGAAGTTATCTCCATGTTGAGACTAGCACTGTGTCTAGCCCACAGTACATGTGGAGCAAATGTCATTTCTGCCTCAGGACTGTTACTCATTATTTGTGTTGTTAGGCAAGTCACTTATCTATTCTTTGCCTTGGAGGGGCACCTGGGTGGCTCAGTCAGTTAAGCATCCAACTTTGGTTCAGGTCATGATCTCACAGTTCCTGAGTTTGAGCCCCACATAGGGCTCTGTGCTGACAGTTCAGAGCCTGGAGCCTGCTTCAGATTCTGTGTCTCTTTCTCTCTTTTTGCCCCTTCTTTGCTAGCACTCTGTCTCTCTCTCAAAAGTAAATAAACATTAAAAAACAGTTAAAAAAAAAAAAAAAGGAGGTCTGAGGCAGTGGCTATGTACAGAATCCAATCCTCCAGGGAAGCTGAAGGTCAAAGCTCAGAGAATAATTTGTTTAATTTATTTTTTAAATTTACATCCAAGTTAGTTAGCATATAGTGTAACAATGATTTCAGGAGTAGATTCCTTAATGCCCCTTTCCCATTTAGCCCATCCCCTCTCCCACAACCCCTCCAGTAACCCTCAGTTTGTTCTCCATATTTATGAGTCTCTTCTGTTTTGTCCCCCTCCCTGTTTTTATGTTATTTTTGTTCATCTGTTTTGTCTCTTAAAGTCCTCTTACAAGTGAAGTCATATGATTTGTGTCTTTCTCTAATTTCACTTAGCATAATACCCTCCAGTTCCATCCACGTAGTTGCAAATGGCAAGTTTCATTCTTTTTAATTGCTGAGTAATAACTCCATTGTGTGTGTGTGTGTGTGTGTGTGTGTATACACACATACATGGAGATATATATAGATAGATAGATATACCACATCTTCTTTATCCATTCATCCATCGATGGACATTTGGGCTCTTTCCATACTTTGGCTATTGATAGTGCTGCTATAAACATTGGGGTGCATGGGCCCCTTTGAATCAGCATTTTTGTATCCTTTGGGTAAATTCCTAGCAGTGCAATTGCTGGGTTGTAGGTAGTCCTATTTTTAATTTTTTGAGGAACCTCCATCCTGTTTTCCAGAGTGGCTGCACCAGTTTGCATTCCCACCAGCAGTGCAAAAGAGATCCTCTTTCTCCTCATCCTTGCCAACATCTGTTGTTGCCTGAGTTGTTATGTTAGCCATTCTGACAGGTGTGAGGTGGTATCTCATTGTGGTTTTGATTTGTATTTCCCTGATGATGAGTGATGTTGAGCATTTTTTCACATGTCGGTTGGCCATCTGGATGTCTTCTTTGAAGAAGTGTCTATTCATGTCATTGCCCATTTCTTCACCGGATTATTTGTTTTTTGGGTGTAATGTTTATTTTATTTTTTTTTTGAGCATGAGCAGGGGAGGAGCAGAGAGAGGGAGAGAGAAGATCCAAAGCAGGCTCTCTACTGACAGCAAAGAGTCTGATGCAGGGCTTGAACTCATGAACTGAGAGATTATGACCCGAGCCCAAGTCCGACACTTAACCAACCGAACCACCTAGGTGCCTCTCAGAGAATAATTTTTATCAGCTCCTTGTCTTCCTCTCCTACTGCATCTTCTACCACTTTATCGCTCTGGAGCAAAAAAGAAGCAAGAATCCCAGCCATTCTGTCCCTCAAATGTACCAAACTCATTTCCACCTCAGGGCCTTGTTACTGCCTTACTGCCCTCTCAACCCTTTCTATCGTTACCCTCCCTCTACCAGCCAGTATCTGTCCCATTAGCCTATTTAGTTCCTGCAGAGAATTCATCCACTCCGAAAATATTTGATTGTTGTCACAAAAATGTAAGCTCGAGAGCACAAAGATTTTGTCTGTCTTGTTCACTATATACATGCTGGGACAAGAACGGTGCTTGCACAAAGGAGGAGCTCAATAAGAAAAAAAAAAAAAACACTGAATTAATGCAAAATTGGAACTCCTCGTAAGGGAAAATGTCAAGCAGGGAGACTGAGGAAGAAATCCAGTTGTGCTATTGGGACCCGGGAGCGTGGAAGTTCAGCAATTGTGACATCACCTTTTGGGTTGGATTCAGAGGCACCAATAGAAGGAAATAAATACTACTATAACTGTTTTTCTTTTTCTTCTGCAAAAGGCAGTTATCACATTAAAAGGGGAAAAAAAAAGGTGAGGCCACTGCCAGGGGAACATGACACAGTCTGTATGTATGAGTTTATTGGAAGTGCTAAATGAGTAACTTCCTGAATGATGTGGAAAGTGATGAGGCTTGTGGCATTCCGGAAAAATTTGACACAAATTGTGCACTAAAGCAATTCCATGGAATCATGTTTGATGGTTTAAGCGGTCACTGGTTTAAAAGGTTTTGGCTTGAAGTTGTTATGACAGGTGAACATTTCTTATACACCAAAATCCCTGGTATGCAGCTATTCACTCAGCTTTTGGGGGACACAAGAAAGCAGATAACTAGGGTTCTGTGCCCAGCCTTCTGTGAACAAGTAGGAAAAATGAGATGGGGCTGGGGAAGGAGGAGTTGAGACTTTTATTCAACACCTTTTACATGCCATACACTAACAAGTCATGACTTTTCTCATTTAATAACACTGCGAGGCAGGCATTATTTCTATTTTCCAGATTGGGGGGGAGGGGAAGGCTAAAACGGATCGACTAGTCCAAGATCAGTGTTAATCGATTACAGAGAAAAATCTGATTCCAGGTTTGACTCCAAAGCCTGTACACTTTATACTCTTGCCTTCCCAGAATTCCTGGAAATCCCTTTGATGGAATGTATTGCTCATCTTTAAAAAAGGCAGGGGGACAATGATATGGCCAAAAAGGAGGCAGGAAGTAACAGGAGAAAAGTCACGAACTATTAGGTTGAATCATATGAAATTTCTGATAGTTGATTTTTTTTTTTTTTTGGCCATAAAAGAGGCCAAAATTATTTGTCCTGTGGATAAAAATCATTATAACAATACTATTAATAGCCACTCTGCAGATTTGTACACGCCTTTACAGATTATGTAAAGTGCCATTTCAGTAAACTTTTAAGACAGGAAGGGTAAGGATTTTGTATATTGAGGAAAAGCAGATTTGGCAACCCCGCCCACTTACCAGAGCAGTGTTTGCCCTTAGGGAAGCCCTTAACAGTTGTTTTGTTTTTGAGGCTTCTACCTGTCCTCCACTCTCTGCCCCCACCATGTCCCACCCTCTACACCACCTTCTGTCAAAATAACTCTGCTTCTACAACACATTCCTAACTGGTCTCATATGCCCCAAATCTATTTTCCCAACATTAGCCAGAGGTTTCTCTAAATGCAAATGTTTCACTCATCTGCTTAAGATCCTTACCAGTTCTTCATTCCCTACAAGATGAAGTTCAAATGTCTCAGCCTGTCCTTCATGATCTGACCCTTGTCTGCCATCTCCAGCCTCACCCTCTGCCATTGCCCCAACACACCCTGTGCTGAGTAAACCCATCTCTCTTGTGCATGTCCTTCTGTGACTGTACCCAAACTATTCTGTGGCTGGAATGTCTCTGCCGTCCCTTCTCTCCAACCCTCCTCTGGCATTCAACAGGCAAATTTTTGCTTTTCAAGGCTGAGTTCCAATGTCACCTCTTTTGTGAAATCATACCTGCCTTACTTCTGTTACCCATTTTCTGTGTTCTCTCAGCAGCTGGTAAGACTTATTTTTTTTAATTTTTAATGTTTTTATTTTTGAGACAGAGAGAGAGCATAAGCAGGGGAGGGGCAGAGAGAGAGGGAGGCACAGAATCCAAAGCAGGCTTCAGGCTCTGAACTGTCAGCACAGAGCCTGATGCGGGGCTCAACCTCACGGACTATGAGATCATTACCTGAGCTGAAGTTGGACGTTTAACCTACTGAGCCACCCAGGTGCCCCTGGCTGGTAAGACTTATTAAACAGTGCTCTGATTAGGTATTTATGTGTGGTCATTAAAATACTCACCAAAGTGTACCTTAGCCTTAATAAGTTCAGGACACAGCACTAGACATATAGCAGGTCTTATTAGTCAGAACCCAAGGACCCTAGAAAGTCCCGGTCTTGTGCCTTAGGTTAGGAAATAAGGGAAAAATCTTATAGGTTGAGTGTCAAAAACTGGGGCACAGTCCTCCAGGACTTTTCCAGAGGTCTTTACATTGAAGGGATAAGCCAGGGACTACCGAACTTGGATTTGTACTTCCATTACCAAGGCTTATTTTCATTTAAGTGGTGCCTGTGAGTATATGATCCATGTGAATTACGTAAGAACATTTTGGATTTTATAAGTTCTATTTCACACAGACACATAGGCCAGGGGTGAAGCACCTAGAAATCAAGTTACTCTTTGCTGACCCCATGATAGTAACATATTTTATTTAGTTTGATGAATGAGGAACAGTTTACTAGCAGAAAATATATGTATGCAATATAAAACAACAAGGGATACACGTGGCCACAAAGACAAGCTATTTAGAACAAGAACACTCAGCCAAATATTCCCATAATACTTCTTTATTACTTCTTAAATTTGGTAGCAGGTATTAACGTGGTAAAAACACTGATGGAGAAAAAACATAACATTGACAAAATTCTATCAACTTTTCTTGGACCTAAGAAAAAGAGCACCATTATTTGATTTCAGCTGTGGGAACACACTGGTCTAGCCAGTAGAACCCTAGTGTACTAGCAGAGATCGTTTGAAAACCATGCTCTGAACAGTCATGAGTCATACCTGTAATCAAAGCACAGGCCATTAAAAAAAAAAAAAAAGCGTGACCTTAACTTCATAGAAAGAGAAAATTTTGATTATGATTAATTACATTTACTTTTTAATGTTGGTGGGCTTTAAGAAATGGTTTACATAGCTTAGTAGAGTTCAGTCATTTCCCCAGACTTCTGGAGCCAGATAGGCGTTTTCCCCATCCTGGCTGTGAAGTCCTGTACGGTGATTCAGTCCCCACCCTCTTCTAAGAGAATGCAGCGCTCCCTTACAAGGGGACGCCAGCTCTCTGGGTGGGCCCAGAAGAAGCTGTGCTTTCAGCCACTTAAACCCCAGAGATCAAGATCACAGATCTAAAAATCACAAGTGCTGGACTCAGGGACTCTGGCCAACGAAATATCTTAGCCACACCCAGTGTCCTCAGGGGGTAGACAGCATTTATTCTCAAGATGTATTAGTGATATGACAGATGTGAGATTTTGATTTTCTATTCACTTGAGAGATAGGCAGATCTGTGACATATCCAGATTCATCTTAATGCAGGAAACATTCTTAGAGAGTGGTATCTTTTTTTCCCACCTAACATTATTTCATAGACACATGTCAGTGGTGTGATTTAATCCACACCCTCTTATCTTTATAGCTACATGCCTCCTTCATTTGGTCCCTCAGAAAGAATTTATCAGGCATCTACGGTCTAGTGGGTATTCTGACATACACAGCATATAATTTATACCATTTGCTTATTAATACTTGTTGTGGGGTGTCCCAGTTGTTTTCAACTTTCATTATTAAAAATACTATTATTAAAATCTTTGGGCCTCTTCTTTTCAGTTAAGTCTCTCAAAGTGATATTACCAGGGAAGAGTCTGAGTAGGCAAGGAATTGTATAGCTACTGTTGTACGTGGTCAAGATTAAAGTGTAGGTTTTAATTGTAGATTATATGTGAAATGTATGGTTAGGCCACTGAAGACTAAAGATGACAAGAATCTAAACTAAGGCAATGGTGGTAGGGGCAAGAAGAAAAGATTACAAAACTACTGAGGAAGGGAGGACATGGGACTTGGGGTCTGACGAGATATGGAAGGAAGAGTTTAGGTGACCACTGGGTTTCTAGCAGTAGTGACCAGAGAACACAGCAAAGGAACAAGTTTGAGGGGCAAGATAAGCTCATTTCACAATGTTAATTTTAAGTGGCCTGTGGGTAACATCCAAGAGACATCCCAGCTGATGATACAATTTGTTAAAGAGGTAGCTATAAAAACACAAGGCTTTTTATTTTTTTGCATGAATTTTTTCAGCTAGGAACCCTGGAGGTCAGCTAAATGAATTGTTTCATTTTAGAGATAAGGAGATAGGCCCACACAGATGTATCTACTTTCAGAAAGTTACTTAGAGAACAGAGATTAGATTTAAGAAGACTCATTCGAGGACTGTTTCAGCCCACCATGCTGCATCCCACTGGTAAATCTTGTTGGTTTTACAATTATTCAGAAAGACATACAGAGCTGTTTTCTCAGAATCCCACAATGATACGCAGAACCCCAGATGAAAGGTACAAATCCCACTTGCACTCTTTTGTCACTGCATAACTAACCTCTTAACCAAAGAGATCCTGCCATCGCTAGGTGGAGAAAATAAAGAGAAAAAGGTCAGACTGCTAGAAGTGACTTGATGAGTGACTCGAAATATCACGTTATTACTATCACCTGGCTGCACAGATCTTTGTGCTCAATTTTTAAAGAACTGCTCATTTGTCATTCTGAAAGCAAATAAAACCAGCATGTTCATCACAGACCATTTATTATATGAGGTATATGGGCGTGACAGTCACATCAGCTGTGATAAGTTGATAAGCGGAAGTGCCAAAAGCTAATTAAAAAATTGACATGATATGGGTGCCTGGGTGGCTCAGTCGGTTAAATGTCTGACTCTTGATCTCAGCTCAAGTCATAATCTTACAGTTCATGAGCTTGAGCCCCGCATTGGGCTCCACACTGACAACACAGAGACTGCTTGGGATCCTCTCTCTCCCTCTCTCTCAAAATACATAAATAAACTTTAGAGCTTTTAAAGAACCGACACACGAAGGGGCGCCTGGGTGGCTCAGTCGGTTGAGCCTCCAACTTCAGCTCAGGTCATGATCTCGTGGCTTACAGGTTTGAGCCCCGCATCAGGCTCTGTGCTGACAGCTCGGAGCCTGGAGCCTGCTTCGGATTCTGTGTTTCCCTCTCTCTCTGTCCCTCCCCCCTCATGCTCTGTCTCTCTCTCCTTCAAAAATAAACATCAAAAAAAATTTTTTTTAATTGACACTGTTAACAAACTATAATTTAAATAAAAATTTGAAAAGAAAAAAATTGACAGAAAAGACGTTATAAAGTTGAAGGCCAATGACACTCCAGTTAAGGAGTTCTTGAGAAATGAAGAAATCTTTTGAAGTAACTGGTGCTAAAAAACAAAAGCATTCAAGTAGAGTACAGAATTAGGACCTAATTTCAGAGGGAGGTATGGAGTGAGCGAGAGCAGGTTTCCAATTGTCTGCAGGTGAAGGAAGGAAGGAGATGGGGAAAGAAATGGAATGAACATTTACTGAAGAGTATGTGTGACGTGCCAAATAGTCACAATTAAATGCAGGCTTTAACTTCATCCACACATCAACTCTGTTAAGTAGCCATTATAAACACCTTACAGATGAGGAAACTGAGGCACAGAGCAGGCAGTGGTGGCAGTGTGTGACTTGCTGCACACCAGTTGTGTGTGACTGTCTGACACCCTGGCTTTGTATCTGGTTTCAACTCTTACTATCAAGCCTTAACTAGTAGTAACTTACCCTCTCCTAACACTGTAATCATCATCTGGAAATGAGGATATAATAGTATTTCCTCAGTCATTGGGAGGATTACGTATGCCACAGAAAAAGCACTCAATGTCGCGCCCGGTACGTATCAGCACTCCATAAACCAGCTATCACTGTCTAAGAACACAGCAAGTAATTGGAATACAGGAGTCCACATTTTGATTCTAAACTGAACTTCTGCACTATACCTGGTTGTGTCTTTAGGCTCCTGAGATCCTGGGGGTGGAGAGTGCAGCTGAGGGGCAGGGACAGATAACATTAATGGTGTGCTGGGAGTGTGGGTGAGGGCAGTTAAGGCAGGCAGCAGATAGGCCTGACCCTACTTTGAGGACGGTATTTAGAATTGTTAAAACAACAACAAAGTATAATTTTAAACTAAATCTTGACTTACAGGAATGGCTATAAATTATTAGCTAAGAACATTTACCAGTGTGGAAGGAAAAAAATCACCAGTAAAACTACTTACTTTACCCAATGTGTAGCACAGTTATTTCACCTCCAATACTACTGAGTTTCTAAAAATTTGTGGTTCTCTTGTCTTTTTAGATATCCTGAAAGGAGTTCTGTCACCTATATTATTTATAATTCATGTAGACAAGTTTCTCACACCAAGCAGAATAGCACTAATATCAATCTCCTTGCTAACAGAAAAATTACCTTGTTTTTCCTTTTTATAAGAACAATTTAAGGGGTGCCTGGGTGGCTCGGTTGGTTAAGCATCTGACTCTTGCTTTCTGCTCAGGTCATGATCTCATGGTCCATTGAGTTTGAGCCCTGCATCAGGCTCTACACTTGTAATTCTCTCTCTCCCTCTTTCTTTGCCCCTCCCCCACTTGCACACATGTTCTCTCTCAAAATAAATAAATAAACCTAAAAAAAAAAAAAACAAAAAAACCAAACCTTTAAACTCCAATCACTCTAATCCCAAAATGAAAGTAACTTCCTTCCTAAGAGCTCTAAGGGAGCACTGAGAGCTCCCTCTAGTGTCATGACAGCAAAATATAAGGGCCATTAAATTCTCTTGTAAGATTTACAGGTTTATTCATTCAATACCTTTTATATTATTAGGCCCTCACCTGGTGTCAGATGCCATGTTTATTCTCTTGGCACACATCATGGTCCTAATTATATGATATCTTCTAATATGAGCAACCACAACCTTTAAATGTATATTATATCCTAACACAGCACAGTGTGAACAGCTTTCTCCAAGCAGTGCTGCTACCCCATTCAGTTCACATTAATTGCATAAAGCTAATAAAATGCTAATGAAGTAAATAGTTTAATGTAGTATAGATATCTGACAAGTGCATTAACTTCTTTCTCTTTGTTCTCATTTATGAATTTAAGATAACAGCAATGTGAGCCAATCTGATCCCAACAATCAGCTTTAGCATGTTAGGGAGGCAATTTTCTGAAACTGCCAAGAGAGATTAGACGTAGAGGCATAATTCCTTGACACTTTAAATGCAATACTGATTGACTGTGAATAAAAAACCAAAACCTTTAACATGCCAAGTCACTTTTCCTGTCCTGTAATATCAGCTAAAGGTATTCAATGAATATGGATTCCCCGACCAAGTAAGATTAAGATATACTGGGTTGGGGGTGTCTGGGTGGCTTGATTAAACATCCAACTTTGGCTCAGACCCTGGAGCCTGTTTCAGATTTTGTGTTTCCCTCTCTCTCTGCCCCTCCCCTGCTCATGCTCTCTCTCAAAAAATAAAATAAAATGTTAAGGAAAAAAAAAAAAAAAAAAAGGATATACTGGGTTAAACCAAATTAAGGTGCTTCTTTATTGAAGGGGCTCTCTCAGAATTTCTAGTATGCTAATGTACATGGTGAATTTCCTGTTCAGGACGGTATGAAGCTTTTCCCAAACTTACTTGACTATGGAATCTTTTTTCTCCCAGAATATCTAATGACATCAAAGAAGCTAATGTTCAATGGAACAGAGTTTGGGAAATGATCTAATCCAAAGTTCCATCAGTTCCTCTGCTCTCATCATAAATTTCCAGCACTTGACTCAATGCATGAAACTGACCCCTTTCCTGCTTTCCTAGTATCTTCCCCACTGGTAGCCACTTACTTTGCTTTGGGATCTCAGTGCTCTGGAATCTCAAATGCCTTGTAATCCTCTGGTTCTTTCTGATTAAAAAAGCAAGTGGCTTCAAAGTTTATGACATCATACAAGGTATCAATCTCCTTTATACTCCAAACAAATCATTCTGTTCTCTCTCAAGTGCTGAAATAGGAGATGCCGCTCTCTTTCACACACCTTATCTATGGACACATCCTGAATGTAGCCTGTAGCCTAGCTGGAAGACAAAGTATGACAGTTCAGTGTTCAGACTTGGCTAAAAGATCAGACTACCTCAATCATCCCCAAGGAATGCAAGGGCCAACAGGGCAGCACAGCCAGACTCTAGGGAACTCAGCACAGAGAGCCATTTGGAGTCACATTGAGAAGTGAAGGTGCCCAAGCCCGGGTGTAAAGTAAGGAAAGGGGAGGAGTGTGTAAGGCTCGGAGGAGACATGGGAACAGCACAGCTTTTTGAATCCCCTGGAGTTGACTCGTCACAGTGCAGCCCCAGGAGCTGGCTGCTGCCAACAGAATTCCTAACAAACATAAAATAAGACTTGAAGCTAAATGTGAATGATAAAAAGATCTATTTTGGATGATCACTTTTCATTGTTTTTCAGAGTAATTAAGAATAGTATGTTTATTGCAGAAGAATGAACCTGGACCACTTTCTTACACCATACACAAAAATAAACTCAAAATGGATTAAAGACCTAAATGTAAGATAGGAAGCCATCAAAATCCTCGAGGAGAAAGCAGGCAAAAACCTCTTTGGTCTTGGCCACAGCAACTTCTTACTCAACACGTCTCCGGAAGCAAGGGAAACAAAAAGCAAAAATGAACTATTGGGACCTCATCAAAATAAAAGCTTCTGTACAGCGAATGAAACAATCAGCAAAACTAAAAGGCAACCAAAAGAATGGGAGAAGATGTTTGCAAACGACATATCAGATAAAGGGTTAATATCCAAAATCTGTAAGGAACTTATCAAACTCAACACCCAAAAAACAATAATCCAGTGAAGAAATGGGCAAAAGACATGGACAGACACTTCTCCAAAGAAGACATCCAGATGGCCAACTGACACATGAAAAAATGCTCCACATCACTCATCATCAGGGAAATACAAATCAAAACCACAATGAGATACCACCTCACACTTGTCAGAATGGCTAACATTAACAACTCTGGCAATGACAGATGTTGGCGAGGACGCGGAGAAAGAGAATCTTTTTTGCACTGCTGGTGGGAATGCAAACTGGTGCAGCCACTCTGGTAAACAGTATGGAGGTTCTTCAAAAAATTAAAAATAGAACTACCCTATGACCCAGCAATTTTACTACTAGGTATTTATCCAAGGGATACAGGTATGCCGTTTTGAAGGGACACACACACCCCCTAATGTTTATAGCAGCACTATGAACAACAGCCAAAGTATGGAAAGAGCCCAAATGTCCATCTATGGATGGAGCCTGCTTAAGATTCTCTCTCTGTCTGCCCCTCCCCCTTCTTGTGTGCTCTCTCTCTAAAATAAAAAGAATAGTATGTTTATTTAAGTTGGGGTTCATAATACCTTTTTACACTGAAGATGGATCTATTTTCTCAAGTTATTTGATACTTCCCCCTAGAGCTAAACGCCAGAGAAAAGCCTTTAGAACACAAGGCATTTTTGGAGATACTGGTTGCCGAAACAGTAAGTAAGTAAAACTCAATCAAGTAAATCAAGGCCTGTCTCATTTCATGTCACTGAACTTTTCTTTTTAAAGTTTATTTATTTATTTTGACAGAGGCAGAGACAGCACGAGTGGGGTAGGGGCAGAGAGAGAGAGAGAGACAGAGAGACAGAGAGAGAGAGAGAGAGAGAGAGAGAGAGAGAGAGAGAAGGAGAGAGATGAATCCCAAACAGGCTCTGCACTGCCAGGACAGAGCCCAATGCAGGGCTTGAACCCAAGAACTGTGAGATCATGACCTGAGCTGAAATCAAGAGTTGGACGCTCACTGACTGAGCCACCCAGGCGCCTCCTCCTATCACTGAATTTGCAAATTCTCTTTTTGAGAGAGACAGAGTGTGTGCACACACATGGCAGAGGAGCAGAGGGAGAAGGAGAATCTCAAGCAGGCTGCATGCCCAGTGCAGAGCCCAACATAGGGCTGATTTCACAACTGACTGTGAGATCAGGACGTGGGTCAAAATCAAGAGCTGGATGCCCAACCAACTGAGCCATCCAGGTGCCCCTGTAAATTCTCTTAATAAAGTCTGTACATGCACAACTCAAAAGGTCATTTAAATTTATAATAGAAACCCATTTAAAAAATATAAAATAAAAAAAAATTGAAAAAAGGGCACTTGGGTGGCTCAGTCAGTTAAATGTCCGACTTTGGCTCAGTCGTGATCTCACAGTTCATGAGTTCAAGCCCTGCATCAAGCTCTCTGCTGTCAGTGCAGAGCCTGCTTCGGATCCTCTGCCTCCCTCTCTCTCTGCCGCTCCCCCCATTCATGCACATGCGCTCTCCCTCTCTCTCAAAAATAAATAAAACATTTCTAAAATAAACTATATTAAAAAGTATAAAATAAACTATGACTAAAAGAAATCCATTGCTACATAACTAAAGTTATGTAATTATAGATTTATTTATAAAATAACAAAAGATTTAGGAATAGATCTGTTTATTATACTGTGAAAATGGTCTTGGTACATGTGAGAAATATTATATACTTTAAGGACAGCATTCAGAACTGTTAAGACAAAAGACAAACTATAATTTTAAACTCAATCTTGATTTAAGGGAAGGCTATTAAATTATTGGCTGGAATGCATTCAGCATGAACTCAGATTCTATATAACATAAAGCATGAAAGAGTACAAAAGATGTTGGGAGTCCAGTAAGCCCATACCTAAATATTAACTGTAAAACTGCAAGGACTTTTTTTTTTTTAAATCTTATACACTAGTTTTCTTCTGAGACAAGTTGATTTTATCTCCAAGACTTAAGGCCATTCCCTGTAAAGAAGAATGAAAATGTTTATAATTATTAAAACTACATAAAATCAGTAGGTTATTCTATCTTAACCAAGTCCCCATTCAATAAGACATCAATAATGAGGGGCGCCTGGGTGGCTCAGTCCATTAAGCATCCAACTTCAGCCCAGGTCATGATCTTGCAGTTCATGAATTCGAGCTCCACATCGGGCTCTGTGCTGACAGCTTAGAGCCTGCAGCCTGCTTTGGATCTTCTGTCTCTCTCTCTCTGCCCCTCCCCGGCTTGTACTCTCTCTCAAAAATAAATAAAACATTAAAAAGTAATAATGAAACCAAGGATATACAAAACAGACTCAACTCAACTTTACTTTGTTAAGTACTTTTAGTGCTAGATTTACAAATAGTCAATAGATTTGTAGCCTGGATTTCAAAAATTATAGAGAACCCATTTCACAAACACCCTACGGGAACCAATCTGTTTTAGGCAAATAATGCAGAATGACAGGCCCAAAAAGTGGGCCATTTTAATGAAGCAGAAGTTTTATTTCTATTAAGAGAATACTATTATTACATACATACATACATACATCTAATACATAAAACACTAGTATGATAGAGAATACTACATATAGAAATAATGAAGAAATGCATTCTTCCTTTTTATTCAGTTTAGAGATGATCTCAAAAAAAAACCCCAATTGTTACCTGACTCTTTGCACGAATTCTTATGTGGCCTGTAACAGGGGCCTCTGGTCCCTGTTGAATTGGCTTTTCAATGCTGACATTTGCAAGTGCATCTTCTCCAAATATGGAACGGGCATAGAGGTTGGCTGCCATAAAGCCACAGTAACCAGAAAGAGCCTGAAAGAAATTTGCGATAAATTCAATACTTCACTAGACAACTACACATAAGCAGGACCCATCAGCATAGGTAAATTATCATTTTTCAACACAGAACTTACCATGTAGTGATGGTTACATGACTACATAAATGTGTCAAAACTCAGGAACTATATATGTAAAAAGTGTGAAGGTTACTGGGGTGCCTGGGTGGCTCAGTCAATTGAGCGTCCAACTTCGGCCCAGGTCATGATCTCACAGTTCGTATGTTCAAGCCCCACATCAGGCTCTCTACTGGCAGCACAGAGCCTGGAGCCTGCTTCGGATTCTGTGTCTCTGTCTGTCTCTGCCCCTCCCTTGCTCTCTCTCAAAAAATAAATAAACATTAAAAAAAAATTTTTTTTTAAAAGTGTGAAGGTTACCGTGTCTGTATTATGCCTTAGGAAAAATGACTTCAATCAAAGACACAACACTTATTCCAGTTTGTATTTTTACATTCCCTGTTTACTTACAGTTTCCTGATTGCACCAGACCTTAAGTTCTAAGAAGGAAGAGACCATTTTTGTTTTGTTCATTACTATATATCCAGCAGCTCACAGAGTACTCGGCATATAGTATTTGTTTGTGTATCTGCTAGACTATTTTTTAAATAAACTAATATATGAATTAAAACCTATTTGGCAGAATTTTACTGGTAAAATTAGTATTATAACATTAGCAGAAATTCTACAAAGAAAAAAATTTCCATAGAGCCTCAGTTTAATTTTTCTTTCTAGTCTTTTTTCATACATATACAACTTAGAAAATTCTGTATTCGAACAGATATATTCTGACCCACAATCAGAGCCAAGAGAAAAGAGGGCATGGACATTTTTAAATTCAGTATCACAACCTATTCTGGAAGGAGCCTTTAGCTGAAAGGGAGAAGACTGACAAGGAAAACTAACTTGACTCTCAACTGGGTCACTGCACTGGGAACAAGCAGGTTGATGCATTCTGGTAGAAAAGGATAAGCGGACTGACGCATTCTGTGGGATAACTTATCTCTTAGCTAGTCCAGAATGACACTGCTTTTCTCATGCTCAACAGAAACAAAAACACACTAAAGGAAATACAACAAAGCCAGGAATCTGCCATACTACTCTCTTATCAGATTTAAGAAGTTCTCAGTTAAATCTTACCTTCTCTGGAGTGAGGCATTTCATGTTGGTTGACTTTAATATATGCTGTAAATAGTCATTTAAGTCAACAATATTTGTGTTAACTGTCACCTGCACAGAGGGAGGAAAAAAGTCAAGGAGATCAGAATCCTAACCATGAGAAAGTTATGAATTTCTTATCTTGAGGTTGAGAAAACACTCAGTTGTCATATAGAACCTCCTCAGTATTTATTGGGGAGGATGGGCAACAAAAAAAGTAAATGACATCTCTACAAAATCCAATAAACTGTAAGCTGGCATCAGAACTTTCATACATAGATAACTTCATAAAAGATCAACATGCTGTATATAAAATATTTCTAATAAAAATTAAGGCCACTTTGTAAAACCTCTTTTGGACACTGGATTCAATGGTAAATTATTATTTATACATGCAATTATTATTTATACATGTCTTTAATGTCTTGATCAATCAGATTAATAATAGAACTGCTCCCTCACCAATTTATAACAGCAACTTACTGACCTACTTGCATAATTTCTGGTGAAGACTAATTTGCAAGAATAGATTATCGAGAGACAGCTTCTCATATCTGACACTTTTTAGGGGGACTAATTTTATCAGACCATCCCTCAACACTAGCCAAATAGGAAGATAAGGAGTTCAAGGAAATCTCCCAAGGACTAACTTTGTTTTCCCATTCGAATTCAGCCCACATCTGACGGAATTCAGCATCAGTGCAAGTTGCAGGCTGGATATAGTCCATGATGTCGATGTGAATATCACTGAGGACTACACAATTTCTGTCACTTGCTGCTCCGGAGACATCATAAACTGCAATATACACACACACAAAAAGGTCCTGAATCACCAGAGGCAATCTAAAGGTAAATCTGAATGTTTTACAAATATTAACTAATACTCCCATCAATCCTATGTTGTAATATTATGATTTTCCATGTTATGGATGAGAAAACAAAAACAAAGAGAAGTCATGTAAGTTGCTCAAGGTCACAGAGTTGATTAAGTGGAAGGGCCAGGATTCAAACTCAGTTGGTAAATACACAGCAGTTGCAGTGTGTTAGGCACCCCGGGTGGATATGTAAGTAGGTAGTATTCATGGAGGCAACTACCCTAAGTAGGTGCTTAACTAATAGTTTTGAATGAATACTGAGGAGCCATGGTGCTTAATGATACAATTATTTGCTTCTACGACTGCTTTTTCCACAGCAGAGTCGAAATCTGATTGGAGTCTCTTCTCTTGACATTTCTCCACCGTCTTGACATTTCTATCATACTTTCAGAGAAAACTGAGGTTACCAAGAAAAAGTTCCTTCAATTTCTAGCCCCCTTTCTACAAACAAGTTTCTCTCTCTCTGAATCCATTCCCACCTCCTTACCCCACGTATCAGCACATCTGTGATCCCTGCTTTGGTCCAGGGCTTCATTCCACCAATCATTACCTCCCTCACTCGTGTGTTTACCTTTGTATTCTTTATGGACTTTTTTCCCTTTGTCTGTAAACATACTCACAGATCTCCCTCCCCCTCTGACTTCTCTTCAGTCTACTACCCTCTCTCATTCTTAACAAAACCAAGGTTCCAACTCAGAAGAGTCTATGCTCACTGTCTATGTCTCCATCTCCTAGTCTTCAACCCACCACCACTGTGCAAGACATACCAAAAGTGTTACTTCACTTCACTGATCGCCAAATCCAAAGGACCCTGCTTTTAGACTTCATGCTACTTGACCTTTTGAAGTTTCAGATTCTTTATGAAGAGTTTTCCTTAACTTCTTCTTGACCACATTTCAGATACCTTTGTAGGATTCTCCTCGGCTGACCCAGCTTTCAGTATTCCTGTTCTCTTAGATTCGGTTTTCAAATCCCTCTTCATGCCCTCTCTGGGGGGGGATTCTTCCATTTCTATGGCTTTCAAACAAATATTTATCTCTAGTTGAGACCTCCTGTTCAGACTCCTATCAAACTGTGCTTTGACATCTTTAGAAACTTTATTACTCAACTTGCTTAATATTTATTTTTTCTCTCAAATTTGTCCTTCTCTCCAGTTTTCCTTGTTTTGGTGACTGCCATAAATATCAACACAAGAAAGGCAATAAAACAATCTGAGGGTTATTCTAGCCCCTTCCTCCTCAATCAGTCCGTGTCCTGGGCATTCTATCTTCTTAATACTGATAATATTCAGCCCTTCCCTCCATCCCAACCTCTGCTACACTGGTTCAGACTCTGTCATCTCTCACCTGTGCTACTAAAATAGTCTGCTAGTTAACCTTCCTGCCTCCTCCAATCAGTCTTCTATCGTGTTGTTTAATCACATAACTCACTTTTAAGTCCTTAATGGCTCCCCTTTACATTAGGACAAACTGAAATCCTTAGCATGACAAAATACAGCTCCTACTAACCTTCCTAACCTCTGTACCCTCCAGTCCACTTTGAACTCCAAGTATGTCAAATTACTTGCATGTGTTCCAGCTGAATCCTTGCCTATCTGTGGAACACTTAGTAATCTTTCAAAACGCCACTTGAGCATTTAGTTGTTCCACAATGCCTTACCTAACCTTCCCTGCCCACTCCCCCCACCACTTTGAGAAAACTGACCAAATGTCTGCACAGACTCCCACTTTCCCCAGCACAAACTTCCTCGTAGCACTTACCATTCTGTATTACACATATTCTCTGTTTTCTCTGTATTCTCTATTCTACTTGTCTGTTCTCCCTTACCACAAACTACGTGAGGAAAGATCTGTTGTCCTCACCATGGTGGCCCCATCCCTGACACAGGACTTACTTTAAAAAATGCTATTGACTAAATACCTCTGTGTAAGTTAGTCCCTAGGTGGTCCGGGAACCAATGCCTGTACAATGTTTTAGACTCAGTTCAAAAGTTATCCTTTGAGGGGCACCTGGGTGGCGCAGTCGGTTAAGCGTCTGACTTCAGCCAGGTCACCATCTCGCGGTCCGTGAGTTCGAGCCCCGCGTCAGGCTCTGGGCTGATGGCTCAGAGCCCGGAGCCTGTTTCCGATTCTGTGTCTCCCTCTCTCTCTGCCCCTCCCCGTTCATGCTCTGTCTCTCTCTGTCCCAAAAATAAATAAACGTTGAAAAAAAAAAATTAAAAAAAAAAAAGTTATCCTTTGATAACATATCCTCTTCCTCTGTAAAGCCTTCAGTACAGTCAGCATTTTTCCTGTATGATCTCAAAGCGTATAGTATATAAACTAGTACCAATCACATTGTGCTGTACTTATATATTTACTTATCTATCTCCTCCTTTTGCTTGGCAGTTTCTTGAAGACAATGACCCTCTATGGTTCATTTCCGTACATCCGTGAACAGAGTACAGTGCTTACAATAGCAGGTGCCCCATAAATGACGAATGGGTGAATGAATGAATGAATGGAATAGATTCAGGTGCTGTCCTCAAGAAATGGCATACAGCTACTCTTTACAGAAATTCTTTAATAAAAATATTCAAACATCACAGGCTATAAAACAATTCCTTACCTATGTTACCAAAAATTATTCCATTTTCTGTTGATGCTACTTTGACATTAGCTTTAATATTTGCAAAATCATGAGGAGCAAGAGTCAAAGGAGATGGCTTTTCCACAAGTTTCAGATCCCCTGAGAAAACATTGAGATATGGTTAAAAAATTATTAAATCACATATATATTTCTCAAATCATAAATCACACATCTCCCTAAAAATAAAATCTTAAAATGTATGCAACTTAATTGCTTCTAGCAAAATAAGGAACAAGAGAAATGTTAGGATTCAAATATTTTGAGGAAAAAAATAAATCATTTAACATCTTATTCACATCAATATGCACATTTTTAAAAACAGGCTTCTCAGAATAATTCTATATTTAATTCGTGTGTGTGTGTGTGTGTGTGTGTGTGTGTCTATTTGGGGCATACCATTTTATCTCAATGACTGAATACAAACTTCTCAAAAATCTTAAGTTTTAAATTATAATATACTCCATTATAAACAAAGATAAAATAATCCACAGAAAGACTTGTAAATGCTTAGAAACAGTTTTTTGTTTTTGTTTTTTTTTTTAATACAGGCATCAAGCTATATTGAGGAAGACAGGGCAGAAGTATCTTTTCCCTTGATATCTTAAAGTCCTTTAACTCTTGCTTCAGTCACACAAAATTTCTAAAAGGCACTGTACTCACTATTCCTGTACACAATTTGTATTTTCCAACTTCAAAGCCAGCTGTAGAAGTGGTCAGAGAGAGTAGGATTCATGTGTCTTTATTAAGAAGAAAAAGACATCTCAAGCTGCTAACTGTAACAATATTACTTTGGTAGGTATTAGTTACAGACTCAGAAAATCCCTAGTTCTGTTCTAAGGCAATTAAAAATTTAACTAAGTGAACCATGTGGTAAATCCATAACTTTAATAGCTCTTATTAATTTCTAGAAAAACTGATATTTGTTATTTTACTGAACAAACCCATCTGGATGTACCAAGAGCATAAACCTAAGAAAGGCAGTGTCACAGAGGTTCAAAATATTGGGAGCTGAAGGAGACTAAACATTAAATGTAAAACTAATAAGCCTTGATACAAAATGTCACAAAGACTCAAGAGAATTCTTACACTAAAACTTGTACACTTCCCTTATTAATTTGTCATAAAGACTTGCTATGTAATAATATCTTTCCTTTATGGTAAATGTCCTTACCCAGAGTAGCTAACTCTAACGTGCAGTTCTGCAAAGTATCACTGGTTTGGTTCACAACAAGTACATCCAGGACGATATCATACTGGTTGACATGGACATAAGCTTCTGCATATACAGGATCTGAGAAACCTGTCAACTGGGTGACCTATCAAACAAAAATAAAGAGATAATCAAGTTACCAAGACCATTTAACCAAATATATCCCTAGCCAAATGACTAACTGTGTTAGGTAATTAATTAACAGGTGTACTTAGACAAATCATTTTGAAGTAGATAAAATAAAACTATTTTATAATGTAGATGTGGGTAACTGAAACGGAGACATTAGAAATAACAGGTGCTAGACTTTACAGCTGGGTAGGAGAAAGATGAGCAAATACATTAAACATGATCTCCATTTAGGAACCGAATAGATTTGGATACATTTTCAGTTAAATCCCTCAGCATCTAAACTTACTAGTTGCTCTCCAAAACTTGGGAACTAAATAAAATCCAGATCATGTGGTAGTCCCTGCTACCTAAGCTCAGGAACTAAATAGATTATATAGCAAGAAATGCTTGTAATTCCACAAAGATAAATTTTATACACTTCTCCCACCATATTTTTTAAAAA
Organism: Lynx canadensis; assembly: GCF_007474595.2. NCBI lineage: Eukaryota > Metazoa > Chordata > Mammalia > Carnivora > Felidae > Lynx > Lynx canadensis. The sequence continues at coordinate 70,839,275 of NC_044312.2, forward strand.
CACCCATGTATAGCATTTTAAACATAATATTGTCACCAAAAACACATGCAGCAAAAGAAAAAAAAACAGATTAAAACTGGATTATGTCAAAATGAAAAACTTTTGTGCATCAGAGGACATTATTAACAGAGTGAAAAGACAACCTGTAGAATGGGAGAAAATATTTGCCAATCATACATTTGGTAAGGGACTTATGATCCAGCAATTTCACCTCTGAGTATAATCCAAAAGAAATGAAAGTAGTGCCTCAAAGAGATATTTGTGCACCCATGTTCAAAAAGCATTATTCACCAACAGTCAAAAGGTGGAAGTAATCCAAGTGTCTACCAACAGATAAATGGATAAACAATTATTCAGAATGGAGTATTACTCAGCCTTTAAAAAGAATTCTGACACATACTACACCATGAATGAACCCTGAAGAGGTTAAGTGAAATAAGCCAGTCACAAAAGGGCAAATTCTGTATGATTCTGCTAATATGAGGTGCCTGGAACAATCATTCATAGTGATAGAAAGCAGACTGGTGGTTGTCAGAGACTTAGGGGAGGCGGGTATGGGAAGTTATTGTTCAATGGGCACAGAGTCTCAACTTTGCAAGATGAAAAAAGTTCTGGGGATGGATGGATGGATGCTGGTGACAGTTGCACAATAATGTGAACATACTCAGTGCCACCGAACTGTAAGGGGCTTGGGGTGCCTAGGTGGCTCAACCAGTTAAGTGTTCGACTCTTGATTGCAGCTCAGTCATGATCTCAAGGTGGGTTTGAGCCCTGCGCTGGGCTCTGTGCTGACAGGAAGGAGCCTGCTTGGGATTCTCTCTCCCTTGCTCTCTGCCTCTCCCCTGTTTGTGCACATACATTCTCTCTCTCAAAATAAATATTTAAAAAAAAAAGAATACTTAAGAGGATAAATTTGATTTTATGGAAATTATATCACAATTTAAAAAAATTAATTAAAAACATTAAAAACTCTAATATTGTTGATGTCAATTCCCAATTATAAGGGAGAGAAAGTGTTTCAGTAGTTCCAATTCTGCTACTAACCATATCTAGGACCAATCAATTTGAGATTGTTTACTCTCACCTAATAGATGAAAGGAGTGAACTAGATCATTGATTTGTGAATTTATGTATTAAGAATAGAATAGTTTTCCTAATAAAATCCTATATGGTACTCAAAATACTAGGAATATAAAAAAGTGGGGTCACACTGTTTAAAATAACAGGGGACAAAGGGTGCCTGGTGGCTCAGTTGGTTAAGCATCTGACTTTGGCTCAGGTCTCACGGTTTGTGAGTTCGAGCCCCACATTGGGCTCTGTGCTATCAGTGCAGAACCTGCTTCAGATCCTCTGTCTCCCTCTCTGTCCCTCCCCAGCTTGGGCTCACTCTCTCTCAAAAATAAACAAGCATTACAAAAATATAATGTAACAAGGGACAGAAGAAACTGAGGGCAGGGTGTCAGAGCAGAGGCCAGAGCCCTGTCCTTTAAAAGTTTTAGTTAATCTTTTAGGATCTCCCAGCTTATGTGTTAGTCTATGATTCCACAAACAACTGGAACAAGTTATAAAACCATCTATTGGACTTATAGTACTACTGTAGAGTAAAATACTTTATTGGAATCTGAGGGTTTTTTTAAGCATTTTATTTTTTTTTAAAGTTTGTTTATTTTTGAGAGAGGGTGCACATGCATGCGCACAAGCAGAGGATGGGCAGAGAGAGGAGACAGAGGAGCTGAAGTGGGCTCTGTTCTGACAGCAGACAGCCCATTGTGGGGCTTGAACACACAAACCGTGAGATCATGACCTGAGCTGAAGTTGGATGCTTAATTGACTGAGCCACCCAGGTGTCCCAGTATCTTGAGTTTAATACATGTTTCGTGAACCTATTGATCACAGTGACTTGACAAAAACTGATGCTGTGTAACAAGTTATTTTTCTTTTAAAAAACAGCGAGACCATGGGGCGCCTGGGTGGCTAAGTCAGTTGGGCATCCGACTTTGTCTCAGGTCATGATTTCACAGTTCGTGAGTTCGAGCCCCGCGTCGGGCTCTGTGCTGACAGCTTGGAGCCTGGAGCCTGCTTCAGATTTTGTGTCTCTCTCTGCCCCTGCCCTGCTCACTCTTTGTCTCTGTCTCTCAAAAAGTGAATAAATGTTTAAAAAAAAACCCAGTGAGACCAGGGGTACCTACCTGGGTGGCTCAGTCGTTTAAGTGTCCGACTCTTGATCATGCTCAGGGCATGATCTCACGGTCTTCAGATCAAGCCCTGCATTGGGCTCTGCACTGGCAGTGCAGAGCCTGCTTAAGATTCTCTCTTCCCTCTTCCCTCTGCATCCTCCCCACCCCCCCCAACAAACAAACAAACAAACTCCTGTTTAAAAAAATATGGGAGCAGCCACTTCCTAATTACTACTTTTTTTTTTTAATACTAATTTTTAAAAAAAATTTTTTTTATATTTATTTTTGAGAGACAGAGAGACAGAGCACAAGTGGGGGAGGGGCAGAGAGAGAAGGAGACAGAATCTGAAACAGGCTCCAGGCTCTGAGCTGTCAGCACAGAGCCCGACGCGGGGCTTGAACTCACAAACTGTGAGATCATGACCTGAGCCAAAGTGGACGCTTAACTGACTGAGCCACACAGGTGCCCAATTACTACTTTCTTAAGTGGCTAATTTAAATCACTTACCAATGTATTTGACATTTTGTTACCTTGTTAAGTTTAGATGCGAGGGGATCTGCTGCCTCTTTCCTCTGTGTGTTGCCCATTGCTGCCAGCAAGCTCAGCTGAAACTGATCTTCCTTGCAGTTCATTTCATTCTTAGCAGTTAGTTGCATAAAGGAAATGGGGTCATCAGGCTGTACTGTCACATTTCTCTTTTCAGATTCTTTCTGTGTTGAGAAAACAGTACACACATCTCTCTTTAATACAGAAAGGAAGACAGCTTTCTGTAGGCCTATAGGGACAGCCTTCACATAGGAGAACAGAAAAATCAACAAAATAAAAAACCACAAAGTGCTTTTATGACTTAATCATATATACCTTACCTTCTGAGATAATTTCTCTTCTTCTAGTTTAGCAGATAACATGTGAGAGAGGGACTGTCTGCATTCCTTATTGAAAATGTCATTCATTAAAGGTGAACATTCAGACAAGACCTTGAGGCACAGGGAAATTCGATCTACGTCATCATCTGTAATTGGCTTCTTAGGAAGAGACGATTTTCCCAAATGAAGGATAGTGGCCATAAGCAACATAGCCTCAGCAACAAAAGACTAGAAAAGTAGAGAAATGGATTATTATTGTCACGGTTCTCCAATTCAATAATGTCACTTTATTATAACTCACAATCCAAGGAATAAACCTAATTTTCGCTTCACTCAAATAAGATTTCAAATGCTTTAGATTTTATCGCCATATATTTGATACACCCTTTTCCTGCCTATCTTTTTAACTGCCACCCTCTAATACCTTCATTAACCTTCAACTGAAATAGCAATGGCTTTTTAACTGTTTTCCCTTACCTAACCCCTTCACATGCCAGTGCTATCTTTTTTTTAAATTTCCAACTACAGAAAAGTTAAAAGAATGATACATTTTACCAGTTGATGACATTATGCCACATTTGCTTTCTTATTCTGCCTGTATGTGTACACTTCCTTTTTTGACTAACCATATGAAAGCAAGGTACTCCACCCCATAAGTACTTCAGCATACACGTCTTAAGAATCAAGGCAGTTTCCTATACAACCACAATATTGTTATCTCACCTGAGAAATAGAGCAATCTAAAAATATATATACTATATACTTATATTCAAATAAATTTTCCTAATGTCACAAAATGTTTTTATTGTTTTTTTGATCCAGGATCAGCTTCATCAATCTTACTTGGCTGTTATTCTCTTTAGTCCTTTCTAATCTAGACCAGTACCCCCTGGCTTTCTGTACTATTTTCCAGAAATGAAAACCCATTTAAGAGACACTTCTGGGATAAAATAGACAGTGACTGACTAGATGAAAATACTGGAGAGAGAGGTCTTTCCTTCACTGGGCCTTGACTGATCCTAGCAAACAAACGACTGGCTTCATAAACCCTTACATCTCTTCCACAAGGTACCATTATCGTATTACTTTGTCAATTTTACAATAACGTTATATTACTATGTCCGTTTCCCCATTACCATAAGCTCTTTATTTTTAATAGTTTTAAATATTTATTTTGAGAGAGTGTGCATGCACGCACACACAAGTGAGAGACGGGCAGAGAGAGAGGGGGAGAGAAAATCCCAAGCAGGCTCTCCGCGGTCAGCATGGAGCCTGACACAGGGCTTGATCTCACCACCATGAGATCATGACCTGAGCTGAAATCAAGAGTCAGATTCTTAACCAATTGGGCCACCCAGGTGTCCCCATAAGCCCTTTAATGACAACAACTTCAGCATTTCCTTTTAGGTCCTTCACTGTTCAGTGCATATAGCAGACACTCAATATTTGCTAGGTAAATGCAGGATAAATAAGCTTACATTTTGCTTTTTCTTCTCCTGAACCAAAGCTACATAGCGCAAGGCAATCTTGGTCAGAGTTGTGGCAAGGGAGGCAGCAACAAAGAAATCTCCATCCAGAAGGAATCCTCTTAGGGGAGGTCTGCAAAGCAACCACAAAAAGTGAAACCCACCCACCCTTTCTTAAGCAGCATACAGTTTTTGCAGAAATGATTCCAATAAGCCTATTTAACAATCTCACTGCCACCCTTCAGTGAAAAGGATTCTCAGTTTCCTCCTTAGCTTTTAGAATGGAAAAAGGAAAATATACATGGTTTTACAGCTTATCCTCAAAAGATGCTAGAGCCACTGAATATGGAAAAAGAAAATGATTACCAGTGTATGTACTGGAGCCAATGAGCTACATTCAAATTCCAGCTTATCTATTTATTGTTTCCCTATGGGTAAGTTACAAACTTTTCTAACAGAAGAGGAATTTGAAGTATCTTCTGTAAAACGCGGATAATCATATACTGCATTTCAACAAGTTGTTGTTAATAGACAAACTACTTAGCACAGTGCCTAGCATACAGTAAACAACTGTTAAAATTTTAGGCATCATTTTTATCTTCGTTATAAAAGTGGGAGTGCAAAATAAGGCAGAAACATCAAATTGTTATTCCATCAATTAGAAGTGGAAAATCTTCAAAATATGTTTCCCAAGTACTAATACAGACAATGAAACTCACAAAGTTACCTCTACTTTGCATTTTCTATGTGAGTAAATTGATTTTAAACAGAACAGTTCTTTCAATGAAAGTAGTTTTAAGAAGCAGAGATTCAAGCCATTAACACAATTCCTGGGAGAAAGAAATTAAATGTCCTCCTTTCAAGTATCTTAAATGGCTAAGATTTCCATTTTGGTCAAAAAAAGCAAACTAATCAGAGAAAAACCACTTGTCCTATCACAGGAGTGATAACTTAAACAGTACAGATGGTAAGGTACAGGTGCTGCAAATTACCTTTCATCCTCTTTCTTGGTGGGTCGGGAACTACTAAGGGCGCTCTGAGTTGCATAGGTGCCCATCTCAGTTACTAACTTCTGAACTGGCCCCACAGTCATTTCCTCTTCAGGTTTTAATTCACCAGCTTCTTTCTTTATTTCTGACTCTACGATTGGGATCTAAAAATCAATTGGAATATCAATTTAGTAATAATATCAACCGCAAGCAAATTGTATTTAAATATTCAATCATTTCTATGGAGGAGGCAATTCCCCCGAGGGGATTTTTGCAACTCTGCATTCAATTTTCTTTCCTTCCCTGGGCAATGTAGTGAGGAGAACAGGGCTTTGGAGTGAATGCCACTTACTTGTTGAATGGTTCTGGGCAAGTTAATTAAACTACTTTGAGTCTCAGTTTCTCTCTTAAATGGAAATCTTAATTCTATTCATACAAGTTACTTTATAGGAAAATGCTTAGGACAGTGACTAAGAGTAGATACTTACTAAGCCTTACTCCTCTTCTCTATCCCTTCCCCTGCAATCCTAGCCCTAACAGCACCTATGCTAAAATGAAATAAACCTGACTTGTATGTACATAGTAACTTCATCAACTACCTTTTTTAAAAAACCAAATGGCTACTATGTATTTATTCCTCAATACCAATCCAATCATCTAACTTAAGAGCTCTTCAATCATTAACTATCAATTCCCTGATTTCATAAGTGAAAAACCTAAAGTCCAGTCATGTTAAGAAACTTAGATCCAAGGTCCCAGAGTTAATTACCAGCAGAAGCGAAACTGTAACCAAGGTCTCCTGACAAGCACTGTTCTTCCTATTCTACCATATGGTGGGATGAGGAAACACTGCCAGTTTTAGTACAGAAATATTCTAATGTCAGCCCAGTTCTTATAATATTTACATTCTCCTTTCAAAACATAAAGGCTAGCACAGAGTTTTACAAGTCTTTTTTTTTAAACATAGAACCTCTTGTTCAAATAAAACCTTACCCTAAACAGTAAATAACACAGACAATGCTGTATGCAGCTCAATGCAAGGGAGAGGGATGCCCCTAATTTCCCACAGCCTCTAAGCCTTAGTTATAGAGGTAATTAAGACATATTTTTCAATGTTCTTTAACCCTGACGCTACTAACTAAAAACATGAAAGAAAGCAAACCAGCACACAAAAGTCAGATTTACTGAAGTAAATACCACCATTTAAGTAGTTTTTTCTAAAGTAAGACATACCTCCCCCAGGGACCTGCGGACTTCTGTCATCACACTCTGAATGTCTTCCTTGGTACTACAGTATTCTCCCAGGATCCATAATGCTCCTCGGTAAATCCTAAGGGAAGAACACAGTTCTTGAAGCAGAGATTGTTCTCTGTGAATTTAAGCTCAAGGAAAACAACAAGATTCTGCAGTTCCAAGGGTATATGGATGAAATTTTAAGAAAGAATGTAATAAAGGCACTAAGTTTCTTTGATTCTCTCCAGAAATCACAAGGATTAAAAAGAAAATAAGTGTTCTCACCCATTATTATTACAAATATTCTAAAACTGGTAAACTCATTAGTAAAAATAAAACACCAAAATGTTTCCCAGAAAGGTGTTATCCTCCATTTAGGACAGAGTTAAGGTAAATTTTATTTTAATCACTTACTACTATAAAAACTGTATTACTTTGATGTAAAAAGTAATTCACTTTTTATTACAGCCACTGAAAAGAATAGACAAGATGCTGAACAGAACTATTAGGAAGGAGTGCAAAGGATTGGTAATACAAAAAACCCAAAAACAGAAGGAAAGCAATAATTCTCTAATTAAAAATGTTAAACTGAATAGAATCTTCAGTCACCTTTTCCCTAAGATTTTCATTAAATTTATTCAGAAAAATTTTAGAAACTAAAGCTCTAAGAGATGATGGCCACTGAAGGCAAAACTTAGATATACTTGTTTTCTCACAAAGGAAGCAAATCTTTCTCACTTCCACAAATATCAATTCATTGTCATATCATAAAAACAATTTTGCAAAACAAAAAAACAAAACAAACAAACAAACAAACAAACAAAAACAATTTTGCAATGGTCCTTTCTTTTCTATCCAGGCAGATATAATGGAAGTGTATTACACTCCACCTATCAGATGCTTTCAATGAAGCAAAGTTTGGATGCAACAGTCCTTTCTCATTAGCAAAAGCTATTTTAAGGGAAATGCATGACGTCAGATTTGGGCTGCATTTTCAATCCCTCATTTTAGTAAATGCTAATGGGGGATATAAATACTGATATCCAAAAAGTGATACCCTTTAAAAATATGTTCCTTTGCCACTTTAGGATACACCATGTTTTAGAGGAAATACGGATAGAGAAACCTAGGTCAATCATACCTACAAAAACAAATTCTGCCCATAGATTGCAGATTTACAGAGAGTAAGGTAAGGTGATGTTTACTATGACACTTATGTTGGTTTTAGTGTTTTGCTTCATGTCTTCTCTCTTGTATTTTCTACCAAATGACCCTTTAAAGATAGAAACGGTAAAATGCTTGCTTGACCTTACATTTAAACAGATGTTAAACTTACTTGACAGATTTAATAGCATGAAAGACTTCAAGCATCTTCTCAACAATAAGCATTCTCAGGTTATCAAAGCGCTGAATGGCTTCACGGACAAACTCCAAGACATCAGCGGCTGCTGCTTCATTATTGTCACTGAGAAATTCCATTAACTGAAAGGAAAAAAAAGAAAAATAGGTAAGTTATATAATTTTCAGAAAGAAAATTATCTAAGTTTTAAGAAGTAAACAAATTCACAAGAAATATAATTAATGATTTTCAAACACGTAACAAAATGTTGAGAGACAAGTACTGTTATGTAAACAAAGTCACAATGTCTTTTCTGGTTTTTGTGCAGCCAAGTTTACTACAAAAAAACTCACTATAAAACAAAAGCTGGAAATACACAACTCAAAATAAATTAATTGGATACACCTCAGTTGTAACTAAAAGCAAAATCATTTCAGAGGAAATCTGAAGTTCAAAGATAAAATTTCAAATTATAATAACATACTTCATTTATCTGACAGTGACAGAAGCCAAAGATTCTAGGTATATATATTTTTCCTATAACTAAATCCTTCAACTTTTTTTTGTTGTTTTTTTTTTGTTTTTTTTGTTTGAGAGAGTGAGCAGGGGAGGGGCAGAGAGGGAGAGAGAGAATCCCAAGCACATTTCGCACTGTCAGTGCGGAGCTCAATGCGGGGCTAAAACCCACGAACCATGAGATCGTGACCTGAGCTGAAATGAAGAGCTGGCCACTTAACTGACTGAGCCACCCAGATGCCCCTAAAGCCTTGAACTTAACAAAAAATTTTTTTTTAACGTTTTATTTATTTTTGAGAGACAGAGAGAGAGGCAGAGTGTGAGCAGGGGAGGGGCTGAGAGAGAGGGAGACACAGAATTTGAAAACAGGCTCCAGGCTCTGAGCTGTCAGCACAGAGCCCGACGTGGGGCTTGAACTCAAGAACCCTGAGATCATGCCCTGAGCCGAAGTCAGACACTTAACTGACTGAACCACCCAGGTGCCCCTAAATCCTTCAACTTGTAAAGAGATAAAACTATTTGAGAGAAATACTTATTTGCCCTACTGAATCACATATACACAGCATAATTTTGCCACAGGTAATTGTAACAAACATCAATTATAATAATACATGGAAGTATTCATCACTGTGTTTTTCTGTATTTATTAAAACAAAAAAACGTTTGTTTGTTTGTTTGTTTGTTTATTTATTTATTTATTTTTGAGAGAAAGAGAGAGAGAATCCCAAGCAGGCTCCACGCTGTCAGTGCAGAGCTCAACAGGCTTGAACTCATGAATCCTTGAGATCATGGCCTGAACTGAAATCAAGAGTCAGCCGCTTAACCGACTGAGCCACCCAGGCACTCCCGTTGTTTAGTTTTTTTTTTTTAATGTTTATTTACTTTTGAGAGAGAGAGAGACAGAGTGCAAGTGGAGGAGGAGCAGAGAGAGGAGATGCAGAATCTGAAGCAGGCTCCAGGCCCTGAGCTATTAGCACAGAGCCCAATGCAGGGCTCGAAACCACAGACTGTGAGATCATGACCTGAGCCAAAGTCGGACGCTTAACCAACTAAGCCACCCAGGCGCCCTGTTTACGTTTTTGATGTAAATGTAAGAGAAAGAAGTCAGAGTCCTTAACCTTCTGAGCTTAACAGTGAACATCAAGATCCCGTCTGACCACAAGATTTAGTGAATCTACTAGACAGTTCCAGAGTCTAAGTGCTATGTAACTCTTTTCATTCTTTTAGAGAATTTCAAAATTAAAGTCACTGGAATTACATACCACAGGAATAACATTTGCAGCCATATCTGGAAATCGGACAGAACAGGAATGCAATGTTCTCACAAGGAGTTGTCTGTATTTGTCAGTATCTTCATGCTCAGACACATTATTTGTTTTAATCACTTCCTTCTTCAGAACAATAACCAGCTAGAGAACCAAATAAAAGTGGGAATTATACCATGTTTGGCCTGACAGCTTACAACAGTGCTTTCTTTCAGAGTTTTGTTTTACCTCTTCAACATTCCTAGAAGAAACAAGATCCAGTGCTAACTGCAGAGTTTTCTTGCGTACTTCTAAGTCTGGTGTGCTCAATACTCTCAGGATGTCCATAACTAGATCCTGAGAAAGAACAAAAACTCCAGAATTAACACAAATATTAACAGAAAAAAATCCTAACCACACAATAGGGTATCTATCACCACCTTAATTCTTTAATCAATAATACAATCACTAGTGGTAGAAGAACCAGATATCTGGGGTATCCTGATGTAATGCAATATGAAGTATATAATATCACATATGATGCAAACTACAAACATTTACTCTTTATCAAGCTTTAGATCAAACATATAGTTAACAGGAAATATAGGAGTCAGAGAAACAAACTGAATGACACCACTGGGAAGTCATTAAATAAACCCACAAGGAAGAGCATCTTACAGGACCATTGGTCTGGTCTCTTCAACAAGCCCACGTCATGAAAAAAAAAATACTGCTCCAACTGAGACATAAGGACATAATCAGGTAAGCCATATGGTCAAGAATTGGACAAGCTAAACAAAAGTACATTTCAGGGACATCTGGGAAAATCTGACTTTGGAGTTGGCATTGGATAATATTAAGAAACTATTAATAATTTCATTAAATGTGGTAACATTATTTTTGCTCTGCAGGAAGATGTTATGTTTTAAAGGAATATACTTTAAAATATAGCAAAACTAGGGATACCCGGGGGGCTCAGTCGGTTTAAGTGTCTGACTCTTGATTTCTGCTAACATCTTGATCTCACGATTCAGGAGACTGAGACTGGCATCGGTCTCCACGCTGTCAGGGGCTCTGCCCCTCCTTCCTATTTGCTCATGCGTGCGCTCTCTCTCAAAACAAATAAACTTAAAAACATGTTTAAAATATAGCAAAACTAATTTACACATGATTTTACTTCTTTATTTATTATTATTATTTTTTAATTTTTTTTTTCAACGTTTATTTATTTTTGGGACAGACAGAGACAGAGCATGAACGGGGGAGGGGCAGAGAGAGAGGGAGACACAGAATCGGAAACAGGCTCCAGGCTCTGAGCCATCAGCCCAGAGCCTGACGCGGGGCTCGAACTCCCGGACCGCGAGATCGTGACCTGGCTGAAGTCGGACGCTTAACCGACTGCGCCACCCAGGCGCCCCTGATTTTACTTCTTTAAAACTTTATTTAAAAAAACTTCACTGATAAAAAAGTTCTAAAACTCTATTCCTGTGTAACTTTCACTTACATTCACCAGTTGTTAATTCTGTTGCATATGCTTTATCAAACTCTACCCCTAAACATTCTCGTGTACATTTCCAAAGAAGGACAAGCTCTTACATAACCACAGTACAATGATCAAATTCAGAGAACTTAACACTGGGAACAATGATATTAACTAATACACAGTCTATAATGCACATTTCTCCAACTGTCCCAAAAATGTCCTGTAAATTTTTTGTTGTTGCTCTGATCCGGGATAGCATTGGAGTTAGCTGTCATGGGGCTTTACTTTTATAACAATCATTATTCTCACAGATTAAATAGGTATGTTGATAATTCCATAGAATTCAATTATCTTTTTTTTTTAAGTTTATTTATTTATTTTGACAGAGAGAGAGCACATGCACGCACACACAGGGGAAGGGCAGAGAGAGAATCCCAAGCAGGCTTCACAGTTTCAGTGCAGAGCCCAAAGCAGGGCTCAAACCCACGAGTTGTGAGATCATGACCTGAGCCAAAATCAAGAGTCAGATGCTCAACCAACTGAGCCACCCATGTGCCCCCAATTCAATTACCTTTTATTTTCAATCAACTGGAATAATTATTTTTCACAAACTGTAAATTATATCCAAATTAAAATGCGTGTATTTCTATTACTAAGAATATCCAATGCAGTACAAATAGCATATAAGATAACATTAATTCATTTTAGAAAAAAATTTTTTATGGCAAAGACAATACCCCAAAAGACTATGGTGATTCAAAAGTTACATCTTAGTTGACCAAAATTTACACTGCCCAGTCTCCAAGAATTTATGTTACTACACTTGATCTTAGCCAAAAGGCCAAGGAGTGATTCAAGAATTTATGTTAACCAAGACAGCAAGGCTTAAGTATTATCTCAACTTGAAAAAGATTTTATCTAGGATTTTTCTCTTCCAGATAATGTTTACCTGTAGTACTCGTTCATGAGCAGGATGCTCTTTTAATTCTATCAATCGATCCAGAACTATGAGCTTTACGTTGTTGTCACTTTCCTTAATAATTAAATCAATGTAGCACTGAGCAGCAGCCTATATAAAAAAAGAAACATGTTTTAAACACACACCCATCTTAAACACAGAATTTGAAGATAAGGAAAAAAAGCCCCTAAGAAGCCAAAATATATTCACTACTACTGTACTAAAACTTTATGTATTTTCCCCAAAGGAATATGTCCCTCTATTTCCTAAATTCTAACAAATTTCATTATTTTCAAGTTTAAAAAACTTAGGAAGCATCACAAATTAAAATAATGAAAAGGGGCTGCTATAGGTAGAAATACCAACAGTCAAAAATTAAGAGTCGAAACTAAGGAAAAGGTAGAAAAAAGCAGACAGAGTATTCCCTAAAATATAGCTATTGAGTATCTTTTAGTTTAGGTGCAAAGTCTAACACACCTGCATTACAGTACAGAAAAATTAAGACCATAAAAATTACCCTGACTCATTAAAAGCAGAGGACAAAGGAACAACCTGAAAGAGCTCCCAATGACCAAAGCTGGAATAACATGACCAATAAAATTAAATAATAATGACTACAATATACAGAATGAAATAGCCATGCTAATATAAAGAGAGAAAGAAAGCGGGAGGGAGGAAAAAAGTACAGCTCCTCCTTGCAGAACTCCAATTATTAAATGTAGAATGAGGAAAATAGAAAACCACCATTAAAATATCACATTAACAACTGCTGTACAGGGGAGCCTGGGTGGCTCAGTCGGTTAAGCATCCAACTACTTATTTCGGCCCAGGTCATGACCTCATGGTTCGTGGGTTGAAGTCCCACATCAGACTCTGTGCTGGCAGTGCAGAGCCTGCTTAGGATTCTCTCCCTCTCTCTCTGACCTTCCTCCATGTGCTCTCTCTCAAAATAAATAAACATTAAAAAAAAATTGCTGTACAGAAATGCTAAAATTAGTTGGTTTAAGTCTGAGCAGAAATAGGATATTTCTTTTTTTTTTTTTTTAATTTTTTTTCAACGTTTATTTATTTTTGGGACAGAGAGAGACAGAGCATGAACGGGGGAGGGGCAGAGAGAGAGGGAGACACAGAATCGGAAACAGGCTCCAAGCTCTGAGCCATCAGCCCAGAGCCTGATGCGGGTCTCGAACTCACAGACCGCGAGATCGTGTCCTGGCTGAAGTCGGACGCTTAACCGACTGCGCCACCCAGGCGCCCCTAGAGAGACATTTTACAAAGTGACCCACCCACTACTCTTAAAGTGTCAAGGTCATGAAAAACAAGAAAAGGCTTGAGAAAGTGTCACTGATTAGAGGAGACTAACACATGACAACTATATGTAATGTGGGATCCTGGATTGAATCCTGGTACCAAAAAAGGACATTTTTGTGGGGGAAAACTGGTGGAATTCAAATAATGCCTATAGTTTAGTTAACAATAATATTGTTCCAATGGGAATTTCTTAATTTTGACAATTATACAATTGCTATCCAAGACACGGACATTATGGGAAGCTGGTGAAGGGTGAACTTTGTCCTACTTTTACAACTTTTGTTGTTTCGTTGTTCTGTAAGTCTAAAATTATTTCAAAATAGAGTTAAAAAAATTTTTTTTTAAATTTTTTTGTTTACATTTATTTATTTTTGAGAGACAGACACAGTGTAAGCAGGGGAGGGGCAGAGAGAGAGAGAGGGAGACAGAATCAGAAGCAGGGTCCAGGCTCTGAGCTGTCAACACAGAGCCCGATGCAGGGCTCGAATCCACGAACCATGAGATCATGACCTGAGCCGAAGTCAGACGCTTAATCGACTGAGCCACCCAGGTGTCCCAGAAAATTTTTTCTTCTAAGTATTGGCAGCTAAAGCAATCAAGTCTCCTATTTATACAAGCTGGCTTTATAGAACAATTCGTTCTCTGAATATATTAGAGGTTCATCGTGCAGTCTTGATACAGTAAATTAAAGAGAAAACTTAATACTCCATTATTGAAAATATGTACTCTTTTTAGGATCCATCATGTAGAATCTAAAATTCATTTCCCAGATCTAGGTTTTAATGTAATTAAAGTATGGAGAGTGATCTTAAAATCTTCATCATTCTCCAGAAACCAGAAATATTAGTATTCTCTGTCACTCTTTCTCCCCACATATATATATGAAAGCAGGAAGGAAGAAAACAACATTGGGGTATGTAAGGAATCTAATAAGTTCACAACATTTATAAATTGTTGTCTCTGTGTCATGTAATCACATAGTAAACTGCAATGCCACTAAATCATAGTGCTAAGACAGCATTCGTATCATCCAACTGGCACCAAAAGAAATAAGCAGTACCTTGATTGCAGTGGGCGCACTAGAAAGTGTCACTAATGTTCCAGCGGCTTCATATTTTACAGCAGGGCTAGATGACTGTAGTAAGTTATAGATGCAGCGAATGAAACGAGCCCTTTCTGATGGATTAGCATGACAGACCTGGAGAAGGAAACATTTAGGTTTCAACGGACTTCAGGGATACTTGCTTTCAAACAGATTTTTTATAGTTGTCAGCTTACGGGATGCTACTTCTTATCATCTGAAAGCTAAGAATAGTCTTATAAGGGCATCTGAAGATGTCAGCCAACGTGAGATGAGACACTGTGGCTGGTAATTTCAGAAAGAAATAGGTTTTACTTTGGATAATTGTTATAGCTACTCATTCATTTATTCATTCAGTCATAAATACTCTCACAAAAGGTTTTCAAATGGTTTATAATAAAAGATATGCGTACTATACACAAATGAAATAGAAAAAGAAAATGTAGAGTAACAAAATCAAGGACAAATTATTAACAAGTGATATTAAATTTGATTCTAAATTTTTATTCCAGATGTAATGCCAAAAAGGAAAACATAATGGATATCAATCTCAATAGCTTATAAAAGGAAAATATCTGTTCTTAAAGCAAGAAAGATAACCCCCTTTTTAAGTACTACTACTTCTTATTGGGAACTATATTCCATACTGTGGAGACAACTAATTTTCTATGTTGTCCTAAATATATTTTAATACCTTTACCTATAAAGCAATTTTTTTTTTGATGTTGGTATTTCTGTCAGATTTTCCTAAAATATGTACAGTCAAATCTCTCATTCAGGCAAGACTCAGAAGCTATTCCCTTTTACTATAACCTGGACTCTGTTAGACCAAGAAGTCTCTGAATAGCAGAGAACCGCTATTTTTGAGAACCTAAGTGGCATCTCTAAACCATAAAATGAATTAAAAGGATCTATAGTAAAACCTTGGATTGCAAGTAACTTGTTCTGCAAGTGTTCTGCAAGATGAGCAAACATTTCTAATAAATTTCAACTTGATAAACGAGCGAAGTCTTGCAATATGAGTAGTACGTGACACCAAATGTCACATGATCATAATTGAGCCAATGGTTCTCTCTCTCTCTCTCTCTCGATGATGGATTGTGAGTGATCATCTTCCATGCTCGGATGCATCTCAGGCCACAGTGTTTGGCAGAAATCAGTGATTTTTCAGACTGTTGGAAGGTGCCCACAACTGGCACTAGTGTATTTTTTGTCACTTCAAAGCACCTACGGACAGACCTTTGCTTTTCCATACAAGAGTAAGCTTAGGAATGCTTTGCTTCATTCTAGGTCAGGCTGCCTGCAGATACAGACCCTTTCCTTTGTTGCCTTATTGGAAGTTACATTAAATACACTATATGACAAGAGTTTATTAATACTGTACTATAGTCAACATCCGTGCGAGCATATACAATGGCCCCCAGGCAGAAAAAGGTTGAAAAGAAAGGCGGTAAGGAGATGATTACAGTGGAAGTTAAGAAGGAAATCATCGAGAAGTACGAATGAGGTATACAAGTAGCCGAACCTGCAAGATTTTATAAGGAGGCTACATCTGCATCTCCTCTGAGAAGAGGAAGAGAAAAAGGCAGAGGAATACCTCACTTCAAAAGAGATTAGGGAGATGTGTACAATGTGGGAGACAGTGCAAAATTTTATAGAAAAGCACCACCCAAATAAGGCTGTAGCAGTGTGAGTGATGAATCTGTTTAACGATAATGCAATGTCACATTTCCGGAAAATCCTCAAAAGGAGGCAAAAGCAAGTGTCACTGGATAGGTTCCTTGTTAAAGTTGCATGAAAAGAAAAAGATTCGATTGAGCCAATAGGTAGCAGTGATTCTGTTAGTGATAGTGAAAGTCATCCTACACAATAACCCTCCTTTCTTGTCTCCCTGACACTAGCCATGGAGATTTTCAAAGGTAATGCATGTTAATTTTTCTTTATATTTTGTATTTTCTTTATTACTTTGTATTATGTTACAGTACTATAATCATTTTTATATAAATATTTTTGGGTTGTGGAATGAACCATCTGAGTTTCCATTATTTTTTATGGGGAAATTCACTTTGATATACAAGTGCTTTGGATTACAAGCATGTTTCTGGAATGAATTATGTTCACAAACCAAGGTTTTACTGTATATATTTACAGCTCTGGTTTCAACTTAAATGGCAGTTCCAAATGACTGGTACCCCGTATGGAAAGGGGCTTTTTTCTTTCAGAATCAAAGACAGCTGTAACCAGCAGTGTCTGCTCTAGGTACTTTGTTAGTGTCATCCTATTTAGCAAAGTCATCCCTGATGTATATTTTTGTTGCCCTCCAATGAATGGTATCAATAGCAAAACTGGATGTTATTACATCTTTTATCAGAATATTAAGATGCAATCAATTCTTTCTAAGGCTATATCAAATTTAACTGTTTCCAATAAAGCACTTCATTTTAAAACCCAAATCTCTTACCTAGTTTTAATGGCCTACAATGTCATATTGACATATTTAAAGTCTCTCTATTCTCTTTTACAAATAAGGAACACAGTAAGTATTTAAAGCTTTTCTGGTTTGTTTTTAGATGTCCAAAGTAGTCTGGTGTGTACTTAAGAAAAGACCTGAATTTTATTCCAAAGCCTGATTCACAATCTATTCAGTTACGGAACAGTGCACAATGATTTCTCTGCAGCTGTATTGGGTCAAGCCATGCGTTTTTAATAGAATTCTTTACGGAAGTTTAGAAAAACAGGAAGTGCTTGGAAAACAAAATAAACCAAAGGGAAAAGAAAAAAAAAAAAGACTTTCACAGGCAATGCTATAAAATATTTCTACTACTAAAACATTATCCCAGCAAATAAGCAGCATTCCAGAAAGAGATGATTTAACCTTGTCTTAAACTCCTGAAGTTTATTTTACCCCTTATAGATCAGTCTTACCTTGTAAATTAGCTCAACAATAACCAACTGAAGAATGTCTCCAAATGTCTGAACTTGATCAATGCAAGTACTTAGGTAATCCAAAGCTCGATCCTAACAAAATAAAAACGTATTTATCAAATTCCACTTCATTCAATAAAAGGACTTAATTGGTGCAACCTTAAACATACACAACTGAATATAAAACAAATGAGGCAAACAGGGCAAAGAAAAATTAAAAGAAGGGGGGAAGAAAGGTTAACACATAAATGTTAAGAAAAATACATTTTCTAGAAATGGGCCACAAATCTGGGGTCTGGATTTTCTAGCACCTAAATGGAAAAGAAAAACCACTATGTGTTATATGACTCAGAGTACCCATACAATCAAAACAAACCAGCTATTTAGGTGCATAGTTATTCCTATTTCTAAGACCTAAAAGAAAAATCTCATTGATTTTCATATACTGAATGTGTGATATAGAAAACTATGACCTCAACAGTATCTCTACAGCAAAAGTATCAGAAAATTTCACCGAACTTTTTCTGATTATGTCCCCCCCCCGGCCCCCATGTAGGTAAAGTGCATAACACCAAATATACAGGTTAATAAAACCAACACTACAAGAGGACAAAACATTCTGGCCTAAATAAACAGCTTTCTTATAATCTTGTTCACAAAGATGAAATGACAGCATCTAGATTTCAGAGAAATGGATAGAGTCCCTATCCTTCAGTCTTCAAGCATATCATTTTCCACATTTTGGTAATACTGGATAGCAAAAATTCCAAGATTAGATGCCACCAAAGTATGGAGAGTCATTGCCAAGCCACCAGCAGACCCATTCACTTTCAGTACCAGCAGAGCTGGATGTAGAGTTGACACCAACTTATGAAATTTGAAGAGCCTAATAAGGATACACATTTATGCTGAAGGCCATGCTTCTTTCAGGCTCAGGGCGAACCCTATACAAAGCTACTACTCTTCTCTGTTAAGCCATTTTAGAGCTACATCAACAGAAGGAAAAACAGGTTCAAAGCCCCAAAATAGAGTGCCACAAAATAGGACCATAATAATTTCAATCTGGAAAAACTGTCAAGTGGCTATTATTAAATATCTCTCAAATGTTTACTTAAAAAAAAGTATATGTATAAGCAATAGTCGGGAGAGGGGTTAAGAAAAACTATTTTACACAAATCAAGTTCAAAAATCTAAAAAAAAACCCCAAAATATACAAACACTTCTACTATAAACAAAATTACTAAAAAATTTGATTAGGACTATGTAGTACTTTTAATTCTCATTGAATTACAGACACAAAAGTATTTTTTAAAAAGTACTTCACCTAGGGGCGCCTGGGTGGTGCAGTCGGTTAAGCGTCCGACTTCAGCCAGGTCACGATCTCGCGGTCCGGGAGTTCGAGCCCCGCGTCAGGCTCTGGGCTGATGGCTCCGAGCCTGGAGCCTGTTTCCGATTCTGTGTCTCCCTCTCTCTCTGCCCCTCCCCCGTTCATACTCTGTCTCTCTCTGTCCCAAAAATAAATAAACGTTGAAAAAAAAATTAAAAAAAAAAAAAAAAAAAAGTACTTCACCTGATCTGCATGAATTAGCATCATAAATGCATTCCTTTTACAACTTGCATCCTTCTCATTCACCAGAAAATCATGTATCAGTTCAGGAGCATCAGGTATAAGGTGTTCAAAATTCCTTGAAATAAAACAGGTAATATTCATATTTAATAAAAACTACTGTTATTTTAGTAACTCAAAATTAATCCTTATCAAGCTTTATAACACTATCAATTGTTTTACCTTTTGAAACTTTTTTTAAAGGTTTTTTTTTTTTTAAGTTTATTTTTATTTATTTTGATAGAGAGAGAGAGAAAGCATGAACAGGGAAGGAGCAGACAGAGTGGGGGAGAGAATCCCAAGTAGGCTCCACGCTGTCAGCATGGAACTTGATCTCATTAAATGAGATCATGACCTGAGCCAAAATCAAGAGTCAGACACTTAACCACGCCACCCCAGTACCCTGCCTTTAGAACTTTAAATCAATTAAAATTGTGGGTAGGAGGGGCACCTGGGTGGCTCAGTTGGTTAAGTGTCCAACTTCAACTCAGTTCATGATCTCGCGGTCCGTGAGTTCAAGCCCCGCGTTGGGCTCTGGGCTGATGGCTCAGAGCCTGGAGCCTGCTTCTGGTTCTGTGTCTCCCTCTCTTTCTGCCCCTCCCCGTTCATGTTCTGTCTGTCTCAAAAATAAACATTAAAAAAAAATTTTTTTTTAAATCGTGGGTAGGAATCACAAACTTACATTTTCATCTATTAAATTATCAAATTATACGTTTTCTACTTCAATAAAGAAAAAGGTGACTTATTCCACATGCTATCTATCACCTGAGTATCTCTAATAATTGTCTTTCATATACTTTAGGAATATAACATCAATGCTCATAATGACCATCTCAAGGTACTAAAAGATTCTTCATTAAGAATTATCAGAGGGGTCTCTGGGTGGCTCAGTTGGTTAAGTGTCCAACTCCTGACTTCAGCTCAAGGCACAATCTCATGAGTTTGAGCCCCATGTCAGACTCTGTGTTGACAGTATGGAGCCTGAATAGGATTCTCTCGCTGTCTCTCTGCCCCTCCCCTGCTTGCTCACTCACACTCTCTCTCAAAAGAAATAAATAAACTTAAAAAAATTATCAGAAAAAAAAATAGTACCTTGAATTTTATTAATTATGCACTATATTTATTTACTTACTAACTTCCTATTCTGGAAATTAAGTACTTGCAGTATATAGAATAATGAATACTAGCTTAAAAACCATCACCTATGGGAATGCAAGCTGGTGCAGCCACTCTGGAAAACAGTATGAAGATTCCTCAAAAAACTAAAAATAGAACTACTCTACGACCCAGCAATTGCACTACTAGGCATTTATCCACGGGATACAGGTGTGCTGTTTCAAAGGGACACATGCACCCCCATGTTTATAGCAGCACTATCAACAATAACTAAAGTATGGAAAGAGCCCAAATATCCATCGATGTTTGAATGGATAAAGAAGATGTGGTATATATATACAATGGAGTATTACTTGGCAATCAAAAAGAATGAAATTTTGCCATTTGCAACTATGTGGATGGAACTAGAGGGTATTATGCCAAGTGAAATTAGAGAAAGACAAAAATTATATGACTTCACTCATATGAGGACTTTAAGAGACGAAACAGATGAACATAAGGGAAGGGAAACAAAAATAATATAAAGACAGGGAGGGGGACAAAACAGAAGAGACTCATAAATATGGAGAACAAATTGAGGGTTACTGGAGGGGTTGTGAGAGAGGGGATGGGCTAATGGGAAGGGGCACTAAGGAATCTACTCCTGAAATCATTGTTGCACTATATGCTAATTTGGATATAAATTTTAAAAAATTAAAAAATCACCCAACAATTGTTAATTTATAGTCATTTCTGTTTCACTTACACCTCTGCCCACTTCTCCTCCCATATTATTTTGAAGCAAATCTCAGACCACTTATCATTTTTCTGTAAATATATCAGCATATTATAATTAAGGATTCTTTTAAAAAAAGTAATCAATATACCACTATACCTTAAACCGAAAATTCCTTAATATCATCATATACAGTGTTCAAATTTCCAACTGTCTTATAAATGTACTAATTTCTGTGTGTGCAGTCTAGTTTAAATTCTGATATTTGTGTAGTCTGTACAGTAACTTACAAAGAACTCTACATTATTAACCAGAATACCACTTCCCTAACAGATAACAAAATCATGTAATAATAAGAGAACTGTGAAATTACCTAACAATCAACTCTACAAAAGACATTTACAAAAATCACATCCTACTTCTAAATGGATTGACACCAGCGATTGTAAAAACCAAGCATTCTAGCCTTATCTAACTGGTTCTCTGAATCACTGTTAAAGTCCAAAATCTTCAGCTTTCCAAGAACAGGAGTCAGTTGAGAACTGCAACCTTTCTCATTAAAAAATACCCTCCTTATGCCTCTAAGGGTAAAAAGACAAGAACCACATTCCACATAAAGAGAATTCAAAAACAGGGTCAAAAAACTCAAAACCTACAGGGTTAACTTGACCTAACAGGTTAACTGGTCAAAACCAGTTAATAAATTAATTAAGCGCACTGAAGTTACTACAGTTAAGAATGATAGGCACTGTAAACTAGAGTCTGTGTACAACTTATTTAAAGGGAGCTAGTGTCATCCAATATCAGCATATTGTTGTCAGACAGAAACTAGCACCCAGTGTTGTCAGATCTTTTCAATGATGACAATATAATGATATTAAGAAAAAAATACTGTTCAAGCCAAACCAAACATTACCTGTAAAAGACATATGACTTGCAAGTAACTGCTTTGGAACCTCCAGGCTAAAAGACTAAACAATCCTCACAAAACTAAGCCGCAGGTGTGCCTTTACTTACCTATAGATAGTATAGATGGCCAAAACAGCATTTCTTCTAACATAGCTGTGTCGATGCTCCAAACAAGCACGGATAGCTGGCATTAAAGGTTCTAGCAATTCTGCTTCTTTCAATTTGCAAAGAAAACGAAGAGTAGATCCTCGAATAAATTCATTAGGATGCTGAAGATCCTGATAAAATTTAAATATGAAATATTGAGTTCCAGCATTTTACAAAACACACAATTTTTAAGTGCAAAATTTTCCTATGTAAAAAATAAGAAAGTAGGTTTGAGGAAAAAGATCTAGATTACCAGACAATTTCCTTTAGATTCCTGTCTAATCAATTTTTCTCTTTTAAAGTTTATTTATTTATTTTTTAGAGAAAGAGAGAGAGAGAGAGAGAGAGAGAGAGAGAGAGAGAGAGAACACACACATGTGCAAGGGAAATGTTGAGAGTGGATCCCAAGGAGGCTCTGCTCTGATAGCTGACATGAACTGTGAGAGCATGACCTCAGCCGAAATCAAGAGTCAGACACTTAACTCACTGAGCCACCCAGGTGCCCCTGTCAAATCAATTTTTACTTATCATAGCAATGTCTCATATTCTATGTGTCACTATTTTTTATTAAGAACACATAAAAATGTATGGAAAATGTCCAAAGAAATTAACAATAAAACTTTTTACAGTAACTTACAACTTCAGTTCCAAATATCAATAACTTCTATCTTACCCAAGATCCAATTTTAAAAATTAAAACTAAGCCCATTCCACCAATTTTACAATCAAAAATCAAAGCAATAATCAGAAATAACCATGGTTTGGTTTACCTTTCTGTATGCATCACAAACAAGGATCATTTCATGTAAAAGTCTTCCATCTGGAGTTGTTTTAGGAACAATTTCCCAAAATACTAGAAGTAATTTTTTGATGGTATGATCCTGAAGAGGTAGTACGAAACGAATGATGGTCATCAGAAGCCCAGGAAGCTTTTCACCATTCAGAATCATAATGATCACTTTCTTCAAAGCTTCAGTCTTTGACTTCACATCTCCTTTTTCTGATTAAAGAGAAAAAAAACACACATTTCAAAGGAAAATTCCTCTGATAATTTTACAATTCAGAAAACGTTTTCTCACTTTATTAGCAGTAATGGCAATAATGTAATAGAGTGGCAAGGGCTCCCCACCTATCTCTGCCACAAATAAGCTGAATGACTTTACACAAGTCATTTATTTCCAAACCTCATACTTCACATATAACATGAAGGCACTGGATTAGATCTCTGGTCCCTAACCCATGGAATTACTGCAGAAGCCATGAATCTACAGGTATACCAAACAATGCATTTCTCAAACACATATGTAGCTATTTTTCAAAGTGTAAATAGATGTTAAGATAAGTGCTTCTGAATTCAAAGTGGCTTTTAGTTAGTGTGTATTTCCTCAATCAAAGTTACAACCACTATCATGAGGGGAAGGAGGAGGAAGATCAGTGGCATTTTTTTCAACATTAGATCTTCAAACTCAAAAGGCTGGGAACTAATACACTAGATTAATTCCAAAATCCCATCATATTTCTACAGACTATAAAACTTTAGGATCTTAAGAAATCACCTTAGAAATTGGAAGAAAATTACAATGTACTAGAGGAAAAGCCACTATTTAGAATTAAGGATGACACGTTTAAGAAATAAGTTTATTGTCCTTACTTAGCGTAAAACAATTTATACTATAAACTATTTTATGCAAAACAACCTATAATTTCATATCATTATCACTGCAAATTGAAGAATTCAGGGTAAAAATCTCTTGTATCTCAAATTTGAAGGCAGGAATGTAAGAGGCAAGTACACCAATACAACTGTTTAGATCACAGAAATAAATTACCTAGGAGATGGAACAACAAAGAGGGATGACAGAAGTTTTTAATAATTTCAAGGAGTTATCATGAGGAACAGAATAAAACTAGAAATATAGTTCCAGCAGTTAGAGCTCAGTGGCTCTCAAATAAAGAGTTTCTTGTGGTTGCCAAAGAGACAAGAAACTGTGAATGACCAGCTGGTAGAGTTACAGAAAAAATTTAAGCTTTGGAAGAATCATAGCAGGTAAATCAAAATTTCTCTCTAGCCCCCTAAGGCTATTTATCTATTACTAGCTTGGTATGATATTTTTACATGTTGCAAACTAGAGAATATCTTCAAATATTTGGACTAAATCACAGTAAAGGTTCTTGCCAAATTTATCCATCCCACAAGTGTCAACATTTTTGCTAAAAACAAACAAAACAAAAAAAAAACATTTTTGTTTAAAACAGACCAATTTCAAATAAATAAATGTTAAAAAAAATTTTTTTTAAATAAATAAACGTTAAAAAAAATTAAAAAAAAAAAAGAGGGCGCCTGGGTGGCTCAGTTGGTTGAGCGGCCGGCTTCGGCTCAGGTCATGATCTCACGGTCTGTGAGTTCGAGCCCCGCGTCGGGCTCTGTGCTGACAGCTTAGAGCCTGGAGCCTGTTTCAGATTCTGTGTCTCCCTCTCTCTGACCCTCCCCCGTTCATGCTCTGTCTCTCTCTGTCTCAAAAATAAATAAACGTTAAAAAAAAAAAAATTTTTAAAACAGACCAATTTCTCATGCATCTCTCCCTGCTTCAGAGTATTATCCTGCTACATATGAAAAACTTGGTATGTGCCACATCAACTCAAGAAACCAAAAAATGATGAAGAATCAATCTGTGCAAACCTTCAGTTTTTAAGTCTGTGAGGATGACAAAAACAAAGCATCAGGAGAGGTGACAGAAGCTGATAGCAAAAACTATGATAAGATGACAGACTGGGCAAAGTTTTAAGTAGCTAAAGTTGGATTTGTGAGCCTAAACAGGTCTTATCTCTGTCTGGAAGCTTCCTGAATATAAAAAAAAAAGAAAAGTTTTTTTCCCTAATCTGTTTGATAACATAAAGGACACAAAGTCCAAAAGGCATAAAACTGTATCATTATAATGCTGATGTCTTTTGTTCCAGTTTTTTTTTTTTTTTTTTACTACTTTTCCTAAATTAGCAAATTCTAAAAGTTTAGCAGAAACTTTTAACTGGTAACTAAATAGAAAACCTGTAAAAAATATACAATCATTTATATTGCCAGCCCTCTTAACTCCAATTTCCACTTATTCCAACAATTCAAAGTGAGGTAAAGGATACTTTTTTTCCTATATCTTCAAAATTTTCAGAACTTCTTGTCCTTTATGACACTACTAACAAATAAACCAAAATAAACCAAGTACTTCCTACTCCGGGTAATGTAAAGTCATCAGAACTCATATCAATTGACTAATAAAAGTATACATAAAATAACTCAATATATCACCAAACAAAAAAGTATTTGTTACTCTAACTGGAAACTATTTCTAAACTTTTTCTCATATCAACTCTTTTGAGATACAGTAAAAAATATATACAGCAGGGGCGGCTGGGTGGCTCAGTTGGTTAAGTGACCAATTCTTGGTTTCTGCTCAGGTCATGATTTCACAGTATATGGGTTTGAGCCCCACGTTGGGCTCCGCGCTGAGGAGCCTGCTTGGGATTCTCCGCTTCCCTGTCTCTCTCAAAATAAATAAATAAACATTAAATATATATATGCACATACACATAAAATTTGAGATTTAAGACTACTTCTTTCTTTCTTGGTAAGGGGAAGGTAATTAAGGCAGCTGCAATTACAAAAAAGATATTGTTACAATTAAGGACAGATTCTGTTCTTTATCTTCCCATCTATAACCTCAGTATTTTAGGGTCTAAAAGCGAAAACTTTTAAATTTTAAGAAAAAAAATAGTGGGGTGCTTAGGTGGCTCAGTCGATTCAGTGTCTGACTTCGGCTCAGGTCATGATCTCTCCGTCTGTGAGTTCCAGCCCCGCATCAGGCTCTGTACTGACAGCTCAGAGCCTGGGGCCTGCTTTGGATTCTGTCTCTCTCTCTGCCCCTTCCTGTTAGCGCTCACGCGCTCTCTCTTAAAAATAAATAAACCTTAAGAAAAATGTAAAATGGGACACCTGGGTGGCTCAATCAGTTGGGTGTCCAACTTCGGCTTGGTCATGATCTCATAGTTTATGAGTTTGAGCCCTGAGTGGGGCTCTGTGCTGACAGCTCAGAGCCTGGAGCCTGCTTGGGATTGGGTCTCCCTTTCTATCTGCCCCTCCCCCACTCACGCTCTGTCCTCTCTCTAAAATAAACATTAAAAAAAATTTTTTTAAAGAAAAATGTAAAAAAAGTAATGAAAATTTATTAATTTGCATTTCATTCTACTATCTTACATAAACATGAAAAAAAAGGAACTATATGTACCTTTTGTATATAGGGGCATGGGTTTAAATGCCATAAAGGAGGGTTTCTTTTTCCTTCTCTAAAAATAGATCTCAATAGAAACCTAATGTTAAGTAGCCTAAAATCAGGAGGTATTCAATGCTTCTGATTAAGAGGTGGAATGAGGCAAGTAACATATTGTCTCCTTTCAAACTGCAAATTATCTTCTAAAAGATATTTCCAAGATTTGAAGCATAATTCTCACTCTATTCTTAGATTAGAGTCACCAGTGTAGGTTAAACTTATTTTCAGTAGTTCAATGAAACAAGAATTATTACTTTGGAATGCATTGCTTTAAAAAAATGTTTCTGACAGAATCACTCACAAAAAGGAGACAGAACATACACTTTTAAAATCCACTTGTTTTCTTTTTGTATAAAATGCTTTAAAAAAGCTTAAACTTTTTTAAACCTCAAAAGCTTGAAAAAGGGTTGACTTCATTTGTTCAATAGGTGGCGAACCCAAAAGAACAAAGTTCTTTTGGTTTTACAAGCTAAGGAATATGAAGTTCAGTGCACAAAGAAACTAAGACATTCAAATACACATTCTCAACCTGTTATCTATAGAAAACTGTCAGCTATACTTCAGCATAATATATTAAGCTACACAAGCCATTATATCTAACAACTAAACTATTATATTTCTTTTGCTTTACTAAGACAAATTGAGATGTTATTTCCAAAAACCAACATTGCAAGCCTAAATGTAACAAGTTTCCATTTTCAGTAAGACCAAAGGTCTATTAAAGAGATCCTAGAAAACAGTGTTTAGACAAAATTAAGTATTTCTAATTACAAAGAAACTTGAAAAGGAGCTTTTTGTTTTCATTTTTTTCTCCATTTAATTTTCAAAATATTATCAGAGTTTACCTAGATCATTTTTTAAGCTAATTTCAGATGGTGGTTCTGAATCCATGGGCACGTTAATTAACGTATAGCACACGTTCTCAGCAGCCGTCATGGTTTCGGGATATAATCAAATCTCGATACAAGACGTAAGGATGATAGATGCCAGAAAATCTAGAAAAAGAAATACAAGGCTATCGTTACAAGTAAAAAACCAAAAACACAACCAGTAACTATTGTGATCTTTACTGTCTAAAGTTCATTCCGTTTGGCTAGTGAGTTTAAAGTATTAGAAAAGTGGGATCAGTTTATATGTGGTCCCATAAAAATAATGCCTAACAATAAAAAACACGGTCTGCCTCGGTCTAAGGTATATTATCTCCCACCCCACAAACCCGCCCAGGGCTTGAGAATGCTGTACTGCAACACTAAGGCCCACAATATAGTGACAGTCCTCCAGCCCCACCCCACCATTTAACAGAACAATGATTTTTGAACATAACACACAATCTGAACTGCTCAAGAGACCTGCGCACGAGTACTCAGCTAAAAACCAGAAACATTTCGCGTTCATGGGTGGACGCGACTGCGTGTCCGAGGGTCAATGGGTGCGCTGCACCCCACCCCTCCTCTTCCTCCTGCAAGGCAGCCCCCCGTCCTGGAATGGTGAGTCCCGGAGCCCGGGAAGAGATCAGACCCCTGGTCAGTACGCAAGGACGGGAAGGGGCGTCTGGCCCAGAGCTCCCCAGCCCCCCGTTCCACTTGGCCAGGCCCGGACGCGAGCGGCCTAGTCGCTCCCCTTCCTCATCTTCCCGCCGGAGAGCCAGTTCCTCCGACTCAGCCCGGCCCAACACGCCTCCGAGATTGGGGGCTTGTAGCCCGCTACCTGGCTCCCAGGGGCGGCAGCTAGGGCAACGGTGGGACCGTCGACTCCGGCTCCAACCCGCAGCAGCAGCCGCCGCTCCGCACAGTCTTCGGCTGACGTGGAAGGAGGTGGGGGTTACGAGGCCAAGCCACCTAGCGCCTACGGCAACTCAGAGAGGACATGCCTTCTCTGTCCTGCGCTTGCGCTCTGCAAGTACGCTGCAAGTTTCTTCCTCTAGTCCACGGTTGTTTTAGACTACGTTGGGGACTGGAGAAGCATTAAGCTTTCCCCGCAAGCCAAGCGCCGAATTAAGCGCTGTGGTTATTTAAGCGGTACTTAGAAATTGTTTCTTTCAGGAACTGCAACAGGCAAGGGAGGAGGTGCCCGGAAAGAGGAAAATAGGGTTGTGTGGTCCAGGGGGAAAGAGCACCAGACTGGGAGCTGGAAGCCATTTTCTAGTTCACCCACTAACAAAACAGAGAAAGTAACTAATTACTCTTTGGGAAAGTCGCCTCATTTCTTCTAATAGGTAACACTAGATTCTATGAAGATCCATTTCAGTTCTTAACGTCTCCTCTCCAGTAGTCTGAATCTCTGCCTCTGCAGTTAGGCTGGGTTTATTGGAACATCAAGGCCACTCTTTATCTCGTAATGGTCCCTTTCACGATCCTTTTTGAGCACCCAAGAAATTAACTTTTTTTTTTTTTAACGTACAAAGGGAGATTAACGATTTTAAAAGATTTTTACCTGTCTCCACAAACCTAATTGTTACAGCTACAATCAGCCATGGCACCTTCAGTTTTGCCCATTTGAGGTTCCATGTGCCCCCACACAGCATCTTCCCAGCAAAGGTTTTCTGCCCAATTATCATTAAACATTTTTTTTGAACCCTTGAGCAAAATACTGTGAATACAAAGACATCTGACAGAACTTGCCCTTAATAGGTTCACTTCAGTTAGGAAGACAATACAAATACTGCCTCATGTATCCAGAATCTAGCTATTTGAGATTTTTAGAACCATCAAGCAAAATGTAAATTCTTCAAGCACCCAGAATATATCACGAAAGTCACCCATTTATAGCACTTTCTAAGAAAGCTCTTCAAAACCCGTGCATTGATTAAAAAAAATTTTTTTTCATCGAAATAATTGTGGAGTGATCTAGAGATCCCATATACTATCCCACTAGTTTCTTCCAGTAGTAACATTCTGCATCATTACAGTACAATACCAAATCCAAGAGATTGACATTGATATAATTCAGTCCTTACCTCATTCTGATTCACGTTTTACATGCATTCACTTGTGTATTTAGTTCTATGCAATTTTACCATATTTAGATTCATGTGACTACCACCACAAATGATACAGAACACTTTTAAAGATCCCTCCTGCTATCCTTTTACAGTCACAGCCACTTCCTTCCTTAATCTCTGACAAGTCTGTAATTTCCCATATCTCTGTAATTTTTTCATTTCAAGGATGTAATATATATGAACTATACAATATAACCACTGAGATTGTTTTTTCATGCAACGTAATTCCCTTGAGATCAACCCAAGATATATATACAACAGGTTCTTTCACTTCCATGTGTTTAACATGAAATTTTGCAAGTACAGTATCTGGTTTCCAAGCCCACATATCAAAAAGTGACAATCTGTTGGCATGAAATAAGGCCCCCAAAAGCGTAAAAACTAGACAGCAATATGAAAGCTCAGTTTAGAGCCACTATGGTGTAGGACCAACCACACCCACTTCAGTTGCCCTGGAGGATCATTGTGTTACAGAAGAAAATTTGAGACTTACCGTGACAGAGTCATTAAGGAAACTATTAAATGTGAAGAGGGCAAGAAAATACAATGTTTTACAAAATCTCATTTTAGGTCTGCACTTAAAATGTCATTGGTGGTGTATATGTATTGATGTATATTAAGTACAGAGTTTGTTCAACAGATATCATGACCTTGAAAAGCCTATTTCTTCCTGGTTTATAACATGCACCTTGTTTTGGGACTTCTATTTTCTATCCTACTATGTAATTATATCATTTTTTTTTTTTTAATTTTTTTTTCAACGTTTATTTATTTTTGGGTCAGAGAGAGACAGAGCATGAACGGGGGAGGGGCAGAGAGAGAGGGAGACACAGAATCGGAAACAGGCTCCAGGCTCTGAGCCATCAGCCCAGAGCCCGACGCGGGGCTCGAACTCACGGACCGCGAGATCGTGACCTGGCTGAAGTCGGACGCTTAACCGACTGCGCCACCCAGGCGCCCCTGTAATTATATCATTTTGAATGCATGTGAAATTTAAATTTTTTGAGAGCAAAGACCTTTTGAGAGTCATATACCAAGGATCATAAAAACAGGCATCTAGGAAATCAAGGCCTAAAGAAAAGGGACTTGCTCTCAAATCACAAAATCATCAAACATTGAGAAAGCTGGTCCCACAACCTGAATCCTGTGACCCACTTTACTGCCTCTTATTTTTTAACCATGAGTTCTTCAAAGCTGTACATATAGATGTCTAATAAATTCCAGGTAAATTGATTGTTTGTGTATCAGTGATAGGTTTTATGAGAGGATACAACTAGGAATTTTATTGTTTATCATTAACACAGACTAAACAGAACGAATATAACACACTAGACAAAGTGACAATGAAAAGGCATTACAACGAACTCTGTACAAACAGTGGAGTTGACTGAATCTTACTGGGGTGGAAACGATTTTAAATTCTAAGGTCAACGTATAAGACTAACATCACATATTAAGAAGATTACTAAAATCGCCTCCGGGGACGCCTGGGTGGCTCAGTCGGTTGAGCATCCGACTTCGGCTCAGGTCATGATCTTGCGATTTGTGAGTTCCAGCCTAGAGTCAGCCTTTGTTTTCATAGCTCAGAGCCTGGAGCCTGGAGCTTGCTTCAGATTCTGTGTCTCCCTCTCTCTCTGCCCCTCCCCGCTTGCACTCTGTCTCTCTCTCTCTCTCTTTCTCTCAAAAAAATCTTTAAAAAAAAAAATCTTTAAAATCGCCTCTTAAGTACTATCCAGATCACATTTTTTTCCCACCTGAGCACCAGTCAAGTAATTGGTTTACATTTAGGAACAGGTACAAAACGATATACATTATACATGTTATCTTTAAACAACAGAATCACTCAACAAGACAGAGGCTGGCACAATGATAGGCACAGAAGAGACCCGCCTGAGGCTTTAAAGATCAGATTATGAAATTTCCCACTTATGTTCCCTCCTCCAGACTATACTAGCTATTGAGTCTGAAGGCCTGTGGGAGAACTCCCTCTTCACTTTGCGTTTATGAAAGTTGCATGTGCTTAATGCAAATCTATTGTAGGTCAAATGGCCACATGGTACTTGTGGTCTCATCCCAAGCTCAAATGGCAGACTCCTGAGGCTACTTTCAGAACACAGACCCAACACCTCATACACATTCCTATATTTAGTCAGGTCTTTCCCTCAACAAGTTTGCCAGAAAGCACCTAGCACTTTCCCTTCAAGAAGCTAGAGATTTAAATCTACTCAAGCTTTTAAAGTTTTAGGTGATCTGGAAAAAAAAGTAAAGTAACAATTTATGAATTTTAAAGTGTCCAAGTTTTCACATAAATTCTCCCATTTAACCTTCACCCTAATTCTCCAAAGGAGTTCCTTAAACTAGAGCTAAGTAACTTGCCCGAAGACAATGGTAACTAATTAGTAGAATTAGGTCTAAAATCCAAATTCCCTATCTACAAATGAACTGCTCCTTTCTAGATAGGAATCTCAGGAAATAAAAAACTCCTCTCGGCTTCTTAGCAGCGAAATGTTGGGATTGTTTTGTAAATCAGATTTCCTCAGATTTCATTTTGCATGGCCTAAGATAAAAATTGTTCTGCAATTTCTGCATACACCACTCACAAAAATAATGGAAGTCAGCCTAAAGATTACGATGGAGTGGGGCTGGGCAGGCTGAGAGGAAATGATGGTTTGGGATTAAAATTTCCCTTTGTTATTTTTGCAGGAAGTTCCCTACATGGAGGCCAGAGCTAGCACTACTGCCATCTGCTGGTTGGAAAGAAAAACCATTCATATGTTAATAGTCTCGCTACTATGGTGGTCGCAAAGGGGAGGTTTCTTAGGTTTATTAAGAAATCTCCAGGGTTGAACTTTGCAAGTTGTATTCTGAAACAAATCTCCATAGATTCTCATGTAGCAAGTCCACACACAGGGAACTGGTATAAGGTTGTGATAGATAAAAGGTATTATTTTCCCTGTCACTAAACATAAGGCAATTTAATTTGGCAAACATGGCAGATGACCAGTTGTAATCTCGTACTATTTACAGTTGAAGCTACTTAAAAAACAAAAACCCAATACACCAGCAGGTGAAACAATTTTATTTCACAGTTGTCTTTAAAACCACAAAGACACTATGTTCTTCATATAAAAACATTAGTACAGATAACTATACTTTCTAGAAAATGATTATATAGACCCTCTCAAAAAAAAAATGCATACCATCATATGGTTTCAGAGAAGTAGCCTGGGAAAAACACATCTGGGCTGATTCCTAAAACATACCATAAGACCACCCTGCATCTTTTGGTTCAAAGTATAGATTATTGTCATCAGTACGTGCTCCTGAATTCTTACATATTTGATAATATACAGATAGACTGGTTTATGACTTAATGTTCCATTGGTTCATCAGCCTTTTCTGCAGGTTCATCAGCAGGTTGAGCAGGCTGTAAGGGGAAGAAAAAAACAAAATAGGTCAAAAAAAAAATCACTTGACTAATATATACTTCTTATCACACTTATTACAGTCTGAAAGAATTTATGAGAAAAGGGGTTAGGAAAGATTTTGGATATTCAATTTTAGTTGACTGTCCTGTTAAAATTTCTGAACAAAGTTTTGTTTTTGTTTTTGTTTTTAAACAGACGTAATTTTATAGGTCTGAAAACCAAAGCATCACTGAACAATTCCAGCATTTTACCATATTGTCTTGGTTAGGAATAAAGGCCTTCCTTTTATCATCACTACTAGCCTTAGAATATAATCAGTAGATTTTAGGCATTCTCTTCCTCTTTGGCACTAATAAACAGAGTGAAAACATGGTCAAACCAACCAGCTGTGTGGAACTCACAGCATTCTCCCCAACAGTGCTGGTTCTTACCAACAGGTTTAAATACAATGCAAATCTTGCTTCTCTAAATAGTACCAACAATATCCTCTCCAAGGTGAAAAAAAAAATTCACACTGTAGAAAACAGTGTCTCTCCAGAACACTTTATTTTCAATTATACAACTATCAAATAAGTATCTGTAAATAGCCAATGTGTATTCTTTTTTTTTTTTTAAAGAAATTTTATTTATGTTTTAATGTTTATTCACTTTTGAGAGACAGAGACAGAGCACGGGCAGGGGAGAGGCAAAGAGAAAGGGGGACACAGAATCCAAAGCAGGCTCCAGGCTCTGAGCTGTCAGCACAGAGCCCAACGTGGAGCTTGAACTCATGAACTATAAGATCATGACCTGAGTGGGAGTCAGACGCTCAACCGACTGAGCCACCCAGGTGCCTCGCCAATGTGTATTCTAAATATTCAACCAAAAAGACCAGTATTTCCTGACCCTTTTCTCAGTATTTGTGAAGAGCCAACTTAGTTTCCAGAGGGTCCCCAATGAACTTTCCCTCAGTCCTCACTCCTATAGACTCTTGGCCGGCCCTGTGACTTGTTTTAACCAATAAAATGTGCAAAACTGATGCTGTGCCACTCCCGAGCCTCAGCCTTTTAGAATGTCTGGCAGCTTCCACTTTGGAGCTTTTGAACTTTTACAAGCTCTGAGACGCTACCCTGCTGAAGAAAGGTTCTGAGAGGACTCAGCCATCCTAGCAGCAGTCTCAGCCTTCTAACTGTCCCTCTAAGATATACCAAGAAAGTCTGAATAAAGAAGACATGTGAGGGGAAGCTTGGGTAGCTCCCTCAGTTAAGTGTCCAACTCTTGATTTCAGCTCAGGTCATGGTCTCATGGTTCATGAGATTGAGCCCTGGGTCGGGCTCTGCTCTGACAGTGTGGAGCCTACTTGGGAGTGTCTCTCTGCTCCTTCCCTGCTTGTGCTCGCTCTCAAAATAAACAAATAAAATAAAATAAAACAAAACATTAACAAAAACAAAAAACAAAAAACAAAAAAAGGGGTGCCTTGGTGGTTCAGTTGGTTAAGCATCCGACCTCAGCTCAGGTCATGATCTTGTGGTTGGTGGGTTCTAGCCCCACATCAGTCTCTGTGGCGACAGATGGGAGCTTGGAGCCTACTTCGGATTCTGTGTCTCCCTCTCTCTCTCTCTCTCTCTCTCTGCCCCTCCCCTGCCTTGCACTCCATCTCTCTCAACATTAACATTAAAAATTAAAAGAAAAAAAAAAAAGACGCATAAGTAGAGCCATCTTGGATGTTCCAGCCCCCCTGCTTCAACTGACTTCAACACAAGAGGCCCTAAGTAAGACTAGCAAAAGAATTATTTAGCCAGTCAACCCACAGAATTGTGAAAAATAGCAACAGATAACTAGATTATCAACCCTCTTTCACTTATGTAGATAACTGCTCCCTCAGTATTTCACATTACTCAGTTCTAAGTTCTCCTACTGTCATTTGAATTATGAGCCTACCTCAATAATTAAAAACAAAAATGGTAGGTTTACACACTTGTGGTAGGAACAGCAGCTTATGACAGAACTAAAGTCTCTGGTGTAATGATTAGTTATATACCTGTGCCTTTCTCTGTGGTCTTTCTTCAAGACCTTCCAGGAATGGAGATACATCATCATCATCATAAATCGTAAACTCCAAGTCTTTACCAACAATTCCAATGGAAACATTCTAAGGGGGAAAAAACGGTAAAAATTAAAAATCAAGAGAATTTAGGTTGGAAAAATGTTTATGATTAAATGGGTGAAACAAAGCAGAATAAACGTTTATATAGCACTTAAATAAGACTTGAAAAACACTCAAGTGTAGAGAAAAAAGGAAGAAAACTGTAGACTCTTATAACTTGCAAATTTCATATTTTGATAATCACAAGTAACTTCAAAGGTCTATGCCACCAAGAAATTCGCAAATTGAATCATAATGAGAATGTGCTGCAGACCAGTGTAATGGAGCAAGTCACTTAGCTAAGCAGTAAGCCTAACTCCTAAGAAACAATCAGGTTTGTTTCTTGTTTAAGAGATGATGGTTCTTAACAAGGAAAGAGAGTAAGTAGTGGGTTATAAAGTGCTGAAGTTGGTGGGCTCCTAGAACTATGTTCTACATATTAAAATTAAAGACCAATTCTTAAAATGCTCAGTGAATGCTATCCAGTGTAAAATTAAAATTTTAGTAAAAATTTGAGGCATAAGGATATATAGGCCTTCTCTCAATGATTTCACTGAATCATTATCTACGATTCAGTAAAAATATGAAATCAGAAACCCAGATACCTGAGCAAACTTTTCCAAAGTGTACATGTCAACAGTTAACTATAAACCCAAATTTTAAAAGACAGTCATCTTCAGTGATAGCATTATGGGTACTTTAAACAAATAAAAATAATTTAATGTACATTCCTGATTTCTTTGAAAAAAAAATTACTTTTATGATAGGAAAAATTATTTTCAAAAGATTATCAAGCTATAAATTCTTCACATACATATTACATAATAATTATCTAATCACTGTAACAAAATGGATTTATAAAATGCTGACTGATACCTATACTCTGGTTAATGATCATTCCTGCATTGTACTATATGGGTCCCTAGATCATTCAATCTCTTCTCCTGGACATCTTCTAACATTTTCCATTCTCATTTCACTGAGAAAACAGAAGCAATTAGAAGAGAATGTTCACAAGCTCCCATGGTATCATATCCCTAGATCCTCTCCCTTGCTGTGTTAATGAATAGTCAAATTTCCTGTCTAAGGTCTGTCTACTTTTCTTCCACCTGTGTACTATTTAAGGACACTGGTCTAGCAGTTTTTCTCATATTCCTCCTACATAAATGTTTCCCTTTACAGGGATTATTCTTATAACCATGCACCAAACATGCTGTAATTTCTCCCCTCTTAATTAAAAAAAAAACAAAACAAAAAACTTCCCTTAATTCTCTTCCAGTCACCACCCATTTCTCTGACCCTGCAAGAGAAAATCTCCACAGAGCTGCCTCCAGTCCGTCCTTGCCCATTCTCTACTGATTCATCCCTTTCAGGCTTTTGGCTCACCATTCCAATGAAACCGTCTAGTCGAGTCCCCCATTACATTTAATTCTCACTGCACATCTTCCTTGATGTATTACCAATTTTTTGTTCCCTCCTCCTTGAAATAGTTTCTTCATTTGCTTTCAAGAATGTCTCACTTTCTAAGTTTTCCTCCTATCTCCCTGGTCATCATTCTCAGTCCTTTTTGCTGATACTTACCTTCCAATCTCTGAAGGTTAGAGTGCCCCTGGCCCAGGCCTTAAACCTCTTACAAAACTATGATTCCTTTAGCAGTGTCATCCAATCCAGTCTCAAAATGCCGTTTCTACATAAAGACTCCAATATTTGTAAGTCTAGGCTAGACCATTCTCCACCAAACTTTAGGGGAGACACATCTGATAAATGCTGTTTTTTGTTTTTTTTTTAAAGTAAGCTTTACACCCAACATGGGGCTTGAATTCACAACCCTGAGGTCAAGAGTCGCATGCTCCACTGACTGAGCCAGCCAGGTGCCCCAATAACTGCTTATTTTATATCATCAATGGACAATAGGCATTTCAGGTTTAATAAGTCCCAAGCTAACTGCCTGATCTTCCACAACTCCCACCCCCAAACCTGTCCCTTCTACTGTCTTATCCATCTCAGTAAATGTAAACCTCTCCTTAATCTATCAGGCCCCAAATTTTGAAAACAACTTGTTTTGTTGTTGTTCTCACACCCTCACAACTAATTCGTTAGCAAACATTTTTAGCTCTAATTTCAAAACATACCCCAAACTGAACCACTTACCTCCCCCTCCAACTCCATAGCTCTGCTCTAATTCACCACGTTCTCTCATCT
Source organism: Lynx canadensis (assembly GCF_007474595.2). Lineage (NCBI taxonomy): Eukaryota > Metazoa > Chordata > Mammalia > Carnivora > Felidae > Lynx > Lynx canadensis. The sequence continues at coordinate 70,876,432 of NC_044312.2, forward strand.
GCATTACCTTAACAGTTTTAAAACTATTTTCACCCATGTTGCCCACTATAATCTGTTCTCAAAATGGCAACCAGAATGACTCTTTAAAACCCAAATCAAATCATGGTATTCTTCTGCTCAAACTCTTGACAGCCCACTCAGAATAAAACCCAAAATACCTACAATGGTTTATACATGATCTGGCCTCCATTTATCTGACTTTATTCCTTCTCTTTCTCTTGATCACTGACTCCAACACTACTAGCCTCCCTGCCTCAACTACAAGGAATGTTCTGGACTCAAGGCCCTTATACTTGTATTCCCTGGATTAATCTTGTGGTAGACATCTGAATGGCTCACTCACTCACTTCCTTTAGATATTTTCCTCAAATTTCACTTTCTTGACCATCCAAGGCCATCCTTGACCACCCTATTTTAAATTTTCCCCAGCACACCTCCTTCCTATACCCAGATGGTCTTTCTCATTTTAACCTGTTTTATTTTTTCTGTGGCATTTATCACCTTCTAATATATTATATAATTTACTTATGGGTATATATTCTCGCCCCAACTTGGATAGTATGTTCCATGAAGGCCAAGATGCTTGCTGTGCTTATATTCTCAATGCCTAGTGTCTGCATGTGGTAGGTGCTCAATACATATATTTGTTAACTGAGTTAATAATACAAAAAGGTATCAGGGCGCCTGGGTGGCTCAGTCAGTTGAGTGTCCGACTTCGGCTCAGGTCATGATCTTGCAGTCTGTGAGTTCGAGCCCTCCATCGGGCTCTGTGCTAACAGCTCAGAGCCTGGAGCCTGCTTCAGATTCTGTGTCTCCCTCTCTCTCTGCCCCTCCCCCGCTCATGCTCTGTCTCTTTCTCTGTCAAAAATAAATAAACATTAAATAATAATAATACAAAGGTATTCTGACCTGCTAAAGAAACGTAGGGCATTCTACATAAAACTTACTGGCTTTATTGCTTTACACCAAAAAGAAATGTTTAAAAATCATTGCAAAATCAGATCACTTAGTGAATAGCTTAAAGAGAAAGAATGAACCAAGGCAAATCTCCCAAATTGAAGAACTGTGTAGTACACGCCTCTATTACTTATACTTATGAAATAAGTGATTGACCTGTAATGTTAAAACTTCAAGTTGAAAAACATGATTATCTACCTTTGTAGTTAGGTCCTGTTCTGCAGGAAGTGTCTCTCGTAAGGCACGCAGACCATGTTTAACCAGTTCATTCAAATTGCCTATGTAACAAATTAACAATTATTTCTTAAGTTCATCTTCACATGAGGCTGCTTTTACCAGGTCTACAGTCTGTTATTATGGTTTTAGTCACATAATAAATATATCACAATAAAAAGCCAAAATTTTAATGTTTAGCCATATAATCTTCTAATAATAATAAATAACATTGCTATTATTTTACTTAAAGAGGAGAATACATGATTTTTGTTACTAAATTTCACCTTTATGCTAAATTAAATGAGAATCCTCACTCACAAATGCTACAGCTCAAATTTTTGTAAAATGTATTCTGTGGAATTTATTTGCTCTTTATAAACAAAGTCTGCAATATTTCTATGTGGCCAGTATTAACCTGATACCAAAACTAGACAAAGATATCACAAGAAAATAAAACTACAGATCAATTATTCTTATGAATACAGACACAAAAAAAACCTCAACAAAATATCAGCAAAATGAATCCAGCAACAATTATGTTTATGTAAACATTTCTATATATAGTTACTATTATAAATCATGATCAAGAGGGATTTGTCCTAGGAATCCAAAGCTGGTTTAATATTCAAAAGCCCAATAATGCAATACACCACAATAGAATGAAGGGTAAACAACCACACAGGCACCTAAAGAGATGTCCAAAAAACATGTGTTAAAGTCCAAGACCACTGTTTAAGCAAAGCACTTGAAAACCCGCCCCATGATCACATCTTCCATCATCATTTTACCTTTCTTTTTCATAGCTACCCTCATTTCTTGTCTATGCACTACTTATACAGAAATGTCTATGTGGCTAAAAATAACAACAGAATCATAGAAAACTAAAAGTTGTCAACAGAACTTATAATTGGTAACCAATACAGTGGTTCTCATCTCTGGCTCATCTCTGGAGGGGACAAAAAAAAAATTACTTACACTCCATAAACCCAGACATATGTCTCTCCAAGTAAGTACGAGCTGATTGAGAACGTGCTCCAATGGACATAGCTCTACAGTCAAAATAGTTAGCAGAGGGACAGGTCTGGAAAATGTGAGGGCCCATATCCTACAAACAGAAAAAAATACACATACATATATATACATACATTACATATATATATATGTACACACACACACAATTTTTGACTTTGAGCTAAAAATTACGAAATTTCTAGTCAGTTTTGAAAAATCATCAAAATATAACAAATATTCTATGAACTTACATCATAACCAGCAATAAGCAGTCCAACACCATATGGTCTCCGGCCATATCGTTGCGTTGGTATCTGGGTCTCTTAAGCTAGTTAAAGAAACTGTTCTAACAAGGAATAAAGTACTATCTTTTTTTTCAAGTTAAACATTATTAACAAAGAGCTTTGGTTTTTTAATTGCTGCATAATCCATCACAGCAAAGAGAAAATAAAAGAACCGTATTTCTTTGGCCCCATATTAAAAAACATTGGGAGGGGGTGCCTGGGTGGCTCAGTTGGTTGAGCATCCGACTTTGGTTCAAGTCATGATCTCCGGGTCTGGGAGTTCAAGCCCTGGATCAGGTTCTGTGCTGACCGCCTCGAGCCTGGAGCCTGTTTCAGATTCTGTGTCCCGCCCCACCCCCTACCCCCCACCTCCCCACCCCTCTCCTACTCGCATGGTCTCTCTCTCAAAAATAAATAAACATTAAAAAAAAAAAAATTTTTTTTTAAATGTTAAGACTATCCACAAAACCTAAGAATGAGTGCCAGCAAAATGATCTCCTCTTATGTAGAGTACCTCATCTATTTTGGGTGAGAGGTTAAGAATTTGGGGGGATATCTAGAACCACCAATAAAAACTTTAAATCTCCTCTAAAAATGATACTTGAATAGTTTTCCTGAATTGGGCTTCTCTATGTCTGGAATAGGGCTGATGAAAGAGCAATCTAATGCTTTACTTAGAACATTTTTCCATGGCAAAACTTCCCACAATTCTAAATTTTAAACATTGTTATTGAAAAGTAACTAACCTTAAAGTTTTCAGAATCTTACCTATCTTATGTATTATATTCCCAATAATTAACATAAGCATTAGATTATATTTTATATAATAATTAACATAAGGATTAAGTATCAAAATTCTTTGAATTTCACATCCATAAATCCTAACATAAAAAGGATACTGCTTCCAATTAGAGAGACAAGACGAGACACAGGAAGAGGTCTGTCAAATACAAATCTGGAATCCAAACACTCCTGGCGCATAAAATTACTAAAAAAGAAACAAGAAAAATTAGTTATTTCAAATCAGAGTTATTTCTATCTAAATAAAGTAGTTTGATATCTTTTTGCTTTTCCTCACATGGATTAAGAAAGACATGCCACAAGGATGCATTTTTATACTGAACTCTGGGGCATGATGAGGTTTTTAAAAAGACTAAATATTCCTTAGCTCTAGATAAACTTGGTCTCTGAGTAGTTTAGAGAAGGCTGAGCAAGAAAAAAAGAGCAAGCTCTCTTTTCTTACCCTTTCCCACTGTCAATAAGATTGTCTTAATTCTAGGTCTTAAACCAGCAAAAAGAGTAACTATTTGCTTTTTTTCTTGAAAGCTGACTGAAATTTCCCCGAAAGAGCAAATGCAAGGAATAGAATCCATACAAGGACATTGCTACATGTTCCTGCCAATGTTGCTCCTCTCCATAAGCAGCACTCTAAAGGAGACACAGAACACTAGACTATTGAGTCTCACTGTTAAACATACCAAGATTCAAGCAGATGTAACATTGGGGAAAACAGAATTCATGCCTAACGATTAAAGACAACAAGATAAACAACAGGGAAATGGATATGCACCTTTCTTTCCATGTTGCTTTGTCTAGTTTATGTGTATGTCACATCTGATAATCAAATGTTGACTGTGGGAACCATGCTATTTGTTCACTACTTTTATTTAAGCTCATTTCCCAAGGCTATCTATACTGCATTGCCCAATATGGCAGGTATTGATTACATGTGACTGTTAAGCACTTAAAAGGTGGCTAGCCTGAACAGAGATGTACCGGAAGTGCAAAATACACCTGAAATTTCAAAGACTCAGTACAAAAAACAATGCAAAATATCTCATTAATGAAGTTTTTACATTGATTACACATTTACATGGCAGTATTTTAGATAGATGGGGTAAATAAAACGTTTGACCATGGAACATATTTTACACTTTCAAGAGCTCTCAGAAACCAATAATGCCGTCACTATCTTGCCAACCTAAGAGAGCAGGCGACTCACTGGATAACTCTAAAATCTTCAACAGTGGCATTACTATTTGCGTTTCGTGCGTATATTCTTTCTTCCCTAATTAAATCACAGGCTTGGGGCACCTGGGTGGGTCAGTCAGTTAAGCGTCTGACTTCAGCACAGGTCATGATCTCACAGCTCGTGGGTTTGAGCCCCATGTCGGGCTCTGTGCTGACAGTTCAGAGCCTGGAGCCTGTTTCAGATTCTGTGTCTCCCCCTCTCTCTGCCCCTCCCCTGTTCATGCTCTGTCTCTGTCTCAAAAATAAATAAACACTAAATCACAGGCTTAAGAGATTAGTTTTGGCTAACTACCTTCGACCTCCCAACACACACATTCATAAATTACCTGAAAGGCACTGTGTTAAGTGCTCTACATGTCAGGCTATTCAACAATAACTCTGAAACAGAACATACTAAAAGCATCAATGGTGTAAGTAACTAGCCTCACCTCAAATCCTAAGTGGTTTCAAAGCCCCAGCTCTTCACTTATATGTCTCTCATCTCTATCTCCTCTGGACTCTCACAGAAATCTACCTGTTCCTCTCCACTTTCTACCTTGTATTAAAGATATACTACTAGATTTTAAGTTCCTAGAAGACAAGATGTATATCTGACTCATACATACAGAATGAATATCCAGTAATGAGCTTCGCAAAAAATAAATATCTTACAAATACTGGCATATTAAAGTAAGGGTAGGTCTGCCGATCCTTAGAAACCAGACAAAAGTGTCAAGCTCTTCTTAGACACAACATTGTCTCAAACAATAAACACTGAGTTAACAAGTATCGCATTATGAGGTGACTTCTCAAAAGCTTTAATCTTAACATGGCTAATTGTTAGTAGTTACTACTACAGGGATCAAGAAATGGAATACTTAGTAACTGAGCCCAAATCCAGTAAGGTATTCACAATCTGAACTTCTAAACTCTGCCAGACAACTTCCTAAAACATCGTATCTTGATGAATCCAAATGGATGTTTCTTTTGCTTTTCAAGATCATACTCACCATAACAGTCTAGCATCAGCAGTAAGTCCCGCAATCGAGATACCAATATGGTTGTCAACATGGAGAATTTTTTTCTGATGAGCTGCAAGCTCTGACTGTGCCCTCTAAACAGAGACATTACAGAACATAAAAATACATTTACGATTTTATTACCGACGCAGTGAAACTTCTGACAGTTCCCTTTTCTACACGAGGAAGATTTATTTACTGCTGTACTTACCTTCAATGCAACCAGCACTGCATGGGTTTTTGACTTCAGACCAACTGTGGCTGAACCTTGTTTAACAGCTTCCATTGCATATTCAATTTGATGAATCCTGCCCTAAAAAGAAAACAACACATCTTAGAGTCATCTTGTAAGATCCTTTTATATATTTAAAATTGATTTAGTGGTCCCAAATCTCAGGGGAGTATGGTTAACTCTCAAATGATTTTTCTTTTAAACTAGGAAACTTACTTTAATGATAAATTTAGGTTCCAGGATGTCTAAAATGATTATATTCCATTTTGCCACAGCTTACACTTTCATGAGTTTCTAAAGTCACTTCACAGATATAGTATAAAACATTTTTACTGGGACACATGGGTGACTCACTCAGTTGATTAAGCGCCCAACTTTGGCTCAAGTCACATGTCACAGTCTATGGGTTCAAGCCCCGTCGGGTGTTGTCCTGACAGCTCAGAGCCTGGAGCCTGCTTGGGATTCTGTGTCTCCCTCTCTCTCTCTGCTCCTCCCCCGCTCACGCTTTGTCTCTCTCCCTCTCCAAAATAAACATAAAAAAAAAAAAAAAATTAAAATAAAGAAAACCACAACATTTTTACCTGAGGGCTCCAAACAGTGACATCATTGTCATACTGGTTGCGAAACTGAAAATAAAAGAAAAAAGACCTGTTAACTTAAGAACACTACAAATTCCAGTTTTTAACAAGCTCTATCATTACAAACTGTTCTCCCATCTGTTTCCATTCAACATTAACACCTGCTATTAATACAAACTCATTGGAAGATTACTGCTATACTCAGTTGCAAGCAAATTCTAAATTTACCATGAGCTACAAGGGAGGAGCAGATCTAGATAGGACCCATCTTTCCAACTTCCAATTCTACCACTATCTATAGCATTCCCTTTGGGTTCCGTTCCTAAAGTTCATAGTGTCACCTTTCCTTCCCATCTCTGCTTAGGCTCTTCTCTTATACTGGGCCCTAATAAATGATCAAAAGCGCTTTTTCTTTAACCTCGCTCAAATGTCTATCTCTCTAAGTCTTCTCTATTTTTCTCCCAAAATTCCAACACATACTCCCATCAGTTCTTTATCTACACTCCCTTTCTACTTTATGATTAGGGACATGTCAGATTTATCTTTGAACCCTTACTGCACTTAAAACGGTGCCTTGTACGTATAAACATTCATATTGAAGGAAAAAACACAAGAATGTTCTCGGGAAGTTAGATGTTAACACAAATAGCTACACAGCCAGAACCATTACTGCTTTAATAAGGGTACTGAAACAAGTCTACCAGCACAATATTGGGGAAATAACCCGAGGGGTGAGAAAGTTGAGTGCTGGAATGGCAGACATGAGACTGGAAAGCCCCGAGCCCTAGACTGTGTCCGTGGTAACACCACTTCTCTCAGCCTCGGTTTATTCACTTGGACAAAGTGAATGAAAAGAACCCTTTCTGATCGAGTGTAGGGGAGAGAAAAATGAGACGGGCCCACAAGGAAAATAGACGCTGTCCTGGAACCCAAACCCTAGGATCAAGCCCGCAGTGGCAGTACAGGGAAGCCGCCAAGTCAAGTCCCTATTTCCTCCTCTCCTACATAGAGCACGAGGAGCCATTCTGAACCGCTCGAAACTACTCCGGCTGTAGGAACTTGAGGGGCGAGCTCATCTAGTTGACCGAGGAGGTAGTGTCCCAGGCCCGGCAGAAAGCGCAACAAGCCCGGGAGAAAGGCCGCACTACCCATCGCCCCTCTCCCCGCCAGGCCGGAGATGCTGAATCACCGCTGGAACCCTCCCGTCGGCCGAGGTTCCCATACCCCGTGGCCCCAGGCCGCTCTGAGGATGACCGAAGGGGCGGCTCACCATCCCCCAGTCGGCGGATCTTTGCCCCAACCCTGCCTGAGCTCGGAATCCAACGCACCATGGTTCCGGCGCGGGTCTGGCTGCGGCCTCCAGCAGAGGTGCGGACCCAGGAGCGCGGCCGAAACTACTGCTCGGCGATCTACAAACAAGTCTTCGGATTTTGACGGCGGCGGCGCAGGGCAAGGCAATCTATCCCAGAGATATCGATAGGCGCCCAGCGCTACCCCACCCTCAAACTCCCAGATCAACCCCCCCAGTAGGCGGGGCCTCGTCAGGAGGCGGGGTTGAGATTGGCGGGAAATCTTGGGCGGGGAGTGCCCGCGGCGGCTGAGAGCTTCGGGGCGGCCACTACAAAATCGCCCTTCTCGGATCCTCAGTGATTATTACCTGTGTATTGCCGATTCCCTCCAGTTTCTCACCGCTCGGCTGATACACCTGAAATCGTTCGAGACGACGCCTGCGACTACAGGTGATACAGTGTGCCGCTCGAAATCTCTCATTCAGGGTCCACAGAGATTTGGGGTATTGTGTGACTGGAAGAAGAGCGAGGCTGTAAGAAAGGCCACAAAATAATGGTTCGTTTGTTTGTGTCAACCACACTCTTCGTCAAGTACTTTGTGTACACGCATTTCTTTCTACTTCGGAAATCCTTTTCTCCATTCCCTGGAGAAACCATTTTTCAAGGCTCTGTTGCCATTGGTCCCTCTTTAGTATCATTACTGGTTTCCCCTACATGACTTTTAACTCCATGAGGGCACTAATGCCTTTCTCTGGTGTCAAAATCAAGCACGATGCTTGTTTTTTCTTTATTTTGTTATAATGTTTTAATCGGGTAGATCAGACCACTGAGAAAAACTGGACATTTTCTTCTGAAACACGTACTTTCTCTGTTGAGAACTTTTGGCAAATCCACAGAGAGTTTAGCACAGCTCTGCAAATATCTGCCAATTTAACACCTACCCTGTACCAACGTTGACATATTTTCTTTATAAAGTAGGAAAGTTAAGTACCTAGACTCAGGCAAGGTCCACATTGAAAGTTTGATCCTTAATGATCTAAGCTTTTGCAGATGAAGTAACAGACTCAGGTCACTTCTGTGATTTGCTCGAGTTCAGAGCAATTTAGTATCACAGTCTGTTTAAACCTTTCACTTTGATATTTTGGTCTTTTTTTCTCTGTCAAATATTTTTCAGGTTAAATATGACTCCCTAGTATTCAGCATTATGAACATACGATGTTTTATTTAACCAAATCCCTGTTGTTTAATATTTAGGTTCCCCCCTACTCACCAACTCATTTATGAACTGCTTGGTACATAGTTTTGCTTGTATATGCCAATACTTCCTTCTTTAGAATAAATTCCTAAAAATGGAATTGCAGAGTCAAGTGAAGTGGATTTTTCCAAAGCTTTTAATAAAAAGTGCTAAGCTGCCCTCCAGAAATGTTTTATCAGTTTATACTGTCCACAATAGTATATGAAACCTCCCTGGTGGTCTAGTGGTTAGGATTCGGTGCCAACCACAATAGTATTTGAGGGTACCCTCCTCCTTAAATTCACCAATACTGGTTGTTGTCATTTTAAAAAGAATATATATTATATATATTATATATATATTAATATATATTATTTATAAATTATTATTATTATATTATATCTTTTTAAATGTTTATTTATTTTTGAGAGAGAGCATGCAAGTGAGCGGGGGAGTGGCAGAGAGAGAGTGGGACAGAGGATTCGAAGCAGGCTCTATGCTAACACCAGAGAGCCCGGCTCAAACTCATGAATGAACATGAATGAGATCATGACCTGAGCCAAAGTTGGATGCTTAACCAAATGAGCCACGAGGCACCCCAAATTGTTGTCATTTTAAAAATCACTGTTAATTTAGTGGATTAAATTAGCAGATTGTTCTCTTCTGTTTCTCTAGCACCCAGCACAATGCCTAGCATATACTAAATGCTTAATAAATATTATTTAATGAATGTTGAGTGCAAAAAGTACATTTAATAATTGTTATATAGTACATAAACATTTTGGCAATTCTTTTCTGCATATGCGTATATTCACATGCTTCAAAAATAAGTGTAATAAATATATAATTGTTTTTAGAAATAAGATCATACTAAACTGTTTTATACTACACTTTAAAAGTTATGGCCATGTTTTCGTGTTCATAAGTAATGATATATATTATTTTCAATAGTGACATAGTATTCCATTGTGTAGAAATACAATAATTAACTAAACTATGGGTGAACCATTAGCTTATTTCCAAGTCTTCATTATTATAAAAATACTATAATGAATATTTTTATACATACACACATTTTTGTACTTTCCTGATTACCTCCTTATGATGAATTCATAGTAATGGAATTGCCAGGTCAAAGGGAACTTGCATTTACAATTATGATAAATATGGCTAAATTACGAAAAAGCAAAAACTTATATCAATTTATATTCTACAGTGCCTGAGAGTCCACTTTCTTTATACTTTCATCAGCACTGGATAGGGTAAGTACTTCTTACCTTTATCAATTGATAGGCAAAGAAAAAGAGGAAAAAAAATCTCTTTAATTTTACTTGTATTTTTTGCTTCCTAGCCAAAAAAAAAAATCTTTTCATGTATTTCTTGTCTGTTTACATTACTTTAGTGAATTGCCACTTAATTCCCTTCCTCAGTTTATTATTATTAGTCATTTTCTCATTGATTTCCAGGAGCCCCTGCCCTTAGGTAGTTAACCTATTGCTACCGTGTTACTTTTGTAGAAGGAATGTATTGAATACAAAGAAAAGAAACCCAATGAAGCTAGTTCAAGTAAAAGTTAGGGGGAGGGACAGCATGGGGGATACTGTAAGTATGTAACAGGGAATCACGTAACACTCAACATAGGGATTTTTAAAATAATGTCTACTTATTTATTTTGAGAGAGAGGGAGAGAGAGAGAGAGAGAGAGAGAGAGAGAATCCCAAGGAGGCTCCACACTCAATGCAGAGCCCTGTGTGGGCTTAATCTCACAATGGTGAGATCATGACCTGAGCTGAAATCAACGGTTGGACGCTTAACCCACTGAGCCACCCAGGCACTCCAGAAATTTTTTTTTATTTACTAAGCTACTCCTAGTGCCTAGAACAAAGCCTAGCATAATAGTAGGTACTCATTAAATATTTGTTAAATGAAAAAATGAAAGAATGATGAATCTGTCACTCTCAAACTTGTCCTTTTGATTGTTATCTCCTAAATAAATATTTAGGGCTTTGTGATATATCCTTCATTCACAGTGATTGGCTAGACTTTTCAGAGGCTCATATCAAAGCTCCTCTCATAAGCCATCAGAACGGGCATTTGGTTAACCTTTTGGTCAAAACTGAAGGTCCTAAGCACTTACTAAAGTTTTTACATGACTTTCAGCTCTTCATGTTTTGGGGATTTGGCTTAGGATGCATCTTGGTCTTTAACCAAGAGTTGAAAAATTGATCAGTAGAGATATTTTGTAGGAAGAGTGGGTCAGCAAATGTAGCAGTACTTCTTCAATTTCACTCAACACTTGTAACTTTATGCATTCTTTGGAAACACCTCTTTCCTCACCTTACCCCAATGAGCAAATACTGGCAATCTCTTGCTTGCACTTGGGTAAATATATGTCATCTGGCAATCAGCTCAATGTCAGTTGCTTGCATCTGTGCTATATGCCTCCAGCTTCTTTCTGTGGGGGTCTCTTTACTCTTCCACGTGACTTACTTCAGCAACCCATATCTGATCCAGATATCCACGGAATGGCTTTGCCTCACACCTCTGAGTATAGATTTTGACCACTCAAAACTCATCTTTGCGGTTAGCCAGCTATCTTTTCTTGTCCAGATTCCACTAGAATGTTGGCTCTATGGAGGCAGGGGCTTTTCATCTATTTCATTCACTGCTGTAGTCACCTGTGTCTGGTATAGTACCTGCTTAATAAGTGCTACTGAGGGGCGCCTGGGTGGCTCAGTCGGTTGAGCGTCTGACTTCAGCTCAGGTCATGATATCGCGGTCCGTGAGTTCGAGCCCTGTGTCGGGCTCTGTGCTGACAGCTCAGAGCCTGGAGCCTGCTTTGGATTCTGTGTCTCCCTCTCTCTCTGCCCCTCCCCCACTCAGGCTCTGTCTCTCTCACTCTCAAAAATGAATAAATGTTAAAAAAAAAATTTAAAAAAAATAAGTGCTACTGAAGTATTGAGTGAATGAATGCCTCAAATATAATCCTGACGTGAATCCACTGTGACCCCCATAACCCCCAGCTCTAAGGGACATATATCAAAGTTCCATTAAAGCCTCTCTCCCTGGGCATGAGGTGAGGAAAAACCAATGTCAACACACTGCACATTAAAAACCCTCTCAAAATCTTCTAAACTTCAACTTTTTTTCTGACTTAGAAGTGGATACACAGGTAAATTGCAAAAGCAGCCCCCCCCTTTTTTGCAATTTCTACTTTTGGTGGCCTTCCACTTTACTGTGGAATGTGGGAATAATTTACTTTCTTAGAACCACACACAAAAATGAGATAGAAAGAGTCTCACTTTAACATCCTGCTACACACATATAACAATTGCACTTATTTGTTTACATATTGTCTCCATCTATTAAATCACCAGCTCTTGGAGAACAGCAACACGCACGCACACACGCACACACACACACACACACACACACACACATACATATAAAGTGTCACACTAACTAGCGCCTAACATAGTTTAAAAAATCAGGGATGAGTAAAAGTACCTTAGCAGTACTAGTAATAATTCCAGTGTATTGCACAGTACCAAAGATTAGTGTCCAACACTGTCTTTCCGGTACCCTTCTAGGAGAAGTCTTTAAATTTGGAATTATTTTTTTCTATTAAAAATATTTTTTAATTAAAAAAATTGTTTTTGTTTATTTTTGAGAGAGAGAGAGAGAGAGAGAGAGAGAGAGAAACAGAGCACGTGTAGCAGAGGAGCAGAGAGAGAAGGAAACACAAAATCTGAAGCAGGCTCCAGGCTCTGAGCTGTCAGCACAGAGCCTGATGCAGGGATTGAACTCATGAGCTATGATATCATGACCTGAGCTAAAGTCAGAGACTTAGCCGACGGAGCCACCCAGGCACCCCATTTTTAAATTTTTTTTAAATGTTTATTTATTTTTGAGAAACAGAGAGAGACAGAGCACAAGCGGGGCAGGGACAGAGAGAGAGAGTGAGGCATAGAATCCAAAGCAGGCTTCAGGCTCTGAGCTGTCAGTGCAGAGCCCGATGTGGGGCTTGAATGCACAAACTGTGAGATTATGACCTGAGCTGAAGTCAGATCCTTAACTGACTGAGCCACCCAGGTGCCCCTAAAATATTTTTTTAATTGAAGTATAACGGACATATAGTATTATATTAGTTTCAGGTACACAACATAGTGATTTGACAATTTTATATATTACATAATGCTTACCATGGTAAATGTAGTCACCACCTGTCACTGTACAAAGTTAATTACAATATTACTGACTATATACCCTATGATGTACTTTTCATCTATGTGACTTATTTATTTTATAACTGGAATTTTATAACTATTAATCCATATATTTGGAAATATTTATAACAAAATTGTAGGATTGCTTTCCCCTTGATGTTACTGTGTTAGATAGTCTCCATTGCCGCTATAGATCTCACTGTGCCTTCGCCAGTGGCTTCTGTTTGAGCTCAGTTGATGGAGGGCACTAGCAGATCAGAAGGCAGTGGGAGAAAGAGATCAGGGTATTTATTAACCTCCCACCTTCCCTCCATGTTGGCCACAAGTCAGCAGTGGTACTATATCATCTCTTGCTGTTTCATTGCCCACATTCTGATTACACTGTTTTCAGTTGTGCCTTTGGAGTGTGCTGTTTCCTGCTGGGACCCTGACTGATTCAATAATATCTAAAAATTTTACAGGGTGCAGGAGGTATATGATAATTTTTTTTTAATGTGAGAAAAACCCGTTTTCTTTTCCTGAAGTTGAGTTTGTATTATACCTCTAAGAATATTAATACTAGTAGATCTGAAACAGCTGAAATAGAACCTAAGATTATGATATATACCCTTCTCTGTTTTTTACCTGTTCAAATATATAGGATAAAAGCTTATAGTTGGCTTTATATTTTTTTTCAAAAATAAAAGGAATACACATTTATTTAAACTGTTTCAAATGCAAACAGTGTGGAAAAAAATCCCCTATGTAGAGAAAAATCCCTATTAAAATTTTAGTGATTTTTTCCCTACGATAATATATACCTAAAGGAGGAAAATTATCCTGAGAATGTATTTTCTAATATTTATAGTTTGTAATACATTGTATTTGCATATGCATATTGTAGGTATGGCTCTCTTATTCCACAGAAGTAAATAATTGCATTTCTTCAGATCAACTTGAATCTAAACCTGAGCTCCCATCCTGCCATGCTGGTGGGTAAGTCCGTCTCGGTTACTGAGCATTTCCTCTCCATCTAGGATTGTACAAAGTTTCTAGGGCCTTAATTATCATGGAAATACCTGGAAATTATTTAGTTGTCTGTCCACATTGATTTACTGCTAAGATTCCCTTTTATGCCATCTTCCCTTCAGGTCTCATGACTCTGATACTCCTTTACCACCCTTGGAATCAAATGAGTGAATCTGGCAGCCCAAGCACCCAGGTGCAGCCTTCCCCTTTGAGGTTTTGCCACCATCCTGGGTTCTGTCACAGAGCAAGACAGAAGACTTAGCTGCTTACTCAACATTTCAGCTTCAGACTTCTAAGTCTTAAGGAATCTGTCTTCCACCTCACCTTCAAAGGCATTTCTGTCCTTTGTTTCTCCTCCTTATTTCAAAAGACAACAAGAGCCTATGTTTTGCTTTTTGCCTTACAAAAATATGAGGGTCTGGATACTTGCTTGAATGGGGGCGAGGGGCAGGGGGATACATAGAATTAATATCTCAACAAAATAACCTGCCACAAAAATTTATATCAAATTATAAATGCTTTTTTTACCCTGCTTTTTTATTTAAACATTATACCATAAACATTTCATGCCATGTGCTTTTGTAATTTTTAAGTTTTCCTTTATTATTTTTGAGAGAGAGAGAGAGAATACAAGCAGGGGAGAGGGGCAGAGGGAGAGAGATTCTCAAGCAGGCTCTATGCCCAGCGCAGAGCCCAGTGTAGGGCTCGATCCCATGATCCTGGGATCAGGACCTGAGCTGAAATCAAGAATTGGATGCACAACCGACTGAGCAACGTAGGCACCCCTAAAATCATGTCACATGATTTTAAATGTCTGCATAACAGTAAGATCCTTCATCATACAAATGTATCATAATTTATTTAATTGACATTTCATAGCCTTTAGATAGCTCACTCTAAATGCAGTCTAATCTATATTTACTACCTTTTTAAATTTTTATTTTTTCTGGTTATTCAGAAGCTAAGGTTCTCTTCTGGTAATAACTAAAGCTTAGAATAGAACAATTGGAACTAATGGACATAATTTGGAAGACTAACAGTTTAAAGTTTTATCTAAACTCCATAATATAATTTCCCTCCCTCGGTATTACCAAAAGTGAGGCCTGTACAAAAGCCATTGGCATACTTGAGTTGTTTAGAAATGTTTTTTTCCAGAAATGAAGCAATTATTACAGAATATCATCTAGATAGTTGAGTAACAATGAATGTTACATGTCCGTGGGAAAATTTCAACTTGGCTCTTACTACACTTTATTTTAATTTAATTCTAAAACATCCTGAACCAACAAAAAATAACCTTTAAATTGGAGCATAGTACTGCTTTTTTCATCTATTCTTTCTACTAAATACCCTTATTGATCTTTTGATCAAATTTGCAACTACTGGTTAACAGTCAAGTTGTACCCTGAGCAAAGTCCCCACATCATTCTTGAAGGAACTGAAAACCATTAATACCCCAAGAGACCAAATGTCTCTTCTTTTGGTTCACAAGTGAAGCTTTGATATAAGAACTGCTCTAAAGAGTCCAGCCAACCACTTTCAACTCCCGGAGCCACCAATATGCCCATAGAAGGGAATGATGAAAAGGAAAATTTCTGGAGTCAGATATTTTTCATTCATTCAATATGTATTTGTTGATCTTACTATATGCTAAGCATTATCACTAAGATACTGAGAATACCTCATAAACAAACAGATCAAAATTCCAGAGGAAGAATATAATGAGATGAAATCAGAGAGGAAATGGGACAGGGGTTACAGATAATATAAGGCTTTCAGGCCATAGTAAAGACTTTGAGAGAGATGGGAAGCTACAAGAGGATTTTGAACAGATGAATGTCATGACTGACATTTTAAAAAGATTATCCTGACCCATGTGCTGAGATCAGATTATAGGGGTCAAGCAGACTAACAAGATCCAGACGCTTATAGTAATCCAAGTGAGAGATGACAATGGCTTGGACCAGGATTGTAATGCTGAGATGGTAGGAATTAGTTGGATTCTGCATGTATTTAGAAGGTGGACCCAACAGTACATTTTGCTAATGGGTTGAATGTGGCATGTAAGAGAAAGAGAGGTTTCAAAATGGCTGCCATTATCGTCCTGAACAAATGGAAGAATGGAGTCGCAGTGAACTGCAATCAAGGAGAAGTGGAAGGAGCGGATTTTGGGGAGAAAGATGATGATATGATTTTATAATATTTCAACTTTGGGATGTCTGTTAGGCATCCTAGTGGAGTTAAGGCATAGTTTGTTGGCATATGAGTTGGAGTTCAGTGGCAAGATGGAGGCTGGAGATCTAAAATTGGGAGTCATTAGGGCACCTGGCTGGCTCAGTTGGTAGAGCATACAACTCTTGATCTTGGGGTTGTGAGTTTGAGGGGTATAGAGATTACTTAAAAATAAAATCTTTAAAAAAAAATAATAAAATTGGGAGTCATCATCATAAGGAAGTTATTTAGAACCACAGACTAAAGAGTAGATAGAAAAGAGTTCCAAGAATTGAATAGTGGGGCACTCCAATATTAAGATAGAACTGGGTTTGTATGAGCTTAGCTACTTACAGATTCTAAGATCTGTAATGCCTAATTTCGCCTCTCTGAACCTTTGTTTTGTTGTTGTTGTTGTTCTTGCTTAAACCTGTAAAATGACATACTTTGGCTAGTATCTTTTATGATTATTGTGATGACTAAGTGAATTTTTCATTTAAAGTGCTTAACACACTGCCTGGCACATGGTGAATTCTCAGTAAAATATTAGCTGTTATTATTATTTTTAAACCAGAATTTGTTTTCCAAAATGTTGCTGGTTGCCTTGGTGATAATATACTCATAGACTCAGTACAGTAGCAATACTTATTATTTAGCTAGGTAAAAAGTGGCAAACTGGAAGTGTCCAGTGAGCCACTCACTCCTCCATATGTAATATCTTAAATAAGTTACATTTTTAGCCAGTAGCCTTTTTTCCAACTTGTTAGCTTTTGAAGTCCTCCTAAATATTTAATTTTGTTTGAATCCCTTTTGAAAGTTTTTAATTATTTTATTTATTTTTCATCATTAGAAGTACACTTCTAATCCCCATCACCTATTTTACCCATCTTGCCCACCCACCTCCCCTCTAGTGACCATCAGTTTGCTTTCTATAGTTAAGAGTCTGTTTCAGGGCGCCTGGGTGTCTGACTCAGTTAAGTGTCTGACTCTTGATCTCAGCTCAGGTCTTGATCTCAGGGTCATGAGTTCAAGTCACATATTGGGCTCTGCACTGCACATGAAGCCTATATAAAAAAAAAAAGAGTTTGTTTCTTGGGGGGGCACCTGGCTGGCTCAGTTAGTAGAGCATGTAACTGTTGATCTCAGGGTCATGAATTCAAGCACCATTTTGGCATGAAGCTTAGGTAAAAAAAAAAAAAAAAAAAAAAAAAAAAAAAGTCTTTCTTGGTATATCTTTTTCCCCGCCTTTGGTCATTTGTTTTGTTTTATTAATTCCACATATGAGTGAGATCATATGGTATTTGTATTTCTTTAACTCACTTATTTCACTTAGCATTATATTCTCTAGCTCCGTCAATGTTGCAAATGGCAAGAGTTCGTTCTTTTTGATGGCTGAATAATATTCCATTGCATATGTATACCGCATCTTCTTTATCCATTCATCAGTCGATGGACACTTGGCATTTCCATAATTTGGCTATGGTATATAATACTACAATAGACATTGGAATGTGTGTAACCCTTTGAATTAGTGTTTTTGTAATTTTGGGGTAAATAGTAGTGTATTATAGGGTAGTTCTATGTTTAGTTGTTTTTTTTTTTTAAGTTTTTTTCTTTAACGCTTATTTTTGAGAGAAGGTCGGGGGCAGAGAGAGAGGGAGACAGAATCAGAAGTAGGCTCCAGGCTCTGAGCTGTCAGCACAGAGCCCGACACGGGGCTTGAACCCACCAACCCTGAGATCATGAACTGAGCTGAATCGGAGGCTTAACCAACTGAGCCACCCAGGCGCCCCATGTTTGGTTAGTTTTTTGAGGAACCTCCATACTGTTTTCCACAGTGGCTGCACCAGTTTGCATTCCTACCAATAATGCACAAGGCTTCCTTTTTCTTCACATCCTCACCAGCACTTGTTGTTTCTTGTGTTTTTTATTTTAGCCATCCTGACAGGTGTGAGGTGATATCTTATTGTAGTTTTGATTTATATTTCCCTGATAGTGATGTTGAGCATCTTTTCATGTGTCTGTTGGCCATCTGGATGTCTTTGGAGAAAGAAGATTTTTTTGTTTTGTTTTGTTTTGTTTTGTTTTGTTTTGTTTTTAGTGAGAGAGAACTCCAGCTGGGGAGAGGGGCAGAGGGAGAGAGAAAGTGAATCTTAAGCAGGCTCCATGCTCAGTACGGAGCCTGTCATGTGGCTTGATCCCATGACCTGAGTTAAAATCAAGAGTCGGACGCCCAACTGACTGAGCCACCCAGGAGCCCCAAGAAGTTATTTTTATTTAGCTGCCAAGATCTATGAAACGTAATAATAGAGACTCTCCTTTAAAGTTTTGGCATTCAGTATAGGTGAGTGCTATAAAACTAAACATGTGACTGGTAAACTGAAATAAGGATGTCCTTCTTCAGCAGATTTGAGTAATCATTTGGTCTGGAAATCATTTCGTCCAGTATAGGAAGATGTCTTCTAAATTTCAAAATAAATGACCTCTTATTGTCTTAGCAAAATAAAATCTATTCTGATCTCATTTTTTACAGAAACCCAACCCAAGATTATTTGGGAAACCACTTTCTGTATTAAAAACACACATTTCTTCCTTTAATAAGCCAAAGCCAGCATTTTTTTAGTGTCAGGGTGACTTTAGCATTTCTTTTCCTTTGGCCTATTGCTGAGGTGGCAAGGGTAAATTGAGAAACAAAAAAACTGAGACATTTTATGCTGGAAAGAGCATTCTTATAAATAAGCCAAAATTTTTCGTTTGTTGTATTTCTTTTTCTTCCCTCATGACAAGAGAGAAAAAATTCAAACCCTAACCTATCAGTAGGCTAATAATTCTTTAAATATTGGTCATGATAAAAAATAATGTGGACATTAGGGGCGCCTGGCTGACTCAGTCCATGGAGTGTGCGACTCTTGATCTCAGGGTTGTGGGTTCAAACTCCATGTTGGGTGTAGAGATTACTTTAAAAAAATAAATCTTATGGGGCGCCTGGGTGGCTCAGGTCATGATCTCACGGTTCCTGAGTTCAGGCCCCACATCGGGCTCTGTGCTGACAGCTCAGAGCCTGGAGCCTGCTTCGGATTCTGTGTCCCCCTCTCTCTCTGCCCCGCCCATGCTTGTGATTTGTCTCTGTCTTTCAAAAATGAATAAACATAAAAAAAAATTTTTTTTAAGTAAATCTTAAAAAAAAAGGTAACGTGCCCTTTAAAACCGACGTTTTCTAAAATTGAAGTCCAAAGTTAGTGTGCAATTCCCTTCTCTGCTGCTAGGTGGCAATTAATGCTTTGGAGAGAAAAAAATCTGCCCCCCCCTTCCCCACCCAAAAAGATACGTGCATTTTCTCTTCCATAAGGTAAGAATTCTCTTAAGGATAATATTCTCTTTCCTGTTTTGTTTTGTCCAAGTGAATTTACATTCACCTTTTCCTTTAATTGTTAAGAATAACACATACAAATCCAATGCAGATTGCTATAGCTAGGGAAGAATAGATCATATCTTTGAAAGAGGGTGGTTTCCAAAAAGGAGTGTATGTTCATCAGTGATATAGAGTAGGAAGTGGCTATAATTTCCCTGCGACATTTCTTTTCTTTTTTCAGTTTTACTAAAGAAAATTTCCTGTGGAAGGAATTATAACTGGCCCATGCCAACTTTATGCCAAATGTAATATAATTAACTATAAAACAAAAATGGAGAAAGAAAATAATTTTTAAGACCTAAAAGCAATTCCAGTGTTGCAAAGCTGCTTTTTCAGGTCAACTACAGGAAAAACAATAAAAAGATTCTTTTTTTTTTTTTTTTTTTTTTTTTTTCAACGTTTATTTATTTTTGGGACAGAGAGAGACAGAGCGTGAACGGGGGAGGGGCAGAGAGAGAGGGAGACACAGAATCGGAAACAGGCTCCAGGCTCCGAGCCATCAGCCCAGAGCCCAACGCGGGGCTCGAACTCACGGACCGCGAGATCGTGACCTGGCTGAAGTCGGATGCTTAACCGACTGCGCCACCCAGGCGCCCCAAAAGATTCTTTATCAGAGTCACAGACTGGTACAATATTAAAAAAACAAACAAACAAACAGCAAACCAACAACTTTTTTTTTTTTCAGACAACCTATTCAGGTTTACCTATTCCTAGCAAAATTATTTAAAGACTGTACATAGTTTCTGTGTATGTTTACATCTAGTGACTCTGGTCTACATCCTTTAAAAAAATATGCTTAATCGTATACATTGCTTTTTGTGACCTTCCTTACCAAAAGGATATATATAGTGGGTGTTTGCTTCATAAAATTCAAAATATCAAATCCCTATTCAAGGAAGACTCTCAGTTTGGGTCTTAAAGCAAAAAGACACTCCCCAGGCTGAACTTAATGAAGCCTAACACCAAAAAGAAAAGCTGTTTCTGGCATTCTAGGCTTTCCCTGCATCCAGATGGCCTGTCTGTAGCCTAGCCAGAACCAGACCCTTCCTGCTGCCTTTTCTGCTGGCCTTGGATGACAGCCCCAGGCTACACCGGCTTCCATACCCCTTTAACTCTTCAATGTCCAAGCTTTTTAAGAGACTGGACTTCCAGTGTGAATTGGGTTGAAAGAGTAAATCAAGTTTTAAGCTTAAAGTTTAGTTTATAAAATATTTATCCACATCACCTTCCACCCGGCCCCTCCCATAGGCTTCCTCCCCGGGTAGCTCAGCTAGCCAATTGGCATCAGAAGAGCACCGTTTGGAAGGGAGTGTGTGTGGGCAGCTTGCAGGTGAGGACAGGGCTGCCAAGGCAGACCATGCGGTTTGTCCTGTGCCTACACCCAATACCTGACTTGTGTCTTTCCAGAGCATGTGTATACACACAGCAGTTCTGCTGTTTAGGGTGTGGGTAACTTTAAAAAGTATTTTTTTTAAATAACTCTCTGACAAGACTTAGGTTCAGCAAACAAGAAATGCATAAATGGGAGATATAAAATGACCATGCATGGATTTAAGTGAGAACGTCTCTGAAGAAGTCGTGCCAGAAAAACCTACTCTGTGTTTCAGAAGTGCCCTTGGAAATCTTAACTGGTAGCAGCCATTGTTTTCATCGTAGGTTTTCAAACGTTTGTGTGTATATGAGCATTTCACCAGAAGGGAATACACAAAGCTGACTTCACACTCCAAGGCAGAAATCCCCATGGTTTTGCTTTTCTCCACATAGACAGATGCTATTAACTGATTTATAAGGGTGTTTCTAAGTTGGTCAGAATAGATATTTTTGCATGAAAGCCTATGACTCTGTATCTTTTGCCTTATTTTTGAATCTCATTTCTTAGTTCTGTGCTCCCTATTATTTTTAATTATTATTATTATGCCTGTTGCCAAGCTGTTTTACTTTCCGCAGAGTTGATTAGAGACCTGAGAAATCTAGGCCAACATAAAGTCCTGGTTTCCAGGTCAGACTACATGAACAAAGGGGGAAAAAAAGGCAAAAGTGCTAGCTTTCACAAAGCTCTTAAAGAAAACAAAACCAAAGCAAAAAATGCAAAGGAACCTAGAGCCTTAGCGAGTGGAGTTTAAATCTTCTTCTTCTTTTTTTTTTTTAAGTTTATTTATTTTGAGTGAGAGGGCATGAGCGTGAGAGGGAGAGAGAGGAAGAAAGGGAATCTCACTGCACTGTCAGTGAGGAGCCTGAGGTGAGGCTTAAACCCACAAACTGCATGATCATGACCTGAGCCAAAATCAAGAGTTGGATGCTTAACTGACTGAGCCACCCAGGCAAGTAGAGAGTGGAGTTTAAAAACAGGAACCCATGGAAGGAAACATGACAGGATAAAAAACTATACAGCACTGAGATGAAAAGAAAGTATTTAAAAGAGCGAATAAAAATAGATTTTTCAGTGTTTAGCCCGGAGTGCTGCGGGTCTATGCCAAGCAATAGAATCTCTCTCCACAGCAGACAGACGTAAAAGGGGCACTGGGTGTGGCTTCCCATTTGTGGCTGCAGAACTAAAACACTTCCCTTGACCCTCTGCACCCAGCTCACTCTGTTCAGATCTTCCCTCACCTGATCTCAGCTTTACCACTTACTTCTCTGCATTTGCCTGGCCCACAGATGTTGTCTTCTGTGCCATGACCTTGTCTCCTTGCAACTAAGTTGATGAAAATTGGGACTCTCCATCCCACTATGTTGTCTCAGGCCACATTGCATAACATTCCTCCCTGTTGGACCCACTCCTCAGGATTCTCCTTTCCATGAAAAAAGCAGTGAACCAGATGGGCATTTAGGAGAGATTATGTCCTCAGGAGAGATAGGGTATCACTTATTATTTGATGCACATTTCCAGAATACAGGCTGAGATCACCTAAATCCATACAGAGCAAAAAGGGCCATCATTTCTGGTTGTAAATGTCTGTTTTTCAGCTTTACATATGCTACCTTACTAATGATTGATGCATTGCAATCGGATTTTCACAGAACGATAAAATACTACTCCCTCTAGGACGTCAATGTTAGAAAAAAAATTTATGAAAGCAAAAAAGGAACTAACAAATAGAGTTCAATGTCAATTTTTCTTAGAAAATCTGAAGAAAAGCCCAATTAGAGGGGAAGATTATTTTATAATAATTCATCTACTGTGGGTTTAATGCTCCTTTTTTTTTTTTTTAAATTTTTTTTTTCAACGTTTATTTATTTTTGGGACAGAGAGAGACAGAGCATGAACGGGGGAGGGGCAGAGAGAGGGAGACACAGAATCGGAAACAGGCTCCAGGCTCTGAGCCAGCAGCCCAGAGCCCGACGCGGGGCTCGAACTCACGGACCGCGGGATCGTGACCTGGCTGAAGTCGGACGCTTAACCGACTGCGCCACCCAGGCGCCCCAATGCTCCTTTTTTTAAAAAGTGCTTTTTATTTCTGTGAAGAGAATTTTACTTCCCTTTCATTTTGAGGAGAGGGACAAAAACTTGGGAACACTATCCCTGCATTCTAGAATAAAAAGAAAATTGCTGGCATGAGAAATGTTATGAATTTGTGAAAAACGATAGCTTTATTTCCTAATTAGAATATTGCATTTTTCTTCACTTTCCCCATCACCATGAGAGTATATATGTATATATATATATATATATGTGTGTGTGTGTGTGTGTGTGTATGTATATATATATATAAAGGCGTCCTTGCCTGAAAGCCTTTGACCAGATTTCACAATGCTAGTCCTGTGCTAATAAGAAGTCTTTATTTAGTTTCTGTCTTTCCAAACAAGCCTGTAAGTTTCTGACAGAGCAAATACCAGTTTGGTCCTCTCTGTCCTCTGTCCCTTGACCCCCAGCTGAAATCTGGCTCAGTCTGTTCACCTGAAAAGATGAAACTAGACCCTATTTCTGTAGCATATTTTTGTTCTGATGCAGGGCCACACAGAGCTGTGGAGAGTTCCAGGCAGGCCCAGGGAGGAGATAGAGATTGGCCGCCATCCAGTTCAGCTGGACGAGAAGTTCAGCTTCCTTGTCCTCTCACACACAGCCCCTTCCGTGCTGACCTTTGACTAGCTGGCAGTGCTCTTGAGCCCTGACCCTGCTGCTGCTCTGCCCACATTCTTCCTCTTCACCGCACTCTCAGTACTTCTTGGAAAGAGGAGAAAGCCAGAGGAGAAAGGGCTGGGGAGAGGAAAACTGCAAGTCCTGGATTTTTGAGCCTCTAAGGATTTTCTCTCCATCCTTGATAAGGGGTTCTGTAATATAAAAGGATGTCAACAGGGCCGCCTGGGTGGCTCAGTCAGTTGAGTGTCCAGCTTCGGCTCAAGTCATGATCTCACAGTTTGTGGTTTGAGCCCCTTGTCGGGCTCTGTGCTGACAGCTCAGAGCCTGGAGCCTGCCTCTGATTCTGTGTCTCCCTCTCTCTCTGCTCCTCCCCTACTCATGTGCTGTCTCTCTCTCTCCTTCAAAAATAAATAAAAACATTAAAAAATAAAAATAAAAAATAAAAGGGTGTCAACATATGACATGCAAAATTCACAAATACTTGGAGAATTTACCATGACCTATGCATCAGGGTAGATAGCTTACAAACCTCAGAAGAACATGCTAGCCCTTCTGCAAATATCCCATAGTCTTTTTCTAAACTCCATATTTAATGGAACATTTTGCAAATGGCTTGCTTCTTTTTTGTGGTTATTATTATCAGTACTTCCATTGTAGAGGAATAGATTCCAGGAAAAATTATGATGCATATAGACAGTGATCAAATAGCTTATAGAATTTAATGCTAATGCCGTTAAAAGTGCAAATGATTTTTTTATAATCGTTTGAATAATTTTGAAAGAGACCCAACCAATACATAACACCATCTATACCATGTTTAAAATTTAAGAAAAAGTAAATAATATGGAGTAACAATTGTAAAATTACCTTTATCATTGTAAAAGTAAATATTTGATTGTATTTTCCTGATTTTTCTTCCCCTTTGATGACTTTAGTGTCAGTGGCTCAGTTGCATGCTTGGCCTCTCTCCTCCTGCTAACTTTGTACAAACAATGCCCTCCCTCATTTGGGGGTGTCTATTACCCTTTCATCTGGCCTGCTCTATTTACCTTCCAAAAGCTGGCATTCAGCTGAAACCAGAGGAAAAAAAAATCTTTCCCCAGTTTGTTGGCGACTTGTTGAAGGCAATTGACTGCTTTTCAACAGAAAACATTTCCTTCCCCTATTGTGTCACCTCTACTCCTTAAAACACTCAATAAAGTTCTGGCTGAGCCCTTCTGTGATTGCCAGACAATGGCTTCCTTTAAAAAAATACTTAGAGGGGCGCCTGGGTGGCTCAGTCAGTTAAGTGTCCGGTTAAACATCTGACTTTGGCTCAGTCATGATCTCACTGCTCCTGAGTTCGAACCCCACCTTGGGCTCTGTGATGACAGCTCAGAGCCTGGAGCCTGCTTCAGATTCTGTGTCTCCCTCTCTCTCTGCCCCTCCCCCACTCATACTCTGTCTCTCTCTCTCAAAAATAAACATAGAGAAAAATACTTAGGGGCATTGAGGATGGCACTTGTTGGGATGAGCACTAGGTGTTGTATGGCAGCAATGAATCACAGGAATCTACCCTCAAAATCAAGAGCATACTGTATACACTGTATGTTAGCTAACTTGACAATAAATTATATATATATACTTATTATATATATTTATATATGCATATATTTATATATATAAATATATAGTACTTATATATAATGTAAGTACTTATCATGTATATATATACTTAGAAGCAACTGGTGTCACAGACATGGGTATTTTCTTAAGAAAAGAGTCATTGGGGCGCCTGGGTGGCTCAGTCGGTTAAGCGTCCGACTTTGGCTCAGGTCATGATCTCGCGGTCCATGAGTTCGAGCACCGCGTCGGGTTCTGTGCTGACCGCTCAGAGCCTGGAGCTTGTTTCAGATTCTGTGTCTCCCTCTCTCTCTGACCCTCCCCCATTCATGCTCTGTCTCTCTCTGTCTCAAAATTAAATAAATGTTAAAAAAAGAAAGTCATTGATTTCCACCCATAATGTCTGCACAATAAAAGGTACCATAGAACTAGAAGGGGCTTCCCAATCCTACCCATGAATTTTCCAGGGAAGGGAAGTGAGGCCCAGAGGAGTAAGAGTCTTGTCCAATTTCTAGAGTGAAGATTCTTCATTTTTTCTGTACCATGAATCACCTTGTCAATCTGGTGAAGCCTATGGACTCTCTCTCAAAATAATGTTCTTGAAAGCATGAAATAAAGTACATGAAGTCAAACTCTTTCCTTATACCATAAACAGATATTAATTCAAAGTAGATCAAAAACCAAATGTAGAACTTAAAATGATATAATTCTTAGATGAAAACATTAGTAAACATGAGTATGACTGTAGATTAAGGAATGGTTTCTTCTGTCTGTTTTCTTTAATGTTTATTTATTTTTGAAAGAGATAGAGCATGAGTGGGGGTAGGGGGGTGCAGAGAGAGAGGAAAACAGAGAATCTAAAGCAGGCTTCAGGCTCTGAGCTGTCAGCACAGAGCCAACACAGGGGCCTGAACCCATGAACCATGAAATCATAACCTGAGCCGAAGTCAAATGCTTAACATACTGAGCCACTTAGGCACCCCTCTTCTGTCTTTTTTAAAACAGCTTTATTGTGGGGCACCTGAGTGGCTCAGTCAGTTAAGCGTCTGACTTTGGCTCAGGTCATGATCTCATGGTTCATGAGTTCAAGCCCCTCATTGCATGGGGCTGCTTGGGATCCTCTGTCTCCACCCCCATCCCCTCCCCCCACTCAGTCCCTCCCCTGCTATGCCCCTCCCCTGCTATGCCCCTCCCCTGCACTCTCTCTCTCTCTCTCTCTCTCTCTCTCTCTCTCTCTCAAAAATAAATAAAAATTGGGGTGCTTGGGTGACTCAGTGGGTTGAGCATCAGACTCTTGGTTTCAGCTCAGGTCATAATTTCACAGTTTGTGAGATTGAACCACACATTGGGCTCTGTGCTGCCAACACAGAGCCTGCTTCAGATTCTTTCTCTCCCTCTCTCTCTGTCCCTCCCCACTCACGTTCACTTGCTCTCTGTCTCTCAAAAGAAATAAACTAAAAATAAACAAACATACATTAAAAAATAGCTTTATTGAAATATAATCTATATACCATAAAATTCATCCATTTAAAGCATATACATTTTAAGTATATTTACAGAATTGTGCAACCATTATCATGGTCTAATTTTAGGACATGATTTATTGATTTATTGAGTTTTAATTTTTTTTTTTTTAGGAATCTCTATACCCACCATGGGGCTCGAACTCACAACACCAGAGATCAAGAGTCACATACTCTTCTCACTGAGCCAGCCGGAAGCCCCACTTATTTATTTATTTATTATTTAAGAAAAAAAATGTTTTTTTAAATTTTTTTTTAACGTTTATTTATTTTTGAGACAGAGAGAGACAGAGCATGAACGGGGAAGGGGCAGAGAGAGAGGGAGACACAGAATTGGAAGCAGGCTCCAGGCTCTGAGCCATCAGCCCAGAGCCTGACGCGGGGCTTGAACTCACAGACCGCGAGATCGTGACCTGAGCTGAAGTCGGACGCTTAACCGACTGAGCCACCCAGGCGCCCCTAAGAAAAAAATTTTTAAACATTTATTTTTGAGAGACAGAGAGAGACAGAGCACGAGCAGGGGGGAGCAGAGAGAGAGGGAGACACAGAATCTGAAGCAGGCTCCAGGCTCTGAGCTGTCAGCACAGAGCCTGATGAGGGCTTGAACCCGTGAACTGTGACATCATGACCTGAGCTGAAGTTGGGTGCTTAACCAACTGAACCATCCAGGTGCCCAGCCCACTTATGTATTTTTAAACAATAAGGAGGATTTATTGGTTTATGTACAGACATGACCAAGCAGTGACACCAAAGTCTGGATTTTTCTAAGCCTACCTGTTCTTTTCTTTTTTTTTTAAATATTTCTATTAGATTAAATCACATGTTACATAATTCACTCATTTAAAATGTATAGTTCAGGGGCACCTGGCTGGCTCAGTTGGTTGAGCGACCAACTCTTGATTTCAGCTCAGGTTGTGATCCTAGAGTCATGGGATCAAGCTCCACATTGGGCTCTGTGCTGAGTGTGGAGCCTGCTTGAGATTCTCTCTCAGCCCCTCTGCCCCTTTCTAGCACTAGTGCTCTTTCTGTCCTTCTCTAAAATTTAAATCTCTAAAATTTAATTTTAATTAATTAATTAATTAAATGTATGATTCAATAGTTTTTGGTGTATTCACAAAGTTGTGCAATCATTGCCTAGGCAATGGTTTCTTAGATATGACATCAGAAGCACAAGCAACAAAGAAAAAAGGTAAATTATACTACTTCAAAATTAAAAACATCTGTGCTGCAAATAATACCATCAAGTCAGTCAACCCATAGAATGGGAGAAAATATTTGCAAATTATATATATGATAGGGGACTTGTATCCAGAATATATAAAGAACTCTTACTGCTTATAATTAAGGGCAAATGACCCAATTAAAGAATGGGCAAAGGATTTGAATAGATATTGCTTCAAAGAAGATATTCAAATGGGCCATAACCACATGAAAAAATACTCAGCATCATTAGCCATTAGGGAAATGCAGATCAAAACCACAGTGATATACCACTTCATACCCACTAGGATGCTATAATCAAAAAGATACAGAATAACAAGAGATGGAGAGGATATTAAGTCAGAACTGGAAAACATTGCTGGTGGCATAAAATTCTTCAGAAAGTAAAACATGGAAATATCATAGGATCCAGCAATTCCACTTATAGGTATAAATCCATTATAAATGAAAATATCCATCCACACACACATGTGTACAGGGATGCTCAAAGCAGCATTATTCATAAAAGCTAAATAGTTGGCATAACCTAAATCTACATTGATGTGAATAAACAAAATGGCACATCCATTGCAATGGAATATTACTTGACTGTAGAAGAAATGAAGTCCTGATACGAGGTACAACTTGGATGAACCTTTAAAACATTACACTGAGTGAAAGAAGCCAGTCACAAAAGACCACACATTGCATATTTATATGAAAGGTCTGGAATAGGCAAATTTATAAAGATGGAAAGTAGATTAGTGGTTGTCTTGGGCTGAGGGATGGAGGAGAGGACAATGGAGAGTGATTGCTAATGAGTATGGGTTTCTTTTCATGATGATGAAAATGTTCTAAACTTAGATTATAATGATGGTTGCATAATTCTGTGACTACAGTAAAGTCGTTGAATTGTTCACTTTGAATGGGTGAACTTTATGGCATATGAATTATATCTCAATAAAGATGTTTAAAAAATAGAATACATAAGAATCCAAAGGAAACCAATTCTATCGAAATAGTTATCAGAATATTGAAAAGCAAATATGATACTGTAAATATGTGCTTTAAAAATTTTTTTTTTTAATTTTAGGGTGAGGGAGAGTGTGTACACAAGTCAGGGAGAGGAGCAGAAGGGAGAGAGTTAAGCAGGGTCCACACTTAGTGCAGAGCCCAACGAGGGCTCGATCCCATGACCCTGAGATCATGACCTGGGCCGAAATCAAGAGTCAGGCGCCCAACCAACTGAGCTACCCAGGCGCCACTATGTGCTTCTTTATTAACGCATTAAATTATAAGATATAGCAGCAAATCTATTAG
Source organism: Lynx canadensis (assembly GCF_007474595.2). Classification (NCBI taxonomy): domain Eukaryota; kingdom Metazoa; phylum Chordata; class Mammalia; order Carnivora; family Felidae; genus Lynx; species Lynx canadensis. The sequence goes on from NC_044312.2 coordinate 70,905,845, forward strand.
CTACCATAATTTTGAAGTAGTGATGAATGGACATGATATTTTGAGATACCAGCAACAAACGTAAAAGCAATAAGAAAATATCTGGTTTCTGTTGGTGAAACGTCTTAAGTACTGCTAATAATACTCTATGGTTTCTTGTCTTCAGTGATGATCAAAGGACTACATGGCACATTTAAGCCAACAAATGGGAAGAAGTAACAGGGCAGAGGTTGGGGAGATCCTTAATGAAATGCTAACTTTCAGTGGGCAATGATGTGATTTGTTTCCCTTCCAACTTCACTGACACCCTGAATTCTGTCTGTAGACCCCCTGGGAGCTTATCAAGAAAGGTAGTGAAAAGCTGGTTGAAAATCTTGGGGCATCTGGGTGGCTCAGTCAGTTAAGCGTCCAACTTTGGCTCAAGTGATGATCTCACTGCTCGTGTGAGTTCAAGCCCTGTGTTGGGCTCTGTGCTGACAGCTCAGAGTCTGGAGCCTGCTTCAGATTCTGTCTCCCTCTCTCTCTGCCCCTCCCCCATTTGCACATGCTGTCTCTCTCCCTCTCTCTCTGTCAAAAATAAACATTAAAAATTTTTTTTTTAAAAATCTATGCCTCATGACTTAGTCCAGTTCTCTATCTAACCCTACTCTTTTTTCTCTTTTAATAAAGGGGAATAGGTAGAAAAGACTGAATTTTCTAAGTTCTAAAAAGAGTGAGTCAGTTCTAAAAAGAGAGGGACCTGAGGTTTGCCAGCATGGGAATTTCTACAGAAAAAAGGATTCTGGTTATAACCCTCCCCTTCCTACTCTGTCCCAGCCCTCCCCTCTCCCCAACTAAATGATGCTATAATGCTTTTTCTTTTCAACAGAAGACCGTTGATTTCAAGAAATAATTGTAATTTAGAGCTCTAGAGTGGAAATGTGAATTTTGCAGTTTTCTGAGAGGGAATATTTTCAAGAGTTTGCCTCTGAATGCCTGGCAAAGCAGAAAAGCTGCTCGCAGAATCTGAATCGGTGGGAAATGGTGGGTAACCAAATTCCCACCACTGATTCTAGATTTTGCAGAAATTTAGCCACTTTTTGATTTACAGGGAAGTTTACCAGGGCATGCCATCATTAGAGACAGCTACTAATATACTTGTGGTCACTAAGAGGTGGGATGGAGGAAGACAGTCAAGTTTGCCTCTGTTATATTCACACAATAAATATCAGATGATTACAATATGTATACACAAAAATAGTAAATATTTTTTAAAAATGAGAATAGGAGGTGTGACATTTCTTCCATTATTTGAAATGTGGGGCAAGGAAGTTTTTGTGTCCTCATGTGAACTGTGCCTTCTTTCCAAACCACTTCCACCAGGTAATATGATACTGCCTGATAGAGTAGTACAACCTGGAGCATTGATGGGTGCCTGAGTGGCTCAGTCGGTTAAACGTCTGACTCCTGATTTCAGTTCAGGTCAGGACCTCACGGTTTGCGGGCTCTGGCTCCTATGATCTCACAGTTTCTGGATTTGAGCCCCATGTCAGGTTCCGTGCTGACAGTGCAGAGCCTGCTTGGGATTCTCTTTCTCTCCCCCTCTCTCTGTCTGCCCCTCCCTACCCCTCAAAATAAATTTTAAAAAAGAGAGAGATTGGCCATTAAGACTGGCAATCACTTCAACACATTTGTTCCACTTCAACACTGGAACTTTGGAATTGCCCAAAGTCACATAAGTAGTGATTGGTAGAGGTGGGATTTCGAAGTAGGAACTGGCTTCAGTCTTCCTCTCTACTCCATAGCCGTGTGTGTGTGTGTGTGTGTGTGTGTGTGTGTGTGCGTGCACGTACATGCATGGATGTGTGTGATGTATACTTACCCATACACACAGGAGTATGTGTGTGTGAACACGTGTGTTTATATATGTATGTATACTGACATGCACACACACACACACACACACACACACACTGGAACTTAAAAGTTTAGGCACACCATGATTTTTCTGGGTTAGAGAAAAAAGGATGTGTTTTTTTTTTTTTTTCAACGTTTATTTATTTTTGGGACAGAGAGAGACAGAGCATGAATGGGGGAGGGGCAGAGAGAGGGAGACAGAATCGGAAACAGGCTCCAGGCTCTGAGCCATCAGCCCAGAGCCCGACGCGGGGCTCGAACTCACGGACCGCGAGATCGTGACCTGGCTGAAGTCGGACGCTTAACCGACTGCACCACCCAGGCGCCCCGAAAAAAGGATGTGTTTTGACGATGGGGTTTTGTAGTTTTTTCTTTCATCAAAAATTCTCTGGGCAATCTACTTTGTGCACCAAACCACTAGAGTTATAATGACAGAGTATATAAAATTCACATTATCTGGAAAATCCAGGTTGAATAGCCATCAAGGTTATAGATATCACAAATCAAAAGGATTGGAGTTGCAATAAAAATGGACAGGAAATGGGAAAGGTCCAGAACAAGATCATTAGTTGGGATTCCAAACCAAAGCAAGATCATGAGGTCAGACCCTGGCAGTGGAGGTCCAGAGATCCAGATACACACTCAGAACAAGGATTAAGAAAAGACACCAGTCAAAAACCAGAAGAGAGGCAACCAGATGAGCTCAAGGCTCTGGGGGATGAAGGTGGGTAGCTGAATACCCAGGGCAATGCTCCAGTACCAGGAGCTCTCCGGGGTCTGATAGAGAGGGATTCCCAGGCAAGATAACACACTTGAGGCTCCCTAACAGCTTCTTCCTCAAGTCTGAAGATTGGTGGATTCTTTATTTTTTATTTTTTTTTATTCTGTTTCCAACAACTTCTTTTTTTTTTCAATATATGAAGTTTATTGTCAAATTGGTTTCCATACAACACCCAGTGCTCATCCCAAAAGGTGCCCTCCTCAATACCCATCACCCACCCTCCCTTCCCTCCCACCCCCCATCACCCCTCAGTTTGTTCTCAGTTTTTAAGAGTCTCTTATGCTTTGGCTGTCTCCCACTCTAACCTCTTTTTTTTTTTTCTTCCCCTCCCCCATGGGTTTCTGTTAAGTTTCTCAGGATCCACATAAGAGTGAAAACATATGGTATCTGTCTTTCTCTGTATGGCTTATTTCACTTAGCATCACACTCTCCAGTTCCATCCACGTTGCTACAAAGGGCCATATTTCATTCTTTCTCATTGCCACGTAGTACTCCATTGTGTATATAAACCACAATTTTTTTGTCCATTCATCAGTTGATGGACATTTAGGCTCTTTCCATAATTTGGCTATTGTTGAGAGTGCTGCTATGAACTTTGGGGTACAATTGCCCCTATGCATCAGTACTCCTGTATCCCTTGGGTAAATTCCTAGCAGTGCTACTGCTGGGTCATAGGGTAGGTCTATTTTTAATTTTTTGAGGAACCTCTACACTGTTTTCCAGAGTGGCTGCACCAATTTGCGTTCTCAAGATTGGTGGATTCTAATTGGGACAGAGTTTAATCCCTACAAGGCTAACCTGCACCTGCAAATTGGAGGAGGGGAGAGATGGAACAGAAGCTGGGGAGTGGGGAAGGAGATGGAAGTACTGGCAGCAGCGGCTTCAGTTGTGCAAGATCCCACCAAATCAATATTTATGTGTGTGTGTGTATATATATATATACACACAGAGTTACATATAGATAATAATATTAATAGCCACAGCAATAATAATAGCTGATGCTTATATAGCACGTGTTACTGTTGTTAGTACTTTACATATGCTAATTTATTTAATCTTCATAACACGCCTTCTAAGTCATACCATTATTATTATGTTCATTATGCAAAAAAGGAAACAGAAGCACAGAAAAGTTAAGTGATTTGCCCAAAGTCACATAAGTAGTGATTGGTAGAGGTGGGATTTCGAAGTAGGAACTGGCTTCAGTCTTCCTCTCTACTCCATAGCCGTGTGTGTGTGTGTGTGTGTGTGTGTGCGCGCGCACGTGCATGCATGGATGTGTGTGATGTATACTTACCCATACACACAGGAGTATGTGTGTGTGAACACGTGTGTTTATATATGTATGTATACTGACATGCACACACACACACACACACACCCATGTGTAGATACAGCGGTAAGCTGGAGGTTGTTTGTACTGACTTACTGGAGGCAAATGTGGACATCAGTGCTTTCAGTGGCATCATATCGGTAGCTTGAATTTGGTGTTGATGGGAGTATTTTATAGCATGGAAATTGCCAAAGGCTGTACACCAAGACTTTACTTATTTGAAGGGCTGACTTTACCAGAACACCACTGGGTTCACATATCGCATAGATATATTATAAACCACACAAACTAAAAATCCCCAAATAGAAAACAAAGTTTAAAAATACCAAAACTGCATAATAACTTTATTTTGACCTGCTTTCCTTCTCACTCAGAATGACTAAAAGATCAATTAAAAATATTTCTTTAGAAGATACTTGCTATAAAATGTTAAATTAAATTTCATTATAGGAAAAAATGCCTTGATACTGCTAGGTGGATAACATTGATAGGTCCCTAGAGCTGCTATGTTGCTAAAAGAAAAATACTGATTAAAAAAAAAAAAAGCAACCCTGGTATTCCTGGTGTTCCTGGTTGCTGTTTGTTTTTCGGTTAGACTCCTGATAGAGTCAACAATGGAAAAGATACATTACAATGTCTCTCTTAAGGCTTTTGATGAAATGTGCCTATGGGTTGCTGCTGTGAATCTTAATATGAAACTCATTGCCTCAGATCTGCACAACTTTTGTTGTTTCACTTAGTACAATCCTCCGGATGTGGATTAACTTCCTTTGCTCAATATTTATTGTTTCATTCACAATGAAATGGGAACCATAAGCATTTTAATAAGTGGGCTGTAAGGCTTCTAAATCTCACTCTAGCCTTAGAGTGAGCCCCATGTGCAGTAATCTGTTTTTATAATTTCCTACAGTGAAAATTAGACCTAAAGAGATGTTCTTGCCACCTCATGCAACATGGCAACAGTAGGCAGCCTGCACCCTTGGCTCCTCCTGGCCAAGTGAGCGTCAACAGTGTGCACAAGACCAGAGCTGTGGCCAGAGCCAAGATGACAGGAACAGGTTCTGTCCTGATATTCCAATTGCAATAGGGTGGCGGTGGTAGGCAATAATAGTACATGGAACTGGATGTTTCTTGCCTTAGCAAAGCAAAACATGTAAACTCTTCTAAGACTCATCTTACCCTGATGCCTCGCGTTCTGTATTTAACAAAAATGTGTTTTGGGTGAAATGGTTATCTGAACAAGATTCTGAGCACAGTCATTACTTGTAATCATGCTGAGAGCAATGGAGACCATGACTTCCCTCTGGGGCTATGACTGCAGCTCTCCATCTCAAAGGACAGAGCTGAACACACTAGGTTATTATTATTATTTCAAGTTTACATAAATAAAAAAGGGTCATTATGCATGAGTTGGAGGAAAGCAAAGCTCAGAGTAAATATGTTCATGTATTTCATAAACATTCATGTGTTTCATAAATAGTCAAGGAATCAAATCAAAATAAAACAGCACAACTTGATAGAAACATTATGCTGTTTTATCCCCAAACCAGTTGAAGTGAAACTGGTTAAAAACTTCATTTTCTCATATACTGCCTTTGGAAGCCCAAATTTATACCCGAATTACTCAGAAGCCCTAACATGCTAATGGCATATCCATTTATCTTGATAGATAAAGCTGTTGCAAAATCATTCATGAAGCCAGTTGGCCGGTGTTTTTTCCTTGCTTTATTGAACATAATGAATTGATTAAGATTGGGAAGATCTCATTACTAATGAGGAGAACCCTGCTTGTGCCATTTCAAGAAAACCAGAGAAGTGAAAAAGATTGAAAAGAGAAACAAAAAGCAAGCAGAGGATACTAGAGAATACAAGGTAACTAAACAGAGTTCAAAGGAACAAGCTTAGTCTGAATTTTATTCTTGCTGCCATGGGTGATGTAACTTAAACTTTTCATGGGAAAAGTGATCTTGAAATCTATTATTATTATTATTACTGCTACTACTACTATTAATTATGTTTTCTTATTCTTCTGTAAAGTAGAAAAATAGGGTAATACTAGGGCATAGATATATAGGTGAGGAATTACCATAAAGATTGCTTTAAGCACTTTCACATTCAGAGTTCAGTTTTTTCTTTAGAACATCCATTATTTCTCTGCAAAGAGCAGGAGGAAATGTCATGGATTTGCCTGTCCTATGCTACATTATTGATATATCTGAGGTTAGATATCTCAACACAGCATACACATACAATAATCCGAAAAGATATTGTTACCCACTAAGCCAGACATGCCTAGGAACATTTACAGCGAGACCACTCAACACTTAACAGTATGCACTCAACACTTAAAAATCTGACTTCAAGGATGCCTGGGTGGCTCAGTCGTTCATGTGTCGTTCTTTGGTTCAAGTCAACATCTCATGGTTTGTGAGTTTGAGCCCCACATTGGGCTCTCTGCTGTCAGTGCTAAGCTCACTTCAGATCCCCTGTCTCCCTCTCTCACTTCCCTTCCCCCACTCATTCTCCCTCTCTCTCTCCCTCTCTCTCTCTCTCAAAAATAAACAAACATAAAAAATATGATGTCAGTAACATTATTATTGGATCATTTGTATCCAGCAGATTTTACCCATAGTCATGGGTACTGCACTTAACAATTATTCTTTAATGGTTACAATGATATAATTTTTTAAGTATAATTATTGAAAAATGTTTAAGATAATTCTTTTGGATGCTTCTGGTGTTTAGAATCACACACTGAAGATCTTCTAATATAATTAGTTTTATACATACCATTATCAGTATGTGGCAGGTACAGGAAGAATAACCCAAGAAATTATATGCCTCTTTGAGAGTTCAGTTTAAAGTCTCTGTGCAACTGATTGGAGCAGATCCATGCAAAATCATCCCAAAGAGACATGAATCCTAGGCCTACAGGAATGGCCTGTTATTTGATGAAAGAGGTGGTGAGTTGTGGAAGCATAGAAAAAGAACAGTCTCTAGGACAAATGGTGGTGGTGTTCATCCAAGTGGTCTCCTGGGAGACAGTGTCCTAGCCAAATGCCTCTGAATATTGCAACTCCACTGACAAGGACATTCTCAAAGTGAACGTGGATCCAGGGAACTATAGCCAATGAACTTCCCGTGTTTTTGGCTTTCTTAGCACAATGTAGGTATGCCTAATGTGGAATTGATACATCAGGCTATGACTGCTTGACCTACTTATTTGTTCATTCATTCATTCATTCACTCATTCATTCATTGATTCATTCAGCCTGACCCCTTTAAATGTTGAATTGTTCTAATATCCCTGGTTCTGATTCTAGGCTCATTAAGCAACAGTTTAACTAGCATCTTGATTGTCTCCTTTAAAGAGAGCAGAATGGGCTAGTGGATGTGACCTGTTGCTGTGATATTTATTGCTCATTGCCAATTAATTAAGTGGCTTTTCTGGTTCAATGTAGTTTGGGCAGAATGAATTGTTAAAATATTAATTTCATTTTGTTCTCCATATATTTTCCCCCCACATTTCAGAAGGTAGTGAGGCTTTGTAATTCCTTTCCATGGGTATTTTAGCAGGACCAAAAATAAAAGCAGCTTCAAGTTAGTGGTTTTTCCCACCTTCTGGAAGAGCTAAGCTGATTGAACAGATGATGCTGGGTGTCCTGGAGAACAGAGAGAGAAACGATAGAAGAGAAGTAAGAGGCTGCTCCAGGAGCTTCCCCAAGGTAGGGCAGGGGGAAATTTCAGAGCCTGAGAAGGTATAAGACCTCAGGGGGAAAAGGCTTTATGGAATACTCAGGGAGGTTGGATTCTAGTCACTGAATACTACTGAGTCCCAAGCATCACAAAAGCCGCAGTCACCATTTTTGGGAGAACCCTTCAGACAATAGTGGGAGTCTGTGCAGTAACCACACCAACGATGCCTTTGCAAAGAATTACTTAGGTTGAATTTCCTCCAACTTACAGGATGGGGATTTGGAGTTCAAAGTAAATTGATTTAAAGAACAGAGAAATTTGAGGGGTACCTGGGTGGCTCAGTTGGTTAAGCGTCCAACTTTGGCTCAGGTCATGATCTCACAGTATGTGAGTTCAAGCCCTGCATCGGGCTCTCTGCTGTCAGCACAGAGCCCGCTTTTGGATCCTCTGTCCCCTCCTCTCTCTGCCCCTCCCTGACTGATGTGTCCTCTCTCTCTCTCTCTCTCTCTCAAAAATAAGTAAGCTTTAAGAAAAAAAAAAGAAGAACAGGGTATCTGGGAGGCTCAGTTAGTTGAGCGTCCAACTCTTAATTTTGACTCAGGTCATGATCTCCTTCAGAGATCAGAGCCTCCTTGAGATTAATTCTCCCTCTTTCTCTCTGCCCCTCCCCTGCTCTCTCTCTTAAAATAAAGAAATAAACTTTTTTTAAAAAAAGAGAAACTTGGCTTTTCTGGAATATCTGAGTGTGGCTGAGATTGTCATCCATAGCCCATCAGTCTTATGAGCTCAGTTAAGAGGAAATCCATGCTCAGTTTGCAACAAAATCAAGTTTTTCAGCTGAAAAGCTGAGGGCCAGACATTGGGCTATAGTAATAGGTGCCATTTTGTAAGGACTCTCAGAATCTGCTAGTTGCCTTCACTTCATTTCCTGAAGTGAGCACCTTACATAAGCGCGCGCGCACACACACACACACACACCTCTTTGCCTTTACCATATTTTGAAAGAAGCACTATTCTTAGACGAATTTTTATAATTTCGCCTAACTCTTCGAATATCTTTTAAATATTTATTTTTGAGAGAGAGACAGAGGGTAAGCAGGGGAGGGGCAGAGAGAGAGGGAGACACAGAATTCAAAGCAGGCTCCAGGCTCTGAGCTGTCAGCACAGAGCCCAGGGTGGGGCTCAAACTCATGAACCTCGAGATCATGACTTGAGCCGAAGTCAGATGCCCAACCAACTGAGCCACCCAGGCACCCTGCAACCCTTCAAATATTTAAATTATCATTTTATACAATCTATAAAGAGCTTGCTAAAATAATCTCCAAAGTAATAAGATTTGCCTAACATTTTCCATAGCATCTATTTTTTTTTCAACTTTAGTTTGAAATAATTATAGATTCACAGGAAATTGCAAATACAGTACAGGGAGGTCTGGCATACCCTTTACCCAGTTTCCCCCAGTGGTAACATCTTATACAAGAATAGTGTAATGTCAAATCCAGGAAATTGACCTTGGTACAATCAGTAGACTTTACTCAGATTCCTATTTCATATACGTGTGTGTGTGTGTGTATAAATGCCCAGGAGTATTGATTGTTGGTTCATGTGACAAGTATATGTTCAGTTTTGTAAAGAAATTGCCAAACCATTTTGCAGAGTAATTATACTGTTTTGCATTACAACCAGCAATATGTGATAGAGCCAATTTCTCGGCCAACATTTGGTTTTGTCACTATATTTTATTTTAGCCATTCTCATAGCTATTGTATAGTGAAATCTCATTGTGGTTTTAATTTGCATTTCCCTAATACCTAATGATGTTGAATATATTTTTACTTGCCACTGTATGTCATCTTTCTAGAAATGTCTTTCCATTTCTTTTGCCCATTTTCTAATTGATTTGTTTGTTTTCTTACTGCTGATTTTTGAGAGTTCTTTATGGCCCCTTACAGATGTTTGGTTGAGATATTTTCTGCAATACTTTTTGGGTTGCAAATACTTTCTCCCAGTCTGTGTCTTGTCTTTTCATCCTCTTAACAGCGTCTTTTTGACAGGTTTGCTCTTAAATTTTTTTTAATGTTTTATTTTATTTGAGAGAGAGAGAGAGAGAACAAGTGTGGGAGGGGCAGAGAGAAGTGGTGACAGAGGACCTGAAGCAGGCTTTGCACTGACAGCAGAGAGCCTGATGCAGGGCTTGAGCTCACAAACTGTGAGATCATGACCTGAGCCGAAGTTGGACGGTCAACCAACTGAGCCACCCAAGTGTCCCAACATGTTTGCTCTTAATAGAGCAGAGCAAACATTTTTAAGTTTGATGAAGTCCAATTTATCAAATTTTCTCTTATGGGTTATGCTTTCAGTATTATACCTAAGAAATCTTCACCTAGCCTTAGGTTCCACAGATTTTCTCCTTTGTTTTTATCTAAGAGTTTTCTAGTTTGACATATTAAATTAAATTTTTTTTAACATTTATTTATTTTTGAGAGACAGAGAGAGACAGAGTGGAGGGGGGCAGAGAGAGAGAGGGAGACACAGAATCCAAAGCTGGCTCTAGGCTCTGAGCTGTCAGCACAGAATCTGATGTGGGGCTCCAACTCACAAACTGAAGCTAGAGGCTTAACTGACTGAGCCACCCAGGCACCCTGACATGTTAAATTTTAATATATGCTCCATTTTGAGTTAGTTTTTGTATAAGGTGTGAAGTCTATGTTAAGGTTCATTTCTTTGGCTATGGACATCCAATTCCTCTAACACCATTTGCTGAAAAGACTATCTTTCCTCCATTGAATGTTTTGTACTTTTGTCAAAAATCACTTGGTTATATTTGTGTGGATTTGTTTCCCTATACTATTCCATTAATGAATGTATCTATCCCTTCGCCAGTATCTCACTGTTTTGTTTAGTGTAGTCTTCTCATATCAGATCCATTTTTATTCTTTTATTTTTTTAAGCTTATTTATTTTGAGGGAGAGAGAGAGCAAGTAGGGGAAGGGCAGAGAGAGAGGGAGAGAGAGAGAATTCCAAGCAGGCTCCACACTGTCAGCACAGAGCCCAACATGAGGCTCGAACCCGTGAACTGTGAGATCATGATCTGAGCCAAAATCAAGAGTAGGACACTCAACTGATTGAGCCACCAGGCGCCCTGAAATCCATTTTTAAAAAACATTTCTTGGGGCGCCTGGGTGGTTCAGTCGGTTGAGTGTCCAACTTCGGCTCAGGTCATGATCTCACAATTTGTGAGTTCGGGCCCCGTGTCGGGCTCTGGGCTGACAGCTCAGAGCCTGCAGCCTGCTTCGAATTCTGTGTCTCCCTCTCTCTCTGCCCCTCCCCTGCTCATACTCTGCCTCTCTCTGTCTCTCAAAATTAAATAAATATTAACAAAAAATTAAAAAAAAACATTTCTCTGAAAAATAGCTATCTTTTTCTTTGAGTGCTTATATATGCCAGGCATTGCTTTAAGAGCTTCATAAGCATAAACTTATTTAATCTTCACAAAATCCTATGAAATGATAATATTTAGGCCCATCTTATAGATGAGAAGTTAAGTAGCTTTCTTAAGATGCAGATTTGGAACTCAGGCCCACATGCTAGCCACCATGTTTCTGTGCTCTCTGAGGTGAGCATATTTTTATCTCCTCACAGAAATGCTTTTACTGGACTCTGCTCTGGCATTTTGTCACCAACCTACATTGAGAGCCATCATAACGAGCAGCTCAATGAAACTTACTGCACTTACTGGGCATTTATTGGGCAAGTTGATGAGGATGTGGTTCACTAGGTCACATGATGCCCTCTTTAGGAGGACAGATGGGAAAAATGTCTCTCAGATCTCAGTACCAGGAATAGATAGATTTCTCCTGAGTAAGTGGTTTGTTTTTATCTCTTGGACATGGTGAAATTGTATAAATGATTACATTTCCCACTTTGTGCTGGATGCTAAAAAGCTCAGAGTCAAATTTTCAGTCTATCTTTAGCAATGATGTGTACTCGATCTAATATTACGTCTGACTTCATCTTAGTTTTCTACTCTAACTTTCTTTTCTCCCTTATTTCCTCACTCACTTTTTTTCTTTAGTCTTTCTAAAAATCAAAATATACAAGTACGTAGTAGAAAATAAAATAAAATACAAAGCTTTTAACAACGGTAGCAAAACAAAGTGGCAGTCTCTGCCCACTCCTCCCCACCTGTGATTTCTGCTGTGCAGTGCCAACCATACTCACATCGTTTAGCTATTTTTTGTGGTGCTTATTCTGCTTTTTTTTCCCTTGACTTTTCAATTTAGGTATTATCTCATTTCCTATGGCATAGGGTAGGATTTTACTTTCTCATACCACCCTCTACAACACACACCCTTCAGCTGCAACCATCCTCCCATTATAATTATATGACAATTTTGGCTAAACTCATTTTTAGTGTTTAGATTATTATGCCTATGGAAATACTGTTCACAGGTGAGCTGCTCACTGTTCGCTTTGTATCTTACATAATAGTTTTGTTTTCCCTTAGGTTAATAATTATCTTTTTTTAAATTTCAGTTTCATAGGGCAATCATTAATGTCTACTCAAGTCCTCTGACAGAATTGTAAATTTCTCCTCCATCAGTATTGTGTTTGTTTGTTTGTTTGTTTGTTTTTCTCACAGACACCTCTTCTGGTGCTTTCCATCGTTCAGCTTAGGTCTGGACCGGTAGCTCTCTAGGCCAGCTGTCCAGCTGCCATCCCAAGACTTCCCTTTTACATCATTTTAGGAATTTCTTCTGCATCCTCTCTTTTGTTGGATTCTTTGTTTGCCAGGTCTCATATTTTCCTTTTGGTTTACTCACTTGGTTTGGTGGAGCTCATCCTGCAATAGCTTCCTGAGAAAAAGTTCATAAAAAATAAAATTTTTTGAGACCTAGCATGTCTAAAAATGCCTTTGTTTTAGCAGCACACTTGAATGGTAGTCTGGGTATAGGATTATAGGTTGGAAATTATTTTCCCTTGGGATTTTAAAGGCATTGCTTCTTTGTTACCTAGCTTTTCACCTTGCTCTTGAGAAATTTGATGCTAACACCTCCTACTCTCTGGAAGGTTTTGAGATCTTCCCTTCCTTCCAAATGTTCTGAAATTTCACATTGATACACCTTAGAACAGGGTCTTTTATCATCTATTGTGTGGAATGAACTCAACACAATGAACCCTTTTCAGTCTGAAAACACATTTCCTTCAGTTTTGAGAAATTACCATGTATATTCTTTTTTTAATGTGTGTCCTTATTTTCAGCATTCTCTCCCCTCCATTTTCTCTGCTCCCTCTTTCTAGTACTCTTGATTCAATTGTTGGATCACTTAAACTGATATAATTTTCTTCCTATCTTTCCTTTTTTTTTTCTTTTCTGGGAGATTTTCTTCACTCTGTCTTCTAACTCCTCTAGTGAATTTTATATTGTTAGTTTTTAAAGTTCTATCTGGTTCTCTGACTGTCCCCTTCCCCCATTCCTGTTTTTGTTTTGCTCTGTTTTTAAATGACATCTTGTCCTTGCTCTGTGGGTGCAGTATCTTCTCTTACCTCTCTAAGGATATTAATTTTGATGTTTGAAGTTTTCTTTTACTTCCTACATGTCATCTCCCGCTGAACTCTTTTTGTTTGTATTTCACATCAGTGACTTTTCATAAATGGCTGTCTATTCATATTAAAGAGTGAGACACTTAAATGCCCCCCCCCCCCTGTGAATAGGCAGAGCTTGTTGACTGTTAGGATTCACAGTAATTTAACATATCTTTTTGGGGGGGAGGGACCTCCAAATGTCATTATGTGAAGATCTTTTCTCTTAAGCTAGTCAGTCAGTCAGTCAGTCAGTCAGAGGAATTCTTTTGCATGGGAGTTTATAAACTGGCTTCTAGCCTTCTGGGAGCTTATCAGGTGAAAGGGACTGGAGGGTGGGGGTGACAGGAGTTCATCATTCCTTATAGAGACTTTCATTTAATCCTCTGTCTTCCACTGTGTCTGGTGCACCAGACCTAGAGCCTTTGACCCAGCCTCTCAAAAGAAGAAACTGCCTGGCCTCTTTTAGGGTGGTGAAAGGGTAGTCACTTGGCTGTGCTGTTGCAAAAAAGATCTAGGCATTTAGCTGGTCATTATAAAGACTTTGAAATAATCTTTTCTTCCTATGCCACATTCCCATCTTCAGAGGCACCTGGTGTCTCCAATTTCAGAATATTCCAGGGTTCTGGGGTTCAACTTCTCTTACTTCTTTCAGCTTTCTTTGATTTGTCCCCATGTAAGGGAGCCTGAGTCCTGATTCAGGAGTAAAAAAAAGTTTGCAGTCAAAGTCAGAGAAATGGTACCTACAGTCAGATACAAAAGATGAGCAAGAAACAAGAAAGGTTCTGAAACTGAAAGAGTAATCATATTAAAAGTCACAGTCTTTGTCTACCTTCTCTACATATTTCTCCATTTGAAAAGACTGCTCTTTGAGCTACTGTGCTGAAGAGGACCAGTAGTTCCTTCTGCTGACCCCAAACGGCCCTGAGGGAGAGGCAAGGCTGTCTGTAGAAGAATGAATCCCAAGGTCAGAAACCTGGAGGTTGTAGAAAGATTGAGAAGTGTGTCCAGGCTTGAGGACTAAGGTCAACGACAAAATGAGGATGGAGAAGGGCCAATTTTATGTGGCTCTTGATGTCGAAGTGCCCAAGAGGGCCTGATTTCTTAAAGGAGCTACTGGGGAGGGGCCTGGGTTGTGGTTTCCAGCCTCCCTGTCCAGTTGGCCTTTGAAGACTGACTGGTGGATAGAAATCTACTGGTTAGGGACATTTCACTTTATTACACTAAATATAGTGGGCCTTTACAAAACTTGGAGGCCTTCCTACACAAAGAGAATGCTGTTAATATGTTCTCCATCCAAGGACATGAGCTCTGGGTTGTTGTTCCAGTGGGATGTGTGCTGCAAGACTCAGCCAGAGCAGCCATCTGCTGCCAACTTTGGACCCTAGGGAATCTGCAAGAAGGAATGATTGTGTCCTTAATATCACATTTAATAACCTTAAATAAGGGTAGGTAGAGCCCAGCTTCTCTTATGAGATGACTCAGTTGGTACACAAGACATTTACTAAAGGAAGGAAGGAAAATAGGAAGGAAAGAAAGAGCTTTGTTCTCATTTATAGCTTTGTCATTCAGAAATTTTGAAGTGTAATGATATCATAATAATAATAATAATAACAACAACAACATTTGAAACTGTAATACAGAGATTTACTACAAAAGGGTGTTGAAATCCCGGTGGCAAGACAATGACTTAACTCTGATCATGAGAGAAAAATCAGTGGGGGCAAACAAAAGAAACAAACAAGATGGTGATTGGTAACCAGAGGAATTTAAGCTCCCCTCCTCCTGGTGACACTGAGAGACTCCCACAACTCCCTCAGCATCTGGAACTTATTTGACTGTGGGTGGAGGGAGACAAGTGACAGCTAGTAGCTTTCTGGAAAGATGGGATAGAAAAGCTCAGGGCCTGGCACAGCCAGAGAGCTGAAGAAGAAAAGAAATGACCATGAGACAGAAGCAGAACTGAGACTTCCTGGCTGCTTCTAGTATTCAGCACCTCCAATGGGGTCCCAGGAAAACAAAGTCTCCAAAAGGAGAAGAAATAGCATCAATGTTACTGGTAAGGTCAATGAGCTTTCCAGATGTAGATCACCCAGGGATTCTTAATATCTATATATGTGATAGCCACACAAAGCCTGTGTGTTAGACAGTATTTTTCTGTTTAAAAAAAACTGATGTAACTCTTGCGTACTGAGTCCCCCAGAAACTGACTCTGAGATGGAGGTTTGTCTGCGGGAAGTTTACTGGAGAGTGCCCAGGGATTCGATACCAGTAGAAGAGTGAAGGAAGTAAGACTGGGTAGAAGGAGGAGTTGGATTGCAGTGAAGTCACAACATGGGCCTCTCAGTCAGTCCTGCGGGGAACTCTGTCCTGCCTTGGAGCAAAGCAGGCTGAGCCTTCGTCCCTGGGCATGGACTCATCATTCCGTGTGAGCAAGGTGACTCCCTGGCTGAGGACAATATCAAAACAGCAGTTCATCTGAGGGCCATCAGCTGCCAATATTGCTAGCAGCTGAGGGTCTGATTGCCTCAATCCAGAAAGGAGGACTTGAGTGGCACACCACAGCATTCATTACAGCAAACCCTTTGCACTGGATCCACTCACTTTGCATAATAAGTTCTGAGAACTCCTCCAGTATCCCTGTTGGTGTCTTTTGCCAGGGAAATTTACAAGAGTAAAGTTACTCGGACAAACTACAGTCACCAGGCCCCCTGGTACTGCTCCTGGTCTGAAGGTTGCAACTGATATTCATCTCCCTCCTCTCCAGCCCATTTTCTTTTCCCTCACTCTCATCTCCATTTGCCATCAACATTGGCAAAGAGTTTCTGAGTCAATCACCAGGACCTCTAAACCCACAGAGTTTAGACTTGCTGGGACAAGAAGCATAAATACCACAAGTGGGTCACTGTGAGTGATGGTAAGCAGGGCTCAGAGCCACTCCTACTTCCTTCCCTTCGATTCCAGAACCATGTATTATGCCTAGAATAATTGTTGATTTACAGTGTATGCTGCATCTTAGAAGACGGCGCTCCATTTTTGCAAGGTGTCACCTCCAAAGTGGTAGCTCAGTTGTACTTCCAAAAGGCCATTTCATCACTCTGTCAAGCTGACAGCTTCTGTGTAGTGTGGTATGAAATGGGAAGAGGGGATCCCACGGTTATGTGCCACTGTTGCAGCTACTGTGTGTGAAATGGCTCCTGGGTCCCATAAAAATATTACACAGGATTCCATGTTTGCAGATCAAACACTGCGTGCCTTCAGGTGGTGGTACCAGCTGAAGCCTAAGGGCAGGAAAGGCAAACCTATACCCCAAATACGTATCCATTCCACTCAAAATGAATCACTGCCCCTTCCAGTGTAATCAACTTGTCATCAAGTGGCTGGTTGCTCTCCCAGAAGAATGGTGCTGTATTGGGGACAGCTTGGTATCTCTTGGTGACAAGTTGGACAGAGGGAGAAGTAAACAGTTACAACAAAGGCTCCCATCCGGAGCTCTGGGATGAGATGACCCTTCCTCTGAAGGCTTCCTTGTGCTTCCTCTGTGCTTCCTTGAGCAAGAGAGTCTGACCTCCCCCCACCCTCATCATTGGCCAGACATTAGATGGTGGCTGCTCCCAAGGCCAGTGGGCACAACCTTGGGCAAGGCAGCTTTCTTCAGCTGAGGGAGGGCAATTCTTGAAGAGATGCTCATCTGAGAGTTGTCAGCCAACTCCCCCTGCAGCTGGAGAAATGAGTGTCTCATTCTTGAGTGGGAGATCTAAGGAGGTGGTATACCACAGAATCCAGTACAATGACCAAATTGTAGGAGTTTCCGTTCTAAATTTCAGATTTTCTGAGGAGTTCTAGAATGCGGATGGGTTGGAGTTAGGATAGAGAATTGTGAGATATGTCACCTGCCAAATTTCATAATTGATTATCTGGGAAGATTAATTGAAAACTGCATCATAATATATGCAGTGGGTTTTTTTTTGTTGTTGTTGGTCCAGGCAAAAAAATTCCAAATGGATCAAGAACTACAAAGAAGTCTTTTTTCATAAAATAGTCACCATTTATGAGATTCTGCTTCCTTCCTTCAAAAATCTTTATTGTTGGGGCAATCTTTATTGTTGGTGGCTCAGTCGGTTAAGCGTCCGACTTCGGCTCAGGTCATGATATCACGGTTCGTGAGTTCAAGCCCCGCGTCGGGCTCTGTGCTGACAGCTCAGAGCCTGGAGCCTGCTTCCGATTCTGTGTCTCCCTCTCTCTCTGCCCCTCCCCATTCATGCTCTGTCTCTCTCTGTCTCAAAAATAAATAAACGTTAAAAAAAATTTTTTTTAAATCTTTATTGTTGTGTAGACAATGTTTACATAGTCTTAACAGGAAGTCGTTTGCATACTATTTTTGTTTTTCCTTTTCCATTAATACACATCATTCACAGATTTATTGTTTTTTATTAGCAATTCAATATTCTAACAATTTTAATATAGCAATGCTTTCATAATGACTTATTGCCTCTATTTGGGGCATTTGACTTATATCCAGTTTTCCACACTAGTAAGTCATACATATTTAAAAAATCATTTTTAAAATCTTTTTCTTTTTTCTTTCCCAAAGTAGGATTAACACGTATATCCCATGTTGCTTTTTAGGAGGGTTTTCTTAATTTGCAGTGATATCAGCAATGTTCAAATGCCTGTTTTCCCATTACTATGCTAACATTGGATCTTTCTCACTTGTACTTTTTTTTAAGTTTACTTATTTTTAAAATTTTTTTTAAAGTTTATTTATTTTGAAAGAGACAGAGAAAGGCAGGGAGGGGCAGAGAGAGGGAGAGAGAGAATCCAAGCAGGCTCCACACTGTCAGTGCAGAGCCTGATGTGGGGCTTGAACTCACAAACCATGAGACCATGACCTGAGCCGAAATCAAGAGCCAGCCGCTTAACCAACTGAGCCACCTTAGTACCCCTGAAATTTATTCATTTATTTTGAGAGAGAGAGAGAGAGAGAGAAGGTGCGGGGGGTGGGGGTGGGCAGAGAGAGAAAGAGAGAGAGAGAATCCCAAGTAGACTCCATGCTGTCAGTACAGACAGAGCTGGATGTGGGGCTCAATTCCACAACTCTGGAATCATGACCTGATCTGAAATCAAGAGTTAGATGCTGAACCAACTGAGCCACCCAGGCACCCCTCACTTGTACTTTTGATACAATGAATTGTCACCTCATCATTGTTTTAAATTCAGCTTCCTTCCTTATTACTGAGGCTGGGAATTTTCCCAGGTGTTTATTTACTTTTAAAATTTTTTATTATTTATATCTTTTGGCTATTTATCTTTCCCTAAAAGGGTACTGAGTTTTTATATTTCTGTCAGTCCCTTATATATTACAGATAATAAACTTTATTTGACATTTCTTTTCAGTGGTTTCTCATTCTGTTGCTCTTTGTCTTGAATTCACTTTTTAATTAAATAGTTGGCTTTGTGTTTTACAGCATAAAAACCACACTGACCTTGCCAGTAATGATTTCTTTAAGAGTTTCAATATGCCAACATTGATACTTTGTTTTCTTTTAGGAAAGAAGTATTATTGGATTGTCTTCTGTATTTTATGATACATTTTTGAAATTTTTATCTTCAAATGAAAATAGATTTCAGTTTAATTGTTAAACTCCTCCATATCTATTGTGGCAAAATATAGTGGGTTATATATTTCTAGTCTTTTAATAGATTTATATTCTTTTAAATAATATCTAGTTTCTCCCCTATGGCTTGACAGGG
Organism: Lynx canadensis; assembly: GCF_007474595.2. Taxonomy (NCBI): domain Eukaryota; kingdom Metazoa; phylum Chordata; class Mammalia; order Carnivora; family Felidae; genus Lynx; species Lynx canadensis. The sequence continues at coordinate 70,924,867 of NC_044312.2, forward strand.
ATTCATTTATTTGTTGCTTATTTCAACAAATTTTTCATGTATTAATTTATTGTGTGGATTTGAATTTATTTCTCAAATTTCTAATTTGGTCAATTGGTCTACTTTTTAAAAAATATTTATTTATTTATAAAGTTTATTTCTTTATTTTGAGAGACAGGGAGAGAGCAAGTGGGGTTGGGGGGGAAGCAGAGAGAGGGAGAGACAGACTCCTAAACAGGCTCCACAATGTCAGCACAGACACAGGGCTGGAACTCACAAACCGTGAGATCATGACTTGAACCAAAATTAAAAGTAAAATGCCTAACCGACTCAGCCATCCAGGCACCCCAATGTTTATTTTGAGAGAGAAGAGGAGGAAGGGATAGAGAGAGAGGGAGAGGGAGAATCCCAAGCAGGCTCCACACAGATGCCCCTCAATCTGTCTACATTTTTTAAAAATCCAGTATTATAAGACTCTTCCCTCATATTTCCCCCTAAGAAGGAAAGTAATTTTGGTTCTAAAATATACACATAATGGGGTGCCTGGGTGGCTCAGTCGGTTAAGCATCTGACTTGGGCTCAGGTCATGATCTCATGGTTCATGATTTCAAGCTCCACATTGGGCTCTGTGCTGTCAGCGTGGAGCCTACTTTGGATCCTCTGTCTCCCTCTCTCTCTGCTCCTCCCCCACTCGTATTCTCTCTCCCTCTCTCTCTCTCTCTCTCAAAAATAAATAAACATTAAAAAAATAATAAAATATACACATAGGACCATAGGCATATGCATATGAATATGGAGACATAAAAATAGTCTGAAAGGTTAACATTGGAGGGTTGGATTACAGATGAACTATATACATTTCTTGTCATTTATCTATAAATTCTAATATACATTACATTAAAATTAACATATCACTTTATTGCTTAAAAAAGGAGAAACTCTTCAAACAAAATTAAGAAAACAAAAATATTCATTATGAAATAAAAGGCAATTATTAGGAAAATAAGAAGAAAGGGTGGGTTGGGGAATATGTCACATTGGGGGCAAACTCAGACAAATGGTAATTCCTCTCAAGTCCTTTATGTGACTATCCTCGACCACTATGCAGACCACTGTGTAAGCACATCTCTGATAGCTGCCCCTGACATTTCAGAAGTGTCTTCCATCCCCTGTTCCAGCCTGTCTCAGTCCTATTTCTGGATTCTACTACTTGTGACTGCAACTGTACCTGCCATTGGTGTTTGACCCAGTTGGTTACCACAGTGATTACCACTCACTGATTCCTTTCTAGATTTCTGATATCAGATTTTGTGCTGTGTTGGGGCAACTGCTCAAATCTCTTTGTTTTCCTTCCTCAATCATCAACCCTCTTCACCCCCATACTTCCCATCCATCCCCAGCGCTACCAACTTCTGGACTGTCTTGTTCTCAGCTGCACCAGATCATTTGGGCTGACAAATCATCTACTCAAGATAGCCATGCCCTGAACGTGGGTTTTGTTTTTTTTTTTGGATCAGAAATGGATACCTGCCCACAAGAGAAACAGGTTGTGATTTCTGCACTCTGGCTCAAAACAACCAAACCAAGCTCAGCACTAGAGCTGGCCATGTAGCAATCAGAGTCCAGTCAGGAGAAGAGGAGCCACTGTAGACATGTTAAACGGAAGGGATTTAATTCAGGGAATTTGTTACACAGCAGTTGGAAAGCTGGAAAAGCAGCAAAAGGGGAAGCTAGGAAAACCAGAGATTTATATTTCAGGAAATAGCTACTGCCTCCCACACTAGCAGAACAAAAGGGAAGACGTGGCATGAACATCCTCCAGGGCTGCTGCTGCTTCAGGAGCTGGAACTTCGTGGACTGTGATATGGCCTAACCAGTGCCCAGAGCTGGGGGATCAGGGAGGCACCAAGAAGGGTCCTTCAGATGTGGAGAGAGTTGCCTTGGTCCGTGGTTTTAGTGCACCAAGGTCCTACTATTCTGCTTCCATCCTCAGTGAGGTGAAATTACTTGACAGAGTCTTAAAATAAGCTTCATTTTACTTGAGCTACCTTGTCTCACAAACAAACCCTCCCGAGACACCCACTGTGGTCGTCAGCCTTGGCCTCTTCCCGCATGTTCTCCTTCACCATGCTGATTCAGAACAGACCCGTCAACTGGGAGTTGAACTGCCCGAGAGTTCTGATCATGGCTGGTCTGTGATATCACAGTGTTTTTAAATGCAGGAAAGGGAAGTTCTGAAACATGATCTTTTTTCCTCCCAGAACACTAACCTTTTTGTATGCTTCTTTTCAGGTGCATTGTACCATTGTTTTGTATTTTATAGTTATAAAACTCTTAATGCTCCATTAATTAGCATTGCATAAAGTCTGTCAACAGGAAGCGTTACCTTCACATTTGTTTAGTCTCTCCAGTTATGAGCAAGGTTAACTCCCCATCTTGTCTGATTTCCTTTTACTGTGTCATTAAGGTTTTGGGGTTTTCTTTATGGTTTGTGTTAGGCAGACATTAAAAGTTTAAGTGGGGATTCAAGGTCTTGGTTGTGAATGGATTGCTTTTTTCATGCTTTCATTTTTGGCTATTGATTGTAACAACTACATATTTTCAAATCTGTTTATGTTCCCTGCTGACCACTTGAGGAAATGAGGAATTGTCCAGTGTGAGAAGGGGTGCAGAGCAGAGATGGATTTGTGTCACATTCACATGTTCCGTGTCTCTTGTGGACAATGTTTGAGTAATGCATAGCCTTTGTGAACATTGGGGCGTGTCCCTTCCCCCTTTTTCCCTGGGAATGAGCCAAGTTAATTGACCTGTGCTAGGACCAAATCCATGTCCTTAAACCCTCTGAGGGCACAGGCAGTACAGATGTTTGCTTTCAGGAGCCCTCATTTCTAATAATTAGAGCTACCTCGGCCACTTTGGGAAATATTAATTTCTATGATATAAAAGACTGAAATGACTAATTATTTGGAGATTGATTGCAGGTTTTCAGGCAATGGATTAAAGGTTGGTCTAAACAATGTCTTAAAAATATGGTGTACTTTGAAAATTGCTCATGTAATATGTGTCCACTATACAAAAATAAGAAAATGCCCATAAGTTAAAAAGAAAGAAAGAAAGAAAGAAAGAAAGAAAGAAAGAAAGAAAGAAAAAAGAAGGAAAGAATGCTCACAATCCTACTACTAAGAGAAGACTACTGTTATTTTGGTGTCTTTTCTTCCAAATACTTCCCTGTGTCTGATGTACATGATTACACAAATAAATATGCATACTTGTGGGACTTTCAGTCTCCATAATCATGCAAACCATTTCCTACAATCAATCCCCTCTTACATACCTGTATCTATCTATCTATATCAATATTCACATCTGTATCTACAACCCTGTTCTTGTTTCTCTGGAGAGCCCTAACTAATACACTCAGTTTCCCCATTGGTAACATCTTGCAAAACTATAGTACAGTATCACAAACAGGATATTGATATTGATATGAACATTCCATCACCACAAGAATCCCCATGCTGCCCTTTTATTTATTTATTTTTTAAATGTTTCATTATTAATTTTTGAGACACAGAGAGAGAGAGAGACAGAGCGTGAGTGGAGGAGGGGCAGAGAGAGAGGGAGACACAAAATCCCAAGCAGGCTCCAGGCTCCGAGCTGTCAGCACAGAGCCCGATGTGGGGCTTGAACCCAGGAACCTCAAGGTTATGATCTGAGCCAAAGTTGGAAGCTTAACCAGCTGAGCCACCCAGGCACCCCTCCCATGCTGCCCTTTTATAAGGCAACTCTGTCCCATTCTCCTCACCTCTACTGAGTCTGTTATCCCTGGCAGCCATCAATTTGTTCTTCATTTCTGTAATTTTGTTATAGAATTTCAAGAATGCTCTATAAATAGAATCACACAATATGTACTTTTCTTGGTTTTTTTCCCACATAACATAATTCTTTTTTTAACTTCTCAAAATTCATAATTTTTTCACTTTGTGTAATTTCACATAGTATGCAAAATGTAGCATGTATCAATAATGTGTTTTTGTTTTTTGTTTTTTTATTATTGCTGAGTATTCCATGGGGTGGATATACCTGATTTGTTTAGCCGTTCACCCACTAAAGTACATCTGGGTTGTTTCCAGCTTTTGGCTATTATAAATAAAGCTGCTATAAACATTCATGTAAAGATTTTTGTGTGAACGGAAGTCTCCGTTTATCTGGGATAAACACCCAGGAGTGCAGTTGCTGGGTTGTATGGGGTTGGATGTTTAGTGTTTTTTTTAATTTTTTAATTTTTTAATTTTTTTAAATGTTTACTTCTTTTTGAGAGAGAGAGAGAGCGGGGGAGGGGCAGAGTGAGAGGGAGACACAGAATCTGAAGCAGGCTCCAGGCTGAGCTGTCAGCACAGAGCCCGACATGGAGCTCAAACTCACAAACTGCCAGATCATGACCTGAGCTGAAGTTGGACGTTTAACCGACCGAGCCACCCAGGTGCCCCATGGATGTTTAGTGTTTTTTTAAAACTACCAAACTTTTCCAGAGTGGCTGTACCATTTTACAGTCCCACCCGCAGTGGGACCAGCAAGCGATCTGGTTTCTCTGCATCTTCAACAGCATTTGGTGTTACTTTTTATTTTAGCCATCCTAATAGGTATGAATTTCTGTAATAGTTATAGTGCTACTCAAGTGATCTATTCCACATTGGGCGAGTTTGGTTGGTTTGTGTTTTTCAAGGAATCAGTCCATTTAATCTAAATTGTCAAATTTATGTGTGTAGAGTTGTTCATAGTATTGTTTTAAAAAAAAAACTGATTTATCTTGCCATTTGCAACAGTATGGATGGAGCTAGAGGGTATTAAGCATAGTAAGTCGGTCAGAGAAAGACCAATACCATATAATTTCACTCATATGTGGAATTTAAGAAACAAAACAAATGAGCAAAGGGAAAAAGAAAGAGAGAGATTAACCAGGAAACAGTTCCTTAACTATAGAAACAAACTGATGGTTACAGAGGGGAGGTAGGTGGGGGGATGGGTGAAATAGGTGATGGGGATTAAGGAGGGCACTTGTGATGAGCACCAGGTGTTATATGGAAGTGTTGAATCACTATGTTGTACACCTGAAACTAATATTATACTGTATGTTAACTAACTGGAATTTAAATAGAAACTTAAAAAAAATCATTGATTTCTGCTATTTATTATTTCTTTTGCTTTGGGTTCATTTTGTTCTTTTTCTAGTTTCTTCAACGGAAGCTTAGATGATTGATCTGAGATTTTTCCTCTTTTCTAATACGTGCACTTAGTGTTATAAATTTCCCTGAAAGAGATCTTCTATATTGCATGGAGAAACCTTAGTGTACCTGCCACGTATATAGCTCCCTACCGAGGAATTCAATTTAATTCAGCAAATATTTATGGAGTGCTTGGGCCAGGCACTATTCTAAATCCTCAGTATACATCAGGGAACAAAGCAGACAAAGATCTCTATCTTTGTGGAACTTACATTCTAGCTGGGGGAGACATGCAATAAATAGCATGCATAATTTAGATAGTATGTTAGAAAGCGGTAAGTAGAGGAACAAAAAGTACTGTAGGAGAAGAGGAATGGATATGGGGAACTATAGTGTTTAATACTATAGTACTTACAGTACTGCATTTGATACTACAGGTGTAGTATTGAATAGGTTGGTCAGGCAGGCCTTGTGGAGAAGTAAAGATCTAAAGGAGTCGGTCAAGCCAGTATCTGGGGGGTATGCTTCAGACAGGTGGGGCGGCGAGAGCAAAGGCCCTGTGATGGGAGCATGCCTGGATGATCTGAGGAAAAGCAAGGCAGACAGTGTGGCTGGAGCAGAGTGAGCAAGACAGAAAGTGGTAAAAATGAAGTCAGATTATAATGGGGGCCAGGTATTTAGGTCTTGCTCTGAGTGAAATTCACATTGCAATATGTGAAGCAAAGGAATGACATGACCTGGTTTGGGTGTTCAAGGAATCACTCTGGGTGCTATGTGAGGAATAGAGTACAGAGAAGCAGGTGACCTCATGGCAGGTGAGAGGCAGTGTGGCTTGGAACAGGTAGCAGCAGCAGGCATGGTGAGAAGTGATTACATTCTAAATACATCTCCAGAGTAGAGTTAATAGGTGTTCTTCATAGATTGGACTCGGGGTGTTCAAAAAACATAGACAGCTGTTGCAGCAATTTCTTGCTTGACATGTCTCCAAAGGCAAGGGAAATAAAAGCAAAAATGAACTATTGGGACCTCATCAAGACAAAAACTTCTGCACTACAAAGGAAACAATCAACAAAACTAAAAGGCAACTGACAGAATGGGAAATATATTTGCAAAGGACATATCAATAAAGGGCATATCAGATAAAGGGTTGGCATCCAAAATCTATAAAGAACTTACCGAACTCAACACCCAAAAACAAATAATCCAGTGAAGAAATGGGTAGAAGACATGAATAGACACTTTTCCAAAGAAGACATCAGATGGCTAACAGGCACATGAAAAGATGCTCAACATCACTCATCATCAGGGAAATACAAATCAAAACCACACTGAGATACCACCTCGCACCAGTCAGGGTGGCTAAAATTAACAACTCAGGAAACAACAGATGCTGGAGAGGATGTGGAGAAATGGGAACCCTATTGTCCTGTTGGTGGGAATGCAAACTGGTGCAGCCGCTCTGGAAAACAGTGTGGCAGTTCCTCAAAAACTTAAAAATAGAACTACCCTACGACCCAGTGATAGCACTACTAGGAATTTATCCAAAGGATACAGGAGTGCTGATTCATAGGGGCACATGCACCCCAACGTTTATAGCAGTGCTTTCAACAATAGCCAAACATGGAAAGAGCCTAAATATCCATCAACTGATGAATGGATAAAGATGTGGTTTATGTATACAATGGAATACTACTTGACAATGAGAAAGAAGGAGATCATGCCATTTGCAGCAATGTGGATGGAACCAGAGGCTATTATGCTAAGTGAAGTAAGTCAGTCAGAGAAAGACAGATATTATATGTTTTCACTCATATGTGGAACTTGAGAAACTTAACAGAAGACCATGGGGAAAGGGAGGAGAAAAAAAGTTACAGAGAGGGAGGGAGGCAAACAACGAGAGGCTCTTAAATACAGAGAACAAACTAGGGTTGATGGGGGTGGCGGGGGAGAGAGGAAATAGGTGATGGGCATTGAGGAGAGCGCTTGTTGGGATGAGCACTGGGTATTGTATGTAAGCAATGAATCACGGGAATATGCCCCCAAAACCAAGAGCACACTGTATATCCTGTATGTTAGCCAACTTGATAATAAATTATATTTTAAAAAAAAAAACCACAGGCATCTGGATAACCACCTTGATATCAATCCATAAACATAGGTGACCACATTCCATACCTGCCCCCCTCCCACCTCTACAACCCTGCTTGCGGCTTATTGGACAATGGGAGGCACTTACCTAGGAGCAGCTGATCCATAGGCTGGACATGAGCCTATAGAGTATCCTGGCATGGAAGTTTCACTCAAGAAGGTGGCAATTAACTGTGCCAATGATTTTCTCTTTCAGGAATCAGAACTGGAGAAATAAGAAAAGATGATCAGTGAAAGCAGAAGCTGAAAGACACAGAGAGAAGGCAGTATTCAGATTTCATGAGTAAGCAGAAGCAATGAATACACAAGAGCTCTGAGCAAACAAAAGCCTTAGGAGGTAGCAAAAAAGATATACAAAGTGACAAAGGAAGTGATAGACCATAACTAAGAGAGTATCAAATTCTCAGGAGAAAGTCAATGGCCTGGGTCACGGGCCAACCCTGAAGCCAGAGATACAGTCACCTCCTGTGTTACCGGAGGTGGGGGAATAGTACTAGACAGGCAAAGAGTACAGGTGTGCCCCAGCCATGTAAAGTCAGGCTGGAATCAGCTCTGTAAGAGCCAGAACTACATTTGAGCCAAAATTCTGAGGGTACAAGGAAGCCAGAGAGAGGAGCGGAAAGCTGTCTACCAAGAGAAGCAGAAAGTGTAGCAGGTGCTCAGAGAGAAGCAGGGATGGCAGATGGTACGGCCACAAGACACAGCACTGCATCTCACCTACCTGTTTCAGTCCCATCCTGGGGTGTCCTGGCTGTGCTGACCGCTGCACGTTAGAGCCCCCAGAGCGTGTCCTTTGTAAAAGTTTGAAATACCTCCTTCCTGCTTGCATTAGTGGGAGTCGTTTTTGGTTAATGCTCCAGGGATAAAAATGGTACGTTTGGCTGGAAATTTCTTGGTGCCTACTTATCCGTCTGGATTGAGCATGGCAGACAAGGTATAAAACGTGAAGATGCAAATATATGTGATAAAGAACTAGCTGGAGGGGTGCTTGGGTGGCTCAGTCGGTTAAGCGTCTGACTCGATGTCAGCTCAGGTCATGATCTCACAGTTTGTGAGTTCGAGTCCCACATCAGGCTCTGTGCTGACAGTGTGGAGCCTGCATGAGATTCTGTCTCTCTCCCTCTTTCTCTGCCCCTTCCCTCCTCTCTCTCTCTCTCTCCCTCTCTCTCTCTATCTCTATCTCTCAAAAAAAATAAATGAAAAGTTGAAAAAAAAAACTAGCTGGAACCATGTGAAGCATTTTACATACCTTCTCTCATTTAATCTGTAGGGTCAGGGAGGTAGCATTATGGCTCACAGGGAGGCTCAAAGAGGGTAAGTACGGTCCATCTTCATTATTCACTTAATCTGTATTTGCAAATTTGCCTACTCACTAAAATTTATTTGTAAGCCTAAATCAATACCCCCAGTGCTTTCGCAGTATTTACAGACATGTGCAGCGTGGTGAAAAAATTGAATTGTTCAGCGTGCATGTTCCCAGCTAACCTAAAAAAAGCAACACTCTGAAACCTTTCTGTTTCAGCTCTCACACTGTAAACAAGTTTCCGTTTTGCAAGTGTATTTAGTGCTACATTTTTCACGTTTTGTGCTGTTTGTTGATGACTTCACTGTTTAAAATGGCCTCAGTTGTAATGTTGAAGTGCTGTCTGGCGTTCCTAAGCCCACGAAGGCCGTGACGTGCCTTACGCTGAAAATATGTGTCAGATAAGCTTTGTTTAGGCAAGAGTTATAGTGCTGTTGGCTGTGAGGTGAGTCAATAATATACATTAAATGTTCTGTCTTTAAACAGAAACTTACATAGCACGAAAGCTATACATTGATTGGCTGATGAAAATGTCATGACTGGAGGCCCACAGGAATCTACCCCTGTATTTCCCCTAGGAGTATTAATAGTTCAGTATTTGCTAATTCAGTGTTTGTAGAGACTTCACAGAGCGTAACTACTATGAAAAACAAGAATCCACTGTCACACGTGCAGGATCGGACAGTCTGTAGAACAGTGGATGCCTAGCTCCAAAGCCTCCTCTCTCTGATTCTGGACACCTTGTGCTCATTCCATTCCACCATGCCATGCTTCAGAAGAGAAAGAAAGACTTCTATGCACAGCTTCCAGTGCTCCTTCCACTGTGCAATGCCACCTTCTCTAGAACTTGTTGCCTAGTTGGGAAATGAGCAGGTAGGAAACAACTGTGGAAAACGTAGTGGAATCTATGTTAGGGCTGGGAGAGTAATGTGTAGCAGTTAGTCACCACTTATCTCTTAAGTATATGTGGCAGGTTTTGCTCATCTACCACAGCCCTTTTCCTGCTTCAGCCCTGATGGGGTTTCACAGTCCTTCTCAAGATAGGATTCCAGGCAACCACTACCAGTTGATCAGAATTGGCATCCAATGTGAAACTTTTATGTTCCCTGCATGACAACCTGCACCCTTGAAGATTAAGCACGCACTTGGAGGGTCTGAGTTGCCAGACTTAAGGAACTTTAGAGGTAAAACAAATGTGTCAGTCTGTTTCAAAGCCTAGACCTTCTGGTTTCTCTGCGAGTCCAGTTAATTGCCTTCGCAAAGGCTTTCTGGGTTCCTTTACATAAGACTTTGATCCTGAAAGATTCATCTGGATGGGAACATCTTCCTTGGTCATCTCTGAATCATCTGTGACTGGAGCACTGTCTAGCATAGAGTTGGTGCTCAGTGATATTTGTTGGATGAAGGCTTGGGGACCTAGACTGACACCTATCTTCCCCAGGGAGAAAGAGTTCTGATGTAGGCCAGTGACAGTATGGAATCCTTAAGGGCACAAAGCAGGGCAGGCACAGCAGGGGGTGGGATTTTCAGGGCAAGCCATCAAGAAATTGTAAATGAAACTGACTTGGAGCTACATTCTGTTGAATCTCTCTGCCTCTTTTTTTTTTTCACTTCTCTTCATGTTTTCTCCTATGGCTTACCTCTTTACTTCTGGTAAGATGGATCTCAGAATCCCCAGCAGGACTAGGCTATAGGCATACAGGGAAAAGGAAGCATGAGCTGGTAGCTAGTTTTGGCCCTGAACTAAAGGACCCCAGCTTTCAGTTTCTAGAGCTGCTGGGCACCAGTTCTGCCCTTTCTCACAAAGGACTCAGGACGTTTACCACTGCATCAGCATAGCCCAGTCCCTCTCTTCCTCTGCCCTATTTCCTTTCCCCTTCTTTCCTCCATTAGTCATGACAAGTGGGGTTTGATAAGAAATAAGGAAGAGGTGATGGGAAGTCAGGCCATGAAGAGATGGATATATGTGGCTGGGAGAGCCTAAAAAGAGAATGGCATGTAGAGCACCAATATAGCATGGTGGTTAGGACTGAAAAAATGTTGTTAGGTTTCTGGACCATGTTTGTTATTTTAGTCACAACAAGTAATGTTCAGTCAAAACCTCTGCCCTGGTATTGGGAGAGCTAGAGAAAACTGGAGCTTTCCAATCTGCAGCTAATTCTGGGGAAGTAGTGTGGTACTTACAGCCATGGGATACAACACATGGGCTTTGGAGTAAGATTGAGCTGGGTTACCACTTGGCTAGCTCTGTACTGTGGGGCAGGTTCCTTAATCACTCTGGATTTTAGTTCTTTCATCTGTAAGTTGAAGATAATAATAGTACGTACTTTATGGGATCATAATGACTAAAAGAAATGAGGTTTACAAAGTTTCGTAAAGTGTTCTTAGGAAACTCAAATGGTATCGTTATCATTACTAACATGATCATCTTGTGTTATTTACTTACACGTGGTGAGGTATTTCCTTTTTTTCTCAGCTCTGAGGATGGAAGCAAAATAGACTTGAGTTTTGAGTTTCTGAGAATTCATAAGAGGAAGACAGACACTCAGACAGTCTGTCTGAGAAGCAATTCTGATAGTTTAAGTGTCAGGAAGCCCACAGAATTCCCCAGCAGTGACTATAATGGGGACTCTAGCGACCATTAGTTCTCAGGATCATAGTGTGACTGACTAGGAAAAACAGAAAAGTCTTACTTTGGGCAAGTTTGCCCACACTGCCTGCTACCCTTTCTCTACAGGCTTGGATAGTAAGGGGTGGCCATCACCAGTTTAACCAAGAAATGAAACAATTAGCCAAAGAGCTGGCTATTAAGCTACTGTAAGCCCTGACACATTTGGCTTTACCTCCCCAGTCTCTGTGACATTTACTTTGCCACAGCTGGGCTCACTGATGCATACTCCCCCTGGCCCCCAGGTTTTGCCCATCACCCATTGTGTTAGTTTTAATGCTGCTGTTACAAATGATCAAGACCTTGGTTGCTTCAACAACACAAATATATCATCTTATAGTTCTGGAGGGGTGCCTGCGTGGCTCAGCTGGTTAAGCATCTGACTCTTGGTTTTGACTCAGGTCATGATCTCATGGTTTTGTGAGTTCAAGCTCCACATTGGGCTCTGTGCTGGCAGCTTAGGATTCTCTCTCCTTCTCTGCCCTTCCCCCACTTCACTGTCTGTCTCTCTCTCTCTCAAAATAAATAAATAAATAAACTTTATTTTTAAAAAATGATCTTATAGTTCTAGAGATCAGAAGGGCAAAATCAGCCTCACTGGGCTAAAATCAAGGTACTGGGGGATGCCTGGGTGGCTCAGTCCGTTAAGCGTCTGACTTTGGCTCAGGTCATGATCTCGTAGTTCACGAGTTTGAGCCCCACCCCACATCATGCTCTGGGCTGACAGCTCAGAGTCTGGAGCGTGCTTTGGATTCTGTGTCCCTCTCTCTCTCTGCCCCTCCCCCACTTGTACTCTGTCTCTCTCGCTCTCAAGAATAAATAAAACATTTAAAAAATTTTTTAATAAAAAAATAAAATAAAATAAAATAAAATAAAATAAAATAAAATAAAATAAAATAAAATAAAGGTTTTGGTAGGTAAAATCAAGTGTTGCTTTCTAGAAGCCCTAGAGGGGACAATCTGTTTCCTTACTTTTCCAGCGTCTGGAGGCCATCTACATTTCTTGGCTCATGGTCCCCTTCCATTTTCAAAGCCAGCAATGGCAGGCATCGAGTCACCTCCACCGGCTTATCACATTTCCTTGTGACTTTTCTGCTTCCTTCTTCCATATTTAAGGACTCTTATGATTACAAAGGGCACACCTGAATAATCCAAGATAATCTCCTTATTTTAAAGTCAGCTGAAGGGCACCTGGGTGGCTCAGTCAGTTGGGCGTCGGATTTCGGTTCAGGTCATGATCTCACCGTTCCTGAGCTCGAGCCCCATTGTCGGGCTCTGTGCTAACAGCTCAGAGCCTGGAGCCTGTTTTAGATTCCGTGTCTCCCTCTCTCTCTCTGCGCCTTCCCCTCTCGCACTTTGTCTGTCTGTCTCTCTCTCAAAAATAAACATTAAAAAAAATTTTTTTAAGTCAGCTGATTAGTAACCTTAATTTCATTTGTAACTCTTGCCATCGTTCCACAATCTCCCTTGCCATGTAAGGTAACATATTCATAGGCTCTAGAGATAGGATGTGCATATCTTTGGGCGCCCTTGTTCCACCTTCAACAACTATTATCTGTTATGCCCTGCTCTCTGCTTCTAAACCAGGATTTAGAATTTAGTAAACTCCCTCGGATACCAGGCCTGAGCCATCCGCTTGGTGAATGGTGTCCTTGAATCCCATGCTGGAGGAGCTGGTCTCTGGCCTCACTGGCTCCCTTCCCTTCACTTGACCTTTATATTGAGGATCAAGTGACCTAAGGTGTTGTATACTGAGCCTGCGAGTACTCTGGTTTCCCTGCCCAAACTGGTGGGCAGGGGAAACTTTTCTTTATTTCTTCAACAATATTCAGATTTTTTATTGTGATAGCTGGCTAATAGATCCACTTTTTCTTTGATGAATATTTTCAAACATAAGAAGCTTATCTGTCCATTTTATGTCACAGCCTTATCTGATAGTACTTTCCTTAACTCAATTAATGCCCGAGGACAGTTTATACAAACTACAATAATCATTAGCTACCAGTGCCTAAAACTACCCGCAGGCGCCTGTACTTTTTAAGATATGTACATAAAGGCATGCTCATACCTTCTCAGACACATGCACGAAGGCACACTCATCTACACACACAGTGGTCAGTGCAGTGGGAAAAAGATCTTAAACATCTGTTAAGACATGCTAGATGTCTACAGAGTCATGTATGGAAGTGTTGAATTACTATACTGTACACCTGAAACTAATATAACACTGTATGTTAACTAACTGGAATCAAAATAAAAACTTTAAAAAAAAAAAAAAAAGATGTGTTAGATGTCATCTTACCCTAAGGGGAAGAAAACGTTTATTGAGAACCTGCTTTGGTGTTGGAAACTATATATTCTTAAACTTACTTTAATTCTCCTTACAATGCAGGAAAACAACTTTTATAATTGCCCTTTCACAAATGGGAAAATTGTGGGGGGCCTGGGAGGCTCAGTCGGTTAAGCATGTGACTCTTGATATCAGTTCAGGTCATGATCTCACAGTCATGGGATCAAGCCCCATGTCATGCTGTGCACTGATGGCAGCAAGCCTGCTTGGGATTCTCTTTCTCCTTCTTTCTCTGCCCCTCTCTGCTCACGTATGCCTGCACTCTCTCTCAAAAGAAATTAATAAACATTAAAAAAAAAATTGGGAAAATTGTGACCCACAAATCACACAGCTAGTAAGATCTCAACCTTTCACTCCTGGACTGTTTCTAAAACCTTTTTCTTTCCCCTTTACCTGACCAGCCCTTAAAGCGAGGGATGGGAATGTCGAAACTGATATTACTGGAGTGAGCCCTAGAGTTTTATTGAGGTACCCAGGGACTCCTCACATGGGGGGTGAAGGTGCTAGGTAAGAGGCAAGCCCAGTGGGCTGGGCAGTGGGCTCATTCCCACCTTCAATGAGGCCAGCTCTGCTATTATTCGTTCCACATATTGGGATGCAATGTAATATTTCAACAGAAAAAAAGATGGGGTGCAGTTCTGCTACAATAGTCTCTTGAAGGCCATTAGACTAGAATATGGCCACCGTATCTCTGGGACTGTGGAAATCCGTCCTAATTGTCCCCAATTAATTAACCAGTTCTTCCAATGCCTTGGTTATTCTCTGAATGTGATCAGGGGCTTTGCTGTCTAGAATGAATGAGATCACCTCAAGTTAGTGACTGATGCAAGAATTATTAAGGTAGAGAAGAAGCAAGATTCTCCAGGCACTTTGCTGCACCACACACAGAATATAAGCTGAGGGCAGAAGGGAAGTCAGATTCATGTTAGAGAGAGTGCTGATCAGGCCCTAGACAGTGGAAGATTCTACAGAAAAGGAAACCCTGACGGTGATGGTGAATGGGGTATGAGGAGGTACACAGATATTTTGAAAATTGTCCCTTTTAGGGACTATATGCAGTTTGGATATTGATATGGTCCCTTCTGAGAGTCTGCCTTGCCATACCACTGATTGGCTTGTAGTGAGTCAATATAAGACTCTCAAAGCAAGTACAGTCCCATTAGAGTATCACTTATTTAAATCTGTAAAGGAGATAACAACTTTGAAAATTTTAAGTCAGCACCTCCTAGGCTACCATGTCTGGGTGAGTCACTATCTTAAAGAAGACAATCATATGTGGAATATAAGAAACAAAACAAATGAGCAAAGGGGAAAAAAGAGAGAGAGAAAGAGAGACAAACCAGACTCTTAACTATAGAGAACAAACTTATGGTCACCAGAGGGGAGGTAGGAGAGGGGATGGGTGAAATAGGTGATGTAAGGAGTATGCTTGTGGTGACCAGCACCAGGTGATGTAGTCACTGAAAGTGACTGAATCACTATATTGTACACCTGAAGTAATATTACACTGTGTGTTAACTAACTGGAATTTAAATAAAAACTTAAAAAAAAAAGACAAAAGATAAAATGAAAGCTACATTTTCTCTTCATTCAGGGTATACTCTTACCCTTGCTTCCCTGAGTTACTTCTTGGTAATCCCTCAATGAAGAATATTAAAAATAGTCAACATTAATTGATGAAGCTCTTGAATCTTTACAAGCACTTGAATCTTTAACAGAGCTTCAAACTGTCCTCCCAAATCCACCTTGCCCCTCTCCCATAGTAATAGGGTTCCCAAGTTTTAGCTGTGCCCAAGCCTACCTGGAATGTCCCAGCCTCCCTTACAGCTAGGTGTGACCGTGTGACTAAGCTCTTGTCAATGAAATACAAGCAAAAGTGTTATATGGCAGCTTCTAGCAAGTTTCCTCAAAAGATAAATGGTACATGCCTTTTGTCTCTTCTTCATGCTTTCCCCCATCCTGCTTCCTGGAACACAGAGGCGATGGTTGTCTCTCTAGTTACCATCTTGGACCGTGAGGGCGGGGCCCACACTGGGGAATGAAGAGCAATGAGCTGAACCTGGGTCCCTGAGGAGATTGTAAAGAAACTCTGTATTTTCTAACTCAGGACTTTGATTCGAAGGAGAAATCAAATATTGTTTAAATCACTTATATTGTATTTCTGTTTCTCACAGCCAATATTAATACAAAATGATACACTATGTACTAGGTGCTATATTATTCCAGTTTTGCAAATGAGAAAACTGTGGCTTAACCAAATGAAATCATTTGCCAAGGTCACCCAACTAGTAGATGAAGGAATTAGAGTCTGAATCACAGTTTTTGCCAAAGCCCAAATGAGAAGCTCTCCTCATTGTTTACTCTCAGACCATGAGGGCGATAGTCTCTAAACTTCTCTGGTTGGCAAGAGCCTTTAAAGAAAAGCCCCTGACAGTGTCTGGTCATGAGACTACAGTCTTCAACTTGCCCCTCCATCATCTCTTTCAAAAATAAAATTCACAAGCCACAAGGGTCATGGTGAGACTCAATTGAGTATCATCTTGTGAGTTCTGGGATGTCACAGCATCCACCAGGGGTCTGATTTGCATGAAGACTTTTAGGCCTTCTGGGAGAAATGGTATAGAGAACCATGGGAACTAATGACTGGGACCCTAAGGATATGGTTGACACCCTTGAACAGAGAGGGCATGATGAATTAGGCCATAAACCTAGGAGGAGGGCAGATGCCTGATGGTGGAAAATCAGAGGACTATCTTTTTTTTTTTTTTTTGTATTTATTTAAGATTTTTTTTAAAGTAATCTCTACACCCAACGTGGGCCTAGAACTTACAACCTCAAGATCAAGAGTCCCATGCTCCACTGAGTGAGCCAGCCAAGAGCCCAAGAGGACTATCTTTAGGTGAGAGTGGGGTGGAGCTGGGCAGTTGAAGTGCATATCCATCTTGCTATGGGCCCAAATAAGATAGGTGAGGGAGGCTGAGTTAGGTGGTGTCACCAAGTGAGTCCCAGACCAAATCAAACCTTAGTTCATGAAAACAGCTTCATGGTTATATGAGCCCAAATGTACTTGTTTAGATGCCAGATAATCTAAGATTTGTTGGAAATGCTTTCACTTTTTAGAGGAGCAATTTCATTCCATTTTAGGGTTAGAGAGGGCCATGGTATGATTAAATAGAGCTAACACTGATATGGTGATCAAGGTTGGGCGACAGAGGAGGCAAATTGGCAACATCAGCAGAAGTAACGGAAAGGGAGAAATGGACCCTCTTCCCCTTGACTACACACATCTCCATCAAGGGGAGAATCACAACCAGTGGTGGATAAGGGGCAGATGGTTGGTTTATCTGAAGACCTAATTAGAGGCACAATTTAGGGCTCATCTGACAACAGGCTCCTTAGGAATTTGAGGGAATATTATAAGGTATGTTTCATAAACCAGATATAAATGGACAAATTACTGTATGATTCCACTTATATGAGGTACACAGAATAGTCAAATTCATGGAAACAGAAAGTAGAACAGTGGTGACCAGGGCCTAGAGAGGGGGGCGGAATGGGGAGTTGTTGAGTGGATCCTGAGCTTTAGTTCTGGAGATAGACACTGGTGATGTTGCACTCCAAACGTGAATGTACTTAATATCGCTGAACTGCCCACTTAAAAATAGTTGAAATAGTAAATTTTATGTATATTGAACACACATACAAAAAGGTATGTTTTAATGTGCAGGGCATACATTTTCCCCCCAACCTCTACGTCCCACTGAAGAAAGGGAGCCCCAGGTAACCAACACTGTGGCCAGAAATCCTGTACCTTTCACTCATTCCTGCCTTGACCCTGTCTTCTGCTCAGTTTCTGCATTTACTTGCTTCTGACATTGGGCTTCTCCCATTTTTGACCTTGTTCCTTGGACTTAATGCAGATTTGGTTGCTAAGACTCAACTGCTGACATATATTCTTGGAATACATTTGTTCTTTTTCTATGTCTCAATTATATCCCAGAGGCCCTCGGGAACTCTGGACCCCTGCTCCCTGAAGCTGTCCCTACCTCTGGGACCTCACTTTTGCCTGTGGCTCCGCCTGGCTTAATTTGGCCTCTCTCAAGGGCAAATCGGATACCTAATCACCCAGGCCTACACTGCTGTCTCTCTTCCCTAACCCCCTAGACTCTAGGACCTACAGTACTTATCTACAGAGTTTCTTGTGACAGGCCTCAAGAGAGTGATAAGAGCTGAGGCCAGAGATGACCAGGCCACTCTGACCAGCTCCAGAGACCAGATAAACTAGCAGAGAGGCCCATGAGTGCACAGTGGCTTATGTGGCCAGCCTAAGAGTCAGGTGGTTCTAGTAGCAGGACCCACAGACCATTTTATGTTTTGCTTTCTTTCCTGCTGTTACACTGATGAAGGCTGAAGCTTCCCTGACCAGTGCAAGCTGGATAAGATGCCTCAACTACCTGGTTCCATAACATGGAGTAACACAAGCCCCCTGCCCCTCCACCTACTGTATGGGAATTTTTAGAGGTTCCTACTTTCCTAATCCTCTCTGCCTCCAGCCTTCTGCATTTGGTTTGCTAGATCTGCATTTGGTTTGCTTGCCCCCATTCAACCCAAGTTTTACCAAGATTTAAGCAGTTATCCAAATATTTCATCTCAAGCAGTTAATTCTCCCCTATTAGGAGCACTAGTACTAACCTTTAACGTAATACAATTTTCTGTACTCTTACATTCTTTTAGTTTTAAATGTTATCATATCAACAAAGCCAAACGTGATGAAAACAAGACTATCAATGTGATCCATGCCACTCAGAATAAATTAAAAAGCTGAAACCCTCCCAAATCAGACCTTATATGATAGCCCTTTCTATATTTATGCCCAAATGGATACCCTTTACCTCCAATCTCCTTAGATTATGCAGCAATTCCTAAATCTGGTTGGATATTTGTCACCTGGGGACCTCTGATCAAGCCCCAAATATTCCAATTAAGTAGATGAAAGTGGGGCCTGGTGTTCTACATCTTAATTGAGGGAAAAATTCCTCAGTTATTATTTAGGATCACTGATAGCACTGGCCTCATCTCAAGCGCTCAATAGCCACATGCAGCTTGTGCCTACCATATGGGTCAGTGCAGATATAGAACATTTCCATCACTGCCTAAGGTTCTAGTCAATAGTGCTGATCTATACCATTTATTGTCCATAGCACTTACTGTGATGTTTAGCAAAGGTAGCTTTACCCTAATCCTTCCTCCAACTTCCATACTCTTACCACGCCATCAGGACCATCACTCCCTTAACAGAGAACCCTCTGGACCCTCAGAACCTTCTCTGACTGTTCCCTCTAACTCTTGGCTTTATTTTGTTTCCTCCATTCAGGGCCAAGATATGGTGGTGGGGTCCTCTTTGCTCCCAGCACATGCTTCTACATTCTTGTGAAAGACCCACACACCAGCAGCCAATGCCATTTGGTTATTATTACTCTTCTCCTTCTCACTGCTTTGCTATCAGCCTCCTGGTCATCTCATTCACTGAAGACTTTTACACTGGGCTCACAGTGTTCCTGTTTACCTCAGACCTTGCTGTCACCTTGGATAATGCCAACATCCAGCTAACAGTTGGCCTCTCAGTTCCTTGACCTTCTCATCTAAAAAAAAAAAAAAAAAAGAAAAAGAAAAAGGTAAGAATAATGGGGCACCTGACTGGTTCAGTTGGAAGAGCATGCAACTCTTGATCTCGGAGTTATGAGTTTGAGCCTCACACTAGGTGTAGAGATTACTGAAAAAAAAATAAGTAAACTAAAAAAGTGGTAAGAATAAGAACTAACACTTGCTAACACTAAGCTAACACTTAGACCAGTCACTAGTCTAAGTAATCAGCATGTCGTGTATTAATTCATTTGATTCCATGACAGCCTTGTAAGATAGGTCACTCTTGTAATTCTCTCCATTTTACAAATGAGGAAGCAATTAAGTAATCTGCTCATGGTCGTGTCACCATTAGGTAATGAAGGCAGGACTCAACTCAGGCACTCAGGTCCCAGAGAGCATGCGCTTCTCTGTTACTCCATACTTCCTCCTTCCGATGATGATCTTTCTTCCATTTCAGCTTCCACTAGCCACTTCCACTGTCATACAGTGAACTCTGCCATCACCTCTACCTGTATCACCTTCAAATCACTATTTCAGGCATCCCAGCCTCTGACCAACTTCCTCTTCCTCCAGCAGGTCAATAAATCCAATCAAAGTAACAATAATAGCAGTTACATAGTCTAAGTGCTTTTCACATGTTAACTCATTCATTCCTCACAATTCTGTGATGAAGGGAGGTATTATTACCACTGTTATACAGATGAGGAAACGGAAGCACAGAGAGATTAAGTAACACATGTAATGTCACACAACTCATAGATGTCAAAGCCAGAATTGGAATCCAGTCAGGCTCCAGAATTTCCATTCTTATCTACAGTGTTAAGGATGATAAGCCTGGAGTTGTGGGGAAAAGCATTATCATCTGGGGATTTTTTTTTCAAACTACCCATGTCTACCCTCCAGTTCCAAATGTTTGCTTGTTTATTTATTTTGAAAGATACTTTCGGATTATCTAGACATTGGCCTCATATTGAGAACCACAAATCAAATCATTTCAACTACCTCCCAACCTGGCATTCTAGTGGAATTCAACCAACTGCTGTCCCACTAGCCTTTGTCAGGACATCTTCGCACAAACAGGTCAGGGTTATGCCTGAGGGGCTGCAGCAAGCAGGGATGGGCAGATTTCTTGATGCCTGTATAATAGTTGATTTTTTTTTTTTTTCTCATGTCCATCTGATTCAATCCAATAGCCAGGAAGAGAACCAACTGTGTAACTGTGGAGTCTTGGGGCAACGATTTGCTCCTTGGCAATGTGATGGCTTCTAAGACGAGAAGAAAGCAGAATTAGAGTTGAGCAAAGAAAGTATTCTTGGCATAGGTCCAGGGGAAAAGCAGTCTGGCTGAAACGGTTCAGTTCCCGTGGCCAGGAAGCAGCTATCTACGTAAACAGGAAGTAGAGAAGCTTGGGGGATAGGGCAGTGGTTAGTTGGTGAGAACAGGAGCTGACGCCAGATGGGTGTCAAGTGGTTACATTCAAAAGAGATTCTGATATAGGTCCTGACTTTGCACATTAACCAGCCCTGCTCTCACCTGGGAGGCCTGGTTTCACCAGAGTGTCTGTCTGTGCTGTATGTGATGGGTCCTACTCTTAAATGGATACATCTTTGAACACCTGCCTTTTTTGCTAGTTGTCTGCTAGGTAGTTTTATTTTATATGGTTTAATAGTCTAAACACTCTGGAGGATAGGGCTATTATTTCCATGTTTGTAGGTGAGAGAACTGGCTCAAAGGGATTAAGTTACCTTGCCCAAATTTATTTACATTACACCATTATACAGGACACTTTTGAAAATTGTCTTCTCTCTGGGGTGTCTAGGTTGCTTAGTCAGTTGAGAGTCTGACTCTTGATTTCGGCTCAGGTCATGATCCCAGGATGGTGGGATTGAGCCCCACATCAGGCTCCGTGTGCTGAGTGTGGAGCCTGCTTGGGATTCTTTCTCTCTCCCTCTGCCCCTCCCCCCTGCTCACACATCTCTCTCTAAAATAAAAAAAAAGAAATAAAAAGAAAAAAAGAAAATTGTCTTCTCTCTGAAAAGTGACTATTGAGCATAACCTATTAAACAGAGAGTGTGTGCATTTTCTAAAGATGCCATAACAAATTACCACAAACCTGTTGGCTGAAAACAATAGATTTGTTTTCTCATCATTCTGGAGGCCAGAAGTCTGAAATCAGGTTGTCAGCAGGCCCATACTCCTTCTGAAAGCTCTAGACGAGAATCCTTCCTTGCCTCTTCCAACCTCTGGTGGCTCCAGACATTCCTTGCCTTATTGGATGCAAAACTCCAGTCTCCTCCTCCGACTTCACACAGTCTTTCCTCGTTGTCCTCATCTTCTCTTCTGTCTCTTATGAGGACCCTCATCATTGGATTTATGGTCCACCAGGATAATCCAAGGTGATCTTATCTCAATATCCATAACTTAATCACAGCTGCAAAGAGCTTTTTTTCCAAATAAGGTAACATTCAAAGGAGCTGGGTATTAGAACATGGACATATCTTTTTGGAGGCCACCATTCAACCAACTACATTGATATTATTCAAACATCAATGCAGATTGTGTATACATGCTTCCGAAGCGAGCATATCAATGCAGATTTTGAAGTATTTTAATAACAACCATGGAATTTAGAGGGACAATTATCTTGATTAGACTTCCCATGGCCAGATCTCTATTCTTTAAAAGAATAAACTTCCACAGTGCTGGTCTCTCCACCCAACCCAGCCCATCTTCCCAAGACTTAGGCCTATCACAATTTCAGGAAAAGAGAGGAAGATATGGCAAAAGCATGCGTATTTTGAAAACGTCCTCCAAATGAAAATGATAGACCCTTCCCATAGTGCACACAACCACACATGGTTGAGAAGTACTTCTCTGAGGGAATATTATAACCCAGGCTGATGGGAAAGGGGGATCCTTAGGGTATGCTAATTATGCGTTGGGGAAGGAAAGAAAAACATCTAAAAACAGTAGTGATCATGGAGGCTGAGAGTTGGGTCAGTCCAAAGAACCTCAAATCCGAAGAGCAGGGCTGGAAAAAAGGGCTTAATTACTGCAAGGACGTGATGCTGTTGTCCTTGCAGTCCGTCTGGAATACAAATGCAATCATGTCACTCTCTGCTTGAGATCTTTCAGAGGCTCCTTATGAATACTGAATGAATTCCACATTCCTTAATACTGCACACTAGGACTTGTCAAAAGTTGGCCTCTATCTACTTTTTTAGACTCCTCTCTCACTGCTGCCTCTGAAAGACTGTCTCCTCCTGCCACACCAAAATTCTTGCTATTTCCCAACAAGGCATGTCCTTTATTGCTTTTCTAGCCTTGAACATGCTGTTCCATCTGATTGGAATCCTCTTCTCTCTTCTCTGCCTGCTAATTCCTACCAACACTTCAAGACCAGTTTCCCTGCCATTTCATCTGCAATTCTTCATCAACAAGCCCCTTTAATCCTTTCCATGAGTTGGCACCTCCCTGTACTGTGATTTCAAGTCACTCTGTTCATGGGAACTGTTGACCTCTGTCCCATCCAACTTCTCTTCAATAGTTTGAGAGCTTTCAGAAAGAACTGTATCACATTCATCCCTGAATCCCTGGTGCCTACTAGGTGCTCAATAAATGTTTCCTGAAAAATGAAAGGACTAGATGATCATGGATTCAAGTCTGAGATACTTGGTTTGGTGACAGTGAGACCCAGGATTTTACTCTTTGTAAACTTGTCAGGCTGCAGCTAAAGGCAGAGAAGAACACAGAGCCAGTCCTAGAAATAAGTCCGGAATAGCACAAGACAGAATTGTAGGAAATGGAGTTATCCATTTTGGGGGCATAGTGGTATTGGTTTAAGACAGACTGGGAGGCCTCAGTCCATTTTCCCACGTTCAGCATGAAGACTGTGGAAATGGAATTATGTTGGGATTCCCCATCAATATCAATGACAATACATCTGAAGGGTTGAGGAGGACAGATGAGCTACCAACTAGAAATGTCAGTACTGATACCAGGGAGCTATGTAGTTATGGGATGAATTAAGGGAAAGAGGACAAAGGGAAATATGTGTGAGAGACCATTTAGGAATTTCCTGAACCAAAGAATGATATGATGTTGGGTCCTATTGGCCAGCACACATGTATTGGTTAAGAGTTTATTATGTTCTTGGTACCTGCCACTCTTAGGCAATTCTGGGGAAAGTGTATCATATTGCCCACCTCTAACATTTGTTCAGGGCATCTGAACCATAGGCCAGCAACAGCTAATGATGTCATGGTGTGAGAGTTCTTAAAATGATGTTAGTAACCTCTGAATCAGTAGGCTCAAGCAACACAGTGTAGTGATTAGCAATCCAAGGTCTAAAACCAGAGTGCATACCAATTGGACAAGTTATTTGACTTCCATGTGCCTCGATTTCCTCTTTAGTAAAATGGGTATGATAAAAAGGTTGCTTTAAAGTTACAATGGGTTATTTCATTAATAAGAGTATTCAATAAGCATTACCTATTATTACAACTATTAAGAGGCAAATACAAAAGGAATTTTATCAAAGCATCAAATTGTACACCTTAAAGTTATACAGTGTTATGTGTGAGTTACATCTCAATAAAGCTGGGGGAAGAAGAGGCAAATACACCAAAGTGCGACCTTATGAACAGAAATAATAATAGTTATCCTTTTCTCACCTGTTGGAACCCGTACTAGTTAAGACTCTTTCAGTTGCAAATTACTGAAACCCAGCTCAAACTAGCTTAAGCGAAAAAGGCTTTCCTGACTGGTCTATCTGGAAAGCCCAGAGCCCTTGTACACCAGCTTCAGTATAGTTGGTTTCAGGAGCACAAAGTCACATGATTAGCACTTGGCTAAGATCTTTTCATCTCCCAGCTCTTCTTTCTTATCTAATTTTATTCTCAGGCAGGTTCTTCTAGTAGAAGCAGAATGGCTGTTGGCAATGTCAGACTTGTGTTCTCACAAAGGAACAACCATGGTGGAAACATCCAGCAAGCATTCTAGCTCCAATTCCTCTTGGCCTAAATTGTATCCCATGCTTATTCCTCAACCAATCTCTGTCTCTCTGTTTGGTGAGACCTAGGCCATGGACCTACCCCTGAGTGAGCAGAAGGGCCTTTCCACAAAGGCAAAGTAGGGTGTGGTTACCAGATGAAAACCAGTAGAGGCATATTGGGACAGATTTGGATTTTTGTGGAACCTGAAGCTTTGTACTTTGGGCTCTCTTTAATAAAATTAGCATAAAATTACAAATTAAAAAATACATCTGAAATTGAATTTTATTTAGACTGAGAAAATAAACCACAACAAATTATTGGAATCTTGGAGAGTCGGGGAAGAGATTTAAGCTGGTGCAGTAGCAGGGAGACCCTATGCTTTCCTTGTCCCTGGAGCACAGCTGGATAAATATCTAATCATTCTGGAATCTGGGAGATTTGGGTTCTTTTCTTTTGAGGTCCACTTAGGGTATTTATCAGAAATGCTTATCTATAAAAAAGCTTCCTGTCACGTAGTTTCCTCGCCCCATCTAGAACACTCTGTAACTCCTAGAATCTCCCAGCACTTATAGGGACCATGCAAGTGAAGGGCTCTGAAGCTTAAACTTTGTGAGCTTCCCAATAAATTCACCTCTGGACACAGGGCAAGCAAAAACAACAGATGTCTATTTCTTAATAGCAAGTTCCTTGTTTTAAAGAATGGCGATCTGGACATATATCCTAAAAACTCTGCTCAGGCCACCACGTCTGAGGAACCTTGGGTCTTGGCAGAACAACTGATCATCATTTTGTACTTTGCGGCACTGGCCAAGCCCAGCTGGATTTTTGCTACATGGATTTTAACAGCTCTGCTCTCACGTAATTCCGTGCTTTAAAAGGCCATGTTTTATTTGGCACTGCTGCTTTCAACAAACTTACAGGGACCATTGGCCCCAGGAGTCCAAAGCTGAACCTGTCCTGCCACAGCTCCCAGCCATGTCCTGATTTCCTCCTCTTCTTCTCATCTACCTTTGCCTGCACCTCTTACTTCTCTTCTTCCTCCTCCTTTTCCTCCACTTTTTCTTCTTCCTTCCTCCTCTTTCTCCCTGATTATTTTGACAGATCTTTGAGTTCAGACAGTGCATCACACATGAGGCCTAAATTATGAGCAAATTCCACTGACGTCAGGCCATTTGCACATCCAGTGAACTTGGCTCCATTTTTGGCATCTCTAAGCTGTGTCCACTGGGGATGCAGACAAGTGCCTTCAGGGCAACAGAGGCATTCCAGATGGTGGTGTTCAGATAGGCTCCCCGGCACACTGCCTCCCATCTGGGCCAGTGCTCTGAATGCCATAGGCCACTCTAGGCACATCCCCACAGCTGCTGTTGACTCTTGGAAGGAGCGCAGCAAACATACTGTGACTTATCAGGGGAAACCTGCAGATGATTAACTCTGGGCCCATTATATGCTGCATTTCCACCCAAGCAGACTCCAGGCTGGGGGTAAAAGCAGGGTAGGAGAGAGAGGGCAGACACAGTGGAATACCAGGAGTCTGGCAGCAACTGAAAATGTTTTCCCCTAGCAAAGGAGACACATCAGTGGGAGAAAAAAAAAATTTAGAGGTAGACGAACATAGGTTCAGGTCTCTATTTCACTCATTACCTGTGTAAACTTGATAGATTGTGGTAGATATCTGCGGAGCATTCTTTCCCACACTCCTCTTTCTGAAAACAGTAGCCTCTTTACTTTGGGGGACTACTTTGCTACTCCATATGGCCTCAGGGCTCTGTCCTCCCACCCCCACTCCCACTTCCACTCCTTCTCCCTCCTACCCCTCAATGATGGTACGCAGGGGGACCAATTACAGTGTCACAGCCTTCTGGACATAGCAAACAAACACATGGTTTATGCCAGCCCATTGGAGTCCTTCCTTGAAAGTTTCCAAAATTTCTAAATTAGATCAAAGCTCTACAAGAATGTTAATACACCTTACAACTCAAAAAGGACGGAGAAAGGAAAATAGCTGTCAGTCTAACTGGGAGAAAGGAGACATCCAAATTTAAAAAGCTATGCCTCTACTTCTCTGAATTGCTGCCACAGCTACCTAGATTTATGGGGGTAATGTGGGATTACACATACGTGAATTTTCCTGGCAGCTGAAGGTTAGCCTTTCTAGCATAAAAGGACCTCTTACTATTTTTTTTAAATGTTTTTAAATTACTTTTCTAAAATGTTTTATATACTTCCCTTGCTTTCAAAATGGGAAATACCACATTTAGCCTCTTCTGGAAGGCTCAGGGTCATCAAACCGAGCCTCAATTAATAGGCTATGTGATAATACGCACTTCTTAAATCCTTCCTGCTCACCCCCAGCTCTCCAGGGAGAGCCCCCAGCAAGAGCGAGCTTCATTCATAGACAACACTCCCGATTCCCTTCCTATCTTCATACCCCCTTCCTGATGTGTGCTCATGCATTCCTCTGGCTCCCGAACTTCTGTTTGCTTCCTGCTTTTAGTTCAGCAGTTTCCCCTTAGATCTCACCTGTGATACAGCTACTCTGTGGCTGACCTTTGGTCCTCTTCCTCATGTGCCATTCTGCCTCTGCCCTTGGGCCCTGTTCTGCTTCCAGCTGGCATTTGCACTGAGCCAGGTGAGGGTCCCATGACAAGGGATCAGATGTTAATGTTCCTGTCTCCTTTCACATGGTTAAACGAACTGGGATCATTTACTGCAGGAACAAACAACCTTACAAACCACCATAACCCCCAGAGTAAAAGTTTAAAATAGCTGAGGGCGGAAGAAGGGTTACAGAGGATATTTGCACTTACAGCAGAGTAGTGTCCTATATCTTGATTGGGCAGGATAGATATCACTTCTCTGGGGAGCATCAGTCACCAATTTTACTGGATGGGTTGCAGATGCTTCTTTGCATTGTCGAATTTCCAAGCCTGACAGCTAACCTTGACTGCCGGCCCCTGCTTTACCCAGGCCTAGCTTTCGCTTGTTCTCTCCTAGCTGACACATAAGCCCATTGCCACCCAGGTTACAGTATTTTCTTTCTGCTCCAACAGGCCCATCTCTTCATCCCCCCAAAATGGCTTTAAGATGAGTTAGAAAAACATGAAAATGTATGTATATACATGTCAAAAGTGGATCTTGAACCGTTTTCAAGATGAAAGGGAGCTAATATGATAAAACTGCCATTCTAAAAAAATAGACACTTTTTATTTAAATTTTTTTAAAGTGTATTTATTTTTTAGAGAGAGAGAGAGAGAGAGAGCATGAGCATGAGTAGGGGAGGACCCAAGAGAGAGGGAAAGGAAGAGAATCCCAAGCAGGCTCTGCAATGTCAGCATGGAGCCCAATGTGGGGCTCGAACCCGTGAACCATGAGATCATGACCTGAGCCGAAATCAAGAGTCAGACACTCAACCGACTGCACCATCCAGGTGCCCCTGACACTCTTTTTAAAAGCTATAGGAAACATTTCCAAGGATGAATCATGCCAAATTAAATGCTTAAATTAAGTATAAACTTCTCATTCTCATTTTAGAACTTCAGAGAACCCTGACCAATTCCGCATTCTCAGTTACCTGCTAGGTAGTAGCTTCTTGCCTCCTTGACAGGTAGCTGGGTCATCTGCCTGTCCAGCTACAGAAAGCGCACAGAGCCCAGCCTGGAGGCCTCCTTGCCTTTGCACCCCTCTTGCTTACCCCATGCCCTGTTGTACCCACTCTTACTCTATCATCCCATGGCATACTTTAATGCAGTGGTCCTCAATCCTGGTCACACCCTGGCATCATCCAGAGAGCTTTTTAAAAATTCTAATGTCCAGGTCCAGTTAAGTCAAAATCTCTGTGGCTGGTGCCTAAGGGTAGAATTTCCCCCACATTTTACTGAGAAAAATTTCAAACATATGAGAAAGTTGACCCCTATATACCCACCACTTAGATTTCACTGTTATATTATACATGTCTCTCCATCTGGTAACATTTTATTACTGCATGTCTATGTATCTATTAACATTCTGCTAATCATTCATTAATTCATCTTATTTTTTAAAAAACTTTAAAGTAAATTGATACCAGTGTGATTAGGGAGGAGAGGATAGAAAGTTATAGCTCAATGGTAACTGAGTTTCTTTGGGGTGATGAAAAGTGTCAGAAGGAGTAATGACGGGGTGACGGGGCACAACATTGTGAATGTAACTAATGCCACTGAATTATACACTTAAAAATGGTTATAATGAGGGCACCTGTCTGGCTCAGTCAGAAGAGTGTGCAACCCTTGATAGTGGGGTCATGAGTTTGAGCCCCATGTTGGGTATAGCGATTACTAAAAATAAATAAATAAAACTTAAAAAATGGTCATAATGGCATATTTTGTTGTATGCACACATTTGTATATATTGTAAATATGTATTTATTTAACCACAAAAAATTTTCTAATTGCAGATAATGATGTTTTGCTTCCTGAGCTTGGATAGTGTGTGCGTGTTTACTTTTCTTTATTCTTTATTCTGTGCGCCTATATCATAGATATTCCATTTTATCTCCTGAGTAGAAAGACTTTTAAGAACAATGAGTAGTAGGGGCGCCTGGGTGGCGCAGTCGGTTAAGCGTCCGACTTCAGCCAGGTCACGATCTCGCGGTCCGTGAGTTCGAGCCCCGCGTCGGGCTCTGGGCTGATGGCTCGGAGCCTGGAGCCTGTTTCTGATTCTGTGTCTCCCTCTCTCTCTGCCCCTCCCCTGTTCATGCTCTGTCTCTCTCTGTCCCAAAAATAAATAAACGTTGAAAAAAAAAAAAAAAAGAACAATGAGTAGTAGTCTTTACCTGCCGGAAAATACCTAGATGTTCTTTCTACCAGAAACACCCACTCTCTTTTCTTGACTTAAAGGTATGTGGAGTCTCTCCCTCACTACTGCAGCTACCACAAATCTCCCCTTCTTCTGAACTTGCTTAATATTTTTGCCGTTCTTCCTAACTCTAAATTGAGTACTATGTCATTTCCTGGTCCTTTCGTCTCAGGTAGAGAGGTAGCATGCTTGTGCTGGTCTCGATCCAACCCCACCCTTTTGTGCTCTGCTCTTGTATTGCCTCATGGTATTGCCTCCCATGAGCTCTTGATAGTTAAGGCCATGGGACACACCATCGAGGCTTGGAAACAGAAGGGAGAAGCCAGAGTATTCCTCACTCTTTCCCTGCTTTCTGTGGAATCTGGCAGGGTCCCACCGGACAGCCTCTCCCTACCTGGCCCCAGCTCTCCCTTGGACAGTTTCACCAGTGTTTCTGGCTTCCTCTGCCTGACAGCCCAGGTTTCTGGGCTCTGGTAACACTGTCTTCTCCCAGTGTCACCTGTGCAGCAAGGGGAGAAGCCTCTTGGTTTTGCTAAATCTTTGGGTTGCTTTTCCATTCCCTATTTGGCTTCTTCATTCTTCCATTCTTCTATGTAATGAATCCTTTGTGAAAAAAAAAATTCCTTTCCCCTGAAAGACCTACTTATTCTCCAGGATAGATTCGCAATTGCTACAACAGATAGTAAAAAAGAGCAAAAGCTTGGAAGCTGGAGGGACGTAAAACTAAATCGTGTTGCTTACTCTATGAACTTGGACGAGTGACTTAACTTCATTCTGTAAACTGGGGGGGGGGGGGGGGTCACAACACCTGCCTCATTGGGCTGTTATAAGTATTAAATAGCGTACAAGCCCAGCCATGCTATAGGGATGGTGCCTGTGCTGTAGCTAGGACTCTGTCAATGGTAGCTACCATTATTGATTTATAAATTCCTTGACAGCATGACTATAATATTACTCTCTTTGTGTCCCAGTGCTTTATGTAAAGCTGTTTGTCGCATTCTTGCCTCTAAAATTTTATTTCAGCAGCAACTTATTGAGCACCTGCTCTGTGCTAGCAGTTGTCTTAGGCACTAATTCTAAGAAACATGACAAAAATAAAGCCTTGCTTCCAATGTGCTTGCAATGTAATGGGAATAAGAGACGTGATAACAACTACGTCTATGGAAAGGCAAACACAGCAAACTGAGACACATGTAACATGGATGGATACATGGCTGGAAGAATGAGGACTGACTCTGCCTGTGAATATCAAGCCCAACTTCAAAGGAGCATCAACTCTGCTGACTTTGAAGGAAGAGAAGACTTCCAACAAGCAATGAAAGCAAACAACGGGAGCACAGGCTGAGGGAATGGCGTGAACTAATGGTAGGGCTCTGATCATGCATGTATGCTTAGAGCACAATTTGTCCAGCCCTCTCCTTTAACAGGAACCTGTGGAAGGACACCTAGAGGGAGACCTTGAAATCCTTTCTACTTCCTGAACATGAACTTGATTGTGCAAGTAAAAAAATCAGGAAATTTTTGAGGAGAGGAGTGATTTGATCCTTCCGCAACCCAAGAAATAGAAAAGTGGAGTTTGGGGAGACCTGTTCGCAAGTTCCTGCGATGGTCCTACTGTGGTGTGATTCACAGCACTTGGGGATTGATTGATATGGGGGGTGAGGAAGAGGGTTAGTTAAAATTGGCCCTAAGGCAGCATTTCTCAATCTGTGCCACAGAATAATGTCTCATGGATACCAACAATAGTTATAGCTATTTTTTCAATGTCTTTAGAAAAACATGTAGAGATAAACATTTCACACACTGGCCTGTCATTATAACATAAGGCTCTACGTGATCTGATTCAAATGACATCTTGGAGCTCAACTCTTCCTTTTGCTTAGTAGACTCTAGTTTTCAGCCATTTTTCTCTTCCTCAGATAGGCCAACCTCGGTCCTGATCCGGGGCCTTCGCACTTGTTATTCCATCTGCCTGGAAGAATTTTCCTCCAGACCTTTGCTTATCCTTCCATGATCTGGCACTTTCTTACCACTCTCTGTTTACTTACTCTCCTTTGAGCATTCTCTCCCCTTGTTCTTCTCTGAATATATCAGTGCTCTAGCTCCAGGGTTTTTGCATTTGCCACTTCTTTTAGCCTAGAATTATCTTCCTCTAGGTTTCTGTAAGACTTACTTCCTCATCTTTTTCAGGTCTTTCATTGGGTATGTGTCACCTTTTCAATGAGGGATGCCTGCAACCCTATTTAAACTGTAAAGTTTAAAATTAGATAGTTTTGGGGCACCTGGATGGCTCATTGGTTAAGCATCTGACTCTTGATTTTGGCTCAGGTCATGATGTCGTGGTTCATGAGATGGAACCCTACATTAGGCTCTGCACTGCCAGTGCAGAGCCTGTTTAGGATCCTCTCTCTCCTCTCTCTTTGCCTCTCCCCCTACTTGCACCTGCTCACACATACACTCTCTCCCTCTCTCAAAATAAATAAACATTTTTAGAAAATTTACAAAGGGGCGCCTGAGTGACTCATTTGGTTGGGCATCCAACTCTTGCTTTCCACTCAGTTGGTTTCCAACTCTTGGGGTTGGGATCAAGCATAGGGTGCCATGCCAAGTGTGGAAACTGCTTGGGATTCTCTCTCTCTCCCTCTGCCTCTCTCCCCTGTTTGTGCTCTCTCAATCTATCGCTCTCTAAAAATAAAAATAAAATTTAAAAATTATTTTTAAAAATTTTTAAAGGATTTAAAAAATAATAAAATAAAATTAGATAGTCTCTCCCTGCTTTTCCCCATGGCACTTAATACCATTTTGGTGCACTATATATTTTCCTTTTTATTTTTGTCTTCCCACTCTGGAATATGAACTCTGTTAGGACAGGGGTTCTTACCTAATTTTATTTATTGTTCTTCTGTGCCTAAAACAGTCCTGCCATATGTGGTAAGTACTCAATAAACATTTGTTGAATGAATGACTGAATGAGTGGAGAGATAACTCCTGTCTCATTCTATCTTGGGTCTCAGATAAAATGCCTTCCTCAGAAATACGGTCTCCAATCTTCCCATCTTAACCAGCCATTTCCATCCTAGTTATTTTTTTTTTCTTTTAGAGAGAGAGAGTGAGAGCACAAGCAGGGGATGGGGACAGAGAGAGAGAGAGAGAGAGAGAGAGAGGGAGAGAATCTTAAGCAGGCTCTAAGCTCAGCACAGAGACTGGATGCAGGGCTCGATTGCACAACCCTGGGATCATGACCTGAGCCAACATCAAGAGTTGGACACTCAACTGACTAAGCCACCCAGGTGCCCCCCCTAGTTATTATATAACATCACCACATTTTATTTTACTCATAGTACTTGTCACTACCTGAAATTATTGTTTATTTACTTGTTTATTGTCTGTCCTCCTGCTCTTCCATTAGATTGCAGGCTCCATGAGACCTGGGACTGTGGTGCATAGTAGGTAGTCACTAAATATTTGTTAAATGAAGGAGAAAAAGCTGTGCTGACAGCTTCTCATGGATTATCTTACCTTCTGACAGTAACCCCCGTTAAATAATACCATCAGACTCCTCTTTTCTCAAATGACGCAACAGAGGCTTACAGCACTTACACAACCTAGAAGGTGGTAGAAACCAGATTTGAACATAGGCAGTTTGATTTCAGAACTAATTCTGAGTTAATTTATTAACTGCAAGACTTCTCAGACCTTCTGAGTCTATAATCAATAAGAGAAGGAAAGAAAGCATATGCAACATTGCCCAAACTTATGTGACCACAGAATCCTCTTTTTTTGGTGGAATATTCTTAGAGTTTTATGGATATGTTTTCGAAATGCCATTATAACATTTCTAACCCATTTGATTAGGAAGTTCATAGAGTTTTATTTATGGGTCAATAACATAATTCCACTGTAATCCCATGTAGCCTAATACATCTAAGAGGTGTGGTAGGATGAAAGAATAAAGGTCTTCTCAATGGGGAAGAAAAGAGAGCCCAGGGTTATTGTCAAAAAAAAGCAATGGAAGAGGAAAAGTATCTAAGTGAAAGAGACCCAAAAATAAATAAATAAATAAATAAATAAATAAATAAATAAAGGTAATGCTAGTATGGCACAAAGATCACCTTTCTTTCAGCAAAATCTGACTGTTCAGTATGTCGGCCTGAGTAAGTAAGGCAGCAGAAAATTAAGTTGGCCTGTAGCACAGAGGACCCTGCAGATTTTCAGTGGATGAGTAGACATTGGTATTGTTTACTCAACATGGTTCTTTCTCTTCTCTTTCTAATAGAACCCCATGTTTGCCCTTGTAAATCACCCTCTTTCATGCCGCCTCATGCTTATCTCCCTGCTACTGAATGGTGTAGAAATGAAAAGGTCACCTTATACATTTCTGGTCAGCAAGACATTAAGGCAAGTCTGCCTGGGGACTTCTGGGAAAGATTGGCCTGTTCATTGAAGAGCCAAGCATAGGTAGGGGTGTTGTATCATGTGATGCCCAGAACTAGACAGGGCTAACATGGACCATGAGATGGCAAAGCAGAAAAAGGGTATATGAGCTCTTTAGCTTTCTTATGTGCTTTATTATTTATTTATTTGTAAGCCAGATGTCTTGAGAGGCATATTCAAGGGATTAAATTGTAGGTAAGGAAGTAAATCATTCATCACCAGCGAATAGCGTTGTTCACGGCCATGTGTTTTTCTGTTTCAGAATTTTAGCCACGACTCCCTATTTCAGGTGACTGTCAGTTGACTGTTTCAGGAAGCAGGGGCTGGGCCCCAGTTACGCATGCAGTGTGTACAGGGTGTTGCAACCAGGGTGGATCGCTGCCAGCTCAAGGGTGCTGTTTAAATTGGAAAGAGCAGGACTGGTGTCAGAAGTGAGCGTGAGGGGAGAGGCCATCAGATCAGTGGTGTCATACTGGAGTAACAGTCCCCAAAGTACTTCGGTTGAGGATTTTAGGGATTCTTCCCTTTCGTTCCTAAACTAAGTTCTCATCTGCCGGGTACCCAGCTATGTGGCTGTCCCTGGGTCTTTTGAAATTCCTACTTGAAACCTGCAGTGTCTGCTGTCCTTCCACTTTAAAACAGGGGGCTGGCTGCCTGAGTTCTTGTCTGAGGTCCTCTGGCTATAGCCGAGAGAAAATGTAGACCAGGTCAGACCCATCTCTCTCTTTCTTCTTTTTTAAAATTTATTTACTTATTATTATTTTTTTAATGTTTACTTATTGTTGAGAGAGAGAGACAGAGACAGAGACAGAGACAGAGAGCAAGTGGGGGAGGGCAGAGAGAGAGAGGGAGACACAGAATCCAAAGCAGGCTCCAGGCTCTGAGCTGTCAGTACAGAGCCCGAAGCAGGGCTCAAACTCACAAACCACAAGATCATGACCTGGGCCAAAGTCGGATGCTTAACCAACTAGGCCACCCAGACATCCCAATTTATTTTATTTTAATACCAGTTTAGCCAATGTACAGTGTCATATTAGTTTCAGGTTTTAGGTGTACAATGGAGTGATTCCACTATTTCGTACATCACCCAGTGCTCATCATGACAAATGCACTCCTTAATCCCCATCACCTATTTCACCCATCCCCTCACCCACCTCCCCTGTGGTGACCATCAGTTTGTTCTTTGTGGCTAAGAGTCTCTTTCCTGGTTTGTCCCTCTCCCTCCCTTTCTTTGTCTCTTTTTCTCTTTGCTATTTGTTTTGTTTCTTAAATTCCACATATCTTGGGCTGCTTCCATAATTTGGCTATTGTAAATAACACTGCAATAAACATAGGGGTGCATATACCCCTTTGAATTAGTGTTTTTGTATTTTGGGGGTAAATACCCAGTAGTGTGATTAATAGATCATAGGGTAGTTCTTAGTTTTTAACTTTTTTTTTAAATTTTTTGTTTTTAATGTTCATTTATTTTTGACAGAGAGACAGAGCATGAGCGGGGGAGGGGCAGAGAGAGAGGAAGACACAGAATCCAAAGCAGGCTCCAGGCTCTGAGCTGTCAGCACAGAGCCCGATGCGGGGCTCGAACTCACAGACCGCGAGATCATGACCTGAGCCGAAGTCGGACGCTCAACCGACTGAGCCACCCAGGCGCCCCCTTAGTTTTTAACTTTTTGAGGAAACTCCCTACTGCTTTCCACAGTGGCTGCCCCATTTTATATTCCCACCAGCAGTGTGAGAGGTTCCTTTTTCTCCACATCCTTGCAAACACTCGTTTCTTGTGTTTTTTTTAAAGTTTATTTTCTTTATTTTGAGAGAGAGAAAGAGAGAGAGAGAGGTGGGGAGAGAGAGAGAGAGAGAGAGGAAGAGAGAATCTTAAGGAGGCCCCGTGCTATCAATGCAGAGCCCAACTCAGGGCTCAGTCTTACAAACCATGAGATCATAACCTGAGCTAGAATTAAAAGCAGGATACTTAACCAACTGAGCCACCAAGGAATCCTTTGTGTTTTTGACTTTAGCCATTCTGACAGGTGTGAAGTGGTGTCTCATTGTAGTTTTGATTTGTATTTCCCTGATCATGAGTGATGTTGAGCATCTTTTCATGTATCTACTGGCTATATATTTTTTAAGTTTTATTTAGTTAAGTAATCTCTACACCCCATGTGGGGCTTAAACTCACCACCCAGAGATCAAGAAACTGCGCTGGCTAGGTGCCCCCAATTGGATGTCTTCTTCATAGAAATATCTGTTCATGTCTTCTACCCATTTTTAATTGGATTATTTATTTTTTTGGGTGTTGATTGGTGTAAGTTCTTTATATATTTTGGATACAACCCCTCATCAGATATGTCATTTGCAAATATCTTCTCCCATTCAGTAGGTTGCCTTTTAGTTTTGTTGGTTGTTTTCTTCTCTGTGCAGAGCTTTTTTTTTTTTTTTTTTTAATTTTGTCCCAATAGTTTATTTTTGCTTTTATTTCCCTTGCCTTTGGAAACATATCTAGAAAAAAGTTGCTATGGCCAATGTCAGAGACATTATTACTTCTGCTCTCTTCTAGGATATTTATGATTTCCTGTCTCACATTTAGGTCTTTAATCCATTTTTAATTTATCTTTGTGTATGGTATAAAAAAGTGATCCGGTTTTATTCTTTTGCATGTAGTTGACCAGTATTTCCAACACCAGGTGTTGAAGAGACTCTTTCCTATTGGATATTCTTTCCTGCTTTGTTGGAGATTAACTGACCATACAATTGTGGGTTTATTTCTGGGTTTCCTATTCTGTTCCATTTATCTATGTGTCTATTTTTTGTGTCAGTGCTACACTGTTTTGATTACTACAGCTTTATAATATAACTTGAAATCTGGAATTATGGTATCTCCAGCTTTGCTTTTCTTTTGCAAGATTTCTTTTTCAAATGGCTTTGGCCATTTGGGGTCTTTTGTGGTTCTGTATAAATTACAAGATTTTTTATTCTAGTTACATGAAAAATGCTGTTGGTATTTTGTGGGGTTTTTTTGTTATTTTTAAAGCAATTTTAGTTATTTATTTTATTTTGAGAGAGGGAGAGCAGAACAGGGGCAGAGGAAGAGAAAGAGAGAGAGAGAGAGAGAGAGAGAGAGAGAGAGACTTCCAAGCAGGCTCCATGCAAAACGTGGAGCCTGATGCAGGGACTGATCTCAGGACCATGAGATCATGATCTGAGCTGAAATCAAGAGTCAGACACTTAACCAGCTGAACCACCCAGGTACCCTTGCTATTGGTTTTTTGACAGTGATTGCATTAAATGTGTAGATTTCTTTGGGTAGTATAGACCTTTTAACAATATTTTTCTTCCAATCAATGTGCATGGAATGTTTTTCCATTTCTTTGTGTCGTCGTCAATTTCTTTCATAAGTGTTCTATAGTTTTCAGAGTATAGGTCTTTTATCTCTTTGGTTAGGCTTATTCCTAGGCATCTTATTTTCAGTGCGGTTGTAAATGGGATTGTTGTCTTAATTTCTCCTTCTGCTGCTTCCTTATTAATGTATAGAAACGCAACAGCCCTATCAAAATAACACCAGCATTCTTCACAGAGCTAGAACAAATAATCCTAAAATTTATATGGAACCAGAAAAGACCCCGAATAGCCAAAGCAATCTTGAAAAAGAAAACCAAAGCTGGAGGCATCACAATCCCGGACTTCAAGCTATACTACAAGGCTGTAATCATCAAGACAGTATGGTACTGGCACAAGAACAGACACTCAGATCAATGGAACAGAATAGAGAACCCAGAAATGGACCCAAAAACCTATGGCCAACTAATCTTTGACAAAGTAGGAAAGAATATCCACTGGAATAAAGACAGTCTCTTCAGCAAGTGGTGCTGGGAAATTGGACAGCGACATGCAGAAGAATGAACCTGGACCACTTTCTTACACCATACACAAAAATAAACTCAAAATGGATGAAAGATCTTGATGTAAGACAGGAAGCCATCAAAATCCTTGAGGAAAAAACAGGCAAAAACCTCTTTGCTCTGGGCTGCAGCAACTTCTCTGGAGGCAAAGGAAACAAAAGCAAAAATGAACTATTGGGACCTCATCAAAATAAAAAGCTTCTGCACAGCAAAGGAAACAATCAGCAAAACTAAAAGGCAACCAAAAGAATGGGAGAAGATATTTGCAAATGACATATCAGATAAAGGGTTAGTATCCAAAATCTATAAAGAACTTATCAAACTCAACACCCAAAAAACAAATAATCCAGTGAAGAAATGGGCAAAAGACACGAATAGACACTTTTCCAAAGAAGACATCCAGATGGCCGACCGACACATGCAAAAATGCTCAACTTCACTCATCATCAGGGAAATACAAATCAAAACCACAATGAGATACCACCTTACACCTGTCAGAATGGCTAACATTAACAACTCAGGCAACAACAGATGTTGGCGAGGATGTGGAGAAAGACGATCTCTTTTGCACTGCTGGTGGGAATGCAAACTGGTGCAGCCACTCTGGAAAGCAGTATGGAGGTTCCTCAAAAAGTTAAAAATAGAGCTACCCTATGACCCAGAAATTTTACTACTAGGTATTTATCCACGGGTTACAGTTGTGCTGTTTTGAAGGGACACATGCACCCCCATGTTTATAGTAGCACTATCAACAATAGCCAAAGTATGGAAAGAGCCCAAATGTCCATTGATGGATGAATGAATAAATAAGATGTGGTATATATATATATATATATATATATATATATATATATATACACACACAATGGAGTATTACTTGGCAATCAAAAAGA
Source organism: Lynx canadensis (assembly GCF_007474595.2). Taxonomy (NCBI): domain Eukaryota; kingdom Metazoa; phylum Chordata; class Mammalia; order Carnivora; family Felidae; genus Lynx; species Lynx canadensis. The sequence goes on from NC_044312.2 coordinate 70,963,239, forward strand.
ATGAAATCTTGCCATTTGTAACTACGTGGATGGAACTGGAGGGAATTATGCTAAGTAAAATTAGTCAGTCGGAGAAAGACAAATATCATATGACTTCACTTATATGAGGATTTTAAGAGACAAACAGATGAACATAAAGGAAGGGAAACAAAAATATTCTAAAAACAGGGAGGGGGACAAAATGGAAGAGACTCATAAATATGGAGAACAAACTGAGGGGTTGTGGGAGGGGGGATGGGCTTAATGGGAAGGGGCACTAAGGAATCTACTCCTGAAATCATTGTTGCACTATATGCTGACTAATTTGGATTAAATTATTTAAAAAAAAAATTTTTAAGTATAAAAGGATAAAAAGGTTTAAAAAGATAAACATTTTAAAAAAAGAAATGCAACAGATTTCTGCACATTGATTTTGTATCCTGCAATTTTACTGAATTCATTTACCAGTTCTAGTAGTTTTTTAGTGGAGTCGTTAGGGGTTTCTACACAGAGTATCATGTCATCTGCAAATAATGAAAATTTTACTTCTTCCTTGCCGATTTGAATGCCTTTCATTTCTTTTTGTTGTCTGATTGCTGTGGTGAAGACTTCCAGCACTATGTTAAATAAAAAGTGGTGAGAATAGATGTCTTTGTCTTGTTCCTGACTTTAGGGAGAAAGCTCTCAGTTTTTTTCCCGCTGAGTATGACGTTCACTGTGGGTTTTTCATATATGGCCTTTATTATGTTGAGGTATGTTCCCTCTAAACCTACTTTGTTGAAGGCTTTTATCATGAATGGATGTTTTGCTTTGTCAAATGCTTTATCTGCATCTACTAAAATGATCATATGATTTTTTTTATCCTTTTCCTCTTTTTTTTTTAACGTTTATTTATTTTTGGGACAGAGAGAGACAGAGCATGAACGGGGGAGGGGCAGAGAGAGAGGGAGACACAGAATGGGAAGCAGGCTCCAGGCTCTGAGCCATCAGCCCAGAGCCCAACGCGGGGCTCGAACTCACAGACCGCAAGACCGTGACCTGAGCTGAAGTCGGACACCCAACCGACTGAGCCACCCAGGCGCCCCTATCCTTTTCCTCTTTTTAAAAAAAAGTCTATTTATTCATTTTGAGAAAGATAGAGTGTGGAGGGGGAGGGGCAGAGAGAGAGGGAAAGAGAGAATCCCAAGCAGGCTCTGTATCCTCAGAGCCTGACGAGGGGGCTTAATCTCATGAACTATGAGATCATGACCTGAGCCAAAATCAAGAGCCAGATGCTTAACTGACTGAACCAGCCAGGTGCCCCTATCCTTTCTCTTATTGATGCAATGTATCACATTGATTAATTTATGAATACTGAACCACCCTTGCATGCAGGAAGTAAATCCCGCTTGATCATGGTGAGTGATTTGTTTAATCTACTCTTGGATTCTGTTTGCCAGTATTTTGTTGAGGATTTTTGCATCTATGTTTATCAAAAATACTAACCTGTAGTTCTCTTTTTTGGTGGTGTCTTTTTGGGTTTTGGTATCAGGGTAATATTGACCTCATAGAATGAATTTGGAAGTTTTCCTTCCTCTTCTATTTTTTGGAATAGTTTGAGAAGAATAGGTATTAACTGTTCTTTAAATGCTTGGTAGAATTTGCCTGTGAAGCCATCTGGTCCTGGAGTTTTGTTTGTTGGGAGTTTTTTGATTACTGATTCAGTCTCCTTTCTGGAAGACTCATCTTGAATTGTTGGTAACTCTAGGGGCCTGACAACTCCATAAAAATAGAGTAGGGGGTTCTCCCTGGCCAGATAATCCTGTCTACATAAGATAAGATAGCCATGGGCTCCAGACTCTGTTTTCAACAGATTTTCAGATGTTTTAAATGAAAGTAAGTAGGGGCACTTGGGTGGCTCAGTTGGTTAAGCGTCCGACTTCAGCTCAGGTCACAATCTCACATGAGTTCATGAGTTTGAGCCCCACATCGGGCTCTATGCTGACAGCTCAGAGCCTGGAGCCTTCTTTGGATTCTGTGTCTCCCTCTCTCTCTGTCTCTCCCCTGCTCGTACTCTGCCTCTCTCTCTCAAAAGTAAATAAAACATTTTTTAAAAATTTTTTCAAAAAAAGTGAAAGTGAGCACTTCTACCCCTCATCCCATGAATTTACTCAGGTAGCTGGTCCAAGGCAACACTTTTAGTTTGTGGGAGAATGAAGATTAAAATCCAAGTTCTAAGTCCCAACATCTGTGCACATAACCATGACTAAGTGAGACCTTTCAAAGTGTGTGCCCAGTAACTTCACACATGAGAAAATCCTGTGAAGAGCTTGTAGTCAGAAAAAAATAATGAGACTGACCCCCACTCTGACCTGCCACCAGTCCCCACCTTTCACTTCCACCTAAAATTTGGCAAAGCCTTTCACTCTCAGTATAGAGCACTGGTTCCTCACCGTAAATGCACGGTTTCATGCTTCACACCAAGCATAGCACAAATAGGTATATGGGTCCTATCTCAAGCTCAGGAATCTCTCAGATTCCTCCCATTAGTGGAAGGGGATCCAGCAGGATGGAGAAACCCATGAACCACTAAACTTTGGTTGAAGAGGCAATCTCCATTACTATAATGGAGATGGTTTTCCAGAACTGAGCACTTGGGCAAAGCTGCCGGGGGCAGTGAAAAGGCTGGGCTATCATCAAGCTATTGGAAGTAGCAAGGAAAGTTGTCCTATCATCATCACCTCTCTGGGACATTTGTTTAAGAGCTAAGAGTGGACTGTGTTTTGTATTCTCTTCCTTGGCTTGATGTGTTCATTCATTAGCAGAGAGCTCTGTGCCAGGCTTTCCAGCTCCTTTTAGACCTTCAAAGGAATGAAAGAATGATAGTTACAGAAACTTGTTTATATATATAATAATAACATATAAAATAATAATTATCATATAAGTTTATAATCTCAAAAATGCTTATAATTTGACCCTTTTTTTTGTAAGAAAGAATGGAAATCATGCTGATAGTCCTGGAGAAGCCATATTTGGACAGGTACTAAAAAAGACTCTTGGTGATACAGTGGACGAAGTGGTAATGAAATTTAAATAAATGAACTTGGATAGGCACGACAAGAGCTGTGACAATTGAGCTAAAGTACAGAGAAAAAGAGAAAGATAGAACCCAGCTTGCACTGAGTGCCAGTTGCCTTTACACTGAAAGCAGAGACAAAGATAGTGAGTGTTTCTTGTGGATTAGATGTGGGCTCAGCAGAAGACAGCCAACCTGGAGCCATTTCAAATTTCACTCAAGAGTCCTACTCAAAAAGATGAAGTGACCCCAACAAAGGGCTGGTTCACCTGATTCCCACTGCTGTGGGAGGAAATAGAAGTGACCAGCGGGAGGTAAATGTTTCACCCACAGTACAGGCAATTCAATGTGGGAGCCTCCAAAGTACCCATGAAACCACCCACGAGAAGAATAGTCAGCTTTGAACATCCACCAGAAAAAGACAGCTTTAAACATTTGCCACAGCCAGAGGAAACCAATGCCAAAGTACCTTGGTGCCAGTCAGGTAAGACATTTCCTACCCTTCAGTTCTTATTCCTCTCTCTGTTTTAATATTGGAGGATCCAGAGGCAGCCTGGGGGCAAGTGGGGACGGAGGAGGGGAAGCATCAAGTAGGGGAACAGAGATGAGGCTAAGACCTCTCTTTCACTGCAAGCACTTTGTCAAGGGGAGAAACTTTAACTTTAAATGGAATTTGAACTTTAAACTATTACATTTAAATTACGGAACATTTTGATTAACAAAATAGGACTATTCAGATGACTAGATATAATTGGAAGACCTTTTTTTTTAAGGTTTTATTTTTTTAAGTAACCTCTACACACAATATGGGGCTCGAACTTACAACCCCGAGATCAAGAGTCGCATGCTCTACCGATTGAGCCAGCCAGGTGCCCCCATGGAAGACTTTTATTATCTATGAGAGTCCTGGTCTGGCCTTCTCTCAAGAGAAGGACTAGCTCCTCAGGATGGGCAGTGTGAAGAAAAGGGAAACTTGTTTTTGACTGTGTTGATTCAAAGTACCTGCCATAGTGTTTTGCCATACTTATTTTTCTGTTATATGAAACTGAAAATGTTCTAATACCATAGTGAATATTTCATGCATAAATTAAATACCAAATATACAAAAATGAATTTCCTAAAGTAATGTCTTACTTCAAATTCTGTTTCTCTCCGCTTATTGGAAAGGACATTTAATAGTCAGAAGAGGGGCGCCTGGGTGGCTTGGTCGGTTAAGTATCCGACTTCAGCTCAGGTCATGATCTCACGGTCCGTGGGTTCGAGCCCCTCGTCGGGCTCTGTGCTGACAGCTCAGAGCCTGGAGCCTGTTTCAGATTCTGTGTCTCCCTCTCTCTCTGCCCCTCCCCTGTTCATGCTCTGTCTCTCTCTGTCTCAAAAATAAATAAACGTTAAAAAAAATTAATAAAAAAATAATCAGAAGAAATGTATTTTAGTGCTAGAAAGGGCTTGCAAAGGGTGCTTTTTTCGGGGGATTTTGTAGGGAATCAAACATGAGATAGTATGTTGATTTTCTCAAGAGAAAGTTAAGCATCAGCCTCTTTCCTCCCCCTCATATAGGAATCAAGCCACGAGCTGTATATATCCGTCTTCACAAAGCTATGGAACTAAAGCTTCTTTTTGCCTTTGGATTCCTGGGGCATTACTTGATGCTGTTTTCCAATTCATAATTTTATGGATCTATTTTTTCTGTTGCTACATCTATGCATTTGAGCATATTTGTTTCTTGCACTTGTAAGTAAATAGTCGACCAGGCTAAGTCCAATAGAAATGTAACTGAGGCCACATATTTGCTGCTTTTAGCATCCCTAATAATTTCCATCTTTCATTATTCAGCCATAAGTATTAGCATTTTTATTTTTCTGCCTTCCACTCACTTTTATAAACTAGGTTCAAACAAAATATTCAAATCATTGCATACACCAACAATGCTTTACAGATAATAATACAGCCCAGACAAAATACGATCAATTGCTAAAGACACTATCATGAAAACTTTACTAATCAGCAAATGTTTGAGAATCCCAATTTATGCGTATAAAAAGTGGGTTATACGATGTCCAAAGACAGTGTCAGGGTCTCATTCATCTGAGGGTCACTAGTATCTAGAAACATGATGCTCAATAGATGTTTGCTCAGGGAATGAATTCCCTTCCTAGAAGGTGTGGAGTAGATTTGCAAGTTTGGTAAATTTTACCTGATTTTTGCGATGTGTACTTAATCATGTTAATTCTACTTCTTTGACTATTATGTTCAGGCCATTTCAAATATCTAGATTCAAGCCTTTCCAGGTCCCCAACACAAAGATGAAAATATTGGGACAAACACAATTTTGGGTCACTCCTTGTCATGTGCTAGAGGTACACATGAGAGACTAAGATAGTTAGAAGTTGTTTTCCTTTAAATCACCTCTTTTGAAGTGTTTGTCAAGACATTTGGTGACAGATTTCAAATGTGACCATTTAAAAGTTTAAAAGAAATCCAAGATAAATAAATGCAAGACTACAGAACCAAACTTTATGGACACTACTAATGTATTCACCAGCTGGATGTTTCTAATTTGTGCGTGTCAAAAGCTTTCCTTATGAAAATAGAATTATAATAAGAAATGACTAAATTAAAAAGCATGGAAGCACTCAGTTTCTTCTTGAATTCTAAGTCCACCACTTGTTGGGACACCCGGGTGGCTCAGTCCATTGGGCATCCGACTTCAGCTCAGGTCATGATCTCACAGTCCGTGAGTTCGAGCCCTGTGTCAGGCTCTGTGCTGACAGCTCAGAGCCTGGAGCCTGCTTCAGATTCTGTGTCTCCCTCTCTCTCTGCCCCTCCCCTGCTCATGCTCTGTCTCTCTCTGTCTCAAAAATAAATAAAAACATTAAAAAGAAAAAAAAATTAATTCCACCACTTGTTAACTATATGATCTTGGGAGAGTTGCTTGGCTTACCATATTTCAGTTTCTTCTTAGGTAAAAAGAGAATAATAGAACTTTCCCCCCCATGAGAGTTTAGGACTAATTGTGAGACAGAAGAGGAGAAAATAGATGGTGATCAAAGTATCACCGGCTCAACTGATAAAGATTCAAATTGAAGATGTGGCCTAGATGTATGGTACCAATAGGCATCCTGATGTAGAACCATGGTCATACACTGAGTAGCACTAAAACTGCTCGTCTCTCCAGGCAAGAGCCTGCCTCTGTAAAATGTACGGAGTGGAGAAGCAGGATAGAATGAATGCTCTTTGTGGATCCTGGGTTAAAATGAGGTAAGCAGGAGCTGAGATAAGCATTTTAAAATTCTTCTTTCTAAATTTTTAAAAAATATTTATTTATTTTTGAGAGAAAGACAGAGCATGAGTGGGGGAGGACCAGAGAGAAAGGGAGACACAGAATCCAAACCAGGCTCCAGGCTCTGAGCTGTCCGCACAGAGCCCAACATGGGGCTCGAACCCATGAACCGTGAGATCATGACCTGAGCCAAAGTCGGACACTTAACCGACTGAGCCACCCAGGCACCCATTAAAATTCTTTTTTCTAACTCATCAAGATGAGAAGTCACTCCTCTTTCCCTGTGGGAGTATTGAGAGGGGTTGTCAGAGAGTTGACAGGAGTATTACATTAGTGAAGCTCCTTCTATAAACATTGGCATGGGGGGAAATTTCCTAGACTTTTGTTCTCTTAATCCATAGGGCTAGACCAGTTAGCCTGTATTCAACCAGGCTGTGTCTATATCCTCATGGGGAAGAGATCAGCAGACTATCAGGATTGTCCTATTCTCACTTTCATAAGGCTGTTCCTCCAACACTAATCATGCTCCTGATATAATGCAGGTGAATAATGTTGCTTCTGCGTTCAGAATGCTCTGAAATAGGCCAGATGAGTACACTAACTAAATTAACTCAGAGGCAACCTTGTGCCCAAGGCTGAAAATAAATTTCCTATTTTATTTCCCAGCCTAAATTATGTCTAGCCAAGTTGTCCAATTACGGTTGACCCTTGAACAATGCAGAGGTTCAGGATGCTGACCCCCCCCAACACACAATCAAAAATCCATGTATAACTTTCGACTCTTGAGAAACCCATCTACTAATAGGCTACTGTTGACCTTGCAGATAACATAAACAGTCGGTTAACAGGTTTGCATATTATCTGTATTACTTACTGTATTCTTACAATAAAGTAAGGTAGAGAAAAGAAAAGGTTAGGAAAATCATAAGGAAAAGAAAATACATTCACAGGACTGTTCTGTATTTATCAAAAAAATATGACTTTAAGTGGACTCTCACAGTTCAAACCTGTGTTGTTCAAGGGTCAACTGCACACATTGGATTACATCGGTCCACTAAGAAGCAGAGTCCAAGAAAGGACCAAACATGTAAGAGATTTACTGGGAGAGGGGGTAGAAGGTGAGAAAAGCTCTCAAACCACAGTGCTGGTCTGACCCCTGTGCAAGAAGAGAAGGAAAGGATTTTTTCCTACACCTGGATAGGAAGACTCTTAGACTATAGTGTAGTTCCTAGAAAAGTTAAACCTGGTTAATGGGGAATCCTTGAGCCAAAGTTTCTTGTTGGGGGAGTTCTACCTCACTGAAATGGCTACGCCTCACTGAAATGGGCCTGCTTTGTTACCCCAGCCATCCTCAGTCATTGGCTAGGACCAGTGAGCAGACAGGGGGGCCTTCGTATGAACATGATGATGGATCAAAAGCCATTATGCTCCTGCAGCAGGGGATCTGAGTAGTGTGGGTTTTACTTAATGTGCTGGTCCTTCCCTTCCTAATGCACATAAAATCTCTTCATTTCACTTTTCCCACTGAGTCTCATGTTTCCAACATGCCATGCTGAAGAGTGGGACTTTGTCTACTTACATGGCCTCCATGAAGTCTGATGAACAGCATTTGAATCCTGAGCCACAGGGATTACTGCTTTTACTTCTTGCCACAGCTAAGACACCTGCCTCCTGTGGATGACTCCCCTCTGCCACCCAAAGTTATTTCAACAGGATAATCCCTTTCAGTAGAGAACTGAATTAATGCTGCTTTTGAAAACTGTGCCCCTGTGGGCCTGGTGAGGTTCTATTCCATGTGCTACATACTACTTAAGACCTTGTCTTTCACTTTGAACGTCACAGGCTTTGAGTAGCATTTCTTTCAGCTACATCTTTTTCTACAGCAAGAAATTAGGCCTCTGGTGTTATATTTCCTTGCCCTGTTCCACTGCTATTTTTCATCAAAAGTCATCTGAGTTTATAACATTTCAACTTGTTTTTTTAGCTTGATCCCCTTCTTTTTCTACTTATAGGAAAGCTAGTACCATTTTCTAGATTTGAATAGTCTTCCTTCTTTTGCTTTGTTACACAAACATTTTTTTTTGTCTCTCATTTTGTTTCCTGGCCCAGACATGCATTTTTCTTACACATACCCCTAGGTTTTTGCTTTGTGGGGTCTTCCTTCTTCTTCTTCTTCTTCTTTTTTTTTTAATTTTTTTAAATGGCTATTTATTTTTGAGAGAGAGAGGGAGAGACACTGAGCATGAGTGGGGGAGGGGCAGAGAGAGAGAGGGAGACACAGAATCCAAAGCAGGCTCCAGGCTCCAAGCTGTCAGCAAAGAGCTGGACGCAGGGCTTGAACTCACGAACCATGAGATCACGACCTAGGCCGAAGTTGGATGCTTAACTGACTGAGTCACTCAGGCGCCCCTTTTTTGGGGTCTTTCATAGAGAAATATATGAAATCTATACATTTTGTATTTCCCAAAGGCAAAGAAATTCTCTTTTCCAAGCTGCATACTATGCCCAGGAGATAGTCTCTTAATAAGTCAATATCCAATCCAGGCATGGACTTGACTTACCATGGTCTTTTCTCAGCCATGCAGAGGAAGGACCTTTACCCTCTGTTCCTGGCTCTTTCCAGAGCAGACAAGAACACGTGCTTTTTGCAGGCTGAACTATCTGAAAGAGAATGGTGAAGGGCAAGTGAACATTGGTTATATTTGATCTTTGTCATGTGCCCTCATCCCAAACTCATCAAAGTTGGTTCTCCTCTCCTGGGAAGTAGTAAGTGCATAGACCAGGAAGATTACAGTAGTTCTTCCTCATCCATGGTTTTGCTGTCTGTGGTTTCAGTTACCTGAGACCAACTGCAATCTGGAAGCAGATGAGCCTCCTTCTGACGTCTTGTCAGAAGGTCAGTGGTCATTGCACTTATGTCATTCACCTCAGTTCATCTTATCACGGAGGCATTTTAGCATCAGACATCACCACAAGAAGAAGGGGGAATACAGGAGAATAAGAGATTTTGAGAGAGAGAACACATTCATATAACTTTTATTACAGTATATTGCTATAATTGTTCTAGTTCACTGTGCCTAATTAATAAGTTAAACTTTTTCATGGATATGTATGTACAGGAAAAAACACAGTTACATATAAGGCTCAGTACTTTCCATATAAGGCTCATACACTTTCAGGTATCTGCTGGGGGTCTTGGAACATATCCTCTGCAGATTGCGGGGACTACCATACGCTCATGGAAAGAAATGTAGTCCGTATGGAAGGGAATATCAGGAGTGGGGTGTAAGTGTTTCCCCATAAAGTTATGTGAAATACTTAGCACAGTGACTGAAAAGAGATTAGTACTCAAATGTTGGCTATTATAAATCGAAAAGGAGTTGAAAAACTAAGATGAAAATTATTTCTAGTTTGTTATTTACAGGAGTAGGGCAATCAAGCAAATTCTATAATGTTGAATTTTTTTTTCTCAGATTTTTTTTAAGGGTAAAAGTCTATATTTGGAAGTGTCCTTTTAATGATCGTCTATGAATACAACCTACTTCAGACATGGAAACAGCCTCCAGACAAACAAACATGATGAGGTCAGTGGTGAATTTCTTTTCCTTGGATCTCAAGACCATAGAATTGGATTAATACTAATCTTTGGTTATGATACACTCTCCTCATTGGTTCTTCCCTCTCTCCCTCCTTCCCTTTCCTTCCTCCCACCCTCTTCTCTCCCTCCCTGCCCTTCCTCCCTGCCTTGTTGCCCCTCCTTCTTACTAACTTGTGCCCCCTCATAGGGAATCTTACCACATCAACGCCTCTTTCTGAATGGAATAGGACTTTTGGACTCTTTTGCCCTTCTCCTCCTTTCCCTCCCAGGCAACTGTCTTTATTTGTTGGGCTGGGTTTCAAATTTGAATAAACACTGAAAGTGACAGACTTGTCACATCTGGAGGAAGCTGCTGTTTCTTTTGGTTTTTCACAGAATTCTAAGTGCATCCCTAAAGCTCAAAGAAAGGGTATGATTTTGACTCAAACTTTGCCCTGTTTGCCAACCTCAGGGAGTCTAGGTTGAGTTAGGGAGAATGTAACAAAACCTGACAGTAGACAAGTCTAATGTGGTCTGGAGTTTTATTATGAAACTTCTGCATAGTTCTGCTTTTCACCCAGTTGTGTCATAAGAAAACAGCCAAAACAGTCATCTCAGTTTTTGCTAACCATCTTTTAGAATAACACACACATTCAGTATTTAAATTTTCTGTATTGTAATTAACAAATTAATATAAGATGTTGAAATTGTATTATGTACTGATTCAAACAGACTTGAAGCTATTTTCTTGCTTTCTTTCAGTCATGACTATGTATATACATATATGTACAATATCAAGATCTATATAAAAATATTCACATTAAACACAAACAAAATATTGGACTTTAAATTTTTTTAACAAGTGAGAACTTGGTATATTGTTCCCAGGAGTCCTATTTATTTATTTATTTATTTGTCTATTTACTTAGGAGCAGAGAGAGAATCCAGAATCCAAGCAGGCTGTCAGCATGGAGCCCAATGTTGGACTTGATCCTGTGAACTGTGAGAACACGACCTGAGCCGAAATCAAGAGTTGGATGCCCAGCCAACTGAGCCAGCCTGGCACCCCTGGATTTTATTTTTATTATATACACAATTTTTTAAGATTTTTTAAAATGTTCATTTATTTTTGAGAGAGAGAGAGGGACAGAGTGTGAGTGGGGGAGGCGCAGAGAGAGAGGGAGACACAGAATCCAAAGGAGGCTCCAGGCTCCAAGCTCTCAGAACATAGCCCGACACCGGGCTTGAACTCACGAGCCATGAGATCATGACCTGAGCCGAAGTCGGATGCTCAACTGACTGAGCCACCCAGGTGCCCCTGTGTACACAATTTTTATTCATTAAAGGAAACTTGGATAATACAAAAAATTAGAAAGAAGGAGAAATTATATATGGGACAATTTCTTAATTCACTCTACTGGCAACTGATAACTGTGTTATGTGCTGAGAAAAATACATCGATGACAAGGACATGGACTGTACCCTTTAGGAGAGAGACATAAATAAAATACATGTATTTTTAAGACAGTGAAAGGTTAAGTTTGTCAAGCATCTGCAGTATTTCAGAATTTTCCTGTTACCTTTAACTCACTCATCTGGAGGTAGGCTCTGTTTACCGAGAGATCACATGATCCCTGGGAGCCTGGGCTGTATCATGACTGAACTTGAGGTCCAGTCTTCTTTAGATTGCATGTATCTGCACTTCATTCTTTAGAGGAGCAGCAGTTGGAAAGAAATCTTTCTCCTTGTTACATGGGATGGGAGGAAGAGTGATAAAAGGTACCCACTGAAGACAAAGAAACTACTTTAAGATGGAGGTAGAAAGGGGACATGGTTACCCAGTATATTAATGACTCATTCCACATTTCACAAGAAGGTCAACCACCAAAGCAGAATGTTTTTTTCTAAAGCTATTTTGAATAAAATTTTGAAAAAGAGCGTTTTAACAAAATAAAGTCTAGTCAAGAGTTTTACAATTTTCAATAGGCATAGTAAGACACCTACTGATCCTGTATAAATGTGCAGTCAAAATCAATTGACTTTTTGTGCTATTAATGGCAGACTTCCATTGATTTCAGATAATTAGAACTGTGTCTAATATTTGTAAGTAATTATGCTGAGAACGATACAAAAGAAGTAAAGCTGTGAGATCCTGTATTTATGATCATTTAACATAGCCAAAAAAAAAAAAAAATGGAAGAAAAGTATTTCGGTTCTTAAGATATTTGAGGCAACTGGGCATAAGGAAGAAACTGGAAGTTGTCTAATTCTGGCTTTCTTCCACTGATGCAGCAAAACCAGGCAGTTTCTAATTCTCCCTTGATCATATTTTTTATATACTTACATATGTATATCAAACTCCTAACAAAATCACCACTACTTTAATCTGTTGTTTTCATTTATCCATCTGTCTACCATCTATTCATCCAGTAAATATTTATTATGTACCTACTACCAGGGATAGCACTTTTTTGGACAGGGTATTACCAAATACCTCAGTTGAAGAATATTCACATGTCACTGAGATATGAGTTTAAATAATAAAATGAAGCTGCTACGGGAAACTTGGAGTTTATTTACAAAATAAATGAGTTTCAATTTAAGGAGCAAGTAGCACTCAGTTTTTTCAAAACTTAGGGTCCTTGGTTGTTTGTTTTTAAAGAACACTCCTGGGGCATCTGGGTGGCTCAGTCAGTTAAGCATCTGACTTTGGCCCAGGTCATGATCTCATGGCTCCTGAGTTCGAGCCCTGCGTCAGGCTCTGTGCTGACGGCTGAGAGCCTGGAGCCTGCTTTGGATTCTGTGTCTTCCTCTCTCTCTACCCCTCCCTAGCTCATGCTCACTCTCTCTCTCTGTCAAAAATAAATAAACTTAAAAAAAAATTTAATAACACTCCTAAACGACCATGCAGTTCTGAGTTACAAGTTTCTTTTACTAATGAACAAATGAAAAACCCTCCTCATGGCAAGGAGCATCAGCAATGGATTATTTGACTCTCATTGTGGTTTATTTCATTATATGATGAGTCACATTTTTTCCTTTGTTAGTTACAGAGGTTGAACAAAATCTGGTGGGTATATCTGACATAGGCTACAAAATATAAAATTGTTCCTCAAAGTGTATCTCTGGCTTCTAGTCTCTCTCCAGAGTCCTGGCCATCTATTATCCTTTGCCAACCAGACATTTCCCCATTAGTGCTCTACAGGCACTGTGGACTCAGTATATATAAAGCTGAACTCTATGTTGTCCAGTTTTCTTGAATTCTCTCTCATACTTAGTAGTACCACCATCTACCTGGTTTTTCAAACTAGAAATCTAGAGCCTGGGGTGGCTGGGTGGCTCAGTCAGTTAAGTGCCTAACTTCGGCTCAGGTGATGACCTCACAGTTCATGAGTTCAAGCCCCACGATGGACTCTCTGCAGACATCTGGGAGCCTGGATCCCGCTTCAGATTCTGTCTCCCTCTCTCTCTCTCTCTGCCCCTTCCCTGCTTATGCTCTCTCTCTCTCTCTCTCTCTCTCTCAAAAATAAAATAAACATTAAAAAAAATCTAGAGCCTGTCTTTGCTGGCACCCATCATAGTTCTTAGGTCGTCAAGTTCTGTTCATTTTATCTTCAGAATAGGTCTAGAATTTTCACTTCATCATCAGTGCCACTGCTTTAGAGCCACTCACCTTTATCTTGCCTGGACTGTTAGAAAGACGACCAAAGGATCTTTCTGCTTCTGGTCTCTCCATACTCTAGTCTATCCTCTCTACTGCCATTAAAGTTATCTTTTTCTAACTTAAATATGTTCATGACACTCTCTTTGAAAGTGTTCAGTGGATTCTCCTTGACTATAGGAATGAGTCGGATCATCTTAACACAGAATTAAGAACTTTTCTAGTCTGGTCCTAGATTTTCTTTTCAGGCCCATTTCTCCACAAGTATTGGGTACTTCTGCCAAATGGGACCACTTGGCTAAATATTCCATGCATGCTCTTTTTATACCTATGAGCTATTGAATATGCCCTTTGCCCAGAACGTCATTACTCATGTCTCCACTAGGTAAACCCCTACTTACCATTCAGAAGATAGCTCAAATATTACCTCTTTAAAAGGTCATCTTTGAAATCCCCTGGAAATATCAGTACCTCTACTCTCCGTGCTGGGCTATTCTTTGTTTGCCCCTCTAGATTCCCTGCCACCATTGTTTACCTGCCCTGTGCCATTGGAGGCTCACCTCTTTGGACAACATAACCTGATTTTCTTGCCCTCTGACTTTTTGGTGGATTTGAATAATGGGAGGCCCTGGAAGAAGTTCAGAGGGCAGAAGAGAGTGAGATTATAGTAATATTTCCCTAATTCCCTTCTTCCTGGGCCTTGGACTGGCAGGGGCTACTGGAAGAGTTCCTGTTGGGTAGATCTTCTTGTAGCTCAAGCTTTCTTTCTGGGTTTTGGTAATAGCTCCATTCCTTGGCCTCTTCAGGCGTAGGTGTGGGGGCCTTTTCTCAATGCTAATACTTAATTGTCCCTAACTCAGTAAATAAAGTCCTTTATTAAACTTCCTTTATTCACTCCTTTTAGGTATGCCATCTGTTGCCTGTTCTGATTTGTGCACTCCTGTGGTACCATTTAGATAGCTCTATCACTGTTCCTAACACATTGCATTCTAATTATTTTTGCCTATCTGTCCATTTCTCCCATTAAACTCCTTAGAAAAGGTCTGAATTCAGGGAAAGAGTCCGTGTGACTTGGTAGAAAGGAACCTTCATTTCTTACGAGGGCTTTGCAAAGACCAGGGTAGAACATGCAGAGGCCAGAGAAAGGAGGAATACCCAGAATGTGCAGAAAACCTGGGGGACATGGGAGTTATCTTTGAGAATCAGGTAAGGAACTGCCTGCCTGCCTGAACCCAAGGAGTCAATCTCGTTGAAAAGGGAGATAATAATTAAAAGGAAAATCAGAAAGCAAGGACTAAACACTCTGGCCCAACTGATTAGCTGTGTCAACCTCAATACCAACTTGAGCTAAAATCAGAGATCCTTGGTCTGACATTTGGGATTCACTTGTAGAGTCTTCTAGACCTCATCTAGTAAGAAGACCAAAAAGTATAAACAAAAGGGCAATGACTCTAAGAACTTTCATAGCTGTTAGAAGTGAGAGTTGGAGAACCCCTATATAGCATTTCTCCTTTCTGCCTAAGTTTTCAACAAATTGAGAAATAAAGATTAGGACAGATAGAGTAAAAAAATAATAATGATAATAGTAATGATAGCTCAAACTTCCAGAGCACTGATTTTGTCATAGGCACTGTTTTAAGTGCTTTGTATGTATGACCTCAGTCTTCAGGCCAAGTCTGTCAGTATGGTGGCTCCAACTCTATGAGGAGGGGCAGAGGGCTCTTAGTCCCATTTTGTAGGTGGAGAAATGGAAGCACAGGGAAGTTGAGTAACTTTGCCCAAAGTCACATGGCTGTATTAAGTGGCTAATCTGGGGTATTAACCAGCTTGGCTCCAGTGTCTAACCACTATGCAATATTGCCTCTTAAGATAAACGTTTATTTTGGATAAAACTAATGTTGGAGAATGTAATTTGCATCCATGAACAGAAGGATTTCTAATAACGAACGCCTGGTCGCAGACAGTGCCGGTCTTCTGCAGGCTTCCCCGCATGGGGCCTGTCTCTGGAAAACTTAGACATGGAAGAGCAGGCTTCTTTGCAGGCAGGTTGCCTGTGAGGAGAAAGAGAGAGAAAGACAATAAATGGGGGACTTGCCTATGCAAGCCCACTTTTTTTTCATGCTCATCGATCCGGTAAATTCTCCTTTCCTGGGAGAAAAGAGTTGAGGGGTGGAGGAAGGTTTGTGGTGTTATATTAGTGGATCCCCCTCCACCAGGAAGGAAACATCAGGAATTGGGAAGAGGTATTTTCCCTCAATGCAATGTCCCTATATTTATTACTTTTTATTACCTTTTTAGTTCTTAATATCCATGCACATTGTACCGTAATCATTTACGTGTCTGTCTCTACCACCTACTTCCTTCCTTGCCTATGCACTTTTTTTTTTAATGTTTATTTTTGAGAGGGAGAGAGGGAGAGGAGGAGGGGCAGAGAGAGAGGGAGACAGAGAATCCAAAGTGGTCTCTGCACTGTCAGCACAGAGCCCGATGCGGGGCTCGGACCCATGAGCCATGAGATTGTGACCTGAGCTGAACTCAGAAACTTAACTGACTGAGCCACCCAAGTGCCCCTCACCTATGCACTGCTTAATGGCAGAAATCTTTTCTATTAATCTCTGGATCTCCAGTGCTTAGCACATGGTACACCCTCATTAATAGCTCATTAAACAGAAGAATGAATAAAGAGATACTTTTCTCTAACCCCCAGAAAATACAGAAGTAAGAATTTAATACACCCTAGGATTAGTTGTTAGCTCAGAAATGGGATTAGCTGCTTTAGACTTCAGTGCCTTAGTTTGAGTTCATTCTCAACTTCTTTAATTCCTGGCTTTTTTTTTTTTAATGTTTATTTATTTCTAAGACAGAGAGAGGCAGAGCATGACCAGGGGAAGGCAGAGAGAGAGAGGAAGACAGAATCTGAACCAGGCTCCAGGCTCTGAGCCCTCAGCACAGAGCCCGACGTGGGGCTCGAACCCACAAACCATGAGATCATGATCTGAGCTAAAGTCGGACACTTAAACGACTGAGCACCCAGGCACCCCTCCCCCTTTTTTTAAATATAAAGTCTTAACAGGTGAGCCAGACAAGTTGAAAACTTCCTACTTACCAGTGCTGCTATTCATGACTTTTCTGAACCCGGAATCAGAAAAGATGGTAAAGAACAACAGAGTAGTGTCTTGACACATATCTTGGTTATCCCTGTCTAGCAGAAAGAAGATAAGGCCTTCGGTGTCATTCAACCTGGTTTTGAAAACCCACTTTACAACTTACCTGTGTGACCTTGGGCAGATTATTCTTGTAGCATAGGAGCTATGTTCTACATGTTTTTAGGCAATTCCCTTCTGTGAGGACATTATCTGCTTTTCAGAAAGATTCTCATTTGACCGCTTTTATGGAATTATGCCCTGGCCCATGGTCTCATTTTCCATTTTTAAAATCTGCCTGCTTTATCTTCCAGACATCAGATTCTGCTGTCTGATAGCATGTGACTATCGAGAAATGTGATTATTCCTCTTACTTCTTTAATTTATCCTGTTTTTCTGGTTTGTGATCGTATCTCAATTAACTATTTCCTTGGTTACTGATTGACTTAATGGAATCCAGCTTCATTGACACAATTGTGAACTTTGGCTACCACTAACATCTACTTGAACCGTAGTAGCTTGTCAAATTGCCTTGATATTTTTATTGCATCTTCAAGAACCACTGAAGCTTACTACCAATGGTCACTTCAAAATGCGTCAGTTATTTTAGCATCTCAACAGAGTTATCCAAATGTAACACGTTTCCTTGACCAATCAAGCCTGTGTATTTTGTACCTGGTAACACATATTTCTGGGAATGCTATGTGGAATTATCCAAGTCCTAAGCATGTAAAGAAATGGTCATTTATAAACCAAGTCACAGAAATGAATAATCGAGAAAGACTTCAACAAGACCCAGTTTTCCAAAAATGGACTCGCACTGCATTATGAGACAACTTCTTGTCAACTTGCTTCATTTACTAACCCCTCCATGGTCCTCCTATTCCAATGAGCGAACCTCATTGTTGTTTTCACAGACTGTTGATTCACAAATTCAGAAACTATTCCCTGAGGGCTGCTGAGTAATAAGTAACAGTGATATTTGCACACATTCATGTAGGATTTCACAGTTTACAAAGGGTTTCACATCCATTCTCTTAAGTGGATTTGAGTTCTTGAACAGAGGGTCTTGCATGGTCCATGTTTAAACTACCAGAATAATGATCCTCTGCTTTGTATTTTTGACATTCTGGGTGTTTTTCTGCCTCAAGGCCACTGATCATTCATTCATTAATTCATTCAACTAACATCCATTGAATCTTCTTCCTCTGTATTAAGTACTGTGCTAGAAATTCTGGAAAAAAGTGAAAAAGACATGGTCCTTGCATTTAAGCCTGGAAGAGAGATTTAAAATTAATCAACGAAGGGACACCTGGGGGGGGGCTCAGTTGGTTGAGTGTCCACCTTTGGCTCAGGTCATGATCTCACAGTTAGTGAGTTCAAGCCCCTCATCAGGCTCACTGCTGCCAGCGTGGAGCCCACTGTTCATCCTCGGTCTGCCCCCTCTCTCTGCCCCTCCTCCGTTCACGCTCTCTCTTTCTCAAAAACAAACATTAAAAAAAATAATCAACAAAAATATGATGTTCAAATACTGTAGTACACATCTATATAAACAGCTAAAAGAATACAGCAAGAGAAGAGAGGTTCATTCCAGCCCAAGCTTTAGGGACTCTCAGTCTCCAAAGAGGAAATTATATATTAAGAAATCAACACCAGGGGTGCCTGGGTGGCTCATTTGGATAAGCATCTGACTCTTGATTTCAGCTCAGGTCATGATCTCACACTTTCATGAGTTCGTGCCCTGTGTCAGGCTCTGCACTGACTGCAGGGAGCCTGCTTGGAATTCTCCCTCTCTCTCTACCCCTTGCCTGCTCACACTCTCTCTGTCTCTTTCAAAAATAAATAAATAAATAAATAAATAAATAAATAAACTATTAAAAAAAAGAAATAAACAACAAAATAAAACCCTGAAACAAAGTAAGATTAATTTAAATGTATCTAAGTGTTTTTTTTAAAAATTCCATATAATAGATTCATATTTTTTTTCTTGAGGGTGTGGGAAACAGCAGAACAGGAAGGATAGTTGTGAAATCTCTCAAACAAGATAAGTTGTCACAACTTCAAAGAGGTTAGAAATCATTGTACTGGTACACAAGAAGTTTAAATGCTAGATTACTCAAATCTTGTTACATGTAATTTCTAGTATTTGAGCAATGAGCACTGGGAGCAAAATTTGTGCCAAATAAGCAGAACTAAAGGGTTTTAATAGCAATCACTTACTTATCTTTATCTTAATAATTATGATAAGGTTACTACAAGGCATCAGAACCCAGATGAGTATTTCCCTTTCATAAATAAGGACATTTTAAGTTTTATAAGTGAAGAATATTGGGAAAATACTTTTAATTCTCAGGTACCTAATAGTAAAAATGACAATGATATCCTATTTGTTTACAAACATTCTTGGTTAGGGTGTGTGTGTGTGTGTGTGTGTGTGTGTTTTAAATGGTGTTTTTAGCATTATATCACAGCAAAAAGCTCTACTTGAGTTCTTTGATAAATGTAACTGTAACAGAAGAAAGAATAAAACCAGTAGGATTTCCTCTATAACTAATATTGACCCACGTCTGAACTCCTCTGTTTATTCATGAAACAGATCCAAGCTATTGGTCCATCAGGATTTACTTCCAACCTTCACCGTTCAGACTGTACAGCCAGTGTAACTCCTGGCCTCTCAGGTGACTCGACTTACAGGGGTAATAGAAAAGGCCAGAGCGGTGCTGGGAGGTTGCGAAAGAAACCCACGTCCTGGCCCCTAGCCCAGTAGACTAGAGTCCCTCAGCAAAAGAGACTTTCCACTGGTTACACTTGGGAGTTACCCTTAGTCTAGCCTTTGTCTCAAACCATCTGGAGGCCAAAAGTGCTAACAAGCCACTGACTCACTGGCAGAATACATTCAGTCTGGTGATTCTGTTCTGGAAGGCTGTGTAACAACAGAGATACTGGCAATCAAACAACAAAACAACTTCCTAAGTTTCAAGGTCATCCGAGCCTGGTTGTGGGATGGTATATTGATAACTGAGAGCAGGTACTGAAGACTTGTCAAAGTGGCCAAGCTTTCTTTGTAGGAGAAAGAAGTCCTGTTCAGGTTTTGTCTGGTACCCTTTTCCTAGCTTTCTTAGAAGTAGCAAGTGTGGATCTCTTCTTAGAGACCCTGGAATTATGTCACAGCTTTCACTGTGACAATTGTTGGGAAAGTGTAATGAGACTTGGCAGTTTCCTGATAATCATTAAAATCATTTTAAATTTGACTTCTAAGCTAATGCCAGAGGGTAATAGTTTTAAGTTGTCTCAATCACAGTAATATGCAAGAAAAGTATTTCTCCTAATGAAGACTAGGTGTGTGTGTGTGTGTGTGTGTGTGTGTGTGTGTGTTCTGGTATACTTTTTCATTTTCTTGTACTGGCTCTTACACTAACCTATCAAAAAAAAAAAAATAGAGGCACCTTAGTGGCTCAGTTTGTTAAGCATCCAACTCTTGGTTTCGGCTCAGGTTCATGAGTTCTGAGGTCAAGCCATTTGTTGGGCTCTGTGGCTGCTGGTGTGGAGCCTGCTTGGGATTATCTCTCTCTCCCTCTCTCTCTCTGCCCCTCCCCTGCTCATGCATTTTTTCTCTCTCTGAAAATAAGTAAACTTAAAAAAATTTAAATAGACTACACCCAACGTGGGCCTTGAACATGGGCCGAGATCAAGAGTCACATACTCTACTGCCTGAGCCAGGAGTTAGCCTAATGTCACATCTCTATCATCTGATAGTTCTCTATGATGTGGAAAATAAAATTAATAAGATATACTGGCTACTTTTTAGGTGCTAGGCACTGTCGTCAATGCTTTACATTTGGTGGGGAACCATTTAGTCCTCATGATAACCCTATGAATTAAGGTCAGTTTATCAAGTCAATTTAAGTAGCCATATTCTTGAATTTCATCCCCAATGTATTAATTCATTTATAAATTACTTATAGAATGTTTGTTCTAGGTACTGTCCTAGTCGCTCTAGATAGAAACAAACGAACAAAAAAGGTTGGGTACCCACTCTGCCTTTTAGGAGTTCAGGGTCAAGCAATTAATAGCCCTAATTGCATCTGACTTGCTGGGCATTGTGTAATTGATAGAGCATATTAATAAGGCTTCAGGCTCATGGTATGTGCAGTCTATATGGCAAACACATTCTTTTCTATTCCAGTTAGAAGAAAGATTCAGAGACTGTTCATAATGCTGTAGAATAGGTGACAATATTCATTTAAGCTTTTGCCTTAGGGCTACATTAATTCTCCTACCCTCTGAAGAGATACTCTGAAGAAATCTGGACTTGTGAAAAAAAAAAGAAATCTGGACTGCCTGGATATCCCACAGAACATCCCACTGAGGCATTACATTGATTGCATCATGCTAATTGTTTAGGATGAGCAAGAAGTGACTAGTATGCTAAAGGGATCGGTAAGACACAGTGTTCCAGAAGGTTGGAGATAATTTTATGGATATTCAGGGATCTGACACTTCAGTGAAGTTTTTAGGGTTCTGGTAGTCAGAAGCATGACAAGATACCTTCTTCAAGTAAAAGAGAATTGTTGCATCTTGCATTTGCTACCACAAAGAAGAAAAAGTCATTCCTGGTAGGGCTCTTTGGGTTCTAGACACAACACATTCCAAATTTACAAATGATGCATATACCTAGTGACACGGAAAGCTGCAGGTCTGTGTGGGGAGGTCCATTCTACAGTACGAATAGCCCCATTACTTGGGCCATAAAATCCAGCAGATCTTAAGGTGTTAGAAGTGTCTGTGGTGGGAAAAGATACAGTGTCTTATGGCAAGCCTTTTGGGAGCATAATAATGCAGGCTTCTGGGATTCCATTTGTAACATAAAATTATATGCCTTTTGGGAAATAGTGCTTGGTGAGTTATTGGGACTAGGAGAGGCAGAATGCTTCATGGGGCACCGAGTGACCATGGGTCCAGAGCTGCCCATTATGAACTAGGTTTTGTTAAATATGTCAAGTTATAAAGTCAGATAGATCCAGCAGCAGTCCGTGGTAATATGGAAATGATACTTGTGGGAATGAGCCCAAGCAGAACAGAGTAAACTACTCAAGTAGCAAGTAGCTCAGACCTACATGTGGCTCACAACAGTTGCAGCTCTACCCTTCCTCAGCTTGCTCCTATGGCCATATAAGGTTCCTGTAAGACCAACTGAAGGAGAAGGAAAAGCCAAAGCCTGATTTATACATAGGTGTGTTCAACATGTGAGCACAAGCTGAAAATGGACCACGGCTGCATTATAGCTACATTGGTAGAAACAGCAGGGAGGGAAAATATTCCCAAAGGGTGGAGCTGTGAACGGTGCACCTACACATCTATGTTTTGTGTGGTGAAAACTGGCCCAGTATATACAGATGTGGGAAGTGGCCTGGAGAGAAAAAAATTAAAAAATTGGAGACAAAAAGATAGAGGCATGTCGATGAACATGAAGAGTTTGTATCACACATTATAGCCTAATAGAAAGCATCCACCTTGGAACAGTTACTGTAAACAGCCAAGTAAATATAATAACTAGATCAGTAGACCAGGCTTTGTCATTGGCCACCATGGAACAGCTATGATGGCACATGGACAAAGTTGCCAAGGTGGCAGAGACCTGCTATGCATGAATTCAATAGTGTGGACATCCCATTCCCAAAGCTGATCTAGCTTCTGCTGTTGCTGAATGTCCAGCCTATGAGCAACAGAGACCAATATAATTATTTCTTGATGAGACCAACTGGTTAACTGGTAGAAAGCCAACTACAAGAACTAGTAGTTTGTCTTTACAGGGATGGATACAAATGCTGGGTCCAGTCTTGTCTTTCCTAATTGCAGTGCATCAGTCAGCACCACAATCCCAGGGACTTGCAGAATGCCTGATCCACGGGTGTAGAATCCCACACAATAAAACATCTGAACAGGTGATCCACTTTGTTGTGAAGGAGATGTAGGATTGGATTCATGGGGATGCACTATCATATCATATCATATCATATCATATCATATCATATCATCATATATTATATCATGTCATGCCATATCATATCCCGCATCATTTTGAAGCATCTATCAGGATGCTTCTAAAGGCACAGCTGCAACGCCAGCTCAGAAGCAGCACCCTGGAAGGATGAAGTGCCATCTTTCCTCAGGCTTTTCCTCCTTCCTCACTGGTTATATGAGAACCCTCTCCTCCTTGCCCATATAACTATCGGTATGAGCTAGAGGAGGGGTGTTGTTGCAACTGCAGTGGCTGAAATGGGATCTGGGCTACATCAGAGACCTCTGTATGGTCCCCAGTAGGAAGAACACAATGGACACCAAGGGGGTAGAATCCATAATGGCACCACTTACCATCATTCCCAAAATTCACTGGGAGATTTTGTGCTTCCTGTACCTTCAATTCTGGCAGTTCTTGTGCCCAAAAGGGATGTGCTCTTGTCAGGGGATAGAGTAAATATCTCATTGGACCATATGCTATGGATACACCCTGGGTACTTTGGACTCCTTGCATCCAAGACCGACAGGTGAGAAGAGGACCTTCTTATCTTGGCAGGGGTAATCAACTCTGATCATCAGGAGAAGATAGTGCTGCTTTTACACAACGGGAATAAGAAAATGTTTGGAACTCAGGTGACCTACTTAGAAGCCTCCTGGTACTCCCTTGATCCACTGTAGCTATGAATGGACATGGGCAGCAACACTGACTTGAACAGGGTACAATTGCCTAGAGCTGAGGTTCATCAGAAATGAAGGTTTGGAGGCATCTGAGTGGCTCAGTCAGTTGAGCATCTGACTTTAGCTCAGGTCACCCATCTCGTGGTTCATGAGTTTGAGCCCCACGTCAGGCTCGCTGCTGTCAGCCTGTCAATGCAGAGCCCACTTACAATCCTTTGTCCCCTCTCTCTGCCCCTGCCCTGCTTGCACTCTCCCAAAAATAAATAAATATTAAAAAAAAAAAAAAAGCAATAGGGATGCCTGGGTGGCTCAGCTGGTTGAGCATCTGACTCTTAATTTTGGCTCGGGTCATGATCTCATGGTTCATGAGCTCAAGCCCCACATTGGGCTCTGCACTGACACTGCAGAGCTTGCTTGAGATTCTCTCTCTCCCTCTCTGTCCCTCCTCTGCTCACTGTCTCTCTCAAAAAAATAAACTTAAAAATAAATTAATTAATTAAAAAAAGAGAAATGAAGGCGTGGGTCACCCCGTGAAGTAAGCTACCTAGGCCTGCCTAAGTGGTAGCTGAGAGTGATGGAATTGAGAATCCCGTGGAGGTGGAGGATGAGTACCAGTTGTAGCCCCAAGAACAACTGCAGCAATGGGGGCTCTGATTCCTTTCACCAACTTCCTTTTTCTAAGTTTTCTCTCAGGAAGAAAGACTCATAGGAATCATGGAGTATCTGTTCCCTAACTCTGCATAGAGAAGTGGATTTGTCCATAGCTTGGGGTGGACTCTGGCAACCACAAAAATGTGCCACCCAAAGTGTTGTGGGAAGCAAACCGGACTGTTGAACCTAATCCTGCCCTCTGGATCCACCCTTGTTTTTGCACTGAGCTAACACTTCCCTCGGACTTCTTTTAGCCAATGATAGTATGGCAGGGGTGCTAATGGAAGCCCATTTCTGGGAGAAACGGGCTCCTCTAACAGGTGACTTTGGCTCAAGGCCTCCATATTGGCCTGGTTGGAACTCAGAACTGTGCCGTAGTGTAAAGCTCTTTCTACCTAATCCTCTTTCCTTCCTGCTCTCTTTCACTGATGTCAGACTTGCGTCATGCTCTGAAGGCTCTCTGGCTTTTTCTCCTGTATCCTTCACAGGCATGTTCTCCACAAAATCCCTTGCATGTCTAATTCCATTTTGGCATCTGCTTCTCAGAGGATACAAACTAACATAGCGCAGCTGGGGAAACAGAGACCTTATCTAACAGGCAAATGTAGGGCATGAAGAAGACAGACTTAGAATCTACCTTCCTATACTGGATCTCTAGAAGTTGCTCATACAGTGTTGATATTGTTGTTTGCAAATACTAATCTGAAATTTCTTTATTATTTTGCTAACTGAAAAAAAGGAAGTGCTAGCAAAAGGAAAGAAAATGAAAGTAAAGGAATCACTTCCTCTATCTTTAACTGCTCTTTCATACCACCGCGCCCCCCCCCCCCCTTTACAGTTTCCCTTATTACTCAAGCTATAGCCCATTGTATACTCTAGCATTCTGCAGACTTAATCACTTGGGATCTGGAGCAAAACTATTCCTAAAGGACCAAAGGCATAATCTTAGTTCATATAAATGAGAGAACTACTCCCATTGACTACTGCCTAGTCAATTGTTTAAGAAGAGAACTAGTCAGGGGCACCTGGGTAGCTCAGTCAGTTAAGCCCCTGACTTTGGCTCAGGTCATGATCTCACGATTTGTGGTTTCCAACCCCACATTGGGCTCTAACCCCACATTGGGCTCTGCACTGACAGCTCAGACCCTGGAGCCTGCTTTAGATTCTGTGTCTCCCTCTCTCTCTGCCCCTTCCCAGCTTGCACTCTGTCTCTCTCTCTCTCAAAAATAAATAAACATTAAAAAAATTAAAAAATAAAAGAAGAGAACTAGTCACGGGGCGCCTGGGTGGCTCAGTCAGTTAAGTGTTTGATTTCAGCTCATGTTTCAGGTCATGATCTCAGGGTTTGAATTCGAGCCCTGTACTGGGGCTCTGCGCTAACAGTGCAGAACCTGCTTCGAATTCTCTGTCTTCCTCTGTCTCTGCTCTCCCCAGCTCATGCTCTCTTTCTCTCTCAAAAGAAATAAATAAACCTAAAAAAAAGAAGAGAACTAGTCACTAGGAATCGGTACAGTATTTTGAGCTCATCTTTGCTACTAATGTTTGCTACTAATGTTCTCTTGAATTCTTGAAACCATAGCTTACTTAACTAGAAAATAAGGGTAAAGCTACTTACTTCCTAGAGCTAAGGAAAGATATTTGTGCACGTGGGTCTTTTACATAATAACCGTACTTTATGATGCGCACACGCATGTGTGTGTGTATGTGTGTGGTATAGCAAAAACAGCTTAAGATTTGGGTTTTGAGACCTGAACTCAGCCTTACATCTCATAAGAAACCCCAGGTAAGTGCTGTTTGCCTAATTGAATCTTGCCTACCTCAAAGCTTGTTGCAAAGTTCAAGTGTAACAGAGCATGTGAAAAGGCTTTGTAAATCATAAAATGCCATATAGAAGTGAGCTTTTATGAGAGTGATGATAATTAAAGATCTTCTTTGGCACAGTGTCTGATATGTGACAGATACACGTAGTTTAAGAGAAACAGGAAGTTAATTTAACTCATTGTACTAGTCTACTAGGGCTACAGTAACAAAATACTACAGACCCGGTGGCTTAAACAACAGAAATTTATGCTTTCACAGTTCTGGAGACTGGAAGTCCAAGATCAAGGTACTGGCAGGATTTGTTTCTCTTGAGGCCCCTCTCCTTGGGTTGCAAATGGCTATCTTCTTGCTGTGTCCCTACATGGCCTTTTCTCTATTCAGGCACACCCCAGGTGTCTCTTCCTTCTTACCAGGACACTAGTCCGGAAGGATCAGGGCCCCACCCTTATGACCTTGCTTAACCTTAACTTTTTAAAGGCCCCATCTCCAAATACAGTTTCATTGGGAGTTAGGGCCTCATCATGTGAATTTTTTTGGCAGGGAGAGGGCACAGTTCAGTCCATAACACTAATCATTTAAATATGTTCAAGGCCATTCTAGGTCCTGCTCAATACTGCTGTGGTATACCTCAGGATAGTGTGGCTCCTGGACCTCTGCCCCAGGATCATTTGAGGTGTTTGGTAGAAATGCAGATTCCTCAGTTCCATCTTGGATTTACTAAATCAGAACTGTTGAGGTTCAACAATCTGCATTTTTACCAACTGGGTAAAAGTTGTTTAGGTGATTTTTGGGTACCAAAGTGTAATAATTACCCATACAATGGGAAGCACATAGAAGTTTGGAGTCACACTGCCTGGATTTGAATCCTTGTTCTATCAATTACTAGATTGGGAATCTTTGCCAAAATACTTCATTTCCCCATGCCTCAATTTACCTATATGTAAAATGAATATTATTACTACCTTAATATTGTTGTGAGGAATAGAGATAGAGGATTAGAGGATGCTTCATAATTTAGACATTTTTACCATTCTTCAACTTTATGTTCTGGTACATAGTGGTCCATGGAAACTTTCTTCACTTTTTTCTTCCTTGCAATGTCTCTTTTTTCTTTTACCTTTCCTTTCATCTTTTATTGTCTCCTCTCTCATCTCTAATCCTACACAACCTTTAAGGTGGACTTTTCTTTTTTAAGTTTATTTATTTATTTATTTTGAGAGGCGGGGAAGAGACAGAGAGCAAATTCCAATCAGTCTCCACATTGTCTGGGCTGAGCCTGACATGGGGCTCAAACTCACAAACTGTGAGATTACGGCCTGAGCCAAAGTCAATAGTTAGATGTTTAACTGACTGGGACACCCAAGCCCCTTAAGGCGGGCTTTAAATCCCACCTATCTCATGTCATGTTTCTTGATCCCCATTACAATCTGGCTATCTCTTTGTGTATTCCATTTTGCATTATAATTATTCGTATATGTTGTGTTCCCCACTGGCTGTTGACAACCATAAGAAACAAGCCCACCGACCCAATCAAAGGAGGGGTGTGGAGACTCAGAGCACAAATGAGGCTTTAACCAATGTTCTTGCAAGAGCAGGTGTCTGATGGACAGGCACACTCAGGGCAGTTACAGCAGACAATTTATTCCCTAGCATGCAAGTCCCTCCCCTTGTCCCTCATTGGCTGAGTACTACAGAGGTCACAGCCTTACCCGGACATTGCCTATGCCCATGTAAGGCAAAAAGTAGTCTGATTGGAACAAATGTACATTCCCTCAGGAGGAACTTTCAGTTCCTCCTCCCTTTGTTCTTGGCGCATGCTTGTTGCAAAAAATAAGCCCTCAAAACGGAGAGGGGAAGAACAACTAGTAGGTTAAGTGTGTAAAGGTTTGGGACTCCGTTGTTGAGGAGGGGGGTTCGTACATATTTCCTATAGGTTCCATCCCAAACACATACACATGTGCAACATACATACACGCATACAACGTGTATTCCTTTGAGGGAATTGAAATAGGGTTTAAATTAATAAATATTTGGAATCAGTGGTGATCTACTTTTTTAAGCTGAAGATCTGGTTTAATTCTTTGCAAAATTCACTGTATGCCCGCCATATACTGGAAGAAGTAGCTCATGATTTAGGGTCTGGTAGTGTACAGAAAAACTGGAAACAGAATTTTGACAAATGCAAATGTATTCAGGGAATAAAGCTCACATTTTTCTCAATTCTTATATCCCAGTAATCGAATAGAAGTGAATCCTAAATGGGAGTAGTTTTTGCCATCCCAAAATACTCCGGCATAGGATTGTTTGGAGCTAAAGACAATCAAAACCCAGAAGATTCAGGAAAAACTCTTTACCTTCGCCTCAACTGCCAAAATTTACATTGGAAAAGGAAGAGAGCTATTACCAGAGACACCTTTTTACCTGATACATTTATCTGCATAACAAGGCAACTTTTGTTTTCTAAACATCTTCTCTGCCTTCCTGCGAACTGCCTTCTTCTCCTTTGGTTTCCTTAGTTTAAGATGTTGTATAAGCTTCAGTTACCTGGCAGTCTTTTGCATCTCATATTTTTATGGGGCTGTTTTATGTACAAAATTTATTTTTCTCTTGTTAATCTGTCTTATATCAACTTACTTATTGGGCAGCCAAAGAACCTAGAAGGGAAGAAGGGAAGTTTTTCCTGCCTCTACCACCGCTTGGTTCTTATGAATATGTGGCCAGAGTAAAGAGCTTGAGAACGAGGTTGATGAAGGATGAAGGAATTTTGATTGTTAGAGAAACTTGGAGCCTACAGTTTATTTTGAAACTATTTTTAGTAATGATTTAGTCAGGTTCATTCCTATGAAGGCTTGGAAATGTCTGGTCTATTTTATAGCACAATAAAACCTCATGGTTTCCTGGTTGGTTGGTATTTGTTTAAAGAGAGTGGGTTGCTGGTCCAGACAACATTTGAAAGGTCATAATGAGAGGAAATCTGATGTAAACCTTTTCACCTGTAAAAAGGAGAGGTTACCAAGGAATAATATCAGCCATACCCATGGGGCTTATTGGTTAAAAAAAAACCCATAGTTTTGGTTTATTTAAAGTCTTGTCCATATTAGAGTGGACAAGTGTTAGTCATCCTTCCAAATATGATTACACACCCCATCCCCATAGACAGTATTAAAATCTTGAATTTATATGAGGGTTCTTGTTAGTTTTCACAGTTTGCACTTACATTTAATATAGTTACTAAAGCACCAAACCATGCTTGAGAGTTGTCACTGGGAACAGTCCAAACAAAATTGGAGTGAAGACTGATGGTAGGTCAACTGGAACACTGCACTGAGTCCTGGTTGTTTAGCAGGAAATGGATGTTAAATATGCTTGCTTTTGTCTGAATTATCTGACCACATGTTTTTTAAAAAATTTTCTAACTGTACAAACCTACCTTTTGTTTTTCATTAGATCTAGTGGCTTGTTTATTATTTGCAGAGCTGCTGAAAATATTGTGATTTTAAGTTAAGAATGTTGAACAAGGGCATTTAAATGATCTTACCAAATGTGTCTTCTAAAAAAAATGATTTCTCACCAACTTCAAAGAGATGCAAAGAAAAAAAGAATCAGACTAAGATTGCAGTATTCATCTAAGCTAAATAATAACTACTTAGTTAAAAAAAAACTCTCATAGGTATGTTAAACATTTATTAGCTTCTGTATTACATAAAATCCATGATCTCACTTATTTTTTATTCATTTATTTGTAGGACACCACTATGACCACAAAATAAATGCTAGTTTATAATACCTATTTATAAAGATATAGGGAAGGGGGCACTTGGCTGGCTCAGTCAGTAGAATGTGAGACTCTTGATCACAGGGTTGTAAGTTCAAGCCTCATGTTGGGTGTAAAGATTACTTAAAAAAAAAAAGATGTAGGGAAGACTGTAGATACACCATTAAGGGAAGTGCTATTATTTTTATACAGTAGAAAAGTGTGTGTGCGTGTGTGTGTGTGTGTGTGTGTGGTCTTTATATTGTATCAGGAAAGCTATTTAAATTATGCTTTTTGGGGGGCACCTGGGTGGCTCAGCCAGTTAAGCGTCCAACTTTGGCTCAGGTCGTGATCTTGTGGTACATGAGTTTGAGCTCTACATCGGGCTCTGTGCTGACAGCTCAGAACCTGGAGCCTGCTTCAGATTCCGTGTCTCCCTCTCTCTCTGCCCCTCTCCTCCTTGCACTCTGTCTCTCTCTCTCTCTCAAAAATAAATAAACATTAAACAAATGACAAAAAATTAAATTATGATTTTTAGCTCAAACTAACAAAAATAATGATGAAACTAAAGGCAAAGCTTTTTCCTGGTTAAACTTTCTAGAATGAAACTTTTCCTAATGTTAACATAAATATTAATTCATTTTTCAATCCACTGCAATCTGCCTTCTGCCCCTACCTTGGCAACTATTCCACATAAGGTTGGCAATGACTTCCTATGGATATTTTCCTGTCTTTGTCTTTTTAAAATGTGGCATTCAACATCTTTTGTCCCTCTTCTTCAAAAAATTGTTTTAATGTTTATATATTTTTTAAAGAGAGAGAGATAGAGCATAAGCAGGGGAAGAGCAGAGAGAGAGGGAGACACAGAAATCCAAGCAGGCTCCAGGCTCTGAGCTGTCAGTACAGAGCCTGACGTGGAGCTCAAACTCATGTACTACGAGATCATGACCTGAGCAGAAGTCAGACGCTCAACTGACTGAGCCACCCTGGCTCCCCAGTCCCTCTGCTTTAAATGTCCTATCCTTATTTTAATTAATTAATTAATGAAAATAAGAGAGAGGGAGAGAGGGAGAGAGTGAGCATGGGAGGGGGCAGAGGGTGAGAGGGAGAGAGAGAATCTCAAGCAGGTTCCATGCTCAGCACGGAGGCTGATATAGGGCTCCATCCCACGACCCTGGGATTATGACCTGAGCCAAAATCAAGAGTCAGGCACTCAACTGACTGAGCCATCCAGGTGCTCCCCATCCTTATTTTAGTAAGTAACACCATTCTGCTTGATTATCTTTCTAACTTTGCCAGTTCCTTTTTAGTCATCCTTTTGAGAAATTCTTTTGCTCTCATGTCCCTCATAAGTTGGTATTCCTCAGAGGACAGACACAGAATCTCTTCTCTTCTCACACTGTATACTTCACACTGTGTATTCTCCTGGGGGATAGCCCATTTTCCTCCGGGGCTTCTGCTTCTGCCTATATACCACAGGCTTCCAAACTATTTCTTTCGTCCAGACTGCTCTCTGAGCTTCAGACTCATACATCTAACTGCCAAGGAGGGTCTCCACTTGGATTCAACCTCTTCAGAATGAAATCCATCATCTTTATTTTAATTATTCCTCTAGGACTTCTTATCCTGGTTAATGGCTTCACGATACTGTAGTCACCTAGCTTAGACCTAGGAAAACCTCTCTGCATTCCCCTTTTCTGCCTGTGGAATTGATCAGAAAGTTCTGTGGTTGCTATTTATTCATTCAGTCCTTCCTTTCCAAATTTACTGCCATTGCCTTCCAGAACTTTAATTTAGCCTGTTATAATGGTTTCCTAAATTATTTTCTAGATTTGGTCTCACATTCTTCCAAACTATTCTTCATGAAGTTCCAGCACTGAGATTTGAAACGCACAATTAAAATAGGTCTGCAAAAGAAAAAAAAATGATATGTCTGTTCCTTGCTTTAAAACCTTTAATGGTTGCTTCTCACTCACAGAATAAATCCCAGCTCTTTAGGATGGCCTATAGGGCTTCCCAGGATTTGGAAGCCCTTCTACCCATCTATCTGGTATCATTTCTCTATGGTCATCCTCCAACCAACCCAAATCGTACCAACCTGGTTATAGAAATGTTCATGCTGCTTCGTGCTTTCATGTCTTTGGACATACTGCTCTCTGTCTGGCATGCTCAGTTTTCTCCTTGTCTACCGAGGGACCCCTATTCAATACAGGAGCTAGCATGTCTTTATCTATGAATTCCTCTCTGTCCCACCACTGTAATTGGTAAGAGCTATATTAGGACATTTCATACTGTGCTGCACTTGTTTACATATTTTCTCCTCTACCAAACTGAGGCCAAGCACTATATCTTATTCATATTTGTATTTTTAGTATCTAGGGCAAGGCCCGGCACATGCTGAATGAATGAATAAACTTTTACAAACATAAATATTTTCTTGTCTTCACTAAGTTTAATGCTATTGCGGATGGAATCGGTTGTTGATGTTTGATTTTTTTTTTTCTGTTTCTCCCTGTTACCACATATGGGCCTTAAATCAAAATCTTTCAGCAGAATGAAATCTAAGATAAAAGGCCCACAAAATTATGACGATAATATGCAGTCAGTCCTTTAAACATTAATGTATTAAAATTTTTTTTCAAAATTTTTAATGTTTATTTTTTGAGAGAGAGAGAGAGAGAGAGAGAGAGAGAGCAAGCAGGGGAGGAGCAGAAAGAGAGGGAGACAGAGAACTCGAAGCAGGCTCCAGGTTCTGAGCTGTCAGCACAGAGCCCGACGTGGGGCTCAAACTCACGGACCATGAGATCATGACCTGAGCCGAAGTTGGTTGCTCAATCAACTGAGCCACCCAAGCGCCCCAATGTTTTACATTTTTTACATTTATAGTACATAATTAGAATGGAACATTAAACCCGGTGTAGCATCTGTCTTCTGATGAAAGAGAGTTGCTAATTTATCTATTTGATTGCATAGTTAGGAAGACAAAGACTTTAGACTTTAGTTGAACAAAATAGCCCTGAGAGAAAGCCTTGAAAATGAGTTAAACAGATGATATATGTAATCTGAGGATATCCTTGGAACAACCCAGAACCGAGGGAATCTCGAAAAGACCCGAGAAGATGGCGAAAAGGTAAAGAACACGGTAGGATGTAAGAAACATAAATTTACTGAGCATCTAGTAATTGTTAGTTATTTTACATATTAATTTAATTGAGTCCATAACAGCGACCCGATGGCAGAGACCCTGTTATCCCCATTTTGTAGGTGAAGTAGGCAATGTGAGACGTTAAGTAACCTCCAACGTCATGCAGCTACAAAGTGGTAACTAGATCTGACGGGCCAGTTTCCTTCCCTCACAGCATGTTGCCCGGACTGTCAAATAAAGTTTCCAGAGCGGCCTGCTGCTGCGTGCAGCTTAGTAACACACACAAAGACACATTATTTGCTCTTAATTGCAATGATCATATGTAGGCGGCTCACTTAGTAGTTAAGAGTAATAGGATTAGAGTTTTATTTCCCATCTCGATGCCCATTTAAGAAAATTTACTAATGAATAGTCTCACATTTATTGGTGATGCTAATGATTTGGATGAATCGTTTTGAGCTGCAAAACAACAAAAGGACACTTTCAGTAGGTTTAGTGCAGAAAGCATACTTCTGCATTTTTCTTCGGTGTGCCCACTGCCGCCTCCATTTGGAGTCCAGAAACGACTGCTGTCTGGGGTAAAAGGCGGTTTGCTCCTGCTGCTCCTGTATATTGCTTGGCCTGGCAGTTTGTCACTGTCCTGGGCAAAAATCCAGCTTGTGGTAGTGAGGTGGTTTTGTGGCAGAACTCCACAATTAACCACAAGTTCAGTGTCAACGGTAGGCTGCCACCGTAGTGGCTGTGATCCTTCAGATCTGCTGGGATAGCTGGAGCTGAAGAAACTACCGCTTGTCTAAGGAGGGAACAGGAAAACTTGGAAGGGGTTTGCATTGCTGTTTATTGTTCAAGGTTCAGGTTTTAGGCTTAACACACAAAATCCAGGAAGTTTCAGATAAATAGCTATATAATTAATACCTTTATCAGTTTTGTTTTGTTTTTTTTTTTGTAAAAGTATGGTGGGTTTGTGTCATAGATACAACTGTTGCTCTGAAAACTAGAAATAGAGAAAGGGAAATTCTTGAAGTAGTAGAATGTATTCTTTCATAGCAAAAGGCATCCAGGTATCATCACTTGAATTAAAAACAAAAATTCACCCGCGCCATCTTAAACACTTATTTTACTGGAAATTAAACCAAACATAAACATATGTATAATGCTTTCTATAAACCTAGGATAGAAAAGGTTCTTTTACTGAGTCGGTAAAAAATGGAGGTTAAGAAAAACATTTTTCAATAACAATACGGAACATTTTTTGTATTAAATCATATATTAAGAGTTTCGATTTAAATTCATCGACCAATAAAAAACATTCAAGGGCATACAACTAAAAAATCTGATTTATTAATTTTTTAAAAATACAAATATACTTCAAAACATTTTGAGTATTGGGACACCTGGCTGGTCAGTCAGTGGAGCAAGCGACTCTTGGTCTCCAGGACGTGAGTTCAAGCCTGTACATGTTACTTAAGAAAAATTGTTTTTGGGTCTTAATGAAGAACTCTGCTACTCATGGCATGGAGATTGAGATAAGATTGAATAGGACAGAATTCTTGTGTTTGAAGAGTGTATTGAAGAGGTAGCCATGTAAATAAACACATATGATAACAGACATGGAAACTTTTATATAACAAATAGAAACAATCAAGTCCAATTCCCTATGAGAAACACACCATCTCTCTGGCCTCCTCATTTTTGTTCTTTGTCCCTGCATACCTTACACTCCAGCCACAGGATACTTGAGATTTCCCAAATGCACTACGGTTGTGTTCCTCCAGTTTTGCACTTTCTTGCTTCCTTTGCCCAGATTATATTTCTTCCTACTTTATGTAGGTTACTGCTACTCAACTTTCAATACCAAGCCTAGAAATAAATGTCTTTCTCTGACTGCCCAACAGCATTATTCCCTACCCAATATTCCCACTCCAGTCTGGGTTAGGCGTCTCTCTGAACTCCCATAGTACACTGAGCTTACTTACTTCTACATCACAGTGTCTATTACACTGAACTCTAGTAGTCTTTTTACTTTTCTTAGCTTGCACTCTGAACCCTTAAAGGGAGGAACTATACCTGTCATCACTGGGTCCTTGTCAGCTAGCACAATGCCCAGCACAATGCCAGGCACTTAATAAATGTTGAATGAATGAATGCATTCAATAAGGGAGAGGGCTTAAATGTACATAGGAGAACTGAGGAAGTAAAAGTAGTGAGGGAATTAAATATAAAGATGAAAGAGACAAGGCAGGGGGAGGGGAGTGAGATAGGAAGATAGCTAGGCAGATAGAGTCTGGGGAGACCACTGGAACTGGTAGAGGAGAAACAGGTCGTGAAAAGAAGAGGAGACAACCATACAGTGGGGAGACTCTGGAAAAGAATGATTCTCTTCTTCTTTAATAGTTCTGAATCACTGTTCTCGACCGTTTCTATCACATATTCTCTTGTGCTCCTTCACAGTATGTGCATAGACATAAAGCTACAGCTTGAGGAAACTTCTAAAGAATTTTATAATTTTTATCTAGCAGAGTGCTCTGCATAGAGTGGTCTTGTCGAGATGAACTAAAACTAAAGAGTGAGTCAAAGGGAGGTCCAGACCTGGGAATGTCAGCTGGAAGGAAAATGGGTTTTGGTAACACACGTAGACAATAGAGTCGCCATTGCACATTGAACACAGGGATCCTTTCTGTACCAGAGAAAAGCCAGTCTATTTGATTTTCAAATGTATATTTGTAAATGCTAATTCTTTCATTCTTTCAAAATCTTTTAAGGTTTTCAGGTATCTTAAGGAATGGCTCTAGTTTTAGGAATTTGAAATCTCAAACTGGTTAATTTACTGGCTATTCTTACAAGTTTCTTTGATATTTAAAATTAGTCAGACTGCTTTATATCATGATCTCTGAGAAAGTCGCGCTGTTTTTATTACTGAATTCAGAAAAAATGCATTTTAGAAAGAGCACTCAGTTCTAAGCATTTTCCCAAATCAAATTCAAATCCATTTTTCTAAAGCTGATCCATTTATTTTGAGAGAGAGAGAAAGGGAAGGAGAGAATCTGGTGCAGGCTCTACACTGTTAGCGTGGAGCCTGAACCGTAGGATCATGACCTGAGCCAAAATTGAGAGTCAGACACCCAACTGACTAAACCACTCAAGCGTCCCTAAATCCATTTTTTGTGGTCTATTTTTTAGAGGTTGGAAATCTTTCTGGGGTGCCTGGGTGGCTCAGTCAGTTGAGTGCCCAACTCCTGATTTTGGCTCCGGTCATGATCTTGCAGTTCTCAAGTTTGAGCCCTGTGTTGGACTCCCTGCAATATCAGTGTGAGCCTGCTTAGGATTCTCTCTCCCTCCCTCTTTGCCCCTCCCACATGCTCTGTCTCTCTCAAAATAAATATACTTAAAAAAAAAAAATTTCTCCCTTCCTCCTGTTCCTTCCTTTCTCCCTCCCTCCCTTCTTTACTTTCTCACTTCCTTCCTTCCCTTCCTCCCTTCCTTTTTTTGCCCAAGGGTTCTAAAGAGGGGTTTCAGGTCAGAAAATAGGTGTCAGAACTGCTTGGTTGGTGTTGACAGGTTCCAGGGGATACCTCCACTACAGTAAAAGCATTCTGCTTTTATTTGCATACTATTTCTTTTTTTTAAAGTTTTGTTTAAATTCCAGTTAATTAACATACAGTGTAATATTACTTTCAGGTGTACAATGTAGTGATTCGTTACTTCCATACAACAGCCGGTGCTCATCACAATAAGTGCATTCCTTCATACCCATCGTCTATTTAACCCATCTCCCCCTGCCAGCTCCCCCCCAACCCCGCCACAGCTCCCCGCTGGTAACCGTCAGTTTGTTTGCATAATATTTTTTCTTTTTAATGTATTTTTTAATGTTTATATTTATTTTTTTGAGAGACAGAGGGAGAGAGGGAGCAGGGAAGGGGCAGAGAGAGAGAGGGAGAGAGAGAATCCCACGCAGGATCCACGTTGTCAGTATAGAGCCCAATGCGGGGCTCAATCTCACCAACTGTGAAATCATGACCTGAGCTGAAACCAAGAGTTGGACGCTTAACCGACTGAGCCACCTAGACACCCCATAATGTTTCTTTTGAAAAACATTTTAAAACCCCTGGTTGAGAGGCAACAATGCAGAATGGGAACAGTACTAAAAAGCTCTTAAAGAACTGGCAACCAATCATTTCCCGCTTTTCAACTGCTATTAGCAAATCTTTAAAGGCTGCTCCATAATCATTGTGAGGAGTCACTGACCATGGGACAGTGATAATGACTGGACCCAGTCTTATTCCTCATCCGACCTCTTTACTACCCCTTCCTACTTACATTCCGTGAGAATTATTATAAGAGTCACCAATAGATGTAGCTACTAAGATCCATTAAAAAATATTTAATTTTAGAAGGGAATTTCTGGAAATACTGCCCTAGAAATGGATTTTCTTTACATCTGGATTTTAAAGTTAGAAAATAATCCTACCTTCTTAAAAAAGGTTGAAAGCACAAGTTATAAGGCCAGGTAGTTGCACTTTATCAGAAGATAGGACAGATGGGGAGGAGGAGCTGAGACCTAACAGGAGGCTCAATTGTTATTTTGCTTCTCTGAAGATGAAGGTTAAGGAGAGAACAAGGTAATTCATAGAGAAGGCAATTTCCAGTGCAGCAATGGTGAGCACCAGGGGTCCCAGATGAAGAGGTAGTGTTCTAATCGCTGGGCTGAGCCCAGTGATGGGACATACATTCAATATGGGAGAGAGATTAAATGGTATACGGGAGAATTGAGGAAGTAAAAGTCGTGCTGCCTATAAGGTTAGACAAGTGGGTAAGCAACAGCATCTAGAAGGTCTGTCAAGGGGGATACTTAGCCACTAGAATAGTGGACTAGTGTTTAGGAACCGAGTTTTTGGCTCTGAGATTGGAAAGACCTAAACAGGGTTTTAGCTTTCCCATAGTTAATTGGAGGCACTATCAACTTACTGGTGTCGGTACCTAAAATGGAGAACGAAATTCTCATCCTACAAACTGGGGAACCTGGGAAAACTGGGTGTCTGGAACTTGAGAGCAAGGACCCCATTTAGAATAGAGGAATACATATGGGGTTGCATTGCACCAGGACAGCTGGGGAGCTGGGTGGTAAGCACTAGGATCCCATGTCATAGGATCATCAAACTGGGAGAATGATTCTGGTGGAGGAGATCATGGGGTCTAGATGTGAGCACAGGCAAAGTTAGGTAAAATAAGGGTGGGGTAGAGTACTGAGAAAAGTCAAAGGTATGTTGTGACGTTGACTTTAGGTCTTTTTTTTTCTTTTTTTCACAACAGATAACGGTCATACATTCCTGAACCTAAAGACAAGAGCTAAGTAATTCTATTGGTTGTTTATATCTGGCAAAAGAATAATTAAATAATCTGAACTCTAAGAAATGTGCCTTACTAATAATCTTTGACATGGACTGTAAACAGAGAAGGGAGTTGCTATAAACATAGCAAGCTCATTCTTTTTGTGCATAATTTTAGTTAAGTAAACTGATGGTCTTTGGTTACGTCCTTACATTTTATTTTAGAATCCTGTCAGGTGCTGGGTTGGTGTTTAGAGGTATGCAGGCCAAATATAGGTTATTGAAAGACTTGGGCTGTCAGCCTTATAAAGACTTGGGTAGACAGCTGAAAAAAGGTGAAAGAACTGGAAACTATGAAGAGTATTTTGAATTTTATTTGCCAGATAATAGTTCTTTGATACAAAGCCTTTTATTTTGATCTGTCAACACTGAGAGTTTGCTTTAGTTTGATGGTACAAATAATTTAAAGGTTGCTCTTGGCAATCTGGAACATGGATCCTAACGATGCCTATATATTTTTGTCATACGGATATTAAACTTTTTGAGACTGGAAGGGACTTTTTTGTTTGTTTGTTTGTTTATTTTAAAGAGTGGGGGAGGGGCAGAAAGAGGGAGACACAGAATCTGAAACAGGCTCCAGGCTCCGAGCTGTCAGCCCAGAGACCAACGACGCAGGGCTAGAATCCACGAACCGTGAGATCATGACCTGAGCTGAAGTCT
Organism: Lynx canadensis; assembly: GCF_007474595.2. Classification (NCBI taxonomy): domain Eukaryota; kingdom Metazoa; phylum Chordata; class Mammalia; order Carnivora; family Felidae; genus Lynx; species Lynx canadensis. The sequence continues at coordinate 71,002,051 of NC_044312.2, forward strand.
GGGGCTCAACTGACTGAGCCACCCAGGCGCCCCAAGACCGGAAGGAACTTGTGAAAGGTCTTCAAAATGAACTTTTGGCAATTTTACAATTGAGAAGAATGAGGACTGGACTGGAAATGTTATGTGACTTGCTTACTGCCAGGGCATGAATGGCTGGGCCAGGATTACAAACTATGAAAAGGATTTCTAGGCCATTAATATTTCCACGCCTATCCCACCTCAGATTACTACCCAAGGTTTTAAAACAACATCTTTAATCTGAATTTGTTCTAATTTTCAAATCGGTTTATTATTTCTTACGAGAATTTATAATGGGCATTTCAGGGATGCCATTGGTAGCTTTGCCATGCTCTTCTGTAAAAGCTCAAATGCATCCACTCAGTTTCCTACTTTGGTAGTGATGAGTTCTGTGCATTTCATTTAAAAAAGGTATTTGTTGCGCTGTGTTGTGAGGATACTTAAAAACAAAAATTTCCATTGTGATGGTGGAAAAAAGAGACACCATGGATTTTGGTCTTTTAAGGAAAGCATTTGAGTAATCGATTTGAAAACTCTATTAAATATTTCTTCTTTTGTTCAAGGGACAGAAATGGAAAGGGAAATTCTGGTCTTTTTTTCCTCTGGGTCAAATGCTTGTGCTAATTTCTCGGGATTTTTGCTATGTATGTGAACTATGGCCATATACGAAAATGGTCTGTTTTAGGTCATGGCTGTGGGCAGAGATTAATTGGTGAAAAATGGGCCTGTTTGTGGGATTTACCACACAGTAAGGTTTCTCATCTCCCTGGAAAAATGTGGAATTAGCTCTTTGAGAAATGCAGGCCTGTCATGAGGTTGAAGGGAGAGTTTCGGCGGAGGGAAACACAGTTCACTCTCCAAGGCAGTTATGATTGGTTAGATTCCAGAGCAGTCCCTTTGGTACAGCAAAGTTCTTGTCACTTTCAAGTCAGTGTTTCCATGTTGCTAGTTTCACCAGTAATTCACAGATAGCATCTTATTTGGCTTCTTTTGTGGCCAACCGATCCAAACTGGGCACTGGTCTTGGAGAGGACTCCGAATCCTCCCATCCCTCCTCTCTAGAACACGCCGTTACAGTGAAAAAGGCTCCAGTGTGGAAAAAGCTGTGTGACAGCAGATTTTCTACGCTTGTTTAGGGAGATTCAGATATGAACTAATGAGTATGTATGGCAAGGGTAGGAAGCGGAGGACGGGACGTTAGTTCCTTGCCCGTGAAGACGGTTCTTGAGGAAGACAAGCTCAATAGTATCTACTCAGATGGATGCTCTGGGGGAGCACTCCAAGTGCACGCTCCTTCCTAAGACCACCGTGAATATTCCGGGCCTACTGAGTGGTTCAAGATTCCACGTTGCTGTTGAGAGCAGACCCAGCCACACGGTCAGGGATCCTTCACCATGCCCCTGGCGGTGGCTGGACCTTACCCGGTGGCACAGTTCGGGCAGTCCAAGGGGCCCACCCTGAACCTGGATGAGGTGAGAGGCGGGTCCGGCTCCCCCCAACCCCTCACAACTCGGTTTCCCAAGTAGGCACTGCCCTTGGGGACCGCAAACGCCCTCTTTCCCCCAAACCCCAGTGGTGACCTGTCGGAGCCTGGGTGCGTGTCTGTGACTTAGCCCCAAAGGGAACCCGCGCGCCTGGGGTCCCAGGATAGCGGGCTTGCCCCCTCCCACCCGGAGAAGACCCCGCCCGCCTCTGCCAGCCCGGGTCGGTTTCCGGGTGGCCCCGGCTGCGCTCTCCCGGGTCCCGGCGCGCTCAGTCCGCGGGATCCCCGGCTCGCGTCCGCGACAGCGACTGGACGGGGCGCGGGCGCGCGCGAGCGGCGGGCGGGGCGCGCGCCGGCCCGGGGCAGGCACGGGGGAGGAGCGCCAGCCCGCCCGCCGCCGCTCGCGCGCCCAACGGACCAGGCTGCGGCCGGGAGGTAACTGTTGCAGCCCGCGGGAGCTGGGAGGCGACGCCGAGTCTCCAGTCCCGAGCGGTGCCCGAGGGACGCGGAGGGGGCGGCCGCAGCGGTCCCGGGAGCAGCCCCTTCCGCCCCTCTCCTCCGCCAGCATGTCGCGGACCCCGCCGCTCCAACGCCCGCGCGGCGGGGACCCCGGGCCGCGGCGGCGGGCGCAACCCTGACGCGCTGCCGAGCCGGGGGGGCGCCCGGAGCGCGGGGCCGGGGGTGCTGAGGGAGCGCGAGCGGCCGCCGCGGTCCGAGAGGGGCGTGCCGAGCCCCGCGGCCAGCCCGGGTCCCGGCCATGAGGAGGGACGAGCGAGACGCCAAAGCCATGCGGTGCCCGCAGGCGCCGGACGGGGCCGGCCCGCCCCCCGAGAGTCTGAGGAACGGCTACGTGAAGAGCTGCGTGAGCCCCCTGCGGCAGGACCCTCCGCGTGGCTTCTTCTTCCACCTCTGCCGCTTCTGCAACGTGGAGCTGCTGCTGCCGCCGCCGGCCTCCCCCCAGCAGCCGCGCCGCGGCTCCCCCTCCGCCCGGGCGCGCCTCTCGCTGGGCGCCCTGGCCGCCTTTGTCCTCGCCCTGCTGCTCGGCTCGGGGCCCGGGAGCTGGGCTGCCGGGGCCGCCCGGCTGCGGACCGTGCTGAGCGTGTGCTCGCACAGCCTCAGCCCCCTGTTCAGCATCGCCTGTGCCTTCTTCTTCCTCACCTGCTTCCTGACCCGGAGCAAGCGGGGCCCCGGGCCGGGCCGGAGCGGCGGCGGCGGCGGCGCCTGGTGGCTGCTGGCGCTGCCAGCCTGCTGTTACCTGGGGGACTTCTTGGCGTGGCAGGCGTGGACTTGGGCTTGGGGGCCCCCCGCCGCGGCCCAGCACACGCCCCCCGCGGTGGCGGGCAGGTTGTTCTCGGCGCTGAGCTGCGTGGGCTTGCTGACGCTCGCGCACCCGGCCGGGCTCCGGCACGGCATCCTGGTGCTGCTCTTCTCCAGCTTCGTCTGGTGGGTCTCCTTCACCGGGCTCGGGTCGCTGCCCGCCGCCCTCAGGCCGCTGCTCGCCTGCCTGGTCGGGGACGCCGGCTGCCTGCTGGCCCTGGGCTTGGATCACTTCTTCCAGATCAGGGAAGCCCCTCATCACCCTCGCTTGGCCAGTACCGCCGAGGACAAAGTGCCTGTGATCAGACCCCGCAGGAGGTCCAGCTGCGTGTCGTTCGGAGAAACTTCGGCCGGTTACTCCGGCAGTTCCAAGATGTTCAGGAGACCTTCGTTGCCTTGCATTTCCCGCGAACAGGTATGGTACCAGAAAGCACGGCTTGGGAAGGAAGCGAATGCGGTTTTATCGCTTCGATTCCCAACTTGAATTAGCGTTCTCGAAAGCACGTTAGCTTCCAGGGTTTGCGGGGTGGGGGTGGGGGTGGGGGTCAGGTTTGTTCTGGAAAGAAATGCTAAATTACAGGAAGCTTTGTAAACGTGCAGAAGTACCTTTTATCTTGGAATAGAAATGAAATCGCAGACTGATCGTATTGCAACTTTTAAAGACTTTGTTCTCAGAGTTCTCAGAGGAATGAGGTGAGTTATTTGCGGTTTAATAGATCGACGACTCGCCACTTTGGCACACACTGAGTTATGTCTTTTTGGTGCTGTTTGTTGCTGGTATAATGATGGTATCTCTCCAGTGATCACATATAGCAATTAGATTGAATACACGTGTGTGTGTGGGTGTGTGTGGGCGCGCGCGCGTGTGTGTGTATAAATTTTAATCAGTGCGGTTTCATTCTTGATAATCGAGAGGACGAATTCGAGATCCTATAATGAACAGGGATGAGCTGTGGAACTGAGGCTTGTTAGTGTAGATGAAAAGATTGTTGGGAATAATTTTTAAGGGATTCTTCCCCACCTCTCCCAGTTTCAGTAGTATAGGCCATCATAATCTTTTACAGGCTAACTCCTGTCCATGGGTATTTGTTGCATAATTAGGAGAGTGTTGTAACAATTTAACCTTTAAACTTAGTAATGTCTGGAAAGATGCCAGAAGTATTTCCATTTCCCCCCCTCTAGGTTTACATGGCTTTTTTGTTTGTTTTGTTTTGTTTTTTTAAAGGAATTGAAATCACCCTCAGGGAAAAGTTGCTCTTTATGTAGTTTGGAGAAATCTTGTCCTATGTCACCAAGAAATCAGCAAATATAGTTGTTATTCATTGAACATTTGCTAGGTGCAAAATATTACATATATTTTCTCAAATCCTCACAAAAGCTCTGTATGGTGGATGACAACCTCAATTTAGAGATGAGTAAATTGAGGCTTATAGAAGTTACCCAACTACTTCCCACATCCAGTAAGTGGCGGTGCTGGGACTTGAACCTACACGTTTCAGTTTTCAATGCTGTTTTCTAAGCAGCTAGAAAGAGGAGTGTAGAGGTTTTAAGTAGGAGAGTAGGAGTCTACACCATTGGTTTTCAGGCTTTTTGACCAGTGCTATGTTTTACACTGGGACCCAGTGTATTTGAAACAGAAGTTTCTTGTTCTTACTACGTCCGATGCTCTCTTTTTAATAGTCTTCAAGCTACCACATTGATTTTATGTTTAACACTGATCTGAAAGGTTCCAATGAGACCACACTTTGCTTTCTTGAAAAGCGTTCTCTCAGAGGCCGCTTTTGTGGTCTGTACTTACTGGGCCACATGCTAGAAAGAATTGTTCAAAAAGTGTTATGCCTTTTGTTTTCTAAGTTTACAGCCAGCGATGCTGTCTAGACAATGCTTAGAAAGATGTGTGTCAGGAGAAACACTGTTGGGAGAAAAGCTGCAGAGCAAAGTCATTTCGGCTCTTTTCACAGGCTGGAATGGCAGTTGGCTTGACTATATGTGAATAGGTTGCATTTTTTCATACCAGAAAAGTGTTTTAGCAGTCTCATCACGTTTGTAAACAATTTTCCTGTACTTAACAGTATTGCACTGTAATGTATTTTAATTGTAATCTGTTGGTATAGCCAGTTATGGCTGTTTTCTTGTAAATTGAAGATCTCTGGTCATCTTAATCCTAGTCTGGTCCTCTTTTACCAACAGTAACCTTTTTCAGCCTTCAGCTAGGTGCAGTGGTGTTGTTATTGCTAGGTTGCTTCCTTTACTATTTGTATTAGAGGAAAACACAATTTCACTTTTAAAAAGGGCATATTTTCTTATTTCAGAAAACCCGTATTCACATGAGTAGAAACCATTTTTGGGGTCTTCAATATATGATGTTAGCTCAAGGGTTTATACGTGGCTATTTAACATTCAGTGTCATAAAGTAGTACTATTTTGGCATTACTACAAATTACTAGATATTTTTAACTTCGCAAAGATTATAATTAACATTCATTTTTACTTATGCTAAATTCCTGAAGTCTAACAGTGGGTCTGTGGCTTTTGTTTGCATGTTTATTAGGTTAAAGAAGTTAAGGAGAAATTAGCACTTTCACGGAACTAAAAGACCAAGAGATTTTTCTGATTTTCAAAGTGGTGAACTTTGTATGTGACAATTGTGAAGTCGCCTTTTTGTTTCAGAAAGTGAAGGAAGGCAAAAAAGATTTTGAGTAGAACTTGATACAGGGGGAAATGTCCTGAATTCATAGGCAGAGAGTCAAGGGTTAAGTCGTGGCTCTACTGTGTGATCTTGGACAAGTAAGTGAGTGAGTCTCAGTATCCTGTCAAGTTAGGGGATCCCAGTAGATTAATTCTATAGTACCGTTCAGTTCTAGAATCCATTTCTTTTAGTAAGGTATAAATAAAAGTATAACTAAAACGTCACAAATTAGTAGTTCTTTAAGTTTTACTTAAATGTTGAATGTTGATACTAATAAGCTATGTTTTCTAATTGGAAAAGATGAACAGATATTCTACTTTTTGAATAGAGCACTTTAAAAAAGTGTATGTGGATTCATTTTTGGATTGATAACAAAATTATACTTTGATTTCTTCAAGAACTTAAATGTTTTTATGAACATCTTTGAAAAACAATTGAAAACTCATATAAATGCTTTTAATTGTGTCAGAGTTTATTTAAAATAATTTTTAACTTTTGGGATATTAGGTACGATGTTGAAAATTAATGGCATATGTTTGCAAGACACTTGATTTTCGTAATTAGACTGGTAGTACTTGATGTAAATGCTGTGTATGTGTCATTTCTTAGCTAAGGGTTTTTGTTGTTTTTAGCAAAGCATTTAGAGATTTAAAGTTTAAATCTAGTTACTGCTGACTGTGTCCTCTCTTGGGTTAATGGAAAGAAGCACTCGGTTTGTGGTGCATTTGCCAGCAGTCAGCTGAAACTAATAGGAAGCTAAAAGAAAAAAAAAAAATCAGTTGTCTACATAGAGGCATTGACCAGAGCATAACAAACTACATATCTATGCCATTTTAATTGTTTATTCTACAATGTAGTTTTCAGCTTCTCAACCAGATGATTTGGTGTGTGATAGACTAGCTAAATCGGAGGTTTTGAAAGGTGTAAGTTACTGTGTGAGATATTTTTCTATACCTAAAATGCTAAGTGCTTTCTAAATGGTTAGGTAAATATTTAAAAATTCTGTGGCCTTAAAGCCCATAAATATTATTTAAAGTGTTAATTTTATATGAAAGAGATATACACATGTAGTAGGTAGGCCTTTAAAAAAGACTTTAAAGTTTAAGTGATTATTTACCCCCTTAAGGAATTTGCAAGGCAAACTCCACTATGAATTTCTTTACTCATACTGTAGTATTTGTGAAATTTACTTTATGGTTTTAATGAGTGAGCGTTTTATTCTCATTTCATGTTAATATTTTTGTAGTAAAATATCAACCTATGTAATGATTTTATGCTCTATTTTGTAAATATGTCCTCTGCCATAAGAATTATCTTTCAAAAATCACAGATTTAATCAAATCACTCACTCTTAAAAATCTCTTAGACTTTTTTATTGTTCACAGGATAGAGTTCATGCTCTTGACCCTTGCCTACAAAGTCCTTTATAATCTGCTTTTAGCCTTTTGTTTGTTTTGTTTTTTAAAAAGCCACGTGGGACTTACTGAACGAACACCCCTTCCTCACATCCATCCTTGGCTCTAGCTGTTTGAGGACTGCTTATTGTTATTGACTTGTGGACTTTCTTGTTCTGCTTCTATCATTCACACTGGTTAAAATTTCCTTTAAGGAACAGATAGGATTAAGAATCTTTAGAAAGTACAGTGATACTCCCATCCAAGTACTAACCAGGCCCGACCCTGCTTAGCTTCCGAGATCAGACGAGATCGGGCGCGTTCAGGGTGGTATGGCTGTAGACTAGTGATACTCAAATTAATGTATAAGCAGAGGACAAAGCTCCATTATAGCAGAGATGGCCATGTATAAAAATAAATCACGCGAAGCAGTCATGACCTGAGATAGAATATTTTCATTATATCGTATGAAATAATAACATCTCCATAGTTTATGTTTTTCCACACTGAGTGAAAGGTAAATAGGGTCAACCATGAGTAAACCCGTATGAAGTTTGTTTTCATTGTCCTCTGACTTTTTATCCTCCTCAGGCAGGCCCTTCTTATTCTCCTTCCTTATTCCCAATTACTGTGTCAGCCCATTTCCCTAGCACATTTTACTTCTTTCCTATACCCCTAGCCAAAACAAAACAGACTATACTTGCTGAACAAGTTTATTTGAACATGAGTATATTTGTATAGCTATAGAAGATAGAAGAGATTTAGAATTTATCTAATTGAAATATCATTTTTTTCAAGTTTATTTTGAGAGTATGAGCCTGCACAAGAGTGGGGGAGGGGCAGAGAGAGAGGGAGAGTGAGAATCCCAAGCAGGCTTCGTGCTGTCAGTGCTGAGCCTGATTCCAGGCAAAATCTCACCAACTGTGAGCCCAAATCAAGAGTCAGACACTTAACTGACTGAGCCACCCACGTAACCCTGAAATATCATTTTATAGAAAGGAAAGAAATTCAACTCCAGGGAGATAATATCGTCTCCAGGTTATGCTGTGAAATATTGGGACACAAGGACTTGAGTCTAGGTCTGGACTGCTAATCCCTCTATATTTTCCATAAAGAGTGCCTGAATGCATAGTTTTGCCAGCTGTCTCCAATTATGTGATAAAAGACGTCCTTGGTTAAAAGAGGTGGGTGGGGTGGGGAGTGGTGGGAGAGAGATAGGAGTGAGAGATAGCAAAGCCTCTGTGTTGACCTTGAAGACACACTTGATACCTGATGTGGTTGTTTCAGGGTGACTTGTAGGATGCAGCTGGTCTCAAACTCAGGTGCCTTCAGAGGCCAGCCACATAATGCATTTATGTTACATGTTGAGAAAGGAGGGGAGGGTGAGAAGAATGGTAGTGAACTGACTATTGCCTACTTTGCCTGAGGGCTCTCAGTTTAAACAAAACAAACTGAACTCCTATGTTAGCCAAGCAAAACTTTAAGAGAGCTGAGTTCTGTCTGAGTCTTTCTGACAGTTTGTAACATTGTTCACCTTATTATATACAAGTTGATCTGTGTTTGTTTAAGTGATTGTTGGAAGCTTGTTCCTAAAACTTGGGCACAGGAGTGTGTTTCCCGCTGTCTTTTTCTTTTGCAACCTAGAATTTTCCCTCCAATATTGATACCTAGCAGGTATCTTTATCTTTATAAGATAAAGATCTTTATCCCTCCTCCATCCCTTAGAGGACATTGACTACTTGTTCCCTAGATTTCAGACAACTTGCATCCAGGGTTTCTTACATTTATTTACTCAGCACTTAAATTTGTAAATGAGAAATGCCATACGTGAAAGACTATACATATGTATATTTTGGTATGGTTTAAAGAAGAAAATAAAACAAACAAAAGTCATGTACTCACCCCTCATTTTCTTCGAAGTTCCCCGTGTAACCTATTTTGTATCTCCTTTTCCCTGCCTCAGAGGCAACACATCTATTCTCATATATATATATGTGTATATGTATATATATATATATATATATATATATACACACATATATATATATGAGAATATATATATACATATATACATATATATGTATATACACACATATGTATATATATATATACACACACACACACACACACAGTATTAATTCCCTTACTTAGCTTTACTATTATAATCCCCATGAATGTATTCCTAAGTAAATAATATGTTGTATTGCCTACATCTGAACTTTAAGTAAATAGAATCATGCTGTATGAATTCTTCTATAACTTTTTTTTTTATAACTTTTTTTTTCTGATGATTTCTGAGATGCATCCACGTTGATTTGGATAGTTGTAGTTAATTTTTGAGTGCTTTATAGTATTTTAATATCATATGGGCATAGTAAAATTTACTTATCCATTCCACTGTTTGTGGACCCTTGGGTAGTTTTCAGTTTTTGCTATTATATACAATGCTGCTATGAAAATTCTTATAAACGTCTTCTGGTGCATATGTGCATCTAGAGGAAGAATTGCTAAGTTGCAAGATAGGCTCCTATTCAATTTTACTAGGCAGAATAATGGAACCCTGAACATGTGCCTGTTCTAACTCCTGGAATTTGTGAATTTGTTACTTTATGTGGCAAAGGGGACTTTGCAGGTGAGATTAAGTTAAGGGCCTTGAAATGGGAAGATCAGCCAGGATTGTCTGAGTGGTTCCATGGAATTGCAAGGGTCCTTAAAAAAGTGGAAGAGGGAGGCAGAAGAGATCACAGTGACCGAAGAGATGTGACAGTGGCTGTACGGTTGGAGTAATACAGGGTGAGGAAGACTCGCTTAATCCACCTTTGGCTTTGAAATAGGAGAAGAAGGTCAGCAGTCAAGGAGAGCAGGCAGCCTCTCAAAGCTGGAAAAGACAAGGAAATGGACTTTTCCTTAGAGTTCCCTGAATGAAATGAAGCCCTGCCAACACCTTGATTTTAGCTCAGTCAGACCAGCCTGACCCATAGAGCTGTGACATAATAAATTTGTGTTGTTTTATACCATTGAGGTTTTAGTTGTTACAGGAATGTATTACTTTGCAACAGTTTGTATAGGTTGCTGAAACAAAGTACCGCAAACTGGGTGGCTTGAGCCACAAATCCATTGTTTCAGTTCTGGAGCCTAGAAATCCAAGATCAAGGTTGGTTCCTTTGCAAGAGCTCAGAGGGAGAGGCTGCCTCGCAGCTTCTGGTGGCTTGCTGGCATTGTTAGGCAGTTTTGGGATTGTAGATGCATCCCCCCTATCTTGACCTTCATCTTTCACATGGCACTTTATCTGTGTTGCTTCATTTTCTCTCTGTGCCTGTCTTTGTGTCCCAATTTCCCCTTTTTGTAAGGAACCCAGTCATACATGATTAGGGCCTAACCCTAAGGACCTATGTGCAGACCTTATTTCCAAATAAAGTCACCTTATGAGATACTGAGGGTTAGGATTTCAACTTTTTTGGGAGAACACAGTTCAACCCATACAGGTGGCGGTAGAAAACTAAGACACTATGGCAAGTTGAATTGTTTTTCAAAATGGGTATACCCTTTATACTTTTGCTAGAATTCCCTGAAACCAATGACTCCTATTTATTGACTTTATTTTTGTTAGTTTAGAGGGTGTGAAGTGGTATTTCTGTGAGATTTTAATTTGTATTTTCCTAATTACTAATAAGGCCGAGTACTTTTTATATTTATGGACTACATTTTTAAAAATTATTTTTGTTTTTTGTTTTTTTAATGTTTATTTATTTTTGAGAAAGAGAGAGAGACAGAGCACGAGTGGGGGAAGGGGCAGAGAGAGAGGGAGACACAGAACCTGAAGTAGGCTCCAGGCTCTGAACTGCCAGCACAGAGCCCAACACAGGGCTCGAACCCATGAACTGTGAGATCATGACCTCAGCTGAAGTCAGATGCTTAATTAACCCAGAGCCACCCAGGCACCCGTGGACTACATTTCTTATTCAGGGCTTACCTGTTTATATCTTTTGCTCTTTTATTTTGCTGGTTTATTTTTTCTTAATAAATCATGAGTTCTTTATGTATTCTGGACATAGGACATTAATCCCTTATTAATTGTTTGACTTGCAAATATCTTCTTTCAGTTTTTATGGTGTCTTTTGATAACTGAAGTTCTTTTTTTTTAATTAATTTCTTTATATTTATTTTATTTTATTTTTTTAAAATTTCTTTACTTTGAGAGAGAGAGAGAGAGAGAGAGCAGGGGAGGGGCAGAGAGAGAGGGAGAGAGAGAATCCCAAGCAAGCTCTGTGCTGTCAGTGCAAAGCCTGATTTGTGGCTCAAACTCACAAACTGTGAGATCATGACTGAGCCAAAATCAAGAATTGGATGCTTAAATGACTGAGCCACCCAGGCGCCTGATAATGCTCTAATGCTAAGACTCTTTGTGTCTTGTTTATGAAACCCTTCCCTATTGGAAGTTATAATATAGATTTCTATGTTTCTTTTTAACATTTTAAAGTTTTGCCTTTCAAAACTTTTTACCCATAAAGAATTGCTTCATATGATCCAATCTCATTTTTTTATCCAGTGGATATTATCTGAACACAATTTATTGAAAAATTTATTCTCCATTTATCAGCATTGCTACCTCTGCCATATATCAAGATATATGTCTGAAGATTCAGTATCTGTATGAATCTGTATCTGGGCTCTTTATTTTTTTATTTTTATTTATTTTAAATTTATTTTTAATGTTTATTTTTGAGAGAGAGACAGAGCATGAATGGGGAAGGGGCAGAGAGAGAGGGAGACACAGAATCTGAAGCAGGCTCCAGGCTCTGAGCTGTCAGCACAGAGTCCGATGCAGGGCTGGAACTCACGGACAGCGAGATCATGAGCTGAGCCAAATTTGGACACATAACCAATTGAACCACCCAGGCTCTTTATTAAGTTTAATTGGTTAGTTTATGCACTCTGTGTTTATACCACACTGTCTTAATTGTAATAGCTTTATAATAAGATAATATGTGGTAAATCTCTTTAAAAAGTTCTTAAAGAGTATGTTGGGGTTTTTTGGACTTTGCTTTTGAATATAAATTTCAGAATAAGTTTGTCAAGTTTCACAAAAATCCTGTTGGGATCAGCATTGCAATAAATCTTTTGAACAGTTTAGAGAAGAATTTGCTTTTGATTGAAATTTTTAAGTGATATTTTTCTAGGAATTTATTTAATGTAACTTTTCAAATTTATTTTCTTGGTTCATAATATCTTTTTATTATCTGGTTAGTCTGTTCAGCATCTGCATTAATGTCCTCTTTTTCATTTTTTAAAAATGTTTATTTATTTTTGAGAGAGAGAGAGTGCATGCATGCATGTAAGCAGGAGAGGGCCAGTGAGAGGCCAGATAGAAGATCTGAAGCGGGCCCTGTGCTGACAGCAGAAAGCTCAATATGGGGCTTGAACCCACAAACCAGGAGATCATGACTTGAGCCAAATGAGACTTAAACGACTGAGCCACCCAGGCTCCCTCTCTTTCATTTCTAATATCATTTGTATGTCTTTTCTTTGTTTCTTAATTGGCCTTGCTAGAAGTTCATTTGCTTTTTTTTTTTTTAAGTTTATTTTTTTTTGAGAGAGAGAGCGCACTCATGCACATGTGCACAAGTGGATGAGAAGCAGAGTGGGAGGGAGAGAGAGAATCCCAAGCAAGCTGTGCTTTGTCAGTGCAGAGCCCATTGTGGGGCTTGAACCTACCATCTGTGAGATCATGACCTGAGCCAAAATCAACAGGGGAACCCTTAACCAACTGAGTCATACAGGTGCCTCTATTTCCTTTTTTTTTTATTAAAAGTTTTTTTCTTTAATGTTCATTTATTTTTGAAGGAGAGAGTGAGAGACAGAGTGTGAGCCATGAGAGGGGCAGAGAGAGAGGGAGACACAGAATCTGAAGCAGGCTCCAGGCTCTGAGCTGTCAGAACAGAGCCTGATGTGGGACTTGAACTCACAAACCGTGAGATCATGACCTGAGCTGAAGTTGGATGCAACGAGCTGAGCCACCAGGTGACCTGCCTCTATTTGCTTTTTAATCTTTTTAAAAAACCAACTCTTTGGATTGGTACTTATTTTCTATTTTATTTATACCAGCTCTTTTATTGTTATTTTTTTCTTTCTTTGAGTTTCTTTTCTTAAAATTTTTTTTAATGTTTATTTATTTTTGAGAGAGAGACAGAGAGACAGAGCGCAGGCAGGGGAGGGGCAGAGAGAGACGGGAAGACACAGAATCCGAAGGAAGACAGCTCAGAGCCTGACTCAGGGCTGGAACCCATAGACTGCAAGATCATGACCTGAGCTAAAGTCAGATGCTTAACTGACTGAGCCACCTAGGCACCCCTCTTTGAGCTTATTTTCTTGTTCTTTTTTTTTTAATTTTTTTTCAACGTTTATTTATTTTTTGGGACAGAGAGAGACAGAGCATGAACGGGGGAGGGGCAGAGAGAGAGAGACACAGAATCGGAAACAGGCTCCAGGCTCTGAGCCATCAGCCCAGAGCCTGACACGGGGCTCGAACTCACGGACCGCAAGATCGTGACCTGGCTGAAGTCGGACGCTTAACCGACTGTGCCACCCAGGCGCCCCTCTTGTTCTTTTTCTAACTTTGTAATTGAGATGTTAAGCCCGTTAATTTTGAGACTTTTTAGTGTATTCATTTCAGATTATACATTTCTCTAAATATTGCTCTAGTTGACTCTCACAAGGTTTGATGTGTAGCAGTGTTATTGTTCAGCCCTAAGCATTTTCTCATTTTCATTTTGATTTCCCTTTTGACTAACAAGTTGCTTTGAAATAATAAAAATTTCTAATCATGCAGGTTTTCTAGTTATTTTATGGTTGTTTTCTGATTTAATTGCCTTGTGGGCAAAAGATGTGGCCTAACATATGATCAGTTTTCATTACTGTTCTGTGTGCTTGAAAATAATATATATATTTCAATTTTTAGGTACAATGTTGGCTGTCTGGTAGGTAAATTGTTGTAAAATGTTCTTGTCATGTTTTCTGTGTCCTTATTGACTTTTTAAAAAAATCTTCTTGACCCATTTGTAACTGGAGAGAATATGAAAAATCTCACTTTACTGGGACATCTGGGTGGTTCAGTCAGCTGAGCTTCCTACTGTTGATTTTGCCTCAGTTCCTGATCTCAGTTCATGAGATCGAGCCGTGGTGACACCCCTCCCCCCGACCCTCACCTCTGTGGGCTCTGTGCTGACAGCATGGAGCCTTCTTAGGATTCTCTCTCCTCTCTGTTCCTTCTCTGCTTGTGCTCTGTCTCTTTCAAAATAAAAAAAAAAAAAATGCATAAACTTAAGAAACAAAAGCTTGAGGTGCCTAGATGGCTCAGTCAGTTGAGCCTCCAACTTTGGCTCAGGTCATGATCTCCCCATCAATAAGTTCCAGCCCTGCGTCGGGCTCTGTGCTGACAGCTCAGAGCCTGGAGCCTGCTTCAAATTCTGTGTCTCCCTCTCTCTTCTGCCCCTCCCCCGCTCATGCTCTGTCTGTGTCTCTGTCTCTCTCTGTCAAAAACAAACATTAAAAAATAATAATAAAAAAGTAAAATAAAACATTAAAAAATAAAAAAATCTCACTTTGCTGATAGATTTGTCAGTTTCTGCCTCATAGTTTGCAGTTTGCGTTTTGCATTTCATATTCATGAGAACATAGGTGGAGAATAGAACTTTTCAGATTAGATAGAATTACTTATCAAAGGAACAACAAAAGGTATACATGAGAGAAAGGATATTTCAAATGTCTAAAGAGTTAATGTAGGAAAGTAGTGGAAAACTAATTTGATCAGAGTTAGTATATATTTGCAAATTGCCTTTTATATATGCTAGGCTCCGGAGATACTAAGCACAGGGTCTGTATTCCAAGGAGCTCAAACTCTAATGCAGAGAGAAAATGTGAGTAAATAATTACAATTCAGTGTGGAAAGTGACATAGCAGAGGTATAAACAAGGTACTATGGGAACAGTATGGAAGGAACAACTAACTCTCTCTGAGTATTGGAAAGCCTTCAAGAAGTAATTAACAATTGACCTTTAATTTTCTTTTTTTCTTTTTTTTTTTTTAAATTTTTTTTTTTCAACGTTTATTTATTTTTGGGACAGAGAGAGACAGAGCATGAACGGGGGAGGGGCAGAGAGAGAGGGAGACACAGAATCGGAAACAGGCTCCAGGCTCTGAGCCATCAGCCCAGAGCCTGACGCGGGGCTCGAACTCACGGACCGGGAGATCGTGACCTGGCTGAAGTCGGGCACTTAACCGACTGCGCCACCCAGGCACCCCTGACCTTTAATTTTCAAAGAACGTTTCTTCTTGATATAAAATAAGTCAAAAATGAATTTAAAAAAATTTCACTCCTATGAAAAAATTTCCCTATGACTTTAAAAATAATTTTTTAAAATTTATTTTATTTTAGTTTTTTAATATAATTTGTTGTCAAGTTGGCTAACATACAGTGTATACAGTGAGCTCTTGGTTTTGGGGGTAGATTCCCGTGATTTATCGCTTACATACAACACCCAGTGCTCATTCCAACAAGTGCCCTTCTCAATGCCCATCACCCATTTTCCCCTTTCCCCTGCCATCAACCTTCAGTTTGTTCTCTGTGTTAAAGTTACTCCGTGTAGGGGCACCTGGGTGAATCAGTCGGTTAAGCAGCCAACCCTTGGTTTCAGCTCAGGTCATGATCTCATGGTTTGTGGGTTCAAACTCCGTGTCAGGCTCTGCACTGGCTGTAGGGAGCCTGCTTGGGATTCTCTCTGTCCCTCTCTGTCTCTCATGTGCTCTGTCTCTCTCTCTCAAAATGAATAAACTTAAAAAAAGAGTTATTCTGGTGTGATTTCTACCTTACTCTAAGTGTGTATGGAGATAAATAACTTCTTTTCAACTAAGAGATTGAAAAGTCACACAAAACATAGTCAAATCAGGCAAACTGTTCACTTTGAGTGACCAATCAATGCTAATAACTAAAAAAGAGGTTTAAGTCCTTTATCAGAAATGTCAATATCAGTGGTAAAAATAATATAGGCAATAAAGTAATGTAACCCAGGATCAGAAAAGAGGGATTATCATAAGATGTAGTAATTACCAAGTACTTACTATGTGCTAGTCTTAACAACCCTGTGAAATAATTATTGGGATCCTGTTTTGCAGCTAGACACTAAAGCAGAAAGGCAAATTAACTAGCTCTAAATCACTTAGCTAGTACATAGAAAATACCATAATATGCTGAGTGCCATTTACCAGTGTAAACAAACCCCTAAGAACTCTCCCAGCTGAAACAACTAAACTACAGGTTTAAACATTTTATGGAATACTTTTTGAAAGGAATCACTGAGTAAGAAAATCTCAGATCCCAAAAAAGAACTGAAGGTAGTGTAGGGTAGAAAACATTTCCCTTCTAGGTTCTTTGCCTGGTCTAATAATTAAATTGACGTAAAACAGATTACCGGTAGAAAACAAATTTAACTGCATATGCGGGAGTCCCATACAAATATGAAACTCAAAGAAGTGACCAAAGAAGGAATCTTTTATACCTTTTAGACAAAGAAACAATACATGTGTGAGGAATTGACAAGACAAAGAGGTTTGGGCTTGGGGTAGTAAATTGATGAAGAAGTAACAAGTTTTTGTTTATACAGCCTTCTTGGCTCTAATTTCCCATCTCTGGTGATAAGGATGCTTTCTACTCTCCTGGCATTGGGAGAGGTACCTTTCGCACTGGAGATTTATCTCCTGCTTTGAGGGTGGGGGAGACAAAGGAGGGTTAGACTGTCCATCTTGCACTAGCTGCTTCTCAAGTACCTTTATTTTTATTTATTTTTAAATTTCTATTTTTTATTGAGTGTAGTTGACATACAGTATTATATTAGTTTCAGGTAAACAGCATAGTGGTTTGACAGTAATATACCTGATGAAATACTATGATGAGTGTGGTTATCTGTCACCACACAAAGTTATTACAGTATTATTGACTGTATTTTCTATGCTAATTCAAAGTACTCAGTATGCCAAAGTGGCATATTTGGGGATGGCATATTCTTCTGTCCTTCAGTAGGAATTCTGAGAGGGAAGCAGACAGTAAAACCAGCTTTCACTGGAAGAGTTTCTCACCATCCTTAGAGACTTTGAACATTTGCTTCTGTTAGATATGGCCAGGCTTAAGAGATAAAATCTAGAGTCTGTCCAAACTCAGGAATCTAGGTGAGACCCAAAGTGTTACTCCCCCAGTGAAAGGGTAAATGAGAAATAAATATGGCTGTGGATACGGGATGCCTATGTTGACTTTGGCTCAAGGGAATTGAGGAGGAATAAAATATAGTAACATATAACAAGAGGGCCCTTGTACTTTTTTTTTTTTTTTTTTTTTTTAATGTAAGCTCTATGCCCAGTGTGGGGCTTGAACTCAAGGCCATGAGATCAAGAGTTGCATGATCTATCAACTGAACCTGACAGGTACCCTCCCTCCCCTCCCCCCTCCCCCAGTTTTTTTTTTTTTTTCAATTGAAGAATAGTTGACATGCAGTGTTACATTAGTTTCAGGTGTACAAACAACATAGTGGTTGGGTAACTGTATGTTATGCAGTGCTCACCAGAAGCACAGGCACCATCTATCACTGTATAACACTGTTACAATACCATTGACTGTATTTCCTATACTGTACCTTTCATCCCTATGATTTATTCATTCCATAACTGGAAGCATGTACCTTCCATTCCCCTTTACCTATTTTACCTATCCTGTTTCCCCCTCCCCTCTGGCAGCTAGCAGTTCTCTGTATTTATGGGTCTGTTTCTTCCCTTTTTGTTTGTTCATTTGTTTTGTTCTTTAGATTACACATGTAAGTGAAATTATATATGTCTTTCTCCAACTTATTTCGCTTAGCATAATACCTTCTAGGCCCAACCATGTTGTCATCCTTTTTTATGTCTGAGTCATATTCCATTGTATACCCGTACCACATTTTCTTTATCCCTTCATCTATTCATGGACACCTAGGTTGCTTCCATATCTTGGCTATTGTAAATAATGCTGCACTAAACATAGGGGTGCATAAATCTTTAAAAAAAATATATCTTTTTGAATTAGTGTTTTCATTTTCTTTGGGTAAATACCCAGTAGTGGAATTACTGAGTCTTAAGGTATTTCTATTTTCAATTTTTTGAGGAGCCTCCATACTATTTTCCACAGTGGCTGTACCAGTTTATATTTCTAGCAGCAGTGTGTAAGGGTTCCTTTTTCTCCACATTTTCCCAACAGTTGTTATTTCTTGTCTTTTTGATACTAGCCATTCCAGTAGGTGTAAGGTGGTTTCTCCTTATGGTTTTGATTTTCATTTACGTGATGATTAGAGATGCTGAGCATCTTTTCGTGTGTTTGTTAGCCATCTGTATGTCTTCCTTGGAATGTCTATTCAGGTCCTCTGCCCATTTTTAAATCAGATTATGTGTGTTTTTGATGTTGAGTTTTAAAAATTCTTTATATATTTTGGATATTAACCCCTTATCAGATATATCATTTGCAGATATCTTCTCCCATTTGTAGGTTGCCTTTTTGTTTCCTTTTAAACTTTTTTTTCTTTTTTTTAATGTTTATTTTTTGAGAGACAGAGACAGAGCGTGAGCAGGGGAGGGGCAAAGAGAGAGGGAGTCACAGAATCCGAAGCAGGCTCCAGGCTCTGAGCTGCTAGCACAGAGCTCAACGTGGGGCTTGAACTCACAAACCTCGAGATCATGACCTGAGCTGAAATCGGATGCTTAACCGACTGAGCTACCCAGGTGCCCACCTTTTTGTTTTCTTGATTGCTTCCTTTGCTCTGCAAAAGCTTTTTATTTTGGTGTAGTCTCAATTGTTTATTTTTACTTTTGTTTCCCTTGCCTGAGGGGACATGTGTAGAAAAATGTTGCTAAGGCTGATGTCAAAGAGATGACTGGCTATATTTTCTTATAGGAGTTTTATATTTCAGGTCTCACATTTAGGTCTTTAATCCATTTTGAGTTTAGTTTTGTATGTGGTGTAAGAAAGTGGTCCAGTTTCATTCTTCTGCATGTAGCTGTCTAGTTTTCCCAGCACCATTTAGTGAAGGGACTGTCTGGCCTCCTCTGTTATGGATTAGGTGACAAATGTGGATTTATTTCTGGGTTCTCTGTACTGTTCTATTGATCTATGTGTCTCTTTTTGTGCCAGTACCGTACTGTTTTGATCATTGTATCTTTGTAGGATATCTTGAAATTTGGGATTGTGATACCTACAACTTTGTTTTTCTTTCTCAAGATTGCTTTGGCTATTTGGGGTCTTTTGTGGTTCCATATAAATTCTAGAATTTGTTCTAGTTCTGTGAAACATGCTATTGATATTTTGATAGGAATTGCATTGGTTTTATAGATTGCTTTGGGCAGTATGGACATTTTAGCAGTATTCAGTCTTCGAGTCCATGAACATGGAATATCTTTCCATTTGTTTTATCTTTACTTTCTCTCATCAGTGTTTTATAGTTTTCAGAGTACTGATCTTTCAGTTTTTTGATTAAGTTTATTCCTAGGTATTGTATTCTTTTTGGTGCTATTGTAAGTGGAATTGTTTTGTTAGTATCTTTTTCTGCTACTTCATTATTGTATGGAAACATTACAGATTTCTGTATGTTATTTTGTATACTACAACTTTATTGAAGTCATTTATTCTGATAGTTTTCTGGTGGATACCTCACAGAAGTGGAATCCTACAGTATTTACCTTCTTGTGACTAATTTATTTCACTCAGCATAATCATTGTTGGAATTTTCATAGGCTTTGCTTTGAATTCACAGATTGCTTTGAATAGTGTTATGTTAACCATATTACATCTTACCATCCGTTAACATGGGATATCTTTGTATTTATTAGTTTTTCTATTTATTTGTGTTTTAATTTCTTTGAGCAGTGTTTTATAGTTTTCAGTGTATGAGACTTTTTCCTCTTTGGTTAAGTTTTTTCCTAAGTATCTATTTTGCTGCTATTGTAAGTGGACTTGTTTCTTAATTTTATTTTTGAATTGCTCATTGTCAGTGTGTAGAGTATAGCTGATTTATATGTGTTGATTTTGTGTTCTGCAGCTTTCCTGAATTTGTTTATTCTAACAGTTTGTGTTTGTGGGTGTGTAATCTTTATTGTTCTCATTTAATTAAAAAATTTGAAAACTAAGGCTTAATTAAGTTGTCATTATTATTTTTAAGACTTGATTTTTTTTTTAGAGGAGTTTAAAGTTCACTGGAAAATTGAGGGGAACGTACAGAAATTTCCCATATACACTTTGCCCTCAACCTGGTATAGTCTGTTCCATTATTAACATCTCCCACAAGATTTGGTACAACTGAGGGCCTACCTACATTGACACGTCGTAATCACTCCAAGTCCATACTTTCCACTAGGTTTCACTCTTGGTGTTGTACATACAATCTATGGGTTTAGACAAATGTATAATGATAAGTATGCATCATTACGGAAAATAAAAAGTACTTTCACTGCCCTAAATATCCTCTGCCCACGTATTTATTCCTTCCCCACTCCCCACCCCTGGCAGTCACTAATCTTTTTACTGTGTTCCATACTTTTGCCCTTTCCAGAATTATAATTGGAATAATAAAGTACTTAGTTAGATTTTTTACTGAAATTAATGCTATATATGCAGACTGAGAAAACACAAGTGAAAAATGTAAAGTGGTCCCAGGTGATTGTTAGGAGTAAATTCAAATTCCTCAAATTAATTCCCACAGATAAAAATTGAGCACTGCATTCATCAAAGATCCATAGGGGCGCCTGGGTGGCTCAGTCAGTTAAGTGTCCGACTTCAGCTTAGGTCATGATCTCACAGTTCATGAGTTCGAGCCCCACGTCAGGTTCTGTGCTGAAGGCTCAGAGCCTGGAGCCTGCTTCCGAATCTGTGTCTCCCTCTCTCTCTGCCCCTCCCCCACCTGTGCTCTGTCTCTCTTTGTCTCAAAAATAAATGTTAAAAAAAAAGTTTAAAAAACATTTTAAAAAATATCCATAAAACATGCAAGGAAACAAGGCACAATGAGTATGAACATGCAGAAAAAAAGTATACAGCAAAAAAAAAAAAAAAAAATCACACCCCGAAAGTCTTCAGAGGTCAGAAATGTCATCTACTAGGTATAGGAAATGTTAATATGTTTAACGAAATAAAATAGAAAGTTCTACAGAGAAACACTCTGCAGAGAAAAAAAGAGTTGGAAGTTAAGAGAAATAGAGCAACTTGGAGAATGAGGAGAAAAAAAATTTAACATGGATTTAAATGAAGTTCTGAAAGGCTATAAGAAAATGGAAAACAGGCATATTTGAGGAGATAATGGGTGTAAAGTTGAATTCTATAGCTCTGATGAAAAATACAATTGATAGCCAGAAAGCCCTCTGAATTTAAGCAAAATAAAAAGAAATCCACCCCAGATGTATCATTGCAAAATTCAGAACACACAAAAAAGAGAAGTAGTAAAAGGAGTCAGGGAGAAAAGAGACATCAACTACAAAAAAAGATGAGTGACAATTATACTGAAAGGTGACTTATTAATAGCAGCAGTGGTCCCAGAAAGCAGTAGAGTGTCATCCTTCGTGTGCTGAGGGAAAACAACTGTCAAACTAGAAATCAATGTCCAGCAAAACTTTCTGGGAAGAGAACAAATTAAAATCATTTGAGACCAGCAAAAATTGGGAATTTGTCTCACCAAAAATACATATGGTTCAGGCACAAAGAACTGAAATCAAGAAGAAATGCTGATAACAGATACATAGGTAAAACTAAGCAACCGTGATGTTATAAAACATTACCAGCAGTGCCTAATTTGCGACGGGAGAATGAATGAGCTAGGACTGAATCAGTAGAAAACAATAGCATTTACCCTGGAAGGAAAAATTCGGAAAGTGAGACTCTCAGTATGAAGGCATTTCAGGTCTGGGTGTGTGAAAGGTTAGTAGTATCATTAGTATCAGTAGCTACCATAGAGAATGGAAAGTTGCTGACTTGGGAGAAGTGACAAAAAGCTTGGCTTTCTCGGGTAACAGCTTGTTGTTTTCTTATGTATGCGTGTGCTCCCTAGGATGTAAGCTCCCTGAGAACAAGGCTCCAACATTTATATTTTGTGTTTCTCATTAGTACATTTGTGAGTTCACAGTGGTTATCTATGACTGTATTTACTCTTACTGTCATTTTTTATCATAGTTCCATGTTACCCTTGAGTAAAGGAAGAACTGTAGGTGGAGATGAATTCCAATCTTTGGTATTCTCATTAATAGGAAATTCTGTTGCACAATGTCAAAGCCAGACTGCTTGAGTTTATTTTTTTTAAAATTTTTTTTAACGTTTATTTATTTTTGAGACAGAGAGAGACAGAGCATGAACGGGGGAGGGCCAGAGAGAGAGGGAGACACAGAATCTGAAGCAGGCTCCAGGCTCTGAGCTGTCAGCACAGAGCCCGACGCGGGGCTCGAACTCACGGACCGCGAGATTGTGACCTGAGCCGAAGTCGGACGCTTAACCGACTGAGCCACCCAGGCGCCCCTCAGACTGCTTGGGTTTAAATAGCATTTCTGCCACTTAAGGATGTTGGGCATGTTATTTAACAAACTTTGTAAAACTAGGGGTAATAATAACATCTGTCTCACTGATGTGAGGTGTTGTTAGAGAATTAAATGAATTAATAGCCTGGAAAATTTCCGGAACAGTGTCTGGTATCTGGCAAACTCTCAATAGGTTAATTGTTGGTGTTGTTTTGTTACTAATAGTTAAAATTTTCATCCTCAAATTCCTTCGCAGTTTATGCCAAATTACTCTAAAATCAATGGTAAGGCTAATAAATTTAGATCTTTCAAACAATACCTTTTTATTACACCCGCAATTCTCTTGCAACCTGTATTAAGTAGAAAAGTCTTGTATAAGGGACTATATGGGGGAAATTCTGTTAGCAATTGCCAGTATTAGGACAACAAAGAAAAGATACTAACAATGATTTAAAAATGGATTGAAAGGGTTTATTGGGGGTTTCTTATGTTTTGAAGTTTCGGACGTCAAGGTTAAGAACCTTTGGTCTGCAAGATAAAGAATTTGTCCGTTATTGCAACCCTAACTTACTATCCCCTATAATTTTTTGTTCCAGTTTGTCATTTTGGAGTTTGAGGTATATTGGAACTTCACCCATAACTGTTGCTTCATAGTTCACTACTAACCATGTTGACAGCTATGCAGCCCCACCCCAGGGATGGTAAGAGGGAAACAAGATAAGAGAACAGAAGGAAGAGAAATGATGTATGTAGAGCAGCTCCCCTAACCCCGTTTCTCACTCCAGTCAGCCTTAGGCACTGTGCTGTACTGCGTTTAGATGAAGTTCTGTGAAGATCTTCCACTGTGTAAATGGTAATGGTTTAAAGTGGACAAAAATATGTATGGGTGTGAATTTTTACAAGTATACGGGGAAATAATTTTCTTAAGGGCAGAAGTGCCTACATACACATTAGTATATGCCAATATGTATCATTATATGTCATTTATTGTTTTCTTCTCTTGTAAAAATAAGCACCATATAGAATTAGCTTTAATATCTGAAAATTCGTTCCTTCAGCAGACACTGCTAAGGCATTCTGCCAGGAGCTATGAGGGCTATGAAGAAAAATCATGTAAGGATACAACACCCAGAAGTTTACTGTAAGATAAAGTGAAGATTTTATTTTAAATTAGACAGAAGGACATTGTAATATTATAATGTCTGAGAGGGGCTCAATAAATAGCACCCATATTCCCTGCCCAAATTCTGAACAAATTAAGAAAAGAATGACAGATAAGTTATCAGAATACCACCTTTATTCCTGATAAAGCTTATACTGGAGGACTTGCCTTACTTTTCAGGCAAATTTTTTTTTTTTAATACTGAACCCCAGAGTTAAATAGACGTACCTGGTCACAGGCAGGACAGGGCCAGGAATGTCCTTCCTATTTGTAGAGAAGCCTAACCATGGAGGAGCACTGGAGTACTCTTTCCAGGTAGCAGGTAGGCTCCCAACAGTACATACATGGATATAGTTATCCTTACATAACTCTTTAGTCTAAATTTCCCAATCATGTAAGTCCCTATTCCCCTTCTAGGAAAAAAAAAAAAACAAAAAACGGTGAGAGAATAGAGAGAGGCCAGAGTTATTAGGGAAGATTGCTCCTCATAGAAACCTAGGATTGAGGAAAAGATACTGCTTTTCATCATGAAAATAGAAAAAGTCATTTCTAATCTCAACTTCTTTTACATAACAATATTTTAAGTCTTACATTCCCTTGTTTTTGCAACTGTAATTTTTTTTTAACGTTTATTTATTTTTGAGACAGAGAGAGACAGAGCGTGAACAGGGGAGGGGCAAAGAGAGAGGGAAACACAGAATCTGAAACAGGCTCCAGGCTCTGAGTGGTCAGCACAGAGCCCGACGCGGGGCTCGAACTCACAGACCGTGAGATCATGACCTGAGCTGAAGTTGGACGCTTAACCGAATGAGCCACCCAGGCGCCCCTGCAACTGTAATTTTTACAGAGTTGCATGGAGGGTACATTATTTTAAAACTGCGGCTACATTAGACCTTCTTCATTGCTTTCTGTCTTGACAAAATTGAGTCACTTCCCTCTTACTGTGCATCTGTTACTGCTCTTAACACTCAATTTTATTTGTGCTGACAGGTCTTTCTTACCTGTTTATTTTGTGTTACTTTATTTTATTTTTTTTATTTTTATTGTTATTAAAAAAAATTTTTTTTTCAACGTTTATTTATTTTTGGGACAGAGAGAGACAGAGCATGAACGGGGGAGGGGCAGAGAGAGAGGGAGACACAGAATCGGAAACAGGCTCCAGGCTCTGAGCCATCAGCCCAGAGCCTGACACGGGGCTCGAACTCACGGACCGCTAGATTGTGACCTGGCTGAAGTTGGACGCTTAACCAACTGCGCCACCCAGGTGCCCCTATTTTATTTTTTTCAAAGTTTGTTTATTTATTTTGAGAGAGAGCACGAGCAGGAGAGAGGCAGAGAGAGGTAGAGAGAGAATCCCAAGCAGGCTCTGCACTGTCAGCACAGAGCCTGATGTGGGGCTTGATCCCACACATTGTGATGATCATGACCTGAGCTGAAATCAAGAGTCGGATGCTTAACTAACTGAGCCACCCAGGCACCCCAGTACTTTTTTTATATTCTAAGAAACTTTTGTCTGTCTACTTGAATATCTCAAAGATAACTCTTTTATGTTTTCTTCTGAGAGCTTTATGGCCTGTGTTCTAACTTGCATTAATTTTTTTGTGTATGGATTGAAGGTCAAGGTTTCTTTTTTCCATGTAGATAACTAGTTGTTCCAGCACTGTTACAAAGACTTTTCCTTTGCCCATTGAATTGTCTCTGCACCCTTGTCTAAAACCCATTGGTAATATATTTGTGGGTTTACATAATAGGATTCTAGTCTTATTTTTCTTTTTTTCTGATATAAACCCTAATAAAATGAAAACCAGAAGTAGAACCTAGAATAAGAAAGGTGGTACTTAAATTTGATTATATATTATAGTTTTTTGGTCTTATCATTTGAGAATACATTCTGAGTTCGTCTGAAAAAGGGAAGAAGCTTATCTCTTCTTATCTTAAGTCTCTTCTAAAGCCAAATCACTCTGAAGATTGGGGAAGTAATCCAGGCTTTGTTATGAGGCCCATGGTACAGGATGAGGTAGCCCATGATCTTTACCTTTTCAGGTTAGGACTTAATAGAAATAACTTATATGATGAGCATTTCCTATGTGTTTGACATTATGCAAAGTGCTTTATTACAAACAGTCTCATTTACTCCTTCCCCCAGACCTTAGGTGCTTACCTTTTATATTTTTTAATTAAAAATTGTAAATTACCATAATAAAATGGACTTTTTAGGCATGTAGTTCTATATGGTAATGGTTTATATACTATAGACATGAATACAGATTTGCAGATCCATCATAATGATCAGAATGCCAAATAGTTCCTTTACCCCCCAAAATTCTCTTGTACTATGTCTTTGTAGTCATATCTTCTCTCCTTTCCTAACCCTTGCCAACCACTAACCCTCTTTCGTTGTAGTTTTACCTTTTTGAGAATGTCAGAATGAAACAGCATGGAACCTTTTGAGATTGGCTTCTTTCACTTAGCGTGATGCCTTTGAGAGTCTTCTAAGATGTTGTATGTAACGTACTCCTTTTTATTGCTGAGTAGTAGTCCATTGGCTGTATGTACCTCAGGTTGTTTATCCATTCATTTGTTGAAGGATATTTGAGTTGTTTCCAAATATGTTGATTATGACTAGAACTGCTATCAACATTCATATAAAGATTTTTGTGTGAACATAAGTTTTTATTTCTCTAGGATAAATACCTAAGAGTAGGGTTGCTAGGTCATGTGATAAGTATATGTTTAACTTTGTAAGAAATTGCCAGTTGTTTTCCAGAGTGGTTGTGCCATTTTTCAGTCTCACCAGTAATGTATGAAGGTTCCAGTGGCTCCACACCCTCACCAGCACTTGGTATTGTTATCATTTTTCATTTTCATTACTTGAATATGTGTAATGGTGTCTCATCAGAGTTTTAATTTGCATTTCTCTAATGGCTGCTAATGATTTTGAATATTTTTTTTCTTTTTCCCATTATATATCATCTTTGGAGAGGTGGGTTTAAGGGTTCAGGTCTTTTGTTGGATATGTAATTTGTCAATATTTCTCCCCTCTGTAGCTTGACTTCTCATTCTATGAACTATTTTTCAGAGAGCAAAGATTTAAGTTTTGATGAAGTTCAGTTTATCAGTTTTTCCTTTTTCATGGGTCATGTTTTAGGTGTCATGTTTAGGAACTCTTTCCCTGACTCCAGGTCATGAAGATTTTCTCTTATGTTTTCTTCTAAAAGATTTATAATTTTACATTTTACTTTTAGATCTATGATCTATTTTGAATTGATTTTTGTATAAAGAGTTAAGTTTGGGTTCATGTTTTTCTACATACAGATGTCCATTGAATGGCCTTGGTGCCTTTGTCAAAAATCAATTTAGCTATATATATATATATACACACACACACACACACATATATATATGTGTACATATACATATGTGTACATATATATGTATATATGTATATATATTTGTGAAGACTATTTTTTATTTTATTTTTTAATTTAATTTATTTTTTTAAATTTACATTCAAGTTAGTTATCATATAGTGCAACAATGATTTCAGGAGTAGATTCCTTAGTGCCCCTTACCCATTTAGCCCATCCCCCCTCCCACAACCCCTCCAGTAACCCTCTGTTTGTTCTCCATATTTAAGAATCTCTTATGTTTTGTCCCCTTCCCTGTTTTTATATTATTTTTATTTCCCTTCCCTTATGTTCATCTGTTTTGTCTCTTAAAGTCCTCGTATCAGTGAATTCATATGATATTTGTTTTTCTCTGACTAATTTCGCTTAGCATAATACCCTCTAGTTCCATCCACATAGTTGCAAATGGCAAGATTTCATTCTTTTTGATTGCCGAGTAATACTCCATTGTATATATATACTTCATCTTCTTTATCCATTCATCCATCGATGGACATTTGGGCTCTTTCCATACTTTGGCTATTGTCCTGCTATAAACATGGGGGTGCATGTGTTCCTTTGAAACAGCATACCTGTGTCCCTTGGATAAATACCTAGTGGTGCAATTGCTGGGTCCTAGAGTAGTTCTATTTTTAATTTTTTGAAGACTCTCCATACTGTTTTCCAGAGTGGCTGCACCAGTTTGCATTCCCACCAGCAGCGCAGAAGAGATCCTCTTTCTCTGCATCCTTGCCAACATCTGTTGTTGCCTGTGTTGTTCATTTTAGCCATTCTGACAGGTGTGAGGTGCTATCTCATTGTGGTTTTGATTTGTATTTCCCTGATGATGAGTGAAGTTGAGCATTTTTTCATGTGTCGGTTGGCCATCTGGATGTTTTCTTTGGAGAAGTGTCTATTCATGTCTTTTGCCCATTCCTTCACTGGATAATGTGTTTTTTGGGTGTTGATTTTGATTTATAGATTTTTGGATACTAACCCTTTATCTGATATGTCGTTTGCCAATATCTTCTATCATTCCGTCGGTTGCCTTTTAGTTTCGCTGATTGTTTCCTTCACTGTGCAGAAGCTTTTTATTTTCATGAGGTATCAATAGTTCATTTTTGCTTTTGTTTCCCTTGCCTCCAGAGATGTGTTGAGTAAGAAGTTGCTGTGGCCAAGATCAAAGAGGTTTTTGCCTGTTTTCTCCTCGAGGATTTCTCCTCGAGGATTTCTCCTCGATGGCTTCCTGTCTTACATTTTGCGTTTATTTTTGTGTATGGTGTAAGAAAGTGGTCCAGGTTCATTCTTCTGCATGTCACTGTCCAGTTTTCCCAGCACAACTTGCTGAAGAGACTGTCTTTATTCCATTGGATATTCTTTCCTGCTTTGTCAAAGATTAGTTGGCCATAGGTTTGTGGGTCCATTTCTGGGTTTTCTATTCTGTTCCATTGATCTGAGTGTCCTTTTTTGTGCCATAAAGACTTTTTAAAAAATGTTTATTTATTTATTTTTGAGAGAGAGAGAGGGAGAGAAAGAGAGAGAGAGAGAGCGAGCAGGGGAGGGACAGAGAGAGAGGGAGACAGAGTCCCAAGCAGGCTCCATGCTGTCAGTGCAGAGCCCAATGCTGGGGTTCCAATCCACAAACTGTGAGATCAAGACCTGAGTGAAACCAAGTGTCAGCTGCTTAACTGACTGAGCCACCCAGGTGCCCCAATTTAGCTATATTTATGTGGGTCTATTTCTGGGTTCTCTA
Organism: Lynx canadensis; assembly: GCF_007474595.2. NCBI lineage: Eukaryota > Metazoa > Chordata > Mammalia > Carnivora > Felidae > Lynx > Lynx canadensis. Next base: position 71,030,817 of record NC_044312.2, read on the forward strand.
TTCTATCCCATTAGTCAATGTATCTTTCCCTTTGATAATACTGCACTGCCTTCTTCTTCAAAATTGTTTTGTTCCTTTGCCTTCTCATATAAATTTTAGACTTAGCTTGTTTGTATTGACAAAAAAATTTGGGATTTTGATTATACTTTCATTAAACCTATAGAATCAGTTTTGGTGGAATTGACATTTTCACTATGTCAAGTCTTCTATTCCATGAATATGCATTATCTCTCTGTTTATTTAGGTCTTCTTTGACTTCATTCATCAGTGTTTTGTAATTCTCAACATGGAAATCCTGTACACCTTTTGATAGATTTACATCTACATAGTTCATTTTTTGGAGTTATTATAAATGGTGTTTTTTTTGTATTTTTGTTTCTAATTGTTGATTGCTAGTATGTAGAAATATGATTGTTGGGGTGCCTGGTTGGCTTAGTCAGAAGAGCATGTGACTCTTGATCTCAGGATCATGAGTTTGAGTCCTATGTTGGGTGTAGAGATTATTAAAAAAAAATTAAAAAAAAAGAGATATGATTGTTTTGTGTGCTGAATTTGTATCCTGTGACCTTGTTAAATTCACTTATTAGTTATAGGAGTAGTTTTTATACATTCCTTGAGATTTTCCTATGTAAACAATATTAATATCCTTTCTAATCTGTGTGCCTTTTATTTCTTTTTCTTGCCTTTTTGAACTGGTTAGGATTTCTAGTACTATGCTAAAGAAGAGTCAACATCTTTCTTTTCCTTGTTCTAAATCTAGGGGGAAGGCATTCAATCTTTCACCATTAAATATGGTATCGACTCTACCTTATAGATGTTATTAGATTGCTTGCTGAGAGTTAGATGTTGTGAAATGCTTTTTTTGCATCATGTGATATGGTCATATTTTTTTCTTTAGACTGTTAATATGGTGGATCACATTCATTTTTTTTTTTTAATTTTTTTTTCAACGTTTATTTATTTTTGGGACAGAGAGAGACAGAGCATGAACGGGCGAGGGGCAGAGAGAGAGGGAGACACAGAATCGGAAACAGGCTCCAGGCTCTGAGCCATCAGCCCAGAGCCCGACGCGGGGCTCGAACTCACGGACCGCGAGATCGTGACCTGGCTGAAGTCGGACGCTTAACCGACTGCGCCACCCAGGCGCCCCAATTTTTTGATGTTTTATTATTTATTTTTGAGAGAGAGAGGGAGACACAGAGTGTGAGTAGGGGAGGGGCAGAGAGAGAGGGAGACAAAGAATTTGAAGCTGGCTCCAGGCTCTGAGCTGTCGGCACAGAGCCTGATATGGGGCTCAGTCTCACAAGCTGTGATATCATGACCTGAGCTGCAGTCCGACGCTTAACCGACTGCGCCACCCAGGTGCCCCACACTCATTGGTTTTTGAATATTGAACCAGCTTTGCATTGCTGGGGTAAGTCCCATTTGGTTGTAGTGTATTATTACTCATATATTGCTGGATTTGATTTGGTAATATTTTGTTAAGTTTTACATCTGTGTTCATGAGGGATATAGGTCTGTAGTTTTCTTTGTGTACTGTTTTTGTCTGGTTTTCATAATCAGGGTAGTGAGTTGGAGAGTGCTGTCTCTTCTATTTTCTGAAGGGAGTATGTAGAATTGTTTTTTTGTTTTTGTTTTTGAAATGTTTGGAAAAATTTGCCAGAGATGCCATCTGGGACTAGAAATTTTGTTTTCTGTTTGAAAAGTTTTAAACTATGTATTAAGTTTAATAATTATAGGATCGCTCAGGGTATCTATTTTGTTATTGGTGAGTTTTGATAGTTTGCAGTTTTCAAGGAGTTGGTCCATTTCGTCTGCATTGCCTATAGGAAAGTGTTGTTTGTAGTAGTCTTTTGTTACCCGTTTAAATTCTGTGGGGTCCGTAGTGATATCCTTCTTTCATTCCTGCTGTGGATAAGTTGTGTCTTTTCTCTCATTTTGCTCTGTCAGTCTTATTATAGGTTTATCTTTTTTTTTTTTTTTTTTTTTTTTTTTGAGTAGGCTTCATGTCCAGCACAGTGGGGAAGGCAGGTGTGTAGATGAAGATCTGAGCTGTGCTCCAGTTGGACGTTTAACCAACTGAGCCACCCAGGCACCCCCCCCCCCCTTTTTAAATCACATTTATTAACATTGTCACCATTTATTTATTCATTCATTCATTCATTCATTCATTTAAAATTTTAAAAAGTAGGCTCTATGCCCAGTTTGGGACTTGAACTTTCAACCCCAAGATCAAGATTCACATGCTCTACTGACTAGGCCAACCAGGAGCCTAAGGTTTATCTTTCTAAAAAAATCTTTTTAAAGAATCAGCTTTGGTTTTATTAATTTTCTCTATATTGTTTTTCCCTTATCACTTTCATTGATGTCTGATCTTATCATTGTTTACCTTTTTTTCTGCTTGCTTTAGGTTTATTTTGTTCTTTTTCTAGTTTATTTATTTTTTTACTGTTTATTTTCGAGAGACAGAGATAGACAGCATGAGCAGGGGAGGGACAGAATCTGGAGTAGGCTCCAGGCTCCTAGCTGTCAGCACACAGCCCCATGCGGGACTCAAACTCATGAGCCATGAGATCATGTCCTGAGCTGAAGTTGGACGTTCAACCAACTGAGCCACCCAGGCGCCCCATTCTTTTTCTAGTTTGTTAAGGTGGAAGCTTAGATTATTGATTTTTAGATTTTTCTCTTTTTCTATTTTTTATTTATTTATCATGAGAGAGAGAGAGAGAGAGAGAGAGAGAGAGAGAGAGAGAGAGAATGCAAACAGGGAGAGAGGGAGAGAATCCCAAGCAGCCTCTGCACTGTCAGTGCAGAGCCTGATGTGTGGCTTGAACCCATGAAACTGTGAGGTCATGACCTGAGCCAAAACTGACAGTTGGATGCTCAATGGACTGAGCCAGCCACCCAGGTGCCCCTCTCCTTTTCTAATATAAGCATTTAATGTTTTACCTTTTCCTCTAAGCAAAATCCTACCTGCATGCCATAAATTTTGATATGTTGTATTTAATTTTTACTCAGTTGAAACTATTTTGTAGTTTCCCTTGGAACTTCCTCTTTGAACCATAGCTTATTGAGAAGTTGTTTAGTTTCTAAGTGTCTGGAGTATTTCTGTTATCTTTTTGTTACTGATTTCTAGTCTAATTTTATTATGGTTAGAAAGCATACTTTCATTTGGTTTCAGTTTCTGTTGTATTTACCCTGAATGGACTTGCTAGGTTATATATCTAGGTTGTAGGTTTTATCTGTCTTCAGTTTTGCTAGGTAATGTAAAACAGTTTTTCAAAGTTTGAAAAGAGTTGTACTAATCTGTTACCACTCCCTAACATCTCCCTCTGTACCTGCCCTAGAACTGGATATGGATATACTATATCCTCCTCAGACCTACTATGTGTTTGATCTACTCATTGTGTCCTCATTTAACTTTAAACCTTTCTCATCTTAAAGAACAACTAACTGCTATGGAAATATTTTTCTCATCTTTCATGAATTGAGGTTATACATTCCCCTAAATTTAGGGTTATCATATTAAGCATACTGAAGTTGAAATTTCAAGTAGGTTTTGGTCACCATCCTCAATAACTTGAAGTTTCTCACTGATCATAGATTTTTCTCTGTGAAACAAGACCTAGGGCTGCATGTAGCCAGAGTGATTCTACCTGTGTGCTACAGGTGGGCATCGTAAGCCCTGTTATCGTTGCTGATGTAAGTCCATACCCTGGGATGATGTTAGCCTTTCATCCATATTTGTTTCAAGGCTGCATGATTTAAGTGATTGACTATTTTAGTTGGATGTAGGTAGAGAAATTCTTCACCCATATGAAATTTATAGCTAACATCTTCCACCAATCTTTTCACTGATTGATTGAGTTGTGTTTTTGTTTGTTTGTTTAAGACATTCTTCTTATCTGACAGTGACACATGTCTTCTGTTTGAATTCTACAGATCATTCATATTCTCCACACTTAGGTGCTAATGATAAATATTTAATCCTGTCCTTATAGAAGAGCTGGTTGTGGGCATCTACTATATTTTATAACCTCCCCAATACAGGTTATATAACTTTTAGTGCTGCATCTATACTTTAAAGAAAATAATATCAGTGATTAGAAGTTGCTTAGCTCCTGGAATTAATTTGAGATTATTGAAACAGTGGTCAGTTTCTAAGATATAGAAGGAACGCTTTGTTTCTTGGGAATAATTTACTTCAAATTGAGACCATATTTTCAATTAAAAAAATTTTTTTAATGTTTTTATTTATTTTTTGAGAGAGACAGAACATGAGCGGGGGAGGGGAAGAGAGAGAAGGACACAGAATCCAAAGCAGGCTCCAAGCTCTGAGCCATCAGCACAGAGCCCAATGTGAGGCTCGAACTCACGAACCACAAGATCATGACCTGAGCCAAAGTCGGACACTTAACCGACTGAGCCACCCAGGTGCCCCAACCATATTTTCAATTTTATTTATTTATTTAATTTAATTTTTTATTTTTTAAAATTTACATCCAAATTAGTTAGCATATAGTGCAACAATGATTTCAGGAGTAGATTCCTTAGTGCCCCTTCCTGTTAAGCCCATCCCCCCTCCCACAACCCCTCCAGCAACCCTCAGTTTGTTCTCCATACTTATGAGTCTCTTATGCTTTGTCCCCCTCCCTGTTTCTATATTATTTTTGTTTCCCTTCCCTTATGTTCATCTGTTTTGTCTCTTAAAGTCCTCACATGAGTGAATTCGTATGATTTTTGTCTTTCTCTGACTGACCAATTTCACTTAGCATAATACCCTCTAGTTCCATCCACATAGTTGCAAATGGCAAGATTTCATTATTTTTGATTGCCGAATAATACTCCATTGTATATATATACCACATCCTCTTTATCTATTCATCCATCGATGGACATTTGGGCTCTTTCCATACTTGGCTATTGTTGATAGTGCTGCTATAAACATGGGGGTGCTTGTGTCCCTTTGAAACAGCACACCTGTATCCCTTGGATAAATGCCTGGTAGTGCAATTTCTGGGTCCTAGGATAGTTTTATTTTTAATTTTTTGAAGACACTCCATACTGTTTTCCAGAGTGGCTGCACCAGCTTGCATTCTCACAGTATTTTCAACTTTAAATGACAGGAAAACATCTAGTTTTTTTAATGATTAAAACTTGATGGGGCACCTGGGTGGTTCAATTGGTTGGGTGTGACTCTTGACTTTGGCTCAGGTCATGATCTCAAGGTTTGTGGGTTTGAGTCTGGCATTGGGCTGTTTGCTGACAGTGCAGAGCCTGCTTGGGATTCTGTCTCCCCCTCTCTGCTCCTCCCTTGTCTCTTAAAATAAATAAAAATATAAACTTAAAAAAACAAATGATTCTTCTCTTTCCTTAAAAAACAAAAAACATTTTGAGTAATAAATAATAAAATGCCTTAATATCTGTTTAACTTAAAAATAAGCCAGTGTGTTAGAGTTTACTTAAAAAAAAAAAAGAAAACTTGAATCTTAGAGTTAAAAAAAAATAAGCCAATATTTGTATTTGTTTTTAATTTTTTTCTTAACATTTATTTATTTTTGAGAGACAGAGAGAGATAGAGCATGAGTGGGAAAGGGGCAGAGAGAGAAGGAGACACAGAATCGGAAGCAGGCTCCAGGCTCTGAGCTGTCAGCACAGAGCCCGATGTGGGGCTTGAACCCATGGACCGCAAGATCATGGCCTGAGCTGAAGTTGAATGCTAAACCGACTAAGCCACCCAGGTGCCCCTGTATTTTGTTTTTTAAATATTTATTTATTTATTTATTTTGAGAGAGAGAGAGAGAGAGAGAGAGAGAACATGCAAGTGGGGAGGGGCAGAGAAAGAGAGAGGGAATCCCAAGCTGTTAGCGTGGAGCCCCACTCAGAGCTCAAACTCATGAATTATGAGATCATGACATGAGCCAAAATCAAGAGTTGATGCTTAACCGACTGAGCCACCCAAGTGCCCCCCAATGTTATTTGTTAACTGAAAGTTTCATTCTTTTATTAAAATAATTTTTAAGGGGTGTCTGGGTGGCTCAGTCGGTTAAGCGGCCGACTTCGGCTCAGGTCATGATCTCTCGGTCCGTGAGTTTGAGCCCCACGTCGGGCTCTGGGCTGATCACTCAGAGCCTGGAGCCTGTTTCAGATTCTGTGTCTCCCTCTCTCTGACCCTCCCCTGTTCATGCTCTGTCTCTCCCTGTCTCAAAAATAAATAAAATGTTAAAAAAATAATTTTTAAAATAAAACCTCCCAGGATGCAAGGTTATTATTTTAAGTAAATATTACTTATATTTGTTCCTTTTGATAATGATGCTTTTGTAAAATTTGACTGAAGTATCTCCCAAATAGCCTTGCTTTACTTACAGATGTGAGAATGAAAAAGCAGACACTTGGAACAAAAATTAAGATAATTGCCAGTTAGGGTGCTTTTTTACTAACATGAAACTCTGATTTGTGAAGAATACTTTTTTTTTTTGATTTGTAAAGAATATTAATTGTTCGGTAATAAAGATCTAAAATTTTGTATAGGCAGAAAAATTACTAAGTTGTGACTTCCTAAATGTTATTTGAATAAATAATTTATAATAAACTTACAATAAGTTATGTTGAATTGATTTGAAATATTTGAATCTTGAAATACACTGTGGAAGTTGAATCCGAAAGTATATAAAAGTTGAAAAATATTTAAATGAAAACCAGTGGGAAATGTGAAGCAACATTGTTCAATGCTGTTAGGAAAACAATGACGCTGTGTTTTTTTTTTTTTTTTTTTTTTTTTAATTTTTTTTAAATTTTTTTTTTTTTCCACGTTTATTTATTTTTGGGACAGAGAGAGACAGAGCATGAACGGGGGAGGGGCAGAGAGAGAGGGAGACACAGAATCGGAAACAGGCTCCAGGCTCTGAGCCATCAGCCCAGAGCCCGACGCGGGGCTCGAACTCACGGACCGCGAGATCGTGACCTGGCTGAAGGACGCTTAACCGACTGCGCCACCCAGGCGCCCCTGTTGTTTCTTATTAAATGTTGGACTTCTGAAGGTTTTCCTGGAAATTTGATTGGTTTTCCTGTCAACCAAAGGTATTTCAAGCCCATATGATGCATCATACCAGCGCTGTACCAAGAGCAGATAGAAGTCCCTGGGGGAACTTTCTCACTGACCCATAATTTGAGATCGAATGATAGTTATGGAGCTATTATAAAACACAGTCCTGAGGTTGCCACTATTTCTGTTTTATTTGCCTAACACACACATGTAATTCAGCTTATTTATTAGCATCTAATCGATGAACATATCTTAGCATCATAATTCTGAAGGTGAAATGGATGCTAATTGGAACAGCTTTGGGAGCTTATTACTCAGATCACTACATAATGTCCTTTTTTTTTAATATTGCAAAATGCCCTTTATGATTACAGAGATTCAAAAAGTTTCCGAATAGATAGGAGATTATTTTAAAGTGGCACTCAGAATTTTATTGTGACAGTACCTTGCAAGTATGCAGTTTGCCTTTTTAGTTCATTTTATTGAAATCGCGTTTTGCTGTTATTTTTGGTAAAGAAATTAAAATTTTCAGTTATATTTGTTTTTTGCAGGAGGGAAAACATGAGTGTTTTTGAGAAAATGGAGATTAGAATTTGAAATGTTTTATATATATCAAGCATTCTGTTGATTTTATAACATCAAAGAATTGCATGTTTTAAAGCTTGGAGAAAAATGGATACACTGAATCCTAGCAACTGAAGGCAAATAGATACGTCAGTTACGTCAGTGCTACACTTATGTCAGCAGTTTGTTCTGTTTGCTTGGGAACTCTTTTGTTTTAGTAGTGTGTTTACAATGAGGTCTTTCAGTGGAGCAGGACTACATGACTAAATATGTACTCTGTATTGTCTGAGTACACTCTGTATATAAACTTTAAGACTTATGTATACAGGCATATTGTTATTTAGCTATTGATATTTAGTCTTACTGTATTTATTTTCTTTCTCCAAAGTATTTTATTTGTTCATATCTGATAACTAGCAGTAGGCTTTGCATTTCTACTTATGGTGTCTTTGTATGGAACACTGAGTATATTTCCACCTAAGTTATTAAAATTAGATCTATATGACTGAGCCACTTGACTTGTTTTTAAGAGACAAATTTAAGCTATTAGAAGTAAAATAATCTAGATTTTTCTTGACCAAGGCCTATAATTTCATTGTGCCTTAGTTTCCTTAAGGTTACTATAAAAAGTATTTATTCAGAGTTTTAAATGTGTCATTGAGTGTGAAAATGAAATTCAGACTTCTCTAAGTACTATGGGATTTTGTGTTTCCCTGGTGGGGGGATAACAGAAGTTATCTAGGTGGATATCTAGTTATCTAGTAGGCAGTTTAAGATTACAGATTTAGAATTTAGAAAGAATTAGGTCAAGGTGGATTTTAGAAGTTACTCAATGTATTTCATGGAAGGCCTGCTATATGCCCCTGGAGTTCATGCAAACTACAGGCCTATGGATTTGATAGTCTATATCACTAGATTCTAGAGAGAACTGTTTGCCTGGAAGGTCATAGGTGAAGCTTGGTGATGAATGAGATTGGGGAAAAAAAGGAGTATAGATGGAATTAAATTAAGGACAAATTGACTTTGGGAAGTATCTATATATTGTGCAGGTTTGGGGAAGAAAGGCAAAGATTATGGGAAGTACCTGTATTTAGTGGTTGGCATGATATAGAAGACTAGTGAAGAAAACAGAACTAGAGTAGTAGCATGTGGAGAACTTACCATACAGCTAATTAAACAAGCTTCAGGGTCTCTCACTTGTGCAGGTTTTTTTTTCCAAGACTTTGGGAGAAAGATATTCACATGGCCATGTGTTTCTGTAGGATTTCAAAAAAGTAAGTTACTTTACGATTGCTGTCTCTTTCCATTCTTGACTTACCCTCATGTAGTACTGAAGTGACTGCAGACATTTTTGGGATCTAGCTAAGGGAAAATTGAATTTTAGTTATAATTAGTTTGGGTGGCATCTATTTATTTGGTTCATTGTCACTTTGAAGTATATATAAATTTTTGCCAGCTTCTCTGCTATATGAATGAAACCTAGAAATACTCTTTAAATAATGTTTATTTATTTATTTTGAAAGAGAGAGTGGGTGCAGAGAGAGACTCCTAAGCGGGCTCCACATTGATGGCAAGGAGCCCGACAACGTGGGGCTTGATCCCATGAACAGTGAGATAGATCATGACTTGAGTGGAAAGCAAGAGTCTGATGCTTAACTGTCTGGACCACCCAAGTACCCCTAGAAATACTCTTGTTATGTTCTGTGCTGATTCAGCATTTTGGCACAAAGATGCCAGGCCAGAGATCACAGGTTATATGAACATGTTCTACTGTGCGTGACACTGGAAGTATGTGGGTAGGGTAAGAGAAACACAATTTAAAATATACGGAGCCAGAAGCTAGTCTGGGGAAAATACTTTTGAAAGTTTGTAAATGGAAGAAATGACTATAGGATTTCCCAATGTAGACAACAGTACCAAAATTTTATATGATACGGACCGGTAACAGTTTGTGAGCCTAAGAGACTATCTTCTAAAATGTAAATAACAATTTAGTCTTTAGGAAGCTTTTAAAGTCTCCTTATAGAAAATCATTGTCATGTGAAGAGGTGATCATAAAACATATGCAGTAAAAATGTGGAAGAAGTATTCTAGAATTGTGTCAGGGAATTTATTACTAGAATTCTTTTTTCCGAATTTTTTTGATGTTTGTGATATGATTTCCCCCCTCGTTCTGGATAAGTATTCACCTTTGCACCTTATTTTATATTTGAATTTTTTAATGTTTATTTATTCATTTTTAATTTTAATTTTTTAAATGTTTATTTATTTTTGAGAGAGAGAAAGAGAGAGAGCATGAGCAGGGGAGGGGCAGAGAGAAAGGGAGACACAGAATCTGAAGCAGACTCCAGGCTCTGAGCTGTCAGCACAGAGCCCGATGCGGGGCTTGAACTAACGAACCTATGATATCATGACCCGAGCCAAAGTCAGACGCTTAACGGACTGAATCACAGGCGCCACCAACATTTATTTGTTTTTGAGGGAGAGAGTAAGAGTGAGAGCATGAGTGGGCTAGGGGCAGAGAGAAGGAGACAGAGGATCCAAAGTAGGCTCCGTGCTGTGAGAGCAAAGCCCGACGTGAGGCTTGAGCTCATTAATCATGACGTGAGCCGAAATCAAGAGTTGGCCTCTTAACCAACTGAGCCACCCAGGAACCCCCCTAATTTTGTATTTGTAAGCCTGATTTTTTTCCCTTAAAGAGGGCCTTCTAAATTCTTTGGAAGTTCATACCCAACAAAAATTGGGAGGCATGAAATCATGAATGTCAAGAGGAGACAATTTGAAGATGGAGGTGTTCTGTTTTAAACGATACATTGAGGTAGCTAAGGAAGACAGTTTGATTTGGTGATGGATATCCTTATTGATGATTTTCAGGATTGAATATGAATTTGGGAGTGGGAAGGAGAGGTTATGTAATTTTTGAAGAAAGTGGCAGTGGAGTCAAAGAACAGCATTTTGGAGGGGAAAACAAGGAACAGGAAAGTTGTGTGTGTGTATGTGTGCAGGCGTGTGTGTGTGCACCTAAGAATAGGTGTACATTTAAGTATGTTAAAGAGAGGGGAAAAGATGCATATAGCACAGAAGAAAAAGTTAAAGACAATAGCAAGAGAGGTTAATGCAGAGAAGAGATAGAAGCTAGAGCAGGTGGTCAAAGGAAAGGGATCAAGGCATAAGATTGCCCTAAGCAGTAGGATTCAGTGAAGGGCATAAGTCCATCCCTACATATTTTAATGGTTGTTTAGTCATCACTGTACCAGCCCTGCATTAATGCTGAGTATAGTAATTGGTTTTCATAATTCTGGTCCCAAGCATTTCTCCACAAAACCACACCACACACTGTGCTTATTTGGCTCCAAAATCATACAGTTCTAAAAGATTTACATTTGCATGGTTATGTCGCTCATGACATAAGTGGAAGATCATTATCTGCCTTAGTTTAACATGTTAAACTCAGGTTTCCAGATTCGTTTTTTAAACTTTCTTTTCTTTTCTTTTCTTTTCTTTTCTTTTCTTTTCTTTTCTTTTCTTTTCTTTTTTTTCTTTCTTTTCTTTTCTTTCTTTCTTTCTTTCTTTCTTTCTTTCTTTCTTTCTTTCTTTCTCTATGTATTTATTTAGAGAGAGCATGTGCAGGAGGGTCAGAGAGAGAGAGAGAGAGAGAGAGAGAGAGAGAGAGAGAGAATCCAAAGCAGGCTCTGCACCAGTAATTCAGAGCCGGATATGGGGCTCAAACTCACAAACCGTGACATCATGACCTGAGCTGAAACCAAGAGTTGGATGCTTAACCGACTGAGCCACCCAGGCGACCCCAGATTCTTTTTGACTATATGAAGTAGTTGTCCAAAATCAGTTTAAAGATCTATATCAAGGTTATGTAGATTGATATTTGTAAAACAGGTTGTTTTCTCTTAGTTTTATAAATATTATAGAAAAGGGTACAGAATTGAGAACAGGATATTTGTTATTTCATCCACCAGTATATATTAGGTGTTCATTATATGCCAGGCCTGGGTGTAGGTGCTAGGGATAGAGCAGTGAATAACATGGACAGTCTCTGCCTTCATGGAACTTATATACTATTTGGGGAGGGGATAGCAGATAAGCGTGTAAGCACGTAAATATATGTTATCAGATGGTAATGTGTGTAATGAAGTAAAATAAGGGAGAGTAAGACAACAGAATGGTGGAGTGTGATATTTAGATAGTGTGTAGGAAAGCCAGGTAGGATATTGACATAACACTTTTTGTTAGTATATTTAGAGAATTATTTTACGCAAGCCAAATGTTGGCCAAGATCAGATCATTTAAAATTTAATAAGAGCAACATCTATTCATTATAGTTTTCTCATCTCTAAAACTATTAATTAAAAATTGTACCTAAAAAAAAAATAGTGCCTACCTAGTAGGTTTGTTGCAGGGCAACAAATAATATCTAGATTATATGTGTGTGTATGTGTAGGTATAGTTTCGGTATACTCCCAATAAATATTGACTCTTTTTTTGTTGTTAAGTTTATTTTGAGAGAGAGAAAGAGAACAGGGGAGGGGCAGAGAGAGAGAATCCCAAGCTGGCTCCACTGTCATTGTGGAGCCTGATGCAAGGGCTCGAACCCACTGACTGTGAGATCATGACCTGAGCTGAAATCAGGAGTCAGAAGCTTAACCGACTGAGCCATCCAGGTACCCCTCACATCTTCTTTATCCCTCCATCAATGGATAGACACTTTGATTGCTTCCATATCTTGGCTGTTGTAAATAATGCTGCAATAAATATAGGGGTGCATATATCTTTTTGAATTAGTGTTTTCATTTTCTTTGGATAAATACCCAGTAGTGGAATTATATCTCAGACAACCTTACTAAATTTACTGATTTACTGTAGTTTCTTGTTTGTAGATTTCTGTGCATCTTCTATGTATGTAATCATGTTAGCTGTGAGTAAAGGCAATTTTACTTCTTTCTGATCTTTATATTTTATACCTACCCTTTTATTGTCTTATAGTGGCTAGAACCTCCAATACAATGGTGAAGAGAAATGATGATAGTAGACAGTCTCATTTTTTCTCCAACCTCAGGGAAAGTATTCAATATTTTACCATTATGATTGATATTAACTGTAGCTGGTGTGTGTGTGTGTATGTGTTTCTTTTTGTCATCAATACCTTTTTATCATATTAAGGAATTTACCTTCTATTCTCAGATTGCTGAGAGGTTTTTTTAAATGACAAATGAGTGTTAAATGTTATAAAATATTTTTTCTGCATACATTGAGATGATCCTGGGATTTCTCTTTTTTATTTTGTTTATGTAGTGATTTACTTTGGTTTATTTCTGAATGTTGAACCAACACTGTATTCTTAGAATAAACCCTACTTGGTCATATATATTATCCTGTATATATGTTGCCGGATTTACCTTGCAAAATTATTATTACTGTTTTTAGAATTTTCATCTATGTTCATGAGAGGTGTTGGTCTGTAATTTTCTTTTCTTATAATGTCCATGTCAGGTGTGGGTATTAGGATTATGGTGGGTTCATACAAAGACTTAGTGTTTCTTTTTTCACCATTTGCTGAAAAAATTGTGTAAGATGGGGTTCGCTACTTTTTAATCTGTATGATCATTTCTTTTTCCTCTCTTAAAAAGCTTATGAAGTAGTTGTCAAAATAGGGTTATGGTTATCTTCTTCTGTAGTTGGGGAAACAAGCCTAGAGAAGGTAGGCAGGATTAGGCAGCTGGGATTTATTGAACTAGTATGAAAAATCAGTTCTACCTTACTTCAAAGTCCATGCAGCATGATGCACCTGGAGGAAAATGACTGACCCAAGTGTTTATGGGTAGGTCTTTTTTTTTTTTTTAATGTTTATTTTTTTTTTTATTTTTAAAAAAAAAATTTTTTTTTCAACGTTTATTTATTTTTGGGACAGAGAGAGACAGAGCATGAACGGGGGAGGGTCAGAGAGAGGGAGACACAGAATGGGAAACAGGCTCCAGGCTCTGAGCCATCAGCCCAGAGCCCGACGCGGGGCTCGAACCCACGGACCGTGAGATCGTGACCTGAGCTGAAGTCGGACGCTTAACCGACTGCGCCACCCAGGCGCCCCTTAATGTTTATTTTTGAGAGAGCGAGAGAGAGAGTGGGGAAGGGACAGAGAGAGAGAGAGTGGGGGACAGAGGCTCCAAAGTGGGCTCTGCGCTGACAGTCGTGAGCCCGATGTGGGACTCAAACTCACGAACCGTGAGATCATGACCTGAGCTGAAATCAGACACTAAACTGACTGAGCCACCCAGGCGCCCCCATAGGTAGATCTTAAGAAATACTAGAACTTATATTTTCAAAATGTTCTTTCTGCTAGTCTGAGAATCACACTAATGATGACTGCTGCTTAGCTGTTTGTGAGGGTTGTGGCTTAAAGTAGCTAAGCTTTATAATTCTCTGTTGGTTCTGTCAAATGAAAAGTCCATTCCAAACTGAACAAATCAGTTTTATTTCTCTGTGGGAACAAATGGTTACTTGGAATTTACTGGAATTCCTCTTTTTCCAAATCCACATAGTCCTGGCAAAAATTCTTTGGCTTTGTAGAAGTTAAGATGTTTCCAGCCTTGACTTTTCCAGCATATGATAGGTTAAGACAGTCAGCTCACCCTGTACTGACATGCATGTCCAAGGATATGGGGAAAAGCTTTATACAGGGGAAATATAAGGTGATTTTTAAGACTTATCTAGTACTTTATATGTCCCCAAGTTCAATCATTCTCACTAGAGAGCCTTTCTTATATAAAGAAATTTTAACTTTAACGTGGAAGCATCTTTTCCTTCTGCTAAATGATATAAAATACATGAAAAGGTATGTCTCTTTGTTGATTATGAAAGACTTTAGATTTTCAAACAATTATTTACTAATGACTTCTCATTTTGTAACTACATTTTATTTTTAGGATTAAATTGGAAATGTTTGACTCTTTTATAAGTTTTCAACAAGTTACAATGTTTAGTCACTAAAATTTATACTGTGCACATCGCGTTGTTTTATTTCTTCATATGAAAGACTCAATGTTTGTCTCATATCCAGTTAACTTAGTTAGAAAGTCTGGCTCCCTTTGAAACAGCTTCTCCGTTTTTAAAGCATGAAGCGTTATTTAGTGAAACCTACAAAAGAATAATATTAGAGAAGGTAGTTCTTTTTAGGAGAAAAATGTTCCATGTTAATAAAAATCTCAGTATTTTAGAGCTGGGAACTTTTTCAAGAGATCATTTAATCCTTCTAGTACTTGTGATATTGCTGCCTCAATGAGGTTATTTTCTTGAGAAATATAGTATGTATTGCTTTCTAAAATTCTTTAATTTTGGGTGCCTCCAACAACAGAGATACAAATTTAATTTAAAGGAATAGCTTTTATTTTTGGCCTTCTCACCTTAAAAAACAAAAACAAAAACAAACCTTGTCACCTCAACTAAAAGTATTGGCCTACTGATTCTTTACTTATTCTTTTGGTATTCTATAGGTCTGTTTGGTAATACGTGGACTCTGATACTTAGTAAGGTTATTTATTAATGTGAGAAGAATTTCATTTTGGTTTTTGTGTAAAGCTAGATATGAATCAACTTGATAGGTGATTATTTGTGCTGGATAATAAAGTTTAAGTTTTTGGAAGTTCAATATTTTAATAGAATTGGAAACACTTGCTCTAGGAGTTGTATTAAAATTCTGAGATAGAAAGAGGAAATTGATTTTACTACAATAATGCTGTGAAATGAAAAATAAAATTATCAAGGTAAGCTGCCAAAAACAAGTATTTAATAAGGAATATTAATGTTGACTTACTTATGAACTGACAACTCTAATTCTTTGCCTAAGATTAATATCATAGTACAGTGCTTTCAAAACTATCCTAGAAAAGGCTTACCAGTTTTTCTCATTTTGGGGGTATTATTTCTTAAAATATTTGGTGAATTAAAAAAAAAATTACTGAAATTCCAGATGGAGTTTTCCCTCCAAATGAAGTTTTTCCTTTCTGTGGTCTCGCTTCGAATGTTCAAGTGATACTGTTGCCTAGTAAGAACTCCTAATAAGAGTGGATTTATTCTCCTATTGTAGACATTCTGATGTCATTATTTCCTTTTCTGTATTTTATTGTGGTTTAGTTATTTTATGGGAACTTGACACAGTGAAAGGGCAGAAGGTTAAATGGGAGAGCTAGAAGAGATGAGACTGAAAGTAAAAGTGGTTAAATACATGCTAGTCAGCTATCAGTTACTCCTGGCATATTATCCATGGTCAGTTTTAAATTGGCATTGGCCTTTCCTTGTTTTTCAACAGCGCTGCTTGGAGAATCTCCTTCGGTCATTCAGTTAACAGATCTGAGTGCCTATTATGTACATAACATTTCTATGAACACCCAGCTCATTGATTGTCCTCAAGCGGTAGGAATCAATTTTAATATTATGTTGTAAAGCATATAGAACTTAATCTTATTCCCCACTAATTTTATTTTGTGTATTTAAATGACAAAAATAAATGAATTTATTAATATTCTAGTTCTCTTCCAGCAGCATGACTGAATAGGTTTAGCTATATTTCCTGTTAGCATTTTCTTACATTTTACTAAATGAGATGGCTAAAATGAGTCATAGATACTACCTACATTGCAGTTACCTTTGGGTTCCAATTACTTACACCCTTATTTACAGCTAATAATCAGAAATCATTTCCAAAGCTCAAAAAGTTTTCATATAAAATTTCTGTTCAGTTTTTGTCATGATTTTTTAATTTCTTTCAAAGTAATACATGCACACAGTTAGAAATCAAATAGTATTAAAAAACTTAAAATGAAAACTTCTGGCTCCCTTTTCTTCCCTACAGTCTGTCCTTGCTCTGCAGATATAATCACTCGTAATTCTTTTCACTGTTTATTATGGTGTCTATCTACATAATTTAAAATAATCTGCCTCTCTCTCACTATGTTGGTTTCAGCAGTTCTTGTGATTCAGAGTTTAGGTCCCTTAGAATCTCATCCTTCCCCTCTTCCATTTTCTTACTATTGCCATGTCACAATTTAAAAACCTATTTTGGGGGCGCCTGGGTTGCTCAGTCAGTTGAGTGTCTGCCTTCAGCTCAGGTCATGATCTCTCGGTTTGGTTTCTGAGTTCTGGTTTCTGAGTTCGAGCTCTGCATCGGGTTCTATGCTGACATCTCAGAGCCTGGAACCTGCTTGGGATGCTGTCTCTCTCTCTCTGCCCCTCCCCCATTCAAGTGCGCGTGAATGTGAGCGCGCTCTCTTTTTCTCTCTCTCTCTCTCCTCTCTCAAAAATAAATAGTAAAAAAAAAAAATTAAAAACCTATTTTTGGTGTTTACAATCTCTGATTATGGAAATACTGTTTACTATTGAGCTAAGTAGTCTTCCTTTCTTTCTTCTTTATGTTTATTTATTTATTTTTTGAGAGGGAGAGAGAGAGCAAGCCTGGGAGGGGCAGAGAGAGAGGGAGAGAGAAATCCCAAGCAGGCTCCATGCTTTAGTGCTGATGTGGAGCCCAAACCCAAGAGTGCCTGGTTTTGAACTTTAAACCAATGATAGTTGTCAAACTATATTTTTGGTTGAATATATATTCACAGGGTATTTACTCTTTATGATTGAAAGTGTGTTTATAATGGAGAAAGTATATATTGTATTGGCTCTTTTATTTTTTTAATTTATTTTTATTTTAGAGGGGCGGGGGGGGGGTGGCAGAGAGAGAGAGAATTTTAAGCAGGCTCTACACTCTGCTTGGAGCCTGACATGGGCTTCAATCCCATGACGCTGGGAATTATGACCTGAGCCAAAATCAAGAGTTGGATGCTCGACTGACTGAGCTACCCAGGTACTCCATCTTGGCTCTTCTAAAATAAAATAGTCCTTAGTTGAATGTTGATATAGCATGAATGTTAAGTATATGTTACAATTACACCTGTTGCATATTACTGGAGATATCTTTTATTATTTATATAGTAATGTGAAAAAACTATGCAAGTTTTAAAAATGTGGGTAATACATATTTCCAGATCTTTAATGTGAGCTTATTAATGACAATAAAAGTTTAACCACTGTTTTGTATATGTTGAATTAACCTCTGAACAAAATAGGATTCAGTGACTTTGTTGTTAGACTGTTGGAGTGATTGTACACAGATGAGGAAGTGTGGAGTCAGGCACTGTAGGACTTTGGCGACTGTCCTGGAAACGATTTGCATCACACTTGCTAACAATAACCTCCCTCCCTTCTTCTCTACCTTCCTCCGTGCCTTCCTCCCTTTTTACCTTCCTCTCCTCTTCTCCCTGCTTTCTTTTTGATGATGGCAGGACAAGTTAAATTTGTATACTGATCTAGGCTCGTGCCTGTGTAAACAAGTTATTTTTAATGTTTATTTATTTTGAGAAAGAGGGTGGGAGGGGCAGAGAGAGAGGAAGAGCAAGAATCCTGAGCGGTCTCTCCCCTGTCATCACAGAGCCTGACAGAGCCCAACACAGGGCCCCATCCCACGAACCAAACCGAACTGAACCGTGAGAGCATGACCTGAGCTGAAGTCACGAGTAGGATGCTCAACTGACTGAGCCACCCAGGCACCCCTGTGTAAATAAATATTTTAAAAATTGAGTTGGTTGAAGAAGGAAAATTGGAACTACGGTTTTAATTAGACTTTAGCATACAGTACCTGAAACTAACAGGTTAAATAAACTGATTAATTTTCTAAAGTATTACATTTTCATGGTATTTATAATTCAGTTAAGAAGGTAAATTGAGGGGCGCCTGGGTGGCTCAGTCGGTTAAGTGGCTGACTTTGGCTCAGGTCCTGGTCTCGCGGTCCGTGAGTTCGAGCCCCGCGTTGGGCTCTGTGCTGACAGCTCAGAGCCTGGAGCCTGTTTCCGATTCTGTGTCTCCCTCTCTCTGACCCTCCCCCGTTCATGCTCTGTCTCTCTCTGTCTCAAAAATAAATAAACGTTAAAAAAAAAAAATTAAAAAAAAAAAGAAGGTAAATTGAAATTTGCAGTTTTACTGAGGGACCTTGGGTAATATTACTTAAGTTTTCTCTTTCTCAGTTTTCTCCTTTGTAAAATGGCAGTGATAACAATACCATGGCTCCTAGTGGTGTCGTAAGGATTAGATAAGTAAAATTTCTTTCACATGTGACTATGACTATTTTAATAAATGTACTGTGAGCAATGCAACGTAGTTTACAATTAAAAAAATTTTTTTTAATTTTTTTTTTAACGTTTATTTATTTTTGAGACAGAGAGAGACAGAGCATGAACGGGGGAGGGTCAGAGAGAGGGAGACACAGAATGTGAAACAGGCTCCAGGCTCTGAGCTGTCAGCACAGGGCCCGAAGCGGGGCTCAAACTCACGGACCGTGAGATCATGACCTGAGCCGAAGTCGGCCGCTTAACCGACTGAGCCACCCAGGTGCCCCTAAAAAAATTTTTTTTAATGTTTCTTTTTGAGAGACAGAGAGAGACAGAGTGTGAGTGGGGGAGGGACAGAGAGAGAGAGAAAGACACAGAATCTGAAGCGGCTCCAGGCTCTGAGCTGTCAGCACAAAGCCCGACGCAGGGCTCGAACCCACAAACCGTGAGATCATGTCCTGAACCAAAGTCGGACGCTTAACCGACTGAGCCACCCAGGCGCCCCAGCAGTGTAATATAGTTTAAAGAAAAATACTAATGATATACCATTTTCAAAGAAAACAAAAAGATGTGTGTTGCAAATTTTAGATTATTATGTGATTGAATTTTAGAAATTGTGTAAGTCGCCAATGTATTAGGTTTATGTAATAATCTTATAGATAAGAGCAATAGTCATTCATTTTTAGAGTTTTTGGCCACTTTCATAGATTTCAAAGTAGCTGTGAAGACACCATTGCAGGGGTGCCTGGGTGGCTCAGTTGGTTGAGCATCTGACCTTGGCTCAGGCCATGATCTCATAGCTCGTGGGTTTGAGCCCAACATCGGGCTCTGTGCTGACAGCTCAGCACAGTCTGGAGTCTGTATCGGATTCTGTGTCTCCCCTCTCTGTCTGCCACTCCCCGCCTCATGCTCTGTCTCTCTCTCTCTCTCAAAAATAAATAAACATTAAAAAAGAAATTTAAAAAAAGACATCATTGCAGTTTTCATATATACATACATACATTAGTATCTTGTGCATGCCATATTAGAATATATCTCAGACATCTGACAGCATGTAATGACAAGATTGATTTCTCCCTTACTGAATCATCTAGCAAATATTGAGTCCCTACTGCACATCAGATGCTGGGGATACCACAGTGAATATGACCGTGAAGATCCCTGCTGTCATGGAGTTCCATGACAATTTCATTGTTGAAGGAGACACCAGGAAAGAGTGATTGGACAAGATAACACACAAGAGCAGGGTAGCTTAAGATAGTGATAAGTCCTGAGAAGAAAATAAAACAGGATGATAGGATAGAGCACACCTCAAAGGACTACTCTAGTTTATATAGCTATAGAAGGCCTTTGTAAGAAGATGACATTTGACCTGAGATTTGAATAATGAGGAGACCATCTCACGAAGACCTGGGGATGGATTTTCCAGTCAATGGGAATAAGAGTGCAATTGCATTGTAGGCCTGACAAGCCTGGTATATTTGATCACTTAAAAAGATGAGTATTCCTGGGGCACCTGGGTAGCGCAGTTGGTTGGGCATCTCTGACTCTTGATTTTGGCTCAGGTCATGACCTCACAGTTTGTGGGATCAAACCCCACGTTGGGCTCTGCGCTGACAGTGTAGAGCCTGCTCGAGGTTCTCTCTCTCCCTCTCTCTCTGCCCTTCCCCTGCTCACTCTCTCTCAAAATAAATAAGTAAACATAAAAAAATGAGAGATTAATATTGCTTAAGGGTAGTGATTGAGTGGAAGAGTAATTAAGGAGATGGGTGTAAAGACAGTCAGGGACTTATGTGTCACAGGTAGCCCTGGGAATAATTTCTTACTGACTCTGCGAACCTTGATGCTACCAGCAAAGAGTCATATGGAAAAGTATGTGGTTGGTATTTCATAATGAAATACCACATAAGAAAAGAAATGATTATTAATTTTGTAGACTCTAGAATTAAACTGGGACTGATTCCTGACTTCTCTTTAGGGAAATATCAAGTGTAAAACAGTGTTTTGAAAACATCAGAGGAGGTAATGGGCATACCACCCTTTCTTTCCCTCCTATTATATATCTATTTGTTATATAATGTATACATGTATAAAGATGTACATATACGTGTATGTGTGTGTTATGTACATCTTTATACACGTATGTATGTTTATGGAGATTGATAGATATAGACACTATGAAATTAGTAATTTTTGGTTCATGTTGCAGAGTATGAAATGATCATTTATGTAGAATGTGCAAACTGTGCAGTTTGGTAATAATTTTCTATTTTGGATTAATGTACTTTGAAGAATGGTATTAATATTATAGTGGCTGGAATATGTATTCTTTGTTTCACTCGGTAATTTCCTTGAATATGGATTTTATGATGGAATAGACTGATTTAAATTTTTCATTATGAGTTTAACTTCTGGTCATGTTGGTGGGTGATTTTTCTCTTTCTGTTTCCTGGCCACAGGCCGTAAGTCAACCATCTGGAAATGTGCCACTGATAATTAAGAGAAAGATAATAGATGCAAAAAATATTAGGTAAATACCTACTATGTACCTGTGCATAACAATTGCTAGTTTCCCTTTCTGGATTGGAGAATAGAATTGGAATATGAAAAAATCTAGTTTAGTGCTATTCTTAGCAGATGACAATTTTTATTTCACTTTCAGTTGTGATAGCCAGTTTTACCACTGGTATTTAGAAAATTGTCACAGATTTTAAAAATTATAAACAATTCATGCTTGTGGTTAGCAACTTAAATGGTAGAATGAGATGTAACATGGAAAGTAAAAGTTCCTGACCCGCATAGCCTTATTTCCCAGAGATAAACATTGTTAACTGTTTCCTGTGTTTCCTTCTAGAAATTTTCTGTTTATGTAAACTTATGTAAGGGTGTATGTGTATAAATTTACATGTATAGTATATCCTCCCCTCCTTTGTTTGCACCTACAGGTTCAATACTATTCTGCAACATTTTTCTCAATACATACTACATGTAGCTTTCATAGATCTATCTTATTCTTTATAATGGCTGCATAGCAGTCCATTTTTTGAATGAAATGTAATTTATTGATCTTGTTTGTATTGATAAACATGTATGTTGTTTCTGGTTTCCTTGTAATTGTACACTTAGTACTTGTATAAGTTTACCCATAGGAATATGCCTTTGAGAGTTTTTTTTTTTAATTTTTTTTTTTTAACGTTTATTTATTTTTGAGACAGAGAGAGACAGAGCATGAACGGGGGAGGGGCAGAGAGAGAGGGAGACACAGAATCGGAAGCAGGCTCCAGGCTCTGGGCCATCAGCCCAGAGCCCGACGCGGGGCTCGAACTCACGGACTGTGAGATCATGACCTGAGCTGAAGTCGGACGTTTAACCGACTGCGCCACCCAGGCGCCCCAAGAGTTTTAAAGCAGTTGCCAAATTGTCTTTCCAAATAGTAGCAGCAGTTCACATGCCTTACCACTGTGCTCCAGTGCTTTCCCCTTTATATTCTGGCTAATGCATGAAAACAAAAACAGTTGACAGTAGATTGGTGAATTTTAATGATGAACAGGAAATATTTTTGGATATGATTAAAGTGTCAGCCATTTTCATTATTTTCTCTTAGGATCTTCTAACATCTCTGTGTAAGTACTTACATGGCAAAAGTTGGATTGTACATTGTATCCCAAAGATGGCAGCACAGTGCTCAGCGTCGTTAGAAAACAACTCACACGGGACATGAGTGAGCTGAAGTGATTGGAATTAACATTTATTTTAATATGTAGTTATTAGATGCAAGTTAAAGTTCATGTAATTCACATAACAATATACACATTTTTAGACTTCTCAGGACAGATTTTATCTGTCATTAAATAATGGTTAGTGTGGGGCGCCTGGGTGGCTCCATCGGTTAAGCGTCCGACTTCGGCTCAGGTCATGATCTCACGGTCTGTGAGTTCGAGCCCCGCGTCGGGCTCTGTGCTGACAGCTCAGAGCCTGGAGGCTGTTTCAGATTCTGTGTCTCCCTCTCTCTCTGCCCCTCCCCTGTTCACTCTCTGTCTCTCTCTGTCTCAAAAATAAATAAATGTTAAAAAAAAATTAAAAATAAATAATGGTTAGTGTGAATTAAAAATGAATGATAAAATGGGTTTAAATTTTGTAGCCGTCATAATACTGAATGGATCAGGCAAGAAGCATCAACAGGTGCTAAACCCATGGGGAACTTTTAACGAAGGACAGGATATTCACATGATTTTAAAGTGTTCCCTCATAGAGTGCAAAGGAAAAAATAGTAACTATGCAGAGGAGAAATCAGGCAGCATCTTGATCACGTCATGATGATTAATATCAACAGTAAAGGGTAGGGGCTCCTGGGTGGCTCGATGAGGTTAAGCATCCGACTCTTGATTGCGGCCCAGGTCATGATCTTACGGTTCATGAGACTGAGCTCCGTGTAGGGCTCTGTGCTGACAGTGTGGAGTCTGCTTGGGATTCTCTCTCTCCTTCTCTCTCTGCCCCTCCCCCACTCATGCTGCTCTTTCTTTCTTCATCAAAATAAATAAACTTTAAAAACCCTAAAGAACAGTAAGGGGTAGATGGACACTATGTGTTTCCTGATGTGATTCTCTAAGCAGTATTAGTATTTCAACCAGGAATGAATAACCTGAATCTAATTATGAGAAAACATCAGATAAACCCTAAAGGAGAAATCTATACCATTATTTTTATTAAATATAATATTTAATATAATAAAAATATACTTATTTTTATTAAAAATAAAAAAGTTATATTCTTCAAGAAGTCAGCGTCATGAAAGGCAAAAAGATTTAGAAAGGTATCAGATTAGAGGGGACTAAGGAGACATAACTAAATGTAATACCTGACTGTAGACTGGATCTTATAAAAAAACTAAAGGGCATTATTGGATCAGTTGACAAAATTGAAAACAGAACAGTAGATTTGTACAAGTATTTAGCAATGTTGGTATTTCTGAAGTTGATAACTATAATGTAGTCACTTGAGAGAATATTGTTATTCTAAGAAATTAATACTGAAGAGGGCATCTAGGTGGCTCAGTCAGTTGAGTGTCCAAAATTAGTTGATTTTGCTCAGGTCATGATCCCAGGGCTGTGGGATTGAGCACTGCATCAGTCTCCACACTGAGTGTGGAACCTGCTTAATATTCTTAGTATTCTCTCTCTCTCCCCCCCGACCCCAGCCCCTCTCCCCTGCTTGTGCTCTTTTCCTCTATAAAATAAGAGAAAAAAGAAATTTACACTGAAGAATTTAAGGATAGGAGTGCCTGGGTGGCTTTCGTCAGTGTCTGACTCTTGGTTTTGGCTCAGGTCATGATCTCACAGTTCATGGGTTTGAGTTCCACATTGAGCTAGCTCTGTGCTGACAGTGTGGAGCCTGCTTGGGATTCTCTCTCTCCCCGTCTCTCTGCCTCTCCCTGCCTCTCTCTCTCCCTCTGTCTCTCAAAATAAATAAACAAACAAAAAAAAAAAAAGAATTTAAGGATAAAAGGCATGATATAAGCAGTATTCTCTCAAAAATTTCCAGGGGAGGAGTGTCTGGGTGGCTCAGTCGGTTAAGCATCCGACTTTGGCTCAGGTCATGATCTCTCAGTTTGTGAGTTCAAGCCCCGCGTCGGGCTCTGTGCTGACAGCTTGGAGCCTGGAGCCTGCTTTGGATTTTGTGTCTCCCCCTCTCTCTGCCCCTCGCATGCTCATGCTCTGTCTCTCTGTCTCTCAATAATAAAATAAAATATTTTAAAAAATTAAAAAAAATCCAGGGGAAAAATATGTATGTAGAGAGAAAGAGTGTGCACACAGGAGTGCATAAATGATAAGGCAAATAGGACAAAATGTTAACAATCAGTGAGCTCTGACATGTAGGGCTTCTATGCACTAATTTTATGTTTGCACAACTGTTTTCTAAGTTTGGAATTACGTTCAAGTAAAATGTTAACAAAAGAAGTTAAAGATTTTTGTTTGTAAAGATGACTTTTAAGAGCTCTTTATAAAAACAAAGGTTTTTGATCAGTGGTATTTTATTATGTATTAAACAGGGAGGAATAATTCCAAAATGTAGCTAAATCTCATTCAGAAATGATACTAATTCTCTGTTGAGGAACTGCTCATGCAGAACAATAGGTACTATAATTGGCAGGTGTTAACTATTGGGTTACAAAGTAAATACTTTTAGAACCTTGAGCTGTGAACGCTGAGTGTGGGCTGGATGTTAGGACCATGAAGAAAGTGCAGAGGTTAGGGTGGTGGTGGTGGTGGTGGTGAGGTGAGCTAGAGAGAAATTGAAGTGAAATGTCTAGAGGAGAATTCAGGATTGGAGGAGGTGAGTTTGGAAGTTACCCATGTAAAGGCTGCCACTGTAGAGCAGTGGTTTCCAATCTTTCCCTTCCAGAGAACACTTATCATATCTCACTGATTTTGTAACGTGCATTTTTTTCTTTTCACATTTTAAAACCATGGAAATCTGGATGTGCCTTACAATCAATGGCATCTGACAGTCAGTGTCAGCGTGTGTAGGAGTGCTGACCACACTGGCTCGTTGACTCTTTTTCCTCCTCACCCCCCCACCCCTTCCTGCAATGGCCTCCCTTATGACTACATGTCCCAGGCCTCTTGGAGGTTTATGTGTGCCCTGACCAGAATGTGAGAAGGCTTGTTTGAGCGTCTCTAAGTGGACACAGGAGGTGCCACTTTAGGTAACCAGTGGAGAGCCTCTGGTGCACAGATGGCGTCACTTTAGGCAACAACCTTGTGACCTCACCCAACCCCATGCCCCTCGCTCTATAAAAGCTGGGGATGAAGGTCTACATTTGGTGGGGGGAATGGGGTTGGAGGATGGCTGCAGAGTATTCTGGGTCGTTGGCCTGCCAGATTCCATCCTGTCAGTAAGTCACCTTGGATAAAACTGTAAATGGTGTATTTTTAATTTTCTGAGGAACCTCCACACTGCTTTCCAGAGCGGCTGAGAAACTTAACAGGAACCCATGGGGGAGGGGAAGGAAAAAAAAAAAAGAGGTTAGAGTGGGAGAGAGCCAAAGCATAAGAGACTGTTAAAAACTGAGAACAAACTGAGGGTTGATGGGGGGTGGGAGGGAGGGGAGGGTGGGTGATGGGTATTGAGGAGGGCACCTTTTGGGATGAGCACTGGGTGTTGTATGGAAACCAATTTGTCAATAAATTTCATATATATATAAAAAAAAAACTGTAAATGGTGTGGAGAGGCTTGTGACATTTTTCGGTCTCAAAGTGCCTTCCCAGTCTGGAGGATACTTTACTGATCATCTTACACCTTCTAACTGTGGATTGAAGTCAATTCTTCCATAAAAGATGTGTGTTTGGGTCACATGGGTGGCTCAGTTGGTTGAGAGTCTGACCCATTGTGGCTCAGGTCATGATCTTAGGGTCGTGGGATTGAGCCCTGCCTTGGGCTCGTCGCTGAGTATGGAGCCTATGTGGGATATTCTCTCTCTCTCTCTCTCTCTCTCTCTCTCTCTCTCCCTCCCTCCCTCCCTCCCTCCCTCCCTCTCTCTCTCCCTCCTCCCTCTCTCCCTCTCTCCCTCTCTCCCTCTCTCTCCCTCCCTCTCCCTCTGTCCCTCTCCCCTGCTCAAGGGGTCTCTTTCTCTCTTTCTCAAATTAAAAAAAAAAGAATAAAAGAAAAAAAAAAGCTTGTGTTTGCTTCTGCCATTAACTTGGGGCTGTAGTAACCTGAGGCCATTTTAAATTAAATTTTGTGGGAGTGCCTAGGTGGCTCAGTCAGTTGAGCATCAAACTTTAAAAAAAATAAAAAAAAAATGTTTATTTATTTTAGAGAGAGAGAGACAGAGGTGAGCAGGGAGGGGCAGAAAGAAAGGGAGACACAGAATCTGAAGCAGGCCCCAGGCTCCAAGCTGTCCGCACAGAGCCTGATACGGGGCTTGAACTCACAAACTGTGGGATCTTGACTTAAGCAGAAGTTGGATGCTTAACCGACCAAGCCACCCAGGCACCCTAATGATAGATTTTTTTGGTTGACTGTGAAGGTTGAGGTTTTTGGTTTCCCAGGATATCACCTCCTACCACCCACCCCCCCCACAGCCTTTTAGAAATCTTGTTCACCTGTTCCACATTGCCACCCAGAGGGTGGGCACATTACTCATTGTGGCCAATCTAGGTTAATCCCCAAGCTACAATGGTGGTGGGTTTAAGTCTGAGTGGGTGTGTGACTCGGGTCCATCGGGGCCTCATCCAGTCAGAGATTGAGATACGGGCATCAGAAGAAGTAGGACTTTCTTTACACTGGGGAAATGCAGGTGAGACTTAGAGCCTGAAGCTTTTGGCACACATCTTCCAAATCCATATGGAGAAGTTCTGCTTAAGAAATAAAGCTAAGGAGAAACTATCAGGGATGAGAGATGGATGAGAGCCAGAGGTGTGGGGAATGAGAGAAGGCTGAGAGAGCATCACTTCCATTCTTTGAGGTCCTTCTTCCTATAGCCCTTCTTTTAGGATGATGCCAATTTCCTGCCCAGCTTCATGAACCAGTAATGCCTCTCCCTCCTCCCTCCTCCCTCCTCCCCTCCCCTCCCCTCCCTTCCCCTCCCCTCCCCTTCTCCTCTCTCCCCCCTCCTCGACCCTCCTTCACTCCCCCTTCCCCCTCCCTCTGCTCTCCTCCCTCCTCCTCCTCCTCCTCTTCCCCGTTTTTTTTTTTTTTTTTAAATTTTTTTTTCAACGTTTATTTATTTTTGGGACAGAGAGACACAGAGCATGAACGGGGGAGGGGCAGAGAGAGAGGGAGACACAGAATCGGAAACAGGCTCCAGGCTCCGAGCCATCAGCCCAGAGCCTGATGCGGGGCTCGAACTCACGGACCGCGAGATCGTGACCTGGCTGAAGTCGGACGCTTAACCGACTGCGCCACCCAGGCGCCCCTTCCCCGTTTTTTTTTTTTTCCCCTAGTGTGGTTTGAGTTGGCTTTCTACCCTTATAATGCAGAGTTCTGACAAACATAATGACATTTGCTCAAAGAATTGCCATTATCTCTTTCATGCTAAATAGGGGGAAAAAAAAAAAAAGTAGTGTATTCTAGGCCTCCATTAAAAATGGAGGATAAATGTCCGGAAAAAGAAGTAAAAATTACAATTTTGGGAGAGGATCCCTGAGGTATTTTCCATGTCCTAGGATTCTTTTTAGTGATGCTACAGAGAATACTGTATTGAGAGTAAACTTCTATTTAGATATGCAAAGAAGAATAGCAGTATAATTTTCATTAAAAACATCAGCCATATTTAGCTCTGAATAAATATATAAAAGGTACAGAGGATAAAATTACATTTGCAGTTATTTGTGGATTGAATCTTTACTGTCTCTGCTTTTTAAAAATTTTTTTAAAATTTACTTGTTTTGAGAGAGCAAGCACAAGCAGGGAAGGAATAGAGGGAGAGAGGGAATCCCGGGCACTGTTTACACCATCATTGCAGAGCCTAACACGGGGCTTGAACTCCCAAACCATGAGATCATGGCCCGAGCTGAGATCAAGAGTCAGGCGCTTAACTCACTGAACCACCCAGGTGCCCCTAACGTCTCTACTTCTTAAGAATCTCAGAGTGAGTAAGGCCTAACTGGCCTGAAGCTTCAGGGCTGACCTAGGATGCGAGCTGGAGGACCAGGAGTGTACTGAGTCAGTGTCAGCATTCCGAGCTGGTAAAAATGGTGTTTGTGTGCTCCATTGGGATGGTGAGTTGGGATAGGGGCTGGAGAGCTCAGTATGGCCACATTCATATACAAGTTTACAATTTGATTAGGATTTGAAAACATGTTAAGGAAGGAAAAATTCCCCTTAAAATCATCCTGGTCACTGAATAGTGTGGTAGATAGAAATGATCTCTTATAAGCTGAGAAGCCCAGAAAAAAATGTAGTCATTGTTCCAAGTCCCAGGACAGCTTTATCTAGAGAATAGTGCACACACTCCTACCATTTGTATTTGTTTTCTTCTTTTGGTGTGCATTAGTTTTTAAATTTTACCCGAGACTGGAAAAGTTGTTTATGTGGGTGTGTTAGAGTTGTGTTTTTAAAATAGGTGATAATCCTGTGGATTGACTTAACTAATTTTCTTTGCAAGTGGTTGCATAGGAGAATTGAATGCAAGTCCTTCTACTTATGTCAGATTTAAATAATGCCTTAATATAATATAATGTCTTAAATATTGAATTGTCTTTTTATACTACAGTTTGTCCCATGATTCCTTTAACATAGCTCATAAAGTTGTACAGAAGAGTGAGATTGAGATTCTTTACTCTCAGGCACTTCCTTCATTTAGCATTTATTTAAAAGATTTGAATACCAGTCCTGTGTAAGACACTATGGTAAATACAAAGGGTACAAGAAATAGTTTATGCCTTAAACCAGTTATATTCTCAGAGATTTAAAATCTTTACACAAGTGTCTGTTACTCAGAGCATTATATATTAAGTGTATTTGTTGAGTATAAGCTAAGTGATTTAAGGTCTGAGAGTATCATTGAAGTCCATTTGGGGTGTTGATTTTATGTGTCAACTTGATTGGGCCATGGAGTGCCCAGATACTTGATCAAACATTATTCTGGGTGTTTCTATGACTGTGTTTTTGGATGAGATTAGCATTTAAATACATAGACTGAGTAAAGCAAATTGCCTCTCTAGCATGGGTGGGCCTCATCCAATCAGTTGAAGGCCTGAATTGAACAAAAGGATGACCCTCAACCCAGTAAAAGAGAATCATTTCCTGCCTGCCTTCAGACTGGGACATCAGCATTTTTCCTGCAGATTCAAACGGAAAGATCAGCTCTTCCTGGGTCTCAAGCTTGCTGGTCTACAGACAGGAACTACACCATCAACTCTCCTGGTTCTCAGGCCTTCCTACTCAGACTGGAACTAAACCATTAGCTCTCTTGGGTCTCTAGTTTGCTGACTCACCCTGCAGATCTTGGGACTTGCCAGCCTCCTTAATTTTTCAACCAGTTCCTTATAATAAATGCCTTTATTTATTTCCTCTTAATTTTGTTTCTCTGGGGAACTCTGACTAATCTAGAGCAACTCAGAAAGGTATCATGGAGGAGGTGGAATTAAACCACAGGTTAAACTATTGCATAAGCAAGATTTCATGAGGCGAAGATGTTAAAGGAAAACTATAGGTAGAGGAAATTGCATATGTGATGGGAGCAATCTCAAGTAGTATTAATTTGACTTGGATTTTAGACTGTTTCTACTGCTGTTTTGCATTTCAAAAGCATTGTGGGAGAATGCTAGTTTAACCACAACCTACTGGATGGTGTGTATGTACCTTTTTTTTTTTTTGACTGTAGCAGGTGGGTTGATTATTGGGTAAAGAGGAGGACTGCTTTCTCAGCAGCCTGGTTAATCTTCCTTGTGATCATTTTTCATTACTTTGCCATGCTCTTAGCTACTTAGTGCCAGGGGGGTAGGGGATGGTTAGATTTTTAGAATGGCGGACTGTATAAAGTTTGTAAGTGTGTGTGTGTGTGTGTGCGCGCGTGTGTGCGTGTTGCTATTTGTAGTGGTCTTGGCAGGTTTGCAAAGTCGACATGATTGTATTCTTCCTTTGGTCCTATTTTTTTTTCTATTTTTTTTAACGTTTATTCATTTTTCAGAGAAAGAGAGTGCAAGCAGGGGTGGGGTAGAGAGAGAGAGGGAGACACAGACTCCAAAGCAGGCTCCAGGCTCTGAGCTGTCAGCACAGAGCCCAATGTGGGGGCTCAAACTCACAAACCATGAGATCATGACCTGAGCTGAAGTCAGATGCTTAACCAACTGAGCCACCCAGGTGCCCCACTTTGGTCCGATTTTAAATTTGCTTTTCTGTTTGTGGATGTAAGTTACAGAAAGGCAAGGTTTATATAGCTTTGAAATTCATGTTTATTACTGAGCTCTTGAAATATGGCTAGTGTGAATAGAATTTTTTAGTTTTATTTAATTTTAGTTTAAATTGCCACAAATGGCTAGTGGCCACTCTCGGGGATGGTACAATTCTAGAGTTTAAGTAGTTTTGATGTCTTTCTAGAATACTCTGTGGAGGTTAGAAAGGCTGTAATATTTTCATTCACATATAGTAAAATACATATTAAGAATAAAATATTTTAAATTTATAGATGTGTTATTGGTGGTTGCATGGTAAATGAATTTTGATTCTGGCAGTTATCTAGTAAAATTATGTGTTAGTTGATTGGCCTATACTTTGAGTAATACCAAATATTAGTATGTGAATGTTAGAAAGCAATATATTTATTAATAATAGGATTAGTAAAATGATAAAAGGAAAAGGGCTATGTGATAAAAGGTGAAAGAATAAGGACAGGAGATGGAGAAAAATCTAGGAAAGTCTAGGTGGAGATAGTTTGGCAAAAAAAAAATCTGTACCAACTGTTAGAGTAAAAGGAGACCTCCAATAAAAAAACACTTTTGTAGCTCTCTCTGCCCACAGGTCCTGTCCCTGTGCGTTATTAAAAAAAAC
The DNA here is from genome assembly GCF_007474595.2 of Lynx canadensis. Lineage (NCBI taxonomy): Eukaryota > Metazoa > Chordata > Mammalia > Carnivora > Felidae > Lynx > Lynx canadensis. Next base: position 71,062,077 of record NC_044312.2, read on the forward strand.
CTTTTTGCACCAAAAAAAACCACAAAAAAAAAACCCAAAAATCCAAAACACTTTTGTATAGTAAAAAGAAACATGCTATTTTTGTTAAGAGAGAAACTTTCACCAAAGGTGAAACACAAGGACAAATTTATTACAATTTTTTGTAAGGGATATTGAATAGTATAAGGATGATATTGTTTTCTAGAACTCATAATGGAGATATTTTCATCTTATGCCCTCATTAAACCTTGTTAGAAATTTGTGAAGAGCAAAAGTCTGCCAACAACCATGTGAGAGAACTTACAAGGGGATCCTTCAGCCCTAGCTGAGTCCTGAGATGGCTGAAGCCTGGCTGACAGCTTGATGACATAACCTCCTTAAAGAACTTGAGCCGGAGCACCCAACTAAGCCAATTTCACATTATTTACCCACAACTGTGAGACAAACAATGTTTGTTGTTTTAAGCTGCTATACTTTGGGGTGAGCTTTTGACACAGAAGGAGATAATGATATAATACTGGATGTTTATTTTATGCTGTAGTTTTTTGGGGATGAAGACACTTGATGTTAAACTTCGAACAGATACAGTTTCCAAAATGTTAAAAATTATTTATGGAAATATATTTACTGCTTTATACAGCTGAAGGTATAATTATGAAAAGGGGTGAAAATAAATTACTTTTTACTACCATCCTAAATGGCACCTGGCCACTTGAATGCATGAAAATAGCTAATAATAGCAGCTAACACATAGTGAACTTTTTCTATTTGTCAGAAACTATGTAAGCATACTGTGCACATTATCTCATTTAAGCCTCACAAAATCCTATGAGGTACTTCAGATTTTAAGAGGCTAAGTAACTTTTCTAAAGTTACATGGGCAAATGCATTGCAGCCACTGTACCATACTGCCGTAAGATAACTTCTCGGAAATCCAAGTAGCAAACATCTGAAGAATTCCTAGATTTTGATAGACTCTGGAGATATAGTGGTGAAAAAAGTTAGACACATTCTCTGCTCTCATGACACTTGGAATCTTCTGAAGGAAATAGACATTAGTGAAATAAGAATATATTTACCAAAAGAATATATTTGTTGCGAACATGAATTTTGTGAGATCCTTTAATAAAAGCAAGTCATGTTGCAGGTGAGTAATAGCATGTTTAGGAACTGAGAAACAAAAAGGAAGAGTGGTGTGAGATTAGGCTGAAAAGATATGCATGGGCTAGATTAGCAAGGCCCCTGGGGGGGGTGAGGTTTTGTTCTTCTCCCTGAGCACTGTGAGAAGCTATTGAAAAGTCTTTCTGTAGTAGATGTTGAGGTTTTCTTTTTGAAAAGACTCTTGTAGGGGAAACATGAACAGCTGCTTGCTGGCTGTGGGGGTGGGGGTGGGTGTGGTACCAGAGTGGCTTTGGAGTGAGACTATTAGGAAGCTCTAGCAATAATTCCAACTAAAAGATGAACTTGGGTGATGGCAAAAGTCTTTTCAGAAACAAAATTAGGTATTTGAAAGATGGTTAGAAGATAAAATCATCTGGACTTGGTGATAGATTGATTACCAGGGGTGGAGGGTGGGGAGGAGATACCAAGAATGATGGGAATATTTCCAGCTTGCCTATCTGGATAGATGGGGGACAAGTTTGGTGGCAAAGCTCATTATTAGCTCTTGTTGAATTTGAGATACCTTTGAGATTATCCATGCTAAAATCTTGAAATCGGTTGGATCTCAGAGAACTCGGGGCTGGAGATAAAAATGTCCAACACATGGGCAAATAGGTGGAAATTGAAGTGGTGGGTAAGAATGCCTTGTGAAAGTTCCCAAGAAGAGAAAAGGTTCTAGAAATTGAGGAGTTCTAATATTTTAATTGTTAGGGTCAGGCGTAAGGCAGGGTAAAGATAGGAGTCAGAGGCTAAAAAATTTTAGCAGTCAAAGGCTTTATTTGGGAACTAAGGTCTCGGGGTGAGGTTCCGTGATTTAGGGAGAGAGAGAGAGAGGATTCAGGGAAGTCACACCCAGGTGTGGTGGGGTGGGGTTTTTAAGCTGCAGTGGTTCCGGGTTTAGGTCCGGGTGGGCCTTTTTTCGTGTCAGGTCCTGCTGTCGCTTGGTGATTGGTTGACCTCCAATTCGTTCTGGCAGCTACTAGGGGCGTTTCGTTGGGTTGCGCTGGCAAGATGGCCGTCCCCTCTACTGTGGTTCCAAGGACATCCTAACACTAATATCAACTGGCCAAAATGAAGAGAGTAACTTACAAAGGAGATGGCAGAGGGATTCTTTCACTCACGTACATATGCATTCAACAAATATTTGAGTGCCTACTATGTGCCAGGCAATATTATAGGATCCAGAGATAGAGCAGTGGACAAGAGAGTCAATGTCTTTGCTCTCATAGAACCTACAATGTAGCAAATGTAAATAATTTAGGGGCACCTGGGTGGCTCAGTCGGTTAACCATCCGACTTCGGCTCAGGTCAAGTCCCGTGTAGGGCTCTGTGCAGACAGCTCAGAGCCTGGAGCCTGCTTTGGATTCTGTGTCTCCCTCTCCTGCTTGCACCCTGTCTCTGTCTCTGTCTCTCTCTTTTAAAAATAAACATTAAAAAAAGATAATTTGGGGGCGCCTGGGTGGCGCAGTCGGTTAAGCGTCTGACTTCAGCCAGGTCACGATCTTGCGGTCCGTGAGTTCGAGCCCCGCGTCAGGCCTTGGGCTCATGGCTCAGAGCCTGGAGCCTGTTTCCAATTCTGTGTCTCCCTCTCTCTCTGCCCCTCCCCCGTTCATGCTCTGTCTCTCTCTGTCCCAAAAATAAATAAACGTTGAAAAAAAAAAAAAAGATAATTTGGATAGAGACAAGTGCTAGAAGGAAATAGAAGAGGATTATGTGATAGCAACTGAGATGGGGAAGACTAGAAGAGAAATAAGGTTTTTGCTGAAAACCAAGAACATGCCTTTAGCTATGCTACTTTTGAGGTGTGTGAGAGCCAAGTGATGACCACTGCATTCTAGGAAATAACACTCCTTCTATTTGGCAGGCCAGAAACCCAGCAGTCATTCTTTATTCCTTTCTCTCTTATCTCCTGTTCAGACCATTAACAACTCCTAACAACTCTATTTTTAAGATTTTGTGCCCAGGGGCACTTGGGTGGCTCAGTTGGTTGAGTGTCTGACTTTTGGCTCAATTTATGATCCCAGGGTCATGGGATCAAGCCCCAAGTTGGGCTCCACGCTGAGTATGGAGCCTGCTTGGGATTCTGTTTCTCCCTCTGCCCCTTTTCCCTGCTAGTGGATGCTCTCGCTAAATAGGTAGGTAGGTAGATAGACAGGAAAAAAACATGTGCCCAGTCTGATTACATTGATTACTGGTACTGTTGCTTTAAGCCAAGTCACTATTTCCTCTTGCCTAGACTGTCATTGCAGTGACTTTTTCTTTGGTCTTCCAACTTCCAATCATGTCCTCGTGTAACCTGTTCCTTACATTGCAGCCAGAGTGATCTTTTATTTTATTTTTTTAATTTTTTTTAATGTTTATTTATATTTGAGAGATAGAGACAGAGTGTGAACAGGGGAGGGACAGAGAGAGAGAGGGAGACAGAATGTGAAGCAAGGCTCCAGGCTCTGAGCTGTCAGCACAGAGCCCTTCGTGGGGCTTGAACCCACAAACCGCAAGATCATGACCTGAGCTGAGGTCAGATGCTTAACTGACTGAGCCACCCAGGTGCCCCCAGAGTGATCTTTCAAAAACTAAGATCTTACGTGTCACCTTCTCGATCAGATGCTCTCATTTCCCCCCATAACAACTAAGTGCTTTACAGCGGCTATAATGCTCTATAAGATCTGGTCACTTTCAGCTTTTCTGACTTCATATTCAAATGCTTTTTTACTCTGCTTCAGGACCCTTTGCTTCCTTCAAGGTATTGGAATTATTCCCGAGTTTAGGGTGTTCGCTATTTCTTCTGCTTAGAATGCTCTTCCTCCGTATTTTCACATAGCCTTCTCCCTTACTTCATGCCAATTTCTGTTCAGGTATGACCGCTTACCATCAAATATATGTAAATATATACATATATATTAGGTAATTTTGTACACACACATATATGTGTGTATGTATATATTGACCAAAACCCCGGCAGTCATTCCTTGTTATTTATGTATATTATATCTATATAATAAGTTTATCATGTATATGCTTGTAGTATTTGCTTATTATATATATATGTGTGTCTGCTCATTATCTTTCTTTTTCTAGAATACAAAGACATCTTATTTATCTCTGTATCCCAGTAGCCTAGAATAATGCCTCATGCATAATATATGTGTTTAATATTTTATGAATGAATGAATGAATATATAAGTCCAGAACTCAGGGGAAAGTTCAGTACTGAAATGTAAATTTAGGAGTCAGTAGTTTATAAATGGTGTTTAAAACCATAGGATTGAATGAGTGTATCAAGGGACAGTGGGTAGCCATAGCAGAAAAGGGGACCCAGAATTTAGCTTTGGGCTACTTTTCCCTCTATAAATCAGCCTAGGAGGACCCTGCAAATTACGAGGAATGCCGAAAGAGATAAATCATTGAAACAAAGAAAGGAAATGTTGTAAGGACACACCTGTGTTGAATGATACTGAGAGGTTGACCAAGATGCGGCTTGTGAACCAGCCACTGGATTTGGCAAGATAAAGGTTGTTCTGTAGCCTGCAGGAGTTATGTCAGTGGAGCGGTTGGGATAGAAACCAGATAGAAAAGTAAAAGATAGGTCAAAAGGTAGAAAGAACAAAGAGAACTCCTTTGAGAAGTTTTGCTGTGAACAGAGAATTGCGTAATTATTGAAGGAAAGAAATGAAGTCAAAGGAAAGCTTAAGTATTTCTCAGAATTTTCTGACTTTGGGATCCACCCATCTTGGTTATCCCTCTTTTGTTTTTTTAAAGTTTACTTATTTATTTGAGAGAGAGACAGCATGAATGGGGGAGGGGCAGAGAGAGAGAGAATGAATGAATGAATGAATGAATGAATCCCAAGCAAGCTCCATGCTGCCAGCTCAGAGCCCAACACAGGTTCGAACTCACGAAACCATAAGATCATGACCTGAGCCCAAACCAAGAGTCAGAGGCTTAACCGACTGAGCCACCCAGGTTGCCTCTCTCTTTTTTTTTTTAATGTCCACTTATTTTGAGAGAGAGTGTGTGCACATGCCCATGCATATGCATAGGGGAGGGGCAGAGAGAGAGAGAGAGGAAGGAAGAGAGAATCCCAAAAAGGCTTCCTTGCTGTCAGCGCAGAGCCCAATGAGGGGCTCAGTCCCACAAACTATGAGATCATGACCTGAACCAAAATCAAGAGTTGGACGCTAAACTGACTGAGCCACCCAGGTGCCCCAGTTATCTCCTCTTATAATGAGGTCTAGCTGTCATTGATTAACTGGAAGATTGATTCATAATGTCTTTTTGTGAGGTGGCAAAGCCTAGCTCCCTGTCCAAACCTTCTGTCTACCAAGGTGCTCTTTCTTCCTCCATTTCTTAGACTCTGGTAAATGCTTCCTGTTTCCTTAATGTCAATTCTTTAGTAAATTAAGATTTTCAACTGATTGCTTTTCTTGATGATTTCATTGCATCGTATAACCGTTGGAGTGTCTAGCATCAATAATATTGATAGTAACTGTAATAAGATGCTAACGTATATCGACATTTACTATGTATATGGGACCATTTTAAGAGATTTGTATGTATCTGTTGTATTCAAAACAGTCCTGGGTGACCAGTACTGTTATTCTCAACAGAGGATCCAAGGATATGAGGTAATGGAAAATTTTAACTTGATTTCCTCAGTATTAAACAGTGAGTTAAGTGGCTGTCAGTCTGGTTGTAGCGCTTTTGCTCCTAACCATTAAGCTATTGTCTCTATATTAAAAAAAAAAAAAAAGTCTCATTTTCAAAAGAAAATGTCTCATTTCCCAGTTACATTAAATAAATATGCCTTTGGTGAATTACTTTGATAAAGTCAAGAATTCTCCACTTTTATATCTATTATGTGAATATATGTTTTGGTCTAGGTTGCTGGTAGTACCATTATTTTTTTAGTAATCAGGGTTTAGAGCTAGATGGGACATTTAATTAAATAATGACTGGAATAAAATTTACTAATCAGACCTGTTTTCTAAATTGCATTCCCCCCCCCACCTCCCCCCCCCCCCCCCCCCCCCCCCCCGTATCTTTTTTGGCTTGCTTCTGTTGACTGTGAACTTTAGTTTTAAATTTATTTGTACTGACAACAATAAACATTATTTATTTCATGTGTAATTTTACTAACCTTACAAGGCTCACCATTTCCAGACTGTCAGAGTAGCCATTATCAAGTTTACACTTCTTAAATATACTCTTTTGGATTCATGAAATTCCATTTTGACAGTGATAAAGAGCATGTTCAGAGGCATCATTGAAAAGGAATGTGAGGACTGTTTATGGTAGCTCTACAAGTCTCTTTCATTTATCTAACATAAAAAGTTCTGTCGACATCCTTATGGTAGAGTATATAATACATAGGTATGTTTTTAATAAGGTTAGTTATTAGTGATGTGCTTCAGTGGAAAATAAGATAATAAACAAAAAAAATGTTTAGGAATTTAAATTTTGGAGTTATTTCAGGACTATAATTTAAATTTTTTAAATTACAAATTTAAATAAGTGGTTTCATTTCATGTGATTGGCCAAACCAACTATGGCTGATAAAAGTTACAAAGTTCTAATATTGAAAACTAAAAGCTAAAAGCTTATTTAAGTCAGTTTCTAGGCTTTTGTGAACATCACACTTAGAATTAAATGAAAATATTGTTACTTGCTGCAGCTCTGAAGACCTTGTAAGAACAGAGGCTTAGTCAGTACTGTTCGTGCTAATGTTATAAAGAATGCCAGAGGCTATGGAGAGGAACTAAGAGAATTTGAGAAAAGGAAGAGAAAGTAACATGTTTTTGAAATACCTATTGTATTCTAGGCAACTCAGTGATAGGACTGTTACTTATATGATCTTATTTAATTCTCACAAAAGTATTGCAAGGTATTAATCTTCCCCTTTTACAGATGAGAAAACTGATGTTGCAAAGGTTATCTTGATGAAGATCATGTAGACAGAATTCAAATCTAGATCTGTTGGATATTTAAGCCCAGTCTGTGCTCTTGCTTCATGGAGTTGTTCTTGGTCCTTTTCCTTTTCCTTTTCTTTCTTTTCTTTTCTTTCTTTTCTTTTCTTTTTTCTTTTCTTTTTTTTTCTTTTCTTTTTTTTTCTTTTCTTTTCATTTCTTTTTTTTTTTCTTTTCTTTTCTTTTTTCATTTGTGTCTTGTTGGTATTTTTTAATGTTCATTTTTGAGAGGGAAAATATGAGCAGGGGCAGGGCAGAGAGAGAGGGGGACAGAGGATCCAAAGCAGGCTCTTTGCTGACAGCTCAGAGCCTGATTGTAAGGCTCAAACCCATGAACTGTGAGATCATGACTTGAGCTGAAGTCAGACGCTCAACCGACAAGAGCCACCCAGGTGCCTGGTCCTTTTTAAAAAGAAAATTCTTCTGTGTCCTAGCAGAATTCCCGTGATACTTACATTTTTATTCTATTGACTATCATAAACATCAAGATATTGACCCTCCTATATAAGCCTGCAGGTCTTTGAGGTACAAGTACTGAGTTACACAGCTGCCTCATCTATCAAGATGTTATAGAATAACTAAAAGTAATGAAAGTAAAACTGTCAAATGTACATATCATTGATGTTTTGTCAGAGCTCAGGCAGCTTTTATAGAAGAGGTGTGCTTTCAGACCGTATTCACTGCCATATTGAGGATACCCATAAACAACCTCCTCTTTACCTCAACCCAGTCCATTTATCTTCTGTAGTCCATTTATCCCTGAGTTAGAGAATTTTCCCTATTACCTCTGATATAGTTTCAGATAAGGGCAAGATGAGACATTCTTTTGTTTTTCTTTTTTTTTTTTTTTTTTCAACATTTATTTATTTTTGGGACAGAGAGAGACAGAGCATGAACGGGGGAGGGGCAGAGAGAGAGGGAGACACAGAATCGGAAACAGGCTCCAGGCTCTGAGCCATCAGCCCAGAGCCCGACGCGGGGCTCGAACGCACGGACCGCGAGATCGTGACCTGGCTGAAGTCGGACGCTTAACCGACTGCGCCACCCAGGCGCCCCATTGTTTTTCTTTTTAAAGTTAGCTCTACACCCAATACGGGGCTTGAACTCAATGACCCCAAGATCAGAATCGCATGCTCCAAGTGATTGAGCCAGCCACGTGCCCCAAGACCAGACATTTATTTCTTGGACATAATTTTCCTTAGCATTTCTTTTAGAATGCCAACAGTGAATGCATTATTGACCAATGTGGATATATAAGAAAGCATCTCAGTCCTTTTATTGATCAGGTTCATAGTGCAGTTGTTTTAGGAATTTCAAATAAAATTACAACAATGCATTAATCTGATGACTCAAATGAATTTAAATATGCTGACTTTTAGCTTATTGGTGTTTTGTTTGTTTTTTTGCATTTTATAACATTTCAAAGATCACATTGTGCTTATTTTTCCATTGACCTCTGACCAAAAGCAATAAAGTTCTGTCCTGGGTGGAACTTGGCTAGCTGTAGTTTCTCAAGTTTCTATATAATGAGGGATTTTGCTTTAGCAGAAACAAGTCCTACTTTGCATTGCCACTTTTGTTCACTTCTCTATTTTATTCCATCTTGGTTGTAGAAATATGTACTACATAATAAAATACTGAGACTTGATGAATTTTCTTATTTTAACTTGCAAACGAGGTTTTACAGAAACATTTGTAAGACCAAACTACTGTGAGATAAGTGATTTATATTCAATAGTCGGTTGATGTGACTTTCAGTACCATACCTATATGTAAGTGCAAAACAAATTTTGAGTATAGAATCATAGCCCTAAATTTTGTTTTGCATCAGTGCTTTGTAACATAATTCATAACTAAAATGATTGAATAAATTATCAAACGGGTATATGTAGACTGAAGTTCTTAGTTGCAAATAATAGAAGTCAACTCTGGCTGTTTTGAGAACTGAAAAAATACTGAGAAACGCACAGAATTACTGGGAAGGCTGGAAAACTAGGCTCAAACAAAGGGAAAAAAGGGAGGAAACAAAAATAATAGCAGACAAGACCACAGCCTAAATCACAGCACAACAGTCTGGTGAATGCATGCGAGGCAGTCACCAAACTATGAATACTCACTTGATTCTTCATTGCTCCAGCCCATGAATGGCAGCCATTACCTCTGATGTCTTGATATTGCTGCCGTCAGTTCCCACTTGTCCCGGAATGGATTCTTCCAACCTCTAGCCCTGGATCAGTGTTTGAGTAGCTAATCTAAGTTCCCATTTATTTATTTTTTTTTTTTTAATTTTTTTTTTCAACGTTTATTTATTTTTGGGACAGAGAGAGACAGAGCATGAACGGGGGAGGGGCAGAGAGAGAGGGAGACACAGAATTGGAAACAGGCTCCAGGCTCTGAGCCATCAGCCCAGAGCCCGATGCGGGGCTCGAACTCCCGGACCGCGAGATCGTGACCTGGCTGAAGTCGGACGCTTAACCGACTGCGCCACCCAGGCGCCCCTCTAAGTTCCCATTTAATGCTGAACTACAAACATGGTCATGAAGTGAATATCTGGTGTTTTCAGGTTGTGTAGTGGAAAGTGAGCTCTGCGGGCCATCCACACTCATCAGGTAGGGGATTTCTTAAAAAAATTTTTTTTTAATGTTTTGTTTAGTTTTTGAGAGCAAGAGAGACATAGTATGAGTGGGGGAGGGGCAGAGAGAGAGGGAGATCCAGAATCCGAAGCAGGCTCCAGGCTCTGAGCTGTCAGCACAGAGCCTGATGCTGGGGCTCAGACTAGTGAACTGTGAGACCATGACCTGAGCAAAGTTGGACACTTAACCAACTGAGCCACCCAGGCGTCCTGGGGATTTCTCAAATGTAGGAAAGGAGTTCAGATGTTGGGTGGCCCCAAATGGACAGATACCCACTACATTCTCTTTATTTTTGCATCTGATTTCTTTTCTTTTAACCAATGATTGGGTAAGAGAAAAAGGAATAAAATGATTTAAAAATTTTAGATTGAGAGACGTGGTTGGAGAAATAATAATACTCTACATGTTCTTTGATGTTTCAGGCCCTTTTTCAACTTTACTTTTAGTTATTGTTTTAGTATGTTCTGTGAAGGCATGGTGGTATTGATAACACTATCAAACATTGTGATAACAAACATTATCACTTAATCATAGCCTTCTACTTCTGAAAGATGTGATTTCCCTCACGTTTTTAACTGGCTTGGATAATATGCTCTGAAAGTATAATGGAAAGGACAGAAACCTTAGAGCCAGATTTGGAGTCAGATGTGACCCCTGTCACTCTATTATTATCATTTGGCATCTAATTATTGTTAGCCCTATTTTAGTAATGAGAAAACTGAGCCATAGAGAGGTTAAGTAGCTCAAAAATTTTTGATGAAACAGGAATGATTAAGCATGAAAAAGCCACAAAAATTAAATAACTTTGTCCTTTTTTCTCCTTGTAGAAGAAGTACTTTTAGAGTGTCTCAAGTATGCAGTGGGTATAGATGCCCATATTGAAGTTGTTGATGTCTAATTTTTATTTATTAAATTTTAATTCTAGTATAATTAACATACACTCTTGTATTAGTTTTAGGTGTACAATTTAGTGATTCAACATTCTGTACATTACTCAGTGCTCATCATCATAAGTGTACTCTTAATCCCCTTTTCACCCCCCCCACCGTAACATCTGTTTGTTCTTTTATTTCTTAAATTCCACATATGTCTAATTAAAAAAAATTTTTTTTAACGTTTATTTATTTTTGAGACAGAGCATGAACGGGGGAGGGTCAGAGAGAGAGGGAGACACAGAATCTGAAACAGGCTCCAGGCTCTGAGCGGTCAGCACAGAGCCCGATGCAGGGCTCGAACCCACAGACCGTGAGATCATGACCTGAGCCAAAGTCGGATGCTCAACCGACTGAGCCACCCAGGCGCCCGTAATTTTAAATTTATATACAATAACAGATAATCAGGTTAGATAATTGAGTCTCAGCTCTCTGTGTTTTATGTTTAGAACTTTGTCCACATTCTAAATAACTCTTGGGTTTACCCTACTACCATCGTTTTACGTTTGTATAATATTTTAACGTTTTAGAATATTTTACTTTGACTTTGTCTTTGCAACACCCCTGTATAATATAAAGTCAATTTTATTGATTTGGAAACTGAGGAGCAGAGAGGAAGAATGTCTTAAGATCTGTGAAATGGTGATCATGTACTTTATTTGAGGTGTTTAGGTACATAACTAAGTCAGAGCATGTTTTGTTACTTTAAATGTACTTTTGTTTAAATGTTACTTTTTTTTAGTAGAAAGACATTAATATTTGGAGCTGTTTAGCTATCAGGCTATAATTTAGTTTTCAGATAGAAACTTCCCTCATGGAGCTTGTATGTTATTGGAAGGAGACAGAAAATGAATGTGAAAAATAATGGTCAGCTGTTGATAAGTAAGTGCTATGGAGAAAATTAAACAAGGAAGGGTAAAAGGGAGTTTGTTCTAGGAATGGGACAGGGGAATTGAAGTTTAAACAGAGTCTTTGAGTAAGACCTTACTAGGAAGGTGACATTTGGGCAAAAAAAGACCTAATGGAAACATAGGACGGAGGCATTCAGTACCTTGGAGAAGAAGGTCACGTGCCAAGAGAACAGGCTCAAAGGCCCTCTGAGATTGGAGGGTGTCTGATGTGTTCAAGTTGAGGCAAGGGAGACAGTATGTCAAAAGCTGGAGAAGCAGAGGGAAGAGTAAGAGAAAAATACTGAAAAAGCTTACGAAAGTTAATTGTGACTTTTTTTTTTTCTTATGTCTAGATTGCATACTGGTACCTAACTTTACTGAATGTTTCAGCTATTAATAGGAATCATTAATGCCCAATCAGCACATCAGGGGATGGGGTTTGAGCAACTGTGTTTTTACCTGGGGTGCCAAGGTTGAGAACCATGACTGTGGACTAGTTCAATGTGAAGAACAGATCAAATTAAATATACTTTGAGGAACTGCCTTTTTAATACACAATTTTAGAGGTCTTTTTAAAGTGTTCTTTTCTTCATGGTTAGGTAACATTGAAAGGAAAATAATGACCTTATAAAATACCACTCTTGAAGATAACTTACCAGGATGGGTCATCTGTGTTTGCCAAGTCCATCAGAACAACTTAAAATATGGCTTAACATTCTAGACCACAGTTTTGCCGTGTATAAAATACCAATCTTTAGCCTAATGACATGATTTCTGTTTTGAGCAGTTTCATAAAGACATAATGCAATTATTTTAACTCTCATTGTTGAGATGCACTTATTAATATTTTTTTAAATGCACATTGTGAAAAATTCATTTTGGGAATTTGATATATACTAAGCTTATTTCGGGACGGTAGTATCTACATTTCTTTACAAAATGACAATATAAAAAATGGCATTCAGATTCCTCTGATGTCATGAACATCTTTTTTACTTATTAGGTTATAAGTTTCACTAGTATTTGTCAAGAAAGAGTTACAACAAGAAATTTATGAGGATTCTGTAGTGTCAGATGAGTTGAAATTTTAGGAGTAAATGTTTTATCTTTTACGAAAAGGTATCTTTTAGGATGGTCTGAAAGAAGAGACAATAAAATTCCAGTTGTGCAATTTAAAAAATGTCTTATCTGCGTCTTGTCTTTTCCTCTATTTTTTCTAGTTTACTTCTAATCCCTCCAGTTTATTCCTCTTAATCCGTCAAATTTGGAAGTTGACCAATGGTTTTGGTATCTTCTGAGATCTTTGTGAATTCTCAAATTCAACACGTGTAACTTGTAATGGTAATTGTTAAGGCATGATTGATTTTTAAAGTTTATTTATTTTGAGAGAGAGAGTGGGAGTGGCAGGGAGATAGGCAATGCCAAGGAGGCTGTGTACTGCCAGCACAGAGCCCAATGCAGGGCTCAAACTCATGAACTGTGAGATAATGACCTGAGCCGAAACTAAGAGTCAGATGCTATGCTCAGCCAACTGAGCCCCCCAGGTGCCCCAAGGCAGGACTTTTAATACATGTTTTCCAAGCTGGGCTGTACGAATCTCCCAGCAGGCGAACCTGATTGGTGTTCTACTTCAGCATTTTCTGCTATTTGTCCTGTTATAATAACTTTGATGAAGTGATGAAGGTTTTTGCATAAGGTCACTCTGTGGGAAATGGTCCTGAAAAGGGAGCCAGTGGTAGTGATAAAAGTAGAAAATGAAAAAGAAAAAGGCTAATAAGAAAGATATGACTTGTAGCTAGAAAATATAAGTTTAAGACATATTCCAGAGTGGGATGTCATTTCTTTTTTTGCAGGAGCTTGGGATCAGCCATGGATGGGGCCATCACCATTACTCTATACAAGGAAAAAGAAAAGAGATTCTGACTGTTTTAGAAAGTTTTCTTGTATTAAAAACCATTTGAGTGGGAGCACACTTTACTGAAAACTGAAAATTATTTGTTAGCATTCAGTGTGAGGATATGCATAGGAATCCCCTTACTCAAAATTTTAAGTATAGTTTTGACTCAAAGCTTATATCATTTCCTCTCACATTGAAATTAAATGCAGTTTATTTTATATATTGATGACAATCTTGTTGAACTTGCTGGTTCTTATAACTAACTTCTAGATTGTTTTTCTTGGAGTTTGCAAGTAAACAGTTTGATCATCTGTAACAGTGATCATTTTTCTTTCTAATCTCAGATTTTACCTTTTTTTCTAATTGCACAAAGTTAGCACTTCCAAGACAGTAATTTTTAGCATCTATTGAAAAGTTACGTGCCTTTTCTTTGTTGTGGATTAATAAGGTGAAGAATATAAATTGGTGCTCAATAGTGAATTATTCTTGAATTTTTGGAAATACGGAATCTGTTCTTTTTCTATCAGTTTTTTATTCAACACAGAGAAGAAGAAATAGTTTAGTGAAAATCTGTATATGCTCTGCCTGAATTCAGTAATTGTTCACATTTTGCGGTATTTGCTCAATTTTCCTAATCTATTTGAAGCCATTAGAAATTGTGATACTTTATGCTATATACTTTAGATAGCATGCATTTCTCAGAGTAAGGACTCCAACATAACTATAAAACTCCTCTATTACATCTAAGAATATTAATAATGATTCTATACTAATCTCTATTCTTTATTTTCCCAAATGTCCTGAGAACCTCTTTTACAGCTCTCATTTTTTCCCCAAACTAGGCAAGGTGTATACACTGCACGTGGTGTCTATTTCATTTTATTTCATCTGGAACTGCATCCTCGCCATCACCTTTTTCTCCCAATGAAGTGACTCTTTGAAGAATTCAAGACAGTTGTCTTGATAGATACTGTCCCTGTTCTCATAGAGCTTTTTACTGATGCAAGAGACAAACACCAAATATACAATATCATATGTAATTTATAAATATGTAGAATTATATAGATGAGAAACTGAGAAGTAGAGAGATTTAAGTTCTGTCTTAACCAATCTGACACTGTGGATAAGTGGCCACACTGTATTTGAACTGAGTCTGGTTCAAAACTCACTCTATTTCAACCGTTATCAAGATGAGTCATCTGATTTAAAAATGTTAAAGAAAAAATGGAGCCTGCAAAATTCAGGTGAGATTCTTACTTTTCACTGATAAACTTTTCTCTTTTTTAAATTGTAGACCAATAGTGTTTCTATATAAGAGAATGTGTCTTTTAAGATTTTACTTTGTAAGAATTGCCCGGCTATAGGGGTGCCTGGGTGGCTCCATTAGTTAAGCGTCTGACTCGACTTGGGCTCAGGTCATGATCTCACAGTTGGTTCGTGGTTTTGAGCCCTGCGTTGGACTCTGCTGACAGCGTGGAGCCTACTTGAGATTCTTTCTGTCTCCCTCTCTCTCTCTGCCCCTTCCCCTGCTCTCTGTCTCTCCTCTCTCTCTAAATCCCCCCCCCCCCCCCCCAAAAAAAAAGAATGTCAGGCTGTGGGCTTCTAAATAACCTGCAGGTTAACTTGCAGGCCTACTTTGGCTCAGAGATATTGTCATGTATTGTTTAATGAAGTAACTTCATTGTCGAGCTTTGTTTTAGAATCTCCTTTGGTTCAGTTTTTAATCCACTCTTCTAATTAAAACATTTTTTTGCTTACACATAATCTGTTATTTTGTGGGACTCATTGGCAGTTAAATTCTCTCAAATAAACACCCACAGATCACATATGTTGGTGATCTGAGAGGAAACCCATATGTTAGTGATTCTTTTAGTTTGGAATTGTGGAGAGCTTATAGGTGATTTCAACGAAGTATGGGGACTAGGAGATTCTTTAACTCTTTTCAACTCTGGTCTGAAGAGTTTAGTTACAAGTTTTAATTAACGTTTCCTTTGAACATCAGGGCACGAGTTAGTCTTGTTATTGTGACTGCCATAGGCAAAAAGCCAGAAATATTAAATGGCTGGATATTACCATAGAGGTGTTTAATATAATCCATTTAATTTGTCTGTAATATCTGCTGGATATTTAGGTACTACTGAATGAAATACTTTTTTAAATATGTTCATCGTTAGTCTTTTTTATTGTTGTTGTTAGTAGTGCCAGAACGTTAAACTTTGTGGAGGGTGGAGGGGGAGATATATGTGAGAAGTTTAAAACATACTGGCAGAGTATTAATAGTATTAACATTTACTGCACACTTCTTACTCCACCACAAGCGTCGTGATAAGTGATTTCCACCTGTTATTTTCCTTAATTCTTATACTACTAGCCCTTTGAGGCAGATAACCGTATTAGCTCCATTTTTACAGATAGTAGGCAAAGTTAAAACTTTGCCAGGGTCACATGGCTATTATGTAGCAGAGTCTAGATTTGACCTAACTCTGGGAAAGACATACTCTTATTGCACTTCTGTTACTACCTGTTCAACTCTCTTCTACAGGTGAAGAAACTAAATGACAAAGAGGCTGTTATTTTCTTTCAAAGGAAAATAACTTTCAAAGGCCCATCTTCTCATTCTTTGATATTATTTCTCTTCAAAAAATACAAAGACTGTGCTGCTTTTCATGATTCTAAACATTAATGGAATTTGATTCGTGTGATACATTCATATGTAAAAGTAACAAACATGTACAAAAGCATGAAAACTTAAGAAACCATCTAGAAAGCCTCAAGAAAATCAGTATTGTTTTAAAACTGCAATTTTTACTCAGATGCTAATTTTAGTCCTTTTTAACAAAATGGAATACAAGGTCACAGGAATAACTAAGAGATGGTTCCTATTCACGCTGTTCCCTTTTCTGAAATGAACTAACCTTCTATACTGCTGTACTACCCCCTGCCCAACGAGTGCTTTCTTCCCCTTTTCTTCCTCTTTTCTGTTTCAGGGTAATCAAATCTTTCTTACCTTCTTCCTCTGCTTCCTTAGAAACAAACTTTTCTTTTGAACTTCCATGCTGTTTTTCTCTTGCTTCGTATACTTTTGTTTTGCTAAAGTATATTCTCAAGCAGCCTGTGAAGAAAGAGTGTGTGGATCTTATGCCTTCTGAATTCTTGCATACTTGAATATGACTTTATTTGCTCCCATATTTGATTATATACTATATGTATAATTTCTAAGTTGTTTAGCATTATTTTCAGAAATAGGAAGGTTCTGTTACCTTGGATCTGGTATTGCTGAAAGTTGAATTGTTGTCTGGTTCTTGGTAGGTGGGATGTTTTTTTATTTCCTCTTTAAAAGCAGAGGGAATAGGTAGTACCACAATTCCCATCTTCGTTGACAAGATAGTTTCTGAATTGACTTTGATACTCTTTGGTCCCTCATAATAGAGGTAGCATAGAACAGTAGTTGAGAGCCTAGATTCTGGAACCAAATTGCCCAGATTTGAATCTCAGCTTCATCATTTACTTGCTCTTTGATATTGGACAAAAGACTTAATCCTTCTGTACCCCATTTATCCCAGCTTTAAAATGGAGATGATGGTTGAGCCACCTGAGTGGCTCAATTGGTTGAGTGTCCAGCTCTTGATTTTGGCTTGGGTCGTGGTCCCAGGCTTGTGGGATCCAGCCCCACCCAGCCTTCTTGGAATATTCTCATTTCTCTCTCTCTCTCTCTCTCTCGCTAGAGAGTCGCGCCACATTCTATTAGAACAACCGGCTAGACGAACCCAGGCCAGAAACAAGCGAGAAGATTAACACGGGAGAGGAGCGACACCCCCTTCTTCTCTCTCTCTCTCTCTCCCCCCTTCTCTCTCTCTCCCCTTCTCTTCTCTCTCACCTTCTCTTCTCTCTCCTCTTTCCTCTCTCGCCCTCTCTCTGTCTCTCTCTCGCCCTCTGTCTCTCTCTCGCCCTCTCTCTCTCTCGCCCTCTCTCTCTCTCGCCCTCTCTCTCTCTCGCCCTCTCTCTCTCTCGCCCTCTCTCTCTCTCGTCCTCTCTCTCTCTTGCCCTCTCTCTGTCTCTCTCTCGCCCTCTCTGTCGCTGTCTCTCTCACCCTGTCTCTCTCTCACTCACCCTCCTTCTGTCTCTCTCGTGCGCGCCCTCCGTCTCTCTCTCGCGTGCCCTCCTTCTGTCTCTGTCTCGCCCTCTCTGTCTCGCCCTCTCTGTCTCTCTGTCTCACCCTCCTTCTCTCTCGGCCTCCTTCTCTCTCTCTCGGCCTCCTTCTCTCTCTCTCTGTCTCTCTCTCTCGCCCTCCTTCTGTCTCTCTGTCTCTTTCGCCCTCCTTCTGTCTGTCTCTCTCTTGCCCTCCTTCTGTCTCTCTCTCTCTCCCCCCTCCTCCTCCTCCTCCTCCTCCTCCTCCTTCTCTCTCTCTTCTCCCCCTCCTTCTCACTCTCTCTCCCCCCTCCTCCTCCTCCTCCTTCTCTCTCTCTTCTCCCCCTCCTTCTCACTCTCTCTCTCCCCCTTCTTCTCTTCTCTCCTCTCTCTCTCTCCTTCTCTCTCTCTCTCTCTCTCTCCTCTCTCTCTCTCTCTCTCCTCCTCCTCTCTCCTCTCCTCTCCTCTCCTCTCCTTCTCTCTCTCCTTCTCTCTCTCTCTGCCCTTCCCCCACTAGTATGCTTGCCTTCTCTCAAATAAAATTTTTAAAAATTTAAAAGTAAAATTTAAGTTGGAGATATTTAATAATAGCACCTGCCTCATGGGATTGCTGGAATGATTTAATATTCATACATTCTTAGGATTATACCAGGTGCATAGTAATGAGCTAATAAGCTACAACTTGTGGGCCAAATCCAGCACATGTGAACTAAAACTGGTTTTTACATTTTTAAAGGATTGTTTAAAAAAATGAAAAAGGAGAATATGCATGGCACAAAGCCCAAATATTACTGTCTTGCCCTTTACAGGAAAACTTTGCTGACCCCTGAACATATGTGTTTATTAAAAGAATGTAAAAATCTAGTTGCTGGAGAATGAGGAAGATAGGAAGAATGTACTTAAAGTTGAGAAAATCTTTTGTTTTCATCCCAAAATTGTTTTATCCTAGCTAATTTTTATTAACATTTTGGATTTTATAAATGTAACAAAATGATGCATCAATTACAGTGAGGACTTTTGTTTGAAGAAATGTATTTTAAATGTGATAGAATTATGTTTACATATTTATTAATTTGCCTTTTAGTTTTCTAAGAACTGGAGTTTTTCTTTGGTACTTCCTTTGTCTTCAGGGTAAGGTCTGAATGAATTGTTTGATGAATAACCCAATTTCTCTTTCTCTTTTGTCTCTTTCCTTTCATTATAATTAAAGTTAACCTCCTGGTAATCATGGCAAGAAAAATTTAAAGGGTAATTATGAGAAATTGCTATTACAGAGAAGAAATTAAAAATGTGTTTAGCTTTAAGTTTACTGGTTAAATACACCAGTACCCAAAGATGTCACTGGTTGGGGGGGGGGGGGTCTGTGGAATATGCTATAGTACTACAAATCAAGGGAATATAATAAAGCAAACTGAGAAAGAAACATGGAAAGGAAGAAAACAGAAGTAAAAAAAGATTCAGCAATGTTAGTGCATCACCAAGAAACTGTCTCTCATGCTGTTTGGTTATATTCTTTTTTTTTTTTTTTTTAATCTTTATTTATTTTTGAGAGAGAGGGTGGGAGGGAGATAGGGAATGTGAACGGGGAAGGGGCAGAGATAGGGAGAGAGAGAATCCCAGTCAGGCCTTGTGCTGTTAGCACAGAGCCCGATGTGGAGTTTGAACTCAGAAACCATGAGTTCATGACCTGAGCTGAAATCAAGTCAGATGCTTAACCAACTGAGCCACCTGGGCGCTCCTGGTTATATTCTTGGTTAACAAATTATAAGAAACTTGGCAACCAAGTCAGATTTTGTTCTAGCCTCCTCCTTTGAACAACCAAGTAACAAGTGTGCCTCAACTCCACTGTTTTCTGAAATACGGTGTTCATGCTTGAGATGTGCCATTATATAGTAAAGTTCATTTCTGACGTAATATATCTGACCTTTCTCAGCTTGTGGTATTTCTGTTTTCTCATAACACGTGTTTGTCATTACTCTGTCTTTTAGAATGTCTGTAGGCATTCATCCAGGAAAAGAAACTAACAGCAACCAAATGAATATGTATTATTGCCTAGGATAGAAAACATTGATTTTTGTAACTGTACTTTTGGATATCTTTTTTTCCTCCTTAATTACATTTTGCATTAGGAAATTTTAAGGTAGAATATAGACAATGGATTTTATCATTATAAGATCCTTGTTGTTTTTTCTAAAATTACAGTTTTGTCTGTCTGTAAGCAATTTGGATATTAGCATTTATACTTCAGACAACCAGAGTCAATGTTAGACTCAGTAGTAGTTCTAGTGTTTCTTGCTGGGATCAGAATTTTTATTCTTCATTTGTTCAGCTTTCTTTTTAGATTACTTTTATATCCACTGTTACTCCACCTAACTGGAGTCTTATAATTTATAGGCTTCTTAAACTTGAAACAGCAAATTGATTTTAATCTTACAGTTAAATAAATTAGTCTGTGTCACATGGCTCATAGGTTGTAGTTGGTATTTTTTTTTTTTAATGTTTATTTATTTTGAAAGGGGGGCGAGGGACAGAGAGGGAGAGAGAACCCAAGCAGGGTCACAGTGTCAGCATGGAGCCCGATGAGGGGCTCAATCTCATGAATCATGAGATTATGACCTGAGTCAAGATCAAGAGTCAGTGCTTAACTGACTGAGCCACCCAGGCACTCCATAGGTTGTCGTTCATTAAATTTTTAGAAACATACAGAATAATTAAACACTGCAAGCTTGTTTTAACATACGTCTGTTGAAAAATCTTTAAAGTTTGTTGTATAAATACCTTAGCTTTGTAACACAAATATACTCTATGATGTTTAATTTTTCTTGGTAATAAAGAGCCTTGAATTGGTACAGTATTCTCATTTTAGCTCAATAGCATCCTACAGATGAGGAAGATAATGTATACAGAGGTTATGTGACTTGCCCAAGGTCCCATGGTTAGTAAATAGTAGAGTGAAGTCTTTGGGCCTTTGTGAAGTGCCTCTATCCATTATACTGTGATTGCTATGCATACAGCATTTATGAGCTAGTAGATTAGTTTCTTCTAATCTAGACTAGCTGTTCTGAGTACATTTCTGATACCATCTTATTTTTCTTTAGTTGGTGTCAACTGCCATAAAAGCAGAATAAAGGACAAGTATACAAACTATAGAATTTAGAACTAGAAGGGAACCTGAGCTTTTTAGTGCATAGCTTTTTAGTCCCCATAACTGGCCATACCTCAGAATAGCATGCAACAGTACTATTTCCCTGTACCTACTCCCAGTGATTCTGATTTAAAGCTCAGTGTGGAGTCTAGGGATTTGTACTTATTAAAAGATTTCCTAAGTGATTCTCACAAAGTTTGGAAACTTCTGATAGCCCGTTCCTTTGTTTTATAGATAAGAAAACTGAAAGCCAGGAAGGTCAAGATAGTGCTAGTAAGTGGTAAAACTTGGACTCACTGATGCTCTCTTAAATCTTAGCCCAGTGCCTTCCCCTGTGTCAATTGCTTATTTCAGTGGTATTTACCCTCTGTGTTAGTTTGCCCTCCTTGATTAACATTATATTACAATTAAGTTTGTATTAATATCAGCATAATTTCAATAGTATACACAAACTGCTCCTTTACAGCTGTTTCCTCTTCCTTATATGATTCTTGTCCCAAATTACATCTTGGTACTTTATGTTCCCCTATTAACATAGTTCTATAATTGTTTTATGCATTTACCTTTTAAATCATACACAGATAAAAGAAGTTACCAAAATACAGTACTACTGTTTTTCATATTTACTTACTGTAGCTACCTTTACCATTCTTTACATCCTTATATGACTTTGAATTACTGTTTAGTGTCTTTTCATTTCAGCCAGGAGGACTTCCATTAGCATTTCTTGTAGGATAGGTCTAGTAGTAACTAACTCCTTCTGTTCTGAAAAGTGTTCAGAATGCCTCCTAGAATTTCTGTCAGAAGGATGGGCGACTGGGACGTTTATGACTCTGTCTTATCCTTCATTGGTTGAGGGTTGGGGAAGTTAATTTGCCCACATTTCCAGGCTGTGCTTGCTCACAGGCTGAGTGGGCCATCGTAGTGCAATTGAAAGGGGAAAAATGAGCAAAGCTATGTTTGAGGTGGCATTCTGTTAATCTGAGGTGAATCTTCCCAGGACAGCCCACCATAGCTGTGACTAAAAGTGGGCTGAGGAGCTGTGACGTGGCACCTGCTACCCTCATCTTTTGTATTTTATGCAATCCACCTTTTTCTTCTCTTTTAAAAACCAATTACATTTGTTTCTTGGATTCTTCAGTGGTTACCAATAACCTCATGAGCCAGTGTTCTTAGTATCCTATAACTAATTCATCTTGACCAGGGGCATTGGACTCACCTGTCTCGGGCTTTAGTTCTAGAATTACAGTGTGTGTTCAACCTTTCCAATCCCTGACAGAGAAGAACTGGGACAATGTAGGAGTTAAAGAGTTTTGTTTTCTCTTTATTGGGATTATCCTGTCTTCTGAGATAAGCCTACTTTTTTCTTTTGTTCTTTAAGATAGCCAAAAAAACCCCAAACAAACCAAAAAATGAATTCCTTTTGTTGTCTCTTGGGTTTTGTAAGCAATAGATAATTTTGGGGTTTGGCCTTTTTGGATCCACTGGTCAATTTAAATTGCTTTTCCTACCTGTCTTAAAGTTCCTACTTCCGTTGAGTTTGATGCTGGGGAATCGTGGCTAATATTTTCTGTGAAATTTTTGAAATGTTTTCTTAAATGTGAGGGGACACATGACTATATTCAGACTTTCTCTTTTTTTTTTTTTTATGTTTATTTTTGAGAGAGAGGGAGGGAGGGGCAGAGAGGGAGGGAGACACAGAATCTGAAGCAGGCTCTAGACTCTGAGCTGTCAGCACAGAGCCCAATGTGGGGCTTGAACCCATGAACCACGAGATCATGACCTGAGACAAAGTCAGATGCTTAACTGACTGAGCCGCCCAGGCGCACCCCCAGACTTTTTCTTTGTGACCATCATAAACACCTAGCTGACATGGTCACTATTTGCATTTTCTCCTTAGTTCTGGCTAGCACTGGACCCTTCAGTAAGTATTTCTGTCTTTATGCAATTCAGAGGCTTTTGTCATTTCTGCTTTCCTACCCTATTCTTTCTTTGCTTGCCTCCTCCTTTCTTTCTTTAAATACTATTTAGTATTCTAGTGTGGTCTGTTGACTTTCACATTCTAAACTTTCCCCATTGCTCTCATTATCCCATGGCCTTGGGACCCTTTTTCAGTGACTACAGCTAATCTGATAAACTGTTTGTAGCTCAGATAATTGGAATGATGGTGTTTGTAAGTGGTAATATAACAAACATTTGTGTATTTGTCAGTAACCTAGTATCCCCCCTCTTTTTTGTTTTCTTATCCATGAGGCACTGGATCACAGGAAATATCAACTGGCTAATAACATAAGGGAAAGTAATTTAGTTCTTTGGAGGGAGAAATAGAAAAGTTTCTACTAGGTGATTTTAAAATGAAGAACATGTTTATATAGTTCAATATATATTTTGAAATCATCTTATGACTAAAGGACAAGTTGAAGGAAGAAGAAAGGAAAGCATGGAGTAGCACAGAAGAAAATATTTAAGGAAAAGAGAAGACAGGGGATATCTGTGTCTTGTGGGGTCATATTAAGTATGACAAAGTGAGGGGTGCCTGGGTGGCTGAGTTGGTTGGGTATCCAGCTCTTAATTTTGGTTCAGGTCATGATCCCAGGGTTGTGGGATTGAGCCCTGCGTTGGGCTCCATGCTAGGTGTGGATCCTGCTTGAGATTCTCTCTCTCTCCGTCTCTTTGCTGCTCTCCCTCTCTCTGCCCCTCTCCCAGCCCCCCCCCCCAATAAATAAACTTAAAAAGTATGATAAAGTGAGTTCTGCATACCTTTTTTTTTTTTAATTTTTTTTTTAATGTTTATTTATTTTTGAGAGAGACAGAGACAGAATGTGAGTAGGTTAGGGGCAGAGAGAGAGGGAGACACAGAAGCAGAAGCAGGCTCCAGGCCCTGAGCTGTCAGCACACAGCCCGATGCGGGGCTCAAACTCAACGAGCTGTGAGATCCTGACCTGAGTCGGAGGCTCAACCAACTGAGCCACCCAGGCACCCCGAGTTCTGCATTTCTTTTTTTGTTTGTTTGTTTGTTTGTTTGTTTTTTGAGTTCTGCATTTCTTAAGGAAAACTGGAATAAAGGAGTGGGGGAGAGAGGCCAGCCCAGGTACTAGCTCTAATCACTGTTATGTGAGGGCCAAAGACATGATTGATTTGGGGATTTCAAGCAAGCCACTATGAGAGGGAAGGAATGGGAAGGTTTGTGTCCATGTGTCTGTCCTGGTCATAGGAAATCTCACATAGCAGTTTTCAATAAATGCTTGCTTATTATGGTAAAATGGTGTAGATGTAATGATTGTTGTGTAGATGTAATGAAATTTGTATATATCCCGAGTGTGAATGGTTACCAACACCAGCAGAGCAGTGAAACTTGCTTTCTTTCTCTTGGAAAAAAGCTATCATAGTAATTCATTTGTTGTTCATTTGCCTTTCCCTCATACATGTGGAATGAAATAAGTGCTGCATGACTTTCTGAGTATTGTAAAAGCTTTATTTTAGAAATCCAAGTACTGAAATAGATGCCAAACCGGCCTAATCTCAGAATATTCAGTGATCTGTGTTAGAGTATTTGGAAGAAACTTTTCCAAAGTCTGCATACATTTCATGTTAAGAAGAAGGTGACATTTGTATAAACATTCAGCCTATCCTAGTTTTCTTAGGCTCACTTTGATAGCTGACTTTTATTTTGTCATTTATCTCTTCAGTATGCATTTGAGTGCCTTCCATGAACAATGTACTTTGTTAGTCACTGAGGATAAGTAAGGCAGGAACGTTGCCATCAAAGAAAGGGTCTAGGAGATAAGATGGAAATGTAAACAAATATTGAATTTTATTTTATTTTTAACAAATATTGAATTTTAATGTCAAAATACAATTAGAATCTCTCAGTGATGGATTTTTTAAAAATCTCTTTTGGGGGCGCCTGGGTGGCGCAGTCGGTTAAGCGTCCGACTTCAGCCAGGTCACGATCTCGCGGTCCGTGAGTTCGGGCCCCGCGTCAGGCTCTGGGCTGATGGCTCGGAGCCTGGAGCCTGTTTCCGATTCTGTGTCTCCCTCTCTCTCTGCCCCTCCCCCGTTCATGCTCTGTCTCTCTCTGTCCCAAAAATAAATAAACGTTGAAAAAAAAATTTAAAAATCTCTTTTGTAATATTTGATATTCTGATAATCCTTGGGTCATAAATTGAACTATTGGGTGCCTAAAGTTGACATATCATTCTCAGACGCCAATTCTAATTTCCTTAGGCTGAAAATTATGTTTGTCTAAGAATCCAATAGCTTTGATTTCCTTAAGTAAATGTTAGGCTAAGCACCCCTCCCTATAACATCAGCATTTTCTACCAGACAGAATTGTTACTTTCATGCCTCTATACTTAAGTGATTGAGATAAGATCATTTAATTGAAAAAAGAATAAAAAACTTAGAAGTATCCATTTTAGGGTATCATAGGGGAGCAGGAACTCCCCATCTGATCACAGCTACCAAATTGTTTTTAAACTTTTGTAGCATAATAAAAAATAAGTCCATAAATATGAAATGGTCTATCAAATTTAAAGTCTCCCTCATATTCATTTTTGTTTTCCTTAGAAAGGTAATGAATAACATTTTCTGCAGTGTTCCTTCAACTCAGGTGTTAAAATATTTTAGTAAGTAAAATGTACATAAAGCCTTAAAATTCTTACTTTTCTGGGAAGACTTAAGCAGGCACTAGAGATTTTTAAATCTTCACTTGATGTTAGATGACTACATGGTGTCTTGCTTTTGGAAGTCAGAAAACAAGAATTGTTATAAAAGTAGTTTATAACACACCAACAAAATCTTACTGCTTTATATTTATTTTTGAAGAAAATAGAGTGATTGTAGAAGCCTGTGTTTTAGGAACTTCCTGTTTAGATTGTATTAAATAACATACAAGTTTTGTTTTTTGTTTTTTGTTTTTCCCTTCATAGCAGCTCTTATAAACAAAGACCTAGACAGAGTAATATGGATTGTGAGAATGGACTTAGCTCAATAGATAGGCAAAAACTTCAAAAAAGCATTTTTGGCATTGGATAGTTCACTTTTCATGAGTTAGTTGTTTTTTCTGACTTGCATGGATGTTTATGGAAATCCAGTTTTATAATTGGATAATTTAATTTGATAATGTAGCTTTACTGGCTAGTTTCTAAAACTTTAGTCTTAATGTTCATTATTGAACTCCTTATTGACATCAAATAATACTAGTAAGTAGTGTTAACATTTATTGAGGTCTCAGTCTTTATGGTCATAAATAAGGCCTTCATGTGTATTATCTCACTTAATCTGAATAACCTAGTTATTATTATTTTATAGATGACATTACTTAAAAGAACTCTGCAGTTAGTCCTTTGGAAAAATGAACGGTATTTTGGAAAGTGAGCAGCCACACCTCCAGTTTGTCTACTTTATGTATAAGGATTTTGGTATATAATAACATCCTTGTTAAACTTGCTATTCTAAACTCCTCATCCTTAATTGTTATTTTTATTAATGTCATAGTTTTTGTATCTCTTTAGATTTGAATTCTCTAGGCACTTTTGACTATGTACCCCTGGTCTCCCTCCCCTTTACTCTCTCACAAACCAGGATGTAGCTCAGTCTTGGAAAGATAATCACTATAATATATCCACCATTGTCTATTGTATATTTTGAGCTCAGGGTTAAGATTGAAATTTTTCTAAGTGAGGGAACCACCCTTAACCATTGTTAAACACTGAATGACTTTGGAAATTAGCTTATGCTGTAGGCTTGATAATATTTCTTAATAAATCCAACCTGAAATTACAAGGAATAACAATGTTTAAGTGCCAAATTTATGCTACAATAAATTAAAAGTAACTTTGATGGGAATGAATGTTGTTTGAATCAAAATAATGTCAAGCTGCTTAGTATACTTTGCATGTCAGCAGTTAAAACAAGGGCACCTGGGTGGCTCAATCTCCCACTGGCTCAGGTTGTGATCTCGCAGTTCTGAGATCGAGCCCTGAGTCAGGCTGCGTGCTGAGTGTGGAGCCTGCTTGGGATTCTCGCTCTCCCTCTCTCTCTCTGTGCCTCCCTCCGCCCCACTAAACATTAAAAAAAAAAAAGTTAAAACAAGAAATGGAATCTACATTTTCACACATACTTGTAGCAGTCTATTTCCAAGATCAAAATACAGTTCTAGCAGTGGTTTTTGGAACTCAGTCCAAATAAAGGATGTTTTATATTTCAGAATTCATTTAACTGCCCAATGAAGGAACTTTCAAGTAACCTTCAATGGGAACAATGTATGACAAGCTGAAATGCACATATTAGAAGAAGAATCTAATATAATTCTATGAATACCTTTCAAATAATGCATATATTCAGTTAGAATCCTTTGCTTGTGGACTGGTGTCCATTTATCAGTATTTATCTGAATGGAAAGACCTTTTCTAAAATGAAATATGTAAAATCACATTACAGGTGAGGTTTAACAGATGAACATTGATTCTGATGATAGGGAATACCAACTTTGAGTCCCATTTGAATGAAATGCTCTCCTCTCAAAATAATTCCATTCTCCTCATTGGCAGACTGGCACCACAAAAATTTATACTCTTATATTTTGCATTTTGTCAATAAAAACGATACATTTTTCTCTCATTATAGAAGTACTTATATAGTACTGATTTTGTTTCCTGGCTACAAAGCCAAAAATATTTACTCTCTGGCCCTTTATATAAGAAGTTCGCCAACCTGGAGCTAAACAGTTATTCCTTTGTTTCTAAGTGATACTTAGAAACTTATCCAAACACAAAAAGAAATCTCTATTGCCGGGGTTTCAACTGTTAGCAGAGAAAAAAAGAATAATTCTACATCATTCCTGGAACAGACTTTAGATGACCATTTAATCCAACGTAATCCAATTTCCTTATTTTGCAGTTAAGAATCCAAGGTTTAGTGGGAACTAGTCATTTGTAGAATTGAAGGTAGAACTAAAATTTTTTCATTTCTTTTCTTTTCTTTTCTTTTCTTTTCTTTTCTTTTCTTTTCTTTTCTTTTCTTTTCTTTTCTTTTCTTTTCTTTTTGAGAGAGTGCACACAAGCAGGGGAGGTGGGCTGGGGAGAGAGGGAGGGAGGACGGGGGGGGGGAGGGAGGGAGAGAAAGAATCCTAAGCAGGCTCCACACTCAGGCCCAACGTGGGGCTCGATCCCACTACCCTGGGATCATGACCTGAGCCGAAATCAAGAGTCACTCAATCGACTGAGCCACCCAGGAGCCCCACAATATTATTTTCTGTCTAATGTCTTTTTAGTATACTTACATGCAGGTATTTATGCCTGGTACTAAGAATGATAAAAAAGAAATAGGAGTCACTGTGTCTTAAATCATCAAGGGACATTTCAATCTAGCTGGGTAGTGTATCAGTCAGGTTCCCAGCAAGAAACAAATGGCACACTAAAATGGAATGAGGATTATTTAACAAAGGACTGTTTGTAAAAGTGTGAAGAGAGTTAAGGGAAACAACCCTTATCACCACCCAAGGCTTAAAGTGACAAGACATAGCTGTAGGGGTTCTAGGGAGGGAGTCCCCAACAGAAGCGGTAACTTTTAGTGGAAGAATCCAGCCACTGCCAGCCTGTGCCATGTAGGAAGGAGCACCTCCTTTTCCTCCTGCCCTTTCACCTCCACTGGTGTCTCCTGTAGTCTTCTATGAAAAGCCGGATGACAAACAACCTTTTGATGCAGTCCAAGAAGGTCGGCCTCCCAGGGAAAATTGCCATTTGGAGAGAGGATCTGAAGGGTCAGATGGTGAATTATCCAGCCCAAGGAGCAATATTGTTTATACAATAATACATGCTAACCTATACTAAGTGTGAGCAATCCAGACAGCGTGTATTTTAGACAAAAGCATATCAACACATAAACCATTTTGTGAACATTAGGTGATGCTTTACCTTTTTTTTTTTTTAATGTTTTTAAGAGAGAGAGCATGTGTGTGCACACACAAATGGGGGAGGGGCAGAGAGAGAGACAGACAGACAGACAGAATCTGAAACAGGCTCCAGGCTCTGAGCTGTCAGCACAGAGCCTAATGTGGGGCTTGAACTCACAAACTGTGAGATCATGACCTGAGCCGAAGTCGGATGCTTAACTGACTGAGCCACCCAGGCGCCCCTGTCATGCTTTACATTTTATAAAGTTCATTCTTATTTTATCTTCACAATAAATTTAAGGCAGTGCATTCTTTTCTATACTGACATCTGGAACAAAAGTAGTTCAGTCTTGGGTGCCCAGGTGGCTCGGTTAAGCCTCGATTTCGGCTCACGTCACGATCTCATGGTTCATAAGACGGAGCTCCGTGCTGACAGCGCAGAGCCTGTTTGGGATTTTCTCTCTCTCTGCTCCTTCCCTGCTTGTGCACACAAACTCTCTCTCAAGTAAACTTAAAAAAGCCCAGTCCTTGGTATTCTAAATTGTAGGCCACTCTTTCACTACATTTATAAAGTTGTCCTACTCTCTAATAGAAACAGATGTTGTTTTAAGTGGTTAAGAACTCACCTTTAGCAGGAGACCAAGTACTAAAAGCCAGGAAGGTAAATGATGTATTACAAGTATTTATCATTTGAAAGTTCATCATTTTCATATTTTTGTAAACTGGTCTTTTCTATAGGGCGAAAGAGACTCTTATGAGCAGAGATTCTCAGCATAATGATGAAATACGAACATTCCAGTATAATATTGTCATTAAAATTCAGGATTTTGTAGTTAGAAAGGCCACAGTTTGAATTCTGGCTCTGTCACTAACTTGCCATGTAAACTTGGGCAACTTACTTAATGTCTCTCAGCCATAGTTAACTGTAAAAACAACAGGTCTTAAGTGTGGTAACAGCATATAATGTTCTATAAATGTTAGCTATTATTAGTAGTATCGATAGATTCCATAGCCAAAATTTCAGATTTATAAAATGTAACAAGTGACATTTGTAGGTTAATTCATTCTGTAAGTTATTTATTAAGCAACTGATAATATGCGCTAGGTACTCACTTTGCTAGATGTTGGGATCATAGTTAGGAACAAATCAGACCTTGTTCTCCTAGAGACTGAAGGTACATAATTTGTGTCTGATTTGTATTCATAATTGGTGAATTAGTAAACAGTGCTTATGCTGACATACATGTTGCCAGCCTAATGGTTTATTTAGCTATCCTCATTAACCATCAGCATACCAAAAAAGCTAGGTTGGTTTATTTTTTAATGGCTTTGTTGTCAAGAATTAGCACAGTTTGTCACTGTGCTAGCCTCACTAATCTCAGCCAAACACTAGGTTGGTGTGCTTTTGTCCCCTAATGAATGAGCCGCTGTTGATTTAGGGGGAAAAAAGGCTATCAAGTTAAAAACAAACATTTTTAAAATTTGTATTGATCATTGGCAGATCTTAATATAACTATCTGGTTTCCTTTTTTTATGCCAGTTGCAGCTACTAATGGTAACTCCGTGTGCAGCACTATCAGAAAGTTTGATGTTTGGGGAGATACATTTATTCTACACTGAACAGTTGGCAGTTGCTCTCAGTTTATATAGGATCTCTAGGAGTTAATTGAGGCTTGCTTCTGATCTGCCAGTTTCTTTAGCTGATCCTTGTAACATTCTAATAAAAATTCATGTTAAATAATTCTCCGATGTTTAGTATTTTATACATGGAAAATTAGTGTTTAGTGGTCTCCAACATGCTGATGTTTTTCTTAAAATGTAGTGTTAACATTTATCTCTAGTTAAAAATTATTTAAAAAGTCATTTTGCGGGGGCGCCTGGGTGGCTCAGTTGGTTGAGCGTCCGACTTCGGCTCAGGTCATGATCTCACGGTCTATGAGTTTGAGCCCTGCGTTGGGCTCTGTGCTGACAGCTCAGAGCCTGGAGCCTGCTTCGGATTCTGTGTCTCTCTCTCTGCCCCTAACCCACTTGCATTCTGTCTCTGTTGCTCTCAAAAATAAATAAACATTAAAAAAAATTTTTTTTAAAAATCATTTTGCTTATGCAAGTACATTTTGTTGTGCAAATTTAGGATATACTATGATGATCCTTGGAGATAGGTTTTTTTTTTATATATAGACTAGAAATTCTATTTTCATTTTCATATCAAGTCGCTATGGGGCTAGTATCTTTGCTTAATTTTAAGCTCGGTTACCATGACAAAACTTATTTACTCAACTAATGTCCAGTAGTGTCAAACAGATATTGCTGGCAATTTGAATAATTTCTATCTGACCAATAAAAATCCCAAATAAAAATAGTAAATTTTCTTTTTAAATGCAAAAAGAATAATTTTGTTACTGTACATTGATTTTCAAATTTCTTTTTTGGTTAATTACAATTTTCTTTAATATCCTTATCTCCTAAATTTAACATTCAGTTATAAAATAAAGGCAGATAGGGCCTAGTAAATATATCTCTGTTAAAAATTATTAATAATAACAATTACTATTTACAATTTTATGCCTGTAAAGTTGTTTGATTTCACCCAAGTAACAAGAAAATATTCTTTCTAAAATTTTTTTTTAAATGTTCATTTATTTTTGAGAGAGAGAGAGCGCACACGTGCATGAGCAGGGAAGGGGTAGAGAGAGAGAGGAGGACAGAGGATCCAAAGCTGGCTCAGTGCTGGCAGAAGAGAGCCTGATACAGAGTTCGAACTCATGAACTGTGAGATCATGACCTGAGTTGAAGTCGGACGCTTAACCAACTGAGCCACCAAGGTGCCCTGAAAGAAATATTCTTAAATATATCTGTGCTACTTTCCAATATAGTCATTTTTGTATGAAATGTCTTTATACTTTGGAGATGTAGCCATTGGCAGAATCAGAGTTCTCTGTTTCTGATCTTGAATCTTTACCATACTGGCAATGTGCTTGTTCGTATTGAATAATCTATTTTGGATTATTAATTTTTTAAATTAGCTTGCAATTGTTGCTTCCAAGAAGCTTTATTGTTTAAAGAATACTTTTACCGTGGCCTTTAAGTGTTTCTTCTGTTTCAGAGGTCAGATACATTGACTGAGATTAAGAAATAGGAAGTAGAAAATAAAACCAAGAAAAATAAGGTTTAAGTCAGATGTAGAAAGTGGTAAGCAGATTTTTGTTTCTAGATCTACTCTCCTCCACGTTGGTTTGGGGAGATAATCAGATGTGAGTATAGTTGGAAAGATGAGTTGGTAGTGTTATAAAAGGTAATCAGAGAGAGAGAGAGAGAGGTGTTTGTATTTTCTTTGCAGATGGCTTGTCTCACTTAAAACTAAATAGTTCCTTTTTTTTTTTTAACTCAAAGGTCTGCCTACAGGTGGATTTTTGTAGTTGTTGAATGAAGTTAGGCACAGAGGTAAGAAAGATAAGGAAAATAACTTAGTTACTCTGATATTTGTTTTCTTTATCTGTAGAATGAAAAGATTGGAATTGTTGAGTTCTGAATTCCCTTTAGCTGAAATATACTCTCAATATTTATAATAGGATAGTAATATGGTACAAATGGCTTTGAAGATTGATTTTATTGTATAATGTGGATGTAATTTTAAGAGAGGAAAATTGATTGGAGGCTGTTAAAAGTCATCCAGGTTTGATAAAATAAAAATGTAAAAATATAGTGATGACAGAAAGTCAGAAATATCTAGATTGAATTAGATTGATAAGGGGAAGAAGAGAGAGGAATTTTTTAAACGAGTCACTTATTCATCCAAGTTATTTAATCTAAGTTTTATTACACATTAAAAAATACTGCTCACCGAATGAATATGAAGGTTGAATGTAATAATGTATATAAAGCTCCCAACAGCGTGCCTAACATAGTGAACATACACGTTTTCATTTTCTTTTGTTGCATACAGTTTGTCAGACCATATGGTTTGCATATGGTGCCTCTCGTCTTTTAAGTAGGTTTTACTTAAGTAGGTTTTATTTTAGTGCAATGACAAATCTGAAGACACTAAAAGACCGATCATTTGTTCTCTTTCAAATGCATGACCCAAACAATATTTAGATATTACCTACATGAATTTCCCACCCTCTGTCCAACTTCAGCCAGAATGGTGGCCCATAGCTGGCATTGATAGTTTTAGTGATCAAAGACAGGGTAGGGTGGGTAGACTGCAGAGCAATAGCAAAGCCTAACGTTGAGCCTTTGAAGAGGAATTTCTAGTTTTTTCCTAAAAGATTATTCCAGTCCTCTTCAAGTACTCCTTTTGAGGCAGAGATTACAAATTGATGATGAAATATAATCTCTGCCCATGGTAAGATACCATTAGGATTCTCCGTTGTATTATTTGGGAATACAAAGGTTATGTGTCTCTGTAAACACATACATGAGACATAGATACAAAAGGGCCAAAGAGCAGAATTCCCAAGCAAAGGGTCTTCCAGCAGAGATTTTGCATCTCTGCTGTGTTATTTTTAATTTTTTCCTCAATACATATATGTAACTATTTCACCAGTACTGCTTGTGTCTTTGGTTGGCTCATCATTCTTAAGTTTAAACTATAATTTATCTGTCCCTAGGTAAACTTCAAAGGGCAATCAGAAGAGAAATATATGTTGTATTTTCTTTGTTAGAGGGTATGCCTATCTAGGACCGGCTAGTTTCTTTCTTTTACTTGAATGTCTGCAGTTTGTGGATCTTTTAGTTGTGTGAGCTGTCGAGTTGATTGAGAGGAAAAAAAGCAACCCAGACTCTTCTGCTTGAGTCATAAGTAGGTGGGAAGAAGTATAGTATAGTGTCTGAGAGCCTGGGCTCTGGCATCTTCATACTTATTGTATGTAGAGATGAGGGTGTCCTTAGATTTGGTTGTAAGACTACCATCTTAGGTTGATATCACCGGAGACCTTCTGATCTCCTGATTTTCTTTCCAGACCCAGAATCAAGTTTGTAGCATATTTTTGTTATTGAGGTGAGGAACCATTTTTCCCCTTTTGATCTTGTTCATTAAGCCATGCTTATAATTCTAGAATATTTATTAGGATATCCTTTATGCAATCCTGAATTCAAGTGTTTTAGTAAGGTTTTTTAAGAGTTTTTTATTTCTTTATTTTGAGAGAGAGAGAGAGAGAGAATGTGCATTCAAGTGTGGGGGGGGGGGGAAGGGCACAGAGACAGAGGGAGAGAGAGAATCCCAAGCAGGCTCTGTGCTGTTAGTGCAGAGCCCAATGCAGGGCTTGATTCCACAACTCTGGGATCGCGACCTGAGCCAAAATCGAGAGTTGGATGCTCAACTGACTGAGCCAGCCAGGTATCCCTGTTTTAGTAAGGTTTTAAAAAATATTAGCTATTATTAGGTTAATCCCCTTATGTGCTTAAATTATACTAAAAATTGTATTGTAACTTAAAAGGAAAACATTTTATTTATTCATGGTAGGGGGAAAATAGAAATTATTTTCTTTAAAGGTTTACAGTTCCTATTTTTTCAGTTATTTTTACTATATTATCCCCAGAATATATATTCTTTGGTGGGAATATAGAATCTGTGTCAGGGAGGGAGATAAAATTTTATTCAATCATAGGCCAGAGAAAGCAGCTGAGGCATACACCAAAATATGTATCCAGAAAGGCATAGGAGGTCTGGAAGAGGAGTAGGTAGGTAAAACTTTGAAAACATCTAGAGAGAATAAGAGATTAAGAATACTGGTGGAATAGAAGCTATTACATATTATACTTAGAAAATGGTTCTCTGGGGATGCCTAGGTGGCTCAGTTAAGTGTCCGACTCTTGATTTCAGCTCAGGTCATGATCTCATGGTTTGTGAGTTTGAGCCCCATGTCAGGACCTCTCAGGAGCCTGTTTTGGATTCTCTATCTCATTCTCTCTCTGTCCCTCCCCCAATTGCTCTCTCTCAAAAATAAATAAATATTTTTTAAAAATGGTACTCTGTGCTTGAATTTCTTTACCACAGTAATTAGACCATGGTCTGTGGAACGGTTATGTAACTTAAATTTAAAAAAGGTGTCATAGTGCATTTCAGAACATCAAATGATAAAAGCAAAATGGTCTCTCTCCTAAGAGCTAGTGGACAAAAATTTTAAATGTTTATTAGTTTGTCAATAGGACATAGAGATTTAAGTAATCGGTACTTTCACCGATTAAAGCTCTATGTATTTCAAACAGTGCATGACTTCAGTACTTTTGTATTTTGCTTGCTCAACCTATGTTTATCCCGTCCCTTAAAATATCTTTGTTTCAGAGTTTATACTCCTGACAGGGGAAAAAAAAAGAAAGAAACTTGTATTTTAGGTGCTACTTTATAAAATCTGAATTATCAGTTCAGCTTCAGAAAATCACACCTTATACTACAGTATTATGTAATTTATTTACTTTTGAATTTATTAAGAAAAAGGAAAGGGGAATGAATTTTATTGGGACTCACTTGGCATGTTCATGGACCAGTAAATAAACCGCTATAGCTAGATCAGTGTTCTCAAGAGAGAATTATAGGAGAGCAATTGGAAACAACGGGTAAGCCTCACTCTTTTGAGGGATTTTGCTATTAAGGAGAGCAGAGAAATGAGGCATTGGCTGGCTGTAAGTGATCCTGAGAGAGGGTATTTGTATGTGAGAAATTGCAGCCTGTTTGTAGTCTAATCAGAATGATTTTGTAGAGGGAGGAGATGATGTTGTAGGAGAGAGGGAAAGAGTTGCTGGTGAAATATCTTCAAGTGGGCACCTTGGATCGAGTATTGGATTGGATCGAGTATGTTTATGGAAAAACTGGCCATTGGGTAGAGCTCAAGAGAGTGCATCTGTAGTAACTGTATGAAGCATAGGGAAGATGGGATCAGATATTAGGGTAATTTGATCAAGAAAAACAAGGTGTAGGTAGATACTCTTCATTTTTGGAAAGGTTTAATAAAAGCACGAATAATTATCCTTTTAGCATAGTGGAAAGGGAATGAAATTGGAGGGAGATAAAATTTGAGTACAGATTCTAGCTCTGTGATTTACTAGCCGACGTGAACTTAGTTACAACATCCCTGTATATTCAGGGGTGCGGAAATAGAATTCATGCCAGGGTGGTTCAAATAAAAAGATGTTAATGAAGAATCTACTTTGAGAGAATGAGCAGGGTTAAAAGAATGGACAAGGGATGGTTCATCAGCTAGAGACTAGCAACTATGGAAAGCTGTTACCTGGGGCTGGAGGAACAGGGTGGAAATGGGGTTTTCAGAAGGGAAGACCATCTGGTAAGAGCTGTAGTCATGGGGGGAGGGGGGGACACAGTGGTGTGTAGGCAGCAGAAAAGAAATGACTTTGATTTCTCTTTCCTCTAAGACCCCAGTTCCCTGCTGGTGGCTCCCAGCCAAAGCAGAAACCAGCTGCATGGGAGTTCAGCCTCCCCAGGGTCGAGGGAAGGGCAAAGAAGGAATCTGGGAGGCAAATGCCGAAGTATTAGTATGATCACCAAGCCTCAACTTTTCCATATAGAAAATGGGGTTACTTGCAAAAAATTGTTGTGATTTCACATGGCTGCCAAGTGCCTACCACATTGTTAGGACATAATAGCATTTAGTAAATGATGATAATTCTAAGATGATGTGGCATCGTGGTTAAAAATCCTTGAAGCTTTGGAGTTAGAGTTGAATCTAGTTTCTGTCTCTGCCACTTACTAGTCATGTGACTTTGGGCAGGTTACTTAACCTTTCTTAGTCTCTGTTGTATCATCTGTAAAATGGGGAAAAAAGGCTTACCACAGAGAATTCTAGTAGAGATTAAAGGAGACAATATGTATTAAGTGCCTAACATAGTGCTGGGATATAGCATATAGTCTAAGTTACCCTGAACATAATCATATTATTTGATTGCTTAGTAGGGGTAGTGAATGAGATTAGTTTCTAATACTAGGCCTCCCACCACCTGCCCTACACACACACACACACACACACACACACACACACACACACACACACACACCTTTTCCTGCTTCTCAGGTTTTCTGACCGGGGCCCTTCTTTGTCATACAGGGGTCAAGGATACTGTCTTTGCACGTTGGACTTAGTACAGTTTTAGTTAGTTTAACGCTTTGGCTATCCATGTATGTTTTTGGCTTATGTTCAGTAAACTCAATCACAGAGTTAAATGGGTTCTTTATTGGGTCTGAGTTGGAAAGCATAGATACAGAAAAACTTGGGAATACTGAAATTCAGCCAATTTCATTAGGATAGATTTATACACAAAGCTCAAGTAAAATGTCACTAAGAAATAAAAGAATAAAAGGTATTGTAACAGTTAATTCACAGCTGTACCATAATACTTTTTAAATTTCACATAAGTACAACAGTAATGTAAGTTTGACTTAAGGCACATATATGTTTTTCTTTTTGGCTACATAGGGAACAATGAAATAAAACCTCATTGACGTAATTGACCCTGATAACATCTCCTGGTTGTACTGCTGATGTTTCACTGTGGTGTTGGTGGTTTTGCAGAGCTCTGTAAAGCATGTTGGACTTACAAACATATTCAAACAGAAACTTTTATCAGGATTCAGTTTTTTAACCACAAAGTTGAATTTATATGAAGGCATAGTCTTGGGTTCCTTTTATCAAATCAACTAAAAACATTTTTTAGTAGTATACACCTCATATGTTACTTAAATGCTGTTTTTAAAATTAGTTTTGAACAGATTACTGTAGTATGTGAAAATATATAATGATTTCTGATACTATATTCGAGCTTAGAAGGAAACAGATGAATATAATATTGGAAGCTCCTAAAACAGCACTTAAAATTTCATGCTTTCATTATTAAACAATGTCTTATAGTAGAACCATATTTTGAAAACCTACCATACCCACTATAACTTCTTTTTTTACTGTGCTTCAAAATTTAGCTAATTTAAATTACTTATTTTTATATTTAAATTATTTACATGATCTACTTTGGTATTGGTACTAAAGCTTAGTGCCTAAAATTTTGCTGACTTGGGAACAACATATATACAGGACATATACTGATACACTGTTTACTTGGAAGTAAGATTTTAAAAGAGCTATATATTATTACACAGGAGGAATGAGTGTTTCTACCAATTCTTCTTAAATTTTAATATCTGTATACTATCCACTGTGTATTCATTATGCATGGTAGGGGGCGCCTGGGTGGCGCAGTCGGTTAAGCGTCCGACTTCAGCCAGGTCACGATCTCGCAGTCCGTGAGTTCGAGCCCCGCGTCAGGCTCTGGGCCGATGGCTCAGAGCCTGGAGCCTGTTTCCGATTCTGTGTCTCCCTCTCTCTCTGCCCCTCCCCCGCTCATGCTCTGTCTCTCTCTCTCTGTCCCAAAAATAAATAAACGTTGAAAAAAAAAAAAATCATTATGCATGGTAGGCACCTACTAATTTTAGATAAATGTATAAAAATGATTCATATAATTTTTAAAAACTAAAAAATTCCAGTATTTTTATATCTGTGAACATTGTTTACAGTATTGAGGGTATCTCTGTTGTAGCTCACTGATGAGTAAATAGGTTGTGTGTTGTAGATTCATCCTATCTCCAACCAAATTCTTTTCTTTTCTCTATTTCTCTTAAATTAGAAAAATCCAAGCAAACCCATAATTGGTGATGGAAGGCAGCAAGTGTTTGTGGCTGTTGGTTTTGAATATTCAATATGGACCCTGCCAATTGTGAAGAGATTTCTCACTGCAGATTATTTTCAGGGTTGTGTCAGTTGCTAAGTTAATGGGCATTATCATACTTAAAAGCTTGAGAAATAGAAGTTCTATGTGACTCATCGAGAAAAACACTTCTGTTATATTTACTATTTGTGTTTATATTTTGTTTTTTAATATTTTTATATTTGCCTCATTTTCTTTTTTTTTTTTTGCCTCATTTTCCATAGCATACTGAAAAGATGTATACTCTGTGCCCAAAAATTGAGTGCATTTACATTTATGCTATTTCTTTAACATTGAATTATGACCAGCATATGTGTTTTTTTTTTTTTTTTAATTTTTTTTTCAACATTTTTATTTATTTTTGGGACAGAGAGAGACAGAGCATGAACAGGGGAGGGGCAGAGAGAGAGGGAGACACAGAATCGGAAACAGGCTCCAGGCTCCGAGCCATCAGCCCAGAGCCTGACGCGGGGCTCGAACTCACGGACCGCGAGATCGTGACCTGGCTGAAGTCGGACGCTTAACCGACTGCGCCCCCCAGGCGCCCCCCAGCATATGTGTTTTAATCACCAGCTGTTTTCTGTGAATAAAGTAGCATATAAACTTGCAGTTAGGAGTTATTGTCATTGTTTAGCAAGACTTTTCCTTGCTGTACAGATAGCTAATTCTTTTAGAACTTATTCCAACACACATTTTTCAGTTTCTGACAGAGTTCACAAAATAATCATTACATAGGGGAAAATATCATCTTTTGTAGCATGGATTTTCAGTGATAAACACATAAAAATTTGTCTGTGACCCTTCCTCATGTGTATTGCATATACACCAAGAGCTGATTCAGACTTAGCACATGAATGCATTTATCCAGCAATAAAGTAAAATATCTACTGTATGCAAATGTGACAGTAGTTACTTTTAAAAAATTTTTTTCTTAATGTTTGTTTATTTTTGAGAGAGAGACACAGCGTGCAAGTGGAGGAGGGGCAGAGAGAAGGGGAGACAGAATCCAAAGCAGGTTCCAGGCTCTGAGCTGTCATCACAGAGCCCAATGCAGGGCTCAAACCCACGAACTGTCCATGAGATCATGATTTGAGTTGATGTTGGACACTTAACTGACTGAGCCACACAGAGCCCCAGTAGTTACTTTTTTACATTATATGCCTTTTCAATTATGTGATGTCCCAAGGTGTCATATGGCAAGTATATGTTGGAAATTAATTAATCTGTTCACTCTTCCAGCATAATGTTTATCATCTGTGTGGCTGGCTTTACAAATCTCTTGGCAATAGTTTATCTTTTTTTTAATATGCTTTTGCAGTGAGGAGCACAGAATCTGAATGGTGCCTCTATAGTTTTTGTCTCTTCTGTTTTAGGAACAAAAATCTTCAGTTTCATGTAAGAAAGCATTACGTGCTTCTTCTAGAAAAATTCTGTTGGTCTACCGAAAACATTTTTATGTTTTGTTTGTATAGGCCATGAAAGTTTCCACGGCTTCCTATCATCATTATTTGATAAAGTTTCAAAGTGAAAACCATGCAGAAGAATATAGAGTGAAAGAATTACAAGTCTAAAAAATATAAGCTTTGGGGCGCCTGGGTGGCGCAGTCGGTTGAGCGTCCGACTTCAGCCAGGTCACGATCTCGCGGTCTGTGAGTTCGAGCCCCGCGTCGGGCTCTGGGCTGATGGCTCGGAGCCTGGAGCCTGTTTCCGATTCTGTGTCTCCCTCTCTCTCTGCCCCTCCCCCGTTCATGCTCTGTCTCTCTCTGTCCCAAAAATAAATAAACGTTGAAAAAAAAAAAAATTTTAAAAAATATAAGCTTTGGGGTGCCTAGGTATCTCAGTCGGTTAAGCGTCTGACTTTGACTCAGATCATGATCTTATGGTTTGTGAGTTTGAGCCCTGCATTGGGCTCTCTGCTGTTGGTACAGAGTCTGCTTCAGATGCTGTCTCTCCTTCTCTCTCTGCCCCTCCCTTGCTTGCATGTGCTCCCTCTCCCTCCCTCTCTCTCAAAATAAATAACCATTAAAAAATAATTTAAAAAAATTAGCTTTTATTTTTTTAAAGGTTATTTATTTTGAGAGAGAGAGAGAGAGAGAGCACGTGTGCATGCACATGTGTGCTCAGGTGAGGGGGGGGGAGAGAGAGAGAGAGAGAGAGAAATTCCCCGGCAAGCTCCATGCTGTCAGCTAGGCTCGATCGCAGGAACTGTGAGATCATGACCTGAGCCGAAATCAAGGGTTAGATGCTCAACCGACTGAGCCCCCAAAATTAGCTTTTCGATACTCACTATTGTATGCCCTAGTAATATTTTTGTTTTTATGGGTTTGTGTGGTATTCTCACACCCAGAGATTTGTATTGCATTTGCATTGGAGTCTTGTTCTTGATCTAGGCTTAGCATTTATTCTGAGTTATTTATGTTTCTGTTTTTATCAACACCTTAATTAAGCTTTAGGAAACCAACTTAGAACCATTTAGTTTTTTGATTGGAGGTATAATGCAACAACAATGAAAAGAATGCAGATTTAACAGATGTAAAGAATATTTGAATGACCTAAAAATACTTTAGATAAGATGATTTGTAAAGAATAACACAGACCTAGGGCACCTGCCCAGCTTTGAAGAATATAATAGTTATTAAGATGAAAATGATGAGGGGCACCTGGGTGGTTCAGTTGGTTAAGCCTCTGACTTTGGCTCAGGTCGTGATCTCATGGCTCGTGAGTTTGAGCCTCATGTTGGGCTCTGTGCTGAGAGCACAGAGCCTGGAGCCTGCTTCTAATGCTCTGTCTTCCTCTCTCTCTGTCCCTCCCCCACTTGTGCTGTGTCTCTGTCTCTTTCTTTAAAAAATAAATAACCTTAAAAAAAGATGATATTTGTGTGGAAATCAGAATTAATCTTATATTTCACAATTCTGAAGTATTTATAAGCTAAATTGATTCCTTTTGCCCTCTAAATATTCCAGACCACTGACAAATGGCTAGTGATTCACAAATCATAATCTGATAAATAATAGTGAATACTCCATTACTATTTCCTAGTATTTCCTAAATTTTATCTAAGTCCTAATATTATAGAGACATTGAGCAATGTTTTCATTAAGGGTATTATTACTTTGAATCTGTCTCAATTTATCCTGTATTATTAGTGCTCCTACTGTCCTGGATCATTCCTGTCAAGTATAGACAAGTTCTAGAGCCTACCAGGTTAACAACAATAACAAAATATTATCCCCACATTCTTCTCCAACTGTTGTTCCATTTCATTCTCGCCATTTCCAGCGTGATTTCTCAAGAGTTTTTGCTAGTCACCGTCTTCACTTCTTTACCTATCTAAATTCTTAATTTTTTAATTGAAGCTTAACAAAAACTTGTAAAATTTGCATAAAGTATAGATGAAGAATAACAAACACCATCAATTCTCCTTTACCATTAATTTTGAACATTACCATTAAGTTTGAAGTGCCTTGTACACCACTCCCAGATTTAATTTCCTTCTCTTTTCCCTTAGATACAATCACCATACTGATTTTTTTTTTTTTAATGTTTGTCTGTTTTTGAGAGAGAGTGCAAGTGGGGAAGGAGAAGACAGAGAGGGATACAGGATCTGAAGCGGGTTCTGCGCTGACAGCAGAGGGTCTGATGCGGGGCTGGAACTCAGGAACCACGAGATCATGACCTAAGCCCAAGTCAGACATTTAACTGAGCCACCCAGGCTCCCCCATACTGCATTTCTTTATAGTTTCTCATGTATTTATATTCTTAAAAAGTGTATTTCAGTATATTTTGCATGTGTGAAATTACTACTGTATGTATCCTTCTGTGACTTGTTTTTCTCATTCAATCGTATGTTTCTGGGATTTATTTATATAGTATGGAGCTGTACTTCATTTATTGTCACCATTGTATTGCATTGTATGAATATACACAAATTTCTCCCTTTTGTTATGGACAGACATTTGGGTTGTATCTAGTTTTTTTTGCTACTCCAAACAGTGCAGCTATGTGCATTTATAATAAACCATATAGCAAAGTTCAAGCTTTGGAAAGGTTTTTCTCTGAATTTGTTGTGGATTGATGCTTTGGTAAAATACACTAAAAATGTTTTGGCAATGTTTAATTGCTATAAAAAATTATTAAACATGTATCCTAATTTCTTTATTTTACTGTGGACCACACTTGGAACAAGACTGCTCTAATATATACCTAAGGAACTTCTGGATCATACATCTACTACTCATGCAAAAATTGTTTTTTTTTTTTTCAAAATCACTAATATGCTAGTTCAAATTAAATAGAAGACTATCTACCAGAAGTTTGTGACTTTCATGTATCTGTTTTCAGTTCTTAACATGCAGGTTTTCAGACAAAAACCTACAAGAGCCGTTAGA
Organism: Lynx canadensis; assembly: GCF_007474595.2. Taxonomy (NCBI): domain Eukaryota; kingdom Metazoa; phylum Chordata; class Mammalia; order Carnivora; family Felidae; genus Lynx; species Lynx canadensis. The sequence goes on from NC_044312.2 coordinate 71,104,801, forward strand.
ATAGAGTAATGTTAGCACCGGCTTCTGAGTAGGCAGCCTGGAACGGTCTCTCAGATTGTAAGCAAGAAGCTAGACTACTTTATTTCAGTATTTCGCAACCTTATTTTCATTATCACTCCCCTAAGGAGCTGTTTTAAACACTGTTTTTCCTCCAGTCATCCCTTCCCCTCTGTGAAATTTCAGTACAGTAGATTGATGGCCTGTTTATATACTGTGGTGTTTGGAGGGCTATACGCCCATTTTATTAGTTTTAAGATGTTTTTTGTTTCCCGGGAACAAATTTTCACCAGCTTGGGAGGGACAGGACAACCAGTAAGAATGCGTGACACGAATACAAATACGGTTCTGGCATTAGAGTACAAACATTGAAAAAGATAGTATTTATTTAATTATACAGGTGAATGAAGTGAGGCGCAAGGAAGACTCACTTAAGAAGCTGTCCTCCTGCAAATGTGCTTGATTTAGCAAGAGATCAGCTTCTACCTAGACTGATGAATTGGGAATATGAGGAATTGGCATGTGGAATAGGCACTGTTGGATGGCATGCTTGTAGAAGAAATGTATAAGTATGGATTGGATGACAGTACACTTGGGCAAGTTTGTAGATTTAGAATGCAAATTAGTGAATTGATGCGTATCTCCTGGGTTATTTTGGATGACCCATCCTGTGGCTCTGGCCTCACACCTATCTATTCTGTACTTTTATTGGTGTACTTAAGAAAACATCAGATTTACAAACAATGAGCGGAATGGTGAATAGGCTAGTTGACATCCTCAATCTCAAAAGAAAACGTTGACAGGCCAAATTAAGGATGGAAGTAAAGTATTGCAGGTTTTTATTGTATAAGAATAGCATGGACAAAATGGAGCCTAGCAGTACCAAGTATAAAAGAAACTCGGGGATTTAAGTTATGCTATTCTTAATGTGAGTGTTTTAGAAAGTTATTAACATCTTAAACTGCATTAATTAAATGTCTGTAGAACCTGGAATGTATCCTGGTCAAATCACAACCTGAAATAATTATATCAGGATTACACTTAGAGCCATATAAAGTACTGCATAAATTTAGTGAACCTACTAATATTCATGATGTGTTTTGCATAGAGTTCTACAATAGCCATTTTGTGGTACTGGCCCATGAATTTTATAAGTGGTCATAGTATGTCTGCATTTTCTTTGGGAAGGAACAGGTTTCTTTTCACTGGCAAAGAGATGACCTTCTGCAAGGATGTTGACGAGGACATGGAGATAATGACAGCTGACAATGTTTTGAGTGATTAAGGAGGGGAGAATATTATATACAATAAGGTTCAGCAAGCTATAGCCCATCTATGAAATCGGACAGCCAGGGAGCCTGTTTTTGTGTGGCTCTTGAGCTAAGAATGTTTTTGCATTTTTAAAGGGTTGTAAAACAAAAAAAGATTATGTCATAGTGACCTTAGGTGGCTTGCAAAGCCTAAAATATTTACTATCTATCCCTTTACAGAAGAAAATCTGCCAACTCCTGATAAAATATTGGACCAATGATAGAGTGGATAATACTTTTAAGATCTTTTGCAACCTGGAGACAGAAGACCTAATGACAAAAAACAATACAAATAGTTCAGTATAGGGGCATCTGGCGGGCTCAGTTGGTAGAGTGTGTAACTCTTGATCTCTGGGTTGTGAGTTGGAGCCCCCCTACTGGGGGCTTGAAAAAAAACAATAGTTCAGTATATGGAAATCAGGTGATTGTATTACAAGTTAGGTTTAAATTCAAGACTAGGTTCAAAACTGTGTAGAAAATTGCAATTATAATCTATTTAGGCAAAAGGAGGAGACCTATTTGTTAACTAAATAATCTTAAAAGGAATTTAGGATTAACTATAGGTAGCAGTTATAGCTTGCTAAATGAAAGCTAATTTTTTTTCTCCTGGAGCATAGGGACTATTGGAAGGGGAAGCAGCCAGAAAAGTCTGCTGGGAATTAAAAGGACAGGAAAAGATTAGTCTGGGACTAAGAAGTTATCACTGATAGCCTTTAAAGAGACAGAAAAACCATCATAATTATCTGCATATCAAAAGGGTTGAGTGTTGCTTTTTATAATCAGCTACGATTGGTACTTAATCTAACCCCAAGGATAAGCTTTGAAAATGGATTTTGACAGGTGCCTTATTAGTAAGGAAATAGCACCACTCATTGACACTGGTTTAGGATGGTGAGTGATGATCCTTTGAAGACGGTGGGGACAGGGAGAGTTTCTGATGATTTGTCATTTTTCTTGTATTTTTTAGTAAATAGGTGTTATTTTGATTTGTATTTTCCTTTTTATGGTAATAGATATTTTGCTATTTAATATGGCTTATTATAGTGACTTTATTCTGACTATTCTTTTGATTTCTCAATCACAGAGTACATAATTTATGGAATATTCTGTCTAGAGATCATTTTTACTATTACCTTCCCAATTCCCCTCCCAAGCTGTAAGCTATTTTAGGTATCTGTAATTAAAGATGTTCCATTTTATCTTTACATATGTTTGTTTGTTGGATTCTGGTTTGTAACTAAAAATTTTTTTTTTTTCCAGATGATTCTTTGGGACTGGGACTTAAAGCAATGGTATAAACCTCATTATCAGGTAAATTTAAATAATATCACTAATAACTAATATCTGTAATGAACTTTTTTAATAATGTTTATTTATTTTTGAGAAGAGAGAGATACAGAGCATGAGCAGGGGAGGGACAGAGAGAGAGAGGGAGACACAGAATCTGAAGCAGGCTCCAGACTCTAAGCTGCCAGCACAGAGCCCGATGTGGGGCTCAAACTCAGGAACAGCGAGATCATGACCTAAGCCAAAGTCGGACTCTCAACCAACTGAGCCACCCAGGTGCCCCGGAAACTTTTTTTTAGTTGGAAGTATAGTTGACACATAATGTTAAAGTTTTAGGTGTACTTTAACGAAACTTTTTATTTTTATTTATTTTTATTTTTTCTTATTTTTGAAGGAGAGAGAGACAGAGTGTGAGCAGGGCAGGGGCAGAGAGAGAGGGAGACACAGAATCTGAAGCAGGCTCTGGGCTCTGAGCTGTCAGCATAGAGCATGACGTGGGGCTTGAACTCATGAACTGTGAAATCATGACCGGAACCGAAGTGGGAAGCTTAACTGACTGAGTCACCCAGGCACCCCTGTAATGGAACTTTTGACATTTAAAAAATTTTTTTCATAAGATTTTCTTTAACTGAACTAAAATGAATGGAACTTTCATTTAGGTATTAGTTGTTTGTTTGTTTTTTTAATACATTTTAATTGTAAGGAAGAAGAAGAAACCATACTTATATAAGTTTTTAAAATTTTTAATGTTTGTTTATTTTTGAGAGAGAGAGCATGAGCAGGGGAGGGCAGAGAGAGAAAGAGACACAGAATTCGAAGCAGACTCCAGGCTCTGAGCTGTCAGCACAGAGCCTGACGTGGGACTCAAACTTGTGAACCGTGAGATCATGACCTGAGCCAAAGTCAGACACTCCACTGACTGAGCCACCCAGGCGCCCCAAGAGTTATTTTTTTAAATGTTACTCATATAATCTGGGCTCAGAATAAACTACTAATTCCATATTAAGGATGAGCTTTTCTTTTCTTATTGTGGGCAACTGATTGACAGCAGGGAAAAAAAAAGATTTAAGGCCATATATGAGAAAAAGCAAAAACAAGTGGCATTTTGTTAGGGAAATGAAAACACTCTACTTAGAGTTTTTGATAAACTTCTAATTGAATTATACATACAGAAAAGTACACAGCCTGGGGTACCTAGGTGTCCTGGTCAGTCAAGCATCCTACTCTTCATCTTAGCTCAGGTGTTGATCTAGGGTTGTGCCGTGAGTTCAAGCCCCGAGCTGGACTCTGTGCTGGGCATGAAGTGTACTTAAAAAATATATATGTATATGTAAAAGAAAAGTGCATAGCTTGATGAAGTTTGACAAAGTAAACATCCCATGTGACTAGGACAAACATCCAGAAGTAGAACTTTACCAGCATTCCAGAAGCCTTACTTATACACCATTAGGGGTTATTTCCTGTATCCCCAAAGATAATGTCTATCTTGACTTTGAGTAGTTAGTTTTGCTTATTGATGAACTTCATATATACAAATAAAATCCTGTAATATATACTTTTTTTCTTTAAAAAAAATTTTTTTTAATGTTTATTTTTGAGAGAGAATGTGAGAGCGAGGGAGGGAGGTAGAGGATCTTAAGTAGGCTCCATGCTGACAGAGAGCCTGATGCGGGGCTCGAATTCACAAACTGTGAGATTGTGACCTGAGCTGACGTCAGACACAACTGACTGAGTCACCCAGGTGCCCCAATATGTACTTTTAAACTTTTTTGGTCACTCAAGTAATATATATTCATATCAGAATTGAAAATACAAATATAAGAGAAAGAAGAAAAACCATTTCTAAACATCAAACAATAACTATGTTAATTATGTTAACTTTTGATGTATATCTTTACAGATCTTTTCCCATTTTTCCATTGTATTAAAATCTATGTATTCTATTCTACAAAAATTATAATATTATGGTTAATGTACTGTTTTGAAACCTGATGGTTTTCATGCTAATCGATAAATATCAGTAAATATCAAATCTCTGTTCTTTGTATTTACAGAAACATTACCCATTAATTAGATTTATTTAGTTAGTTGTCTCTATACCAATTTTTAAAAAATGAATATTCCTTTGAATGTGTTTTATTTTTAAAATGTGAATGGAATATCCACAACAGCCCATAAGAATGAAATATTTTCTGGATTTTGGTGAATAAAAATGTAATTATTGCAGTCAAATGAAATCAAGAAGGCCACTTATGACCTAAAAAGGGCTGGTTCTTTGACCTACACAAGGGCTTTCTCATCAGTTATATCCACCAAGATCCTCAGTTTTCAATTAATAGAGTATTTAAATTATTAGTAAAATCTAAAGATAAATAAGCAGTCCTGGTTAAAAGCATGGGCTAATAGTCATACAGACTGGTATGTGATATCAGATACCTGTCTCCCTCTTTCCTCCCTCTCTTCCTCTTCCTCTTTCTCATCCTCTAAAAAAATTTTTAGTGTAACATTCATATATAAAAATGTGTAAGTCATAAGTGTACAACTTGATGAATTCTCTCAAAGTGATTATATACATGTGATTGTCTTTCAGATGAAGAATTCAGCTCCCCCAAAGTCCCCCCTTATGTTCCCCTCCTGGTCATCAACTTCTGCCAAGCATTATATCAATGTTGATTTTTGTCATCACAACTTAGTTTTTCTGTCTTTGAATTTTATATGAGTGGAATTAATGATATGTATTTTTTGCTTTCTTTCAAAATTATATTTAGGAGATTAATATTGCACATAGCAGTAATTCATTTTCATTCTATTTAGTAGTTCATTGAATGAATATACTCCAATTTTTTCATCCTATAGTAGATGGACTTTTTCTTTTTAATTTTCATTTTTGGCTGTCAGGAAGCAAGAATTCCTCCTCAAAGGTCCTTCTAGCTGGGCTAAGAATCAAATTGGCATAAGACAGATGAACAGGAGAAAATCAAATTTAATAGGCATCTGTATAGGGAGTCCACATAGACATGGAAATTGCAAAAATAATCAGGCAAAATAAGGTATATATGTCATTCTCAACTAAGGAGAAAGGGGGCATGGTTCTAGAACTTCAGAGGAAAGGAATATAATTCACAGGGCGGTAAGTAGAGCATATGTTTGGTAATTAGATGTTTGCCCTGCTGTACAGATGGTTCACCCAGATAAAATTGATCTCTGCTGGGGGCTTCTGGCTGGCTTAGTCAGGTAGAGCATGTAACTCTTGATCTTGGGGTATAGGTTTGAGCCCACATTGGGTGTAAAGATTACCTAAAAATAAAACCTTAAAACCTTAAAAAAGATGATCTCTGCTAATAACCCTTATTCTCGGAACCCCCCCCCCCCGCCAATATAGATTCTTCTGTTAGTTAAGGGAGGGGCAAAAGTTTCTCATGGGGCCACAGGATCTCAAGGGCCTTCAGCGTAAAAAATAATCCACATGCCAAAGTGGCACATTCTGGGAGGGCCTGTCCTGAACCCCTTCGTGGCTATTGCAAGTAATGCTGCTGGAACACTCTTGATGTCTTTTGTTGGGTATATATCTTAGAGTAGATTGGTAGCTCATCGAGTATGCATGCATATGCTGAGTTTCAGTAGATAGTACTCAGTAATTTTCCAAAGAGATTGTATCAGATTTTACCCAGCCATCAGCCTCTGATAGTTCCAGTTATTCCACATCGTTGTCAACACTTGGTAGTGTCTGTTTTAAATCATTATGGTAGCTGTGAAGCAGTATTATCATTGTGCTTTTAATAATTGCATTTCACTGATGACTCATCAGGTTGAGGATCTTATGTTAATTGGCTACCCAGATATTCTCTGGTCAGGTTTTTTCCTATTTTAATACTGATTATTTACCTTTTACTTGGTGACCAGTAGGATTTTTTGTGTATTTCAGACATGAATACATACACACACACACACACACACACACACACACACACACACACACACGTATATATTTGTGTATATATGTATATATGTGTATATACACACACATATATGTATAGGTATGTATAGTATGTATGTTAAAGTGTATGTATTTAAAAATGTCTTCTCCCAGTCTGGTTTATCGTGATGTCTTTTGATGAAAATATCACTAATGTTTTCTGTAGATGCCCTTTATCAGATTAAGGAAGTTCCATTCTAATCCTAATTTACTAAGGACATTTTTTCTGTTTTTAGTCATGAATGGGTGTAGAATTTTTATCAGATGGTTTTTCTGCATCTATTGAGATGATTCCTGGATTTTTTTCCATTTACTCTTTTAATGTGGTGAATCATATTGTTTAATTCTATGTCTGTGTTGAACCATCTCCATATTCCCAGAATAAAGCAAATTTGATAAAGATATTTAAAAAATGTATAAATGTATATAAAATGTATATATGTATCACTGGATACTATTAATATTTTGTTTTAGAATTTTGTATCCACGTTTATGAGAGAGAATTGGCCCCACAATTCTTGTTTTCCATAATGTTCTTGTCATGTTTTTGGTATAAAGGTTACAGTAGCCTTATAAAGTGGTATATTCAGTCTCTGTTATCTAGAAAAGTTTGGTAAGATTGGTATTCTTTCTTCCTTTAATGTTTAAAAGAATGTTCTGGTGAAGCCATCTCAGTTTGGAGTTTTTTTTTAATGAGCAAATTTTAAACTATGGATTCAGTTTCTTTAATAGTTTTAGGTCTATTCAGGTTTTCTATCTTTTTTTTTTTAATTTTCTTTACATTTATTTATTTTTGAGAAACAGAGTGAGACAAAATGTGAGTGGGGGAGGGGCAGAGAGAGAAGGAGACACAGAATCTGAAGCAGCCTCCAGGCTCTGAGCAAGAAGTCAGCACAGAGCCTGATGCGGGGCTCGAACCCACAAACTGTGAGATCATGACCTGAGCTGAAGTCAGATGCTCAACCGGCTGAGCCACCCAGGTGCCCCTATCTTATAACCGCTTAGTTACTGATGTGTTTTCTAGTAACTCCTTCTGTTGTTCCCTCCAGCATTGAGACTGCTGAAAGCTCTATTTTACTTTTTTTTTTTTTAATTAAAATTTTTTTAATGTTTATTTATTTTTGAGGAGGGGAAAGCAAATGTGAGTGGGAGAGGGCAAAGAGAGAGAGAGGGAGAGGGAGAGATGGAGACACAGAATCCGAAGCAGGCTCCAGGCTCCGAGCTGTCAGCACAGTGCCCAATGTGAGGCTTGAACTCAGGGACTGTGAGATCATGACCTGAGCTGAAGTCAGACGCTCAACTGACTGAGCCACCCAGGCGCCCCTCTGTTTTACTTTCAAAATAGAAATCTTTTTGAGAAATTTTGCTTGGTTTCTCCATCTCTTGGCCACTGTTTGCAAATTGGCAAATACCTTTAGGGGCAAAGCTGCTCTGAATTCAAGCTTGGTTTTGTTTCTTCTCTCAGAGTGCTTGCTTAGTCTTTAAAGCTCTGCCTGTCTTGATAACCCTGAACTCCAGTTTTGGTCTGCTAGCCTCCTGAGATGACAGAAAGCTCTACTTTATTTCCTAGCCTCTTAACTGCTCTGCTGCTTCTCCTCTCTGCACTGGCCAGTTATGAATCTGCAGCGGTTTCCTTGAGGGGAAAAAGTAGCACAGAATAGTGGGGTTCATTTTAATTTTTTAACTCTGAGGTCTTATTCTTTCAAGCCCTGGCTGTTTGGCTGTGCTCTGAGGCTTTGAAATGGACTAGTTTAGTCCATTTTCTTTTCTAGACTAGTTATTCTAGGCAGAAGAGTTGGGTTGATACAGCCTTCTTTTGAAAAATAAGGCAAGCCTCTTAAGTCACTCTGAACCTATTTTCTCATCTATAAATTGGGAATAATACCACTTCTTTCAGAGGGCTGATGATGTTGATGATGATGATGATAATAATAATAATAATAAAGTGCCTGGGAGATAGTAGCATTGAATAAAAATGTGAGCTAATCTTATATTAATTTCAATAATAATGAATACTAAGTATCTCTGAAATTATAAGACAGGACTTAGCAAAATGTTTTCTATAAAGGACCAGGGAGTAAATATTTTAGCATTTGCAGGTGAAACAAAGCCACCAAGTCTGCCTACCTCCCCCTCCTCCTCTTCAATAGCCCTTTAGAATGCATAATCTATTCTTAGCTCTCTGGGGAAAAACAAGAGTTTGCCACATATAAGCCAATGGGAAATAGGAATTTAAGTTCAGCTTTAAAAATTTGTCACTCTTGGGGTGCCTGGGTGGCTCAGTTGATTGAACGACCGACTTCAGCTCAGGTCATGATCTCACAGTTTGTGAGTTCCGAGCCCCGCGTCGGGCTCTGTGCTGACAGCTGGGAGCCTGGAGCCTGCTTCGGATTCTGTGTCTCCCTCTCCCTCTGCCCCTCCCCTGCTCATGCTCTGTCTGTCTGTCTGTCTCTCTCAATAATAAATAAATGTTAAAAAAAAATTGTCACTCTTGCTTACTATACTCTTCTTACCCAGAAAAAAGTTCAAGTCCTTGTCATGGACTTAAATGACCTTGCATAACATGATCCCTTATTTTACTCCCTTTTACTTCTCTGCCCTCATGTTGTACTAATTTCTCCTTTATTCACTCTGCACCAGTTACTCTGGCCTTCTTGTTATTCTTCAAAGAAGCTAGGCAGCCTGTGCTTTCGGGTCTTCACACTTGCTGGTCTCCTGGCCTGGGATGCTGTTTTCCCATATTTCTGTCAGTTGTTAACTGTCTTTTCATCCTCTCTAATATTCCAGGGCCCTCTGTTACTTCCTTTTCTCTTTCCCCACTTTGTTCTTCCTCTTTAACCTGCTCAAAATCCATGATTCTCTGCTGCTCAGATCTGTGAGCCTGGAATCTGGTGTTCTCAAAAATTTGGTCCCCACAGGCCTCCAACCTTATGTTCTAGTGCTCTTAAAAAAAAAAAAAAAAAATGAAACCTGTACTTAAATTTCATGTTCCTTGTACTTTGCCATTTTACCACTTTTTTACCTTTATTTGTGCTCTTTCTTGAAGAATGAACTCCCCCTAATACATTTTTAGTTTTGTTGTAAGATATTTTCCCCTAATCTTTATAAATAAAATCCTACCAAATTAACATCTCAGCTCAAATGCTACCCCTTCCATAAAGTTACTGTTAACCATTCAGATTAAAAATTTTATGTATCTTCTTTGAACTCTGATGCCACTCTATTTGTATTTTTATCTCCTCGCTTTTCCATATTAATAGTAATATTTATTGTACTTTACCTGTATGGACTGCACATCACTCTATGTGCTCTGTGTGTATCTTCAGGGTTAATTCTCCCCTCTCCTCTCCACTAAGTATAACTATAAACTCCAGAAATACATTTTTTTTTAACATATATTTATTTTTTGAGACAGAGACAGAGCATGAACAGGGGAGGAGCAGAGAGAGAGGGAGACACAGAATCTGAAGCAGGCTCCAGGCTCTGAGCTGTCAGCACAGAGCCCGACGAGGGGCTCGAACTCATGGACCGCGAGATCATGACCTGAGCCGAAGTCGGCTGCTCAACCGACTGAGCCACCCGGGCGCCCCTATAAACTCCAGAAATAACAAGGGGCAACCAAAGGAGAACTCTGAAAAATGGAAAGAGGAGGGTAGACTAGTTAGGGACCCTACTAATGGAGGAAAACAATAGTGATCGAGTTTCCTAAAACCCCTGCCTAACAGCAAAAGGTGACGCAGGTCCTGACTCCCCAGCCCAGCAACAGAATGTGATGCAGGTAGGCTCGTTCCTTCCCTAAGATTAAATGAGAGCCCTCAAACTATACCAAGTGAGTCTGGTTGCTCTAGCAAGGGAAAAGTGACCAAGAACTCCACTGACAGTAAGAGGTCCAGGGAAGTATTCTCATTCCCTACTGGGCATGAGATTCTCCTTACCCAGTGAGAGACTGAGTGGCCAGGGGGTCTGGCAAAAGGGTGGGTGGGGGCTACCGTCACAGCGTGTGCCTAGTCTGGAAAGTGCTCTTTGTTTCTGTGGCCTAGAGACTCTCCTCCCCCACCTGGAAGTACCAGGTGGCTCAATCTGAGGAAATTCCTCCTTCCCTCCTCCCATATCCTCACCAACAGAGGTACCAGCAGGGTCCCGTGGAAACCCTTGTGGCACCGGAAAAAAAGTCATGCAGTGTGAAATAGTACTATGAGTGCCCTGAAAACTAATTGTCATTAGAACCACAGCCTGAAGAAGTAGACGAGGACCTGTGTGCTTTATCGAAGCAAAGAGCCTGCCTCTTAATACAAAAGATTTAAATAGGACTCAGTCTTCTAGGATAACAGCCAAAATGTTGATGATAAAATAAAAAAATCACTTGTTACACCAAGAACCAGGAAAATCACAACTTGAGTGAGAAAAGACAATCAATCCTTCACACCAAATTGAATCAGATTTGGAATTATCTGACAAGAAATTTTAAAGCAGCCATCATACAAATGTCCTAACAAGCAATTACAAATACAAAATAGAAAATCTCAACAACAACAACAAAAGTACAGACACATCTCCTTTTATTGTGTTTTACTTTATTGCACCTTGCAGATACTGTGTTTTTTACAAACTGAAGGTTTGTAGCAACCCTGCATCGGCAAGTTTATTTTTGCCATTTTAACAACAGCATTTGTTCACTTCATGTTTTTCGAACACATTTTGGTAATTGTGAAAATATTTCAAACTTTTTCATTATTATACTTTTTATGGTAATCTGTGATCAGTGATCTTTGGTGTTACTATTGTAATTGTTCTGGGGTGCCATGAATCCTGCTCATGCAAGGTGGTGAGCTTAATTGATAAATGTGTGTGTCATGACTGCTCCACCGACTGTCCATTCCCCCATCTCTCTCCCCCTGGGCCTCCTTATTCCCTGAGATGCAACAATACTGAAATTAGGTCAGTTAATAACCGTGCAGTGCCCTCTAAGTGTTCAAGTGAAAGTGCCACACATCTCTCACTTTAAGTCAAAAGCTAGAAGTGATTAAGCTTAGCGAGGAAAGCATATCGAAAGCTGAGATGGGCCAAAAGCTAGGCCTCTTGCATCATCCATTCAAGCTGTGAATGCAAAGGAAAAGTTCTTGAAGGAAATTCAAAGTGCTACTTCAGTGAATGATAAGAAAGTGAAACAGCCTTACTTCTGTGATACAGAGGAAGTTTTCGTGGTATGGATAGAAGATCAAACCAGCCGCAATAGTCCCGTCAGCCAAAGCCTAATCCAGAGCAGGGCCCTAACTCTCCTTAATTCTGTGAAGGCTGAGAGAGGTGAGGAAGCTGTGGAAGAAAAGTCTGAAAGTAGTAGAGGTTGGTTCCTGAGGTTTAAGGAAGGAAGCCATCTCTCTAACATAAAAGTTCAAGGGAGTGCTGATGTAGAAGCTTCAGCTGGTTTTCCAGAAGATCTAGCTAAGATAATTATTGAAGGTGCTTACAGTAAACAACAGATTTTCAATGTAGGTGAAACAGTCTTCTTTTGGAAGAAGATGACACGTAGGATTTCCACAGCCAGAGAGGAGAAGTCAGTGCCTAGCTTCAAAGCTTCAAAGGACAAGTCCTTTGAAGGACTCTTTCATTGGGACTAATGCAGACGGTGACTTGATGTTGAAGCCAGTGGTCATTTACTATTCTGAAAATCTTAGGGTCCTTAGAAATTATGTTAAACCGACACTGCTGTGTAAATGGAACAGCAAAGCACATATATGTACAGCATGGTTTATCGAACATCATAAGCCCAGTTTTGAGACAGATTGCTCAGGAAAAAAAAAAAAAAAGATTCAGAGATTACTGCTCATTGACAATGCACCTGATCACCCAAGAGCTCTGATGGAGATGTGCGACAAGATTGATGTTTTCTTGTCTGCTAACACAACATCCATTCTGTAGCCCATGGAGCAAGGAGTACTTTTGACTTTTCAAGTCTCATTATTTAAGAACTACATTTTGTAAGGCTACAGCTGCCATAGATAGTGATTTTTCTGTTGGACTTGGGCAAAGAAAATTGAAAACCTTCTGGAAAGGATTCACCATTCTCGATGCCCTTAAGAGCATTTATGACTCATAGGAAGAGGTCAAAATACCAACATTAACCAGAATTTGGAAGAGGTTGATTCCGACCCACATAGATGACTCTGAGGGATTCAAGATTTCAGTGGAGGGAGCCTGGGTGGCTCAGTCTGTTAAGCGTCCAACTTCGGCTCAGGTCATGATCTCCTGGTTCATGAGTTTGAGTTCTGCATCAGGCTGTCTGCTGATGGCTCAAAGCCTGGGGCCTGCTTCAGATTCTGCGTCTCCCTCTCTCTCTGCCCCTACCCTGCTTGTGCTCTGTCTCTCTCTCAAAAATAAATATTTTTTAAAAATTAAAAAAAGGCTTCAGTGGAGAAAGTAACTACACGTGGTAGAAATAGCAAGAGAAATAAAATTAGAAGTGGAGCCTGAAGATTTGACTCAATTGCTGTGATCTCAGGATAAAACTTCAACAGATGAGGAGTTGCTTCCTAGGACTGAGCAAAGGAAGTGGTTCCTTGAGGTGGAATCTACTCCTGGTGAGGATATTGTGAAGACTGTTGAAATGACAGTAAAGGATTTGGAACATTACATAAACTTGATAAAGCAGCAGTAGGTTTTGAGAGGGTTGACTCCAAGTTTGAAAGGAGTTCTGTGGGTAAAATGCTATCACACAGGGGTGCCTGGGTGGCTCAATTGGTTAAGTGTCCAATTCTTGATTTCTGCTCAGGTCATGATTTCACGGTTTGTGAGTCTGAGCCCCACATCAGGCTCTGTGCTGAAAGCATGGAGCCTGCTTATTTCTCTCTCTCTCTCTCTCTCTCTCTCTCTCTCCCCCAAAATAAATAAACATTAAAAATTTTTTAAAATGCTGTCACACAGCATCACATGCTACAGAGAAATCATTTGTGAAAAGAAGAGTCAGTTGAATGCAGCAAACTTCATTTATTTTAAGAAATTGCCACAACCACCCCACCTTTAGCAGCTACCACCCTGATCAATCTGCAGCCATCAATATCAAAGCCAAGACCCTCCACCAGCAAAAAGATTGTCTTGATGAAAACTCAGATAATGGTTAGCATTTTTTAGCAATAAAGTATTTTTAAGTATTTTTAAAGTTTATTTATTTAGAGAAAGAGCACGAGTGGGGAATGGACAGAGAGAGAGAGAGGGAGAGAGACAATCTCAAGCAGGCTCTGTCCTGTCATCACAGAGCCCAGTGTGGGGCTCGAACTCATGACTTGTGAAATCATGACCTGAGCTGAAATCAAGAGTCAGACGCTTAACCAGCTGGGCCACCCAAGTGCTTCTAGCAATAAAGTTTTTTAAGGTATGTACATTTTCTTAGACATAATACCTTTGCACACACAATAGACTACAGTACATTGTAAACATTTATATGCACTAGGAAACTGGAAAATTCATTTGACTCACTTTATTGTGATATTAGCTCTGTTGCAGTCTGGAGCCAAACCTGCAGCATGTCCAAGGTTGGCCTGTAGAAGTTATAAAAAAGAGAGAAATGGAAATTATGGAACTGAAAAAACTGTTAATGGAAATTCAAAACTTGCTGAATGGGCTCAGTAACAGAGTGGAGATGGCGGAGGAGAGAATCTGTGAACTGGAGGATAGAACAATAGAATTTATCCAGTTTGAACAACATAGAAAAAATAGATGGAAACAAAATGAATAGAGCCTTCGTGACCTAAGGGATAATAAAAGATCCGAAATCCATCCCTGAGGAGGGAGGGAGGAAGAAGGGGAGAGAGGGAGAGAGAAAGAGAGAAAGAGAAGGGAGGGAGGGAGAGAATTTAAAAGATTATTTGAAAAAAATAATGGCTGAAAACTTCCCCAAATTTTGCAGAAAACGTAATCCTACAAGTTGGAGGAGCTGAGTGACTCCCAAATGTGACCCCCCCCCCCCCCCCGTAATTTTATTGCAAGCCGTGTCATAATGAAATGTTTGAAAACTAAAGACAAAGGAACTTGAAAGCAACTGGAGAGAAATGACACATGATCTGTACCAGGAACATCCAACTCCGATATCATCAGATTTCTCATTTGGGTGTGGGAAAATAGATGTGGTTATATACAATTTATGGAAGTATAGATTTAACCAACATATGTGAGGGCAGTTTTATGGTAATGACCAAATTTTAACATGTTCATTTACTTTGGTTCAGCAATTCAAATTTATGGGAAGCTATTTGTCAAAAGTATGTTTAATTATCTGTTTTGACATGTATAGGGAAATATTTATTTATAAATACTAGAAATAGCTGGACTGTACCCTAATAATAGAAATGTTTTCAAATAAAAACGAAGACAAAATATACTTCACAAGGAAAAAAAATTCCACAAAGAGCAAAGATCTTACTTAATTATTGTTCTAACTTTCATAACATTTCTTAGTTCCAAAATGTAGTGAGGATGCCTAATAAACCATTTCTTGGTGAACTCATTAAATGCATTCAATAATTATGAATTGCAGACACACTCAAATGTAAGTTCAAGATATAACAAGAACACCAAAAGTAACATTAATTCACTGTTCTATCAGTGCACTCATTTCTATGGGTAATTGAGTTGAACACCATATATATGTATTTTCAAAAAGTAAAAATCATACCATATGTATACATCAATGAAATATTTATTCTAAATTTTAAAAATATCATCCCTATTTTTTTTTAATATTTATTTATTTTTGAGACAGAGAGAGAGAGAGAGAGAGCGAGCATGAACAGGGGAAGGTCAGAGGAAGAGGGAGACAGAGAATCAGAAACAGGCTCCAGGCTCTGAGCTGTCAGCACAGAGCCTGACACGGGGCTCGAACCCACAGACTGCGAGATCATGACCTGAGCCGAAGCCGGACGCTTAACCGACTGAGCCACCCAGGCGCCCCCATCCCTATCTATTTTTTAAGGCCAAGTCTGATGTTACCTCCTCCATGAAGTTTTTGATAACCGTTTAGTTCAAAATCATCACTATCTTCTTTGAACCCTGACACTGTTTTTCCTGTATTTTTGTCTTCTTATTTTCTGTAACATTAGTGGTTATACTGTTACTTATTGCACTTTATTTATTTATTCTTTAGGGGGAGAATAAGAAAAGTCTAATATTTATTGGGAGACCAGCACTTACTGAATAGCTTACATGTAACAGTTACATTACAAATTAGTTCTTAATTCATAATGTCACCCAATAAAGAATAAGATAATCTTAAAATAAAAAATCCAAAAATGAAAAACCTATCAACTTGCCTCAAGGATAAGAGTCTAACTGTATACAGTACAAAGCCCTTGCTCCATTATTTATACTGTGGTTTTTTGTTGTTGTTTTTAATTTTATTTTTTATTTTTTAAAGTTTACATCCAAATTAGTTAGCATATAGTGCAACAATGATTTCAGGAGTAGATTCCTTAGTGCCCCTTCCCATTAGCCTATCCCCTCTCTCACAACTCCTCCAGTAACCCTCAGTTTGTTCTCCATATTTATGAGTCTCTTCTGTTTTGTCCCCCTCTCTGTTTTTATATTATTTTTGTTTCCCTTCCCTGATGTTCACCTGTTTTGTCTCTTAAAGTCCTCATATGAGTGAAGTCATATGATTTTTGTCTTTCTCTAATTTCACTTAGCATAATACCCTCCAGTTCCATCCATGTAGTTGCATATGGAAAGATTTCATTCTTTTTGATTGCCAAGTAATACTTCATTGTATATCTATACCACATCTTCTTTATCCATTCATCCATCGATGGACATCTGGGCTCTTTCCATACTTTGGCTATTGTTGATAGTGCTGCTATAAATATGGGGGTGCATGGGTCCCTTTGAAACAGCACACCTGTATCCCTTGGATAAATGCCTAGTAGTGCAATTGCTGGGTCATAGGGCAGTTCTATTTTTAATTTTTTGAGGAACCTCCATACTGTTTTCCAGAGTGGCTGCACCAGCTTGCATTCCCATATTGTACTTTAAATATATGCCCTGTACTCTGCCTTACGTGCTTTGCATGTATTATCAGTCTTAATTCTCACGTTCACCTTAGGTAGACGTTACTATCTCCATTTTATGGTAAAGAAACTAAAAAATTCAGATGTTGAATAACTTGCCTAAAATCATACAAGTAGGATTAAAATGTAGATTTCAAACTCCAGTGTCTTTGCAACAAGGCCTAGTCACTATGCTGGCTGGACTGTCTCCTGAGGGAGTAAGGTAAGCGGAAGAACTGCTGTATATCGTATGTGTATATTGACTTAAAACAGAGTTTTTCTTAAACGTTAAGGTTTTTCTGTAACAAATATATAATTTTCCCTTTTTTTTTCTTTTCTAGAATTCTGGAGGTGGAAGTGGAGTTGATCTTTCAGTGCTAAATGAGGCTCGCAATATGGTGTCAGACCTTCTGATTGATCCAACCCTTCCCCCACAAGTCATTTCTTCCCTGCGGAGTATCAGTTCCTTGATGGGTGCTTTCTCAGGTTCCTGTAGGCCAAGGATTAATCCCCTCACACCATTTCCTGGATTTTACCCCTGCTCGGAAGTAGAGGACCCAGCTGAGAAAGGAGATCGAAAACTTCACAAGGTCAAGATACAGTAATCAGCCAGCCCTATACTTACCACATTTAATGATGTTTTCAAATTAAAACTGCTCCTTTGTAGCATAGATAAAACACAATTTCTTTTTCAAGGATCAGCTTTTTTGTACAGTATATTGAGCTGTTTGGGACTTTAGAGGTAGTTATAAATCTCAAATATTTCTAAATGAATATTCAGCTTTTATTCTAAATTATTCTAATCAGCAGTTATGACTTTTTTGGTTACAACTATTTATCATTGTCATTATTGTTTCTTAAAAAGCAGAAAAAAAAACCCACACAAATTTAATTCCAGGCTTATATAACAAACTAGTAGTCAAATCATGTCATTAATTTATTGTATTATTTAGGATCCCGAAATTGTTCTTGTTGAACCCCAAAGAATTGATCATTATAATATTCATTTCTATGAATTACATAACATTATTTTAAATTGACTTTCACATTTTTGGGGGTCTGTTTTCCCCCCCTTTACCCACTAGAGATTGCTATAACCCAACAGACGTTGATTTTTCCATCATTAGCTATTGGATGAATTTTTCTTTAAATATCAATGCTTCAAAATACGATTTTCTTTAGGAAATAATAAGTACTATTCTAAGGTATACGTTATGATTGTTTAGAATGCTTTCAATGTCTTTGTTGATAGCTAACATCATAAACTTTAGAAATAAAAACATTTTAGAGATTGTTCTAGATTAACTACTTTATTCTACAGGTAAACTAATGAAGAGAAGATAAAATTCAAAGCAGTTAAATTTTCATTGTAATAGTGTATATGGAGCTTAGAAAAAGTTAAATATGGATTTGGAAGGATTTTGATAATTAATTTCACTGTGTTCCCAGCATTAGGGTGTAGAAGTGTTGAAAAATTAAGCAAGCCCAATTAGGGCAAAAGTTTGATAATTACTGATTGCAAATCCAGATCACAGGTGGCTATGTGATGCTTTTATTTTGTTTTGCTTATATGATGCTTTTATTTTTAAAAAATACCTGCCTTCGTCAGAATCCAATTAACAATGGTACATAGTTACATGACATTCTTTTTAGCACTCTACTTATGAGGAACAGGTTAATGACAAGCATCAAAAAGTGATAATAATAAATTCAATAAAATAACTCTATGTATTCTTGAGTTAGTCTTCACTTGATATGTTGCTATTCCTTTATATTTTCCATTGACATTTGATGTTTAGAATAGTAACTTTTTTCTTTTTTTATTGAAGTATAGTTAACAGAGAGCAATTTTTAAAAATAGTGATTCTTAAAAATCTTAATCAGAAAAATCTTATTGATACCAATATTATGTTTGTTACTGTGCTTACTGTGTGAAAAAAAAAGTGTACTAGTACATTTTAGAAACATTTGAAACAATAATAGTAATTAAACAGGATGCCTAAATGCCTCATTTCCTGAACATTTTAGTTAATCAGGCTTATTTTTGGTACTGGAATCTACTGATAGGAGTAAGTCCTGTAAGAACCAGGAAGTAAACCATATTTCTTTGTGTTCTTTAAACTTCTTACTTGAATTTCATATCTAATTGGTCTCTGTTTTTGAAAAAGAATAGAAAAACCTGATACTCCAGAAAAGAACAACAGCATTTATTTATTTATTTTTTTTAATTTTTTTTTTTCAACGTTTATTTATTTTTGGGACAGAGAGAGACAGAGCATGAACGGGGGAGGGGCAGAGAGAGAGGGAGACACAGAATCGGAAACAGGCTCCAGGCTCTGAGCCATCAGCCCAGAGCCCGACGCGGGGCTCGAACTCACGGACCGCGAGATCGTGACCTGGCTGAAGTCGGACGCTTAACCGACTGCGCCACCCAGGCGCCCCAGAACAACAGCATTTATAAAAAAAAATAATTAGTAAGGAAAAAGGAATTATAAAAGATAATTTAATATAAATGTCTTATATATGTGTGTTAAGAACTAAGAAAGACTATATGGACCTAAGTTATAGCCAGAAAGGATTGTAACACAAAGAACTTTTTCACTATGAGTCTAAGTAACTATGAACCTTTACAAAATCAACATCCTTGGGAAAACTTAAATATAAGAGATATTTAGCTCTCTGAGATGGTTTCAGTATCTGCTGATGGGGGAAATTCAGAAGAAGCAAAACCTGTTTTATGTAAATCCCAATAAAACACCTATTTACAGTGGTAAAAAATAGAATACTTTGGCTAATTGAACATTTAGATCAATTTAGAATATTTTCAAAAACTAAGGTAAACTATTAATGCTAATGGTGTTCTGAATTTAATTGCTAATTGAAAAGGTAGTTCTGAATCTTTCAGTTTCTCCAGGTTAACCCTATATACTTCAGCATTGTATTGAAAATACAAAGGGTTTAGGATCTAGGGCTTATGGTGCCTGATCCTAAGCTTGTCCTCTGAAATTGTTTTTCAGGGCAAATCTTTCATACCTCCTTTTTAAATTGTCAAGTATTTATTTCTCATGAAACTAGGAGTAAAATGTACAAAAGAATAAAGATCTAGTAAAATTGTAGGGAGTTCAGAAACCATTGTTTAATGGGAGGAACACTAAATAGAACAATAATATCGAATGTAAAATTTGGAGTAAATCTGACATATCTTCAAGATAAAATGTCCTGTGTCTCCTGTACATACTAAAAATCTACTGTGTATTGGTATTTTTACATGTCATCTTTAAAAATACATACACAGCATATCTAAGGGTGACAGTTTTAATCATCGTTAAATTATTCCACAGGGACTACACAGTAGGAATAGCTTACCAACTCCCCAGCTGAGGAGGAGCCCTGGAACTTCCGGTCTGCCACCTATTGAACAGTCGTCGTCCCGATGGGAACGCAGTAATGGCAAAAGGCCACACCAAGAGTTTGGCATTTCAAGGTACAATCCCCAGTCTTTTAAAGAAATTTGAGTCAAATACATCCACTTTGTTTCTGTTGAATGAAGTTTGAAATAACTAAAGCAGAAAGGAACAGTTGAAGTATTTTAGATGTAGGACAGCATGGGTAGTAATAAGGCATAATAGCAAAACTGATTCTTAAAAAGCAGCTAATGTGTCTTCTCTGAAAAGTTAAGTACATTGGGTACAAGGCATGCTGGGGCCTTAAGAACATGAATCAGGGAGGCAGTTTAAGGAAACTAGGGTCAGTTTAGGATGGGAAGCGGGAAAGGTTTTAAATCGGTATCTGTGACCGTTGTAGGGGCAATCACACAGGTCCAGTGCATGGTATCCAAAGGAAGGTCAACAGAGCTACTGACTTGTTAAAGGAAGAGCACATTTCCAGGGCTCATCTCTGATGTTAGATACAAGGTAGCAAAACTCTTGTTCCTGCTGGAGGACTAAGACTACTAATATATTCTGTACTCACTTGAGGATTTACTTGGAACTAAACGGTGCTAATCCTACACATGAAGGGCATCAGTAACCGTAGCTCAAGGAAGGTGGGAAAACGCAGGAGCTGAAATTTTCTGAATGTAAACATACCCATCTACCCTCATAACAAAGGAGTCAATGCTTTGTCTTTTAAAAGCCAGGAGACATAGTGATCTCATGTGTGAGTTATGAAGTTCTATGTAGTCAGTGATCTCACTGTGTTAACAAAATTGGAATTAGGGGCGCCTGGGTGGCTGTCAGTTACGCAGCCGACTTCAGCTCAGGTCATGATCTCACGGTTCGTGAGTTCAAGCCCCGCATCAGGCTCTGTGCTGACAGCTCAGAACCTGGAGCTGTTTTGATTCTGTGTCTCCTTCTCTCTCTGCCGCTCTGTCTCTGTCTCTGTCTCTCTCTCTCTCTCAAAAATAAATGAACATTAAAAAAAAATAAAAAACAAAATTGGAATTAGTGTAAAGTTTCTGCTAAACCACTGTTAGTATTGAGCACTTTGTTTATCTTGAGCTGTAGAGTTACACATTTGAAACAGTAGATGGCAGGATTGGATCATACCGATTTATCAGTTAAAAGTGGTGTTAACGTTTATATAGGAAATGGGATCAGATAATTGTAATTTTCCAGATTCTTGCAGGATTTATTAATTTGAATTTTCTATAATGTATTCAAGTAAATGAGCTCCTTTTTTTATAAAGGAAAAATTGAATGAAATGATACATGAAACAGGAATGGGTTGAATTACAGAGTATGGTAAAGGAAAATGAGCTTTGGTTCAACACTTGCCCAGAACCTAAACATAATGGTCTTATTTTTGTTGTTGTTGTTGTTTTTTAATGGAAGCAGGATATGGGGAAGTCAGTGATATTGGGAACTGAAAATACAACATATTTCTTAACCACAGGGAACATCATCTTGAGAATATTGTTTGGCTTGAAACAGAATGATGAAAATGATTGCTTTTGAATCCTTCAAAATCACACTGATGTAATAGCAGTACATTTGCAATTAAATGTGATACAGTGAGTTAAGGTCACTTTTATCCTGCTGACTTAAGATGATTGATATTAAAATAGAAACATGGTCCAAAGAAAATTAACTCTGAGAAATGTTCATAAAAGAGGTAAATGTACGCAGATTCAATGTAATTACTTAACTCATTAAAACAAAGCCATGTGCCTCATGAAAGATTTAGAAACTTGGAGAATAAAGTAATTGGTGGTAATATGTATGGCAATCATATTAGAGAGCATAGCTATCAATCTTTCATGTATGGTAATTTTTTGTTCAGGAACCTTTAGGCTTTAGTAGCTCAAACCGAATAGACATGTGAATCCGGAATCACCAGGCATTCATTTTGACTTTGTTGGAATACTCTAGAACTGAGGTCACATATCCTACATTTTTTTTCTAAATTTAAAGATTTTTTTTAAAGTTTATTTATTTATTTTGAGAGAGAGAGAGAGCAAGTCGGGAAGGTGCAGAGAGGGAGGGAGAGAATCTTAAGCAGGCTCTGTGCTGTCAGCACAGAGCCCAGTGCAGGGCCCCATCTCACAAACTGTGAGATCATGACTTGAACCGAAATCAAGAGTCAGACGCTTAACCTACTGAGCCACCCAGGTGCACCCCACATGTCCTACATTTTTGAATCTTGATTTGAACACAGCTTTGGATTTTGATGCTAGCTTCTCTGACTGTGATTTTAAATGACTCTGACTATGCTTTCAACATGATTCCAGTATTGAACCTCTCATTCCCTAAAGCTGTGACCAAAACCAAATGTCTCATCTCTCCGGTAACGTTTTCATGTTACTGTTTTTCTGCCCTCATTTCCTGACACAATACTGCTACCCTCTCACTTAGTGGTTGCTTTAGAAAATGGGTTTAGCTAGAAAACTTGGTGTTTGCATCCTCTTACCTTGTGCTGTAGATACCTGTTGTCAGGTCTGTCTCTGCGTCTCTTTTCCTTTCTGTTCCCTCTTCTCCTTTATCACTTTATACTGTTTCATGCTTTATATCTCCTTACATGGGCTATTGAATTATCCTCTCTTGTTTTGTAAACATTTATTTATCATTGAGAGACAGACACAGTGTGAGCAGGGGAGGGGTAGAGAGGGAGACACAGAATCCGAAGCAGGCTCCAGGCTCTGAGCTGTCAGCACAGAGCCCGACGCGGGGCTCGAACTCACAAACTGCAGGATCATGACCTGAGCTGAAGTCGGTGGCTTAACCAACTGAGCCCTCCAGGCGCTCCTGAATTTTCCTCTTAATTGACCTTTCCATTTCTAATATCCTTCACCGCCTGTTCCATCTCCTACCCTTCCACGACAATTCTTCCTTAAATGAAACCTTGATTATACAGTTTTTCTGATCATTAAGTTTTTTGACCCTTAACCGATGCCTGTAGAATAGTGCCCAACTTCCTAGCCTGGGATCTGAAACCCTGTTATTCCCTCATGACAAAGCTGCACCCTTACTTGCAAAAATGAAACAATGTGAAAGATAGGAGCAGTCTTGTAAAAAACGTGACCAGACGAGTGACTTGGAAAGCTCTCTAGGTGAAAACAACAGGCATGTGACTCCTGTTAGACTCTTCCTTGAACTTTCCTGATAATTTCGTTTTTTGTCTAACACATTTGAAAATTGAGTTGAATTACAGTTTGCAGCCCCACCTTGTTTGAGTGCAGAGTAATATAGGATTTAATTTTGCTTTTCTTCATGCTTTGTCTGGAGAAAAAAGTGAAGTGTTATAAACTGTACAGTAGCTGTGATAAACAGAATCCAAGGGAAGAAAACCACCAGGAAGAAGGGCTAGTCATGTTTGAGCAGCCACTGCATTACCTGCCCTCAAGACTTCACCTCTTAAAGTTCACCTGTTAAAGGACTTCAGATTTTAATTAAGAGGGCCATTGTTTTACAAAACCAAAATATGTCTGTCTTTCTCTATCTGAAATTCCAGTCAAGCTTAACTATTCGCTATTCTCTCTGTTCCTCCGCTTCTATGCTCCCCCCCCGCCCACCTCACTCCTACAGTTGTTCTCTCTACCTTGAACAGGTCTTCTCGGCCTCATGCTTCTACAGCGTTCAAGATTGGGCTCAGATGTGACCTCTTAAGAATAACACCCTGATACCCTCCTCTCTCAGTTTCCAAGGAGAAGCAATCTGTTTCACCTCTGAATCTCCTTAACACCTTTTCTTTGCCTTTCATGGCACTTTCACTTTCAACCATGTGTTAGTCATTACTGCTCTTCTGAGGCCTGCTTGATTACTGTGATGAGTTTGGGATTGCAGTAAAATGGATCTTGAAGATAAACAGCTGCCTAACAAGCATCTTGCAGGAGTAAGGTGTTCGTATTATATTGTGATGGTTGATGGTGACTTCTGCTTAAGTTTCAGACCTAGGATGAAGGTTCGCTGGTCAGGAAGTTCCAGGAAATGTGGGTTAGCTGACAATTGGATTATGCATCTCTGAGTTCCAGTATTAGTAGCTATGGTTAAAAAATGGCTAAACTTGTATCTTTGGACTGACTGCTAGGACCCAGCCCTCCCTGTGGACAAACAGAACACATATTCAGACCTCACAGCTCCCTTCCTTTTTTAAAAAAAAAAATTTAAGTTTATTTCTATTTGAGCACGTATGAACAGAGGAGGGGCAGACAGAGAGGGGAGAGAGAAGACCCCAAGCAGGCTCCACACTGTCAACGCAGAGCCCAACGTGGGACTCGATCTCACAAACTGTGAGATCATGACCTGAGCCAAAATCAAGAGTCAAACGCTTAACAGACTGAGCCACCCAGGTGCCCCACAGCTCACTTTCTTTCAACAGACTTTCCCTGGGGAAAAATAGGCAAGTCATGTCCCAAAACTGCATGGACTATCAACTATAGTTACTCTACACTAAAGAGATTTGCCTTTAACCTAGTCCCCTATTCATCATTTGTCTCCATAACTTCTCTGTAATTAAATCTAATAACTTGTTAGGAACTATATTTCCTAAATAATGTACTAGGGAACCAGCTTCTCAATTCTGTGTCTCATAATTTATTAGAGATTTATACCAGTGCCTGGACCCTATTTGAACTACAGAGATTCAAGAGGGCTAATGGTCTCCCCTCACTCAGTTTCTTAAGAGAATAGCTCCAAATATAGACATCATACAGCCAACAAGTTTATATAGTTGCTGCTTCTCTCTCTCTCTCTCTCTCTCTCTCTCTCTCTCTCTCACACACACACACACACACACACTGATATAAATCTTACCAAGGTAATTGGCATGGGTTATCTAAAAATCAATTCTTAACATATCACTTAACTCTGTGACCATAACTTTTGGCATTCTTTTGTAATGATTCCTAAGTCTGACTTTAATCATCCTCCTACCAACTATTGATAATCTTTGGGACTCCTATCCTTCTTGTCCCCTGTTTTCTTCAGGATTGTTTTATGTAATCTCATTGGAGTGTATATTTATCTGGTTTGAGGCTAGGAATTAATGAGACAATTCTGGAAGTAGGTGAAAACCTGTAATTTGACCTGTACCTCTCAATTCTGAACAGCTAACTGAACGTATGGTATACTTCAATTATTAGAAGGCCCTGGATCAAGGTAGAAAACTATGGAACAGTGCAGTGGGTCTGTTTTTAAAAGGAAAAAGTCCTATCTTTGTTTTGAATATTTTTTTTTATTTTTTTAAATTTTTTTTTTTCAATGTTTATTTATTTTTTTGGGGACAGAGAGAGACAGAGCATGAACGGGGGAGGGGCAGAGAGAGAGGGAGACACAGAATCGGAAACAGGCTCCAGGCTCTGAGCCATCAGCCCAGAGCCTGACGCGGGGCTCGAACTCACAGACCGCGAGATCGTGACCTGGCTGAAGTCGGACGCTTAACCGACTGCGCCACCCAGGCGCCCCATCTTTGTTTTGAATATTAACCGGAATGTAAATTTCAGTAGAGCACACAAATTTTTGGTTGAATATTGCCCTGAACGGTACTGTTATTGCCCTTTCTCAATCTCCTCAACTCCACGCATAAGCAAAGAGTACTCAAATACAAAGAATGATTGAGCATTAGCAGGGACATGAGTTTATTGGGTGGTATTATTTGAATATTGTTTCTTTTTGTGACATCATCAACAAATCATCATTACTACTGGCTTGAGAATAAAATATGATAGACTCCAACAGCTGGATGTTAATTTAAAACTCCTTCTTTTTTTTTTTTTTTTTAAAATTTTTTTTTTCAACATTTATTTATTTTTTTGGGACAGAGAGAGACGGAGCATGAACAGGGGAAGGGCAGAGAGAGAGGGAGACACAGAATCGGAAACAGGCTCCAGGCTCTGAGCCATCAGCCCAGAGCCTGACGCGGGGCTCGAACTCGCGGACCGCGAGATCGTGACCTGGCTGAAGTCGGACGCTTAACCGACTGCGCCACCCAGGCGCCCCTAAAACTCCTTACTTCTAAAACTCTAATTTTACAGATGGAGAAACACACCAAGATAGAATGAGAATTATTTTGTGGAAGGTGTGGGAAGACCTTTTAATTAAAAAAAATTTTTTTTAACATATATTTATTTTTGAGAGACAGAGCATGAGCGGGGGAGGGGCAGAGAGAGAGAAGGACACACAGAATCCGAAGCAGGCTCCAGGCTCTGAGCTGTCAGCACAGAACCCAATGCAGGGCTCAAACTCATGAACCATGAGATCATGACCTGAGCCGAAGTCGGATGCTCAACCGACTGAGCCACCCAGGCACCCCTGGGAAGACCTTTTAAAAATACAGGTAGAGGGGCACCTGATGGCTCAGTCAGTTGAGTGTCAGACTCTTGGTTCCAGGTCTGGTCATGATCTCATGGTTCGTGAGTTCAAGCCCCATGCTGGGCTCTGCACTAAGGACATGGAGCCTTCTTCAGATTCTTTGTCTCCCTCTCTCTCTGCCTCTCCCTGGCTCGCACGTGTGCTCTCTCTTTTTCTCTCAAACGTTTTTTAAAAATAGGTAGAGAGTAAATGCTTTCTCCATTTAGAGTCAAAGAAATTGGAGATTGAATTTTAGTTCTGGCACTGTGAATTTTAGCTGTATGAATTGGGGGACATTACTTAGCCTCTTCAAGCCTCAGTTTCCTTGTCTGTCATATAGGAGACTAGAAAAGATAAAGTATGTAAACAACATAAAACAATGAATGGTACATAATAAATACTCAAAATAGTGCTTTTGTTATAATTTTTGTTAATGTCAACAAGGAAGTTTTAGTGAAATGGTTTTAACTGATTTTACATGCCTTCTGTTTCTATAGTACAGAATTTTGTTTCTCCCTTGGGGATATAGAAGAAACTAGATTTTAGAAAAAGGTCCAAGGAGAGGCTCAAGGCAGGAGTTGGTAAAAGAAAAAGAGTCCATCCACTCAGAGTTGGGGAGCAAAAGTGACCTGTTCTCTAAAAAATTGAGACTAGGAACCTAAAGAAAAGAGCATTCACTTATTCCACAAATAACTGTTGAACACGTTTATCAGGCACTGTGCTATCTCCACTGTCAATGCAGAGATATGTCTTTATAGCCCCTAAAAAGAATCACAAATTAATGAGGGAAAAGAATCTGTAAGCAGTGAAATTATAATACATTGTGGATGAATTTGTAATGGAGACATGAACCAAAACCTTTAAGTCACAGAAGAAATAGGCCTTCCTGCAGTAATGGGTAGGGAGGTGCAGGAAAGATGAAGCAGTTGGGGAAGAGCTTATTGAGAACTTGGGCTGTACTAAAAAGTACCGAGTGAGAGGGAGAGAATCTAGATCTGCCCTGGAGCCTGTGTCCACGTGCCCTCATCAGGAGTTTACTGACAAAAGAAAATGGTGAATATTGAAGAAAAAGAAGGTAAAATTTATGGTGTCCTTGCTACACGCTTGGCACTGGGAAGCTTTCAAATATATTTTATTTTAAGTTGCATTTTATACATCGCATGGCTGTACTGTGTGATTGCCAACCTACATTTAATTTCTTTATGAGAGCCCTAAAACCTATAGTAAATATTTCAGTTATAGGAAATGACTGAGTTAGGGGGTAATCGATACCTGTGAAGAGAGGGAACAGAAGAGAGTGAAAACTGTATATGTTAGCCAGTGATTCTCAGTGAGGTCCCTGGACCCAGCAATGTCAGCATCATCTGTGAACTTATTAGAAATGCAGATTACTGGCCCTACGCCAGACCTACTGAATCAGAAACCCTGGAGGTAGAACTAGCAGTCTGTGTTCTAAGAAGTCCTCCAGATGATATTGATAACCTGCTTTATACCAGGGTTCAGGAAACTACAGCCTGTGGACCTAATGTGGTCCATAGCTGTTTTTGCAAATTAAATTATATTGAAACACAGTTGTATTTATTATTATCTGTGGCTGCTTTTATGCTACAATGGCAGAGTTAAGTAGTTGCAGTGGAGACCTTGTGGCCTGCGAAGCGAAAAGTATTTATTTACTACTTGGTCCTTTATAGAAAACATTTGCTGGCTCCTGCTTTAGGCCTTTAAGCAACTAGATAGATGTCTAAATTCTGTATAAGCAGGTATTTCCTAGTTGAACTGAAGACCATGAATAAAAAAAAGAGGAAATTTCCCATGGCTTTAACATTGTTAATTTGTTATCTTTCCCTTTTAGTCAAGGATCCTATCTAAATGGACCTTTAAGTTCAAATCTACTGACAATGCCGAAGCAAAGGTCATCTTCCGTATCCCTAACTCACCATATAGGTCTAAGAAGAGCTGGTAAGAAATCATTCTTTATGATTTAAATGTGGGAGGTCTCAAAGTATATGGTACTACAGAATTTTCTCATTATACATTTAGAGCTGGTTTTGAATGCCATTTATATGTTGTAAATTAACATGACTAAGCAATTTGGATTGACCATTAATTGACTGTTTGCTCATTCATTCATAAACACTTTTTAAATTTTTTTTTCAACGTTTATTTATTTTTGGGACAGAGAGAGGCAGAGCATGAACGGGGGAGGGGCAGAGAGAGAGGGAGACACAGAATCGGAAACAGGCTCCAGGCTCTGAGCCATCAGCCCAGAGCCCGACGCGGGGCTCGAACTCACGGACCGCGAGATCGTGACCTGGCTGAAGTCGGATGCTTAACCGACTGCGCCACCCAGGCGCCCCCATAAACACTTTTTAAACAGCCACTATATACCAGGTACTTTGTTAGGCACTAGGAATTCAGGGACAAAATATAGAACTACCTAAACTAACCTGAATAGTTGCAGATCCAGATTCACACTGAAAGACTGAGACCTGATCACAGGACTATAGAACACTTCTCCCCTCACACCTCAGCACCATTATTAAAGACCTATTTACGGTAGCTTCTTTTACCAGGTATGTCCTGGCACTTCTTAAAATTGTAAGGCATACCAAAAGGTAAAAGACACAATTTGGATAGACAGAAATTTATCAGAATCAGATAGGGAGGTTGGAATTACCAGATTGGGAATTTAAAACAACTATGATTAGTATGCCAAGGGTTCTAATTGATTAAGTAGACAACATGCAAGAATGGATGGGCAGTGTAAGCAGAGAGGTGGAAGTCCTAAAATAATAAAACAAAAATAAATGCTCTTGATAAAAAGCACTGAAACAGAAATGAAGAGTGCCTTTAACAGGCTCATCAGTAGGCTGGATGCAACTGAGGAAAGACTATCTTAGCTTGAGCATGAGAAATCTTCAAAACTGAAAAACAGAACAAAGATTGAAAAAGCAGAATCAAATACCCAAGGACTGTGGGGCAAATACAAAAGGAATACCAGAAAGAGAAGAAAGTAAGAAGGAAGTCATACAGAGAAAGACAGATACCATATGTTTTCACTCTTATGTGGATCCTGAGAAACTTAACAGAAGACTGTGGGGGAGGGGAAGGAAAAAAAAAAGAGAGGGAGGGAGCCAAACCATAAGAGACTCTTAAAAACTGAGAATAAACTGAGGGTTGGTGGGGGGTGGAAGGGAGAGGGGGGTGGGTGATGGGCATTGAGGAGGGCACCTTTTGGGATGAGCACTGGGTATTGTATGGAAACCAATTTGACAATAAATTTCATATCAAAAAAATTTTTTTTAATTAAAAAAAAGAGAGAGAAGGAATAGAAGAAATATTTGAAACAATAATGACCAAGAATCGTCTCAAATTAGTATCACACCAAACCATAGATCCAGGAAGCTCACAGAACACCAAACAGGATAAATACCAAAAGAACAATACCTAGGCATATTGTTTTCAAATTACAGAAATTTAAAGATAAAAAAAAATCATTAAAGAAGCCAAAAGGGAAAAAAAAATCTTACATATAAAAGAACAAAATAATAATGACATGAAACTTCTCCTCAGAAACCATGTGAGTAGAATGAAACATTTAAAGTATTGTGAGGAAAAAAAACAAAAGAACCCCAACCTAGAATTCTGTACCCTTTGAAATTATCCTCCAAAAGTGAAGGAAAGTAAAGACTTTTTCAGACAAAAGTTGAGGGAACTTGTTGCCACTAGACCTGATATACAAGAAATGTTAAAAGAAGTTCTCTAAAGAGAAGAATAGTAGTGTAGGTCAGAAACTCAGATCTACATAAAGAAAGGAAGAGCACTGAAGAAGGCATAAGTGAAGGTAAAATTAAAAGCTTTTATTTTTCTTTTTATTCGATCTAACAGATAGTAGTTTAGAATAATGATAGCAACAATGTATTCAATTATATGTGCATATGTGTATTTTATGTATGTGTATATATATGCATATATATAAATGAATGACAGCAATGATACAAGGGACAGAGGAATTGGGGTTATTTTATTATCATAAGGTACTCATAAGGTATCTGTGAAGTGGTGTAATGTTATTTGGAAGTGAACTTGGGTTAGATGTAAAATGTATATTGCAAACTCTAGGGCAACCATTAAAAAAAGTTGAAAAAGAAGTATAACTGATATTCTAAGAAAAGAAAGAAAGTAGAATGATAAAAATTCTCAAAACCACAAAAACAGAAGAAGAGTAGAAAACAAAAATAGGAACAAAGAACAAGGACAACAAATAGAAAACAGTAATAGATATGATAGATGTTAATCCAACTGTATCAGTAATCATTCTGAACACCAGTGGTCTAAATGTACTAATTAAAAGACCTATATTGTTGGGGGCACCTGCATGGCTCAGTCGGTTAAGTGTCTGACTTCAGCTCAGGTCATGATCTCATGGTTGATGGGTTGGAGCCCCGCACTGGGGGCTGTCAGCACAGAGCCTGCTTTGGATCCTCTGCCTCCCTCTTTCTTTCTGTGCACCTCCCCCGCTCACTCTCTCTCTCTCTCAAAAATAAATACATATAAAAAAAGACGTCTATTGTTAAAGTAGATCAAAAAACATGACCTAAATATATATTATCTATAAGAAACCCACTTTAAATGTAAAGACACATAAAAATTCAAAGTAAATGGATGGAGAAAAATACACCACGTTAACACTAATCAAAAGAAAGCAGGTATAAGCTATATAAATTTCGGCCAGAGCAGATTTCTAAGCAGAGAAACTTATCAGAGATAAAGAAAGGTATTACATAACAGAAGACATGAGAGCCTTTAACGTTTATGAGCCTAAGTAACAGAACAACATTTAAGAGTCATTTAAGGCACAATTATGGTTCTGTGTAAATGAAGACTCAAAAGGGGAGGAGAGAAACAATAGGGCAGAATAATTTTCCACAATAGTAAGGGAATTAGCAAATTCCTGAAACTTGGTGAACCCCAAGAAGATAGAGAAAATCATAGGGATTTCAGGCAAACCCCTGAATTATACAACAAGAAAAATTTCAAAAGCAACCAAGTAAAAAAGGTTATTTTTCAGGGAACAACAGTAATATTCAGTGATTCTATAATACCAAGTATGAACTCAAAGACATAGAATGGCATATTAAAAGTATTGAAAAAAAAAAAAAACAGAAAAATGCCAACCTGGAATTCTTTATCAATGAAAATATCTTTAAAAAATTTTTTAATGTCTATTTATTTTTGAGAGAGAGAGAGAGGGACAGAGTGTGAGCTGGGGAAGGGCAGAGAGAGAGACACACACACACACAGAATCTGAAGCAGGCTCCAGGGTCCGAGTTGTTAGCACAGAGCCCAGCACGGGGCTCAAATTCATGAACCACAAGATCATGACCTAAACTCAAGTTGGACCCTTAACCAACTGAGCCACCCATGCACCCCAATGAAAATACATTTTAAAAATTAAATTGAAATAATATTTTTTCATACAAACAAAGGCTGATAGAATTTATTGCTGATAGGCCTGCACTACTAAGATCCAGCAAAGATAGTAGTTTAGGTAGGAGGAAAATGATCCAGATTGAAGCACAGAATGATAGGAATGAATAAAAAGCTCTAATAAGCCTAAATTGAGTGAATATAAGTGAATGTTGATTAAAAACAATAATAATGGACCCAGCAATTGCACTACTAGGTGTATATCCAAGGGATACAGTTGTGCTGTTTTGAGGGGCACATGCACCCCAATGTTTATAGCAGCACTGTCAACAATAGTCAAAGTGTGGAAAGGGCCCAGATGTCCATTGACAGATGAATGCATAAAAAATATGTGGTGTATATACATATACATATGCATATATATACACATTACATGCATACATACACAATGGAATATTACTCGACAATCAAAAAGAATGAAATCTTGCCATTTGCAACACCATGAAGTAGAGGGTATTACGCTAAGTGAAACAAGTCAGTCAGAGAAAGACAAATATCAGATGATTTCACTTATATGAAGAATTTAAGATACAAAACAGATGAATATAAGGGAAAGGAAGCAAAAGAATATAAAAACGGAGACAAAACATAAGAGACTCTTAAATACAGAAAACAAACTGTGAGTGGGGGGATGGGCTAAATGGGTAAGGGGCATTAAGGAGGGAACTTGTTGGGATGAGTGCTGGGTGTTATACATAAGGGATCAATCACTGGAATCTACTGAAAATATTGTTGCACTATATGCTAACTAACTTGGATGTAACTTAGAAATAACAACGACAATAATCACTTCCTTGTTGCATGCATAATATATGAAGGAGTCAAATGTATCATAACAATGGCATATAAAGGGTGGGAGAAGGGTAAATGGATTTGTAATGTACTAGCAATGATTGAAAAGTAGTAAAAAGTTTTAAGTTTGAGAGAAACTAATACTTTAAAGACGCACATTGTAATATACAGAGTGACAATTAAAAGAATTTAAAAAAAAGGTATAAGTAAAAAACAATCATAGGAGGTAACAGTGGCATGATTTTTTAAAAAACTTGAATAACCCAGAAGAATCCAAGAAAAGAGAAAATAAAAGAGAAAAAGAAGGAACAACTGAAAAATAAATAGCAAGATAATGGATTAAACAGACTACATTACATTGAGTATACATTTTGTG
Source organism: Lynx canadensis (assembly GCF_007474595.2). Classification (NCBI taxonomy): domain Eukaryota; kingdom Metazoa; phylum Chordata; class Mammalia; order Carnivora; family Felidae; genus Lynx; species Lynx canadensis. The sequence goes on from NC_044312.2 coordinate 71,137,845, forward strand.
GGGGGGGGGGAGGGATCTGCTAAAGTTGTTAAGTATATTTTAAAAATATTCAGTTTTCAACAAAAAGTGAAAATACACTCCAGTTAAAAGACAAAGATTGTCAGACAGTTAACAACACAAGACTCAAGCATATGTTCTTTACAAGACACCCACTCTTTATATAAGGACACAGTTACTTCTGATCTCATAGCAATAATATACATGAACCAAAAAATGACAGAACTAAAGGGGGGAAATAGACAAATTTATATTCATATTTGGAGATTTTAACTCACCATTCTCATTAACTAGTAGAATAAGCAGACCAAAACGTTAGTATAGATATAAGAAAGATTAGAACAATATGAATTAACTGACCTGACTGTAAAACACTACATTCAGCCAGGATGAATATTTTTTCAAAGAATACACACAAGATTGATAACAGTAGACCATTTGTCAGACTATGAAACAAGTCTCAATGAGTTTCAAAGTATTAATATCACATATAGAGACTGATTCAGGAATGGCAGAGAGAATGTTTCTGTAAACTCACTCTCCTGCTAAAATAACAAAAATAGGGGTGAAAAAAGTGAAACTCAGGGGTACCTGGGTGGCTTAGTCGTTCAAACGTCCAGCTTCGGCTCAGGTCATGATCTCACGGTTCGTGAGTTCGAGCTCCGCATTGGGCTCTGTGCTGTTGATGCAGAGCCCACTTTCGATCCTCTGTCCCCCTCTTGCTCTGCACCTCCCCTGCTCGTACTCTCTGTCTCTCAAAAATGAATAAACATTAAAAAAAAAAAAAAAGAAACTGAGCCATTTCAGAACTCTGGAAATTAACACAAGCCTGAGAAAAAACTAGAAGTCCTCTGTACAAGACAGACTGTAAGACGATGGGTTCTGTGGCATTTTATTTGGGAACTATCCCTTCCCAGCTTTCTCCCTCAGTGGCACTATTGCTAAAAGCCAATAGCATTGCAGCCATCAGAAAGATCTGACCTCTTTTGAAACTCCCCCAAGAGGACAGTAAATACTTTGCCCAAACTTAATATAAACTTAAAGCTCCTTGGAAAATCTCTGTTCCTGAAGTGTTGTGGGTATTTGATTTGACTCGGAGCTCAGCTTTCTAAAAAACAAACCCTATGCCAGCCAACATTGTGACCACCTAAGGCTGTTATTTCACTTATGGTAAACAAGAGCTGCCTGAGAATTTAAAAGGAAATCTGGATACTACTAGATGACCATAGGGAATTTGAAAGTGTCTGACAGATTCCTGAAGATCTCAGGATCCTGTGCCAGGATGTGCATGTGCATAGGAAAGATCTGGGAAAGGAGAAGGCCCTAGTCACTTATCTGTAGCTGACCTAGAAGCTCTCACAAGTGAGATGTGAAATCTAAGGCCGTTTCGTAAACTGAAGCTTGAAGGTGTATCTTTTCAAACATTCCCTCCTACAGATGACGTGTAGGCAAAACATTTAAAGAAATGTTCTGACACATCATTCGCTGACCACAAAATTATACTGACCCATGGGTGACTTGCAGGAAGTCAAGCTTAAAATATAAATCAAGAGCTTAAAGGAAAAAAAAAACCCAGCAAAGAACTCAGTGGCTACACACCTCAGAGAAAACGGAATCTACATAATTAGTCCAGGAAAGTCATTCAACAATCAGAAACAAGAAAACAAACATAAATCAGCAACATAACAAACCTTGGAAGTGGGAGGGATCTGATGCCAGAACTGTTAAAATATAATGTCCAGTTTTCAACAACAAAAAAAATGAAATACACAAGCAAATTTTTGCCATGCACACAAAGCAAAACAGCCAACAGAAAATTTGCCTGACGGGGCTTGGAATTTGGACTTAGCACACAATGACTTTAAATCTCCTATTATAAATATGTTTAAAGTCGTAGCAGAAACCATTTCAAGAGTATTGAGTATGACAATAGTATCTCATCAAAGAGAAAATAGAACTAGAAATTATAAAATGAAAATATAAAATGATGTTAATAGTTAAAATTGCTACTTCTACTCAATATTGGATTGGAGGTTCTAGCCACTGCAATTAGCTAAGAAGGAATAAAAGGAAGAGGTAAAATTATATTTGCGTATAATGTCATGTATTTATGAAATCTGAAGAAATTCATTAAGATCTATTACAGCCAATAAAGAAGTTTATCAGTGTGTCAGGATACAAGATCTCTAGGCAGAAATCAGTTGTATTTCTGTATACTAGCAATGAACAATGCAAAATGAAATTAAAATAATTCTATATACAGTTAGCAATATAAAGAGTAAAATACTTTGCAACAAATTTAACAAGAGTGTAAGACCTGTACACTGAAAACTGTAAAACATTGTTGAAAGAAATTAAAGAAGTCAAAATAAATAAAAGAAATATTCCTTTGTTCATGGATCAGAAAATGTAATATTGTTATGATGGCATTTCTCTCCAAATTGTTCTAGATTTCTTGCCATCTTTATCAAGATCTGAGCTAGCTTCTTTGCAGAAATTGACAAGCTGATCATAAAATTCATATGGAAATTCAAGGGACCCAGCATAGCTAAAACAGTTTTAATAAAAAAGAAGAAATTGGAGGACTCACACTGGCAAATTTTAAAACTTACTACCAAGCTGTAGTAATCAAGACTGGTATTGGCATAAGGATATTCCAGCTCAGTGGGATAGAATTGAGAGTCCAGAAATAAATCCTTACATGGTCAACTGATTTTCAACAAGGGTGCCAAGATGATTCAATGGGGAAGAAATTGTGTTTTTAGCAAATCCTGGAAATAGACAGGAGCAAGAATGAATTTGGAATTCTACCTTTTGTCATACTCAAAAATTAACCAAAATGCATCATAGACTCAACGGTAGGAGTGAAAGCCTAAAACTAGTGGAAGAAAACAAAAAAAAAGTTTGTGACTTTGGGTTTCGAAGCATTCTAAGATATGACACCGAAAGCACAGTTCATGAGTGAAAAAACCTGATAATTGGAATTCATTAAAATTGAAAACATTTGTATTTCTACAGAGACCTAAAGAAAGTGATAAGACACAGGATGGGAGGAAATATTTGCAAATCATGTATTTGATAGTGGCCTTTTATCCAGAATATACAAAGATGTCTGTAATTCAATAATAAAAAGACAAATTACCTTCTTAAAAAATGGGCAAAAATCTGAATAGATGTTTCTCCAGAGAAGATGTACAAATGGCCCATACCACATGAAAAGATATCCAGTATTAATCATAACGGAAAATGTAAATCAAAACCACAGTGACCTGTGACTTCATACTATTGTGATGTCTGTAATTACAAAGACAGATAAAAACAAGTGGTAAAAACGTTCAGAAGTGGAAACTCTGATACACTGATGGGAAAGTGAAATGCTACAGCCACTTTGGAAGACAATTTGGCCATTCAGTACTTGAATAGAGAAATAAAATTGTGCTGTATTCATGCATACAGTTTGATATGGCATTGAAAATCAACCACAATAACAAGTAACTGCCTGGAAATATTATTTTAAAATGTAAGCAAGGCATAGAAGCATTTATATTTATTGTCTAATTCAGTTTACAAAGTTCACAAAAGGGGCAAAAGTAATCCACATTGTCAAAAAATGCGTACATACATGGTATAAATATAAAGAAAGGCAAGAAAAACAGTACCATAAAAGTCAAAATAATGATTTCCTTTAAAGAGAGGCAGGGGAGTTAGAAGGCAGGGTGGTTGAGCTCTGGCCATATTTTATGTCTTAGCTTGAGTGATGAGTAGTCCCATTGTAACTTTTCTATGTGTGTGTTATATTTCACAATAAAGAGGGTTTAAAATAAAATGGTGGATCTATATTATAGAAAGCATTTTTTAAGGATTTCTAGGTTTGTCTGTATATCCAGTATCTACACTAAGATTTTATACCCTTTATTCTTCTTAGCCCACTTGTCAGGATTTTGGATACTCACTAGTATAATTAGAGAAAAGAAGGCTAAAAATTGGAACCTTTGTTTCCAGTTAGTAACCAGTGATTATGACGAGCAAGACACACCTTGTCCTCAGTTTCCTCTTCTGAGACATTAAGTTGACCAGATTTAAAAAAAAAAAAAAAAATCCCATTCAGCCCTAACATTGTATGAAATTATAGGAACCTCTAAAGAAATGAGTCTGATAGAGTAGCAGTGGCAGCCCTGGGAAAAGAGTCTGATCTCAGAGTGTTAACTGTTAACACAGTTTTTTGACTTTTTTAACTGTTAAATCAAGTTTTTTTACTTTTTTGGAGTCCCCTCTCCTCTCCTCCGACATATGAAGATGAAAATACTACTTAACTCACAAAGTTATTAAGATTAAATAAAACAACACATCGTATTAGGGTTCTCCAGAGAAACAGAACTAATAGGATGTGTGTGTGTATTTACATAGAGAGAGAGAGAGAGATGGAGAGATAGGTTTATTTTAAGGAATTGGCTTGCAAGACTGTGAGGGTTGGCAGGTTTGAGATTTACAGGGCAGGCTGTCCAGCTAGAAATTCTCGCACGAGTTGATACTGCAGTCCTGAATCTGAAGGCAGTCTTGAGGCAAACCTCTTTCCTCTTTGGAGGACCTCAGTCTTTTCTTTTAAGGCCTTCAACCAATTGGCTGAAGCCCATACACATTAGGGAGGGTGATCTGCTTTACTCAGTTTACTGATTAAAGTGTTAGTCACCTCTGAAGAATACTTTCACAGCGACAACTAGCCTGGTGCTTGACCACACAGCTGAACACCATAGCCAAGCCAAGTTGACACATAAAATTAACCATCACACACATCTGCAAGTGTTTATACCGCTATGGTGAAACTGTTGTAGGTCCTGAATAACCGTTATGTGCTGTGCTCTCTGATTCACACTTTACTTGGATCTTTATTTCCAAATGAAGTTTTAAATCTGCCTACCTCTCTCCAGATATACCCATTTCACCTTAGTTCAAGGCACTCAGTGAAGATTTTTGGAGCAGATCAGTAGCATTAGAGATGGATTTCTGAAGTACTCTGGGTTTTTTTTTCCCCCTTATTTTAGCACTTAGCACTTGTTTGTACTCACCACTAGTCTCTAGGTTTGTAGAGTAGCAGGGATGGTAACTTCTTCCTCATTGTGAAATCCAACACATCTTCCACCATATAGTAGGCTCTCAAATATTTGTCGAATGAATGAGCTGGAAAGATTTGGGCATATTTTTAAAAGAGATCTGCAGTTGTGTTAACATATAATTTTGTCTTTGCTCAACTTGCTTAATGCTGTTAAGAACTTTGGTTCTTCAGTAAAATCTGGTAACCATGCTTTCTTCATGTGGATGATCAAGCTGGTGGGGATTCAACATGTGAAAGATAAACACCAATGTGAATTAGGAAAATCTGCGCCACACTTTGTGTACATCTTAGTTACACTCTCAATATCTGTGCCATCCTGCCACAGGTGTTTATTTCACACTCATTCATGATGACAAACATGGTCTATATTCTGCTTAAATGCCTGGAATGTCTTGAAGATAGCTCCACGTGAAAATCTGGTTTATTATTTAATTGCAAATACTTTGCTTTCTTTAAAAAAAGGAAAATGCAGGGGCGCCTGGGTGGTTCAGTCGGTTGAGCGTCCGACTTCGGCTCAGGTCATGATCTCATAGTCTGTGGGTTCGAGCTCCGCGTCAGGCTCTGAGCTGTCAGCACAGAGCCTGGAGCCTGTTTCCAATCCTGTGTCTCCCTCTCTCTCTGCCCCTCCCCCAGTCTCACTTTGTCTCAACTCTGTCTCTCAAAAATAAATAAATATTAAAAAAAAATTTTTTTTTTAAATAAAAAAGGAAAATGCTCTTTATAAATACACATAGACAATAAACACAAACACACGCCTACATATTTATTGATCTCTTTCTTCTCTTTTGAATTTTTCAGGTGCTTTCCCCAGCCTGAGTCCTGTGAATTCTCCCAGCCATGGACCAGTCTCCACTGGCTCTCTAATGAATCGATCACCTGTAGAATTTCCTGCCACTGCCAGTTCTCTTACTAAGCCAAGTGTTATTTTACACCGATCTCTGGGCAGTGCACCCAATTCACCAGATTTTTATCAGCATGTTAGAAATTCTGATAGCAGTTTATGTAACAGGTAAGTTTCCTAAATGTTGATTATTTCTGTCTCAAAATATAGGTTATTTTAATAAAGTATTCCTAGTTTTCTAGTTTTATGTTATAACTAGTTGATGGATTAAGACTGTATCTTCCCTATTTATCAAGTAGTTTTTCTTTTTAAGAAACTTTTCCTCATTTTAGTGCAATTGTTCATTTTTGAATTAAGTAATCTCTATCAAAAGTGATATATAGTAGTATTCTATCCATCTCAAGATACCAGTAAATTATGAGAATTCTTTTAGTATATACTACCTTAGTACCCAGTTCATACGGTGTTTGTTTTCATTTCTGCTCAGTTTTTTATCAGTGATAAGTGTTTACGTCAGACCTCAGTGGTGACTTTCAAAATATGTTAGTTTCTTCGGGGACACAAGATACCTTCCAGGATAAAGCCTATTAAGTTTATAGAGAGATTGGACTTGTATGATATTTTGCAATGGGGTTCCTGGTTAAAAGTTAAACAGATTTCAAAATTGTATTTAGGTAAAAAGTTTTGTCTCATTTATGAATGTATATTTATCTATTTTATTCTTTAAGCTGTGGACATCAAATATTGAAATATGTTTCAACATCTGAATCCGAATCTGGTATAGACTGCCACAGTGGAAAGTCAGGTGAGATTGCAAAGGTCCTGTGTGTCTGAATTTCAGAACAGTTTCTTAGATTGTTTTAGAAATGAATAAATGTGAGTTTAACTTCAGTTTATCCATCTTTAAAATGAAGATTATAACATTTTTATATACTTACAAGATAAGTAGAGAAGTTACTAGGAACAAGTTATAAATAACAGAGGGTAAAAGTGTTTTGAAGACTAAAATGTGCTGGGGACGTGCCTGGCTGGCTCAGTCGGAAGAGCATGCGACTCTTGATCTCAGGGTTGTGAGTTTGAGCCCCACGTTGGGTGTAGAGATTACTTAAAAATAAAATCTTAAAAAAAAAAAAAAGGACTAAAGTGTGCTATACAAATGAATGCAGTCTTTTCAGTTTATGGGTAGAGTTCATAAATAGAGTAATTAATTATGATAATGTTGAACTCTAAGCCCAAAAGAGTTTTTATGACATAGAGAGGAGTTGTTTTAAAATATAGTTTATTATATCATTCTGAAACATTTTATATCCTCAAACAAGAAATACTGTTGGTGATAAAATTATGGTGGTTTTATAATTTTAAATGTTGATGACTCAAGCATACAGTAATAGTTAACTAGGTAACTCAGACCGTCATTCCCCTTGAAAGTAGCTAGAAAAGCTGGACAAATTATTAACAACAAAAATGTGCTTAAAGCCATTGAAAACTAACAAGCTCCTCACAATTACCAGTACAAGATCTGGAGGAGGATAGAAATTCATGAAGTAAGCCTAGAGAATGGGGCTATGAAAAAGGTATTTGCTCCTTCCAGAGGGTCCAGTGACTAATAGAATGAGCAATCCTTTTGGTACCTCCATGGGACTAGAGAGCTAGATATTGGAAGTGATGGCCTACCGTGGTAGGGATAACTTGGAAAACTCTCCAGCACCGCACCCTAAGAATAAAAATAAATCAGCAACAGATAGGCCCCCTTAGGGATTATAGGCTCGTACTGATCCCCTTATGTACTATAAACTTCACCCTTTTAAAGTGTACAATTCAAGGGCGCCTGGGTGGCTCAGTCGGTTAAGCATCCGACTTTGGCTCAGGTCATGATCTCACAGTTTGTGGGTTCAAGCCCCACGTTGGGCTCTGTGCTGACAGCTCAGAACCTGGAGCCTGCTTTAGATTCTGTGTCTCTTCTCTCTCTGCCCCTCCCTGCTTGCGCATGCGCACATGCTCTCTCTCTCAAATATAAGTAAGCATTAAAAAAATCAAAGTGTACAGTTCAGTAATTTTTGGTTCTGAGATTGTTTAAAACACACACACCCACCCCCCCCCCACACACACACGTGCGCGCGCGCGCACACACACACACACACACACACACAGAGAGAGAAGAGCAATCCTTTACAAAGTCTTCCAAAAAGTAGGAGGGGAAAACTTCCCAACTCATTCTGAAGGACTAGTGATATCCTGATGTCATAACCAGACACAGGTATCACAAACCAAAAACAAAAAAGACTACAGACCAGTATCTCTTATGTGTATAAACACAAAAACCCTTAACAAAATAATGGCAAACGGAATCCAGCAACATATGAAATGGTCACACTATGACTAAGTGGTATTTATCCTAGGAATGCAAGGGCAGTTTAACAGTTGAAAATCAATCAATGTAATATACCACATTAATAGAATAAAAGGGGAGAAAAATGCATGATAATCCAAATATGTGCAGAAAAAACATTTGATAAAATCTAACACTCTTTCATGATAAAAACACTCAAACTAGTTATAGCAGGGAAGTTCTTCAACATGATAAAGGGCATCTTTGAAAAACACACACCTTAATGGAAAAGGACTGATGTTTTCTCCTTAAGATCAAGAATAAGATAAGATTTTTTGCTTTCAGCATTTCAACATGGTACTGATGGTTCTAGCCAAAAAAATGGAAAGAAAAATAAAGGAATCCTGAATGGAAATAAATAAATAAAACTGTCTCATATTCGTAGAGCATATAATCCTTTATATAGAAAATCCCAAAGAATACACACACACACACACACACACACACACACACAAGAACCAATAAATCAGTTTAGCAGAGATAAGATACAATATCAGTGTTGTACAAAATTGTATTTCTGTGTACTAGCAATGAGCCATCATAGATTGAAATTATGAAAACATTTTCACTTGTAATAGTATCAAAAAGAATGAAGTAATTAGAATAAATTTAACAAGAGATTTATAAACTGAAAAACATAAAACATTGTTGATAATAGAGAAAAATCTATGGGGTGCCTGAGTGGTTCAGCCAGTTAGGTGTCCAACTCTTGATTTAGACTCAGATCATGATCTCACAGTGGTGAGATCAAGCCCCATGTCAGGCTCTGCACTGGGCATGAAGCCTGCTGAGTATTCTCTCTCTCCCTCTGCTCTTCCCCTGCTGGTGCATGTGTGCTCTCTCTCACAAAAAAAAAAAAAAAAAAAAAAAAAAAAAAAAAAATTAAAATTAAAAAAGAGAAAATCTAAATACATTGAGAGGCATTTCTTATTTAAAGACTGGAAAACCCAGTATTGTCAATAGGGCTATTCTCCCAAATTCATCTAGAAATTCAGTGCAATACTTAACAAATTCTAGCAGGCTTTTTTTTTTTTTGTAGAAATTGACAAGTTGGTCATAAATTTTACATGGAAAGACAATGACCAACAATAGCCAAAACAATTTGGAAATAGAACAAATTTGGAGGACTGATGCTCCCTGATTTCATAATTTATTATAGAGCCACTGTAATTAAGATAGTGAAGTATCAAAAGATGAGCCCGTAGTTCAGTGGAACAGAACTATAAGTCCAAAAATAGATTCTTGCATTTATGGTCGGTTGATTTTGATATAGAAGTCAAGACCATTCAAAAGAGAAAGCATAGTTTTTTCACCAATTGGGGCCAAGACAATTGGGTATTCATTTGTCAAAGAAAGAATTTGGGCCCTTACCTTATTATATACACAGACAGTAACTCAAAATAGATCATAGACCTAAGTGTAAGAGTTAAAACCTTGCAAATTGCAGAAGAACAAATTGGACATAATCTTTGTGACCTTGAGTTGAGTAAAACATTCTTGGATACAATGCCAAAAGCACAATCCATGAAAGAAAAAAGATGACAAGTTAGGCTTCAGCAAAATTAAAAACTTTTACACTTCAAAAGACAACAATAAGAAAATGAAAAGACAAACCATAGATTGAGAGAAAATATTTGGAAATTATATATCTGATAAAGGTCTTACATCCATAATACATAAAGAACATTTATAATTCAATATTAAGTCAACTCAAAAAATGGGCAAGAGATGTCAGATATTTTGGTCTGAGTCATTTGGTGAAGGATATAAATAAATGGGTAATGAACACATGAAAAGATGATGAACATCAATAGTCACTAAGGAAATGCAAATTAATACTACAATAAGATACCACTACACTCAAACTAGAATAGGTATAATTAAAAAGACAAGACAATAGTGGGGCGCCTGGGTGGCTCAGTTGGTTAAGCACCCGACTTCGGCCCAGGTCATGATCTCATGGCCTATGGGTTCGAGGCCCACGTCGGGCTCTGTGCTGACAGCTCAGAGCCTGGAGTCTGCCTGGGATTCTGTGTCTCCCTCTCTCTCTCTCTGCCCCTCCCCTGCTCACACTCTGTCTCTCTCTGTCTCCCAATAATAAATAAACATTTAAAAAAATTACAACAACAACAACAAAAAGACAATAGCAATTGTTAGCAAGGATGCAGAGAAATTGGAACCTTTGTGCATTGCTGATGGGAATATAAAATGGTATACCACTCTGGAAAACATTTTGACAGTTTCTTTAAAAGTTACACATAAATTTACCATGTCACCCAGTAATACCATGTCTAAGAATTTATCCATGAGTAAACATATGAGCACTCAAAGACAAGACTGGGAGTGTCATGATATCATTGATGATGCTGCAAATGTTGGAATGACCCAGACATCCATCAAGTTACGAATGGATACATATCATGTGGTATATCCATTCAATGTAATGTTACTTAGTAATTAAAGGAACAAACTTCTGGTAACATGCCACTACACGTATAAAATCAAAACATCATTTTAAGTGAGAGAAGCCAGGCTCAAAGGATTACATATTGTATGATTCTATTTACATAAAATTCTAGAAAAGGTGAATTTATAGAGACAATAATCAGAGGAGTGATTGCCTAGAATGAAAATAAGGATCAACTATAAATAAACAGGAGGGTACTTTCTGGGGGTGATGATAATGTCCTAAAACCAGATTGTCATAAACGTTGCACAACTCTGTAAATTTACTAAAATTGTTGAATTATACACTTATGATGGGTGGATTTTATAGTATGTTATTATACTATATATATACAGTTGTTTGGATTGACTGGTCTCAGCTGGGACATTCTCACTTGAGGACTCTCATGTGATTGCACTCAGATATTGGTAAGGGTGACAGTCATCTGAGGTAATGATTGGGCTGAATTTCCAAGATGGGATTGGATTACTCACATGTCTGTTGACTATTGACTAGTCCATCTAAATATGACCCCTGTATGGGCTTCTTCCAACATGTTTGCTGGATTCGAAGAGAGGAGGAGCTGCCAATCAAGTTAATGGCTCAACCCCAAACACACCTAAAGTGTTACTTAATGCCATTTTCTGTTCATCAGAGCAGTCATGCGGCCTGTCCAGATTCCAGGGGATTAGGAAATAAATGCTCCCTCTTGATGGAAGAGCTACAGGAATACATTTGAGAAGAGTGCAAGGGGTATAAGAGAGAGTGTTGTAGACATCTTTGGAAAAGAACTTATTACATTTATTTCAACTGTTTTTATTACTGTTCTGTGTAAGATATAGTTACTAGGAGTTTGGGTCATTAAAATGTAAGTAGGTAATATACCTTAGATGTCAACAATTTTTAGATGGACGGTAATTTTAGAATATTATTATAGTAGTACTGCCTTGACCTACCAAGAATAGTTGAATATTCTAAATTTTATTTCTTAAATGTTTTTCATTGGGAAAAAGTAATATTTTCCAAAGAATAATATTTCCTGGTCACCATTAGTTAATGATTTTTTAGTATATTCAGTGTATTAAGTTCAGATTATCACTAACGTTTATTGACCATTTATTATATGTAACTTCCAGTAAGATAGATATTGTTATCCATATTTTACAGGGGAAAAAGCTTGCCATTATCAAGTTCTAGTTCTTCTGAAACTCAGTTCCAATAAGTACTCTTAAAAACCCTTTTACTTAGGAAAAAACCCTACATATTGAAAAGTAATCACATCATAACTTTATAACTGAATTAATATTCATACACTGTATTATCACCCCGATTAATAAACCAATGAACGAAATAGTACCAGCACCTCAGAATTTCCCCTCAGGCCCCTCCCAGGTATACCCTCTAAAGATAACATTTTTCTTGCCTTTCATATGTTTTTGAGCTTTTTATAAACAGAATCACAGAGTATGTACCTTGTGTCTGGCTTCCTTCATTCCACACATTTTTAAGAATCATCCATATTGTTGCATATGGCTGTGGTTCATTCTCTTCGCTACCTATTGTTCAGTTGTGTGAATATACTACCATTTATTTCTTCTATTGTTGATGGGTTTGGGGGAAGCTTCCTGTTTCTAAGATTACAAATAGAATGAATATGATTTTTTTTACATGTGAATGAATACTATTTACCTACCAGTGCTGCTTCTCTTTTCCATGAGACTTGGGGAAAAAAATATTATTAATCACATTGGTAGAAATAATTCACAATAAATGATACTATGTTTTCCTTTTTAGATGTGCCTTGATTTCATTCATTTATAATTATGAATTTAGCGTTTTCATAGCTAAAATTCAAACAATTTCACATGTTGCAAATTGCATACGTCAAATTGCTAAAGACAGAATTTTCCTGTTTCTCACTTTGATAAAGAATATCCCCACCCCCACCCCCATTTCTTTCATCCATGAATAGATATATCAGGTGAAATGTCTGTGTTGTCAGACCACAAGGTACCTGGGCCAAATAATCCAGCAAGATACAACTTAATGGTGCCATTAATTTAACCTGAATGCCAGTATGGTTCACTTTATGTGAAGATTTTTTATAAATAATTTTCCTTATAAAACTATGCATATAGTGCAAGTTTTATTCTTCTTACTACTATATGTATTTCTTGAAAGGTGATGAAGACAACACCATTTCCTCAAAACAATCATTCAGCCTCACAGAAGTGCAACATGAAGTGGAAACAGAGAACACAGACTGCAGAAAATTATTTTTGGAAGGTGATACTCACCTAACAGAAGAGGCACAGAATGAACAGCAACCAAATGTAAAAGATAAACTTTCCATATGATTATGTTAAGGTGAAATATAATATTGGTTTAGTACTAGTGTCATTATTTTTGCTCAGAACAAGATTTTTAATAGTATTTTTATTTTTATTTTTTTTTGCTGAAAAGTCATACCATATTAAAGAATACTTTGGGTTAAAAATAATAGTTACAGTTGACCCTTGAATAGTGCTGGTATTAGGAGTGCTGACCCTCCCACACACAGTCAAAAATTCACATATAACTTTTGACTCCTACAGAACTTAACTACTAGTAATCTGCAGTTGATCAGAAGTCTCACTGATCGCATAAACACATATATGTCAGTTCACGCATATCTTGTATGTTGCATGTATTGTATCCTGCATTCTTACAGTAAAGCTAGAGTAAAGGAAATGGTATTAAAAATCATAAGAGGAAATGCTGTATTTACTGTACCAACAGTACCGTGAGTACAGACTATTTATAGTGCTGTCCTGTGAAAACTCCATGTGCAGTGGACCTGCGTCGTTCAAACTCGTGCTGTTTAAGGGTCAGCTGTGCTTCTGAACTCATCATCTGAGAACAACAAAGTGCGTTCATTTTAAAATGAACACATTTTACTTAGTGATACAATAGATATATTACTTTCTATACTGATATTTTCTTAAATTGTGTATGTTAAAGTGTGGGGAACTTGTGCATAAAGCATTAAAAAACAAAATCTGCTTATAATAGCAGTTTTTTGTTTTTGTTTTTAAGTTCAAAATTTAAGATTTTTAGGGGGAAAAAACCATCCATTCCTTACTAGTTAAACTGGTAATAAATGCCAGTATAAGGATAGGAGTCTCTATTATTCTTTGATATGTATAACTTCTAAAAAAAATAATGGACTTTAGATTTGTATAGTGTTTTGGAAATACAGTATTTTTATTTGTAAAAGTACTGTGAAGATTAATAAGTCTTCTTATGCCTAGAAGACATTTTTACATTTTTCTGATAGCATTTTACAAAGAGAAGAACTAGGAAGTACAGATTATGTTTGAGAATAACTTCTGTAGAAAATAATATTGGCCATTTTTTAATGTTCAATTTTAAGTGTTCTCATTTGGATGTGGATTTAACAATATTTTTTAAAAGGTGAGGTTGAGTTGGTTTGTGTTTTTCCCCCCTATATGTACAGATTGAACAGGAAGCATCACTGGACCTGATTTTAATAGAAGATTATGATTCCTTAATAGAGAAGATGAACAACTGGAATTTTCAAATATTTGAAGTTGTTGAAAAAATGGGAGAGAAATCAGGAAGGATCCTTAGTCAGGTTTGTTTAAAATCTCTACTTTTTTATCATAAATTAATTTTTCCTTGGATCTTTATAAAACACGAACTCTAAAAATGTATAATGTTGGTTTAGACACAACTTCAACATTGTTCACTTAATTATTTTTCTCACAAATGAAGTTTTCAGTAAAAAATTTGAGAAGATATATATACATATATGTGTGTGTGTATAAACCCATATATAAAAATAATTATGTATAATTTTATTTGAATAAATGAAAATATTAAATATAAATTTAAAATATTAAAATAAATTTTAATTGAATAAATGAAAAGTAGTTTTTTGGCCTGTATTAATGGGGTTTAATTTTACTACAGAATAAAGATTTACTTTATACTGAAGCCTGAGGTTGAAGAGGACATAAAATGTGAGCTAGTTCTAACCACTGAAACTTAGGCTTCATTTCTGTCACCTGCCTCCCCGTACTTTCCCAAAGGCCAAATGGTTCGTTTCATGCTAGAGCCATGGAAAAATAGTTCCTTGTTACCACCCAGACTCAAGGTTCCCCTGAGGGGTTCATACAACAGCATCAGATTAACCTTCTCAAAATATCACTCTCATTATCTTCCAGGTATCATATTTATGAAATGTACAAACATAAGGATAATTTATGTGGCGGGCATACAGTTTCACCTCACTGAAGTCTTTAGGGACAAAAATGTAATAAATATATTGTTTGGACTTCTGTTAAGGACTAGAGTAGAATAGAATGCATGTGCCCTTTAATAAATTGTAAATAAAAAAACTAAAGGGAAGAATAGAAAAATTTTAAAGCTGAGACATGTGATAGTTTTCTTTGGTTTTCAAGGGCTTCAGGGTTATGTCTTCCTTTTTAATGTTTTGAGAAGAATTTATTGTAGGAAAGTTTTTAATAAATTATTAACTTAAAGACATATACATGGTAACATCCCCAAATGCAAATCACAAAAACATAGTCTACTCAACTGCAAATAGAAATCCTGATTTTTAAAGTGAATTTTATTTTAATTGACATTTAGGTTATGTATACCTTATTTCAAGACACTGGTTTATTGGAAATATTTAAAATTCCCACTCTACAGTTCATGAACTATTTTCATGCATTAGAAAATGGCTACCGAGACATTCCTTGTAAGTATTAACATATCTCATTATTTAAATTCAAATAATGCTGGTTTTGAAACTATTATTTTTCCCTTCAGATACTCTCTTAAACACTTTTTAAATTACATATTTGAAAATATTTTAAATAGGGATTTAAAAAGTAATCTGTATGCTACTACCTAGAGTTAACTACTGTTATTTTGGTATATATTCTTCAAGATTTTTTCTTATTTTTCATAAAGTTAATCATAATACAGACATATTTATAATGGGTTTTTCCCTTAATTATTACCTGGTGTACAACTTTCTGTGTTAATAAGTATTCATCTGGGTTCCTTGTCTTTTAAAATATTTGGTAATTAAGTAAGTCAAGAGTTTCAGAAAAATCTTGACTTTAAAATATTTAAAATTTATCCATAAAATTTCTATATTTAACTGTCTCCTGACTTATGGAATAATTTCTAATGGCTCTTTGATTTATGGTAAAATATAATTTGAATTTTATATTAGGAAAAGATACAGTTTATATGTTGATACATTCTACAATTTTCCTTCATATGGACACATTTTGGGAAATCACTACTATAAACAGAGAGCAGATTTTTCTTAAGTTGGCATAACTCATTAATTGGGATGATAATGTGGCTTCTATGTACCATAATTTCCACTTACAAAATATGCATTTCAAAAAGTGAATTTTATAAATAGAATAAAGTGATACTTTAAAATGAACTTCACAGGAAGGGGAATGGAAAGAAAGAGGCAGTAGAGTCTTCACTATCAGCTCCCATTAGGATACATTAGTTAAGAAAAGAGTCTCTGGGGCACTGGGTGGCTCAGTCAGCTGAGTGTCCAGCTTCAGCTCAGGTCATGACCTCATGGTTTATTAGTGCAGGCCCCACATCAGGCTAGCTATCAGCGCACAACCTGCTTCTGATCCTCCATTCTCGTCTCTCTGTTCCTCCCCCACTTGCGCTCGCTCTCTCTCTCTCTCTCTCTCTCTCTCAAAAATAAAACATTAAAAAAAAAAAGTGTCTCTGGATCTAACTTTTCTAAACTTTAGTTCCCAAATTTGTAAGTGGAAATAACAATAGTTCCTACCCCATAGTTAATGATAAGATAAGCCGTGTAAAGCGTGTTTCAGAATTCCTGGCACATAGTAAATGGTCAATAAAAGGTGTTGGCTGTATTAATAATTAAGTTCCTTGCAGATTGACATCATGTCCTAGCAGTAGGCTGAATGTTAGTAGTATCACCTGCTGATTCTACATGGTACTCATTAAATATTTGTTGAAATGTTGAACTTTTATTGAATATCCATTATTCAATGATTTATGAATTTTTCATGAAGATTATATCATTTAGTCTTTGCTGGAAAGTTTGTATTCTCTACCTTCATAGGTGAGAAGTAAAAACTCAGAAGAATCATTCCCAAGATCATAAAACTAGAAATTGGAAAGCTGGCTTTCAGTTGCAGGCCTTGCCCTTTCAGATAGTGATATTTCAGTGAACCAATGTTTTCTTGATTATGTACTATGTCTCAGACACTGTTCTGGATGTTTTCATATATACCATTTAACACTTAATCCTTATAGTAGGCCTGAGAGGTATAGTTATATATAGCTCATCTTTTTTTTTTTTTTTTTTTTTTTTTTTGATGTACATGTGTTGGAGGAGTGGGGGGTGAGGAGTTCAAGTATCCAGAATTTGTAACTGTTATCTGTGTGCCAAAACTTTTGTGTGCAAACATGGGTGTCCATAATCCAGACACTATTTACATAAGATTTTTAAAGCTACAAAATACCAACTGTAAGTAAATTTTCCAATGCCTTTCAATTGGCCCTTGTTACTTGCCTTCTCTTTGACTGTCTTACTATGTTTTCATAGTATATGTGAAAGTTTTTAAAAGAGAACTTTTTAACACATCAAGAGACTTGAAAAAATAGGATGAAAACAAGGGTGCCTGGCTGGCTCAGTCAGTAGAGCATGCAACTTTTTTTTTTTTTTTTTACATTTATTTATTTTTGAGAGACAAAGTGCGACAGTGCACGAGTGAGGGAGAGGCAGAGAGAGAACAGAATCCAAAGCAGGCTCCAGGCTCTGAGCTGTCAGCACAGAGACTGACACGGGGCTCAAACCCATGAACCGTGAGATCATGACCTGAGCTGAAGTCGGACACTCAACCGACTGACTGAGCCACCCAGGCGCCCTGAGCATGCAACTCTTGATCTCAGGGTCGTGAGTTCAAGCCCCCTGTTGGAGAGTGAGCCTACTGGAAGGAAGGAAGGAAGGAAGGAAGGAAGGAAGGAAGGAAGGAAGGAAGGAAGGAAGGAAGGAAAAGAAAAATATAATTGTGGGAAATTATTCTAAGCCATACATTTTACTTATGAGGATATAGTAAAATAGAAAATTATTGTATTTTTTAAAATGTCCTATGTTAAACTCAACAGAATGATCATTTTTATAAAATATTTTGGTGACTTTAGATCACAATCGTATACATGCCACAGACGTCCTACATGCAGTTTGGTATCTGACAACCCGGCCAATTCCTGGTTTACAGCAGATCCACAATGATCATGCAACAGGAAACGAAACAGGTACTTCCTTCTAGAAATCTTCCTTTTAATTATTTGTCTAGAAATAATAAATCAAGCAATCTCATTTCATTACCTCTATTCTTTTAAAATTTTCAAAAAGTAACCTTTGGTACATAAAAAGGACTATGTAAATTTTGATGCATAATACATGCAAATTAGGAAACATGACTCACCTTAAGAGCTAGGTTAAGGTCCAATACTGTTGGATCTTACCATGTTTCTTTCCTGTGACCCATCCTGGTGCTTGCTATCCCAAATATTATGATAATCCATTTCTTTGCACTTTTCTTTCAATTCTTTTGTTTGTTTTAGGTATATCATGTAAGTTTAAAATGTATAACATTCACAATGAAAGCAGACATACTTAAAAGCTTCATATAAACATTTAAATGATATTAAAAACCTTTCATAACATTTAAGTTTTGCCCTCCAAAAAAGCTAATTCTCCTCATCATAAATATAATTAATTATACAAATGTAATGAATTATAACATGGTTCTCTTACTCTAGCTTGTAAAAGAGGGGAGAGTTACTCCAGTGAGATACACACACACATACATACATACATACATACATACATACATACATACATACCAGGACAGAATTTGCTTAGTTACAAATGCTTGAGAACTATTTCCATACTAATCAGTGTAAATGTCATAGATTTGGCCATTGCTTTATAGTCTTTGGTAGTTGAGTCCAAAGTACTGCCATTATTTTTCTGCCATTCCATATTTACTCTTTTTTAGTGCTCTTTGTTCTTTCTAATAGTCATTTTCTTTAGCTTTTGTGTTTGTGGATGTATTGATTTTCTTAGAAGAATATTTTCATATCTTAGCACATTTGAAGATACCATTCCATCCATTTCTGACTTCTATAGTTTCTATTGACGAATTGGCCTTCAGTCTTATCTCTCCTGAAAATTAATATGTCCGTTTTCTCTTTGCTGTTGGCTTTTAGCATTTTTGACTATTATGTACTCAGGTGATTTTCTTTGTAGTCATTCTGCTTGGAGTTCAGTGAGCTTCTTGAATATGTTGATTAATAGCTTTTATTGGTTTCAAAATGTG
The DNA here is from genome assembly GCF_007474595.2 of Lynx canadensis. Classification (NCBI taxonomy): domain Eukaryota; kingdom Metazoa; phylum Chordata; class Mammalia; order Carnivora; family Felidae; genus Lynx; species Lynx canadensis. Next base: position 71,157,039 of record NC_044312.2, read on the forward strand.
CTCAAAATTCTTCCAGCCTCTCTCCATCATCCAATTCCAAAGCTTTCACATTTTTAGGTTTTTGTTACAACAATATACCACTTCCAGGCACAAAAGTCTGTATTAGTTTCCTATTGCTGCTGTAATGCCACAGACTTAGTGGCTTAAAACAGCACAGATTTACTATGTTACAGTTCTGGAGGTCAGAAGTCCAAAATAGATCCAGCTGGGCCAACCCAGAGTGTCAGCAAGATTGTGTTCTTCCTAGAGTCTCTTTCCTTGCTTCCTCCAGTGTCTAGAAGCCACTTGCCATTCCATGGCTCATGTCTCTGAAGAAGGGACAGCACTATAGCCTCTTCACGTCTCTCTCTGAGGAAGGGACTCAAAGGCTTACAGTAACAGGATGTTGAGAGGGGTTGATCATGTGATCATCTTCCCCACACCTAACTGAGTGTTGGAAGTTGTCCCCTTTTGCCAAGGTAATGAGAACATTGCAGCACTAATTCCTGGAGTAATAAAATGTCACACTGGTCCACCAATCACCATAGGGGCTTATGGAATTTAGGTGATAAAAGGACTTTTGGCCTGGGCCCACCTCATAAGTATCAGTTCTCTGAACCCACCCATCTGAATGCATAGTTCAAATAAACATACTGAGCAACTGGGCAGAACCCCTCCATTAATTCCTCAGTCTTTGCAGAGAGCACCATCATGGTAAAAAGGGTCAAATGGAATCCCCTGAAATTGCCTCATTCTAACAAAGTAGTGAACCAAAGCAACACCATATTACTGGATGGATTGCATCCAGAAATTAGTGCCATTATGAAATACTTGATAGGTGCAGAATTTGTGATTTCCATCATGTTGCCATTCGTCTTGGTATTTTGACTTTTACACAAGATGAATGGATCTTGGGAAATGATGGTAGATTATTCTAAATTTCATCAGGTGGTGATTCCAGTTGCCACAGTTACTCCAGATATGATCATCTTTTGAATAAGTCAACCTAACTTATAAAGATTCTGTACCAGGTTGGGTGATTGATTTTGTCGGATCCTTATTATCAAGAGGAGATAAGGTTCCTACTGTATGTGAGAGGATGTATATCAGTAACCTAGGGGATTTTTTTGGTCTTCTTGGTACTCCTATGTCCAATGACAAAAGATAATGAAAAACTACTAATCCAGTATCGTAGGATCACAATAGTGCAGAGCCTTGAAAATATAGGTCATTCCACTAGGCAAAGAACCATGATCAGTAGAGATGCTAGCTGAGGACAAAGGGAAAACGGAATGGGTAGTGGAATAAGAAAATGATAACTCTGAACTATAGCTATGTGACCAGTCACAGAAGTGAAGTCTATAATAGCCACATGTATTTTTCCTCATTGCCATGTATTTATTTTTCCTCATTGCCATGTATTTATTTTACATACTTGTTAATAAACAAGTTTTTTCTTTCTTTCTCATTCTCCTACCACCCAATGTTGATGGACATTTGGGTTCTTTCTACTTTGGGGCTGTTATGAATACTGCTATGAGTATTCATGTACTAGTTTTTGTGTGGATATATGTTTTCATTTCTCTTGGGCATACACCTAGCTGTGGAATTGCTGGGTCATAAGGTGATTCTGTGGTTAACAGTTTGAGCATCTGCCAAACTGTTTTCTAAGAGGGCTACACTATTTATATTCTCATCAACAATGTATGAAGATTCCTTTTTTTTGTCACTTGTTATTCTCTTTTTAAAAAAATTTTTTTATTTATTAAAAAAATTTTTTTTAACCTTTATTGATTTTTGAGACAGAGCATGAACGGGGGAGGTTCAGAGAGAGATGGAGACACAGAATCTGAAACAGGCTCCAGGCTCTGAGCTGTCAGCACAGAGCCCGACGTGGGGCTCAAACTCACGGACTGTGAGATCATGACCTGAGCCAAAGTCGGACGCTCAACCGACTGAGCCACCCAGGCGCCCCTGTTTATTTATTTTTGAGAGAGAGAGAGCACAAGGAGGGGAGGAGCAGAGAGAGAGGGAGACACAGAATCCAAAACAGGCTCCAGGCTCCAAGCTATCAGCACAGAGCCTGATGTGGGGCTCGAACTCACAAACCGTGAGATCATGACCTGAGCCGAAACCAGATGCTCAACCAACTGAGCCACCCAGGCACCCCAGTTATTATCTTTTTGATAGCCGTTCTAGTGACTCTGAAGTGGTATTTCATTGTGGTTTTCATTGCATTTACTTAATGGCTACTAATGTTGAATGCCTTACTATGTGTATATCTTCTGTGAAGAAATGTCTATTCATGTCATCCATTTTTAAATTTGGTCATTTGTCTTTTTATTACTGAGCTGTAAGAGTTCTTTGTATATTTTGAATATAAGTCCCTTATCAGATTGATTTGCCCCTATTTTCTGCCATTCTGTGAGCTGTCTTTTTACTTTCTTGATAGTGTCTATTGAAGTACAAAAAGTTTTAATTTTGATGTTTAATTTATCTAATTTTTCTTTAGTTGCTCATGCTTCTGGTATCATGTCTAAGAAGGGTTTTGCCTCACCTAAGATCATGAAGATTTACCCTACGTTTTCTTCTAAGAGTTTCTTAGTTACAGCCATTAAGTTTAGGTCTATGACCCATTGGAACTAATTTGGGGGGATGGATAAAGGAAGAGATCTAACATTCTTCTGCACATGGATATCCAGTTGTCCCAGAACCATTTGTTGAAAAGAGTTCTTTATATATTCTCCACATAGTCGGCCCTTAAATGTTATTAAATGAGTTTCTACCTTAAAAAATTATGAGCATTAAATGAAACGACATGTATGAAAGAATCTAGCATCATACATGGCACATAGATAACTCTCAACAAGGTCTTGACACCCTTCTACAAAATCAGTTGGCCATAAATATGAGGGTTTATTTCTGGATTCTCAGTTTTATTTTATCGATTTGTATGTCTGTCCTTATGCTGGTACTACGTTATCTTCATTACTAGAGCTTTGTTAGTAAGCTTTGAAATTGTAAGTTTAAGTACTCCAACTTTGTTCTTCTTGTTCAAGATTGTTTTGGCTATTCTGGATCTCTTGTATTTCCATATGAATTTAAATTCAGCTTGTGAATTTCTATAAATAGCTAGGATTTTGATAGGGATCGTGTGGAATCTGTAGATCATTTTGGGGGAGTATTGCCACTTTAACAATACTAAGTCTTCTGGTCCATGAGCATGGGTATTTTTTCCACTTATTTAAGTCTTCTGTAATTTCTTTTAACAGTATTTTTTAGTTTCCAGAATACTAGTTTTGTACTTTTGTTAAGTTTATTCCTTAGTATTTTATTCTTTTTGATGCCAGTGTAAATAGAATGGTTTTCTTGGGCTTAGTTTTTGATTATTCATTGCTAGCATATGTAAATACAGTTGATCTTTTTGCATAAAATGATTTTTTAGATCTTGCAACCTTGATCATCTTTATTAATTCTAATAGCTTTTTAGTGGATTTCTTAGGATTTTTCTATATATAACTTCATGTCACTTATAAGTAGAGATAGTTTTACCTCTTTGTTGTGTGTTGGTCTCAGCCTGTCAATAACCAGGGCTGTGGCTGGACCAGCCTTTGTGGTTATTATGACTGCAAGATGCCCTTTAGCAATAACCACCACGCAACTTTGAAAAAATAAAGGTTTATTATAAGAATTAAAAATTACACAGCATAGCTGGGACCACATAGCAAGGTCACAGGGGGAGAGAGCATGTGCACAAGCATGCATGCAAGTGGATACACCTGGGGTTCTGCTTTTTATTGGGGTCAAGGTTGGCGGTTTCACTGGCTCACTCTTTATTGGTGAATTTAAAACATAAAAGCAGGAACTTAAAGCATGGGTAGAGAGAAAACCAGCAACCCAGATGATCAGTTATTGAAATCAAGATTTCTAGAAGTGGCCTGGCTTTTTATCTAGACAGGTGGCTGACAGGGTATTTCTTTGAGATAGCCATTTTTATAGTAGATGCCTCTTTGAAATGGATGCTTTGGAGATCAAAGCTTAATCCAGGCACTTATGTTACAAAAAGGGGGGAAAAAGCTGTCAAGAGTTTTTTCCAGTCTGGTTGTCTTTTGCTGAGGCCTCCTTTTAGATTAATCAGCAAATTAAAAGAATCACCATTTTCTGAAAGAAAGTAAACAAGTGGAATCTGTAATAGTTACGTTTAATTGTCCTTGCCAGCCATTTTATTTTTCACACTATTACTTTCACGTTTAACCAAACAACAAAGAAACATCAATATATTAAGATCCTAATGTATCAATTCTAAGTAATTACTGAGTTTAAAAGGATGTCTTTTGCTATTTTTGCTATTTTATATATATACATTTATAATTCTATAGGAAATCCAGAATGCATATAATGTACATAAACTAATTCAAATTATTGGCTGATATTTATAACTAAAATCTTATTAGAAATTTGAATGTTTAGGGGCACCCAGATGGCTCAGTCGGTCACATGTCCACCTTTGGCTCAGGTCGTGATCTTGCAGTTTGTGAGTTCAAGCCCCGTGTTGGGCTCTGTGCTGACAGCTCAGAGACTGGAGCCTGCTTTGGATTCTGTCTTCCTCTCTCTCTGCCCACCCCTCCCCCCCCCACCTCCACTCACACTCTGTCTCTGTCTCTCTCAAAAATAAAAATAAACATTAAAAGTGTTTTTAATTAAAAAGAAATTTGAGTATTTAAATATATCTTTATCCATACATTTAACTGTCTTTTTAAAAGTTCTAGTGGGGGTGATTCTAAACCTCAATTTAAATATATAAACAGCATAAAAATGAGGTATCTTTATAATTATCACTAGTGTGTATTAAAGTTATGTTAAATTCATGTGATGGCAAATATTTTGAGTGAGATAAATTATGATCAAGATTGTTTTAGGGGCGCCTGGGTGGCTCAGTCGGTTAAAGCGACTGACTCTTGGTTTCGGCTCAGGTCATGATCTCGCAGTTTGTGAGTTTGAGCCCCACGTTGGGTGGGCTCTGTATTGACAGTATGGAGTCTGCTTGGGATTCTCTGTCTCCTCTCTGCCCCTCCCCAGCTCGCTCGCTCATTCTTTCTCTCTCAAATAAATGAACTTAAGGAAAAAAAAAAAAAGAGCATTTTGGACTTTGACAGGCCAGGACATTATTCCTAGTTTCCACTGATGAAGACAATGAATGAAATTTTGTATCTCTTTAATATCTTTGTGGTTTTATTTGCTGTCTAGTCTAAATATGGCTTATTTTTTCTTTTTTGTACTTTAAGATTATTTTAGCAAAAGTAGAGAATGACCATTTAAATAGATAAAGGCACTAAAATACAAAAACAATTTAAGAAATCAATAGTGTAAGATATTAAGACACTGAAGAAAGCATAGCGCTGATAGTGAAAATATTGGTTCTAACTGGAGGATAAAAAGAGAATTATGTTAAATGAGACATTCCTCAGTTTTTGATGTGTTTTCATTTTCCATAATTTTTCTTGCCATCATCTTGTAAGGGGCTTCATGGAAGGAAAAAGAGAAGGGGAAGAGTTGTAGTCTGGGCTACAAATGAAATGTAATCTTTCTGGATAAGATTTGAAATGCATCTATATTGAGAAGCTTAGTTTGTTAATATATTAAATTCCTAAATCTCCATACTGTTTTCATGAAATTTTATTCTCCAGATTGCTTTTTTCCTGTTACTTCCTATGCCCTGGCCATTATCTCTAGCCCTTAAATAACAAATGTTTAGAAACTGGAGGTTTAAAAAATTTTTATTAGCCTAAGTAAGAGAGCATCATAAAGATCTCAGAATGTCTCATAAAGCAAGTGACTTCAGCATCACGTTTAATATTGTTTGTCTCTAGTAGCATGTATGTTGGAAATAAAAGACTGTTGTAAGTCCTTGTTTATAAATAGAGTTTCTTTCTTTGATTAGTCAATAAGTAAGCTAAATAATCTTATTTCCAATGGGGAATCCTGTCCTTAGTCTCATTGTAAGTGAGTCTCATTGTAAGTGTAATGCTGGTGTATTTTGCTTGTTCCTCAGATTCGGATGGTAGAATGAACCCTGGGCAAATTGCCTACATTTCTTCGAGGAGCTGCTCTATTCCAGATGAGAGCTATGGGTGCCTTTCTGCAAACATTCCTGCACTGGAATTGATGGCTCTCTACGTGGCAGCTGCCATGCATGATTACGATCACCCAGGGCGGACAAATGCATTTCTAGTGGCTACAAATGCCCCTCAGGTAGGAAATATTTTCTTAGAAAGTTTAAAAAGCAATTCTCAAATGTTACAACCATGTTGTCGATCCTTTTGTTAAACCATCCTTCACTCCAGTCAGAGAGCCATTCCATGTACATTGTAATTAATCGGATTTTAACACATGACATTGGCATGATTGACATGACGTGTGCTCAAGAATTAAGAAGCCATTACCGTCTTCCACTGGAAAATAAAATGTTCAGGAAAGAGTGACTGTTTTATGAAATTCTGGAATTCTTGTCAATATTTTTCCCTTTGGTCAAATTGATGAGGCTGACTAGATGGAAAACTTACTCTTCCTTCTTCCTTTCTATGGCTAAAAACCTAATGATGAAGAACTATCATTTTTGTTGTTTTCCTCTTTTGCCCTTAATACTCAGACTCTAAATCTCTTTTCTAGTACCACATTGTTTTTGTATCCAATACAGCTGATGAGGTGCAAGATTCCTTTATGGTCAAAATTTTCACAGAACGTAGGAGTTGCCAACAAATGGATACTGTAATGGCAGTAGCTTTACCTAACATTAGGACTTGGGACTAAATCCTTGGTTTTAAGTGGTCGTGGGTGTTTGTTTAGGCTGGCGATTCCTGAAATGTCATCTTCATGCTTGTAACTGCGTGCCTTACAAAGAACAAATCGTCAGTTGGCTGAATTTCTTACGTCTTCACTTCACTGCTCTATGTATAAACCTCACTTCTGATTTTTTTCGTCTTCAGTAGTCATCCTCTTTGTCACTTCTCTTTCACACACTCTCACTCTTTAAAATATAGGAGATAGATTCTCTAGACAGAACAAGAATAGGACTCAGAGACAAGAGAGAGAGGGTTAAAAATGTTACGAAACTCACTTCTCCAATGGGACTTTATTAATAGCTCATGTTTTCCACAGATAACTTTTTAAAGAATTTTCATCGAGGGGCACCTGGGTGGCTCAGTCGGTTAAGTGGCCGACTTCAGCTCAGGTCATGATCTCGTGGTCTGTGAGTTGGAGCCCCATGTCGGGCTCTGTGCTGACAGCTCAGAGCCTGGAGCCTGCTTCTGTTTCTGTGTCTCCCTCTCTCTCTGCCCCTCCCCCATCCGCGCTCTGTCTCTCTCTGCCTTTCAAAAATGAATAAATGTTTAAAAAAATTAAAAAAAAAAGAATTTCCATCGAGATATAATTATTTGCACTCTAAGAATTATGAACTAAGGAGCACATATTTCCTCATTTGCTGTACCAGTCCCACAGGAAGCCTGTGCATTGTCTCTTGCCTCACGCCTCATCATCTTTGACAACCCTGGTCCCGTCGTGAGTCAAAGAGCTGGGCACAGGTGGCACAATGCAGAAAGCACTGGTCTTGAGATCAAGAGACCTGAGTTTGACTTCTTATTACCAAGTTACTAGCTGTGTGACCTTAGATAAGTCACCCTTGTGTCCCTGAACCTCAAAATATGTACCGAATCTGATTAAAGGCAAAGAGATCACATACGAGAAGTTTTCTACTATTTCATATGTTTGAGAGGCTCCCGAATCAGATATCATGTAGATGGAAATTACTTGCTGTTCACTCTTGGCTTGACGTCTTTCATTAGCTTTGAGTATAGGTGAGTCAGACTTACTTATTACCTCTCCTCCAAAGGATATGGCAAGTGAGAGAATCTCAGTGTTATTTCTCTCCCATGCAGATAAACCAGTAATGCATGAATATAATTTATACAAGTTATATGCTCAAAATGGTTGTCCTAATCAAAATAAAAATATGAAGTCTGGATATAGTATGAGTAACACACGTTATTTCTAACTTCTCATCGCTAAGGATGGCCAAATGATGAAGTGATGGGAGGTGTCAGAATAGAAAGGAAATTGATAGGGAATTCAGTTACTGGAAAAGGATAGCCTTCCAACCAGTCTCCTTGCTTATGTCTGACTCCCTTTCAGTCTGTTCTCAACTCCTAGGAGCCAGAGTAACACTGTTTAAATGTGAGTTACATCACTTTCTGTTCCAAAACCTCCAGGGGCTTTCACTCCACTCCTAGTAAAAGTCATTGTAATGGCTCAGAAGGTCATATGTGATTTAGCTCCTACTAATTTTTCCGTCTTTATTCACCCAGGTCCAGCCTCCTTGGCCTCCTTGCTATTTTCTCCTGTATCCTAGGCACACTGCACACTCCCTTCTGAGAGCCTTTGCACTTTCTGCCCTCCCTGCCGGGAGTGTCTTGCCCCACACATCTGTACAGCTCACTCTGTCACCTCCTTCCATTGAAAATTTCAAAAGCCCCTTTCTGACACTCATGAGGTTCCTTCCCTGCTTTATTTCTCTCAGCAGCAGTGCTCATTCAGCATGCTGTGTATTTGGTTTATTGCCTGTCTCTCCTCAGTGGAATATGTCTTCATGAGACCAGGGATTTCTGTCTTTTAGTCCCTAATACCTAGAATAGTACCTAACACATAAAAGTCGTTTAGTAAATATTTGTTGAATGTTGAAGGATGCCTGATTTCTTTGCTCTGCAGGACCGCTAGCTTGTCTGAAATATATTCTGTTCTTCCTAAAGTAATGAGATGCACGAGACCTTGTTCAGCTAGCACATGTGAGATAAGGACTCTTCTGTGAAAGTGTGCGGCGTGTTTATTAGGTAATAAAGTAGGTTCTTTCGTCTTGGGAAGCTCAGTGGGTCTAATTAGGCCATGATTAGTGAAAAATGTTGTAGCTCCAGTGGCAGTGTGCAATACCATCAACTGGATCAAACCTTCTTCGTTCTCATGGTAAGGAAAGTATGCTGGAAAGACACAGGAGGATTATTTTAAGTCCTTGCCATGAAAGAAGGTGAAACATTTAGCCAGGGTTATCCTGGGGAGATGTCAGTATTAAAATTCTAAGAGATTTCTGAGCTGTTTCCAGATGAAAAGCTGGCTGAAAGATGGAAATTAGCGCTTGAGATTAGAGTTTCAGAATATCTTGATGATATTTGGGGTAAAAGGAAACAATTTCTTAAATAATTTTTAATGTTTTTACTTTTGAGAGAGACTGTGAGCAGGAGAGGGGCAGAGAGGAGGGGGACAGAGGATCTGAAGCGGGCTCTGCGCTGACAGCAGAGAGCCTGATGTGGGGATCGAGCTCCCTAACCATGAGATCATGACCTGAGCTTGGATGCCTAACTGACTGAATCACCCAGGCACTCTGGAAACAAAATTTTAAGTTGAGATTTGTAATTCCAAGACAGTCATAAATGTTTTGTCCCCTCAAAGTATGGACCAAGATACTGACTAAACACACATGCATCTGACTCCTCATTACAACAGAGAAAAGAATAGGTGGGGAAGGGTATTATCAGAAGATGAAAGAATTTTCCAGAAGTTTTCATTTCTGGGAAATGAAAAATATTGAGAGATAAAAGCATACTAGAGGGGGCTACAGCCAAAGTGGAACCCTACAGAGACTTCTGATGCCATTTGCCCCAGCTTGCTCTGCGCGCGCACACACACACACACACACATACATGAACGTGTGCCTGTGGGCCCCCAACCCCTATACACGTACACTCTACATCTTTAAGTAAAGCTACTGCAATCCTGCATTTACCTCCAGGCAGAAAACTCCTTTCTCAGACATTGAAGGAAACTTCCAGGAGAGAATAAGAATTACTAGTGTAAGTATTAGTACTCCACATTCTCATTCTGGAAACCTAACAGCTGGCACCTGGTCTCATAGCTCTAAGGCAAAACCTGCTGAGTAACAGACCCCGTCCACATTCACAGACTTCTTACTCATCCTTCCCAATTAAAGAGGCGACTCGACAACAAAACATACACAAGCGAACCTAGAATTCTTGTTTTTTAAATATCAACAGATAACTAAGGATTAGTAGACATGAACCATTAACCAGTAGCTTGGAAAGAAAAGGCTAAAATGGACAGAGTAACCAAATACAGGGGAAAAAATCCAGGGAATAGAAAAACCCTTAAGTTTTTTAAAAGGTATTCTCAGAATTTGAGAAATACTGCATCCCTAAGAACAAGAAGCTATGAGAAAGGAAGCATCAGAGAACAAGTTAGATCTCTTAGAAACTAAAAATATTACTGCAAAATTTTTAAAAATGCAACACAAGCCCTGGAAGTAAACTCCAGGTAATGTCTCCCAGAATGCAGGCTGAAAAGATAAAGAGGTGGAAAATGTAGGGATGGGGGAAAAATGGGGCACAGTGGACCAGGTCAAGAACTGACCATGGGGAGTTGCAGAAAGAGACAGGTCGTTGGATTGAAGGGGTTCTCCATGTGTCAGGGAGGCTGAATGGGGGGAAAGAACACGAAAAACCTGTACATGGGGTGCCGTGGTAAAATTTCAGAGTAACAAAGGTTTTCTTTACAAAAGGAATTCCTGAGAGAATGATAACAGCACACTTATAAAAGAACAAAAATCCAGCTGGCATTGTATTTCAGCAACAGTGGATGCTCAAGAGTACTGGAATAAAGTTTTCAAAATTCTAAGGGAATTCATTTATTTGTACAACAAACATCAGGTGCCCACTGTGAGAGAGGTGCTATTCTAGGCATTATTATTGAACAAAGCAGGCAAAAAAAAAAAGTTCTGCCTCTGTACAACTTACATTCTGGTAAAGCAAGAAAAACAAGATAATAGAGCGTGTCTGGGTGGCAGAGAGATGATGAGGTTGTAAGTGCTGGGAAAGAACTAACACAGCGGAGGAAATGGGAAGTGCTGCTGTAAAGATGATTTTCAGGTTTTCTGATTTCTGGTTATTTTCGAGATTTCTGTATCAAGCTAAGCTACAGCCGAGCATTAAGAGCAAAATAAAGAGAATCTCCGACATACGAAGATTTTTTAAACAAGATTAAATAAGGCATGTACCTGTTCATCCTTAGAAAGTTACTTAAAAAAGTGTCTTAGCAAAACAAAGGTGACAGGGAAGGCAAAGGATCTCAAAAGATACAGGATTGCCAGAAATTTTAGAACCCCAGATCTTTGGGGTAAAGGGATCCCAAAATGACAGCTATTTATCATGACTTTTTTTTTTTTTTTTTTTTTTTCATTTTTTTTTTTTCAACGTTTATTTATTTTTGGGACAGAGAGAGACAGAGCATGAACGGGGGAGGGGCAGAGAGAGAGGGAGACACAGAGTCGGAAACAGGCTCCAGGCTCCGAGCCATCCGCCCAGAGCCCGACGCGGGGCTCGAACTCAAGGACCGCGAGATCGTGACCTGGCTGAAGTCGGACGCTTAACCGACTGCGCCACCCAGGCGCCCCTTATGACTATTTCTTTAGAGAGAAGTACCTTTTCTTTTTTTAAAACTAGCTCCTTTGTTTTCTGCCACACCTGATTTACTACCTCTACTGGATTTTTTTTAAGAACTTTTTTTAAGTGGAAACAATTTTTCTTAATCCAAGATTTTTCACCTTTCAAAAGTACCCTCTTTAATCTCATGACTATGACCTAGACATTTTTAAAAGTTTCCTCCTGTTTGTGTTTCAAAAGAGGACACTTGCTAGGGCCATACCACCCTGAACGCACCCGATCTCGTCAAAAGGGGACATTGGTTCACATTTGTCAGCCTCTTCCTCTGTTTGATCGAAATCTTTCACATGTCTGATGGGTTTTCTCTCTTTGTTCACTTATTGAAAGGTGTTTATTTGTTAAGATTAATTCTATCAGTTTGTATTAAACCCTGTTGCAAATCTTTCCAACTCAGAAAGAAGGTGAAAAAGGAAGTTTATGATCAGCGGATTTGCTCTGCCAAATTAGAGATGTCATCGCCTGTGGGGTGAAGGAAGGGGATCCATAGCCAGAGACAGCAGGCATCAGGATGCTTTAGCACAAAGTCACATGATGTCATTTACTGCAGCTCCAAGTTAGCCAGGGCCTGGTCTGCTTTCTCTGGTTGTCGTAGAGCCCTCGGTAAAAGCCAGCTGAGGCTTCACTATCTGTTCTTCCTGGAGTGTTTTTCTCATTAAGTTTAAGCTTGGCTTATTGTTGTACGTTCTCACCCAGTATTCTTCCTCAAGCGGAATGGACATTTGCCTCCTACTTACGGCTCCATGATGGTTTCTTGCCTCTGCTCATCTGTGAGGTAGTGGGTTTCTTGGGGTCCAGCAGAGGACTCCTTCCGCTTGCTCTCCAGGTGGGTTTTTCCTTCTCATGTGATAACTTACTTGGCCTCTTCTCAATCCATTCCCACTTTCATCTTGTCTTTGAGGTTTCCAGTACGGTGATAACATCTAGATTTTAATACTGATTCAGATTTTTTACCCCTCTTTTATACTTCTTTGGTAATTTCAAAGGGTAATTTGAATGGTGAAAGAATTCTGAACTTCATTATTTCTTTTACTTATCTTGCGAGCCAAGAGTTTATTAAGTCAGCTAGCTCTCCAGGGCACTTGTTACATGTTGTGCTTTATTGAGCTGGAAGTCGTATTACTTTTTCCTGAACAGACAAAGCTGTTCTAATAGTTTATCCATCCTGATCAGATTTGAATATGAATTGGTTAAATCACTATGAAATACAAATTGACCCCTTAGGGAATCTTTGAAGCTTATTATTTCTCTTTGGGATTAATGATGTTTACAAGTTGTAATAAGGTTACTATAAGATGCCTTTTTATTGACATAATTGATATGTAACATTGTGAAAGTTTAAGGTATACATTGTGTTCATTTGATACACATGTTGTAATGTGATTATCATGTCACCTAATATCACATCTTTTTTGTGGTAAGTACCAACTTTTAAGTATATAATACCAGTACTAATAACTATAATCGCAATGCTGTACATTAGAGCCCCAGAACTTTGTGCTGTAACTGGACGTTTGTACCCTTTGACCAACATCTTTCTACTCCCCCCACCCCCTGGCAACTACCCTTCTGCGTTTCCATGAGTTCAGCTTTTTTAGATTCCACATACGAGAGATATCAAACAGTATTTGTCTTTTTTGACTTACCTCACTTAGCATAGTGCTCTCAAGGTCCATCCATGTTGTCTCAAATGTCAGGATTTTCTTCTTTCTCATGGCTGGATAAATATTCCATTACATACACACACACACACATATCGACACACATATATACACACACCACATTTTTGTTCATCCATCAGTGGACATTTAGATTGTTTACAGACTTTATATGGCCCATTACAAAGTTTAAATCATCACTGCTTTCATAAAATGCTGTAAAAAAAAAAAAAAATCAAATGGTGTTAAGTATCTATGCTTACATTTAGACTATAGCTAATTTTCACAAATAACATGTAAACCTATTTAAGCTCCCAGAATATATATCTTAATGTAGATTGCATTCTATTTTTATCTGTCCTTCTTTCTCATTAACAAGAAGCTTTATGAAAACCAGGAGACAGGTTTTTATGTTTATCCCTAGCCTTTAGCACTGGCTGTGAAAGTTTTTAAAATAATTACTGTGCTTATTTAATAACCTTTTTAATTGCTCAATTTTTAGAGGTAGAAGAGGCTCTGACAAATCTATAAGTCACCATTTTTTAAAATCTGTATTCTAAAGTTCTAGAGTACTGAGGGACTTCCACTGAAATGAGGTGGATGAACAGTGAAGGGTCCCATTCCACTTGAACCAGAGGATTTGTGCTTTTACCTGTGTCCTGCTTCTCGCTTACTCCCAGGGACAGTGTCAGGATGGGAGTACAGGCTGTGTCCTTCCCAGGCATGCGGGACTGCGACTCACCCGGGACACTGCTCCTGCCTCTTCTTTGGTCCTCACCACAATGACTCCGTGCTAGCTGAAGAAGAGAAATGTGTCCTTAAATCTGCTGTGTCTCTTTAATGACTTTCCTAACAGAAGCTTTACTGATTTAATGAAGTGGACCTCAGATATCAACTTTACGTCTCTTGAGGGCAGCATGGTGTCTGCAAAGATGAACTTTGGAGACGAATTACCCTTTCACCTACTAGATGTGCATGCTGGAAAGGGGTATCTTCCCCTTTCTGTACTTCAGTAAACTCATTTAGAAAATTATCACAACCCTTCTTCACAGCTATTAAAATGCTTGGCATATAGTAGTTACTCATTGTTTATACTCTTCCAACCTAACTCTGTTTATTATTAAAGATTACTATCTCTGAGATGTCGGACTCATTTTCCTTATTACTTTTCAGGCAGTTTTGTACAACGACAGATCTGTTCTAGAAAATCATCATGCCGCATCAGCTTGGAATCTATATCTTTCTCGCCCAGAGTACAACTTCCTTCTTAATCTTGATCACGTGGAATTCAAGCGCTTTCGTTTTTTAGTCATTGAAGCAATCCTTGCCACAGATCTTAAAAAGCATTTTGATTTCCTTGCTGAATTCAATGCCAAGGTTTGTGTACATATTAATGTCTGGCTTCAAAGATGGAAATCTTTATTGTCAGTATTACTGATAAGTGTTTTTTAATGCTAAGTTAGAGTTAATACTACTCATAAAGTCATAATGAGACCATATGCAAGACAATATATGCCAATATTTTTTAAATAACATTTATTATAACATGTCCTAAAAAGACTGTCACTTGCTACATTTCTTTTCTGACACATAGACTTATAACTTTCCTTCACATGGTGATAAGCCAATTAACGATGCAAAAAGCTTTTAGGGGCAGAGTGGAGAAAGTTGTGCACAGTGCCAACTAAGGTATTTTACGAAATTGAAGATGGGCTTCTCAGCCAGTTATACTTACCTCACTGCACCTGTTCATCCCCTCTTCACATTAGTGTTTAGCTGGCTGGTGTGGGAGAGGACTGTCCACTCTTCCACTGGAGTATAATGCGCTCATTGAAGAACGGCTGGGGTTGCCCACTGTGCGCGGTCGTCCAGCACAGAGTAAGGAAGGAACGGGTGAAAGTCCCTGCTGTTAAGAATTCGCATTCAATAGGGAATTGAGAATCACTGCCCTCATGTGATAGTGCTAGTCACTGGCATGTGTTCTACCCCTGAGACGTCAGGGGTGGAAAATGCTTTACAGACTCAGAGATTTACACAGCTTTACAGATTCTTGAGGGAAGGATGCGCTCTCTTTGGCTGGCAGGAAGCTGTTATTCCCTTGATGACATTTGTGACCTAAAGGAAAGGTGCACCCTCAAGGTAGAGGAACTGGTAACAAAGGAATACTAGATTTAACCCACCGGGTGGAGACCCTGTATGTGGCTGTCATGATATTAATACTTAGAAAAATAAAAAAATTTATATGCCTTTAAAATTATTTTATAGTTGTATAGCTCTGTTAACTTTTATTTAATAATAAAAATCCATTTAAGTGCTTAAGTCAGAGTAACAGATGTTTGTTTTTACAGGTCCAAGATCAGCTAGCCCAGTGCTTTTGAATCTGTGTTCCTCAGAGGTTTCTATTCTGTAGTCTCTCAGGAAAATGTCACATGAGTGGGGCTCTAGATCTCCTACATGGGTTCAATCAAAACAGCTCTCCTTTTAAGTGTTTTCTATAGTGACTTTGACAAAAGGGTTTGGTGCCTAAGACACTGCTAACGTTCAATAACCACTGATCTGGGCCATGTACTTTATTTTTTACAAGAGAAAATTTGAGTTTTTGGAAGGCATAGTAAATTGCCTACTTAGTGATGATAATTACCATTTATTTAAATAACAGTGTTAGCATATACTGTGATCTAGGCATTTTTCATTTATTAATCCTCATGGCAATATGGCTGGATTGGTACTATTCCTATTTTATAGATGAAGAAATTTAGATTCAGGGAGATGAAGTCATTTTTCCAGTATCACACAATGAATAAATCGAGTCAGGATTTGAAACCATTGAGATCAACTTTTAAAACTTGTCTTCTTTCAACTATACCATATTTTCCTTTCACAGCTAAAGCCAACTTCTCTTTAGATCTTAAGGGTTCTGTAAAATTATAGTGTATATTATATATTAAATTATATATTAATTACATATGTAATATATACACGTTATAATTTTGTGGTAATCATACATATTGAAACCACAGTTTCTGTTTTTATGATGTTCTGCTTCCTTAGAAACAAAATTAGAACAACACTTCAAAGTGTCATTCTACCATTAACCCATATTCCTTCCTATAATTTAGACAGGACATAGTTTTAAGATACTTTTGGGGGCAAAAACCCAACTCCTGTGCCCTCAAAAGCTAAAATAATTGTTTTTCCAACACAGGCCAATGATGTAAACAGTAACGGTATAGAATGGAGCAATGAAAATGATCGCCTCTTGGTATGCCAGGTGTGTATCAAACTGGCAGATATAAACGGCCCAGCGAAAGTTCGGGACTTGCATTTGAAATGGACAGAAGGCATCGTCAATGAATTTTATGAGCAGGTAGGTTGAAACGTGAGATTGGAGGGATTTTTGAGAGCCGCCATCCGAAGATGCTAGTCTTTGGGATTTGGGTAAGCTACATCGAGTGTTTGAAGTCTGTTTGCCTTGACCAAAAATGGTTAGAAGTTGTTTAATTTGCTCTGGTCTTAGTGTTTTCTCAGCTCTGTTTTGCTCTTGCTGCTAAAACTTAAAACAAAAAATATCTTATTGCCTATCTGACATGGGTCGAATGTCCCTTGAGTCAAGAGGTAAGGCTACACTGCATTATGATTCCAAGATTGCTTTCAAAACCCTGAGTGCCTGCAACCTAGGATCATTTATTTCCAGATGCAAATGTTTTTAATTGATTCAGGGTATACTTAGATGACATATTAAAGAATATCAATCCATTTCCAATTCTGCTGCAGAAAGACTGCCTTAGAAACATCAACTGGATAAAAGTCCTGGCAGAGGGTAAGACATTTGAGGGCTAGAAATGGAGATAAAGGAGTTATTTCGTGGTTTTAAGGATTCAAAGATATAAACATGCTCTTGTAGGTTTTAAAATCTTGCCTTTAAAATAATACTGTACCCGAATGCACTTGTATGCCCAACATGCAGCAAAGCCAATCACTGAGATATTGAGTGAGCAGCAAGGAAAGGGTTGGAGAAGTAGCCACACTAGGAGATTGGAGCTCAGGCCTCAAATTTGCCTTCTCAGAGTGGAAGAGTGTGGAATATTTAAAGGCAAACAGAAAGGATCTGGGCAAAAGGGAGCGGAGCTATGTATTTCAAAATCAGATGAAGGAAGTTAATAAGTAGAGAAGGTTGAAGTTCGTTTAGACCCAATTTATAATATACCTTTTTTTGAAGTTTTTTTTTTTTAATTTTGAGAGAGCAAGCAGGGGAAGGTCAAAGAGAGAGAGAGAGAGAGAGAGGTAGGGAGAGAATCCCAAGCAAGCCCCACACCACCAGCATGGAGTCCGACACAGGGCCCAAACTCACCAACTGCAGGATCATGACCCGAGCCAAAATCAAGAGCCAGATGCTCAACTGACTGAACCACCTAGCTGCCCCTATAATGTGATTATTTTTAAAGTATACAGAATTCTCATTACACAAAGTTAGAATCCATGCTGGGAGGTTGAATCCCAGGTTCTTTTTTTTTTTTTTTTTTTAACCAGCAATGTGATCTAGGATAAATTACTTAACCTCTCTGCGCCTTAGTTTCTCCATTGATAAAATAGGAATATTTGATGGGATCACCTCATAAGATTGCTGTGAGGATTAGATGAATTAATAAAGTTCTTAGAACAGTTCCTGACACCCAAATGATCAATAAATGTCAGCTTTTGTAATTCCAGGTTTATTACTAAACATATTATTTCAGACAATTTTATTTAATCTAAGTTTCATTATTCGTCTTTAGAACAAAAGGTCATCTGCCACCCTACCACATGGAGTTATCATGAAGGTGAAATGTGCTAATCTATAATGAAAGTCCTAGTCAACCTGCATCAACACTATTAAATTTCTTTCTCAATCTGGTTAGGCTGTTAAACATCTTTTGGGTACAGATGCAAAATTCTAACCTTGACCAACTTTTTATTTTTTTGTTATCTTGTTATCCTGTCTTTATACTCCTATATCCATTTAAGTGCCATGGGCTTAAAAAAAACCAAACTCATTAAAAAAAAAAAAAAAAAAAGCAAAATTTAGGAAACTGTAGAATCCTGTGGGTAAACCCAACTGAGCTTTCTTTTTGGCAAACAATGGTTTTCTTCCTCACAGAAGATAAAATCATAGATTTCTAATCATGGGGCAATCACTAGGACAGTCTCTGGTTGTTTCCCTAGGACAATGCTGGCTCATCACATGGACACTGTTGCCTACACAGTTTATACATTCTAGAGATTATTCATTCCCCACCAGTTCAAATCCTAGGAATGAAAATGTTCATCGTATCCTTTGGGGAATGCTCAGTACTGTGCTAAATACTTGATATAATATTGCTTTTCATCCTCAGAGCAACCTTTAAAGTAGATTATTCAGATTTTACACATGAAATGGGCATAGAGCTTGCTCAACACCACACAGGTTGTTGGTGGCAAAAGCAGGCTTTGAAACCACATCTGTCTGAGCTCCAATTGTGCTGTCTGAAGCCCTGGAGGGCACAGTGGGAGGGTATCAGAGGGCAGGCACGGGAGTGCTCCTTCTCTCCTCTCTTTCTGTTTTACATGCTAGGTTTTCTGATTCAGATTCATTAAAAGGATCTGCTATTAGAAAAGAGCAGGGTGTTGAAAGGCACTTACAAAATTCAACTCTACACATTGGACGTACAAAGTTTCCATGATACCATCTCCCCTTAGGAGAAGGGGAATCTATACGTGACATAGAATTTTGCAGGTTGTTAGATTCGTTGTTCTTTTTTTAATGTACATTTTTCCTGTAAACTGGTGAAGTGTGAAAATAGTCTCACTTAGAATTTCTCAAATATTGGAGGAATTCTTATAGTTAAAATGACAGTAATTAGACACTTCCTTGTAAAACTTATTTTGATGTAGACTATGCATATTTAGAAACCTTAAGACAGGGGTGCCTAGGTGGCTTAGTTGGTTAAGTGTCTGACTCTTGATTTCGGCTCCCATGCATGATCCCACGAACAGGGAGATGGAGCCCCACGTTGGGCTCTGTACGGACAATGTGGAGCCTGCCTGAGATCCCCTCTCTGGCCCTCCCTTATTCACACATGCCCTCTCTCAAAATAAATGAATAAAAACTAAAAAGCAAGATAATTTTAACAGCAAAGCTCAGTGGTTATTCTTTCAGTAGTTACAAATGTACTTTTCTTTTTTAAATGATCAGGGAGATGAAGAAGCTAATCTTGGTTTGCCCATCAGTCCCTTCATGGATCGTTCTTCACCTCAACTAGCAAAACTCCAAGAATCTTTCATCACCCACATAGTGGGGCCTCTGTGTAACTCCTACGATGCTGCCGGCTTGCTGCCGGGTGAGTGGATAGAAGCAGAAGAGGATGAAGATGCCGAAAGTTGTTATGATGAAGAAGATGGCGAAGAATTAGATACAGATGATGAAGAAATAGAAGACAACTTAAATCCTAGTAAGAATGGAGGGATATTATAAATTCTCAAATGGATATTTGCAGTTAATAACACTAAATTTGGATCTTTAAGATACAGATTCTGTAGTTCTGTCTGGAGTAACTAGTAGCTCAATGTTCAGATTGAATAGTCTCTTGAGTAACTCCTGGGTGCCGTGCTGATGCCACGATACACGGTCTTGGTTGAAGTAGCATCTCTCTGGGTATTGTCCTCCAGCCAGTTCGCTTCAGGAGGTTCTACCTGTGCAGCACAGTAGGGCTGTCACCATATCTGACTGTGTGAGGTAAGTGGGCTCGAGGGGCCAGTCCTTGGACACCTGCTGCCTTTCTGGCTGTAAATGAAATCCATTATTTGCTCTTTAAAGTCGAATTTAAATGAAATTATATCCGGCATTCCAAGCATGCTATAGCTGAGCACAGAGAGCATAATTACGAAGAACTAGCCCCCCACATCCCCAGTTGTCTTCAGGATCAGTATAGTGAAGAGTGGTTTTCTGCCACCACCATGTGAGCATCATCTCGGGCAAATGACTGGCTTCCAAAAATTATTTCTACTCATTGAAGCTGTAATAATTGTGTTTAATTCAGTACCTAAGTCCTAAAAAAACATCGTTTAACTGCATTTTTTTATCACTTGAAATTTTAGTACTGTCCTCCCCTCTCACCCCACCCAGTCTTCCCTAATCCTTTTCTCTGCTTCATTTTCATCTGTTCATATTTAACCCCATCTTGTGTTTTGCTTCTTCATTTGCTTTTCTAGATCTTTCCATTAGAATATGAGCTCCACGGTGCAGAGATTATCTTACTGCATATTACTACAACCCCAGTGCCCTAGAGAAATGCCTGGAAAGTAATAGGCACTCAGGTATTTAGTGAATGAATGAATTGTATTACTAGGATTAGAATCTGTCTGTTTTAAACTTCACAGAACCACGAAGGAGGAAAGGCAGACGGCGAATATTTTGTCAGCTAATGCACCACCTCACCGAAAACCACAAGATATGGAAGGAAATCATCGAGGAAGAAGAGAAATGTAAAGCTGATGGGAATAAACTGCAGGTGGAGAATTCTTCCTTACCTCAAGCAGATGACATTCAGGTCATTGAAGAAGCAGATGAAGAGGAGGAGAGACAGTTTGAATAAAAGAAAAGACATCTTGAAGAAGTCCCGAGGGCCATGCCCAGGGTCAGAAGTCCTCGCCTGGCACTGACCATGCGGACTCGCAGCCGACCGCTCCCAGGTGGACGGGCCTGAGGACCGCGAGAGGACCCTCACTGCGCTGGCAGCTCCCCGGTCCTGTGCACTTGCGGCACACGGACACGGACCGGACGAGTGTTCGTAGAGCGGGGCTTCCGTCGCTCGTGTTGCGAAGCTCTTCCTCGATGCCTCCACTGGTATCTGCTTTGTCATAATAACGCTTTGCCAGGTAGTAAGCTCTTACTTCCATGAGGGGTAGCTAGAACTAAAAATTCACGGGACCTCAGTTTCCAAGATGGCCAGAACTTTTTGCTTTCATGAAAACATTTTCCACATGTGTCTTTTAGGTCTTTGAATGTGTGTGTCGGGGGGGAAGTCTGTGCCTGCCTAAAAAAGAACCCCGTGTTTGCCTTTCTGAGGGATCCGTTTAATGCAGTACACTGGCCAATGCCGTTCTCCCAGCTACCTTTATCCATGAAAGACTGAATGACGTTTGTCAAACACGACAAAATCCAGGCGCATCAGTTTGATGCTTTTCACCGTCGTGTGTTACCTTCTATGTGTGTTCTATTTCTGCTCCGAGTATTCAGGTTTGCCGTGGACAGCAGAAGTCTTAATTCCAGTCTCACTGACTTCATTCCGTGGTTGAATTTTTAAAGCTGTTCAGGTTTAAAAATGAAGGAATTGTTTAGTCAAAACTGTTCTTAGTACTCTTGCTCAGGATTAGTATTTTTCAATATTTAGTTAATATAAACAGACTTGTCAGAAGAAAAGAATGGCCCTAAAGATGTTAACTTTTTGTGAAGTGAGCATTTTCTCTCAGATCTCATAATTTGAGACTAATTAAAGTGGAGGAAAAGGAGAGGTCTTTTGCCTTACTGCAAAAATCAGAGGAAGCTAATCCTATCGAAGATAAAGAACAAAAGCACTGGTAGGAGTTCTAAAAGGCACAGTGAATAATCAGAATATGTGCTTATCTCTAGATCCAGATCTTAGGTGTCATGTTTAGTCACCGTAAAACTGATGCTAATCTTTGTTCATTTCCTCCTGCCTCGAGACTACATGACAGAAGTGACCTATGACTACTTAGTACTTCGAGAGCCCGACTGCAAGTCTAATTTTTAAGAAAGTAAATGGTGGGAAGACTTAATTGCAAAAAAAATGGTTATTTACAATATTCATGAACTCCTAGGGTACAGATAGCAAGATGGTAGACTACTTTGTTTTTTTATTCTTGGAGACCATATTTTGGATCCATGTAACTTTTGTAGACGGTAAAAACATTAATTTCCCAGGATGATTTATTTACGTATGATGTCAGGCAGTTTCTTACCTACCTGGAATATTTGGCGTATCTCAAAGATATTAAAGATCTATAGAAGTGTTGGAAGTTTTGATCTTGTATAATATTTAATGAATCACCAAGCTTTATTTATTAGACATGTTGAGTGCTCAGTTCCTTCCTGCCACTTTTGCTACCACTGCCACATGATTTGTAACCTGGTCGCACATTACTAAGTAATAAAATTTTAACTAATTTATTGAGTTTGTACTTACAATGTATATATCCTGTGCTTTTATTTCTCTAGTGCACCTTTTGCATCCTAGGTATACTTCTGCTATTGCAAAGCCCATGTGTATAAAATCACATGTGCTTACGTGCTTAATGAAACTCAGATTTCCTTTCTATTTTATTAAAATTTTGTATTGGGGTTAATGTATATATTTTCTCAAAAGGAATGTCTTATTAAAAATACTATTACTGAGAACTCCTTTTTAAATAACTTTTAAATTATTTAATCTTTGCTAAATAATTGACATGTTAAAATAGCCCAAAGAAACCTAAAACAAATTCATAAATTGTAAGAAATGAATGTGACTATATTAAGTACAGTGCTATGCTATTAAATGAAATCTTACTTGAAAAATTGCCACAAGCCATATTACATATCCTATTTTGGTTACTACTGAATCAGACTTTTATTTTAACTTTCATCATGAATTTACTATTGTTTTAAACTCACTGGTCTTAGAAATCTTGTAGTGCTGTAATATATTTATGTGCTTAGTGATACATTCTTTCTCCATAAAAAAAAAATTTTAAAGTTATTTCCTGATTTGAAGGCTGTTTCCTGCTATTCTTACTTTGTTGGTGCTGTTGACGTTTTCTGTTCTTATAAGAATCCTGTAAACTCTAGCACTGCTGAACTCAAAAATTTCTTCTCTCTAGATTGCATCTCATAGGAACAAACTTCACAAAAGAGATGAATAAAGCCAACTCTGGTTTCCTTATTATAGTTGCCAAACTAATCTGAACAGCTCTAGAGGGTGGGTGGGGATGGCGATTGGCCTGTGGAGCGGGGATGAACAGCTTCCCAGAGGAAAAAGTGATTTACCTTGGAGATAATTGCTTGTGGAAAGAAAACAACACTATGTGTAGAGGCCAAGACAAGAACTATCCTCACACTGGAGGGGGCCAAAGGAGGTTTAGAGTGACTGCAAGGGAATAGTAGAGAGAGAGTGACTAATGAAGGGCGTGGCAAAGCATGACATGCCATTTAAGTATTTTTCTTTGAGGAACAACTAGAAAAGTTTTAATCTTGAAGAGGGACATGATTAGATTTACATTTTTTAAAAATAAAATTTATTTATTTTGAGAGATCGAGCAGGGGAAGGGCAGAGAGAAAGAGAGAGAAGCCTAAGCAGAATGTCCATACTGTCAGTGCCGAGCCCAAAGCAAAGCTTGAACTCCCGCACCATGAGATCATGACCTGAGCTGAAGTCAAGAATCAGATGCTTGAGCCCCTCAGGTGCCCCAAGATTTACATTTTTATGAAGATCAAATAACATACTATGTCAAATGGAAGAATAAGATTAGACACGGAGAGATCTCCCCAATCTGGACATGAAGAGATTACAGGACAACAGAGAGGTAAGTAGACTGGAGATTCAACATGTAGAATCAGTTTGCTCGAGATTAATTGGATAGGATGGTAAGCAGACGACAGTGACTTTCTATTTCTGCTTTGGGCAGCTGTCCATGTCATTTACTGGCACACACACACACCCTATTGGTTCTCTTTCTTTGGAGAACTTTGATACAAGTCACCAAACACAGGGAAATGACCATGAGTGAGAATAGGAGAAATGAATAGATTTAGACTACCCAATGACTGCAGATGATGCATTGCGTGATCAAAACTGTATACGGGCTCCTGGGTGGCTCAGTCGGTTAAGTGTCTGACTTTGGCCTAGGTTATGACCTCCCGGTTCCCAAGTTCAAGCCCTGCGTCAGGCTCTGTGCTGACAGCTCAGAGCCTGGAGCCTGTTTCAGATTCTGTGTCTCACTCTTTGTCTCTGCCCCTCTCCCTCATGCTCTCTCTCAAAAATAAACATTAAAAAACAAAACAAAACAAAAAAAACTTTAAAAATATATGAAATAACCATGCATGAAATGTTGGTTGAATGACAGAGAAAAATTGGTATTTCTCCAACCTTGATGGGAGATTTAACACCATAAGTTAAATAGACCAAAAGTTAATAAAAATATAGAACAGCACAATGGGCAGTATTAGACATATACAGAACATAAAACCCAACAGATAAGACAATTTTTAACATCCAACGAACATTTATAAAAGTTGACCACATACTTGTCTATAAAGCAAGTCCCAATAAGTTTCAAAGCATATGTACCCTACAGCCATGTTCTCTGACCACAAGACAATTAGTCTTCAATTATTTTATTTATTTTGTAGAGAGAACATGAGCAGGGGAGGCGGGGAAAGAGGGAGAGAGAGAATCCCAAGCAGGCTCCACACTACCAATGCAGAGCCCGAGGCAGGACTTGAACCTGTGAAACACAAGATCATGACCTGAGCTGAAATCAAGAGTTGGATGCTTAACTGATAACCCAGGTGCCCCTTTATTAAAAAAAAAAAAATTATATATAATATATATATTATATAGAGAGAGACAAAAAGAGCAGGAGAGGGGCAGATGGAGGGAGAAGGAGAATACCAATTACACTGATCTTGGAGGCTTCGTGGGGCTCAATCCCACTAGTGTGAAATCATGCCCTGAGTCAAAATCAAGAGTGGATGCCACCCAGGCGCCACTATTTCTATGTATGCCTGACAGATTAAAGAAATTGCTCCAAGTAACTCTAGGAAGAACTAAAGAAATGATAATGGCCAGTTAAATGTAAGTAGAAATGAATAATTAAAGTATCTGTACTACTTTCCAAAAATGAAGATGTAGTGAAAATGGCACTTGAAGAGAAACTTAGGACATTAGATGTTTATATTAGAAAAAAAGACTGATAAGTTGAGCTAAGGATCTAGCTTAACTTAGAAAAAGGACAGAATATAGATATACCACATTAACAAAAGGATAAAAATCGTGATCCATAGAGCAGAACAAGCATTTGACAAAGTTAACCATCTGTTTATAAAATCTCTCAACAAAGCAGGTAGTGGAAGAAACATAATAAAGACCATATATGACAAGCCCACAGTTAACATTCTAAAATAAAAAGACACAGCTGCCTACCCTCACCATTTTTATTCAACTTAGTATTGGAAATCGTAGCCAGAGCACTCAGAGAAGAAATAAATCTTCCAGTTTGAAAGGAAGAAGTAAAACGGTCTCTACTTGCAGATGACATGATACTGTATACATATAGAAAACCCTAAAGACTTCACCCAAAAAACTTAGAATAAACAAGTTCAGTAAAGCTGATGGGTACAAAATGAAAAAACTCTTGCATTTCTATAAATGAATGAAATATCAGAAAAAAAAACATTTACAATTTCAAGGAGAAAATACATAAGAATAAATTCAGCTAAGAAGGTGAACGTACACACTAAAAAGGTAACACATGGATAAAGAAAATGGAATGCATAAAAATTGAGTGCTCATGGTTGAAAGAATATTGTTAAAATTGACTCAATGCAATCTCTATCCAAATCCCAGTGGCATTTTTAAGACTGAATAGAATTGACATGAAATTTGTATAGAAGCACAAGACACCCTGAATAGCCAAAGAAATCATAAGAAAAAAAAAAAAAAGCTGAAGACATGCTTCCTGATTTCAACCTTTATTGTAAAGTTATAGTTATCAAAACACAATAGTAATAAGCTAAAAACAGACATGTAGACCTAAAGAACAGAAGAGAACCCAGAAATAAATCCACACATGTATGGTCAATTTATGAGAAAGAAGCCAAGAATGTAAGTGCAGAAAAGATAGTCTTTTTGGTAGTGTTGGGAAAACTGGACAGCTACCAGCAAAAGAATGAAACTGCACCAGTTTGCCACACCAAATATAAACTAAACTCAAAATGGATTAAAGACCTATATGTGAGACCTGAAACCATAAAACCCAGAGAAGAAAACACAGGCAGTTACCTCGACATGGATTGGCACCCTTTTTTTTTTGTAGGTCACCACTAATTTTTTAGTAGGTCACCACAAGCAAAAAAAACAAAAACAGACAAATCAAACTACGTCAAACTAAAAAGCTTCTGCACAGTGAAGAAAGCCATCAACAAAAGTCAAGCAACTCAATGGGAGAAGATATCTGTAGAAGGACATACCTGATAAGAGGTTAGTTAATATCTGAAATACATTAAGTACTCGTACGCCTCAACAGCAAAAAACAAACATGACAAAAACAAAACCCAATCTGATTTAAAAAATGGGCAAAGGATCTGAGTAGACATTTTTCCAGGACATAAAGATGGGCAAGAGGTACATGAAAGGGTGCTCAAAGTCACTAGTCAAGGAAGTGCAAATCAAAACCACACGAGTGATCACCTCATGCCTGTTATTCCTGTCTTTTGTATTTGTAAGTGTTCTAACAAGTGTTGGCAAGAGGGAGGAGAAAAGGGAACTCATGTGTGCGGTTGGTGGGAAAGTAAATTGGCATAGCCACTGTGACTGACAGTAGGAAAGCTACCCCCTGAATAAAATAGAACTACCACATAATCCAGCAATTCCACTTCTGGGTATTTATCCCAAGGAAACAAAAAACACAAACTCAAAAAGGTATACACACCCTCATGTTCACTGCAGCAGTATCTGCTATAGTCAAGTCATGGAAGCAACCTAAGTGTCCATTGATAGATGAATGAATAAAGAAAACGTGGCATCTATGTCCAACACAATAGTATTCAACCGTGAAAAAGAAAGAAATCTTGCCATTTGTGACAACACAGATGGACCTTGAGGATCTTAAGCTAAGTGAAGTAAGTCAGAGAAAGAAAAACACCATATAATCTCCCTTATACATGGAATTTAAAAACAAAAACAAATGAACAAAAATAAAAAAGATTCATAAATACACATAATAAACTGGTGGTTGCCAGAGGAGAGGGTTGGAGGGAGGCTGAAAGAGGTGAAGGGGATCACTAGGTACAAACTTGCAGTTATGAAATACATAATGCACATAGATATGAAGTATAGCACGGGGAATACTGTGGTTAATAATGTAATATAGCATTGTGTGGTACAGATGGTCAACACTGTGATAAGCACTCCCAATATACTGCAATGTTGAATCACAATGTGGTACGCTTGAAGCAAATATAATATTGTACGTCAATTAGATTTCATTAAAAAAAATAGCGTAATGAAACACATTAGCCAATTAAAAAAAGAAAAAAGTATCAATAGAGGAAATAATTCATCTTTTTATCATTTAAGGGAGAAAAGAATGAACGAAGGAAGAAAGGATGGAAGAAAGGAATAAGGAGGGAGGAATAAGACAAACCTAGAATAGAAACAAACTTAAGTTCTAGGGTCATGGAAAAAAGAAACTACAACAAATGTCACATAAATGATGAAATGTTAGGGTCATTCCTTTAAACAGACAAGAATGATCACTATCCCCACTTTTCATCAATATTATACTAGAGCTTCTAACCTTAGGAAGAAATAAAAACCATGCTAATTTGGAAAGACACAAAACTGTCATTATTTACAAGCAATGTAATTGAGAAAATCCCAAAGAACTGAGAAACAGGATTAAAATTTTTCAAATTGCATGTTTAGCATTATTGTCATATGCTATCAGTGTACAAATTTCTACTGCATTTTTATAGAACAGCTTCAAATTCTGCTATTACCATTTCAGTTTGGAAGTGGTCCCCAAGTTTAGGATCTTAGACTCACTTTAATCTCTTGAAAAGGCTTCACGTAGTCAAAATTCTCGTATGGGGGGAGGGGGTTGCCGATTTTTAATGAGAATATTCAGTTAATTTCATCAAGAAGAAGAAATTAAGTGGGGATCTGTTTGCTGAAGATTTCTTTGCCTTGATTTTCCCTTAATAGCTGTTTCACTATTATCTGCCTGAATGAAGACACAGAAGATCAATAAAGATAGGAAAATCAACCATGAAGATGATGAAATTCAAGAAGAATAAACAGGATTCCTTGCATTTAAGTTCAAATAACTCCTTTTAGAAAGGATAATTGAAGGGCTGGTTTAATAAGACCTCTACTACTAAAAGCACTGAGAGCTGTTGTTAATTACCTCTAAGTATGTTTTTCTGGTTTAAGAATAGGCAAAAGGAGGTCTCAAATTGCATTCCTAAAAAAAAAAAAATTAAAAAAAAAGTGCATCCACCCCATTCTGAAATAGCCAGATGATATGCTTTAAAGTAAACATTGGTACATTGAAGAGGTCCAGAGAGAATAAGGACCAAATTATGTAAAGAACCTAGAATATTTAGTCTTTAGAAGCAAAGATTCACACTAGAACACAAATGAGAGCTTTCTTCAAATGTTTTAAGTGGGGCCACATATTTAAATACCTACAAGACTGGATAGAAACTGTAAATTAATAATTTGGGCTTGGTGCAATAGATATGTATACTCATTTAGAAAGCCACAACTAAGCTCTAGTTTTTTACCACTCAAGATGCCAGCCCAGCATTGACAGATCTTCATTTTTCAAGAAAAGGCTAAAAATACAGATTTTTATAAGAAATCTCAGTTTTTTAAGTGCTGTTTTACTTTAAAAAATTTCTTTAATGTTTTATTGATTTTTGAGACAGTGAGTGGAGGAGGAGCAGAGAGAGAAGGAGACACAGAATCCAAAGCAGGCTCCAGGCTCCCAGCTGTCAGCACAGAACCCAACGCTGGGCTTGAACTCACGAGCCACGAGATCATGACCTGAGCTGAAGTCGGACGCTTAACCGACTGAGCCACCCAGGCGCCCCTAAGTGCTGTTTTATTTTGAAATTAAACTTAATTGTTCTAGAATTCCAATGGGGGAATGTGGTTTCCCCACACCACTACCAAGTAATTGTGCAACACCAGCTGCGTGTCCTACAATTCAACTCAATTCTGACACAATTTACCCAGAAATAGTATCACATTCCACAAGTGAAGGACTCAGTCCCACAAGACTGTCCTCTGCTTCAGACACCCATCGCTGACCGACCCACTGACTACGGATTGGAGGGTCCCACAACCCCCTCCTTGGGTTCCATTAATTTGCTAGAGTTGTTCACAGAACTTAAAAAAAAACCCATTTTCTCAAAATTACTAGTTTATTACAGAGAATACTAAAGGATACAAACCAACAGCCGATGAAGAGATACAAAGGGCAAGTTCCTCAACACTGGACCTTCTGTCATTATGGAGCTTCGGACCCAGCACAATGGTACATGGAAACATTCTGGTTCACCAACCTGGAAGTTCTCCAAACCACTTCCTTTTGGGTTTTTATGGAGGCCTTATAACACAGGCATGATGAATTAAATCATTTCCTTTTGGTGATTGATTCAACCTCCAACTCCTTTCCCCTCCCCGGAAATCAGGGGGTGGGACTGAAACTTCCAACCTTTTGATCCTGATTGGTTCCCCTGACAACAAGTCCTCACACTTAGGCGCCTCCCCAAAGTCACCTCATTAACATAAACCCAGCTGTGGTGGAAGAGGGCTTGTTATGAATAACAAGACACCCATTTCACCTTTATGGCTCTGAAGCATTTATTTAGATATTGACGGCAAGGGACCAAACATTATAACAAAAGATGCTCTCATTGCTCTTATCGCTCAGGAAATTCCAAGGGTTTTGGAAGCTGTAGACCAGATATATATGAGAAATATATTTTGGTTGTAGATATGGCCAAAGATATATTTCTTATAAATCACAACATTGCAAACCTCTCATTAGTCATTACTACATAACACATTTGAAAAATATCCAGCATTGTTTATTCAGTATACAGGCTCATCTGCTTTAGAAGGTATTTATAAGTGAAATATTTTTAAAAATGAGTACAATGGGTAAAATTTTTAATGTTTTCGTGAAATATACATAGACGTATACAGCAATATTCGCAGCAAAATAAAATACTATGAACACCATTATGCAGCAAACATTGCTGTCCCCTCAGAAGCTCTCTCATGCCTCTTCCCCATCTCAATCCCCTCATCTTCCTGCTGAAGACAATCATTCACCTGCCTTCTCTTTGTGTGAAATGTCTTTCACCTTTTGGAGTGAGGGTTATCAAGGCTGAGTGTAATATTCTAGATGAAGTATTTTCTTGCAGCATAAAGGGTATCATGCTTTTGTCTTCTGCATTGGCACTGTTTCTTTTATAAAGTTAGCTATCAGTTTTATTGTTGTTGCTTTGAAGTGATTTTCTTTCTATTTTCACTGTATGGTATTCTTAGGGCTTCTTGAACCTCTGGCTTGAAATCTTTTAAGTTTTGGAAAATTAGATCTTCAAATACTCTGTCCCATTCTTTCTTTTTCCCCTCTGGGTTTTCAGGTACCCAAATGTTAGATGCTATTATATTCCCCATGTCTCTTACACATTTAAAATTTTCCACCCCTTTATCTCTCCATGTTTAATTCTAGGCCACTTCTTCGCTACATTTTGGTCTGCTACAAAATCTTTCTCGTTCTTATAATTTAGCTAATTTTTTTTGTTCAGTTTTAGAATTTCCATTTTAGGGTTTTAATTCTCTAATGAATTTTTCCATTTTAAACATTATGTTAGGTTTCCAAGAAGCAGAGCCTTCAGCTAGGGACTCTTGTGTAACTTATTTATTGAGGAAATGCTCTCAGCTGAAATTTATGAGGGGCAGAGGCTACGATGGGGAAAAAGCTGAAGACACTGATGTGGCTGAAGTCCTCGGCCTGATCCCACAGGATGGTGCCCTGAGGCACCAATAGCATCACACAGTTGTCCTCTTTGAGGCAAGTGGTGTGTGTATATAACGTATGGGGATGGGGGGTTTAGGCTAACCTCCTAGGGAATTCCAGGATAGATGACCCCATCAATTGAGGACAGTTCTGGGAGAGTAAGAGCAGCTGACACTAGGGGTAGGGGTGGGGGCATAATTGAAATGAATCCACCTAGAAAATACAATTATGGTAGAGCACTAAGAGTGTCCACTACAGGCATATTAAGCATGTTTACTGTTAAGTTTGCAGTTGGTAATTCTATTACCTGGATCTGTTAAAGGTCTCTTTCTGTTGTCTGTTGTTTCTTTTGGTTTCAGTCAATATTTTGTCTCCTTACATGCTAGTTATCATTTAGTGCCAACAATGTAAATGAAAAAATTGAAATATTTGAGGCCTAGAATTTTTATTTTCCTTTGGGGAGGATTTGTTTGCCTCTGGCAGGATGCTGGGACATTAGTACTAGTAATCTTAAATCACCTTAATCCAATCAGGGACTAAGCTGGGCAATTCAAAGCCGGGCTTCAACTTCAGTGAAGCCCATTTTTTCACTTACACTGAAAACACAGCTTTTTAGGGGCCCTTGTTAGGCATATTCTCCCAAGTTTTGGGACTCTAGCTCTGTGAATCCACCAAAAACCGTGCTTACCTTCTCAGCCTGTGAGTGGTCTCCCCCAGATTGGTTCACAACTCTAGGAGAAAATAAGCAGGACACAGTCTAAGCTCACTTCTCCAGGTTTCCTCTTTTGTTTGGATCTTGGCCCCACAATTCTTCACTATCTTGTTGTTAAAAGCTTAATTGTATATGTATACCCCCAAATCCGTATGTTGAAGCTGTAACCCCCAGTATCTCAGAATGTGACTTAATTGGAGACAAGGCCTGTAAAGTGGCAATTAAGTTAAATGAGATTATTATGGAGGCCCTAATCAAATCTGGTGTCCTTGTAAGAACATTGGTCATGTGTAGAATATATATATATATATATATATGCATCTATGTTCATGGGTGAGATTGCCTTATCATTTCTCTTTCTTTAAATAGACATGCGTTTGGTATCAAAATTATCCTAGCATGAAAAAAAAAAATCAGTTGGGTAGCGTGTCCTCTTTTCCTATTCTCTAGAAGTATTTGTATAAGATTGTCATTAGAATTCATTGGTAAATTCATGTAGACCTAGAATTTTCTTTGTAGATATTAAAAAAAATATGAATTCAAGTTCTTTATTAGTTATAGCACTATTTAAATTTTCCATTACTGTTCCTGTCAGTTTTGGGAAGTTGAAAAAGAGCTCCTCTTAGAACAGTGTTTCTATATAAACAAGCTGTACATTAAAATCACTCGGGACCTTTAAAAATACCCATGCCTAGTTTTTGTCCTTGGAGCTTCCACTTTATCTGGGTATTAGCACTTTATAAAAAAAAGATCAATTTTAATTTTCAAAAATATCTTTGGGGGCACCTGGGTGGTTCAGTCTGTTAAGCATCTGACTCTTGGTTTCAGCTGAGGTCATGATCTCACAGTTTATGAGTTTGAGCCCCAAGTTAGGCTCTGTGCTGACAGATCGGAGTCTGCTTGGGATTCACTCTTTCTTTCTTTCCACCCCTTCCCTGCTTATATGCACAGACGCGCTCTCTCTCAAAATAAACTTTTATTTTTTGTTTATCTTTTTAATGCTTGTTTGTTTTTGAGAGAGAGAGAGACAGACAGACAGACAGACAAGTGCAAGAAAGAGAGGGAAGGGAGAGAGGGTGACACAGAATCTGAAGCAGGCTCCAGCACAGAGCCTGACAAAGTGCTCAAACTCCTGAACCATGAAATCATGACCTGAGCCGAAGTCAGACACTTAACCAACAGAGTCATCCAGGTGCTCCTCAAAATAAATAAACTTTAAAAAATATCTTTGCTTTCTGTGGTTTCAATTATATCCATCTATATATATTAGGTATATATGTTTTTTATATTATATATAATAAATACAATTATTGATACATAATCAAAATTTTAATTAATAAAAGATGAACATACTTCTACCCCATCCACATCTATCCTTTTCTCTGAGTTTCCTAGAAATGACCATTTTCATTAGTTTTGTATTAACCTATCTAATGCTTTTTAGTCAAATACAAGTGCATACACACACACACACACACACACACACACAACAAATTCCCCACCTCATACAAAAAGGGAACATATTTTATACATTGTTCTTTGTATTCATTAGCTAATGCTCTCTAAGAAATCACCCCAAAATATGCTGGTAATAATCATCGTCATTTTTGTGAGTAGACAATTTAGAAATGGCTGGCTGGGGGCGCCTGGGTGGCGCAGTCGGTTAAGCGTCCGACTTCAGCCAGGTCACGATCTCGCGGTCCGTGTGTTCGAGCCCCGCGTCAGGCTCTGGGCTGATGGCTCGGAGCCTGGAGCCTGTTTCCGATTCTGTGTCTCCCTCTCTCTCTGCCCCTCCCCCGTTCATGCTCTGTCTCTCTCTGTCCCAAAAATAAATAAACGTTGAAAAAAAAATTAAAGGGGCGCCTGGGTGGTGCAGTCGGTTAAGCGTCCGACTTCAGCCAGGTCACGATCTCGCGGTCCGTGAGTTCGAGCCCCGCGTCGGGCTCTGGGCTGATGGCTCAGAGCCTGGAGCCTGTTTCCGATTCTGTGTCTCCCTCTCTCTCTGCCCCTCCCCCGTTCATGCTCTGTCTCTCTCTGTCCCAAAAATAAATAAACGTTGAAAAAAAAAAATTTAAAAAAAAAAAAAAATAAAAAAAAAAAAGAAAAAAAATTAAAAAAAAAAAAAAGAAATGGCTGGCTGAGCAGTTCTTGGTCAGGATCTCTCATAAGATCACAATCAGATGACAGTTGGGTCTGTAGTCATCTGCAAGTTTGAGAAGGATCTATTTCCAAGGTGGCTCACTCACATGGTGGACAAGTTGATCCTGGCAATTGGTGAGAGACCTCAGTTTCTCTGAGTGTGGACCTCTCCACAGGACTGCTGGAGTGTCATCAAAACATGGTGGCCAGATTCTCCCAGAATGAGAGCTCAGAGACCCAGGTGAAAAAGTTGCAGTGCCTTTAGACAAGCCTTAGAGGTCACACATTATGACTTCCATATTCTATTGGTCACACACACCAGACTGGATTCACAAAATTGAATATACTAGATGGGGATCATCAGGGGTAATTTTGGAGGTTAGCTACCACATTGTGTATACTGGTTTTTCATTTTTTGTTGTTTTAACATGATTTGTCCTAAAGACCTCTCCATATTACTACACAGAAGACATCCTCATTTTTAATGTAGCTGTGGTATATTCTATTGTAGTATATACCGTAGTTTATTCCAACATTCCTTCATTGATAGAAATGTATGGTTGCAGTGGCTTGTTTTGCTGTCATAAATAACGCATGAGTGAATAACCTGGCACTTCCCTTTGTAGGTGTTCAAGTGGATCTGCAGGAGAGATTATTTATCCTTTACTAAAAGGAGTTATTTGAACTTAAATGCAAGAAATCATGTTTATTCTTCTTGAATTTCATCATCTTAATGGTTGATAATCTTTATTGATCTTTTGTGTCTTTATTCAGACAATAATGAAACAGCTATTAAGGAAAAAAATGACAAAGTTCCAGCAAACAGATCCCCACTTAATTGTCTTCCTGATGAAATTAACTGTGAATATTCTCATTAAAATCTTTCCCTAAATGGGGAACCTGGGTGGCTGAGTTGGCTAGGCGTCCGACTTTGGCTCAGGTCAGGATCTCGCAGTTTGTGGGTTCGTGCCCCACATCGGGCTCTGTGCTGACAGCTCAGAGCCTAGAGCCTGCTTTGGATTCTGTGTCTCCTCCCTCTCTCTGCCCCTCCCATGCTCATGCTCTGTCTCTTTCAATAATAAGTAAACACTTAAAAAATTAAAAAAAAAAATCTTTCCCTAAAAGTTGGAATTGTTTGGTCAAAAGGTGAACACATCTATTATTTGATAGATGCTGCCACATTCCTTTCCACAGGAAGTGTCTTCATATGCTTTGGGTAAATATTAAGTAGTGGAATTACTGTATCATATGGTAATTATATCTTTAATGTTTTGAGTAACCTTTATACTGTTTTCCAGAGTGGTTGCACCAATTTGCATTCCCACCAACCGTGCACAACTGTTCCTTTTTCTCGACAATCTTGCTAACATTTGTTGTTTCTTGTGTTTTGGTTTTAGCCATTCTGACAAGTGTGAGGTAGTATCTCAGTGTGGTTTTGATTTGTATTTCTCTGGTGATTAGTGATGTTCGGCATTTTTTCACGTATCTGCTGGCCATGTGTGTCTTCTTTGGAGAAATGTCTTTTCATGTCTTCTGCCCATTTTTAAATTGGATTCTTTGCATTCTTTTGGTGTTGAGTTGTATAAATTCTTTATATATTGGGGGTAATAGCTCCTTATCGGATAGATCACTTGCAAATATCTTTTCCCATTTGGCAGGTTGTGTTTTTGTTTTGCTGTTTGCTGTGCGGAAGTTTTTATTTTGATGTAGTCCCAGGAGTTTATTTTTTGCCTGTTTCCCTTGCCTGAGGAAGTGTATCTAAAAAAAATGTTTCTATGGCCAATGTCAGAGACATTACTGTCTGTGCTGTCTTCTAGGATTTTTATAATTTCGCATCTCACATTTAGGTCTTTAATCCATTTTGAGTTTTTGTATGTGGTGTGAGGAAGTAGTCCAGTTTCATTCTTTTGCATTCAGTCTTCCCAACACCATTTATTGAAGAGACTGTCTTTTTCCCATTGCATACTCTTGCCTCCTTTGTTGTAGATTAATTGACCATAAAAGGGTGGGTTTATTTCTGGGCTCTGTTTTGTTCCATTGATCCATGTGTCTATTTTTGTGCCAGTACCATACTGTTTTGATTACATGTGGTAATCTCTAGTATATCTTGAAATCTGGGATTGTGATGCCTCCAGCTTTGTTTTTGTTTTCCAAGATTGCTTTGGCTATTCAGGGTCTTTGGAGGTTTCATACAAATTTGAGGATTATTTGGTCTAGTTCTGTTAAAAATGCTGTTGGTATTTTGATAGGGGTTGCATTGAATCTGTAGATTGCCTTGGGTAATATGGGCATTTTAACATTATTTGTTCTTCCAATCCATGAGCATGGAATATCTTTCCATGTGTTTGTGTCTTCAATTTCTTTCATCAATGTCCTATAGTTTTCAGAGTCTTTCACCTCCTTGGTTAAATTTATCACTAGGTATTTTATTATTTTTGGTGCAATTGTAAATGGGATTGTTTTCCTAATTTCCTTTTCTTCTACTTCATTATTAGTGTATCAGCTCAAATAGTTTCTCTGAGGGCTACGCTTTTGGCAACTTTTTCTTTGATGAAAACTGATCTGTTGAACCTGTTTCTTTTAGGGTGAATGTCAGTAAATTCTATTTTCAGTTTATCGATTTCATTCAGCTCTTCAAACTTCTTTGCATTGTTATGTAAATCAATTTCTTATGATTATTAAAATTCTGTTTCTGTGATTACTCTCCCTTGTCATTTCATATTTTGAGTACTTATGCTATGTCCCCCTTTCCCTGGATTAATCAATTTAGCTAGTGCTTAGTTTGTTTGTCTAATTCGAGTCAGCAAACTTTTTCATATAGTGGTGTATAGTAAATATTTTCCACTTTGCAGGCCAAGAACATTAGGTAGATATTTGTAAAACAGGAGTGAAAATTTTTACAAAATTTTTATTGACGACATTCAAAATATAAGTACTTAAAAAATAATACTGATCCACTAATGAGAAAAAGGAAATTCTTTTCCAGGAGATAAAATTTTGCTTAACTGGGGTTCAAACTTCATGTTTCCTATTATCAAAACATTACAAATGTTCATCTGTTAATGCTGATCTGTAATGAGATTTATATATTTCATATTTGACAGTGCCTTTTCACAAAGATGGATACTGCCAATACTGACATCAATCCCTGAGCACCTAATTTTATTTTTTTATTTTTTATTTTTTTCAATATATGAAGTTTTTTGTCAAATTGGTTTCCATACAACACCCAGTGCTCATCCCAACAGGTGCCCTCCTCAATACCCATCACCTACCCTACCCTCCCTCCCATCCCCATCAACCCTCAGATTGTTCTCAGTTTTTAAGAGTCTCTTATGCTTTGGCTCTCTCCCACTCTAACCTTTTCTTTTTTTCCTTCCCCTCCCCCATGGGTTTCTGTTAAGTTTCTCAGGATCCACATACGAGTGAAACCATATGGTATCTGTCTTTCTCTGTATGGCTTATTTCACTTAGCATAACACTTTCCAGTTCCATCCACGTTGCTACAAAGGGCCATATTTCATTCTTTCTCATTGCCACATAGTACTCCATTGTGTATATAAACCACAATTTCTTTATCCATTCATCAGTTGATGGACATTTAGGCTCTTTCCATAATTTGGCTATTGTTAAGAGTGCTGCTATAAACATTGGGGTACAAGTGCTCCTATGCATCAGTACTCCTGTATCCCTTGGGTAAATTCCTAGCAGTGCTACTGCTGGGTCATAGGGTAGGTCTATTTTTAATTTTTTGAGGAACCTCCACACTGTTTTCCAGAGTGGCTGCACCAGTTTGCATTCCCACCAACAGTGCAAGAGGGTTCCCGTTTCTCCACATCCTCTCCAGCATCTATAGTCTCCTGATTTGTTCATTTTGGCCACTCTGACTGGCGTAAGCCTGAGCACCTAATTGAGTATATTAATTACTGGGAAGACATTTATAGAATTCTATTAAATTCTTCAATATTTGCTTTTTTAGCATGTCATTACTTTACAGACTAATCACTTGCAATTGAAGGTTAGATGGAAGCTCTTTGGTCACACAGTTAAATAAATTTTGAAATATGGAAATTTCCTTTGCACTGGCATTCAGATCTGAAAAAGTGCTGCTGAAACTTTAGTGTGAGCTCACGAAACATGTGCTGGAAAGATGTGTGGGAACGGAGGGCTTATTTCTCACTTGAACTTTTTACGGCACAACCAGTATATAAAGTGGCTTAATATTACAATTGCCTCTTGAACAACACAGATTTGAACTGTGCAGGTCCACTTATATGCAGATTTTTTATAGTACAGTACTGTGAATGTATTTTCTCTTATGTTTTTTAAAAATTTAAATTCTAGTCAACTTCGCCTCAGTATGCTTCCCATATAAGCACTGTTTGGCCTTTCAATTTTAGGTTAAACTCATCAAGAATGATCTGCTGTAAAAGTTAATGTCCAGGGGCACCTGGGTGGCTCCGTCGGTTAAGGGTCCCACTTCGGCTCAGGTCATGATCTCACAGTTCATGGGTTCGAGCTCCACGTCGGATTCTGTGCTGACAGCTCAGAGCCTGGAGCCTGCTTCGGATTCTCTGTCCCCCTCTCTCTCTGCCCTTCCCCCACTCACATTCTGTCTCTTTCCTCTTTCTCTCTCAAAAATAAACATAAAAAAAAAAAAAAAAAGCTAACGCCCAAAGCCATTCAGTATGTAATAACAATGGTTAAGGATGGTTGCTTTCATTCAGAAAAAATTGAATTTTGGTCCCAAGCTAAAAAAAATTGCAATAAAACGTTATCACTGCTAAGTCATTGAACCGTGGCTTGGGAGAGTAAGTCAGGATATTCCGCCTCTATTTCTGACAAAAATTCTCAAAACTAATGATGGTTAAGTCCATGAGAATAAGTGAAGTTCAGTGCTGACCTCACCAGTTCTGTAACACATGACAGATTCAAGTATTTTGTGCAAAGTACCTGCTGATGAATCATAACTTGTCCACGCCTTGTTCTGTCCCACATCTACCTTTACTGTCAGTGATAACACATCTTAGCTGATTCCATCTCAAGTTGTACTGAAATAGTGTTTTCTCATCTTCTTTGAAAATATCCTCTTCTGTAGTTGTTTAATGGAGACTGTTCACAGAGGCTAAATTTTCAGTCAAACTTGGTGTTGACTTCTTGAATAAACAGCAACTCAACAGTATGGGTAACATCTGTTTACTCATCAAGAACCAAGGAAAATCACTCAAAATCATCTGCATTGTTTTTAATTGACTATCAACATTGCTCCAATGTCCTTAACTCTGAGCAACTGTTCTCAATGAAAGACTGTTAGTCTTAAGCAAGTTTATTTTCTGGACACATTTCTTTGGCTGCTTCATTTAAACACAACTAATTCACAAGTAGCAAATGACTTTTCCTGCCTGGATAACAAATGAGCCACTCAGAAACTTTGGTTGCAACTTCATTTTCATTTCTTGGGAGGAAATTGTGAGCATGATAGATATCATTAAAAAATACCTACTTTTCCTGACCACTGCTTTCCTGTGTGAGGGATACTGTGACAAGTGCTCAGTCTGATAATGCCAGAACATTCTGCATTATTTTGGCAGAGCTACAGTGGTAGTCTATAATAATTTATTATTAATGTTTTGCCACCTAATTTGGTTAAAATAATCCACACTCCACTATGCCCTAAAAGCATGACATTCAAAATTCACTTTTCTCTCTCTTCTTGTTTTTGTTTGATGAGTATACACTGGTAAAAAAAATAAATTTTTTCAACCATTTAAAAATGTAAAAACCATTCTTAGCTTGTAGGGCCATACAAAACAGATGATGGGCCACATTTTGACTGTAGGGTGTAATTTGCTGACTCTTGATCCAATGTATTGATTTAAAACAAATACATCTTATTAGTTCTGTTTCTTTATTGTCTAACTCATTAATTCCTGGCTGTCAGGAATTTATAATTCTTTTCTTATGCTTTCCTTTGGTTATTTTTCTAATTAAAAAAAACCTATATTTAATTCTTTTTCGACATTTCATTTTTCATTGAAGTATTTAGGGCTATGACTTTTCTTCTGAGGACTACTCTAGCTATATTCCATAGATGTAAATATTCAGAGTTTTAATTGTTTTCTAGAAATTCTGCAATTTTGGTTTGTAGTTCCCCTTTGCCCAAAGATTATTTTTGATTTTTTAAAAAATTCCACAACATAAGGACAATTTCATTTTCTGGTTTCATTATTTTGTTATGAATACCCAATCTTATTGTATTTTTAGAGAATGAAATCTGTATTATTTATACTTCTGGAATTTATCAAAGTTCACTTTTCATCCACTGATATGGTCAATTTTCATGAATACTAGAAAGATGGCATATTCTATTATCAGGTATAGAATTTGATGTATATTTGTCAGATCTACCTGACTGATCATGTAGTATGGGTCTTTGTTATCTTCATTTGTTTTGTGTTTTGTTGTTGTTTGGTTTTTTGGTCCACTCAATTTGTCTTAGGCCGACGGAAGTGAATTCATTCGTCTCCTAGTATTAAGGTACTTCTACATATTTCTCCGTGTATCTCTTGTCATTTTTGCTTTATGAAAGATGCCATTATTAGGTGCAATATTTATTCATAACTATCATAACTTCCTTGAGAATTAGTCTTCAGGATTATAAAATGAATTTCTTTGTCTTGCTTATGCTTTCTGCCTTGAATTCTACCTTGTTTCACTAAGATCATGAATTCTGCTTTCTTTTTATTTCCATTTGCCTGGTATGCATTGCCCAACCTTTTATTTTTGACCTTAATCTGTTTTAGATGTCTCTTGTGTATAGCATATACCTAATATAGCATTAGGTTTTGTCTAGGATCCAATCTGAACACCTTTTTATTTTAATAAGTGAGATAAAAGCCTCTTTACATTTCCTTAGTGTGACTGTATGTAGAGACTTAGTTTAGTTCTCTCATATTATTTGCTCTTTACTAAAAAATTAATTTTAGTTCTGACACTTTTTGTGTTTTTGATTTGGTGGTTTTCTTTATACTTCTACCTTTATGTAGCATTTTTGCACCTTATTTCTTTGGACAGTATCTGCTTCTCCTTTATGTATAGCATTAGCTTGTATCTCTTCTTCCTCCATATCTCCCACTACCCAATTTTAGGCAATATTACTATCCTTTACTTTTGGACTTTTAGGTATACTTAAAATTCTACTACTTGATTTGTCAGTTTTAAATTATGTCCTTTGATTCTTATTATATAGGGAGCTTATTCTACATTCTACCTTCTCTCCTTTTACTTATTTTTGTTAGATACATTGTTTCTACACAGAGTATAAAATGTTTAGGTATTATTCTGTCACACTTATTCCATCTTTGTAATGCTAGCCCTTTTGCTGACATTTCCCCCTAATTACTTGGTTGACTGAAACTTGCCCTCACACCTGATTAATAGTTTTAGTTGATGTAGAACTTTAGGTTCAAAATCAGACCAAACTAGGGGGCTGCCAATCTAGGGCACCAATCCCTATGTAGGAACACCATCATCTCCCAGGCACAGTACTCAATTTGTTTAGACTTCTCTTTCAGCACTGGGAACAAGTTCTACAGCTGCACAAACAGGAAGAGAAAGTGGGGTGAGAACAGGGCATAAGCTTGATTTCTTTCCACTCTTGTTGTCCTCATGAGCTCCTCTCCTTATCTGATTTTCTCCTTAGCTGTCCTTTGAAGAATGAGCTCCCACCTCTACCTCAGCTTTTGACTATGCGTGGTCTTGTCTGTAGTGCTTTCAGTATTGTTCCACTTGCCTTCTATCTTTTAGAACTTCAAAGTATATAATTCACTAATATGGTCCTCCATCCCCATTCTCAATGCCTTTATCCCTTTTTCTATCCTTAGAGTTATTTCAGTGGTATTTGAGGAGAAGAATGCTCAGTTGCCATTTTGAATTGGAAGTTAGATTTCCAACATTCTAGGTAGGAGCTCACCACTGATTGATCAGAGAAGGCATTTCCACTGCAGAAGATCCATAGTCTATTACTACATGGTTTCCCAAAATAAATATTTTCCATTATGGACTACTAATTCATGTTAATTTATAGTTTTCAAAAACGGCAGCATTTTATTTTTTACCACAGTTAATTGGCTCCAAATAGTCAAGAGTTGACAGTATATTGAAAAACAACCTTATAAACTGTAAAGCACAGTATAAATCATTAGGAGTAAAAAGCATAGGGATGAAAGACATGTGTCTGCTATGAACTACAGGAATCCTTTTCCCTCTGAACTCCTATTTCTTTGGCTATAAAATGAGCACAATGAGATGAAAGCTCTTTTACATTTAACAAGCTATAAATCTACATTTTTAAATGATTTTGTCAAGTTCGCACTGACCTCAGTAAGAAAAAATGTAACATAAGAAATGGGTACAAAGTAAAGAAAATAAATAGTATGTTCTTCATTCTCTGTAGGTTTAGTGGTAGCATTCAGGAGCAAAAAAAAAAGCCTCCTTAGTTTTGATTACAATCCATTCCAGTTCAGTAAATTTCTTTGCTAAGACCACCAACCCTCCAGAATCTCCAGTCTCAGAAGTTCACCTCAGGCATTCAGAGGAGATATGACAGTAAGCAGGAGGCCCAGGGATGAGAGATTTGCTCATCAAAGGAAGAGAAAGATCAAAAAGCAACTTGAATGAACACATTTGTCTAGAGGCAGGGAGGCAGGTAGGATACCTGCTGGGCCTAGCAAGTGGTCAGCGGGCAGTGAAGTGGACATTGTAATTGGTCTGCTAGTCAGGAGTTCCTCTTCTCTTCATAATTCTCCTTATTTCTGTTTAGGTAACTATACTTCCCCAGGGTAGCACATGTACTTTGGGAGAAGCCAACTCCATCACGGGCTCTAGAAGTCAGGCCTAAGTGAACCATAATCCCACTCAAAAGACAGAGTTTTAAAAGATGGGCATGTAACTTAGTTAGGACCAATGGGACACAAAGAACAGTTCTGGGGGAATATCTGAAAAGTTCCCATGTCTCTACAAGGAGGAGAACAAAGCACATGTACTTCCACGAGTCTGCCTTAAGATAAAGCTGATGCCATCTGGGAAGCCAAATCGAGGGATGTGAGCAAGCAGATCTTTGTAGTATGGAGCATGTAGGACATACTCACCCTAAAACTGCCATACTACCTCCAAATGTCCCATTGAAGTGTATCTACCCAGGACTTTTTCCCTCCTGCAACCAGAAACATCTTAATAAGCCAGAAAGGCAAAGACTCCTGATTCATCACACTTGGAAATATTCAACAGATGAAGTTACTAAGGTTAAATTCATATTCTCTCTTTTTTTTCTTTTAAGTAGGCTCCACGCCCAGCACAGAGCAATGTAGGGCTCAGTCTCACGACCCTGAGATCAATACCTGAGCTGAGATCAAGAGTCAGACACTTAACCAACTGAGCCACTGAGGCACCCCTAAATTCATATTCTTAACAGAAGTCATTGTTGTAT
The DNA here is from genome assembly GCF_007474595.2 of Lynx canadensis. Taxonomy (NCBI): domain Eukaryota; kingdom Metazoa; phylum Chordata; class Mammalia; order Carnivora; family Felidae; genus Lynx; species Lynx canadensis. The sequence continues at coordinate 71,200,395 of NC_044312.2, forward strand.
ATATACAAACAAGGCTGCAAGTACTCATGAGCCAAGTTATACGAGCAGAAACCCTTGATGTATAATCTTGGAAGAAATCTTGTTAAAAAACTATATACAGGTAGATACATAGAGCAGTTTGATCAGGACAGTCACAGTTCACACATTTTCCTGGCATCATTATTAACAGAAGCCCATCACTCTGAAGTGTCCCAATGTATACATTTACCCTGACTCTAAAGCATGTTTTTTTTTTTGGATTTATATAGTATTATCTTCAGGAAAATACAATAATCCAAGGAAATGACTAGAGACCTCTACAAGTAAAATGATTCAATCTTTAGGACCTGTGCCTGGTTTAGGAAAAGAGTGGTACTAGGAAAAATGTCTGTGCCTGTGAAGAATTAATAATCACTTTCTGGGGGTCATTTTTATTGTAATTACATTATTGCAATTTCCTTCTGTGGAACTGAGGCTATGAGGATGAATACTCAGGGGTCACAGGGACCCTCATTTATAAAGAGATGACACAATTCTTATGAAGGTATAGTAGGGAGCAAGACTTGAAAGCATTGGCAGGTTCTAAAATATTTAGATATTTCTTCTATTATCTGCCACCATGTCTAAAATACCTCTGTACTCCAAACTCCTTTATTTGGGTTCTAATTTCTCCTTCAGTCCTCTATTAAACTGGACGCATACCACACTACCCATTAATGATGATACCTGATCAGAAGGGGGCTGGTACTGGCATTTGGAAACAGGGACCCCAGGACCAGAGCAAGATGGAATTAAGAAAGGATGAGAAGTACGTGGTGTTCAACAAGAGGCTGAAAAGTCAGGCTCTGCTTAGGGCATCCACAGCCCTTCTTACTTAAGCAACACCTGTCATTTGCACCTTTGTTTTCCTCCACAGATAATTCTGCCTTAGAAGTCATAAAAGCTTAAAAAAAACATAGCTAATGCTTATTATTGCTTTAGTACTGTTTTCAAAGACACACCTGTGTTCATTTGGCTTTATGATGCTGTGATTTTTGTCCAAACGCGCACACTGATTAGATAAACAAGGTTCAGAGGTAAAAGGCAACCAGATAGCCTTTTCCCAGAAAACATCCACGCACTTTCAGCGCCTTTCTGCACAGATGAGGTAGGGCTGGGGTTGCAATGTCATGCCTAATCTGGGCTTCAGATCTGGAACCAGTTCATGTGGAAAATGCAGGTGAAACCTCTGAAGCAATGTTGTAAAAAACAGGAACATTTCCATCCGAGCCAGCTGTTCTCCAAGACAGTGTCTTCTCCCTAAAAACAAAACAAAGCAAAACAAAACAACAAAACATATTTTTTTAAAACTCCACAATATTGGGGTGCCTGGGTGGCTCAGTTGGTTAAGTGTCCCACTTCAGCTCAGTGAGTTCGAGCCCCTCGCCGGGCTCTGTGCTGACAGCTCGGAGCCTGGAGCCTGCTTCAGATTCTGTGTCTCCGTCTATCTCTGCCCCTCCCCTGCTCATGTTCTGTCTCTCTCTCTCTCTCGCTCTCTCTCAAAAATAAATAAACATTAAAAAAAATCCACAATATTTACCAAAATTTGTATCTAATATGTGGGTACCGTTAAGGAAATCTGGAATTTAAAGAAAGTTATGTTTATTAAAAAGAATAAAAATTGGCACTTCAGTTCTCAGAGCCCATTTCTTTACCTTCTTTTGTCAGATCATGGACTTCTGTAAGCTTATGAATCCCCTTCCACACTTCCCTTTCATGTTGCAACACAGCCCAAGATACACCATGAAAGACTGAATTTGAGGTATGACATTTTGTTCTCTAGATCCAGGAGAAACTCATTTCATTTCAAATGACTGAATGCTGACCCTTCCCCAATTAAAGGAAGAGTTTTCAGTCCATTTTCCATGGATCTTGTGATCTGTGTATTTTTTCACAGCAGAAGCCGTATTTTTGGAGATGAGGTATAATAAACTAGGAGCCAAGAGAGCTGTGTTTTCATTTTACTTCAAATTATGGTGTCATTTCTTCCCCTGGGTCTCAGTTTCTCAAGCTACCTGTTACGGACTTCTAGCTCTGTAAGTTTTGCTTACAAGCCAAAATCCACAAGCAAAAAAGTTTCAGAAGAAGTCAGAGCTTCTCAACAGTTTCTTTCTAGTTACAAAATTAAGCGTTGAGTAGAAACAGGTGTAAATGACTTCTAATTAAACCATTCTCTCCTGTAAGAATTAATGTTGTGTTTCTGGTGTTGGAATCTTTAATTCTACAATGGAATGCTTCAGATTAAGATGTCATACATGAGCAACCGTCATTACACTCTGTCCTGAAGTTATGCCCCAGTGAAAGTTCTCTTACCCAAGGAAAAAGGAACCAAAGCTTCTTTCTTGGCAAAATAGCCACTGCTGTCCAGAAAACGCTCAGGATAGAATATTTCTGGGTTTCTCCAGTACTTTTCATCAAAGTGTACAGAATAAAGATTGGTAATTACTGTCGTGCCTTTAGGAATGGAATAACCGCGTACGACTGCATCTTCAGAGGTTGCGTGGAAAATCCCTAATGGCACTATATTACAGAATCTTAAAACTTCATGCAAAACTGCCTCGGTATAAGGCATTTTGCATTTGTCATCCCAAGAAGGCTTCCCAGTGGGTCCCATAATTAAATCGATCTCTTTCTGAACTTGTCCTGTCAGAGGAAAAGTGTTCAAGTTATTATGCAATTCTTAGAATTATAGCCAAAGTAATTTCTCTTTGGGACATAACAAAGGATAACCTATAATAAGTCAACAGGGTATGGGGACAACCAGGTTCAGATTTTTCATCATCTGGGAGTTCTATTTGACTATATGCCATATATTGTGTGCTACCAGAAACCAATGCTCTGAGTAACTTTGTTGTGAAAAACACACTGAAAGTAATAAAAAATTAACAATCGAAAGTAAGACAAATAAAAATTAAACAACCCTACAATTGGAATAACATCACTCTCAGCCAGGGAAATAGTGAAACATAAAATCTGACTTGAAGAAACTGGCATTCAGGTCCCAGCTCTGCCACTTCTAGTGGCTGAACTTGGGCAAGGCAGCCATTTAGACTTTTCCCTCATTTACAAAATAGGTGTAATAAGACCTATCTGAGGTTTTTACATGACTTGGGAGAACAGATGTGTGAAACTCTTTACAACTATTAAATATTTTTCTTCTCGGCTAGTACAGGAGAAATTCCCAAATAAAATGCTTTGTACACAGCCAAAGACTCTAAGACATGTGTGAGTACTAAATGTAAGGACAGCCCTATATGGTCAACAGAATCCTCACCTTGAATGTTAGGATAAAGGGCCATGAAAAGAATTGCCCACCGTAGTACATTGGTTGTAGTTTCGGTTCCAGCAATGATGAGTTCACCCACGGAAAAAATAAGATTTTCTCTGGAGAAAGTAGATGATGGGTCATTTTTACCTTGATCCATCTCATCCAAATAAGCATCAACGAAATGCTGAGGTAACTGAGGCTTTCTGTTGATGGAAGCTTTTTCAATAAGCCTGGAGAGAAAATCATAGACCACAGCTGCATTTCTAAATAGCTGTTGATGTTTTCCAAAAGGTAAGATGCCAATCCATGGAAAGGCATTATACAGGAAGACGGAGGCACTGGCAGCCAGTTCCACATTTTCACTGAATAACTCAATCATGTGCTGAAAATCAGTGTCTTCATAAGTGAATCGTTCTCCAAAAATGATCAGATTGGTTATGTTTGAAACAGCATTTGTTATTAATTGTTTCAAGTCAAAAGGTCTACCTTTGTATGTTTCAATAACATCAATAAAAAATTTGGTTTCTTCTAAGATTTTAGATTCAAAAGACTTTTGACCATATCCAAAATAGCGAAAGCTATTTACAGCTAATCTTCTGTGATCAATCCATCCTCGACCATATCTGGAATTAAGTAAGCCTGAAAAAAACAAAAGTATTAAAAAATTTGATCATCCCAACATTCCTGTATCTAACACCTGAAAACGCTATGGAGTAAAAAAGGGTGGTCAGTCATTCTTCTCCAATTCTCTTTCTATAAACCTAGTGGTTTTAAGCCCTGTTCTCTGCTACTCATTAGCCACAGAATACTGTCAACAGATAAAGCTTGTCTACTTTTTATCTGGGGACAGGCAGAAAAGACCTGTAATTCTCCCACCACATGAAACTGGACAGTCTTATGTAATTCATCCTGGGTGAACTAGACCTGTATTCTCTAACTATTACTATACCCCTCATCTATAAACGACAAATGACTGCATGTTCCATGGGCAAAATTTTATCTTGGACTAAACAAACAGCTGAAAATCATCCTTCAAGGATTAGGAATCTTCTGCATTAAGAGTCTAGGTTTTAGAATACAGACATCCTCCTGTTAAAAGCATATGTTACACAAGGTAACTCTTGAAGAGGCCAAGGAAAGCTGAATGAGGCATCAATGTGGTGGAAATACTCAAGCCTAAAGGAGGATACCAAGAACTGAATGTTTGTGTCCCCACAGAATCCATATGTTGAAGCCTAACCCCCAGTGTGATGGTATTAGGAGGTTGGGCCTTTGGGGAGCTGATGAGGTCATGAGGGTGGAGCCTCATGAACTGGATTAGTGCCCTTACAAGAAACACAAGAAGAGATGATTGTTCTCAGCTATGCGAGAATACAGGGAGAAGGCATCTGTCTACAAGTCAGGAAGCAGGCTCTTCCCAGACACCAGATCTCCTGGCACCTTGATCTTGGATTTCCCAGCCTCCAGACCTGTGAGAATAAATGTTTGTTGTTTATGATACTAAGTCTACATGGTGTTTTTATTAAAGCAGCCCAAATGAAGACAGAGGGACAGAGGGCAAACATGAAACTCAAACTTCCAATGTTGATATTGCTTGCCTCAAAATTTCAGTCTTCACAGTATAATCTGCTCTTCTCATGTCGCTACTAGGGAATATATTCCCTTTAACTTAACTATCAAGATGCACCCCTACATTTACTGTAGTATTTACAATAGCCAAGATATGGAAGTAACCCACGTGTCCACTGATGGATGAATGGATAAAGAAGATGTGGTATATATACAAGGGAATATAATCAAGCATAAAAAAAAAAGAATGAAATCTTGCCATTTGCAACATGGATGGATCTAGAGGGTATTATGAAAGTAAAATAAGTCAGTCTGAGAAAGACAAATACCATATGATTTCACTCATATGTAGAATTTAAGAAACAAAACAAAGAAAAAAGAGACAATAAAACAGACTCTAAAATATGGAGAACAAACTGGTGGATGCCAGAGGGGAGGTGGGTGGGAGGGATGGGTGAAATAGGTGAAGGGGATTAAGAGTACACTTATGATGATGAGCACTGAGTAATGTACAGAATTGTTGAATCACTATATTGTACACCTGAAACTAATATAACACTGTAGTTACAAAATAACTGTAGTTAATTATACTTGAATTTAAAAGGTGATTTGCAAAAAGTTAAAAAAAAATAAGTTGCCTATCAAGAGGAAAACATCTTTAGCATATACATTTATGTAACATGTGCTTTATTTAAAATTTCATTCATAACTGGTACATACATGTACCTAATACAAAAAATGTCACATTCTCCTGTACAGGAGGTACCTATGAAATTTACATTTCAGCAACAGTTTTTGAATTTGGAGCTTATAATAACATTAACCGTACATAAGGGGTCTGAAGTGCTATGTAATAATCTTACGTTCCCATAGTTGTCTTTTCTATGTTTCCAGATGACTATTCATTCAACAAATACTCATTCAACATGTATTTATAGAGACCTACTGTGTTCCAGGCAGTGTGCTAGGTAACAGACCTAGCAGTAAATGGAAGAGGCAGAGATCCCTACTCCTCTGGACCTTACATACTAGTGAGGAGAGGCAAACAAACAAATTATACAGCAAAGATGGAGACAGAGGGTGGTCAGGGAAAGCCTCACTGAGAAAGTGACATAAGTAAAGATATAGGACACGAGAGAGTGAGCCAAGCAGATATCCAGGGAAAGATCACTGCTCTAGAGGGAACAGCTAGTGCAAAGGCACTGGGATGAGAGCAAGCCCTAGAGAGATGTATGCGTATGGGACACATGTACAAGAAGGTTCAGAGGAGCCTTGTTATAACTCTACACTGGCCAAGCATAGGCTGAGCCCACCTACCGGGCAACTTTCACTCAAAGAGTGGGCTAATGGTGGCTCTCATTTCCCAGTTTCAAATTCAGTGCATATGTATCTTAAAATAACACATAATTTTCTACTTCTGTTTGTCTTCCTGTTTTTTGGAAACATCAAGTTGAATGCTTATTTTAACTTTCTTTATAATAAAAACAGTCCAAACTATAAATCTATAGCTTTGAAAAATATATAGTATTATACTTCATCCCAAATACTGCTCTGCTAACATCATCTTTCATTTTCACAATTTCCTTAAAGGTCTCCTATTATAATTGTGGTATAATTTCTTCTTTGACCTAATTATTATTGAGAAGAGTATTTAAGAGGCTGGAAATTTGTGTTTTATTTATTTTATTGCTTTCAAATATCATTATACTCTGGCCTGAGAATTTGTCCTTTACAACTGGTATTTTCTTTGCATTAGTTTTTTTGTTTTGTGATTTAATATATGGTTAATTTTTATTTTCTTTTCAATGTCTTTATTTTTAGTCTATGTAAGCAAAATATTGTTACATTTTTCTTTGAAATTAAGTGTGAAGCTCTCATTAAACTAGAGAATATTGGACACCATTATTGTATAACTCTTAGACTATTAAGTATTAAAACCACTGTATCTGACTTCAACATTCTAGTTTAGGCTTTCTGCTCACCAATCTATTAACTTTCAGCCTTTCTCTCTTGTTGAATATGGAATCACCCAACACTGATCAACACTAAATCAAACAGAAGCTAGTCCTTTACATAAATCCCACAATTCTTCATTTACGTGTCATTAACTACATATGTAGTTAAGAAAGGCTGCTTCATATTCTACAAGCAAAATGACAGTAAAAATGTCATCAAGTATTCAAGACAGGCTTTAAAAAATACTTTTGATTCAAGTATGCATGCACATATGTGTATTCCTAACATGTTTGACAAAACTTGAAGCTATTATTAAATGTTAATTCTTTAAAACATTATTCATAATATTACAGACTGGATTACTACAATAGAATTAGCATGAATTGGTCTAAAATATGGCTGTCAGACCGGAAAGGTCTTCAAATACCAAGTTCTATAGCCTAAATTAATTATTTCCTGTTTTTCAGTACAACAGAATCCAAACTCTATGTACTAAATTTACATAGAATAAGGAATGTAATTTAAAATAGTAAATCACTAAACAACTGAAAATACACATACCTCCCATTTTTGTCATCTTCATGAATAAAGGAAGGCATGGTCTGTCTGCAAAAATCTCACTTTGATGAACAAGGCATTCTTTTACTACATCATAGCCATTTAAAACCACAGTTGATATTCCTCCAAGATCTAAACTGAAGATCTTTAAGAAGAAGAGAACAACAACATGTAAATGGCAAAATGCATGACCAATATAACCATGGAAATCCACATGTGCTAAGTCCAGCTCTCCCAGCATTTGTTACTTCCCTGAAAACGGAAGGATATTTTACTCAACTGACAATGGTTTGAATGCCTTCTCTCTACAAGGCGTATCAAACACTATGATTTCATTACCGAGTCAGTGCCTGGAGACATAATCTTATAAATGGTGTAATGAAAAGAGTACTGGGCTCCTGAAGCCTGGGTTCTAGTTTAAGCTTTGTCATTAAACAAATGTAGGACCCTGGGCAGAACGCTTAACCTTTTTGGGCTTCAGGGTTGCCCGAGAAAACATGATACTTGATTTAGATGCTCTTTTAAGATTCATTCCAACTTAATACATTCAATGATATCTAGGGATCTCTTTTTATTTCCAAGATAAATGAGGAAGCAACACCATCTACATATTATTTATTACTCCAAGCTTAGGTAGGGGACGGGATTACTTGAGAGATAACTTTGAAATATGAACATATAATAACTGGGCTCATTTGTATTTGGGTCCCTGAATTCCATGAAGTCAACAAGGAGGGCCTCTCAGGGAATGTGACCTTGGAGAAAAGGCCTTTACCACATAGGCACAGGTGGATGCCGCTCAGCTAAGGGGAAGGCAAGACAGAATATCCATCCTTTCCTTGCTGGAGTTCCTCAGGTGCTTCACCTCAGGTTCATGTACAATGAAACACCTCTGTAGTCTAGCTAGTCCACAATAAGAGACTAGTCCAGCAAGGGAGCAATGCTACTTTATCAGTGGGGTGCAAAGATTGCTTATCTTCATCCTCTCAGGGCTTGGCTGAGAGCATTTTAGAACCAAAATACTTAGTCAAGCCTCATCTCTGTGCAAATAAGTACAGCAGATTTAACCATGGTTCACACGACTTCGTAAAAAACAAAACAAACAAACAAACAAACAAACAAAAACCCAGGAGGTTTAGCAGAGAACATACGTTCAGCGGAAGTAATTACTGGGAAAAAAAAAAGTGATGAAACCTCCAAATAATCTCCAAATTGTAACAGAAGCAACCAACTGAGCAACAGAGTCTTTGGCACAGGATAGGTTCTGCCAACTGAGCAGCAGGAACACCAGAACCCTGGGGAAGTAGCATGGACTGTGTGTGACAAGCAGCGGTATCAGTCAAAAGTGGCAGTGTGAGAGTTTCAGCGCAAAGGGAACGGCTACCAGCTGAGCAAAAGGTGGGACTCTTTCGGCTCCCAAAGCAGTAATGGAATGATCTTGAAGTCATTTCCCAGCAGTGTAATTTTAACAGCTATAAAGGAAAAAACACCTCCTGTGTGCCTCCTCTATTCCCAATACTCTCCTATAACACTGTGACAACCAGACGTGAGGGTTTTCCACACCTCAGCAATTCTGGGACACCAGCCGAGTGTCCTAGAATTTAACCCAATTCTGACACTATCCACCTGGAGATAGTGACAGATTCCACAAGTTAAGGGCTCAGTCCCACAAGACTACTGCCCGTCTCCACTTCAGCTGCCCATCCCAAGTCCTGTGCTTCTGACCAAAAGGCTATTAAGTCAGAGGCTCCCACAACCTCCTCCTTGGGTTTGATTAATATGCTAGAGTGGCTCACAGAACTCAGGAAAATATTTTACTTACTAGATGAATGGTTTATTATAGAAGGACATAACTCGGCCTATTATAGAAGGACATAACAGCCACGTGGAAGACACACATAGGGCAAGGTATGGGGTAAGGGGAGTGGAGCTTCCATGCTCTCCCCAGGCATGCTATCCATCTTCTGCTCACCTCCACCTGTTCACCAACATGGAAGCACTCTGAACCCTGTAATTCAGGCATTTTTATGGAGGCCTTATTACCTAGACGCGATTAACATGGGCTATTGGTGATGGAATCAACTTCTAGGCCCTCTGCCTTCCCCAGAGGTAGTGGAGGCCTGACTGAAAGTTCCAACCCTCTAATCAGGCTTGTTTCTCCTGGTAATAAACTCCCATTTTAGGGTCTTTCCAAAAAATTACTTCATTAGCATAAACTCCCATGTGGTTGAAAGGGGCTTGTTAAGAATAACAAAAGACACCTTAATCACTTAGGAAATTCCAAGGACTTTAGGAAGTATATTCCAGGAAAGGGACAAAGACCAAATATATATTTCTTATTATAAATCACAGTATCACAGCATGAAAGAATGGCATTAGAAAATAGGAAAAAAAGCAGACTGGTGATTTCACAGGATGGTAGAAAACCCTGGGATTGAAAAGTGTCTTAACAGGGAGGGAGAACAAACATGAGGGTCATAGTGCAGGGTACAGCTATCTATCAGGTGTGGACACTATGGATTATAAAAACCAAGGAGGAGCCATGGCTTGAGAAGACTGTTACAAAATCCACTTTTCCTCAAAAATGTGGTCCCGTATTTGAGGGTAAAACTGGGGAATTTGTTATTTGAACTGTTATTTGAACTATTCTGTTATATGCTGTTTTCAAGGATTTTTGATAAAGGTTTGTGAAACACTTTCCTTCTCATCTAGAAGTTAGTCTATGAACTTTGAGTTTCTTCCCTTTCCTACAAACCTCTCTGCCCACAATTTTTCACTGTCTCAGTTAATGACCACTCCATCCACCCTTCCAGCTCTTCAGGACCCAAACTGCCCGTGAGCTGCCCAGGTAGACTCTTATTTTTCTTTCCAGCCCCACATCACTTCTTAGTAGCCATGTTGTTTTTTATTTTCAGAATGTAAACAGTGTATGATAATTTCTTACCCTTCCATCACTGACACTCTAAGCCATCTTCATTTTCTCCCTATGTTATCATAACAGCCTCTCAACTTGTCTCATAATAGGTGATTCTTGACATGGCATACTCCCACTTCATGGCCTTTGTAGGTGTTCTCTTGGCCTGGAATGTTCTTTCCCTGATTATTCTTATAATTTAAGCTTTTGCTCAAAGGCCTTCTTTTTTGCAGTGAGGCCTGCTCTAACCCAGTTAAAATTTCATCCCTTAGCATTCTTCCTCTCTCTTGCCTTAATTTAGTTTATTTCATACTCTGTACTCCAGCATATTATTTACTTCACTTATTGTATTTATATTGCCCATCTCCCCCCCTCCGCTCAGCCCCCAGGAGAATGTAAGCTACACTAGGGCAGGGATTTTTAACAGTTGTGTTTGCACTCTCAACAATAGCCAAATTATGGAAAGAGCCTAAATGTCCATCAACTGATGAATGGATAAAGAAATTGTGGGTTATATACACAATGGAGTACTACATGGCAACGAGAAAGAATGAAGTATGGCCCTTTGTAGCAACGTAGATGGAACTGGAGAGTGTTATGCTAAGTGAAATAAGCCATACAGAGAAAGACAGATACCATATGTTTTCACTCATATGTGGATCCTGAGAAACTTAACAGAAGACTGGGGGGAAGGGAAGGGGGGGGGAAAGTTACAGAGAGGGAAGGAGGCAAACCATAAGGGACTCTAAAATACTGAGAACAACCTGAGGGTTGATGGAGGACTGGGGGAGAGGGGAAAGTGGGTGATGGGCATTGAGGAGGGCATCTGTTGGGATGAGCACTGGGTGTTGTATGGAAACCAATTTGACAATAAATTTCATATATTGAAAAAAAATTAAAAAAAAATTTCATAACCACCCTATGGATGACACAATTAAGTTGCACATCATTTTCATTTCAAAGTATAAATTTTCAAATAAATATTTAAAACTAAAAAAAATTTTTTTAATTAAAATTAAAATTAAAAAAAAAAAAAAACCAGTTGTGTTTGCTACTATTATCTTCACCCCAGGACAGTACAGAGCAGATGCTGGCAATTGTTAAATATATGTTGAATTAATGACTGGCGGTAGAGACATACATTTACGCACACTTATACAATATCATGGGTGAAGGACTAGGAGGAGAGGTATGTGAAAGTGTCATGATGAAACATGATTGCCACACACTTTTCCACATCTGCTTGGGTTGTCTTCTCATTTGAGATGCCTCCCATCACTGCCATACCGTTCAAACCATACCAAGTCGTTAGGGAACACCCCCACTGAAGCCTTTCTTGGTGCACTCTCCCTCTCTTTCTCCTCTGAACCACCACAGCACAAGCTGAGATACCTCCGTGGCACTTACTTAATACTACCTTGAACCAGAAACCTGGAATGTTCTTGTCTCCTGACTGCCTCCTAAATTATAAACTCCACAGAATCAGGGATTTCATCTTTCATCTTCTGAACCTTCCAAAGAATCTCACACAGTGCCTTGCATGAAAGTCTCAATAAATGCTTTCTGTGTAAATATGTCAATAAGCTGCCAAATCTACTTGTCTTAAAGTAAGGGATTGTTTTATGGTCCTTACATTCATTACTTGAAAATAATCTGTAAAAAATACTTTTACTACCTTTGCTAGCTAAGAAATGCTTCTCAAAATTTGGATTAAGAGTAAAGTCACTGCAGAAGCTTACACATTCAGAGTGAATCTCCAAGGAAATGATACTTCTTGATGTGGTATATTTCCATTTAAAATTACCTTTAAAATGAATGTATGAGACCCCAGTACTGGTTATTTTCCCTTCAAGATTTATAAAAAAAGAACTGAATTCACAGATTACATAAAAGTAAGTGTCACTTGAGGAGACTGTCATTTCTCACATGCAGTTTTCAAGTCCAGGCTTTTTCTGTGAGCACACATCTCCAAATTAAGAAGAGAGTGGAAAAATAAGATTCTATTTACAAATAAGCCCTATAAACAACTTGCACAGCCTCTCAGAAGTGTAAGAGATAATAGTCTCCTCCTACTTTCAAAAAAGGTACAGTATTTAACAACTTGTACTAATGGTAAGACTTCATCAGAATTGCAAAATACCAGTAATGCAATGAGAGACCTTTAGGGTGTTTCACAACTAAGATCAAATATTGCCAGGGAGGGTCCAAGACAAAGATATAGGAAGACCTGGAACTCCCCTCCTCCAAAACCACAGCAAATCTACACCTATTTATAAAGCAATTTCTCCTGAAGAACTGAGTAGCTTTTTCTTTTTTTTAATTTTAGTGAGAATGAGAGAGAGAGAGAGAGAGAGAGAGAGAGAGAGCGCGCGCACATGGGAGAGAGGGGCAGAAGGAGAGAGAAAGAGAGAAAATCTCAAGCAGGCTCCATGCTCAGTGCAGAGACCATAACCCTAGGATCATGACCTGAGCTGAAATCAAGAGCTGGATGCCCAACCAACTGAGCTACCCAGGCGCCACCCCCACCCCCCATCCCGAAACAGCTTCTATACAACAAAAGACGACCACATAAAGAATGACAAGAGAGATGGAGACACAATAACAAAGGGAATCCCCACCCCCAATGCTGTGAATTTTGGTGGGGAGGGACAGCACTAAGGGGCTGAGAGCAGACTTGCCTGTCTGGGGCACAGACCAAAAAAAAAACAACAACCCATGGTTTAAAAGGGCAACTAGAATATAAATAAACTAGCCCTATAACCCTGCCAAATGACAGGGGAGCTGCTGGAAATCTGCCCAATCAGGAATGGCAAGTGCCATGGTTTACATTTCTTCTCCACCTTGACAGCATAGAAAGGAGCAGGCGCTGGGCACCATAGCCAGCCTGCAGCCTCAGTGAGCACTGGGCCCCTAGCCCACACCAGCCCAAGCCATCCCAATAAGGAGGCCCCAGCACAGCACACACCAAGATACCCCTAGTCAGCTGTCTCACCAATGTGACAGGTGCAAAGCACCCTGGAATACTCCAGGCCCACACCACTTCAGCTCCAGATGACTTGCCAGGGTACCCCTGATGCAGAGGGCCCAAGGACCTCCTTGTGCATGTCTGCCTTGGCTCTAGCCACCCTGCCAGGGCACCCCCTGCTCACAGGGCCCTGGGATCCCCCTGGGACACCCATCCATCCCTGCTTTCACCTACTTCACCTTCAGCTGTCCTGCCAGGGTGTTCTCTGTGTGGAGAGCCCCAGGAGCCCATCGGCTTACAACCTCTTCAGTTCCAGCTGTCCTGCCAGGGAGCCCTCTGTGTGAAGACCCCCTGGACTATTCAGGCCCACGCCCACTGCAGCTCCAGTCATTCCAGCAGAGTGCCCAGGACCTCCAGCCCACACCAGCCACAGCTCCGGCCATCCAGCCAAAATCACCAGGCACGACCACGCCACCCATGTTTAGGAGCAGTATCTATTCATTTAATTCATAAAAACAAACGCAGAAAGTCAAGCAAAATGAAACGACAGGAGAGTATGATCCAAATGAAAGAATAAGACAAAATGTGAGAAAAAGAACTAAATGAAATGGAGATAACCAATCTATCTGTTCAAAGTAGGTTTGACTTCTGAGGAAGATGGTGGAATAGGAGGATCCTAAACACAAATACATGGAGGTTAAATAACATGCTACCAAACAATAAATGGGTCAACCAAGAAATCAAAAGGAAATAAAAAAAATACATAGAGACCAATGAAAATGAAAACACAATGGGCCAAAATCTTTGAAATGCAGTAAAAGCTGTTCTAAGAGTGAAGATTATAGTAGTATAGGCCTACTCAAGAAGCAAGACAAATCTCAAATAAAAAACCTAATCTTACACCAAAATGAGCTGGAAAAATAAGTAATAAAAACCAAAACCAGTAGAAGGAAGTAAATAATAAAGATCAGAGCAGAAAAAAGTGAAACAGAAACTTAAAAAAAACAACAGAACAGATCAATGAACAAAAGCTGGTTCTTTGAGAAGATCAATAAAACTGATAAGCCTTTAGCCAGACTCATGAAGAAAAAAAGATGACCCAAATAAACAAAATCAGTAATGAAAGAGGAAAGTAACAACTAACTTCAAAGAAACACAAAGGATTATGAGACTACTATGAAAAATTATATGTCAAATTGGACGACCTAGAGGAAATAGATTTCTAGAAGCATATAATCTTCCAAAACAAAAAGAAAATCTGAATAGACTGATTTTGACTAATAATAGACTAATAATGACACTGAATGACTAATCAAAAAACTCCCAACAAACAAGTTAGGACCTGATGGCATCACAAGTGAATTCTACCAAATACTTAAATAAGAGTTAACACTTATTCTCCTCAAACTGTTCCAAAAAGAAGAGGAGAGAAAACTTCCAAATACATTCTACAAGGTCAACATTACCCTGATAGTAACAGCAAAGCACTACAAACACACACACACACAATCACTCACACAAAACCCCAAACTACAGGCGAATATCCTCGATGAACACAGAACCAAATATCTTCAACAAAATATTAGTAAGCCAAATTTAAAAATTAATTAAAATGATCAAGTGGTATTTATTCTGGGGATGTGAGGCTGTTTCAATATTCGAAACTCAATCAATGCGATACACCACATTAACAAAATAAAGGATAAAAATGAGATGATCATCTCAACAGATGCAGAAAAAGCATCTGAAAAAACTCAACATCTGTTCATAATGAAAACTCTCAACTAGAGGGAACATATATCAATATAATAGAGTCCATATATAACAAACCCACAGCTAACATCATACACAATGGTGAAAAATTAAGAGTTTTTTCCCTAAGATCAGGAACAAGACGAGGATGTCCACTGTCACCACTTTTATTCAACATAGTACTGGGGTCCTATCCAGAATAATCAAACAAGAAAAATAATAAAAGTTACCAAAATTGAGAGGAAAAAGAAAAACTATTTGTTGATGACATGATACTATACATAGAAAATCTAAAGACCCCACCAAAACACTATTAGAAGTAATAGATGCATAAGTAAAGCTGTAGGATACAAAATCAATATACAGAAATCTGTTGCATTGCTATACATAATAATGAAGTAACAGGAAAAGAAATTAATAAAACAATTCCATTTATAATAGCACCCAAAATAATAAAATACCTAGGAGGTGAAAAACTTGTACTCTGAAATCTATAAAACACTTATAAAAAAAACTGAAGATGACACAAACAAATGAAAAGATATTCCATGCTAATGGACTGGAAGAACCAATACTGTTTAAATGTCCATACCATCCAAAGCAATCTAAAGATTTAATGCAATCCCTATCAAAATACCAACAGCATTTTTCACAGAACTAGAAATACTAGAAAAAATAATCCTAAAATTTGTAAGGGACTATAGAAGACCCCAAATAGGCAAAGCAATCTTGAAAAACAAAAACAAAGTTGGAGGTGTCACAATCCCAGATTTCAAGATATACTACAAAGATATAATGATCAAAATACTATGATCCTGCAAAAAAACCCAGACACACAGATTAATGGAACAGTAAAGAGAGCCTAGAAATAAACCCATTAATATAAAATTAATCTACAACAAAGGAGGCAAGCACATTCAATGGGAAAAAAGACAAACGGTGTTGGGAAAACCGGACCAATACATGCAAAGAATGAAACTGGACCACTTTCTCACACCATGTACAAAAATAAACTCAAACTAGATTAAAGGCCTGAATGTGAGTCCTACAATCATAAAAATCCTAGAAGAGAACATAGGGAGTATTCACTTGGTTATTTCCCTTAGCAATTTATTTATAGATATGTTCCTCAGGCAAGGGAAACAAAAGCAAAAATAAACTATTGGGATTACATCAAAAAATAAAAACTTGTAAATAGCAAAGGAAACCATTTAAAAAAAAGAAAACTGAAAAGGCAACCTACTGAATGGGAGAAGGTATCTGCAAATTGTATATCCCATAAGGGTTTGCTATCCAAAACAGATAAAGAAATTATACAACTCAACACCAGTAAAACAAATAATCCAATTAAAAATGGGCAGAGGACTCAAATAGGCATTTTTCCACATAAGACACACATGTCATAAGACACATGAAAAGATGCTCAACATCACTAATCATCAGGAAAATGGCATATCAAAACCACAATGAGATATCACCTTATACCTGTCAGAATGGCTAGTATCAAAAAGACAAGAAATAACAAATATTGGTAAGGACGTGGAGAAAAAGGAACCCCTGTACACTGTTAATGGGAATGTAAATTGGTGCAGCTACTGTGGAAAACAGTATGAAGGTTCCTCAAAAAATCGGAATTAGAAATAGCATGCAATTCAGTAATTCCACTATTGGGTATTTGTCCAAAGAAATTGAAAACACTGTTTCAAAAAGATATATGCACTGCTATGTTCATGACAGCAGTATTTACGATGGCCAAGATACGGAAACAACCTAAATGTCCATCAATATATGAAAGTATCAATACGTGATATAATGTACACATTATTATTACTCAACCATAAGAAAGATGAGATCTTGCCATCTGGGACAACATGAATGGACACAGAGGCTATTATGCTAAGAAAGACATATACGATTTTGCTTACATGTAGAATCTAAAAACAAAGACAAAAGCAGGAACAGACCCATAAATACATAGAACTGGTGGTTGCCAGAGGGGAGGGGATGAGGGGATGAGGGGATGGACAAAATGCGTGAAGGTGAGTGGGAGGTACAAGCTGCCAGTTATGGAATGAGTAAGTCATGAGAATAAAAGGTACAGCATAGGGAATATGGTACTAGAATAGCAATGCATGGTAACAGATGGTAGTCACATTGTGGTGAGACTAGCAGAGGGCACAGAATTGCTAAATCACTACACTTTATGCCTAAAATTTAACATTGTGTGTCAACTACAATTTAAAAAAAAAGGATCAGGGGCACCTGGGTGGCTCAGTCAGTTAAGCGTCTGACTCTTGGTTTCAGCTCAGGTCATGATCTCACAGTTCTGTGAGGTGGAGCCGAGTCAGGCTCTGTGCTGACAGTACGGAGCCTGCTTGGGATTCTCTGTCCCCCACCTCTCTGCCCCTCCCCCACTCGCACTGTCTCTGTCTCTCTCAAAACAAATAAATAAACTTAAAAAAAAAAGGATCAAATGTTGTTATAGCTGAAAGAATTAGTATGTTAGGTGTGGTTTTCAATATGTTAGGTAGTTTTCAACTTAAGTGTAAGGGCAGAGTCAGGCAAACAGTTATCTACTCTTCAATGCATACATCCTTTTCATTTTTTCTCCTCTCTTCCTCTGTTCTTCCTGTACTTAATAGCACTACTTGATTTTACCACCTCCAGTAAATTGCCCTCTTTGTAAAGAACCATGGTCACCTCAAACAGTCGTAACAGCAATAAAACGAATTACTCATGCCAAATTCTTAAATCCATTGAACCAGATCTACTTATCCCAAAATGAAGTCTTGTATAATTTGTAATCTATTTTGATAGGAAACTCAGGTTACCCCCTTCTGGAAAAGAATGTTCATTGTAAATACAATGATCCTATCAGTTCAAATATTTATATATGAAAAACAACTTCCTATTCTGCAAGACAGTGTTTCACATAATTAGCTTAAATATACTTTTTATGTTGTAGACCTAATAAATTGTTCTGCAATTTATAACCAAGAACATTTGAGAAGCAGTTAACTGTTTCTAGTCATTATTCTCATTACACAAGAGGAAAAATTAACATTCAGAGAGGAAAAAGTCCAGTTTTATCTGACAAAAGAGGACACAACTGCTAGGCTCATGCCTCCTTTCACATCTTATGATTTCTCTAGAATAGGGGTGCCTGGCTGGCTCAGTTGGTTGAGTGTCTGACTCTTGGTTTTGGTTCAGATCATGATCTCAATGGTCTCTGCACTGACAGTGTGGAGTGTGCTTGGGATTCTTTCCTTCTCTCTAAATAAATAGTTAAAAAAAAAAAAAAGAATTCATGATGCTTTGTACCCACATACCAGAGCTCATATACACTCAGTGGAAATCACAGAAATACACTCAACTCCTGGAGAACCGGAAGGCTGACAAAAAAAATGTAAGAACTACATACATCTGCTTTACCTAAGTCCACTTACCCTTTAACAACGTTAACGGTTACCGAGGTACCAAAATCCAGGGTAATTCTTGTAAACACTGGTTCAGATAAGGTTTTAAGCCCCAACCTGAAATACCACAATTGCCAAACAGCAATGCTCTACTTTTCCTTCTAAGCATTCACAATTTGTGGTCGATATCTAGATTTGCTCTCTCAGTGGGCTCGAACTCCCTGAAATCGGGCCGTGTCTGCCTTCCTCACCACATCTCCAGCACCTGGCACACAGCCTAGCTTCCTGCTGCATAGGAATGGACGGATTCGAAACATAACAGGTGAGCTCGGCCAGGGCCGATGCTCTGGAAACTTCTGTCTCCTTCTGGGGTCAAGACATCTTTCCAATCACAAGCTTGATTCCCAGCCTTGTCCCCTGCATGGAGGGGCCTAGCTGCTGTCTGCAAGTCACTCAGCATTTCTGTGCCAAACTTTCCTTCTCTAGACAGTGGGAGACACTGTAAGTGGTTAGTGGGAGAGGCCGGAAGTTGGCCCTGCGGTGGGTCGTGAGTTTACCAGAGGGCACCTCGCTCAGTGTTTTCTAAGAAGATGCTCCTGGCTGGTCAGGGCGACACTGCTCTGCGCTGTAGGCCTCCGCATCGATTTTTAGTCATAAATTCATTCGCTTTCACAATGAATTTTCGAGAGCGCATCTTGGCCAAGGGCCTTCACCTGCGCTTTCTTACAGCACCCCCCCTCCCCCCCCCAGCAGACGCCTAGACCAGGCATCCTCGGATGCAAACATTCAGGAACTTCCTATTAAAAACATTAACCAGGACCTACACTTCGAAAGCCTCATTTTCGCAAGAATCCGTGGGTAGAACCGAATACACGCCTAACTCCCGCGAGAGAAGAGAAGAGAAGAGAAGAGAAGAGAAGAGAAGAGAAGAGAAGAGAAGAGAAGAGAAGAGAAGAGAAGAGAAGAGAAGAGAAGAGAAGAGAAGAGAAGAGAAGAGAAGAGAAGAGAAGAGGCGAGGCGAGAAGAGGCCGGAGCTCCACCGCGCAGGCGTGGGAGCACGACCTCCGCGCCCTTGCTGGGGGCCTGGCCCAGCTGGATTCCGCTGGGCTTTGGAAGGGTGGGGACTCTGGCTGGGCGGGGTTTCCTTTCAAGTCACTTGCACATAGGGTTGGGGACGACAGCTCGGGCCCGGGAGCCGCCGTCAGGTCCACCCCGGAGGTAGACCCGGGCCCTCCCTGCCCGTAGCCCATCGGGCTGTACCTCGCCGTACACCTGGCTCTGCTTTCTCATGTAGACGTGGGGCAGCTCGCCTGAGGCGGCCAGCGAGTAGATGTTGCCGATAAATGGCAGCCCCGACGGCCCGGGAGGGAAGCCAGTGGGCCGCCTCTGCTTCAGCAGCTGGCGGATCCCAAACGCGAAGAACAGCAAAAAGAGCACGCCTCCGAGCGCCGCCACGCACGCCTCGGCACCCGGAGGGCCCCACATTGCCCGGGCCGGGGGCTGGGGCTACGAACCCCCACCGCCGTGGAGTGGGGTCGCCCTTCTGCCCCGCCGTGCTCCTATTGGCCGGACATCCCGAGGTCCCGCCCCCGTTCCCTGGCCATTGGCTGGCTGAGCGTAGAGTCCTCTGGCCGCTCCCGACATTTACTCCCAGCTCTGTACCGCTCAGAGTCTACAGTGCAGAGGCCGGTGCGAGCCTTTGGATCTGGGCGTGGCTCTTAGGCGATCTCCTGAAGGCCTTTTCCAGGGTGTTGACCCCAGGGCAGGGCGAAGGAGACAGCCTTCCCCACTGGGCTGCTGCCAGCCCTTTCTGAGGGAGTCTTTTTAGGAATTATTAAATAAGGAACTTTTGAACAAACTATTTAAGAGTGACAAAATTTCAAAGATTATCCGAATTCAGTTTTGAGCTAAACCTGATAATCTTAAAAATTTCCACTTGAGAACTGCCTCATCAACATACAAAGAAAATAATCTGCCCTGTTTTACTCATTTGTCCCTTGGTCATTATGAGGCATTTTTGTGTGTGTGATCTAAGGATTGTGATTACGGAATATGTAGGTAACCTGAATTAATCATGTATTTTTTCACCCCTTTCTGGTCTTCCCAAACTGGTTACTTCTTGGCAGAGGACTCATTAGGCTGCAGTTGCCCATGGATGGTACTTAGTCTTCAAGCTTTCTAGATTAGCTAAATTTAAGCAACTGATTGCTTATTTGTTAATTCCCATTTGGTATGTTTCTACTCCTGCTTTCTATTGAGCAGTTTCTTGCAACATAGGACCTACCCAGGCATGGGACTCTTCTAACAGGTGTCTTCTAGTTGTGATTCAGCAGTGGGAAGAGTGTTACGGTCGTTAGCTTAAAGCGCATTCATGCAACAAATATTTATTGTATGTCTATCATGTAGTGGTATCATAAGCAATGGAGATACGTAGGTGAAAAGAGCAACAAAGTCCTCACCCTCCTAGAATTTACATTCTTGTGAAAACGAAGAGGAATAAACAGAAAATAATTTTAGATAATTATAATCAGAGGTGCCTGGGTGGCTCAGTCGTTAAGGGCCCACTTAGGCTCAGGTCATAATAATCTCACAGTTGTGAGTTCGAGCCCCGCAATCGAGCTCTGTGCTGACAGCTCAGAGCCTGGATCCTGCTTCGGATTCTGTGTCTCCCTCTCTCTGCCCCTCTCCTGCTGGTGCTCTGTCTCTGTCTCCCTCAAAAAAAAAAAAAAAAAAAAAAATCTTTAGATAATTATAATCAAATGAAAATAAGTGTGTAGTGAGATACTTTAGCAGGTGTGAGATATTAAGAAATGTCTCTTTAAGAAGATGACATTTGAACTTAGATGAAATGATAAGGAGATGTATTAGTTTTCTATTGCTGCTGTAAAAACTACCACAAACAGTGGCTTAAAACACACACACACACACACACACACACACACACACACACACACACACAAACTTATACAGTTTTTGAGCTCAGAAGTCCAAAATAGGTCTTCCTAGGCTAAATGCTAGGTGTTGCTATGGCTGCATTCCTTCTACAGGTTCTAAGAGAGAATCAGTTTTTTTGCCTTTTCCAGCTGTCCACATTCCTTGATTTGTGTCCCCATTCCTCCATCTTCAAAGCTGGCAACATCAGACTGTCCTTCTCACACTGGACCTATCTTTTCTGCTTTCCTCTTCTACTTATAAAGACCTTTGTTGATTACATTGGGCCTATGTAGATAATACAGGTAATCTCTCCATCACAGAATCACCTGTTTAGCAACCTTAATTCCACCTGCAACCTTATTTCTCCTTGCCATGAAATCTAACATATTCACAGATTGTAGGCATTAAGAAGTGGACATATGGGGTGGAGGGATAATTATTCTGCTTACCACAGAGGCAAGGCTGAGAGAAATCTGGGGAAAAATATTCCAATGAGAGAATATCAAAAGGACAGGTCCCCATATATGAAGCAAGCTGTATCATCTGAGAATATTTTCAGTTTCTCATTTCTGTATTTCTAATGCAAATACAGTGGAGACGAAGCCAGTCAGTTAGGTAACCTTAGAGTTTGGCTGTTCAACTGTTTTAAGCTCACCATTTGGTATGTGGATATCCCCAGATTTGGAAGATGTATTGCACAGGATCTCCAGGTATGGAATATCTACCTATTAAAACAAGGTGTTTCATAGGATCTCCAGCCACAGAATATCTACCAAATGTCTATTACAAATGCCTGATATATTATTATCTTTAGAGATTCCTTACAATTATTTTGTAATGTTTATTTATTTATTTTGAGAGCAATCATGAGCAGGGTAAGGGTGGATAGAGAGGTAAAGAGAGAATCCCAAGCAGGCTCTGCGCTGTCAGCTTGGAGCATGACAAGGGGCTTGATCTCATGCCCACTAGATCATGACCTGAGCCAATATCAAGAATCAGACACTCAACCTGAGTGTCTAGGTGCCCCATGATTCCTTAAAATTCTTATTAATTAAGAACCTTCTGGGGCACCTGGGTGGCTCAGTCAGTTAAGCGTCCAATTTTGGTTCAGGTCATGATCTCACAGTTCATAGGTTTGAGCCACATATCAGGATCTGTGCTGACAGCTCAGAGCCTGGATCCTGGAGCCTGCTTCAGATTCTGTGTCTCCCTCTCTTTCTGCCCTTTCCCCATTCATGCTCTGTCTCTCTCTCTCAAAAATAAACATAAAAAAAAAAGAATCTTCTAGTAAAAATGGATAAAATAAGAGATCATCACTAAACTTAGTCCTCAATGTCTTACCAAAGGCCAATGAAGATGACTAAATATGGATGTTGGGACTGCAGATGGGGTACAGGGATGCCAAGGCACCAGGAGCAGTGGCATATCACCTGCAGGATCATTGGACGTCAGCCCTGCCTGCTTTCCCCAACATCATCAGGTTTGCAGGGTCTGAGCTGGCCACGACTATTAGGCAGTATTGGTATTCAGTTAAAGAATGGTCCCTTCCCATCATTTTTTACAATAAAGTATTGATCTTCATTTCAAAAATACCTTCCCATTCGTTTAAAGTAAGAACTGTCCCTTCTTTGGCATTCTCCGCACCCCCCCTGCCCCCATAGTCACTGCAGTCCTGACAGCAGTCTGACAGACTAACAGCACTAATGAGCTGCCTCCTTCTTCACCCACACCACCCCTTGGGGGATAGTGGTGGTAGAGGGGGTGGTCCTCACGAATCATTAAATGTCCCTCAAAACACAGATCTTTTCTTGTCACCACTTATCATGTTTTCTCACTGCTCAGCTAAGAAAAATAGCTCACTTTGTTCCCTCTCCCCGCATTTGCTCCTAGAGTGATAGAAAATGATCAGTAAAGTTTGTCTGTGGATTTTATTATGACAGGGATGTTTGGCGGGACAGGAAGTAAAGGATTTTACTGCTTCATGGCCAGGATCCCGTCTACAGTCTGCAGAGTGGAATGGATACCTGGGGAAATGTGAAAACCCTGTATATGGCTCTGACATTTGTGTGTACAGAACAGCAACGGTCTCAAGAGAGGACAGTATTGCTGTGCTGGTACAAGAGCCTCTTTCTTGGCCTTTGGGAACAGTCCCTCCAAGGGCTCATTCTGAGGGGCAGGGGCAGATGAGTGGTTTCCTGCTAGTTCTTGGATGGCTGTAACTCTGGCCTGAGCCCTGGGTGCTCACCTGACATTCCCCCCCAGTGGACAGTGTTGCAGCCAACACAAATGCATTTCTCTTGCACATTCCATTATGTGCACTCACACCTGTGTTTCATCAGAATGAGAGGAAATGAGAATCAGATGAAGTGTTGAGGTGAGCCATATTGGAACCTGAGGCAAAAGAAAAACACAATACTGATCGTGACTTTTAAAATCTTGATATCTTTTTTTAAAGTTTATTTATTTATTTTGAGAGAGAGAGAAAGAGTGTGGGGGAGGGGCAGAGAAAGAGGGAGAGAGAGAATCCCAAGCAGTCTCTACATCATTAGTACAGAGCCCTATGTGGGGCTCAGTCCCACAAACTGTGAGATCATGACCTGAGCCAAGATCAAGACTCCAACACTTAACCAACTGAGCCACCAAGGCACCCCTGATATCTTAAAAAAAATTTTTTTTTAATGTTTATTTATTTTTGAGAGAGAGAGACAGAGAGACAGTGTAAACATAGAGAGAGGAAGACACAGAATCAGAAGCAGGCTCCAGGCTCTGAGCTGTCAGCACAGAGCCCGACATGGGGTCTTTTTTTCTTTTTTTAATGTAAGTTCTATGCCAATGTTGAGCTGAAACTCATGAACCTGAGATCAAGAGTCACATGCTCTACTGACTGAACCAACAGGTGCCCCCAAATTTTGATATCTTGTTCATCATGGATTTTTGCACTAATTTAGATTTTGAAGTGTTACATTAAAATATTTTCTTGATTACTGAGCTTTTTGGTGCTTCCTTAAATTTTGCTTCCAAAGTAAATGCTTCCGTTGTCTCACCCTAGTCCTGACCATGGGAAGTAGAGCACCCAAACGATAATTTTGATGACAAAATGGGAGGTAGGAACAGGAATGAGAAACTTCTTCCCTTCATAATTTTCCCAAAGGCCAGATGGCCACAGAGAGATCACATTTCTCCAAAGAGTCATTTCTGCCATGTTCTAGGGAAACTCACCTGGCCACCCCTGTCACTGCCTCTCCTCCAGCTCCATACTGGATTATCCTCTAATCTTGACATCTTCTATCCTTTCTTGTATTTAAAAAGATTAGAAGTCTAGAGTGGATGAACCCTTTATGACCATTTGTTAAAGACCCTCTTCCAAATGTGGTATCTGAGACTCAGAGGATGTACAATTCTCTATCCAAGATCACACAAGACAGCACCAACACAACCAGAAATCGGGGCTCTGGACTTGCTACATGTTCCTTCTGTCATTCATCACAAAATTATTCGGCACTTACTAGATTAGTTTCTAGGGATGTAATGGTGAACAAAACCAGTCATGGGCCCCACCTTCCTGGGATTTACAGTCTTTTAGAAGATGCAAACATTAGTCAAATAATCACAAATAGACACACCATTACAAACAGTTTTCTGAAGTAAAGAACAGTTCTATAAGCATATATATCACAGGAAATGTGATCAGTGTTGGGGGGGGGGGTCAGAAATTGAAGTCTGGGGCATAGAACTAGCTTATTCCCAGGGACTTAACTTCCCTAGAATAATGACCAAAAGCAAGTTTTACTGAAATTCTTCTCAGGCTACTGGTCTTCTGTGGGACACTGAGTGGCAGGTAGAAAGGAAAAGGAAAACAGATGTAACAAAAATCCATTCTTTAAAGTTTATGAATATCACTCAGAGCCACTTCAGCCCCAATTTGAAGCCTTCTTACTTTTGCTTTGCAAATGCTTTGATAAAGATTCTTATATTGTGTTTCCAAAAACAGTAACTTCTTTTTTTTTTTTAATTTTTGTTTTACATTTATTTATTTTTTGAGAGACATAGAGAGACAGAGCACAAGCAGGGGAGGGGCAGAGAGAGAGGGGATGACAGAATCGGAAGCAGGCTCCAGGCTCCAAGCTGTCAGTACAGAGCCCGATGCGGGGCTCAAACTCACAAACTGTGAGATCTTGGCCTGAGATGAAGTCAGACGCTTAACTGACTGAGCCACCGAGGTGCCCCTAAAAACAGTAACTTCTAAGAGACAAAGTAAACAGCAGATGAAATTGAAGATGCTCATCAAAGAAGATTTGTCATTTTAAGAATATTCTTAAAAGTGCAGAGGAAATGTGTAACGTATTATTGGAAGATTTGGCTAAGTTTCTACAACACAAAGAAAAAACTGCTGGAATCTGAAGGATTGACTTCAGTTATCTAGAAAACACGCTTTGGGAGCCCTAATTCTTTGACAATGACATTAAAGATAAGAAACCTTACAGCACTGGCCTGCTTCTGCAGTGGGTTTGCCTGGCCCCTCTCTCCCAGATTTTATAAATCTGTGCTCCCAGCGGAGACAAGAGGAGAGTCATAGGCTTTTGCCTTTGAGCCAAAACTAATTTTAATCATTATAGAACGTAACCTAATTCTTCCATGTCATGTGTGGAACATATCTACTTCTCAGTGACCAACCTGGTCCATCACACTGCATCTTGGGCCATCCTATTCAGCTCATTTTCTTCCAGAAAAATCTTCTGTTCTTCAGAAGAGACATTTGTAGGTGGCTGGTGGGACAGAAGGTTTATTTGTCTGGGGTTTGAAGACCAGCATTTCAAGTATGACAGAGGGAATGGGCAATTTTCTGGGCCTACAGGAGATGGAGGACCAGTAAGACTTCACATAGGAATACTTGGCTTCTTATTTTCTGCCTATCCCAAATCATCCCACCCCAGGCCTACTCCAGACTACCTTCACTGAGGAGTCTTGAAATGCTCTGGACCACAGTGACCTACACTCTGAACTACTCTAGCCTTTATACTCCTTATCATTCTGATCAGCTTTCACCTCTCAGTACCTTCTCTTTTTCATTAATCCTTTGATTTTTGGAAGGTAGGATTCCTGTTTTATTCTCCTGAATCCCAATATCCTTATACATGGTTAGGGCACCATGGGCCCTAAATCCATGATAGATGATTGGCAGCTGGGAAAGTCTCCTCTGTCAAGACTCCTCCCTAGAGGGCCCTCTGGGTAGAGCGATGCAAGCCATTTTTCAGGCTCCAACAGAAGACATGTTTTGTCTCTAGGTTGGTTCATCAGGCAAACACTTGGGAAGCATTTACCTACAGCAAGGCATCGTACCATCTGCACTGAACTTGTTCTCAGAGAAGCAAAGGCCCAGACACAAAGGCAGATCTGTTTCAGAGAAGCAGGAATAAGCCCTACTGACACTGGTCTGAAGAGCATAGTGCTCCTTCCTCCTTTACGGCCTTGTTTGAGTGTCTCTCATTCATCCTATCCGGGAGATAGAGCAGGAAGTTTCTTGATTATGCCTCACGCCACAGTGACATATCCTTGCATCCCTTGGCAACATTTTGGGAAGGCAGAGAGTGACCTGCTATCGGAAAGTAGTATAGGGTCTACATGGCACAAAGCTTACAGCAACTCTAGAAAATTTCAGAATTGGAAGGAGCATTAAGAAGCATTCAATCCAATTCAAGCTACATTTTACACATGTAGAAGCTGAGGCCCTGAGTGGACAGATTCACTCAAGGTCACATATGCAGTTGGTGGCAGGAACATGAAAGCAGTGTGCTGGTTCCTGTCCTCTGTCCATTTGCTCAGGCTGCCTCAACTGAGTGACAGTGAGTTTAACTCAGGGCTGATAATATGAGGCTCTCCAATCCGAAGTCATTTCACAGATTTTTGAGTTCCAATTTAAGCAAATGTGTTTATTTGGTTAAGCAGATTTATGAACACAGAATAAACTGAGTGGAGACATTTTCTGCTGGTGCAAAATGTCTCTTTTAATCTACTTAATTATTTAGGAAATTTTATGATTTACTTTGAAATAAGTGAGTAAACACATAATTTTCTGCTACAAAACTGAAAGTCTCCCCCACATATCCCACATGTATCTTTGGGCAATTTATCTTCTGACATTTTGACTTTCATTACAATCAGTCTGGTTCTGAAAGACCTATGTTTTCTTTGGAACACATCTGTTGTCCTAGGGAACCAGATGTGTTAGCAAATATGGCAGAAAATAGAGAAGACTATTTGCTAATATATTTTAATAAAAAGTTTATGGTGAAACTGCAAAAATGTTAATTTTTAAGTCGAGACAAATTGGGAATGTCTGAATTTAACAATTCACAGAACATAAGGTCTAAAGTTTTAGTTTGGGGACATCGTATTTATGTGTTGATATCTTTATTTTTATTTATTTATTCATTCATTCATTTTAAAGTTTATTTACTTATTTTATTTAAATGTTTATTTATTCTGTGAGAGAGAGAGAAAGTGTGAGCAGGGAAGGGACAGAGAAAGAGAGAGGGAGAGAGAATTCCAAGCAGGCTCCACACTGTTGAGCGTGAAGCCCGATGCAGGGCTCAATCTCACAAACTGTGAGATCATGACCTGAGTGGAAATCAAGAGTTGGATGCTTAGCCAACTGAGCCACCCAGGTGCCCCTATTTATGTTTGAGAGGGAGAGAGAGCACAAGCAGAGGAGGGGCAGAGAGAGAGAGACAGAGGGAGGGAGACAGAATCCCAGGCAGGCTCTATACTGTCAGTGTGGAGCCAGAGGCGGGGCTCGAACCCACAAACCATGAGACCAAGACCTGAGCTGAAACCTAGAGTCAGAGGCTTAACCTTCTGAGCCACCCAGGTGCCTCTGCGTTGACATCTTTATAACACAATCATACGATTAAGTTTACAATCAAACTTCCCAAATTTCCCTGTGGTAAAGCTATACAGATAGTATAATGAACATCTTCCTTCACACTGGTTCTCTATGTTTGAGATAATTATCTTGGTGTAGGTTTCCAAACGTTGAATTAGTAAACTCATTAGTCAGGGTTCTCCAGGGAAACAGGACCTGTAGGATTTCGATTTAGAGATAGAGGTAAAAATGTACAGATGTGTAATTATAAGAGCAGATGTATTATAGGAATTGACTTACATGATGATGGAGGCTGAGAAGACTCATGATCTGCTCTCTGCAAACTGGAGAACCAGGAAAGCTGGTGGTATAATTTAGTCCAGGTCTGAAGTCCTGAGGAACTGGGGAGCCGATGTGTAAGTCTGAGTCCACAGGCCCAAGAACCAGGAGTGCCGATGCCTGAGAGCATGAAAAGATGGTGCAGCAAGAGCAGTCGGAGTCACCAGCTGGTCAAGCTTACCACAATCCACTGTCAGTCTCCAAGATCCATCTTTCTTCTGAACAGTTCAAACAGGAAAATTAAATAGGGATGTGTGACAATCACCAATCTTGTATCTTTCAAGTCCTTGACGGTGGCACCAATCTCTATGATTCCTCCAAAGTTGCGGTATTGCATTCAATTCACTATTTTCCTAGGTAGAGGCCGTTCTGATGACTTTCAGTTGGTCTCTCCCATCACAGAAGCCCTTACTCCACAGTTCGGGAAACAAATGTGAGGATTTTGCAAGTTCTCAGTAGGTCTATTCCAATGATAAATTCTGGAAATGGGGAAATAACCACAGAATGGGTTCGGAGACCCACTGGACCCACAGTGAAATGGACCTGAGCTAAAACTCCATTGATCACCTGACCTACACAAGCATATATTCTGACTTCATGGCCACAGTGATGTTCCAGGTCCCCTGGAGTTAGTGTCCGTTTGGAGTCAGCATCCAGTAGTCTCTAAAAGATCAGATTATTTCCTTTTCTTCAATGTACAGTTATGCTGGTAAAAACCTGTAGGTCTCTTTGAGGACCTCTGGGAAAAAGATTAGCGGTATAAATTTTTGATGGTATACTATGGTCCTTTATCAAGGACCTTCATTCAAAGGAGTTTCTTGGTCTCTAAACTGTCTCAACTCTGAGAACTGATTGCGGGTCCACGACTCTCTTTTCTTTATTTAAGTTAGATTTGTATTAACTTGATCTAAAACTTCTCTGATTATACAGATCAAGTAAGAGTTTAGTAGGCTTCCGAACTATCTCACTTTTAGGAATCCTTTGATAAACTAGGCAATGCCATAGGTCTGCGTAAGTCAGAATACTTTGATTGCTGCTTTGACCCTGTTGTCTGTTATGGTAACCACATGCACCTTGCTTTTGGTTGTGAGTGCCATCACTTGGCTCCTGCCACCCTGGGATCCAATTACTCCTGCTGCATTTCGGTTTCCCAATTGAGTGGCTGCCGTTCCCACTGTAAACATCTGGCCTACAGAAAAGAGTGACCACAAAGCTCTTCAAGGATGCTAGGGCTCCCCTCATGAATTAATTTCTCACAGTGTTGGTGAAAGTTACATCATCTGGACCCTCCCACTGTGAGTGGGTAGGTCTTAAATGACCAATTCCCTCAAACATTCCAATCTCAAACTTCTGGAATCCCTTACTCTACCATTAAAGCAAGGGAGGTCAAATATTTCCAGCTCACTCATGATAGACCATCTTTTGGTTTACGTTTCAGCCAACTAAACAAATTATTAGAGCCTTAAAAAAAAAAAAAAAACTACCTGAACTGCAACGTTTAGTGCAGAATTTCTGCTTAGTGAGCCCGTATCAATACATTTAGCCTGCTCCAATTTTATGCTCCTTCTACCCTTACCTCGTACTCTTAATACCCATTCCCACACACATTCCCCAGATTTCTGCTTGTATAAATTAGAAAACTCAGATAGTTCTTTTGGAGTTTAGTGCACCTCCTCATGGGTCACACTTTTTACCTCACCTTTAGAGTCCTGCTGGGACCTTTGTCTAGTTAGAGATCTGCAAGCAAAGAGGGGAGGTGGAATTGGGTTCTGAGGAGAATCAGCATTGTCTAGCATGACAACTGCCTCAGGGGAGGCCATTGTTGTTTCCTTGCCCTACGCCCTACACATATCTTTTCATCTGGCTGTTCATCTGCACCCTTTACCATCTTTTTAAATAAACTGGTAAATATGTTTCCCTGAATTCTGTCAGCCACACTAGCAAATTAATTGAACCTGAGGAGAGGATCATGAGGAGACTCTGATTTGTGGCCAAGTCAGAGAGAAATTGTGGGTAACTGGGGGATCTGTTGCTTGTGATGAGCATCTGAAGTGAAGACGGGAGCACTCTTGTGAGACTGGGCCCTTAACCTATGGGATCTGACATGATCTTCAGGTAAATAGTGTCAGAATTGGTTTAATTGTAGAACACCCAGCTGGTGTTGCAGACAACAGTTTGGGGCGGGGGGGGGGGGACTCTCACACGTGGTGTCAGAAGTGTTGTGAGTGTGGTGTAGTGTGAGACTAAAGGAGACACACAAGGAAAACTGGATTTTTCCCTAATACACTGCTGGATTCCTAAGCATTCCCATGTGGGTACCCTGCTACCTGGATCCTGGATTTCATGGCTCCCCAAGGACAAGTACCACAGTTCTCTCTGATAATATCTTAATATACAGCAGACTAGCAACGATGTCATTTTCTTTCTGCTTTCTTTCTGAATAGGCCCTTTGATAGAAGGCTCTTGGCTCTACCCTTCCAAAACTATAATCTCTGTGTGGTTTGGAACACTCCAGTTAATTAGAGATCTTCAAATCCTGCCAAGATAAGAGGAAGGGCCAGGCTTAGAAAAATACTGTCTTGCTCACACATAGGTTGATCCAAAAGCAGTATTTTAACCTAAGCTCTGAAATATACTTTTTCAGTAACTATTATCTTAGGGAAAATGAAACTTTGAAAAAATGTATTTTGCCCACTTGATATTTTACTCAATTTCAGAACTTTGTAATAATCTCTCAGCTATGAATCTGCTGATTGCCTAGAATTTATTTAAAATCAAAGTTAAACAAGTTATTTTGTTTTTGTCAGGTTGTGTGTGTGTGTATGTTTCAGTGGTAATGGTATTAAATTTCCAAAGAGTACAAAATTTGTTAAAATATATATAGTTGGGGCGCCTGGGTGGCTCAGTCAGTTAAGCGTCCGACTTTGGCTCAGGTCACGATCTTGCGGTTTGTGGGTTCGAGCCCTGTGTCAGGCTCTGCGCCGACAGCTCGGAGCCTGGAGCCTGCTTCAGATTCTTTGTCTCTCTTTCTGCCCCTCCCCTTCTCGTGCTCTGTCTCTCTCTCTCTCTCTCTCTCTCTCTCTCAAAAATAAACATTAAAAAAAGTTAAAAATATCTATACAGTTAATCCCGTCAGGTTATTTTAGAATAAATTATAAAATAATTTATAGAATCTCCTTTTGTAAGTAACTTTTAGGATTGGCCATGACTGCAAAAATAAAGGCTCCAGACTAGCCCATTAACAACACAGGGACAAAAACCCTGCCCACCACAGGCAAACTGGGCCTTACAGCAAGCTGGACTGAAGGTGAATGAGGCTCAGATACAACAGAAGGGCATATGTAACACACACAGGAAACATCCCTGAAGTACCTGGTTTTGATGAGCAGGGGGCATTGCACTCTAGGACCTCTTCTTCATAAGGACACCACTTTCAAAATCAGGAGACACACTGGCTTTCCTAATACATAGAAACAAACAATGAATTAGACAAAATGAGGAGACAGAGGAATACATCCCAAATGAAAGAACAGAACTAAACCACAGCAAAATAGCTAAATGAAATGGAGATAAGCAATATACTTGATAAAGAATTCAAAGTAATGGTTATAAAGATACTCACTGGACTTGAGAAAAGAGTGGAAAATCTCAGTGAGACATTCAACAAAGAGAAATTATAAAAAGGAACCAATCCAAGATGAAGAAATCAATAACTGAAGTTAAAAAAATACTAGCGGTAATCAATAGTAAATGAGAGGAGGCAGAAGAACAAATCAGTGGAAGATAGACTATGGAAAAGCAGCCACAATGGACAAAAAAAGAAAAAAAGAAAAATTAAAAAAAAGAGAATGGTTTAAGGTAACTCAATGACATCATCAAGCATAATAACATTCACATTATAGGGATCCCAGAAGGAGAAGAGAGAGGAAAAGGGTCAGAAAATTTATCTGAAGGAATAATGCTGAAAACTTCCCTAATCTGTGGAAGGAAACAGATATCCAGATCCAGAAGGCACAGAAGGCCCTCAACAAAATCAACTCAAGGAAGTCCACACCAAGGGACATAATCATTGAAATGACAAAAAGTGGTGATAAAGAAAGAATTTTAAAAGCAACAAGAGAAAAGAAAATAGTTACATACAAGGGAAAACCCATAAGGCTGTCAGTTCATTTACACTTGCACCAAAAAGAATAAAATACCTAGGAATAAACTTAATTAAGGAGGTGAAAGGTCTGTACTCTGAAAGCTATAAAACATTTGATGACAGGAAATGAAGATGAAACAAACGGAAAGATATTCCATGCTAATGGACTGGGGGAACCAATATTGTTAAAATGCCCATACTGCCCAAAGCAATCTAAAGATTTAATGCAATCCCACTCAAAATATCAACAGTATTTTTCACAGAATAATCCTAAAATTTGTATAGAACCACAAAAGACCCCAAAAAGCCAAAGCAATCTTGAAAAAGAAAAACAAAGCTGGAGGTAACACAATCCCAGGTTTCAAGATATACTACAAAGTTGTAGTAATCAAAACAGTATGGCACTGGCACAAAAATAGACACATGGTGGGGGGTGCCTGAGCATCCAACTCTTGGCTTTAGCTCAGGTCATGATCTTAACAGGTTTGTCAGAGCCCCACATCAGGGTCTATGCTAACAGTGATAAGCCTGCTTAGGATTCTCTGTCTCCCTCTCTGTCTGCCCCTCCCCAACTCTTGTGTATGTGCATGTGCACACACATACTCGAAGTAAATAAATAAACTTAAAAAAAATAGACACATGGATCAACAGAATAGAGAGCCCAGAAATAAACCCATACTCTGATGGTCAATTAATCTGTGACAAAGGAGGCAAGAATATGCAGTGGGAAAAAAGACAATCTCTTCAACAAATGGTGCTGGGAAAACTAGCTACATGCAAAAGAATGAAATGGGACCACTTTTTTTTCATCATACACAAAATAAACTAAAAATGGATTGAAGACCTATGTGTGAAACCTGAAACCATGAAATTCCTAGAAGAACATATAGGTAGTAATTTCTTTTTTTTGATGAAAGAATTAACAAAATTGATAAGCCCCTAGCCAGTGTGATCAAAAAGAAAAAGGAAAGGACACAAATAAGTAAAATCAAGAATGAAAGAGATCAATGAAAGAAATCAAGAATGAACACTGCAGAAATACAAACAATAATAAGAGAATATTATGAGCAATTATATGCCAATAAATTGGGCAATCGGGAAGAAATGGACAAATTCCTAGAAATATATAAACTACCAAAACTGAAACAAGAAGAAATAGAAAATTTGAACAGACCCATAACCAATAAAGAAATTGAAATAGTAATCAAGATCTCCCAAAAAACAAGAGTCCAGGGCCGATGGCTTTCCAGGGGAATTTTATCAAATATTTTAAGAAGAGTTAGCACCTATTCTTTTGAAGCTGTTCTAAAAAAAAAAAAAAAAAAAACATATGGAAAACTTCCAAACTCATTCTATGAGGCCAGCATTACCTTGATTCCAAAACCAGACAAAGACCCCACTAAAAAGGAGAACTACAGACCAATTTCCCTGATGAACATGGATGAAAAAAACCTCAACAAGACAGTAGCCAACGAGATCCAACAATACATTAAAAGAATTATTCACCATGACCAAGTGGGATTTATACCTGGGATGCAGGGCTGGTTCAATATCCACAAAACAATTAATGTGATTCATCACATCAATGAAAGAAAGGACAAGAACCACATGATCCTCTCAATAGATGCAGAGAAAGCATTTGACAAAATACAGCATCCTTTCTTGATAAAAAGAAAGGATGGGATAGAAGGGGGATAGAAAGTAGGGATAGAAGAATCATACCTCAAGATCATAAAAGCCATATATGAAAGACCCACCACTAATATCATCCTCAACGGGGAAAAACTGAGAGCTTTCTCCCCAAGGTCAGAAACACATCAGGGATGTCCACTCTTGCCACTGTTATTCAACATGACAGTGGAAGTCCCAGCATCAGCAATCAGACAACACAAAGAAATAAAAGGCATCCAAATTGGCAAGGAGGAAGTCAAACTTTCACTCTTCACAGACAACATGATACTCTACATGGAAAACCCAAAAGATTCCACCAAAAACCTGCTAAAACTGATCCAGGAATTCAGCAAAGTCGTAGGATATAAAATCAATGCACAGAAATCAGTTGCATTTCTATACACCAATAACAAAGCAACAGAAAGAGAAATCAAGGAATCGATCCCATTTACAACTGCACCAAAAACCATAAAATACCTAGGAATAAACCTAACCAAAGAGGTGAAAAATCTATACATTGAAAACTATAGAAAGTGTATGAAAGAAATCAAAGAAGACACAAAAAATGGAAAAATATTCCATGCTCATGGATTGGAAGAACAAATATTGTTAAAATGTTGATACTAAGCAAAGCAATCTACAGATTCAATACAATCTCTATCAAAATAACACCAGCATTCTTCACAGAGCTAAAACAAACAATCCTAAAATTTGTGTGGAGCCAGAAAAGATCCCGAATAACCAAAGCAATCCTGAAAAAGAAAACCAAAGCTGGAGGCATCACAATTCCAGACTTCAAGCTGTATTACAAAGCTGTAATCATCAAGACAGTATGGTACTGATACAAAAACAGACACTTAGATCAATGGAACAGAATAGAGAACTCAGAAATTGACCCACAAACATATGGCCAACTAATCTTTGGCAAAGCAGGAAAGAATATCCAATGGAATGAAGACAGTCTCTTTAGCAAGTGGTGCTGGGAAAACTGGACAGAAACATGCACAAGAATGAACCTGGATCACCTTCTTACACCATATACAAAAGTCAACTCAAAATGGATGAAAGACTGAAATGTAAGATAGGAAGCCATAGAAATCTTAGAGGAGAAAGCAGGCAAAAACCTCTTTGACCTCGGCTGCCGCAACTTCTTACTCAACATGTCTCTGGAGGCAAGGGAAACGCAAAAATGAACTATTGGGACCTCACCAAGATAAAAAAACTTCTACACAGTGAAGGAAACAATCAGCAAAACTAAAAGGCAACCGACAGAATGGGAGAAGATATTTGCAAATGACATATCAGATAAAGGGTTAGTATCCAAAATCTATAAAGAACTTACCAAAGTCAACACCCAAAAAACAAACAGTCCAGTGAAGAAATGGGAAAAAGACATGAATAGACATTTTCCAAAGAAGACACTCAGATGGCTAATGGACACATGAAAAAACGCTCCACATCACTCATCATCAAGGAAATACAAATCAAAACCACAGTGAGATACCACCTCACACCTGTCAGAATGGCTAAAATTAACAACTCAAGCAATGACAGATGTTGGTGAGGATGCGGAGAAAGAGGAACTCTCTTGCACTGCTAGTGGGAATGCAAACTGGTGCAGCCACTCTGGTAAACAGTATGGAGGTTCCTCAAAAAATTAAAAATAGAAATACCCTTCGACCCAACAATTGTACTACTAGGTATCTATCCAAAGGATGTGGGTGTACTGTTTTGAAGGGGCACATGCACCCTAATGTTTATAGCAGTGCTATTGACAATAGCCAAAGTATGGAAAGATCCTAAATGTCTACCGACAGATGAATGGATAAAGAAGATGTGGTATATATATAGATATATATATATATATATACACACAAACAATGGAGTATTACTCAGCAATCAAGAAGAATGAAATCTTGCCATTTGCAATAATGTGGATGGAACTAGAGTGTATTATGCTCAGCAAAATTAATCAGAGAAAGACAAATATCATATGACTTCACTCATTTGTGGAATTTAAGATACAAAACAGATGAACATAAGGGAAGGGAAGCAAAAATAATATAAAAACAGGAAGGGGGGACAAAACATAAGAGACTCTTACATACAGAAAACAAACTGAGGGTCGTTGGAGGCGTTGTGGGTTGGTGGATGGGCTAAATAGGCAAGGGGCATTAAGGAGGACACTTGTTGGGATGAGCACTGGGTGTTATATGTAGGGGATGAATCACTGGATTCTACTCCTGAAATCATTATTATACTATATGCTAACTAACTTGAATGTAAATTAAAAAAGAATAAATAATAAAAAAATTTCCTTTCTAAAAAAAATGTTTATTTTTGAGAGAGAGAGAGAGAGAGAGTGCATGTGTGAGTTGGGGAGGGGCAAAGAGAGAGGGAGACAGAGAATCTCAAGCTCTGTCAGCACAGAGCCCGATGCAGGCCTCAAACTCACAAACTGGGAGATCATGACCTGAGCTGAAACCAAGAGTCAGATGCTTAATCTACTGAGCCACCCAGGTGCCGCAGTAGTAATTTCTTTGATACTGGCCATGGAAACATTTTTCTAGATATGTCTCTCTGCAAGGGAAACAAAAGCAAAATTAAACTATTGGGACTACATCAAAATAAAAAACTTTTGCACAGTGAAAGAAACCATCAAGAAAACAAAATGACAACCCAAAGGGAGAAGATGTTTACAAATGATATATCTGACAAGGTGCTAATATCAAACATATAAAAAGAACTTCTACAACTCAACACCAAAACCACAAATAATCCAATTAAAATTGGGCAGAGGACCTAAACAGAAAAATTTCCAAAGACATCCAGATGGCTAACAGACACATGAAAAAGATGCTCAACATCATTGATCATTGGGAAATGCAAATTGAAACCATAATGAGATACCACTTTACACCTGTCAGAATGGCTAAAATAAAAAACACAAGAAATAACAGGGAGAAAAAGAAACTTTCCCACTATTGGGGGAATGCAAAATGATGTAGCCATTGTGGAAAACTGTATGGAAGTTTCTAAAAAAATTAAAAATAGAAATACCATATAATCCAGTAATTCCACTACTGGGTGTTTACCCAAAGGATATGAAAACACTAATTCGAAAAGATACATGCACCTCTGTATTTACTGAAGCATTATTTACAATAGCCAAGATAGGGAAGCAACCCACGTGTCCATCGATAGATGAATGGATAAAGAAGATGAGGTATATATACACAATGGACTATTATTCAGCCATAAAAACCATGAAATTTTGCCATTTGCAATAACATGGATAGATTTGGAGGGTATAATCCTAAGTGAAATAAGTCAGTCTGAGTAAGACAAATATCACAGGATTTCACTCACGTGTGGAATTTAAGAAACAAAACAAATGAACAAAGAAAGAAAGAAACACACAAACAACAGCAACATAAAAAAAACAGACTCTTAAATAAATATAGAGAACAAACTAGGGGCTATCAGAGGGGGAGGAAGTTGGGGGGGTTGTTGAAATAGATAAAAGGGATTAAAGAGTACATTTATCTTCATGAGCACTGAGAAATGTATAGAATTGTTGAATCATATTGCATAACTGAAACTAATATAACACTATATGTTAGTTATACTTGAATAATAACTTGAAAAACAATATACTTGCTGTAATGCTGCAAGACAGCATCAGAACAAGAAGCCTGTCCTCCCTCTGAACAAGATTGCTCCCCAAGTCTCTCACATATAGACTCTAAAACTGCCACTTGATTACCAGTTTGGGGAAACATCAAGTTATATTCAAAATGTATATTTAAAAATTACAAATGTATTAAATAACTTAATGGTCATATGTTTTACAAAGTAACATTGAAAGTTTTTTATATGTTCATTTAGATATAGTGTCTAAACGTGAATTTTCGAAAGAACTCATAAAGGGAAAGGTCAATACATAACTTTTGTACAAGAACCAATTAATCACAGTGAAATTAAAAACGGCAGGAAAAATATTTGTGTTGAGTGTTAGGGAAAGGGATTATTATGTATAAAATATAAAAGTTTATTCTAACATATATAAGTATCATAAATGCCCCCTTAATGGCAAATGACCTGAACAGAATGAAATGCTGATAGTGAGCAAGTGGGAAAATATTCAGGCCATAACAAAACTCAAACAACAAGATATATTTTTCCATCTATTAACTTGGCAAAGAAGATGTAACAGTAATACTGGCAGAATGTGCAATAAGTTGATGTGCTCATCCCTTTCTGACAGCTGATATAAAACAGGAACTTGAGGGTATATATTAAGAACCATAAAACTGTTCACACCCTTTGACCCAGTAATTTTCATTCATTGTAATTTAGGTGAAGGAGCTGATTGTTGAGGAGGACAATCCCTAGATGTGAGGCTCTTCATTGTGGCATTTTCTATAATAGCAGAGATGCATTCACCTAAATGTCCAACAACAGAAAAAGTACAAACAGGTAAGTCGTAGTACATTAACTGGATGGAATATTCTGCAGTTAACAGAAAAAAATAACTATGAAGAATATCAGATAGGTAAGGAGCTGTTCAAAATAGCATTTTGAAAAAACAAAATATCCAATTATGTAGATGATTTGATTATAGCACTATTAAATATGCCAGTATGTAGATAAGGACGATGAGGGAGAAAAGAAAAACAGATTGTGTTTGTTCCTTCTCTTTCTCTTCAAATCATGAAACTGGTAATTTTTCTTTTGGCATCGACACGCTCCTCTACCTGCATCGTTCCCTCTTTTATTCATTGCTCTGTCTTACCCACTTTTTGAACGAGCATGCTTTTCCCGGGTATCCACGTCACCTAGAAAGAAAATCAACAGATAAATTTATTCATTAATTATGGAGCCTTTATTTTGTATTCAGCAATGGGATACAATAATGGTTAAGATCTATTTCCCTCTGCTCATTGAGCTCACCGTTTACACACACATGGATAAAGAGATATTTGCTATATAGTACAGAAGTTCAAAAACTGATAGAAAAAAAAAGGAAGCTAACTAGGAACCAGAATTCTTAGGAGTCAAATGTTTTATCTCTTCAATGGGATTTTTCATTTCAAAGGGCTCAAGGGATTTGCATTTTTAATTACTCCACTTTTCTCTGACAGCACACTTTCTTGCTCCTCCCCCAGAGGAGCAAGGTACTCCTCTCTGGGGTACCTGGGTGGCTCTGTGGGTTGAGCATCCAATTTAGGCTCAGATGATGATCTTGCAGTTTCTGAGTTCAAGCCCCACATCAGGCTTGCTGCTGTCAGCACAGAAACCACTTGGATACTCTGTCCCCCTCTCTCTGCCTTCCCCTGCTCATGCTCTTGCTCTCAAATATAAAAAAACAAAACAAAACAAAACAAAACAAAAAAACTCATCTCTCCTCCAAGGCAAAAATCGAGTTTTTACTTCCACAATCCTTCTCATTATTAGTCCTATAACTCTCCTTCCTTTTAGTCATGATTCCATATGTGTTTCTAATTCCATGCACTCATCCATACAGTAATGATTATTGACCATTAACCAGAGATGTACCTACCAGCTCTGGACTAGGTGGCCTCTGGGGCAGAGGTAAAAGCAGTAGAAGATTCCTGACCACTGGCTCCTTAGGGAACAAATGAGGCAGGATTTGACCCCATCTAGGGAGAGGTAGCCAGACCCGGGACCTCATGACACTCTGACAAAACTGCACAGTAGACCCTTGGGCAAGAAAATACAGCATGGAGGGTTTTTGAAAATCTGTTTTTTATCAACTTCTACCCCACCACTGTCATTTAGACAACCTCCTCTCAGGTCCCAAACCTTAAGACACATCTCTGCTATTTCTTTACCCTCTTCCCCTAGACTTACAACATCTTCATGAACTCTGATCTTCATGGTGATAACAGGAAATAAGGAGAAAAGGTGAGAACACCCATTTTACAGGTGAGGAAAATGAGACTTGCCTAAGGCCACATGACTATAAGTGGAAGAATGATGGTAAATGAGAAAATCAATTGGTCTGGAAACTCATGAGATAAAAGTTATGGTCCTCTATTTGTAATAATCTTAATCCAGGCAGGTGGCCTTTCCTTCTTGGCCCATTGCTTCACCCAAGAAGCTGTGCCCTGTAGACGTCCTTCCAGCTCTCCACTATGAAATGATAAAATCTTTCCATTCTCTTTCAGCCTCCTCCTGGAGGAAGAGAAAGCTTCCTAACCCTAAAACCCAGGCCACAAGCCAGACCAATTTAATCAGAGTGTGGAGGTGATGGAACCTGAGTATCAGGATTTTGTAAAGTCCCAGGAGATTCCAATGAGGTTCAAGGTTGAGAGTCAGCCTATTAGAAGTTCCTGAGGGGCAGGCATGTGGGCCACCCAGATCTGCATTGCCCTGCCCCTCCCTCCTTATCTTCTATCACTGTCCCCCAGGTGACTCCTCCCTGTCCTAGGGCTGATGCTGAAGATGAAGTCAAGCCACATCCCTTAACTGCTTTCCACAATATTTACTGTCCCCTCCTATTGACAGCCCTAATGGATTGTACAGATTAAATAATCCCTGTGATTTTGGGCTGCCCTGGGGCTGGTCTGTCAGACAATGGCAGAAGCCGCCATTGCTTGGTTCTAAGTGAATCATTTGCTGTAAATAGCCTCTTATCCAGAGTCAGACTCTAATGGGACTCAGGAGCAGAAATGAGCTGCCCATATGGCAGCTGCCCATATGAACTTGTGGTTGCAGCAGCCATAGCAACCATTGACTTCAGAGACACAGGCTTCAAGTCTTTCTTGTAACTAACCATTCCTGGTCAGGGAAGCACAGCCAAGAACCCTGCAGAAAATATTGCAGGCTCCAGGGTGGAATTTTCAGTTAGGAAGGGCCCCAGGGCAGGTGATGGAGAGTTTCCCTCTTCCCTGTCTTCCTACAAACTTCTTCCTTCCCTCTTCTCACTCCCTCTCCCAGACACTTGCTCTGTCCTAGTCTCTCAAAGTATTCCATATAGTCTTGCTCCCATTCAGTTTAAGAGAGAAGTTCTTACTCTTTTTTTTAATGTGTTATTTATTTTTGAGAGAGACAGAGAGAGAAAGGGAAAGAGAGAGAGAGACACAGAGACAGAGAGAAAGTGGGGGAGGGGCAGAGAGAGAGGGAGACACAGAATCTGAAGCAGGTTCCAGGCTCTGAGCCGTTAGCACAGAGTCCCATGCAGGGCTCAAACCCATAAACTATGAGGTTATGACATGACTGAAGGCCAGCGCTTAACTGACTGAGCCACCCAGGTGCCCCATTACTTTTTCAAAGTCTAGCTCTGAGATCAGGTATTCCTCAGCCAGGGTAAGGGAGAACCTAAGATCAAGGTACCTGATAGCAGCTTTCACGGGTGCCTTCCAGGGATCCAGAACCCTTGACTGAAGAGAATCATCTACCAGGGAACTTTTTCATGTTACTAAACATTTCTATCTAGAAGGATGTTCACAGGGTTATCTTATTTATTTATGCATCCTTAAATTCATTTATTCAGTGGAGATTTATTTTCACCATAAACAAAGTGAATCCCATGTTTCTTTTCCAAGTTGTATATAGCCCAGCAGAGGAGACAAATATGTGCACGTGGCCACTCACAGTATCTGCAGCTCAGATACCACAGCAATATCACTCTTCCCTTACCCAGTGTGTTTGAGTTCATGTTCATGAGACCGTATCAGCTGGAGTACACAAGGAAGATACTTCTGGGAGAAAAGAGTATTGGACTGTAGCCACTCCTCTGATGGAACCCCAAAAAACAGGATGGACTGGGCTGTCCTGGTCAAGGCCAAAGGACAGAAAAAACCAGGATGGTGTGTGAGCACCCAGGGGTGGACTGGGCCCCACGCACTAGGCCAGCAAAAGAAATGTTTCTGGGCACAGTGTACTACTGGAAACAGTAAAATCCTAAATTAGCAGCGTATGTGCACACTGGGGGAATAATCCAAGAGGAGGGTATGTGAGTAGAACTCAGAGATGTTTTTTTGGAGCACCTTAAGATTGAATCTCAGAGCAGAAAAGCTCCCCTAAAATTGGGAACAAGACATCACTGGCTTCCCATTTCCTGGAACTGTGAGTTACAACTAAGGCAGGCCCACTCTGTTTTTATTTCTGTGCCATTTCACATACGGAAACTTTCCCCAAAATGTCCTTCTTCATCTTCTCTCTTAGATTTTAAGGCTCAGATTGAATGAGCCTTCAACTCTTTCCACTTCTCCCTCCAAAAGAAGGAATCCCTCTCTCTTCTGTATCTTAAAGCACTTGTTCATATCTCAAATAAAACACTATCAACACTTGTATCAGATTAAATCTGTATGATGTGCTATTTCCACATTGGACTATGTGTGATCCTGGTGGTTGTATTGTCACTTGCACCTAGCTTGCGCCTGGCATGTACTGGTAGATGTTCAGTACATGTTGGATGAAATAAAATTATGTACCCAAGTCAAATCATTATGATGTACATCTGAAACTAATATAACATTGTATGTTAATTTTACTTCAATAAAAAAATAAAGAAAAATTATGTAACCTGATACTTTGTTAGAGGATATTATATATTAAATAGAAAAGTGGGTTTTCCTACTTAGGGCGATTACCAAGAGAAGGGGAAATGGATATCAAGGAGTCACCCTCTGGTCTTTTCACTATAGAGCTTATTGTCTTCAAGAGGCAAGTGGGATTTGCTGCCTTTAAGCAATGAGTGCTCTGTAATACAATCCCCAAGAAGAGTGCATCAGTTTTTGCTAGGAGTCCCCATAGGTATGAGGGTTCAAGAGCCCGGCAGGGCTGAGAGATAATTCCTCTGTACCTACCATTTGGGCTTGCAAACAGCTAAGGGCCTCCATTCTCCTGAATCCTCCTGAAAACATGCTGACAAATTCATAGTATTTTGGTATTCATTTTCTAGACTTGGCTACCAGTTCTGTCAGATTCTTTCCGTGGTGTGTTAATTAATGATGTCAGAGTCTTCTTCCAGATCAGTTTCCATCAGAGTCCACACCTTGGTCCCTACAGATGCTGAATCCCAAGCATTAAATGTGAGATTACTCATTTTATCTTAAAGTTCTGGGAGAAGCTCATTTCAGTCCCCTACATAGTAAGAACCTTCCTTGTCTATCCTTCCTCTTGATGGAGAAGGTTAGATGAGTTTAAGGATCTGAAATCCTTTCACAAAATCGAAAATTCCACGCAGAAGACATTAGCATTATATATGCACTGCTAGAAAGCCAAGATTTCATGAACCCCAAATCAGGCAAGCCTCTTTGCTCCTCCCACTAGACTCCCCCTAAATGGGCACTGCTGTCAAGTCTGGATTTTTGTTTTTTAACTTTTTATCTTGAAATAAATTTAGTTTTACAAGAGTTACAGAGATAGTACAGAGAGTTCCTATCTACCCTATCCCAGCTTGTTCTGGCATTAACATGCTTCAAAACCACTATCCATTTATTAAAGTTAAGAAATAGGGGTGCCTGGGTGGCTCAGTTGGTTATGAAGAGGAGTCTGACTTCGGCTCATGTCATGATCTCGCAGTTCACGAGTTCGAGTCCCACAGTGGGCTCTGTGCTGACAGCTCAGAGTCTGGAGCCTGCTTCTGATTCTATGTCTCCCTCTCTCTCTGCCCTCTCCTGCTTGTGCTCTCTCTCTCTCAAAAATAAACAAAAACATTAAAATATTTTTAAATTAAATTAATAAAATATTGATATACTAAAATTAACTAAACTATAGCATTTACTCAAACTTTACTAGTTTTTCCACTAATATCCTTTTTTTCTGTTCTGGGATACCAGGTTGCATTCATCCATTTATTCATTCATTTACTTAAAAATTGAGATATAAATGACACATAATACAGTATAAGTTTAAGGTGTACAGCCCATTGGTTTGATCCATTTATATTGCAATATGATTGCCATTGCACTGTTAGCTAACACTTCTATCCTATTATATTATTATCATTCCTTCTAGTGGTGAAAACAATTAAGATTGAGTCTCTTGGTAAGTTTAAGGTTGATAATACTATTTTGTTGTTTGTAACCTCTGTGCTGTGTATTAGGTCTCCAGGACTTATTTATCTACTAGTCTCAAGCATGTACCCTTAATCAATGTCTCTCCCATTCCTCTATTCCCCAGCCTTTGGCAACCACCATTCCAACTTTTTAATTTAATTTTATTTTATTTTATTTTATTTTATTTTATTTTATTTTATATTCCACATGAAAAGGATATCATACAGGATTTGTCTTTCTCTGTGTGACTCATCTCTCTTAGCACAACATCTTCAAGATCATTCCATGTTATCAAAAACTGCAGAATTTCCTTTTTTCTCACAGGTGCATAGTATTCTGCAGTATATATATATACTGCAGTTTCTTTATCCATTCATCT
The DNA here is from genome assembly GCF_007474595.2 of Lynx canadensis. Taxonomy (NCBI): domain Eukaryota; kingdom Metazoa; phylum Chordata; class Mammalia; order Carnivora; family Felidae; genus Lynx; species Lynx canadensis. The sequence goes on from NC_044312.2 coordinate 71,245,171, forward strand.
CATTGATGGGAACCTAGGTTGTGTCCATATCTTGGCTATTGTAAACAGCACCACAATAAACATGGAAATGCACATATCTCTTCGATAACAGGTTTTCATTTCTTTTGGCTGTATACCCAGAATGCTAGATTATATGGTAATGCTATTTTTAACTTTTTGAAGGACCTTCAGGCTGTATTCCACAGTGGCTGGACCAGTTTACATTTCCACTGACAGTACACAAGGGCTCCCTTTTCTCCACATCTTCACCAACACTTGTTACCTCTTGTCTTCTTTATGATAACTATTCTTACAGGTGTGTGGTGAAAGATGATTGTGGTCTTAATGCATTTATTTCCCTTATGATTAGTGATGTCGAGCACCTTCTCATATACACGTTGGCCATGTGAATGTCTTTTTTTTGAAAAGTGTCTATTTAATTCTCTGTCCATTTTTTAATTGCATTTTTTGTTGTTATTGCATTGTCTGAGTTCTTTGTGCATTTATTTTATTTTTTTAATTTATTTTTTTTGAGAGAGTGCAAGCAGGGGAAGGACAGAAAGAGGGGGACAGAGGATGCAGAGCAGGCTCTGTGGTGACAGTAGTGAGCCCATTGTGGGGCTTGAACTCACAAACTGCAAGATTACGACCTGAGCTGAAGTCGGACGCTCACCCAAATGAGCCACCCTGGCACCCTGGTACATTAACCCCTTATCTGATACATGACTTGTAAACATTGTCTCTCATTCTGTAGGGCTTTTTTGTTGTTGTTAATTGTTTTTTTACAGTATAGAAGGTTTTTAATTTGATGCAATCCTATTTGTTGATTTTTGTTTTTGTTGTTTGTGCTTTAGTGACATACCTTGCCAAGACTAACGTGGAGGAGCTTCTTCCCTGTTTTTTCCTAGGAGTTTTATGACCAGGTCTTATGTTTAAGTCTTTTTTCCATTTGGAGTTAATGTTTGTTAGTGGTGTAAGAGAGGGGTCCAGTATCATTTTTCTGCATGTGGTTACCCAGTTTTCTCAACACCTTTTGTTCAAGAGACTATCTTTTCCCCATTGGATGTTCTTGGCTCCCTTATCAAATATTAGCTGACCATATATGCAGGGGTTTAATTATGAGCCCTGTATTCTGCTGCTGTTAGATGGAATGTTCTATAGATGTCTGTTAGGTCCATTTGGTCTAATGTTTGTTCAAGTCTATCTCTTCCTTGTTGATGATCTGCTTGGATGATCTATCCACTGTTGAAGCTGGGGTATTGAAGTCCTCTACTATTATTGTATTGTCTATTTCTCCTTTCATATCTATTAGTATTTGCTTAGTATATTTATATGCTCTGATTTTAGGTGTATATATTTTTATGACTGTTTTATCTTCTTAATGGACTGATCTGTTTATCATTATATAATGACCTTCCTTGTTGCTTGTTACCATTTTTGACTTAAGGTCTATTTTGTGTGATATCAGTACAGCTAACACTTCTTCCTTTTGGTTTTCATTTGCATGGAATACCTTTTTCCATCCCTTGACTTTGATTCTATATGTGTCCTTAAGGTCCAAGCAAGTCTCTTGTAGGCAGCCGATAGTTGTTGTTTTTTTAATCCATCATCTACTCTGTGCCTTTGGTTGCTGAATTTAATCCATATACATTTAGAGTAATTATTGATATTAAGGACTACCATCTAATTAATTAGTTTCTGGGTTTTTTTTTTATTTCCATTGTTGCTTTTTCTCTCTGTTTCTGCCCACCTTTGTAAAGTGGTTATTTTCCATGTTGGTATGGTCTGTTTCCCCCTTCTTTGTCTTTTGTGAATCTGCTCTAGGTTTTTGCTTTGTGTTTACCATGGGGCTTATGTAACACACCTTATATAGATAACACAGTTCATTTTAGGCTGATGGCAACTATTCTTTGGTCACCCATAAAGGGCCCAACCTTTACTTTTTCCCTTTTATATTACTGATGTCACAATTTACCTCTTTTTATGTTGTTTATTCATTAAAAATTTATAGCACTATAGTTATTTTTACTACTGTTTTCCTTTAAACTTTATACTACAGTTGAGTGGTTAAAATACATTTTTATCTATATTAGTGTGGTGTGTACTTTCCTGTGTTTTCATGTTGATTACTATCTTCTCATTTCAGCTTTGAGAACTCCTTTCAGCATTTCTTGCAAGCACTGGTGATGAACTCCCTCAGCTTTTGTTCGTCTTGGAAAGCCTTTATTTCTCCTTCATATCTGAAGAATAACTTTGTCAGATAATATATTCTTGACTGGCAAATTTTATCCTTCTACACTTTGAATATGTCATTCCACTCTCTCTGCCTATAGAGTTTCTGCTGAGAAATCCACTGATTGCCTAATGGGGGTTTCTTTGTAAGTTACATTGTTCCCTGCCCACCCTCCCCCTTCCTCCAGCCCCCAGCTGCATTTAGGATTCTTTCTTTGATTTTTGACAGTTTCAGTATAATGTGTCTTGGAGGAGGTATTTTTTCATTATGATAATAGGGTGATTTATTAGCTTTCTGGACTTGATGTTCAAGCCTTTCCCCACATTTGGGAAACTGTCTGTTCTTTCTTTCAATAAATTCTCTTCCCCCATCTATCTCCCTCTGGAACCTCGGTTATTCTGATATTTGTCTTTTGATGGATTCCCATAGTTCTACATATAGGTTTTCCTTCCCTTTTAAAATCTCTGTTATTTCATTTTTTTTCACTGTGTTATTTCAAAATTCCTATCCTCCAAGGCACATATTTGTTCTACCATCTGGTCTGCCCTGCTACAGAGGCTCTCTATTGCATTCTTCATCTCATTCATTGACTTCTTCAGCTCCAGAATTTCTGTTTGGTGCTTTTCTATGATTTCAATCTTTTTGGAAAATAACTCATTTTGTTCATTTTATTCCTGATGTTATTGACTTGCCTTTCTCAGTTTTCCTACAACTCACTGAATCTTCACAACTGCTATTTAGGTTCCTTATCAATTATATCACAATATCCCGTGCCTTTGAGCTCAGTTGCCAGAGACTTGTCATTTTCTTTTTGTGTTGACATATTTCCTTGATTTTTTCATATTCCTTATTTGAAGTAAAGGAGATCTGCTTAACTCTGTGCTCAATGCCTTCAGCAGATGGGGTATTACATTCTATGGCATTGGTATTATCTGGGTTTTTCCTCTGTGCTTGTGAAGCTGAACCTGCTGCACTCTTTTTGCTCTGTTCTACAGCAGAATTTTTTAAATGTTTATTTGTTTATTTTTAAAATTTTATTTAAATCCAAGTTAGTTAACATATAGTGTAATAATGATTTCAGGAGTAGAATTTAGTAATTCATCACTTACATATAACACACAGCACCCATCCCAACAGGTGCTTTCCTTAACGTCTATCACCCATTTAGCCCATCTCTCCACCCAACATCCCTCCAGCAACCCTCAGTTTACTCTCTGTATTTAAGAGTCTCTTATGGTTTGCCTCCCTCTCTGTTATTATTTTTCCTTCCCTTCCCCTATGTTCATGTGTTGTGTTTCTTAAATTCTACATATGAGTGAAGTCATATGGTATTTGCCTTTCTTTGACTGACTTACTTTGCTTGGCATAATACATTCTAGTTCCATCCACATTGCAAAAGGCAAGATTTCATTCTTTCTGATTGCTGAGTAATATTCCATTGTAAATCCATTGTATAGACATATTGCTGGGTTACAGGGTAGCTCTATTTTTAATTTTTTGAGGAACCTCCATACTGTTCTCCAGAGTAGCAGCACCAGTTTGCATTCCCACCAGTAGTCTGGCAGAATTTTTAAGCTTCTTATATTTTCTCTGGTTCTTAAAATTCACCAGGCTGGTTACTGGAAACTTCTTTTGTTGTCCAGAAGGTGGTGCTATTGCTCAAGTTTGTGTTTCTTCCCTGCCTGCCAACCACTATTTTCTGAGGGTGCTTTTTGTCTCTAGAGAGCTCTGGCAAGCACACCTGAAAGCATTAACAGGGCGCCTGCATCAGAGTGCCCAGAGGTGTGAATTTAGTGGTAGTGCATTGAGGGGTGCCTAGTAGCCTATCGGGGAGATCCTTGGTGGTGGTACTCCCAGAGGATAGTGGATGGACTTCTTGTTGAGCACAATCCCTTCGAGGTGGTTTGAACTTCGTATCTGCCTCTTTCCCAATAACTCTCCTTCCTAAGTCTTAGAGCTCCCATTTTAGTACTCCCAGTGCTGACGGAGACAAAATGGGTTTTTCCAGCCACATTCTGCCCAGCTGGGGCAGCCAGGGACTCACTTGGCACTTTCCTTTTCCCTGTGGGCAGGTCACCATTGCCAGATAAATTAACTTTGTTCAGTGTTTCCTTAGGGAAGAGGAAAAGTGACAGGAAATTGTCTCTTACTGCCTCCATTGCAACCAAGTTCATATTTTTTCTTTTCTTCTTTTTCCAACGGTATGCTTGAGTCTCCTGCACATAATCTGGACTTCTATAAGTTGTCACTCAGGTGTGAGTGACTGTCCTGTCAGCACTTACCTGGTTTTTGACTGAGGGCAGCTAAGGGGGTCTAGGCACTTTCGCTGGCTCTACCTGTTCTGCAGCTTGTTATGGAGGCTTGTCTGTCTCTTACCAAGTGCACTGGTGGGTGAGATTCCTCCCAGGCCCCTTGGAGTAAGGTTCTCAGACCCAAAAGACCAATCAAGGCAAATCTGTTCATATATGGATGACTAATTCATTGATTAAAAAGGAGGATAAAGAGGAAAAATGGCTTAGGCCACCATATTGCTGACATTACTCCCATATTGCTTTTAGTTATCGCATCACCATGGTCTCCTCTGATTCTTTTAACGGATTCTTAGTCTTTCCTAGCTTTTTCATGACTTTGACATTTTTGAATGCAGTGATCATATATTTCTTAAACTGCCCCCCGATTTAGGTTATCTGATGTTTTCTCAAGGTTACAGGTTATGGATCTTGGGAAAGAATATCCCAGATGAGAGGTGCCTATCTCGTTGATCCAGTCAGGGAGTTCATGATGTCAAGATGTATTACTAGCAATGTTAATCTTGATTGATGAAGGCAGTGTCTGTCAGGTTTCTCCTGTTACTAAAGTTTTTATTTTTCCCTTTCTCTACTCTGTTTGTTAGGTGATGGTCACTATGTCCACCCCACAGTTTGGATACTTGAGTGCTTCCTTACTTTCTGGCACTACAATAAATATGTTCCAGACCCATCTTGTATTTTTCCTTCACCTGCCCTGGAATCAGCTAATTTCCCAAGGATTCTTGCTTTGTTTTATTGGTAATGTTATGTAAACATTTACAGAGTGTGCTGGTTACAATGCTATGTGCTGGGGATGGAGAAGAAACCAAGAAAGGGATGGGGTTTTGCTCTCAAGGTGCTTCAGTCAGGTGTGACAAGCATTATAGAAAGGACGTGCATGGAGCTACAGGGCAGATAATAAGAGGATTTAAGTACCTTTGGGGTTAAAAAGCTTCCTAGAGAAAGTGGCACTAATGCTGAGGCTTTAAGGAAGAGCAAGAAATGAGGAAGAGAGGGAACCAAGATCTGGGTTTGTGCTACATCTTGTGATTGGCTTAAACCTCAAACAACTCATCTATTATCATTGTTTTGTGATTAATTCCCTAATCCCTTCCCTACTCCTAATCTTTTCCCTGAGCAAGATCTTACACTTTAATATCCCTTCATCCATTCATCCATTCAACATTTTTTTTTGAGAATAGAGGAAGAAAAAGCATTCTAGGTGGAAAGAACAGCCTATGGGAAGGCCAGGATATGAAAAAGAGCATGGTGTGTGCTCAAGGAACTGAAGGAAACTTATTATAACAAAACTGAGAGAGCAGGAGAGAGCAGGAGAAAGAGTGGCAAGAAATGAGGCTAGAGACATGGGAATGCACCAGGTCTTGTAGCTCCTTAAAGTCATTTGAGGGTTTTGGACATAATTCCAAGGGCAATGGAGAGCATGGAAGGCTGTTGAGCCAGTGAGTAACCAGACTGGGTCACCTGGCTGCAGAGGGGAGGATGGGTTGACAAGGAGAAAGGCATCAACCTCTGTAAGGCTTAGTAAGGTTAGATTCCTTCCTGCCTCACAGGATTGGGGTGAGGATTAAACAAAGGAACACATATAAATTCCCTGGAAGGATGTTTGACACATGACAGGCAGTCAGGAAATCATTTAATTCAACAATTCTGATTCTCTTTCATCTGATCTTGCTTTTCTCTTTATTCCCCTGACTATATTTTGGTTAAGAAATTACCTTTTCAACTTTTTGCTCCAATTAAAATTGAATACCGTGCTAGCCAGTGAACAAATGTAAATAAGGCCTGGGTGCTTAAGACACAATTATAAGCAGCCATAACATGATGGTATGAACCACATTAGTGACATAAGCCCAGACTGTTAGAGGGCAAAGACAGCATCCTTCAGCTCTCTGCCCTTAATGTCAGGCAAAATATGTGTCATGGAGGACTTCAGCATGGACTTTCTACCAAATGAATGCATGCTCTGGGAGCTCAGAAGACAAAGCAGGAGCCTTGGATGCACTGTAAATCGAATCTCTTAGGATTTAGTATAAGCTCATTGAGGACAGTGGCTTACCTTCCTTATATTTGGTTGACATATGTTTGGGAGTATAGTTAGTATGTTTTCTGTTTTATTTCATGAAAATTGCTTCAAAGTCATTGTTAATCACATTTTTAAACAAAAAACTTTCCTATCATGAAGCACACTGTAACATGAAAACATCAAATCTATACTGAGATGCTTGTCTTGATAAAGTTAAGTTCCTAATTACCTATATCCATCTGAGTCACAGATAATATGGGAGAAATTTCATTCTTTATTGCTCCCTTTTCCCACCACCTATCTGTACCCTGGTCACCTAACCTAACTCCTAGCTGATACGTGTCTAGAAAATCAGAGTGATTTTATCCTTAGCCCAAGTAATACACCAGTAGACTAGTGTGAGAATCCTGTAATGTCAGGTAAAGTAAACGACTGTGGGGGTCATAACTAACACAGTTCCCTCTATTAATGTGTGTAGTTTATGCTAATGTATTTTATTTCTGAGGCCAGTTGAAAAATGAGGTAAGTAATCATGTTGGCTGTGGGAACACTTAGCATTATTGTGGGAAATTAAAGCTGTTTTATTCTTGTATTTATGGTTCTTCAGATTCTTATGGTGGAATCAAACTTGGTCACATGGCTTACATTTTCTTCAAGAGTTTTACTGTTCCAGATGGAAGCCCTGGCTGCCTGTCCTTAAACTCACTGGAATCGGTGGCTCCGTCTGTGACAGCTGTTGTGCACCAACATGATCATCCAGGGAGGACAAACACACTTCAGATGCTTACTAGTGCCCCTCAGGTAAATAATACTGTTTTGAAAAAAAACTTGGGAAGTAATTCTGATTTTTCATAATGAATCTGTACTCTTTAGCTGCATTTTGAAAGTATATTATAAGGCCTAAACTCAAAGTAAGAAATTTAAAAGTTCAGGGAATGTAGAAAAGGAATATATGCTCCTATTTCCCAATTCTTAGTTCATAATATAATGGTATTATTGATTTTTTAATCACGGATATCCGTATTTTCTTGTTTTTCCTGGGGTCTAACTTTGAATATGTTTTTACTAGAACCATAAGTGTGCAGGTGTAATGCTTACGGCAGGTCCCCATTGTGGCTAAAATCTGTTGTGCTTGTATGATCATCAACATTTCTTTAATGAATGAGAAGCAATTTATTTTGTTTTACCTTTTACCTTCCATTTAGCACAGCATCCATTTATTATTAGTTATTCTTTTTACTATTTTTGCATAAGAGATACTGTATCTTCACCGATGAGTCAATCTAGGAAGATGGAAAAACTTTTCTAAAATCACTTCAGCGTTACAGATGGGATTGAACCTAGATCGTTGTTCTTACCTTTTTACTGTTCATTAAAATCTGTGTCAAGCTTTGGGTCAAGAATTAGGTGTCGAGTTTATTGGTAGGAAAATACTTAGTCATGATTCGATCCAAGTGAGCTGTGACACTCTCCAAAAATATGTGTCCTTGGATCTTTCATGCCAGGGATGTGGGCTACATACAGATTTGCACATGAATATTACTATGTCTGTTCTGTGTAAGAGAATACTTACACTAATATAACAAAGCAAGATCTAAAGATACGGTACGGAGAAAACTAAAATATTCCTTCTCAATTATTCTACCAATTCAATTTCATGATTCTGTAATGCATTGATTAAATGTCATAATAAATAAGGAGTTAGGAGATAAAAGGAGGCACAGAAATTTTGTTAATATAAAATGAATTACAGAATGCTTCCAGAAAGAAGCTGATCTTGATCAGTGAGGTGAAGGAAAGGGAAGATCTATTGTGAAGACTGACAGTTTAAAGTCAGAGTGCATCAGAATCGTCTGAGGAGGATAGTAACTATTCAATGCTCAGGTCTGAACACTGGAGATTCAGATTCAGTTGGCATAGGGTAGGGCCTGGGAATGCATGTCTTTATCAATGCATGGATGATGCTAGTGTCATAAGCCTTCAGACTTTTTTTGTTTTTGTGTGTTTTGTTTTGTTTTGTTTTGTTTTGTTTTTTTGAAGACAAAGGTTTAGGATGCAGTCAAAAGTTTTTTTTTTTTAATTTAAATTTCAATCTTTAGCATTTTAAAAAAGTTTTGATGTCATTCTCTCGTATCATCAGGTTTTCTTTCTAGCTTTCTTTTGTGGGAGTATGTACAAGGGAATGTCTGTTCTTTAATAGAAGCCAAGATTCTGATCCATTTTTGCTGCTATCATATTAAGTTATTCTTGTATCTCTTGTGCTGAATCAGATGAAAGTCTATTTTCTTGTTTCCTTTGAATTAAAAATGGAATAAAACTCTTAGACTATATGATTATGGGCTACTAGCTATATTAGTAGTTAAATTTCCTTTAAATCTCAAAGTTTATTGCCAGTGAATTATACTAGTAGTGTTTGGCTGCACCTTCTTTTTTAGTACAGAAATGACTGCCGTCTAGAATCATCTTTCTTTCTTTCAATGTTTGCTACAACTTTGAAAATTGGATAAATACTCCAGTGATTTACCAAAAGGGTCTCTCCAAGTAGTGAATTATTATTATTTGGCATTCATCAGTATTTCCTAAATGCATCTAGAAGTCTCTTAGCCCCTTCCTTCTCTAATCAAAAAGTGCACTGAGGATGTTTCCCTACAGCTGTTTGAGGATTTTTATATTGGGCCTCAATCTCAGGAGGAAATTCATTAATTCAATAGTTTTTTGAGCATATACTATATTCTAGGCCCTAGATATACAAAGGCAAACAAAACAGACACCATTCCTGCTCTAATGGTGCTTACAGTTTGATGTGAAAGAAAACGGATCATTATATAATCTGGTAGAATAATTTTATCAGGCAGTGTTCCACCAGAGAAATAGAAGCAGAAGAGATATATATCTGAAAATGTGTATATGTCTGTATATGTACATATGTAAATATGTATTTATGTGTATATACATATACATATATTTCAAGAGAGCAATTGAGGAATTTAGTGCAAAGAATTGGCATATGAAAATGTGGGGCTGGCTAGTCAAGTTCAAATTTCCTAGGGTAGGCAGTTAGCAGAGAAAGGCTGGAATCTCTCAAGCAGGAGGTGACAATGCATTTCACAGATGGAATTTCTTATGCCACAGGAAAGGTTTGTTTCTGCTCTTAAGGCCTTTCAACTACTTGGAACAGACCCACCATGACTGTGGGAGATAATCTTTACATAAGGTCAACTGACTGTAGATGCTAACCCCATCTATAAACTACCTTTATAGTAATACGTCAATTAAAGTTTGATTGAATAACTCAGCACTATAACCTAGCCAAGGTGCACATAAAACAGTATCACAGCAATGACTGGAAAATGCTATGTCAGAGAAAGTATAAAATACCAAGGACAGACACAACAGGAACATTTATCTTAGGCTAAAGGGGAATCAGATGTTTTCCTGAAAGATGACAATTAGGGTAAGACCTGAGAAATGAGTAGGAACTAGTTAGATAAAGAAGTAGATAGAGAATATTCTAGGATGTGGGAAGTGTAAGCAAATACCCAGAGATCACAGAGTAAGAACTAGGGATGTAATATTCTTTTATCACATTTTTTTCTCTTTCTTTTCTCAGAATACCTATGAGGTGATGGTTGTTCTCTAACAGGAGCCACAATTTGATTCTTTTTTTGGTAGTTATTATATTAACTTGTAAATGTTCTTAATGCTGAATCAGTTGAAAGTCCCCATTTTCATGTTTTAATTAGCATTTCTAATAACTAGTGAGATAAAGCACCTTTTCGTATATTTAGTTGACATTCAGGTTTTCTTCTCTATATATTGGCTGTTTGTAACCCTTGAACATTTTCTATTGGGTGAATTTCTTTTCATTATGTATGATTTGGATATTACTAGAAATCTTTTGTCTCTATATGCATTTCAGATATAGTCCCCCAGAGAATATCAGTCCAAACCAAAAGGAGGAGCTGTGTAGACTACAGTTTGTAAGTGAGTGCAAGGGGACCTCATTAAGTCAGAGAGTACTGGGGTGATCTTGATTTTGGACCCTATCACTTCTCGGACAGAATCCCCATATTGAGCAGGAACAATAGGGGCAAAGAAACGAGTAAAGGGGACAGCACAGCTCACAAAGTACAGTATTTTTAAACAATTCAAATAAGTGCCAGAAGAGGGAGCTCTAGAATCTTGAAGCCAGGAAAATTACACTGGCTCCCTTCTAGTACAAATAACTGGTCTCACTGAAATATGAGCAATAGGAAAGAAAAGCAGTCAAACTCATCAAAAATTATCAGTGGGAACCAGGACAAATAAAAAAGGGGTACCTGACTGGCTCAGTTGGTAGAGTGTGCACCCTCTGGATCTCGGGGCTGAGTGCAAGCCCCACATTGGGGGTAGAGATTACTTAAAAACAAAATCTTAAAAAAAACTACTATCAGAAAAAAGGAAAATTAGAAGCAGAATAACATTCTTTCAAGCAAACATACCAGAAAGACAGGATAAAGTGAATGAAAACTGTATTCTAATATTTTAAATAAACAAGCTAAAGGAAATTAAGAAAATAATAGCAGTTATAAAAGAACAGCTTAAATTGGAATCAAAATAAATTGGAATAAAAAATTATCAGAGAAAAGAAAACATGAAGATTTGAAATGGAGCTTAGAAAACCAAGGAAAGTGTTAGAAATAAAAGAAACAACATCATAGAAATGGAAACTAAACTAGAAGCAATATATTAACTAATAAATACCATGGGCATTGCATAAAGAGAAACAGAAGATAGAAAGGAGGAAAATTTTAAATTAAAAGTATGAAAGAAATGAAAAAGGATTTCGGAGAAAGTGACACAGAACCTCAGCAAAGTGTCTGTGTGTGTGTGTGCGTGTGTGTGTGTGCATTTGCGCGTAAATTCCTGAGAAGAAAACCAAAGCTACTGAACAGAACAGACTGAATGCTACAAAATAATCATTGAAGAGAACCATTGTGAAATAAAAGGCAACTTGAAGTCACATATTGAAAGAAGACGCTGCATACTCTGGAAAATCAACTCAGAGTGCCTGACTTGACTTTATTCTGGTAAAATAACTGGAACTGAAGAAAAAGAAAAATGAATTAAAAATAAAGATTCAATAACAAAAATTTTAAGAGTCCCTTTCAGCTAGCTATGAAACAAACATGCTTCAGGATTCATCCTGAGGGGTAACAGCAGGTGAATGTGTCATGGCCTCCTGCCAGTTCTTGGGCAGCTGTGGCCCTAGCCCTGGGTGCCCACCCCACAATGCTCTTCCCGCACTGAGTGAGGCAGTCAGCACTCATTTGGGCCCTTTGTACATTCCAGTATGTGCACTTATGAGTGTGTTTTATCAGAATGAAGGAGACTGAGGGTCTGAGATGGGACAGCCTAATTCATAATCTCAGAGGTAAAATTATACAGGAGAATATACTGCATTCCTAGGCAGTAAGAAATGAAAGGTTAAATGAGGGCTTTGCCTTCTACTGGATAATCATAACCATAAAGTAACTGCAGGCCAAATGTAAAATTTGTAGAAATCATTTATGTGTTAATACCTGAAGAGCTCTCCCAATGCTAAGAGAAAAAATAATTTCTCTTACTGATAGATGAAGTTCCATTATTAGACATTCATTCTTTGGTTTAAGTCTTAGCTTTGGCACACTGGAAATATTCAAAGCACTTGGAAGTTAAGATAGAAATGGTATCAGCACACTCAGGATCCCTTCAACCCTCCTAGTTATTTGGAAAACTAAGTCATAACTGTTCCCACACTTTTTTAAAGCTGCTGTCTAAAGGCAAATTTTGCCCAGTTAGATGTCTTATGTGCAATTGGAAGGCAGAAATACAAACATTATTTAAATTTTTAAAAAAGGTTTATTTATTTTTGAGACAGAGAGACAGAATGTGAGCAGGAGAGGAGCAGAGAGAGAGGGAGACACAGAATCTGAAGCAGTCTCCCGGCTCTGAGCTGTCAGCACAGAGTCGGACACGGGGCTTGAACTCATGATCCGTGAGATCATGACCTGAACCGAAGTCGGACACTCAACCGAGCCACTCAGGCGCCCCACAAACATAATTTTTAATACTTTAGTTCCCTGTGTGAAACTCCATTCTATTTAAAATACCTACAGGAGCTTTTATTTCTAAAACTGACCAGGGACTGTCACAGATGTGAATAAGAATGCCTACTGGGAGAATGGATGAAGCAATGTGAAGGAATATAATTTCTCACGAACATAGGGAGAAAACAAGACTCACAAGAAAACAAGTCCCATTAATATTTGACTGAAAGATGGCTTCTTTAACACTTGGCTCTTCTGGGGGCGCCTGTGTGGCTCACTTGGTTAAGTGTCCAACTCTTGATTTCAGCTCAGGTCATGATGTCATGGTTCGTGAGATCAAGCCCGGAGTCGACTCTGTGCTGACAGTGTGGAGCATGCTTGGAATTCTCTCTCCCTCTCTCTCTCTCCCTCAAAATAAATAAACATTAAAAAACCAACTGGTTTTTCTGGAAGAACTTATTAGGAAATTAGGCTAGACTTCTCTGCAAAAATAAAATAAAATAATAATCATCAGCGTCTTTCAACTAAACTCCAAGTAAATCTCATTGCCATCACACAACGTCCTTATTTGTTACTTGTCCTTATTTGTTATTTGTTCTAAAATTTTTTAAAAGTTTATTTATTTATTTTGAGAGAGAGAGAGAGAGAGAGAGAGAGAGAGAGCACTGGGTAGGGGCAGAGAGGGAGAGAGGTAATCCCAAGAAGGCTCCTCCCTGTGAGTGTTGAGCCTGATGCAGTGCTGGAACTCATGACCCATGAGATCATGACATGAGCTGAAATCAGGAGTTGGACGCTTAACTGACTGAGCCGCCCAGGCACCCCTATTCTTCTATATCCACCTCCTTCATCCCTCTCCCCATTTTAATAAGTTAAAATGTAAGGCTGGAATGAGCCTCACAGCCATTTTAGCTATATGTTACTACTTTCTAAACATATAAAGAGGCTAAATCAGTAGAACGACTTTACTAATATGATCTATACTTGATCTACTGACTAGATATGATCTACTTTTACCCCACACCTAGTAGGACTTCAGAGAATAAAAATAAAATGGAAGAGGGCTAATCTAAACATTTAATGCTAAACATACATGACAGAAGTAGGAATAAATTTTCTCAACAACCTCTCCCTATTCTGCCTCATCTCCTTCAGGAACCTGGTATCCCTATTCCTACAAAACAAAACAAAACAAAACAAAACAAAACAAAACAAAACAAAAGACAAAAACAGAAAGGATTTCATGGCAGTATTTTGGCCAGTGAAAACTCCTGAAGTTGTAAGGCAAAAAACAAAACAAACAAACAAAAACAAGTAATTCCTAGGTATGCCACAGGTAAAGCAATGAAAGGGAGAAACCACTCTAGCCCACGATCTCTACTCATCCCTTGGGGAGCCTAGTCATCCCATGACTCCTTGGGGAGCCTATTTTTCACATTTTCATTTTAACTGGAAATTTCCGTGGATGGTGCTTATTGGTACTGAAGAGAAGTTTGGCATTGATTGCTTACATGTGTTTAACTACTGCTTAATGGGGTGCTGAGGACAACTGGCCTAGGGCTGAGGGGCTTCCAAAGGACTTTTATGGTCTTCTGGGTCCTTGATGCCAAAAGCTGACTCGGTATTAGAGAAGTCAATACAAGATCTAATATCTGAAAGTTGATTGATCGCACAGCAGCTACAAGGATATTTGCCTGGAAATAGAAACACAATTTTTATTCATGTACTTGGAGGCCAATTATCCAGGGACACACTCCTCATAAGAATTGCGGCCTGGATTTCTGAGCCCTTCCCATGTCATGAACTTGGTCTTTGCCATGACTGTGCCTCATGAAAGAATCACAGAGGTTCAGATAAGGAGGAGGTCTGGGGCTTTGTTGTTGCACCTCCTTCCATTGTTGTAAGCCCCTCCCCATTTGCGGAAAGTGACTACTAGGGGACTTAAAGGGCCAGAACCCATTTTCTTCCTCATTCATTTTTCTCTTTCTCATGGGGAAAAAAACTTATCAAACACCAGGACATTCAAAAACAACTGCATTTATAGGGGAAATTAGAAGGTGACCATGTACGTAAAGGAAAAGGTTCTTAGAAGACCTTATGTTTACACCTCAGATTGATCCACAGCATAGCAATAGCCTATAAGAACAGTAACGACCAAAACAAATATTGTTTAAACAACCCCAGCAAACCCTAAGGAAGGAGAAGAATCTGATTTTTCAGAGTTATCAAAACATTAGATTCAAATTCCAATGTTACAAAAGAAGAAAAAAAAAAAACCGAGGAGAATAACAAAGAAACAGAAAAGTATGGTCCATTTCAAGGAAAAAGATTAAATAAATAGAAATTCTCCAAGAAAAAATATTTGAATGGCAGATATAGTAGTCAAAGATTTAAAACCACTATCTTTTTTTTTTTTTAATTTTTTTTTTTCAATGTTTATTTATTTTTGGGACAGAGAGAGACAGAGCATGAACGGGGGAGGGGCAGAGTGAGAGGGAGACACAGAATCGGAAACAGGCTCCAGGCTCCGAGCCATCAGCCCGGAGCCTGACGCGGGGCTCGAACTCACGGACCGCGAGATCGTGACCTGGCTGAAGTCGGACGCTTAACCGACTGCGCCACCCAGGCGCCCCAAAACCACTATCTTAAATATGCTCAAAAAACATGAAAGGAATATGTGGGAAAAGATAAGAAAATGATGTGTAAGCAAAATGGAAATACCAATAAAGAGAAAACCTAAAAAGAAACAAACAAAAAAAGTGATTCTGGAACTGAGAAGTATAATAATTGAAATGAAAAATTTGCTAGTGTGATAAAAAGATTTGATCAGACAGAAGAAAACAAAATCAGTGAAGTTGAAAATAAGACAATGGAAATTATTAATCTGAGAAACAGAGCCTAAAGGACCTGTTGGAAACCATCAAATGGACCAACATATACATTTTGGGAATCCCAGAAGAAGAAAGAGAAAAAAAGGCAGAATATTGGAAGAAATAATAGCCAAAGCCACCTAAATTTGATGAAAGACATAAATATAAATAGCTAAGAAATTCGGCAAATCCAAGCAAGGTGAACTCAAAGAAACCTACACCTAACACATCATAATCAAACTTTAAAAAGCCAAAGACCAGGAAGAATCTAGAAAGTAACAAGAGGGAAGCAAATTACTGTAAACAAGGAGTCCTGGATAAGATAGCATATTTCTTATCAGAAGGCAGTGGGGCAATATACAAAAAATAATAAAAGAAAACAATTGTCAATCAAGAATCCTATATCTGGGGCACCTGGGTGGCTCAGTCGGTTAAGAGTCTGACTTCGGCTCAGGTCATGATCTCGTGGTTTGTGAGTTCGAGCCCCGAGTTGGGCTCTGTGCTGACAGCTCAGAGCCTGGAGCCTGCTTCAGATTGTGCCTCCCTCGCTCTCTGCCCCTCCCCCACTCACACTCTGTCTCTCTCTCCTTCAAAAATAAACATTAAAAAAAAATTTAAAAAAAGAATCCTATTTCTGGAAAAAGTCTTGTTAAAAAATAAGGTTTATATTAAGACATTCCTAGATACACAAAAGCTGAGGGAATCTGTTACCACTAGATCTGCCTGATAAGAAAAGGTCAAGGATTTCCAACAAGGTGAAATACAAGGACACCAGACAGTCTAGAAAGTACAAGGAGAAATAAGATCTCAATGAAGATAAATACATGAGCAATTCTAAAAGCTAGTTTTATTATAATAGTGGTTTGTAATGGACTTTTTGTTTGCTATATATTGTGAGATTAATAAATTAAAAATGATTAGCCTAAAAGCTAATACATTTGGTTTGTAATTCCCTATTTTATTTTCTATATAATTTAAGAGAATAATGCATTTAAAAGAATTATTAGTTCATATTTTGGGATGCTCAGTGTATAAAGATAAAATTTTGTGACAGCAACAACTACAAGAGGTGGGGTGGAAATGTAAAGGAGCTGAGTTTTGGTATGTTATTGGTTTAACTTGTATGAATTCAAATTAGGGTATTACAACTTTAGGATATTAAATATAATTCCTATAGTAATCACAGAGAAAATAGCTACAGAATAAAAAAAAGGAAATGAGAAAGGTATTTAAATATATATAACAAAAATCAACTACACACAAAAGAAGACAGTAATGCAGGAAATGAGGGAGAGAAAAGCTATAAGGCATATAGAAAACAAATAGCAAAATAACAGATGTAAGTCTGTTCTTATCATACTTATATATTAAATGTAAATGAACTGAATTCTCCAATGAAAAGCTGAGATTAGCAGAATGGATAAAAACATATGATTAATCGATATGCTAGCTATAGGACTCACTTAATTTTTTTTTAATTTAAATTTTTTTTAAATATTAAAATTCTTTAAATGTTTATTTATTTTTGAGAAAGAGAGAGAGAGAGAGAGAAAGAGAGACAGAGAGAGAGAGAGAGAGAGAGACAGTGCATGAGTCAGGGAGGGGCAGAAAGAGAGTGAGACACAGAATCCAAAGCAGGTTCTAGGCTCTGAACTGTCAGCACAGAGTCCAATGTTGGGATCGAACTCATGAACTGTGAGATCATGACCCGAGCCAAAGTCAGAGGCTTACCTGACTGAGCCACCCAGGTGCCCCCAGGAGACTCACTTTAGACCAAAGACACAAATGTGTTAAAAGTGAAAGGACAGAAAAAGATATTCCATGCAAATACTAGCCAAGAGGGAGCAGGGGTGGGTACGCTATTATCAGATAAAATAGACTTTAAAGTTAAAAAGTTATCAGACAAAGAAAGACATTATATGGTAATAAAAGGCTTAGTGCAGCAAGAAGATATAATAATTATTTATACACATAATATTAGACTTGCAAAATATAGAAGCAAAACCTGACAGAATTAATGGTAGAAATAGACAGTTCCATGATAATTGTTGGAGACTTCAATTCCCCACTGAGAAGAATGGATAGAAAACCGGACAAAACATAAGTAAGGAAATAGAGAATTTAACAACATAATAAACCAGCCTGATCTAACAAACATCTACAGAACATTCTATGCAAGAACAACAATATAGACATTCTTCTCAAGTGTACATGCAACATTTTCCAGGATAGACCGTATGTTAGGCCACCAATTAAGTCTCAATAGATTTTAAAAGATAGATCTAATAAAAAGTATCTTCTTCAGTTCAAACAGGATGAAGTTAGAAATCAGTAACAGCAAGAAAATTGGGAAAATTCAGAATGTGTACAAATTAAGCACATTTTTAAACAACCAATAAATTAAAAAAGAAATCACAAGGAAAATTAGAAAATACTTACACATGAACGAAATTGAAAACTCAACATACTGAAGCTTATGGTATGTAGTATTAAGGAGGTGTTAAGGGGAAATTTATAGTCTTAAATGCTTATATTAAAAATCAGGAAGAGGGCACCTGGGTGGCTCAGTTGGTTGAGTGTCCAACTTCAGCTCAGGTCATGATCTCACAGTTAGTGGGTTTGAGCCCTGTGTCAGGCTCTGTGCTGTCAGTGTGGAGCCTGCTTGGGATTCTCTTTCTTTCTCTCTCTGTCCCTCCCCTACTCACCCCCCCCAATAAATAAATAAGTAAATAAAATAAAAATCAAGAAGGACCTCAAATCAACAACCTACCTTTACAATGTAAGAAACCAGAAAAAGAAGAACAAGGTAAACTCAAAGTTAGCAGAAGGAAGAAGAATACATGTTAGAGCAGAGATAAGTGACATGGAGGATATACACAATAGAGAAAATAAATGAGACCAAAACTGGCTCTACTAAAACATCAACAGAATCGACAATGTTTTAGGTAGATGGACTACAACAACAACTATAACAACAACAAGCCTCAAATTCCTAAAGTAGGAACATAAGTGGGGATATTACTACAAATTCTGGATAAATAAAAAAGGACAATAAGGGAGTACTATGAATAATTATACACTAACAAATTGAATAACCAATGGTGAAATGGACAATTCCTAGAAATACAAAGCCTACTAAGACTAAATCATGAAAACATAGAAAATTTGAATATATCTACAACTAGTAAGAATTTGAATCAGTAATCAAAAATCTCCCCCAAAGAAAAACCCTGTATCTGACTGTTTCACTGGTGAATATGACCAAACAATTAAAGGAAACAAAAACCAATCTTTATCAAAATTTTTCCAGAAAATTGAAGAGGAAGGACCCTGATACCAAAGCCAGGCAAAGATACTACAAAAAACAAAAAACAAAAACAAGACAAAAACAAAACACATAACATAAAACAAACAAAAAAACCCCACTATAGACCAATATCCCTTTAATGTCCCACTTATATCAATGAGTATATAAACCACACAGAAAATCAGTAAGGAAACATAGGCCTTAAGTAACATGGACCAAATGGATTTGACAGATATATACAGAACATTCCATGTGAAAGCAACAGAAGCAATGGAATACACATTCTTCTCAAGTGCACATGGAACATTCTCTAGGATGAGTCCTATGTTAGGTCACAGTATAAGTCTTAACAAATGTAAGAAGATTCTAACCATAATTCTAATCATATCAGTATCTTTTCTGAACACAATGGTACGAAACTAGAAATCAATTACCAGAAGAAAACTGAAATATTCACAAATATGTGGTGATTAAACAACATGCTACTGAACAACCAATGGGTCAAAGGCAAAAATCCAAAGAGAAATCATAAAATACATTAATACAAATGAATATCACAACACAACATATCAAAATGTATGGGATGCAGCAAAAGCAGTTCTAAGAAGGAAGGTCATAGTGATAAATGCCTGAATCAAGAAACAAGAAAAACTCAAGTAAATTGTCATTACACCTCATGAAACTAGAAAAAGAACAAACAAAGCCCAAAGTTAGTAGAAGGAAGGACATAGCAGAGATCAGAGTAGAAATAAATGAAAGAGGGCCTAAAAACAAAACAAAACAAAACAAAACAAAAAACAAGTAAAAAGATGAATAAAACTAAGAGCAGGTTCTTTGAAAAGACAAACAAAATCAACAAACTTGTAGCTAGATCCACCAAGGAGAAAGAGAACTCAAGTAAATAAAATCTGAAATGAAATTGATGATATTACAACTGATATCACAGAAATACAAAGGACCGTAGGGAGACTACCATGAACAATTTTATACCAAAATAGGACAACCTAGAAGAAATGGACAAATTCCTAGAAAATTACAACCTACGAAGACTGAATGAGGAAGAAGCAGAAAATCTGAACAGATTAATTGGTGAAAAGGAGATTGGATCAATAATCGAAAATCTCCCAACAAACAGAAGCCCAGGACTAGACAGCTACACTGGCAATTGCATTCTACCAAATATTCAAAAAATAATCAACACCAGTCCATCTCAAACTTTTCCAAAAAAATTGAAGCTGAGGGAATACTTCCAAACTCACTTTATGAGGCCTAGTTTTACCCGGATACCAAAACCAGAGAAGGGTACTACAAGAAAAAAAAAATTACAGGCCAATATTCCTGATGAACATAGATGTAAAAATGCTCAATGAAGTATTAGCAAGCCAAATTCAACAATACATTAAAAGAATCACATATCATGATCAAGTAAGCTTTATTCCAGAGATGCAAGGATGGTTCAGCAAATCAATCGCTTTGATATACCACATTAACAAAACGAAAGATAAAGATAATATGATCAGCCTAATATATGCAGAAAAATCATTTTACAAAATTCAACATCAATTTATGATAAAAACTCTCAACAAAGTGGGTACAGAGAGAATATTTCTCTAAATAATAAAGGCCATATATGACAAGACCATAGCTAACGTTATACTCAATGGTGAGAAGCTAAAAGCTTTTCCTCTAAGAGTAGGATGCCCACTCTTACCACTTTTATTCAACATAGTATTGGAAGTTCTAGCCAGAGCACTCAGACAACAAAAAGAAATAAAAAGCATCTATATTGGAAAGAAAAAACTAAAACTGACCATCTGCAGGTGACTGGATATTATTAAATATAGAAAATGCTAAGGACTCCACCAAAAATTTTTTAGAACTAATAAATGAATTCAGTAAAGTTGCTGGATGCAAAATCTATATACAAAAATCTGTTGCATTTCTCTACACTAATAACAGTAATAATTTCTCAAAAAGAGAAATTAATAAAACAATGTTTATAATTGCATCCAAAAGAATAAAACACGTAGGAACAAATTTAACCAAGGAGGTGAAAGATCTGTACTCTAAAAACTATAGGATGCTAATGAAATAAATTGAAGAAGGTACAAATAAATAGAAACATATTCCATGCCTATGGCCTGGAAAAATTAATATTGTTAAAATGTCCATATTATCCAAAGGAAGCTGTGGATTATATGCAATTCTTATCAAAATTCCAGTGTCATTTTTCCACAGAAATAGAACAAACAATTCTAAAATTTGTATGGAACCATGAAAGACTCCAAATAGCCGAAGTAATTTTGAGCAAGAACAAAACTGGAGGCATCATGTTCCCTGATATCCAACTATGCCACAAAGCTATAGTAATGAAAACACTAAGGTATTGGTATCAAAACAGACACATAGATCAATGGAACAGAATAGAAAGCTCAGAAATAAATCCATGCATATATGTTCAATTAGTTTATGACTAAGGAGCCAAAAATATACAATGGAGAAAGTATGGTCTCTTTAATAAATATTGTTAGAAAAACTGGCTGTTTACATGCAGAAGAATGAAACTGGACCACTGTCTTATACCTTACACAAAAATTAACTCAAAATGGGAATACTTGAATGTAATGCCTGGAAACCATAACACTTCTAGAAGAAAATACAGGCAGTAGTAGACTCCTTGACATCAGTCTTGGTGATTACTTTTTGGATCCAATACCGAAAGCACAGGCAACAAAAGCAAAAATCAGTGTGCGACCATATCAAAATAAAAAGCATCTGCACAGCACAGGACACTATCTCCAAAATGTTAAGGCAGCCTACTGAATGGGAGAAAATATCTAAGGGGCTAATATCTAAAATATATAAAGAACTCATACAACACATAAAAGAACAATTCGATTAAAAAATAGGCAGAAGATCTGAATAGACATTTTCCTAAAGAAGACATACAGATGACCAACAGGTACATAAAAGAGGTTCAATATCACTCATCATCAGAAAAATGCAAATCAAAACCATAAGGAGATATCACCTCAAACCAATCAGAATGTCTAGTATCAAAAAGGCAGGAAATAACAAGTGTTGGTGAAGATGTGGAGAAAGGGAACCCCTGTGCACTGTGGTGGGAATGTAAATTTGTGCAGCCACTATGGGAAATAGTATAGAGGTTCTTCAAAAAATTAAAAATAGAAATACTGTATGATCCAGTAATTCCACTTCTGAGTACAAAGGAAATGAAAACACTAGCTTGAAAAGATATCTACATCCCTATGTTTATTACAGCATAGCCAATAAGTATATGGAAACAACTTTAATGTCTGTTGATCAATGAATGAATAAGGTAAAAATGGCATATATATTTGCATATGTATATATATGCATATTTATATATATTTCAGTCATAAAATGAAATGAAATACTGCCATCTGTGACAATACGGAAGATTCTTGTGGTCATTATGCTAAGTGAAATAAGACAGCTCATAGATACAGAGAACATATTGGTGGGTGCCAGAAATGGAGATGGAGGGGGCAGAATGGGTGAGGGAGTCAAAAAGTACAAGCTTCCAGTTATGAAATAAATCAGTCACATGGATATAATATACAGCATCGTGACTATAGTTAATAATACTGTACTGCATGTTCAAAAGTTGCTGAGAGAGTAGATATCAAAAGTTCTTGTCACAAGAAAAATATTTGTAACTATGTATTGTGATAGATGTTAGCTAGACTCATTGTAATCATTTTGCAATATATACAAATATTTAAATCTTTATGTTGTACACCTGAAACTAATGATATGTCAGTTATACATCAATAAAAATCACTTAAAAACATTTCTACAAAGCTACTGTAATCAAATCTTTGGTGCTAGCATATGGACAAACATATAGATCAATGATTTAGAACAGAGAGCCCTGAAATATACCCTTGTGTATGTATGATCAAATGATTTCTGATAAGGGTGTAACGACCATTCAGTGGGGGAAAGGACAGTCTTCTCAACAAATGGTTCTGGGAAAACTGGATGCCCATATGAAAAAGAATTAAATTGGACCTTTACCTAATATTATATACAAAAACTAACTTAAAATGGATCAAAGGCATAAGAGTAACACATAAAGCAATATATCTCCATAAGACAACAAATTCTTATAAGAAAACAAAAACTTCATGACATTGGATTCAGCCACTATTTTTTTAATATGACACAAATGACATAGGTAAAAATTCAAAATGGCCAAGTTTAACGTGATGAAAAAATTTTAAATTTGTACATCAATAGAAACTACCAACACAGCAAAATGGCAATTTATATAATGGAATAAAATATTTATAAATCATATATCTGATAAAGAATTAAATGCAGAAATTATAGAGAATTCTAAAAGAAAAAACAAAACACAAATATCCTGATTCCAATGTGGTCAAAGAACTTGAAAAGACATTTCTCGAAAGAAGATACACAAACGGCCAGTAAGCACATGAAAAGATGCTCAACATAGTTAACCACTGAGGAAATACAAATCAAAAACACAATGAGATACCACCTCTCACCTATTACAATGGATACTAAAAAAAATACATAAATAAATAATAAATGTTGGCAAGAATGTGGAGCAATTGGAACTCTTGTGCACTTTTTGTGCACGACATGAACCGTAAATGACTGCACAGCCGCTATATAGCCACTATATAGCCAGAATGTAAAAAGGTATAGCCATTGTGGAAAATAATGTGATAGTTCCTCAAAAAATTTAGAAATAGAATTACCACATGATCCAGCAATTCTGCTTCTGGGTATATACCCCAAAAAACTAAAAACAGGGTCTCAAAGAGATATTTACATTCATACATATAGTAGTAGTATTCATAATAGATTGAAAAAAATGGATACAACTCAAGTGTCCACTGATTAATGAAAGAAGCAAAATGTTGTATATCCATATAGTGAAACATTATTCGGCCTTAAAAAGGAAGGAAATTGACACGTGCTACAACATGGATGAAACTTGAAGACATTATGCTAAGTGAAAGGAGCCAGTAAAAAAACCCACAAATACTGTATGATTCTATTTAGATGAGGTGCTAAAAATACTATAAGAAATAGAGACAGAAAGTAGAATGGTAATTGCTAGGACTGGGGGGAAGGGCTCATGGAGAGTTATTCTTTCATAGGTACAGAGTTTCAGTTATACAGGATGAAAAGGAGTTATGGAGATGGATGGGGGTGATGGTAGCACAATATCATGAATGTATTCACCACCGACCTGTACACTTCAAAATGGTTAATGTGGTAAATTTTATTTTATGTGTGTTTTAACACACACACACATACACACACAGAATTGTGGGAAGAAAACACCTGCCAAAATGTAAAAAAAAACAAAAACAACACAAAACATGACTTTCTGACCATGATTTCTTAAGTGCTTACTCAGGATCTCTTTGCTCTGTATTTACACATAATTCCAACAAGTTTTGTTTCTGTTCTCTTGAGTACAGATTAATTGAGTAGTTGACCACAAAGACCCCTTTTATAGTTCTTGACTGGGATTTCCAGGGTTTCAGTTAATGCCTATTGGCTGTTTGTTTCTATACCATTATACCAACCTTGGCTTTTATAGTTTCTGTTTTGTTGTTTGTTTCACCACATACCCAATGAAAAGGCAAGTGGAGAGAATGTTGCTAAAGACAGTTACAATGACATCAGCTAGAAGAGATCCTTGACAACCCGATGGGAAGAAATAAAATAAAATAAACATAAAAGTATATAGTTGTTAGACATCAAAAAGAACCAACAGCATGATATCTAGTTTGGGGTTATCAGCCCTACATGTGTTATTCCCTTGAGGACAGCACTGTATTCAGGTCAACACATTAAGTGACGTTTTTTACGATGGTATCAGTGAATCCTCAAGAAAGGATTTAAATTACGTTCCCTTTACTGTATTTAAGAAGGGAGAGGAGTGTGCAATGCATTTTACCTAGTTTTCGATTCAAGTTGGTACAATTTGTCACTTCCAAGGGTAAGTTTTTGTTATAATGATAATAACAGCCCCTACTCTTGAGTGCCTCTCCCATGCCAGGCAATGTGCCAGGTGTTTAAGGTAAATGGTCATTAATCCTGCTGGACAGTGAGCCTGCAACATGGCCAGGCATGCATCTGACAGGTTTCCGGAAAGCAGATTCCTTCTACTGTGGCTTTGGCAGTGGTTTTATTTTGAGAATTAAAGATACAGTGACTTCCTCTTAAGAAGGCAGAGTATGTACTGATTTCCTTTAATTTAACATATTGAGCTGATGCAGTTAGATAAGCTTTAGCAACAACAACAACAACAACAACAACAACAACAAAACAGCAATAGCCACAACTTTTAAGTATCTGCTCTGTGCCAAGCAACGTGCCTGGTCTTTAACATTTATCTTTATCTTTATCTTTATTTTTATCTTTATCTTTACTCCTGCTAGGTAGTTATTACATATTCCCATTTAATGTGGTGAGAAACACTGGTTCCAGGGGAGTATCACCTGCTCAAGGACAACAGGGAGTGACAGAGCCAAGACTCAACCCCAGTTGCAATAAGATTCCAAAGCCACGCTCTTACCAACCCCAGACAACTCTGGTTAGAAAGGAAATTCACTTAACTGCACCTTATGGTTCCTGAACAGTGCCCTAAAGGAGTCACCTCTGCAAGGAGCTTTCTGGTACAGTGGAAAGGTTCCTATTTCTATCCCTCTTCTCCATGGAACAGTGTTTTCAGCCAGGGAGAGGAGAGCCATTCTGTATCGTGTGAGTCTGAGCCAAGGGAGAATTTTAATGAGCGAAGAAGAACCCGGCCAGAATAATTTCTTGACGTCACCAGCTGAGTCCATCCACCTCTCAGAGTGACCTGGTCCTCCTCCACCACACTCAGTTCTTTCCCTGGCAGCTGAGGACACCCTAAACGTGGTCTCTGGAACCTGGAAGGAACCTCCCCTGGTGCCCAGAGCAAAGAAGGTGCCTTAGGGTTGGGAGAGCAGCCCTTGGTGCAAGTTGACTCCACTCTGCAGCAAAGTCAGCTGGGTTTTCTTATTTTCCCACTGTGAGAGTCCAGGAAGATCGCATGAACACAACATCCCATTCCTTCATTCTGCCATAAATGTCTCTCTCATTCCCTGTGTATTCTAAAATCCACTGATGTCATCCCTTAGGCTCTTCTGGCTGTTGGAAGGCTAGAGCTGATTAGAGCTGGGTATTTCCCTTCCCCCTGGTCAGTTAGGGATGATGATATTTCAGCACATTAGTCTCTGGTTAACTGGTTTCTCCTGAGGGCAGGCCTTCTGAAGAAGCAGCTCTGGTATGTTAAAAAAGTGGTTGGTTCCTTTCCCCTCCCTCTCTAGGAACAACACTAGGTGATTTTTCTGTTATTCATTTTGAGAACTGGTACAGCTCCAGGAGGTAAATCCCACCAGTGGATTTTTCTCTCACATGTACTGTTGAGAACCTGGTCAAGTTCCTAGGGGTAAAATGCACATTTGTGGGAGTTTCCTATGAATGAGTGTCTGTCCCTGGAGTTTTTAACTCTCAGAGTTGCCCACACTGAGCCTCCAGAAGCTTGCTGGTGACCTACCCCAGCACTAGCTCCAAGCACTGAGATTTGCCCTTGTTGAGCGTTTGCTCTGGTAAGACATTACTCCCTGCATTCAATCTGCCTCTCCAATCTTGAGGGCAAAGGTTTGCTATGTGTTCACCTCTCTTAAGCATCCTGCAGGGGTTGTTCTTTTCCCCTCAGTCTCTTCAGCTTTTCACTTATTGTTAGGACAGAGCGGCTACTTCCATGCTCCCTCCTTGGAGAACCCAGTGCAATCCATTTTCAGTGGAGATTCTCCAGGAAATTTGACAGCTCTGACTTTTCCCCAGGTTAAAGAGAATGAATTTGTGGTGTTGTTGCTACTGCTCCTGCCGTTGTTGTTGTGGTTTTGGTGTCATTGCTGAGTCTGTATCATACCCAAGCTGTGTAGAATTAAAGGAGCAACCCATTCGGTGTAATCCTTTTAAATGCATGAAAACTCACATAAGAATTTTCAACCAGGTACAAGACTCTGGCACACCCTGATAAATGATTTTTTAAAACACTTTAAATAACAAAGTGCAGGAATCTGATTCAGAAGAATGGAAATAAATGTTACAGGTAGAGTTTATCAGCTTGCTGTAAAATTGTTTTTCCAAACTAGATTGTTTCTAATGTACCCTGATTTCCAGGTATAAAGCTATGAAATAAGATCATGATATCAAAGGTCAAATGGACAAATGGCTATTTTATTTTATTTTATTTTAAACCAACTGTATTATTTTTTAAATTCTAGTATAATTAACATACAGTTTACATATTACATATTAGTTTCAGGGATATACATATACATCTATCTATCTATCTATCTATCTATCTATCTATCTATCTATCGTGATTCAACAACTCTATTCATTACTCATCACAGTAAGAACCTATTCACTCATCTCTCCACCCACCTCCCCTCTGGCAAGCACGAGTTTGTTCTCTATATTTTAGAGTCTATGTTTTGGTTTGCCCCTTTTTCTTTGTTTGCTTTGATTCTTAAATTACACACATGAGTGAAAGTGTATGGTATTTATCTTTCTCTGAAGGATTTTTTTCCATTTAGCATTATACCATCTAGATCCATTCATGTTGTAAATGGCAAGATTTCATTCTTTTTTATGGCTGAGTCATATTCCACTGTATCTATATACCACATCTTTTTTTTTTAAACTCTTTTTTAACATTTATTTATTTTTGAGAGACTGAAACAGAAAAAACATGAGCAGGGGAGGGGCAGAGAGAGAGGGAGACACAAAATCTGAGGCAGGCTCCAGGCTCTGAGCTGTCAGCACACAGCCCAATGCGGGGCTCGAACCCATGAACTGCGAGATCGTGACCTGAGCCAAAGTCGGACACTCAACCAACTGAGCCACCCAGGTGCCCCTATACCACATCTTCTTTATCCATTCATCTATCAGTGGACACTGGGTTGCCTCTATATTTGGCTATTGTAATAATGCTGCAATAAACAGGGGTGAACTTGTCTTTTCAAATTAATGCTTCGCATTCCTTGGATAAATACTGAGTAGGGGAATTACTCGATCATAAGGTAATTATATTTTTGGATGTTTTGAAGACCCTCCATACTGTTTTCCACAGTGACATTTTGCATTCCCACCAACAGAGCATGAGGGTTCCTTTTTTGCGACAATATCACTAACAAATCTCTTGTTTCTTGGGTTTGTGATTTTAGCCATAATGACAGGTGTGAGGTGGTATCTCAGTGTGGTTTTGATTTGTATTTCACTGGTGATTAGTGATGTTGGGCATATTTTCATGTGTCTGTTTGTCATGTATATGTCTTCTTGGGAGACCTCTCTTTTCATGTCTTTGGCTCATTTTTTAATTGCATTCTTTGCTTTTTGGTGGTGAGCTGTATAAGTTCTTTCTATATTTTGGATACTAATCCTTTAATGGATGTATCATCTGCAAATATCTTCTCCCATTTACTAGGTTGTCTTAGTGGATTGTTTCCTTCACTGTGCAGAGCTTTTTCCTTTGATGTAGTCCTAATAGTTTGTTTTTGTTTTGGTTTCCCTTGCCTGAGGAGTCATATCTAGAAAACTGTTTCTATGGCTGATGTCAGAGAAACTACTACCTGTGCTCCCTTGAAGAATTTTTATGGTTTCAGGTCTCACATGTAGGTCTTTATTCCATTTTGAGTTTATTTTTGTGTATGGTGTAAGAAAGTGCTCCAGGATCATTCTTCTGCATGCAGCTGTCCAGTTTTCCCAAAACCTTTTGTTGAAGAGACGATTTTTTCCCATTGCATATACTTGCTTCGTCATAGATTAATTAACCCTATAATCGTGGGTTTATTTCTGGGCTCTCTACTCTGTTAAATTCATCTATTTGCAGACAGACTGACCTTTAAAGTAAAACTTGAAATGGCTGGAAGCCACTCTAGCACCTTCTGGGTACAGACCCTGATTCTTGTCACACACTACCGGCCTGTGGTTTGTAACCACGAAAGATTTCCGAGTGAGGAATGAACATTGGCTTTGAGGGCTCAGGGCACACATGGCAGCCAGAGGGAAAGTCCTGAGCCTGCAAAGTGAGGTAGCCATGAAGTTGGCCACTACAGTAGTCATATCTTAGCCATTCGTCACCACTGCACTGGAGGAAGTTATGGCTGGTTCTCTCATCAGCAAAACACAGTCCACGGATGTACATATTTACAAATGATTTCATAGCGTTCTTATTTAGAAACTTCAAGACTTGGAGTGGAAATCATTTCTGTCAAAGTATGTGGCACCTGAGAGAAGTCCCCTATGACTGCCTCAAGTGGCAGAGTCCAACTCTCCTGCCATCCAGTATCTGCTTGCCGCCTTCACCAGTTTGGCCCCGCACCTCCAGGTGGAAAGCTCAACCTCAACTGCTGAGCCAAGGTCCTAGACTGAGTCAGCAGTGGTTGTCTGTGTAGCCTCTGGCATGCACTCACTGAGCCTGGGATCCACCATCCTGAGCCCTGTCCCTTGCTCTGCTCACCAATCTTTACTCTGTGCCTAAGCACACTTGCATCCTATTGACCATTCCTGGGTTCCCCTGCAGCCTTGCCAGCATAACCTGCACAGAGTTCTCCAGCCCCAAGCTTTTGTTCCCTCATGGCAGTGCCGCGCCAAGAGTTAAAAAGGAGGCACTCTGAATTAAAGACATCTTGGAAGCAGGGTGTCCCTGAGCACAGAGGTCACCAACCTGGGAGAGGAAGAGATGGGGCACAAGGCAGACGTGTCCTAAAACACTGAGGCTTTTGGGGACCGAGGGTGGGGGTGCACTGTGGTTCTGGTCACTCACGGCACACTCGGAGCGGTTTCTGCCTGGCTGGGGTCTCTGCCTGCAAGCACAGCCCCGTGATGCAGGCCCACCAACCACGTTCACAGCCCGCCTTATGGGCGGGGTATTTGCAGCCCGCGGCTGCCGACGCACCTGCAGCGGTGCTGGAGAGTGTGTAGAGCCTGAGAATCACACACTCTGCTCTTAGACTGGGAGATTCTGGCAACAATGCACAGCTTCTTTCTAGGCAATCCACCTGCTGAGGGCAGCAAGTCTGAACCTCCGACCTTCCCGGCAAGCTTGGAGTAGAAAGATCAGGTGGAGGGGTCCTAAAGCCCTCCAGGTGGGTTGGGTCCTGGAGAGGGTTGAGGTGCTGCATAACTGTGTTTCGGGAGTGCGCTTAAAATTGAGAGTTAGTGCAGGTATGATGAGAGCAGATCGTTGTCAGGCTGTGTGTGCAGGCGGTCCCATAAGAAGCCCAGAGAAGTTTCAAGGATTGCCTGTCTCAGTTTAAGCCATCTGCACACAGAAAGGTCTGAACTTGTTCCTTGCTTTCACTTGATAATCAGGCATGTAGCTCAGTAGAAAATGGTTTTGGATTTATTTTCTCTCTTTAAATTATTTCGTGCAAGGAGAATGAGAGGATAGTCAGCGGGACTGAGGTTATCCCTGACTCGCTGAAAATTCCCAGCTCAGCTAACAAGGCAGGACAGGACGAAAGTTAGTGGGGATTCCGGCCCCATCCAAAATTGGTGACACTGACTGCCCTCAGTCTGTCGTCCAGGAGGGCATCGGTCGGATCGCTTGGGGCACAGCCCGCAGACTACCTACAATGCGGGTACTAGGGGTGCCATGGTCCTTCTTGAGAGGGGTGTGTAGGGGGTCTTACTGTGTCCTGTGTCGGAGGTGCCCCTATGGTGAAGGCATCCGCTATGCTCATGGACAAGGTCTTGTCAGGGATCTGATTGAGGTACCTGTGAGGCACCTGTAGTCTTAGTTGTACTGGCAGATACCTTCCACCATGGCAGTGATGGCTGTAGGGGTCCCCTGATTGTGTGAAGGGGGCTGGAACTGGCTCAGAAGATGATCAGGAAGTTGTTGGCTGTTGATCTTCTAAACTTCTTGGAGAATGCACTTCCGTGGTTTGTTCACCCAGGCTTCCAGGCAGCAGTGTTCAGGGCTTTGTGGGAGATGATCTTGTGGGACCTGGTGCTGGGCTCAGTGTCCAGCCAAGAGCCTGTGTACTCAGGAACTGACAGCAGGGAGGAGACATTGCTACCGTTCCCCCAGCTGAGGTCGTGGCTATGAGGCCAAAGACAGGGACTAGAGTCCCGATGCAGACGGAGCCCACACGTGGGTCCTTTCACACCAAGTTACGAAATAAGATTACAAAATCAATCAAGAGCAAAACAGTCAAATTGCGATTTTAAAATCAGTATTTTCCTTGGTGATTTATTTTTTAAAGTTCTTTATTTTGGGGGGGGGGTGGAGAGAGAGAGAGAGAACGGGGGAGGGGCAGAGAGAGATACAATGTGAGATAATCCCTAGCAGTCTCGGCAGTGTCAGCACACAGCCCGATGCAGGGCTCCAACCCAGGAACCGTGAGATCCTGACCTGAGCCGAAACCAAGAGTCCCTGCAAGTAACCAACTGAGCCACTCAGGTGCCCCTTCCTTAGCGATTTATATATTAGCCTTAAGTTGGGAGAGGATTTAAGGATAGCTGGACATAAGCTAGCAATCTGTACACACGAAGGTCTAAATTTCCTTGAATTTACTTGGTAAATCAGGGGTGGACTCAGAGAACAGTTTTGTAGCTCCGAACTTACTCCTTCACGTTGGGGGCAGCACCAGGAGTTAAGAGCGAGGAATGCTGAATAGAGCATCTTGGAAGTTAGGTGTCCCCAACACAGAGGCACAAAACTGGAAGGGAAAGAGACGTGGCAAAAGGCAGGTGTGTTCTATGAAACGCAAAGGCTTCTGGGGACTGAGGATAGGGATGCACCGTTGCCCGGGTACGTTGCCTGGATCACATAGGACGTACCCGGGCAGGATTTCTGCTCTGCCTGGGAAAACCACCTAACTGGGGTCTCTGCCTGCCCGCCACAGCCTGTGATGCAGTCCCCACCCACTGTGGCTGGAATACCAGACTTGCCGCCACGGTTATGCTTGCCGCGCTGGGAAAGTGTGTAGAGGCTGAGGCTTGGACGCGCTGCTCGCTCACACCCGGAGATCCTCGGAACAGTGAGAAGCCGCTTTCTCGGCACTCTCTGTGCGGAGGGCAGCAAGTCAGGACCTTGGACCTCCAGGCAGGAGAGGAGTGAAAGATCAGGTGGAGAGGTCCTAAAACCCTCCAGTTGGGATAGGTCCCGGAGAGGATCTGGTGCTGAATAATTGCATGTTAGAGAGCACGCTTAAAATTGGGAGTTAGTGCGGTGGCACAGGGCGGCTCAGTCGGTCGAGCATCCGACTCTTGCTCAGGTCACGATCTCCCGATTTGTGAGTTCGAGCACTGCATCGGGCTCAATGCTGTCAGCCTGTTAGCACATAGCCCGCCTCCAATCCTCTGTCCCCATCTCTCTGTCCCGCCTCGAATCCTCTTTCCCCATCTCTCTGTCCCTTCCCTGCTTGTGCTCTCCCCAAAATAAATATTTTTTTTTGAAAAATGAGAGTGAGTGCATTTGATGAGAGCAGATCAGCATCATGCCATGTGTGCACGCGATCCTATGGGGGAGAGACTCGGAGGCAGGCTGGGCTACGATTCAGAGAGAACCCACAGGGTGTCCCGTGTGTCAGACCCCTGTGCCTGCCTGAGCTCTGGGGAGTGGGCACATGATTTGGAGATAGAAGTGAGTTTGTGTGTGTGAAAGCTTTGAATGTGAGTGTTAGTGTCCGCAGGGACTCTTCAGTACCTGCAAGCATTCTCTGCTCTCTAGAGGAGGACTGAAGTGCGGGGGATGTGGGCGCAGGGCTGGGACTGCACGCCATTGGGACAACTTGGCAAACAGCAGCCGGAAGCAAGGGGCAGCTGAGCAAATGGCTCCAGCAGGCTGAGGACCTGGGGTGATGGATAGTGGATAGGAAGAGGGAAGGGCTGGAGGTTTGTTTGGTGGCTTGGGAAGCATTGGTGCCTTACACACTTATGCTGAGGCACAGCGGGGCTCTCCACTCCTACGCACGTGACAGACCACTCAGCAGGAGTCCAGGAAGCCACATAGGGTGGGAAGAAGGAAAACCGATCGCGATTTCACAGAATCCCCCATTTGGGCCTGAGTGTTCTTCTAAATCTCTACCTTGTTATGGGACAGGTACATGGTTACTAAGGACACCACACTGTCAAAATGGGACTATGGTCCCCATTTCAAAGGTGAGTACGTTGAGGTGCTAAGAAGTTACCTGCCCTTGATTCTACAGCATGGAATTGGCACAGATGGAATTGAGTTCTGACAAAGTTCTTGCTATCACTTCTATCTCTGACTTCCCGGGAACTCTGCCCCTCAGAGTAATTCCAGCCCAGAATCAACACTGATGCACGTTGTCAACCCTCCAAGCCTCCACTGGACGGGGGTTGGGGGTGGGGAGGTCTTGGGTCAGACTTGAGGAGCCAGGATTCCCTGCTTCCTGGATCTTGCCCCGTAAGAAAGCAAGCTAGGGACGGAGTGGGGCACATGTTCAAAACCTGTGCAGCGGAACTGCACCGGTGAAATTTACCATGACATCAAACTGCCCTCAACTTCCTGCTCACTTTATAAGGATGTTCCTTCTTGGTCCCATCCCTCTCCCTCCCTCCACTTGCATCAATGACCTCAATGCAAATACAAGTGGGATGGTCCCGCTGAATGTTCTAGGTTCTAGACGCAAATGGGTGACACAATCCATCTGGGGTACGTGATCTTTTCCCTCATTGGTTGCTCAGAGCTCTTGGACCCCCCCCCCCCCACCCAGACCCAGAGCGGCGGGAATAAGAGCAGCTGCTGGTGCTGGGAGGCAGCTGAGCCACTGCTCTGCTCAAGTGTCCCTGACACTTCCACAGCGCCATCGCCCGACGCCAACGCTACCGCAGCTGCCACCGCCTGGGCTCCAAGCCACCTGCTGCCTGCTGCCAGGTGAGCCCCGAGATTCCTGCCTTTGCTGTATGATTCTTTCTCTCCCTCTTCTTCTCTCCCTCTTCTGCATTAGTTGTTCTTGTATCCGCTCTTCCTGCCCATCTTTGAGTCTCTGGGCACTTCTGTCTGGGTCTCTTCGTCACAAAATCTGTTACTCCGCTATTCAAACCCCAGGTACACTGAGCTGTCTCAGTTCGGAGACTTCCCGCTCTAATCTTTCCATCAGTCTCGCTGTCTCTTGCTACACTTGCGCTCAGGACGCTGGAGCTCCGCAGGCACTGTGCACACAGTAGGACACAAGGGTGCTCACGGGATTATGTCTTGTGCCTAGTGGTCCCTGGGAAATCGGTTCGGAACCTGGACCAGCACCAGTGGGTGGCAAATAGGTGCAATGACTAGGGGCCGGCAGCCCGGGAAGGAAAGCCCCAGTAGTGAGTCCTGGGAGCTTTTTTCCTGGTTTCCAGGAGACTCTGCTAAACTTGATTCTTGCAGGGGATTCTCTACTAGAGTGCAGAGCAGGTGAGCAGTAGTATTTGTTTCTTCAGTTTCCCTAAGATTCCAATGGGGCAGATACTCCCTTTTTAGCTAACTCCCCCCCCCCGCCCCCCACCATGGCCAGATATGATCAAAAGCCTTACACAGGGAGTACAGCTCTGGGTAGGAAACAGGAGATTGTCCCAGGATTGTCTTCAATGGAGACCTGGCCAGCAGGTAATGTAGTGTGTGAGGTGGTGGGGAGGGGGCTATGGACTGAGTCCTCTTTCCCCAGTTAGCTATCTGCTAGGATAGCTTGCTTCAGTCTCACTGGATCTTCCCACAGTCCACTTCCCCAGTGAGGAAACACTGGGGAAAGGAATGGCATTACCAGCCTGAAGCCACCATGCCAGGGAGTTACAGGTAGAAAGAAGCAGGACCAGAGTCCAGGTTCTTGGGCTCATAGAACTTCAAACTGGCACAGAAAATGACATTATTTTTCCCTTGCAGAGAAGCGCCATGGGCTTCTGGAAGTTCTCTCCTCTCCTGATTCTTGGCATCTTGGCCCTGTACCAGGTGGGCATGCTCCAGGCAGCACCATTCAGGTAAGCCAGCCCTGCCTGGAGGTCACTCCTCCTGGGATCAGACAATTCCATTCTCAAAATTGTGGTGTGCTGAAAGTTTACCTACTGGTGAGCTGGGCAAAGGGGAGTGTATATTTTCTGATATAAGGTGTGTAGCACATAATTGAAAAACAGCACTGATATACAATATTCTTTATTATAAATTTCAGATAACTCATTGATCTCACAGAATGCTTCTGGTGCTTTTACTAGGAAGCCTGGCTGCTTATCTTGGGAGAGACAGGCAGCGACCCAGAGCTTCTATTGTGTTTTCTTCCCCTCCCCAGGTCTGCTCTGGAGAGTCCTCAGGATGCTGCTATGCTCAATGAGGAGGAACTGCGCCTCCTGCTGGCTGCAATGGTGAAGGACTTTGTGCAGAGGAAGGCCAGTGAACTGCAGCAGGAGCAGGAGACCGAGGGCTCCAGGTGAGGATCCCCACTCCACTTGGCTCAGGGCATCCCCTCCCTCCTGTCCTGCCAAGGAAGGCATATCCTAAGAGGTAAGATGGAACACGGCTGGACAGGAGGTCAGCACAGTGCCATGGCTCTCCTCGGCCTGGGGCCCAGCTATTCTCATGCACCACTGAAAACAGAGGTCCCACACAGAGACTATGGTTAGACCACATGTAAAAAGATCCATTTCTGAAAGCAGTTGGGGAAGGTATGAAATCCCTCTCTCCGGAAACTGGTCTGAAAGCAATGAGGAGATTTCCCAGCATTGGAGGAGTTAGGACTGGTAAGTGTGAGGCCAGCAGATGGACCCCACAGATCCCAGGAGATTTTAGAAATTGGTTTCTCTTTGTAAACCTGCACTTGACATTCTCTCACATCCACATGGAGCCTTCATTGCACATTTGCAAGGTGAAGCCAAAGGCCTTGCAGAGGGTGGGGTCAGGTAGAGCAGTACCTGAGGTAGGTCTGGGGGCTTGAGATGTGTAGGATCTGTGGAGACGTGCATGTTGTCATGGGGCCAGACACCCTTCCCCAGCCCCACCTCCCCGTGTCCCCTGAGCCTGGAGCTCACGCCAGCCCCTGGCCCGGCCCCGGCACTGCCTGGCATGTGCTGCACCTGCATCTACCCTAAGGACCTCTCTGCAGAGCAAGAAGGACTGAGCGGCATGCGGAAGGCTAGGAAAGGGCACCCCTTCCCCGCTGCAACCCTGCCCCACGCTGCCCTGGCTCAGCAAACCTCGGAGTTCTCCTAATGGAGGATGTGTGAGCTGCCCTCCTGCCTGCCCCTCCTGCCCCCACTCAGAGTGCCCCCTCCCTGGTCTAACCTTCTGGGCAATCGCCACAGGGGCAGACCTGGTGCATGGTACCACCTGGCATGTCTTTTCCCTGCAGCCTGGACAGCTTCCGAGCTAAGCGGTGCAGTAATCTGAGCACCTGTGTGCTGGGCACATACACACAGGACCTCAACAAGTTTCACACGTTCCCTCAGACTGCAATTGGGGTCGGAGCACCCGGCAAGAAAAGGGTCATGGCCAGCAGCTTGGACAGAGACCACGGCCCTCACGATGGCATGACCCAGGATGCCTATTAAACCCCTCCCTCTCTTTTCTAATGTCCTTTCTTCCTTCCTTCCTATATCGTGATACATGTGGTCCTCTCGGGTTGCTGGTATCGGTGGCTTTCTTTATGGCAGTGGATGTCTGGAACCTCAGATGGGAGGAGAGCAAGAGGAACAGGCCAGAAGAGAATCACGCAGGAAGAGATGGGGGGCAGCCCTGTGCTTCCCCTGAGGAATCACAGCACGGCTTCTCAGTCCTGCTTGTGAATGTGTTTGCCGATGGGGAATAAAAGTATATTTCTCAAAAGACCTGAGTGGTGGTGGTTATTGCTCTGGCCCACACCACAGGCTTCCCAGATTCAGGGACCTGTGCTTAGAAGTAGCCTCAGCCCTGTGGTAGCTGGGTGCAGGGTGGAGTAGCTAGTCCTTGGACCAACCTCAAGTAGGAAGAACAGGAGCAGTAAAGAACAGGTAAGCACCTCGGGGACCCAACGCTGTAAAATCACCTTTTCTTCCAGGTAAGTCGGGGAATTTTTGTATTTCTAACAAGGGATATTTGATGCCTTTGAGTGGGATGTGACTTCCAGACAATCCTCGTGTTAGGATCAGTTTGGGGCCATAATTCTCTGTGTCTCATAAGCCTTTCTTGATTTGTAGTTTATTTATACAGGAAAGACAGGCTGTTACAGCTCTGTGTTCCATGGTCACTCACCCGGAGCCACCTTGGGTTTTCTGACACCCCTGGGAATGTCTGTGGGAGTGATCATGGCATTTTCCCCAAGAGCCTGTGTATTTCTGCAGTGATAATTGTGATTGAGGAAAGACACAAGGTTAACTGGTGCCTCTCAGAGCAGTAATTTTACGATGATGGTTCTATGTGGCAGGTATCTGTTCCAGTCTCTAACAGGTCTTCTCTTCTTTTTCCACCTTGCTAATCAGAGTCACTGTCCAGAAGAGAACCTGCAACTCTGCCACCTGTGTGGCCCACTGGCTGGGAGGCCTGCTGAGCAAAGCCGGAAGCGTGGCAAACACCAACTTGCTGCCTACCTCTATGGGCTTCAAAGTCTACAACAGGCGCCGCAGGGACCTTGGACTTAAGCAGTAAACAACTCCAGGAAGGTGACTGCCCTTGTACTGTCAGATGGGAGGCTGGAAAACTGGGTATTGCAGGGATGCAGTCCACACTTTAACCCTCCCTAAGCTCATGTAGTAGAAAAATCCACAGGGCAATGTGCCCAACCAGTGTCTGGAAAGAGAAGAGGGAGTTCCAGTAGCTGAAACTCCTAAAATTTAGGTTCATTTTCCTCCATTTTCCCAGTATCTCCCTGTGATACTGGGATAATCTTCTAGAAAATACAAATCTATTTAAATGTCTGTCCCATGAAGTTATAATTATGAATATTCTATCGTTTGAGTTTGAAAGGTAGGGACATACTTTTGGTATATTTACATATGAATTCAGAACATACATTTGGAGTCAAGAATTATTTGCCTTCTATTAGCCATATGACCACGGGTCACACATTCTTTGAGCTTCAATTTCCCTATTTGTGCATCAAAGGCAACAATATCTACTAGCTAGTATTAATATAAGAGTAAATGAGATAATAGATTTCAATATTTTCACAATAAAGTTACAAAATTCTGTTATTGTTTTTTTCCAGGTCATCATGAAGCAAAGTCTACTTTTAATTTGTAATGAAAGCAACTCATCGGATACAGAGCATGGAAGACACATATAAATGCATGCTTAATATTAAAAACATTCTCTTTAGTTTGAAATAAACTAAAGCTATGCTCGCTTCGGCAGCACATACACTGAAGTAAACTAAAGCTAACTATGAAATAAAATCATTGCAAAGACCTACTGTGTATCTTGTTGTATTGATTGTTCAATAAATGTAACAGCAGGTCTCACTGGCTTATCTGGTGGCAAAGGTGAGCCCCGTCAGCCTACCTTTTGATGTTGGCGATCCTGTTAAACCTCAGGGGGAAGTGGCATAGCTGCTGGGTGGGTGTCTGGGGACGCATAATAATGCTTGTGCCCACACAGAACTCTTTGTTTGAAAAAATACTGTCACTGGTGAACTTCATTAAGACGAGAAAAAAAAAAAAAGAGGTTTTAAATACACTTAACAGGCGTCCCTACTGCTATTTATGGTGTTTTTCCAAGGAAAGCCTAAAGACCTGTGAACACTTTGTTGACCAGGCTGACCACGAAGCAAAGGCAACATGCTTGGGATGGGATAGGTCTTCTGTATCCTGTATCTTTAGATTTTAAGGAAACACCTTTAATGGAACAAGAACTCGAGACATCTCCAAGACAATCCACCTTCATGTTCAGAGATCCCTAGCACCAGAGGTTCTCTGTGTACTTCCCCTTGACTCAGCTTTGCCACTGCCCATCCCTGCCGTCCCTCCCCATAAGCACCCTTCATACACCCTATCGCCTGCAAAGCCCTTTAGAAACAATGGCTCAGAGTGTGAAATGCAACCACACTGACTGGCAGGCCTGGAAATTCATCAGGTGCCATCCAACCAACTATTCTTATTCTCTGAGGTGCTGAGAACAAAAGTATGATGCTCAAAAACCTGCAATATTTTTTTTAAGTTTATTTATTTATTTTGAGAGAGAGGAAGCATGAGTAGGGGAAGGGCAGAGAGAGAGGGAGAGAGAAAGGATATCAAGCAGGCTCTGCACTGTCAGCACAGAGCCCAACATGGGGCTCGAACCCACAAACCAGGAGACCATGACCTGAGCCAAAGTCAGATGTTTGACTAAGCCACTCAGGCACCCCTAAAAACCTGCAATATGTTTAATAGGGACATTCAAACATTTACAAATGCTAATTGAGTGGCTGTTATTTACTGGACACTATTTAAGGCACCAGGATAGATCAATGAACAGAAGGGACAAAACTCCTTATATTCATGGAGCCTATATTCTAACTGGGGGAGATTAGGGTGATACATGCTGTGGCACCAGAGATGCTCATTAGTGGAAGGAATCTGGGATGTCAGAGTTTAATGCCTTATTTGATGTAGGAATTTCCCAGCGTCAACAACCCTCACATCTACTGGGACTGTCAGTTACGTGCTGCTGACTCCCAAGGTGACTGAGCACCCGGTTTCACTGGTGGATAGTCAGTTAGGTGAGGTTCTTTAGTTGGTAAAGTCACCCCCTTATATCCACTGACTCTAATGATTTCTCAGGAGCACACAGAATATGACCCTTGTTCCCATTCAGTCTGTATTCCACACTGTTGCCCAACTGGCGCTGTAAAGGTAAATCACCCAAATGTCTTCATTATGCACAAAGTATTCCACTGACTCCCCACTTCATGGAATAAGCACCTGGATCATTGTGGGGACTTCCAAGGTCCACACTGATCTTCCCTCCCTCCTCTCACCACCAGCCCCATGACCTGTCTGGCCTCATCTTGTATTTCCTCTCACACACTGGCCTTACTATTCCTCAACCCTGGCACCTACCCCCTCAAGTATTTGCACTTGCCTCACCTGTTGCACAATGCTCTAACCCCATGGCCCCATTTCCTCCAGATCTTTATTCAAATATCACCTACCCTGGCCATCCTTTCTGAAATTGTACCTCACCTTGCCAACACACCCTAACCCTCTTCCCTCCCTTTTTTCTCTGTCTTTACCATTTATTACCTTCTGTCAGAGTATATATTATCTACATTTTTTATTTAATGTTTGTACCCCATTCCATAAACCATGTCAGTACCACACGGACAAGGATATGGCTATTTTGTTAATTGCTGAATTGCCAATACACAGAACAGTATGCCTGGCACAAGGTAGGACTCAAATATTTATTTATTGAATGAATGAGAGAAGTAATGGAGTTATGTCTTCTTTTTTATGTTCATGGTCAACTACCAGGTCCCCTCTGGGCCTGATTTTCTTCAAGCCAAACTGTCCAAGGGCCTTCATCTTCAGTGAATTCGGTCACCTAGAGAGTGACTCCTTCAAAAGCCTGGAGGCTTCCGCAGTGGCCACCAGTTATCAGTGACTCTGCTTCCTGCCTCCACAAGGCCTGTGTCTTTAGTTTGAGCACCCTTCTTGCTCTATATTTCTCCTCCTCTGTATTAATCTGACCAGCTTTGCTTCCTCCCCACGCTGTAAACAGAGCAGACAGGCAGGGTGCTCTCTAGGAGTAATACCTATGACTAGGGAGTCATATCAGGAGGGGAAACAGATGAGAAACCATTTCAGTCTGGGATCCAAGGCAACTTCACCATAATAAAGCCAATACTGCATTGAATTCCCACCATACTTCTCAATGGACTCAGAGCTCACAGAGTGAAAGAGTGTGACCAATGTGAACTCTCCAAACAAAAGCAGGGTGCACTGGCTCAGAACTTTACGAAGCGCTGTAAGGAGTGGGTGAGGAATCAAAGCACAACATGAAGAGACAAAAGACTTTTAGCTTATGGATGGTGTGGCTGCAGCATCAGTCTTTACTACGCAAAACCCACATGGGCCATCATAGCAAAACAATGTCTTCTAGTGTCATTAAGACTCATGCCAAACACTCGGAGCTTGAGAATCTACGCTGTGCCTGTTGAACTATCGCTCCCATGGTAGTGTGTGTGTGTGTGTGTGTGTGTGTGTGTGTGTGTGTGTTTATTCTCACCATGGCCACAATGTAGGTGAAATGGACATCCCTGACCCTTGATTTTGGGCTTAGCCTAGTAACTTGATTTGGCTGATGGGATGCTGGTAGATGTGGTACAAGCAGAGGTTTGAAACATGTTTATGTGGTTGGGTTTTGTGCTCTTGTGGTACTGGCATCACCCTGAAAAGTACATGCTTAGGTGTCCTTTGCCCTTTTAGCCTGGACTCCAAAATGAAGCCTGTGGACCTAAACCTGACCTGCAGTCTAGATTCACACGCAACCAACACCAGCTGAGATCACACTCATCCCTACTACCTGCCCATGACCAAGAAAAATAAATATTTGCTTTTGTAAACCACTAAGATTTTGAGGTTGCTTTATAATAATGTTGTGGCAAAGCTAAATGGGATATAAGATTTGGGAGTATTAGAGAGTGAACACGTACCTCCACAATCCATATGCTGAAGCTCTAACCCCCAATGTGACTGTATTGGAAGATAGGGCCTTTAGGGAGCAGTTAAGATTAAGTGAGGTCATAAAGGTAGGGTCCTGATCTGATAGGACTGGAGGCCTTATAAAACCAGAGAGAGATAGGGGCGCCTGGGTGGCTCAGTCGGTTGGATGTCTGACTTCAGCCCAGGTCATGATCTCACGGTTTGTGGGTTTGAGCTGACAGCTCAGAGTCTGGAGCCTGCTTCAGATTCTGTGTCTCCCTTTCTCTCTTCCCATCATCCACTCACACTCTGTCTCTCTCTCTGTCTCAAAAATAAACAAACATTTAAAAAATTTTAAAAGAAAAACAGAGAGATAGCTGAGATCTTTCTCTTTCCCTCTCCATGTACACACAGAGAAGTGGCCAGGTGGGGACACAGCTGGTGGACAGCCATGTGTAAGATAAAAGTGAGATTTCACTACACATCAATGCTGATGGGATTTTCATCTGGCACTTCCAGCATCCAGAACTGAGAGAAAATATATTTCTGTTGTTAAGCTATTTAATCTGTGTTATTTTGTAATGACTACCAGAGCAGACTAATACAGGGGTCATCAGTTGATGGAACTGTTTTTAGTACCATGGCTTGTTTTTCCTCTTATTGAGATTTTATGTCAATTCGCTTAATGTCCAACTTAGCAATTTTATCCATTTATTTTTATGAGTTCATTTGCATTTCATCTCCTTAAAATCATTGTAAGAATGTTCACTTTGGGGCACCTGAGTGGCTCAGTCAGTTGGGCGGTCGGCTCTTGGTTTCGGCTCAGGTCATGATTTCATGGGTCATGGGTTTGAGCCCCACATCGAGCTCTGCGCTGACAGTATGGAGCCTGCTTGGGATTCTCTCTCCCTCTCTGTCTGCCCCTCTTCCCCCTCTCACTCTCTCTATCAAAAAATAAATAAGCATTAAAAAAAATAATGTTCATTTTGTTTTGGTTCCAGTCTACTGCTTCTGAAACTCACATACGTTATTATCTCTTTATCTATCTATCTATCTATCTATCTATCTATCTATCTATCTGATAATCTATACCTTAGATAAACTAATTGTGGTTTATTCATATAATGGATATGTACAATACACTACAGAACAATGAATATAAATATATGTATCAACCTGGATAAATCTCACATATAATGTTGGATGCAAAATAAAGTAAGTTGCAAAAGGTACATACAGATGGTACCATTTGTATTGAATTTAAAACATGCATAACATTACTATACATAATTTAGGGATACATATATATGTAGCAAAAATATAGTTACGTACAAGGAGAATAAATATCATATTTTTAAAAGTTATTAACTTTGAGTGGGTGGGAAGAAGATGTCATGAAGGGGGGTATAAAGGCAGCACCCACCATGGTTTTGTTTCCTTAGGTATCATTTTCTAAACTGAGTACTGGAATATATGGACGGTCATTTATACTCATGTTTAGTAAAAATAAATGTCATAAGTATAGGTCTTTTATATTAAGGGACATATCATAAAATTTAAAAAGAATGCATACATTTAAAAAAAATTTTTAATGTTTATTTATTTTTGAGAGAGAGAGAGACAGAGCATGAACGGGGGAGGGTCAGAGAGAGGGAGACACAGAATCTGAAACAGGCTCCAGGCTCTGAGCTGTCAGCACAGAGCCCGACGCGGGGCTTGAACTCACGGACCGCGAAATCATGACCTGAGCCGAAGTCGGCTGCTCAACCAACTGAGCCACCCAGGCGCCCCCTTTTTTAAAAATTTTTTTTTTAAGAATGCATACATTTTTAATACTGAAACAGAATCTGTTCTGTTCAGTGGAAAGACCTGTTCATTGGGAATGCAAGCTGGTACAGCCACTCTGGAAAACAGTATGGAGGTTCCTCAAAAAACTACAAATAGAACTACCCTATGACCCACCAATTGCACTACTAGGTGTTTATCCATGGGATGCAGGTGTGCTGTTTCGAAGGGGCACATGCACCCCAATGTTTATAGCAGCACTATCAACAATAGCCAAAGTTTGGAAAGAGCCCAAATGTCCATCGATGGATGAATGGATAAAGAAGATGTGTTATATATAGACAATGGAGTATTACTTGGCAATAAAAAAGAATGAAATCTTGCCATTTGCAACTATGTGGATGGAACTAGAGGGTATTATGCTAAGTGAAATTAGTCAGAAGAAGACAAAAAATCATGACTTCACTCATATGAGGACTTTAAGAGACAAAACAGATGAACATAAGGGAAGGGAAAAAAATAATATAAAAACAGGGAAAGGGACAAAATATAAGAGATTTATAAATATGGAGAACAAGCAGAGGGTTACTGGAGGGGGTATGGGAGGGGTGATGGGATAAATGGGTAAGAAGCATTAAGGAATCTACTCCTGAAATCATTGTTCACTATATGCTAACTAATTTGGATGTAAATTAAAAAAAAAAAAAGACCTGTTCATGAAAAAGACCCCTGACATATAGTTAATGCACAATTTGAG
This sequence comes from Lynx canadensis, assembly GCF_007474595.2. Taxonomy (NCBI): domain Eukaryota; kingdom Metazoa; phylum Chordata; class Mammalia; order Carnivora; family Felidae; genus Lynx; species Lynx canadensis. The sequence continues at coordinate 71,289,158 of NC_044312.2, forward strand.
AAAAGATGGCAGTAATAAGTATTCACATAGCTTTAAAATAATTGTAAATTAATTAAAGTCACCAAATAAAAGACCAAGACTATCAGGTTGCACTTTCTTTTAAGGCTCTAGCAATGATTTTTTTTTTCTATGAAATAAACACTTAGGATTCAAAATTATTTAAAATAGATGGGTAGGAAAAGATACATAAGACAAATATGAAGAAAAACAAGTTGAGCTTCATTATATATGATTAAAATAGAATTCAGGAGGAAAAAAACCTTATTGGAAAAGGAAAGAGATCATCTAGTGGGAAAAGGAGCAAAGTGGCAAGAATATCTATTGATAATAGACACACATGCATCCAACAACACAGCCTCAAATTATGTGAAATAAAAACTGACAGAATTGCAGGTGAAATATGTATATCAAGAGTTCTTATTATAGAATTAATGTACCCTACTCAATAAGCCTTCGGCTTTTGGAATCACTTCCAAAACGCATGGTTCAAATTTGGTTCTGCAAATATCGCCTGACAATATGATGAATTTCAGAAAACATACAGTATTTACAAATGCAATGGAGTGACAGATTTTATTAATAATAAGATTATGTCTACTTTTCACAAAACATTTATTAATTAGCCAACAATTTTCATAATGATTTGAAACACCACCCTTATCATATGCTATCTTCTTCTGGTCTTTCTTTTCTCTTGTGTTGATATGTATATCTCTTGCACTTGTAAAAGATGAGGCCTCGTATAAGCCAAAAGCACCTCATACTTCTCTCTCTCTCTCCCATGTTCTTAATGTTTATTTATTTTGAGAGACAGCAAGTGTGCAAGCAAGCACAAGTGGAGGAGGGGCACAGAGAGAGAGGGAGAGAGAGAGAGAATCCAAGGAGGCTCCTGCTGTCAGCACAGAGCCTGACCCCGGGCTTGATCTCACAGGTGTGAGATCATGACCTGAGGCAAAATCAAGAGTCAATTGCTTAACCAACTGTGCCACCTAGGCACCCCAATACTTCTCTGTTTCAACATGCTCTTGGCAATTTTTATACATTATTTTTCTTCTAGAAGAAAGTTAGAATAATTACCAATTGTTTAAAAATCCGGTTTGGATTTAGACTGGCATTGGGTTTTCTAGGTAGATGAATGTATCATTTGTAAATAATAATAAATGTTATTTCATATTTTTTGTTCTTTTTGTATCACATCATGACAATGTTGGTGATAATAGGCATCCTTGATGATGAAGGCTACAGATTTCAAATGGAGCTTCTTAATTATTTTAAGAAAATATTTTTCTTCTTACTGTATACTAGAACTTTTTTAAAATAATAAATGAATATGAAACGTTATCAAAATACTTTTGATATCTAACAACATTACCTTATGGTTTTTCTCCTTTGACTTGCTAATACGAACAATATATCTCCAAACATAGAAATTAATAGTCATTAATATTTTTGAGTGCTTACTATATGCTTGGCTTATAATAAGTGCTTCACAGAGTTACTCCTTTAAGTTTATTTATTTATTTTTGAGAGAGACAGAAAGGGAGGGGGAAGCTGGGGAGGGGTAGAGAGAGAATCCCAAGCAAGCTCTGAGCTGTCAGCACAGAGCCTGATGCAGGGCTCAAACTCTCGAACTGTGAGATCATGACCTGAGTCAAAATCAAGAGTTGGACACTTAACCCACTGAGCCACCCAGGTGCCCCCACAGAATTACTCTCTTAATCTTTACAATGACTGCATAAAGTAGTTACTATCAGAAGCCCCATTTGATGGATAATGAAACTGAGATACAGAGAAATTAAATAGATTGACCAAAGCCACACAGCTAGCAGATCCATAGCAAACCTGTTCCTAGGCTATCTGGTTCCAGAGTCTGGTGTCTTAAATCTCTACACTGTTTTGGCTGGCCAGAGGGTATGTATTAAAATGTGCTTCCACATCCCCAAAGGCAAGGGAATTAAAAGCAAAAATGAACTACTGGGACCTTATGAAGATAAAAGGCTTCTGCACAGCAAAGGAAACAACCAACAAAACTAAAAGGCAACCAACGGAATGGGAAAAGATATTTGCAAATGACATATCGGACAAAGGGCTAGTATCCAAAATCTATAAAGAGCTCACCAAACTCCACACCCGAAAAACAAATAACCCAGTGAAGAAATGGGCAGAAAACATGAATAGACACTTCTCTAAAGAAGACATACGGATGGCCAACAGGCACATGAAAAGATGCTCAACGTCGCTCCTCATCAGGGAAATACAAATCAAAACCACACTCAGATATCACCTCACGCCAGTCAGAGTGGCCAAAATGAACAAATCAGGAGACTATAGATGCTGGAGAGGATGTGGAGAAATGGGAACCCTGTTCCACTGTTGGTGGGAATGCAAATTGGTGCAGCCACTCTGGAAAACAGTGTGGAGGTTCCTCAAAATATTAAAAATAGACCTACCCTATGACCCAGCAGTAGCACTGCTAGGAATTTACCCAAGGGATACAGGAGTACTGATGCATAGGGGCACTTGTACCCCAATGTTTATAGCAGCACTCTCAACAATAGCCAAATTATGGAAAAAGCCTAAATGTCCATCAACTGATGAATGGATAAAAAAATTGTGGTTTATATATACAATGGAGTACCACATGGCAATGAGAAAGAATGAAATCTGGCCCTTTGTAGCAACATGGATGGAACTGGAGAGTGTGATGCTAATTGAAATAAGCCATACAGAGAAAGACAGATACCATGTGTTTTCACTCTTATGTGGATCCTGAGAAACTTAACAGAAACCCATGCGGGAGGGGAAGGAAAAAAAAAAAAGAGGTTAGAGTGGAAGAGAGCCAAAGCATAAGAGACTCTTAAAAACTGAGAACAAACTGAGGGTTGATGGGGGGGATGGGAGGGTGGGTGATGGGTATTGAGGAGGGCACCTTTTGGGATGAGCACTGGGTGTTGTACGGAAACCAATTTGACAATAAACTTTATATATTGCAAAAAAAATAAAGAAAAATTTAAAAATAAATAAATAAAATGTGCTTCCAAATTCAATTTGTTGTCATTTATTTAGGAGTTTGTACTACTATTGTTAAAGTTAGTATTGGGGCTCTGCCAAAGTTATCAAATGAGTTGGCAAACTTTTGAACTTCTTCCGTTTTAGGTCAATGTAAATAACATGGAAACTATCTGTGCCTTTATATAATACACTTCTAAAACTTTCTCACAGAGTTCCTTTTATAACATAATTCTTAACAAGGTTTTTCAATTTCCACTATGGTCAGTCTACTCTATTATTATTCTATTATTTTTTTGAAGTTTTTATTTAAATTCCAGTTAGTTAACATACAGTGTAATACTAGTTTCAGATGTATGATACAGTGATTCAACACTTCCATACATCACCCAATGCTCATCACAAAGTGCCCTCCTTAATCCTCATCACCTATTTAACCCATCCCCCCACTCACCTCCCTTCTGGTGACCATCAATTTGTTCTCTATAGTTAAGAGTCTGTTTTTGGTTTGCCTCTCTCTCTCTTGTCTTTCCCTTTGCTTGTTTTGCTTCTTAAATTCCACATATGAGTGAAATCATATGGTTTCATCTTTGACTGACTTATTTCACTTAGCATAATGCTCTCTAGCTTCATTCATGTCATTGCAAATGGTGAGATTTCATTCCTTTTTTATGGTTGACTAATATTCCAGTGTGTGTGTGTGTGTGTGTGTGTGTGTGTGTGTGTGTACACTTCTTTACCCACTCATCAGTCTATGGACACTTGGGCTGGTTCCATAATTTGGCTATTGTAGGTAATGAGCTATAAAATATTGGGGTGACTACTCTATGATCCAGCAATTGTACTACTATGTATTTACCCAAAGAATATAAAAATATTCTATCCTTGATTCACTTATATTTTTGTGCAACTTGTTAATTTGAATTTTTGCATGATTAGCAAATTGTATCTTTTCATTATAGCTTAAAGTATTCATATTTGTTTATGTCTTCTTTTCCATTCTGAATGTTATATATCTGTATTTTCCCTTTTCTTTTTCCTTACTTACTTTACCAAAAATTTATTTTATCAGACTTTACAAAGAACATAATTTATTTATTTTTTATTTCTATGTATATCTTTCACTATATATCTTTTTGGTTTCTAATTCACTCATTTCTTTCCTGCCCACTTAATTACCTTCACTCAGTTGATTGAAAAGGTTGTTTAGCTGGTCTCTTTAGATTTCTGAGTTGAATTATTAAATCAGATGGCCTATATTCTCTTTTCCTTGATTACTTGTATTTAACCAATTCTCCCCCACCTCCACTGAGTCTCTCCTGATCCAAGTCTCCATCATGTTTTACCTGGATTATTACAACAACCTCCCACCTGATCTCCCTGTTTCTACCCTTTTTGCTACATAGACAATTCTGGAATGATCCTTGTAAAACATAAGTTATATCATGTTTATCCTCTGCTCAAAACCTTTCACAGGCTTCCCATCCACTAGAATACAAGTTAGAGTCCTTGCGGTAGCCTAAGAAGTACTATATGATTTGATCCCACATCATTTCTCTGATTTCCCTTTCTACTAATTTACCCATCGCTTGCTCCACTACCAGCTTCCTCAGGGTCTTGGCACTTGCTAATTATTTTTCACCCTAGAATCCTGTCCTCTCAATGTCTGTATGATTGCCTCCCTCCTTTCCTTCAGAACTTTACTGAAATGTCAGTTTCTCAGTGAAGGCTTCCTTGACCAAAATGGTATTCCTTCTTTGATCAGTCTCTGTCTACCTTATTCAGTTTTATTCTTATTCATAGAATTTACCACTATCTTAAATATTATACATTTATTATATGTTTATTATTTTGTTCTCTGAGTTCATCCTTTAACTGTATAACATGTTATGAGATGTAAAGATCTTGCCTTTAAAAGTCTATAATTTTTGTTTTGACTTCCACTTTGACTCAAAAGTTGTGTAGTAGTTTTTTTTTTTTAATTTAAAATAGCTTTTAAAAGTATGCTTCAGTTATCAGTTCTATGCTTTTGCACTGAGTTTTGATCAAATGATCTTTATAATTTTTTACATGAGAAATTGAAATTTTCTATGAGGTTTATTAAAAGATCCTTTCCCATAATGATTTAAAAATACCAGAAAAATTTCCCTAAGGCATAAAATTACATTTGTAGATATCTATATCTATATCTATATCTATATCTATATCTATATCTATATCCATGTGATTAAGTATGCTATTTAATATATGGTATTTTTGGGGGCGCCTGGGTGGCGCAGTCGGTTAAGCGTCCGACTTCAGCCAGGTCACGATCTCGCGGTCTGTGAGTTCGAGCCCCGCGTCAGGCTCTGGGCTGATGGCTCAGAGCCTGGAGCCTGTTTCCGATTCTGTGTCTCCCTCTCTCTCTGCCCCTCCCCCGTTCATGCTCTGTCTCTCTCTGTCCCAAAAATAAATAAACGTTGAATAATATATGGTATTTTTGCCTGGGTAGAAAGCAATAAAGTTTCCAAATATTATTTTGTTTCTATGAATTATCCCTCCCATTCTAAAATTGTTGTTTAAATATTTTGAACATTTTTCCTATTTTTAAAATATTTATTTATTTTTGAGAGAGAGAAGTGGGGAGGCACAGAGAGAGACAGAGAGGGAACTAGGATCTGAAGTGGGCTCTGTGCTGACAACAGCAAGCCTGATGTGGGGCTTGAACTCATGAACCATGAGATCATGACCTGAGCCGAAGTGGACTGAGCTCAACCAACTGAGCCACCCAAGAGCCTTTTTTCTTATTTTTAAAATCAAGTTTCATAAGGTATAAGTTGCACAATAAAACATTATATGTTTTAAATTACATTTCCATGAGTTTTGCCAAATGTTCTCCATGTAACCATCACCACAGAAAAAGGTATGGAATATTTTCTTTGTCCCAGATGTTCCTCATGACACTCTGAAGTCAGTATCTCTCAAACCCCTATCCCATACAATCATTGACCTGATTTCTATCATTGCAGATTCATTTTCCCAGAGATAGACAGATGGTATGTATGTTCTTTCCCTAAGATGTTCCACTTAGCATAATGACTGAGATTTATTTATACTGCTATGTGTATCAATATATAATTATCTGGGAAGAGGGAGAATTAAGAAATATTTCATGTTGGGGCGCCTGGATGGCTTAGTCAGTTAAGCGTCCGACTTCAGCTCAAGTCATGATCTCATGGTTTGTGAATTCGAGCCCCGCATCAGGCTCTGCTGACAGCTCAGAGCCTGGAGCCTGCTTCGGATTTTGTGTCTCCCTTTCTCTCTGCCCCTCCACTGTTCACACTCTCTCTCTCCGTCTCTCTCAAAAATAAACATTAAAACATTAAAAAAAAAAAGAAATATTTCATGTGTACACAATTTGTTGGATGGACCCACAAATGAATTGTTTCTTGACTTGGCTATCATAAATGATACTCTTATAAACATTTATGTACAGTCTTTTGTGAAAAGCTGAATTCATTATTCTTAAATTACTGGAAGTGGTATGGTAAATGTGTGTATAAGTAAAGTTTTTTTTAATGGCTCTGACATTTTACACTACAGCAGAAGTATATTATGATCACTTAACTCATTCCGCATGTCCTTGCCAATGCTCAGTATTTTCAGTCTTTTAAATTTTAGCTATTATTATTACTCTGTAACCATCTCTTATTGTGGGTTTTAATTTTGTTTCCCTAATGATTAGTGATAATTGAGTATCTCCTCGTGTGTTTTTTGGCCATTTGTTTATCTTCTTTTGTGGAATTTCTGTTCAAATACTTTGTCCATTTTTTTTAGGAGGGGGGGCTGCTTGTCTGTTATAGGAGATCTTTTATATTGTAGATAATAGTCCTGCTTCCTTTGTGGGCACTATTTCACTCACTCATTCATGTTTCTCTCCCTCTTGAATCACTTATTCCTTGGGAAGCCTGATGCCATGTCATGAGGCCATTAAAGCAGGTTATGGAGGGGTCCATGTCTCTGTCCAATAGCCAGGAATAAAGTCTGCAACAACCAAATAAGGTAGCTTAGGAGAGACTTCTTTAGCCCTGTTTGAACCTGCATATGATTCTAGACCCAGGTGAGAGCTGGAGTATAAAATATTTGTATCTATCTACCTATTTATCTATGTAGAGAGGGACCCTGAGCCTGAACCACCCAGCTGAACCACTCCTAGATAGTCTCAGAATCTGTGTGACAAGATAAAATATTTGTTCTTCTGAGCTACATTTTGAGATAATTTGCTACACAGCTACAGATAACTAATATCCATCTTCACCATAATAACCCTAGCCCAATACCAAAATCTGAAGAGCACATTCACTGGAGTTGGGTAGATGTGCAGACCTAATTTCAAGTTGGAAGCCACAGTTCCCAGAAAGAATGCACTGTTAGATTTCTTCCTCTTCATTCCCAAACCCAGATCAGATTAGGTACAATGGCATAAACTGCTTCTACTCCAAACAAAATTAAGCCCTTCTGTTCTTTATAACTGAATGCTTTTTACAAGCAGCCTCTTTCTCTTGCTCAGTTCTCAGTTCTCTCTATCCTATGGTTACTCATTCACATTATTCTTTCTGCCTCTGAGATTCTCATGGTGGGAAGAAACCATTAAGTTCATGTAGACCAACCCATAAGCTTGAATCTCCTCTATAACACCCCAAGTGGCCTACTAGCTTATTTTTGAAGTTTTGAGATCACTATCTTCTGAGGTAGCTCATTCTATCTTTGGATCACTCTAATTGTTAGAAAACTCCTCTGGTAGCAGGAGAGAATTTACTTTTTCTGCTCTCCTGCTTCACTTGGCTGTCTCCAGGGAGAATTGGCTGTGACTAAGAGCATACCTTGGAAGCAAGGACTGGTTCGTAATTGTTGAAATTTCAAGAAAATTCTGTTTTCTTCACTATGAAGTCCTAGCTTGACTTAACTTTCTAAGAGCCATGTCTTTACCTGGATCTATCCTAGACAATCAACAATTCATTCTCAAGAATGCCTCTGGAGTAGGGGGTAAGGCTCTTCAATTATTTGGATCCTCAGATATTTCTGCTCTTGATGAAACTTTTCTGGATATTCTTGTAATAGCTGCTGCGTGTAAGTGATGGGTAGAGCTAACAAAAGTCTTGCCCTTGTCTCTGGCAGGGCCCTGAGCCAAGCGCTATAAATCTGGGCTTCATCTCTCCTACTCTGGCTTGCCAGGGCAATGATAAGATTAATTGTTTCCATAAAGAGGGGGTAGTTTTGAGACTTCCTGGAGATCTTGGCTTATCTGTAAATCTAGGAAGATTGTATGTGTGGTTTCTTGCCTTCACAGAGATAGTCAACGATCTGCCAGGTCCTGTACAAAACCCTTAATACAGTCCACAAAGTTACATATAATGTGGCACCTGACTATCGTTCCAGTCTGAATTCTCACTATGCTCTCCCTCCCACTCTGAGTTCTAGTCACATTGGCATTTTTTTTTTCAACGTTTTTATTTATTTTTGGGACAGAGAGAAACAGAGCATGAACGGGGGAGGGGCAGAGACAGAGGGAGACACAGAATCGGAAACAGGCTCCAGGCTCCGAGCCATCAGCCCAGAGCCTGACACGGGGCTCGAACTCACGGACCGCGATATCGTGACCTGGCTGAAGTCGGACGCTTAACCGACTGCGCCACCCAGGCGCCCCCACATTGGCATTTTTTAAATTTGTCAGAATCTGCATGTTCTTCCAGTCACAGTATCTTTTCCACTGGTCTGGTCTCCCCTTATTCTCTATTTCCAGTTAAGTCTTACTCATCTTCAGATCTCTGCTGAGCATTGCTTCCTCAAGGAAGCCTCTCCAGACTTGCCACTCTCTGAGTCTAGGTTATATTTATTTGATTTTAAAGAGTGGTCATACCTTTCTTTCAGCTCACTACTTGTTTTAGTTTATATATCTAATAGCGTAGTTATTTGGTTAATGTCTACCCCCCCTTAGACTGAAAGTTCCATTCACACAGGGACTGCATCCGTTTTGCTCTCCACTGTAACACTTAACATAGAATCAAGTATGGTAGATGCTTGATTGGTATTTGAGGCATGAAGGAAGGGGGCAATTAGAGCACAGTGTGATAAACAGTATCTTTGGAGTAGGCACAGGAGGTTGTATTCTAACCTAATCCAGATAGAAAAGCTTTCCTGGGTAGGTGATATCACTTCAAATATATTTATGTGTATATTCAATTTCACGTAAATACTTTGTGTGATCCGAGAACAGACAAGTCTAAAATCTGTAGGGCAGGTTGAGACGCTGGAAACTCTCAGGCAGAAATTGATGCCTCTTCATCAACTTTTTTGCTTGTGCATTTCAATACATGATCTATATATATGTTGTATATAAGCTGTACCTTGCTAACAAAAGTATTCAATTATTCTATAATGTTGTACACAGCCAAAGCAATATTTTTTTCTCAGTTTTACTGAGATAAAATTGACATATAGCACTGGATAAGATAAAGTGTATAGCATAATGATTTTTACCTATATGGTGAAATGATTACCATAATATTTAGTTAATATCCACTATATCATACACATACAAAACAAAAAAAAAATGAAAAATTTTCTCCTTGTGATAGCACTTTGGCTTTATTCTCCTAACTTTATATATACCATACAACTGTGTTAACTATGGTCATGCTGTACATTACATCCCTAGTACTTATTTATCTTATAACTGGAAGCTTGTAGCTTTCGACCACCTTCTTCCAATTCCCTCTCCACCACTCCCTGCTTCCGGTAACCACAGATCAGGTCTTTTTTCTGAGTTAGGTGTTTTTTTCTTTTAGATTCTCTGTATAGGCGAGATCATACAGTATTTGTCTTTTTCTGATTTATTTCACAAAGCCTAATGCCCTCAAGATCCATCCATGTTGCAAATGGCAGAATTTCCGTCTTTTTATACTGAATAATATTTCATTGAATATATACCTTACAATTTCTTTATTCATTCATCTGTCAGCAGACACTTAGGTTGTTTCTATATTGTGGCTTTTATAAATAATGCTGCCATGAACATGGGGTGCAGATATCAATCTGACATAGCATTTTCAATTCCTTTGGATAAATACCTAGGAGCAGAACTGCTGGATCATATGGTAATTTTATTTTTAGTTTTTTGAGGATCCTACACACTGTTTTCCATAGGGGCTGCCCTGGTTTAGATTCCTACCAGCAGTGCACAAAGATCCCCTTTTTTATACATCCATGTCAGCACTTGTTATCTCTTTTTGATCATATCCATTCTAACAGGTATAAAGTGATATCTCATTGTAGTTTTGATTTGCATTTCTGTGATTAGTGAGACTGAACACCTTTTCATGTGTTAGCCTGTTAGCCATTCATATATCTTCTTTGGGAAAATGGTCCTCTGCTCATTTTAAAAGTGGATCATTTGGGCTTTTTGCCATTGAGTTGTACAATTTCTTTATATATCTTGGACATTAACCCCTTATCAGTTATATGGCTTGCAAATACTTTTTCCTATTCTGTAGGTTGTCTTTTCACTTTGTTGATGGTTTCTTTTGCTGTATAGAAGCTTTTTAGTTTCATGTAGTCCCACTTGTTTATTTTTTATTTTGTTGCTTATGCTTTAGGTGTTATATCCACCCAAATTATTATCAAGACCCATGTGGAGAATCTTTCCCCCTATGTTTTCTGGTAGGAGTTTTATGATGTCAGGTATTACATTTAAGTTTTTAATCCATTTCAGGTAAATTTTTGTGAATGGTGTAAGAGAGATGTTCAATTTATTTTCTTTCTTTTTTCTTTTGCATGTGGTTATCTGGTTTTCCCAACATCATTTGTTAGAGAGACCATCATTTCCCCTTGGATTGCTTTTTGGCATCCTTGTCAAATATTAGTTGGTTGTATATGTGGGAGTTTAATACTGAACTGTCTGTTCTGTTCCATTGGTAGTATGTCTTTTTTTTTTACACCAGTACCATACTGTTTTAACTGCTATAGCTTTGCAATATCGTTTGAAACCAGGAAGTGTGATACTCTGGCTTTGTTCTTCTTTCTCAGGATTTGTGGTTTCTTTTGTGGTTTCATACAAATTTTAAGGTTGTTTTTTCTATTGCTGTGAAAAATGCCATTGGAATTTTGACAGGGATTGCATTGAATCCATACATTGCTTTGGGTAGTATGGACATTTTAACAGTATTAATTCTTCTGATCCACGAACATGGAATATCTTTACATTTGTTTGTATCTTCATCAATGTCATCCAACAAAATCTTGTAGCTTTCATGGTTCAGATCTTTCAGTTTCTTGGTTAAATTTATTCCTAGATATTTTATTGGTTTTCATGCTATTGTGAATGGAACAGTTTTTTACATTTCTTTTTTCAGATGTTTCACTGTTAGTGTATAGATTTCTGATTTCTGTATATTGATTTTATATCCTGTAACTGAAATTTATTGATTAGTTCCAAGAATTTTTTGTTCGAGTCTTTGGGATTTCCTATATATATGATCATATCATCTGCAAATAACCATTTTGCTTCTGATTTGGATGCTTTTTATTTCTTTATTCCTTATTTCTCTAGCTAGGAATTCCAGAACTGTATTGAGTAAGTGTGGTGAGAGTGGGTAGCCTTGTCTTCTTCCTGAACTTAGAGGAAAAGCTTTCAATTTTTACAACACTGAGTATAATATTAGCTGTGGGTTTGTCATATATGGCCTTTATTATGTTGAGTCTTGTTCCTTCTATACCCAGTCTGTTGAGGGTATAATTTATCATGAAACCATGTTGTATTTTGTCAAATGCTGTTTTTGCATCTATTGAGATAATCATGTGACTTTTATCTTTCTATTAATGTAGTATATCACATTTATTTATTTGCATATATTGAAACATCCTTGCACTCCAGGGATAAATCCCACTTGGTCATGGAGTATAATCCTTTCAAAGTGTTCTCAAATTTGGTGTGGTAGCATTTTGTTGAGAATTTTCATGTGTACTCATCAGGGATATTGGTCTGTAGCTTTCTTTTCTTGTAGTGTCCTTGCAGGCTTTGGTCTCAGGGTAATGCTGGCTTTGTAAAATAAGTTTGGGTGTGTTCCCTCCTCTTCAATTTTTTGGGAGAGTTTGAGAAGGACTGCCATTAATTCTTCATTAAACGTTTAGTACAATTTGCCATTGAAGCAGTCTGGTCCTGGGGTTTTTCTAAATTGGGAGCTTTATGATTACTGATTCAATCTTATTACTTATTAGTCTATTCAATTTGTTTTTCTTTAAAAAAAATTTTTTTATGTTTATTTACTTTCCAGAGAGAGACAGAGACAGAGTGTGAACAAGGGAGCGTCACAGAGAGAGGGAGACACAGAATCTGAAGCAGGCTCCAGGCTCTGAGCTGTCTGCACAGAGCCCAATGCGGGGCTTGAACCCACAAACTGCAAGATCATGACCTGTGCTGAAGTCAGAGGCTTAACTGACTGAACCACCCAGGCCCCCCAATTTTTTTTTCTTCTTGATTCAGTCTTGTAGGTTGTATGTTTCTAGAAATTTCTCCATTTCTTCTAGGTTATCTATTTGTTGGCATATAATTGTTCATAGCAGTTGTGTATTGATCCTATGTATTTTGGTAGTATCAATTTGATAGTATCAACCATTTTTTATTAATTTGTCTTCTCTATTTTTTTCTTAGGTTTGCTAGGGTTTATCAATTTTGTTTATCGTTTTGAAAAATCAGTTGTAGTTTTGTTGACATTTTCTATTACTTTCCTGGTTTCTATTTCATTTATTTCCACTCTTATCTTTATTATTTTTTCCGTCTGATAAATTTGGGCTTAATTTTTTCTTTCTTTTTTTTTTTTTTATAATTCCTTGAGGTATAAAGTTAGGTTGCTATTTGAGATTTAATTTCTTAATATATGTGTTTATTGCTATACAGCTCCATCCCAGAAGTGCTTTCATATCATCCCATAGGTCCGTTGGGGATGTTATATTTCCATTTTTGTTTTGAAATATTTTTTATTTTCCCTTTGATTTCTTCAACCCATTAGTTGTTCAAGAATGTGTTGTTTAGTTTCCACATATTTGTGGGTTTTCCAGCTTCCCTGTTGTGGATTTCTGGTTTCTTACCATTGTGGTCAGGAAAGATACTTGGTATGACTTTAATATTTTAAAATTTTCTGAGGCTTGTTTTATCGCTTATCATATAATCTTTCCTTGAGAATATTCTGTGTGCATTTAAAAAGAATGTATATTCTTCTGCTATTGGAAGGAACAATCTACAAATCTCATTTGGTCTAATGTATGGTTCAAGTCCATTGTTACCTTGTTGACTTTCTGTCTGGGTGACATACCCACTGCTGAAAGTGGAGTATTAAAGTTCCACTCATATGGTATTGTTGTCCATTTCTCCCTTCAGATGTTTGTATTTGCTTAATATGTTTAGGTGCTCTGATATTGGATGTGTATATATTAACTGTGTATATGTGTATATAATAGTGTGTATAATTAATTGTTATATCTTCCTGATGAATTGACCCTTTTATCATTTTGTTTCATTATTGTTTTTGGCTTAAAAGTTTATACTCTCTGATATAAGTATAGCTACCTTTGCTTTATTTTGGTTACCACTGCATGGAATATATTTTTCCATACCTTCACTTTGAGATTATGTGTGTCCTTAATACTGAAGTAAGTCTCTTGTAGGTAGTATATAGTTGGATCTTGTTTTGTTTTTTTCAATCCATCTAGCCACTCTGTGCCTTCTGACTGGTGAATTGAATCCATTTATATTTAGGTAATTATTGATATGTAAGGACTTAGAAATGCCATGTTTGCCTTATTGACTGTTTTCTGTTTGTTTTGTATTGGCATTGCTCTTTGTCTATTTCTGCCTACCTCTGTAAACTGTCGATATTCTAGGATGGTATGTTTTGCTTCTCCTGTTTTTCTTTTGTAAATCTACCTTAGATTCCTGCTTTGTGGTTACCATGAGGTTTACATAAACCATTTTACAGATAAAATGTTCCATTTTATGCTGATAGCAACTTATCTTCAATCTCCTACAAAGGCTCCACCTTTTACCCACCCCCCCTTTTTATGTCACACTTACTTTCTATGTTGTGTATTCATTAAGAAATTATGGTTACTATAGTTATTTTTAATACTCTTTTAACCTTTATTCTATAGTTAAGTGGGTGACCAACCATTCTATTTTAGAGGTTTCTAAATCTGGCCTGTATATTTTTCACCTATACCAGGGTGTTGTGTACTTTCATAATTTTTCATGTCCCTGATTATTGTCTTTTCATTTCAGCTTTGAGAACTTCTTTCAGCATTTCTCCCTCAGCTTTTGTTTATCTGGGAAAGTCATTCCTTCTTCATCTCTGAAGAATAACTTCACTGAATAGAGTATTCTAGTTGCAGTTTTTATTTTCCAACACTTTGAATATGTCATTCCATCCTCTCTTGGCCTGAAGGGTTTCTGCTGAGAAATCAACTGATAGCCTAGTGGGGGTTTCTTTGGAGGTTATACTTTTTTCCCTGGCTGTGTGTTTAGGATTCTTTCTTTCTCTTTGATTTTTAACAGTTTCCTTATAATGTGTTTTGGAGAAAGGTCTTTTGGCATTTAGATAATATGGTAATTTATTAGCTTCACTGAAATTGGATATTCAAGTCTTTCTCCAAGTTTGGGAAGTTCTCAGCTATTTCTTTAAATAAACTTTCTGCCCCTTCTCCTTCTCTTCTCCTTCTGGAATCCTGATTGTTTTGGTATTTGTCCTTTTGATGGATTCTCTTAGATCATGAGGCTTTCTCTGCTCTTTTTTTCTTTGTTCTCTTCTGTGTCATTTCAAAACTCCTGTCTTTTAAGTCATTTATTCTTTAATCTAGTATACTCTAATACAGATGCTGTCTGCTGCATCTCTCTTCTATTCTATTTCTTCATTCTATTTTATTGTATCACATTCTTCATCTCATTCATTGAATTCCTCAGCTCCAGAATTTGTTTGGTTCTTTTTATGATTTCTCTTTCATAAAGAACTCAGGGGGTGCCTGGGTGGCTTAGTTGGTTAGGCGACCGACTTCGGCTCAGGTCACGATCTCGCAGTTTGTGAGTTCAAGTCCCATGTCGGGCTCTGTGCTGACAGCTCAGAGCCTGGAGCCTGCTTCGGATTCTGTGTCTCCACCTCTCTCTGCCCCCTCCCCTGCTCACACTCTGTGTCTCTCTGTCTCTCAATAATAAATAAACGTTTAAGAAAAAAAGAACTCAGATTGATCTTTTTCTTTTCTCTATCTTTTCTTTTCTGTTTCATTGCATTGTCTGAGTCTTCTTTTAGCTTGTTGAGTTTAATTTTTTTAAATGTTTATTTTTGAGAGAGATAAACACACAGTGCCAGTGGGAGAAGGACAGAGAGGGAGATATAGAATCTGAAGCAGGCTCCAGGCTTGGATCTTGGAGCTCTGCATGCAGAGCCCCATGCAGAGCTCAACTCAGAAACCATGAGATCATGACCTGAGCCGAAGTCGGACACTTAACCGACTGAGCCACCCACATGCCCCATTAACTTGTTGAGTTTTTTTTAAAAGTAGCTATTTTGAGTTCTTTATCTGTTAGATCATACTATACACCTTTTACTTGAGGATTATTGATATCTTTTGGGGATGATATATTTCCTTGATTTTTCATGTCCCTTATATTTTTACATTGCTACTTGAAATAGTAGACATTTCTTTAAATCTTTATTGGTTGCCTTCATATGGGGTACTGTTGATTGGTGCTGCTATATGTGGGTTTTCCTCAGCTTTTGAATGAGTAGACCTGCCCCACTCTTTTTTCTTCCTCTTGTGGCAGTATTCTTAAGCTTTTACATCTTTTCTTGTTCTTAGAAGTCACCAGGCTTGCTGCTGGATGCCTCTCTTTGGTTTTCCAAAAAGTGGTGGTTTCTCCCTTGTCCATAGCCTTGTTCCATTTTCCTGAGAGTACTCTGATTACTGGACCTCTATTACCATTGCACTTGGGAGCACACAAGGATCTTGTCACAGAGTGTGTGTGTGCACATGCGTGTGCATGTTGGGAGGTGTGCATTAGCACTGTTGGCATACGAGTGCCTGTGGACCCAGTGGGGAGATCTTAATGTGGTTGTACTCCCAGAGCCTTATCAGCAGAGTTCATGCTGAAGTCCTGAAGTAGTCACCAGGAACTGAATTACTTTGATGTTCTTATCTGCTTCTTACTCTGTCTTGCCTCCACTTAGTCATGAGGTCTCACCTCAGTGGGCTGCATGTTGTTGGATACAAACAGATTTCTCTGGTCACCACCACACAAGTAAGGTAGCCAGGAACTCACCAATTTCTACCTCCTCCACAGGAGAGGTCACCATGGATGAACAGTGTGGCCCTGTGAAGTGTCTCTTTTGGTTGGAAGGGTGGCTCTGGCAGAGTTCTTCCCTCTCCACTATGACCAAACTTGTATCTTTCCTGCTCTAGTGGTGTTCTAGAATCTCCCCTCAGGCAGGCTGAACCTCTGTAAGTTCTCTCTCACCCAAGGATATCTTTCCAGGTCAGCATTCTCCAGGCTTTTTTTCTTGGCCAGTGAGAGGGGGTGCAGCAGTTTTGTTGACTCTAAAATCTTTACCGAGATCCAAAATCTGTCTGCCTGTTTTTAGATGCACTGGTGGGCAAGAATTATCCAGGTCTCTTGGCATATTAAACTGGGTCCAACACTTCTTACTGAGATATTTTGCTTGTGGATGAATGTCTAATTAGTTGTTTAAAAAGGGAGAGAGAAAAGACTAATGTCTTATGCCACCATGATGCTAATGTCACTCTCATTTTTTAATGTAAGCATTTATAGCTTTGTTCCTTAGCACTGTTTTCACTGTACCAAATTTTAGTTTGTTGTGTTTTCATTTGCCTCTAAGTATTTTCTAATTTCCCTTGTGATTTCTATGTTGACCCATTTGTTGGTTAAGGATATGTTAATTTCAACAAATTTGTGAATTTTCCAGTTTTTCTTTTGTTATTGAGTTTTAACTTCATTCTGATGTGACTGGAGAGGACACTTTGCACGGTATCTGTCTTCTTAAAGCTACTGAGACTTAACTGGAGGCCTAACATATGGTCTACCCTGAAAATGTTCTAAGTGCACTTGGGAAGAATACGTATGCTGTTCTTGGGTAGAGTGTTCTATGGATGTCTGTCAGATCTACCTTAGTTTATTCTAGTAAGCCCTCTATTTGCTTACTTATCTTCTGTCTGGTTGTTGCATCTACACTGAGAGTGGTGGTACAGTAAAGTCTTGGACTATTATTGCAGAACTATTGCTCCCTTGAATTCTGTCAGTTTTTACTTCACATATTTTGATGATCTGTCATTAGACATGTAAACATTTACAACTGTTATATATATTTGCTGTACTGAGCGTTTTATTAACATGTAATATTCTTCTTTGTCTCTTTGGAAACTTTATAAAGTATACTTGGTTTGGAGCACCTGGGTGGCTCAGTCAGTGAAGCATCTGACTTTGGCTCAAGTCATGAGGTCAGGATCTTAGGGTTCATGAGTTTGAGCCCTACATCACGCTCTGCGCTGACAGCACAGAGCCTACTTCAGATCCTGTCTCCCTCTCTGCCCTTCCCCCACCCCTGCTCACATGCATGTGCACTCTCTCAAAAATAAATAAGCATTTAAAAAATAATGTATAATTTGTCTGATATCAGTTTAGACATCCCTGCTCTTTTGGTTACTATTTCTGCAGTATTTTTCCATATATTCACTTTCAATCTATTTGTGTTTTGGGATCTAAAATGAATCTTTTGTAGATAGCATATAGTTGGATCATGTGTTTTTATCCACTCAGCTAATCTCCTTTGGTTGGAAAGTTCAATCCACTTCTATTTAAAATAGTTACTGATAAAAGAAAAACTTACTTGTATAATTTTGTTGTTTTCTAAATGCCTTATAACTCTTCTGTTGCTCATTTTCTGAATTACTGTCTTCTTTTGTGATTAAATTTTAAATGAAATGTGTAATTTCACATTTCCTTTGGTGTATAATCAATCTACAGTAGTTTTCTTTGGGGTTACCATGCAGGTTACATTTAACATCTGAAGGTTATAATCTAATTTGAATTTATACCAGTTTAACCTCTTCTTTAACAGCAAAGTTTGCTTGTTGATGTCACAACACTGCATCCTGATATGTGTGCGTCCAAAAGCATACAGGAACAATTCTTTTAAATGTATTAGTTTGTTTAATTATTAAAAAAAAAAGCCAAATGTGGAGATAAACACTGTTATAATAATACTGGCTTTTAGAAAAATAAAATTTTTTAATTGTTAATCTGGTCTTTCTGCCCGTGGACGCCGCCGAGTAAGCATTGTGAAAGTCTCCCCTCCCACCGCCATCATGTCTAAGTCAGAGTCTCCCAAAGAGCCTGAACAGCTGCAGAAGCTTTTCATCGGAGGTTTGAGCTTTGAAACAACCAATGAGACAGACTCTGAGGAGCCATTTTGAGCAGTGGGGAATGCTTACGGACTGTGTGGTAATGAGAGATCCCAACACCAAGTGCTCCAGAGGCTTTGGGTTTGTCACGTGTGCATGCCACTATGGAAGAGGTGGACGCAGCCACGAATGCAAGGCCACACAAGGTGGATGGAAGAGTTGTAGAACCAAAGAGGGCTGTCTCGAGAGAAGATTCTAAAAGACCTGGTGCCCACTTAACTGTGAAAAAGATTTTTGTCAGTAGCATTAAAGAAGACACTGAAAAACATCACCTAAAAGATTATTTTGAACAGCATGGGAAAATTGAAGTGATTGAAATCATGACCGACCGAGGCAGTGGCAAAAAGAGAGGCTTTGCTTTTGTAACATTTGGCAACCATGAATCTGTAGACAAGACTGTCATTCAGAAATACCATACTGTGAACGGCCACAACTGTGAAGTAAGGAAACCTCTATTTAGCAACAGATGGCTGGTGCTTCATCCAGCCAAAGAGGTCGAAGTGGTTCTGGAAATTTTGGTGGTGGCCATAGAGGTGGTTTTGGTGGGAATGACAACTCCAGCCGTGGAGGAAACTTCGGTGGGCGAGGTGGCCTTGGTGGTAGTCGAGGTGCTGGTGGATAGGTGCAGTGGGGATGGCTGTAACGGATTTGGTAATGATGGAAGCAACTCTGGAGGTGGTGGAAGCTATAATGATTTTGGCCATTACAACAATCAATCTTGACATTTTGGGCCCCTACGAGGAGGAAGTTTTGGAGGCAGAAGCCCTGGCCCGTATGGTGGTGGAGGCCAATACTGTGCCAAACCATGAAACCAAGGTGGCTATGGTGGTTCCAGCAGCAGCAGTGGCTATGGGAGTGGCAGAAGGTTTTAATTACTTCCAGGAAACAGAGCTTAGCAGGAGAGGAGAGCCAGAGAAGTGACAGGGAAGCTACAGGTTACAACAGAGTTTTGAGCTCAGTCAAGCACAGTGGTGGTGGGGCCTAGCTGCTACAAAGAAGACATGTTTTAGACAATACTCATGTGTATGGACAAAAATTCAAGGGCTGTATTTGTGAGTAATTGCATAAGAGGTTATTTTAGTTTCTGTTCAAAAAAGGATTTTAATGTAGTTTTTTTTTTTTGCACCCATGCTATTGATTGCTAAATGTAATAATCTGATCACGATGCTGAATAAATGTGTCTTTTTTAAAAAAATAAATAAAGGGACACCTGGGTGGCTCAGTCGGTTAAGCGTCTGACTTTGGGTCAGGTCATGATCTCACGGTTTGTGAGTTCGAGCCCTGCGTCCGTCAGGCTCTGTGCTGACAGCTTGGAGCCTGGAGCCTGCTTCGGATTCTGTGTCTCCTTCTCTCTCTGTCCCTCCCCGACTTGTGCTCTGTCTCTATCAAAAATAAATAAATGTAAATAAACAAATAAATAAAAATTATTAATCTGAGGGGCGCCTGACTGGTTCAGTTGGTAAAGCATGTGATCTTGATCTCAGGGTTGTGAGCTCGAACCCCACATTGGGTGAAGAGATTAGTTAAAAATAAAATCTTTTTAAAAGTTTTATTGACCTGCTAAAACATGTAGAAAACAAAAAGTTCAGTTATAAACCATTATTACCACAAAACTAGATTTTATAATTGTCTATGTAATTGTATTTATTGAAATCTTTAGGGGTGTCTGGGTGGCTCAGTTG
This sequence comes from Lynx canadensis, assembly GCF_007474595.2. NCBI lineage: Eukaryota > Metazoa > Chordata > Mammalia > Carnivora > Felidae > Lynx > Lynx canadensis. The sequence continues at coordinate 71,309,347 of NC_044312.2, forward strand.
GTTAAGTGCCCAACTTCGGCTCAGGTCATGATCTCACAGTTCATGAGTTCAAGCCCCACAATGGGCTCTGTGCTGACAGCTCAGAGCCTGGAGCCTGCTTTTGAGTCTGTGTCTCCCTCTCTCTCTGCCCCTCCCCTGCTCGCACTCTGTCTCTGTCTCTCTCAAAAATGAGTAAACATTAAAAAAAAAGAAAAGAAATCTTTATTTATTCATATAGTTTTTAAAAATCATATGATCATCTCAATAGATGCAGAAAAATTTTTGACAAAATTCAACATCCTTTCATGATAAAAACTCTCAAATTAGGAGGAGTCAACCTCAACATTAAAAAAAGGCCATGTATGACAAGCCCACTCTGTCATTTACATGATACTCAATGGCAAAAAGCTGAAAGCTTTTCATCTATTATCAGGAACAAGACAAAGGTGCCCACTTTCAGCACTTCTAATCAAAATAGTGCTGAAATTCATAGCCAGAGCATTTCAAGTAAAAGAAATAAAAGCATCCAAATCAGAAAGTGAGAAGTAAAACTGTTTGCATGCAGATGACATAATCTTATATAGAAAACTCTAAAGACTCCATCAAAAAAACTGTTAGAACTGATAAATGAATTCAATAAAGATACAGGATATAAAATCAATACACAAAAATCAATTGTGTTTCTATATTCTAACAATAAACTACCCAAAAAAGATGTTAAGAAAAAAAATCCCCTGTACACTAGCATCAAAAAGAATAAAATACTTAGGAATTAACGTAACCAAATAGGTAAAAGATATTGAAACTACTAAACTACAAAACTACACTAAAAACTGTGAAACACTAATGAAAAGAATTGAGGAAGACACAAATAAATGAACAGATATCCTATGTTTATGGATTGAAAGAATTAATATTTTAAAAATGTCTAGCAAAAATGAACTATTGGGACCTCATCAACATAAAAAGCTTCTGCACAATGAAGGAAACAATCAGAAAAACTAAAAAGCAACCAACAGAATGGGAGAAGACATTTGCAAATTATATATCAGATAAAGGGTTAGTATCTAAAATCTCTAAAGAACTTATCCAACTCAACACCCAAAAAACAAATAATCCAGTGAAGAAATGGGAAAAAGACATGAATAGACACTTCTCCAAAGAAGACATCCAGATGGCCAACCGACACATGAAGAAATGCTCCACATCACTCATCATCAGGGAAATACAAATCAAAACCACACTGAGATACCACCTCACACTTGTCAGAATGGCTAACATTAACAACTCCGGCAATGACAGATGTTGGCGAGGATGCAGAGAAAGAGGAACCCTTTTGCACTGTTGGTGGGAATGCAAACTGCTGCAGCCACTCTGGAAAACAGGATGGAGGTTCCTCAAAAAATTAAAAATAGAACTACCCTACAACCCAGACATTGCACTGCTAGGTCTTTATCTAAGGGATACAGCTGTGCTGTTTCAAAGGGGCACATGCACCCCAATGTTTATAGCAGCACTGTCAACAATAACCAAAGTATGGAAAGAACCCAAATGTCCATCGATGGATGAATGGATAAAGAAGATGTGGTACATATATATACAATGGAGTATTACTTGGCAATCAAAAAGAATGAAATCTTGCCATTTGCAACTATGCGGATAGAACTAGAGTGTATTATTATGCTAAGTGAAATTAGTCAGAGAAAGACAAATATCATATGACTTCACTCATTTGTGGAATTTAAGATACAAAAAGATGAACATAAGGGAAAGCAAAGATAGTATAAAAACAAGGAGAGGGACAAAACATAAGAGACTCTTAAATATAGAGAACAGAGGGTTGCTGGAGGGGTTGTGGGATGGGGGATGGGCTAAATGGGAAAGGGGCATTAAGGAATCTACTCCTGAAATCATTGTTGCACTATATGCTAACTTAGATGTAAATTAAATAAAACAAAAATAGAAAAAAAGAAAAAAAATTTTCTATCGATCCGGGGTGCCAGGGCACCTGGGTGGCTCAAGCGTCTGACTCTTGGTTTCAGCTCAGGTCATGATCTCATGGTTCATGAGTTCAAGCCCCACAGTGGGCTCTGAGCTATCAATGCAGAATATGCTTGGGATTCTCTCTCTCTCCCTCTCTCTGGCCTTCTCCTGTTTGTACTCTCTTTTTCTCTCTGAAAATAAATAAATAAACTTAAAAAAAAATAATGGTGGAGTAAAATTTTTTTAAAAAATGTCTATACAGCCAAAATGAACTACAGATTCAATGCAATACTTGTCCAAATTCCAATAGCAGTTTTAACAGAAATAGAAACAAAAATTAGAAAAAAAAATCTTAAAATTTAATGGAACAAAATTAGACTCAAAGAGCTAAAGCAATCTTCAGGAAAAAGAACAAAGCTGGAGACATCACACTTCCTGCTTTTGAACTATATTACAAAGCTATAGTAATCAAAACAGTATGGTATTGATATAAAAATAGACACATAGATCAATGGAACAGAATAGAGAACCCAGAAATAAAATCATGCACAAATAATTTTTGGATTATGTTTATTATTTTGTGGGTACATTAGAAATGAAAATAAACTGTGAGAAGCTATAAACACATGCCACATCATGAAGTTTATGGAACAATGGAGGCACCCAATGCAGAAGGTTAAAAGTGGCTTTTAATTCGATCCCTACCTTACACAACATACAAAAATCCAATCAAAAAAAGATTAGACTTAAACTTAAGACCTAAAACTGTAAAACTTCTAGAAGAAAACATGGGGAAAAACTCCTTGACATCGGTCTTGACAGTGATTTTGTGGGTCAGACACCAAAAGGATAGTCAACAAGAGCAAAAACACAAGTGAGACTATGTCAAATTGAAGTTTCTGCACTGTAAAGGGAACGTCAATAAAATGAATAAACAATCTATAAAATGAGAGAAAACTTTTGCAAGTCATACATTCAGTGAGGGATTCGTATCCAAAACATATAAGGAACTCTTACAACTCAGCAGCAAAAAACCAATAACCCAATTTAAAAAATGGGCAAAGTGGGGCGCTTAGGTGGTTCAGTCAGTTAAGTGTCTGACTCTAGATTTCAGCTTAGGTCACGATCTCATGGTTTGTGGGTTTGAGCCCCACATCAGGCTCTCCACTGGCAGTCCAGAGACTGCTTAGGATTCTCTCTCTCTCCCTCTCTCTCTCTCTCTGCCCCTCCCCTGCTCATGCTCTCTTTCTCTGTCTCTCAAAATAAATAAACTTAAAAAAAAAAACACTTGAAAAATAAAAATGGGCAGGATTGAACAGACATGTTCCCAAAGAAGACAAATGGCCAAAAGGTGTGTGAAAAGATGTTCAGAGTCACTAATCAGCAGGAAACCAAATGAAAACCACAAAGTGATATTGCCTCACACCTGTTAGGATGGCTAATATAAAAAAGTGAAAAGAGAAGTTTTGGTAAGGATGTGGAAAAAAGGGAACCCCTATATACTGCTGAATGTTAACTGATACAGCCATTATGAAAAGCAGTATGGATATTCCTTGAAAAATTAAAAAGAGAACAACCATATGATCCAGCAATCCCACTTAGAATATATATCCAAGGACATAAACTTGCGACCTTAAAGAGGTATTTGCACTCTCATGTTCATTCACTGCAAAATTATTCACAATAGGCAAGATATGGAAACAACCTAAATGTCTTTCAATGGATGAATAAAGAAAATGTGGTCATATATACAATAAAATATTACTTAGCCTTTAAGAAAAAGGAAACCTTGCCATTTGCAAAAATATGGATGAATCTGGACATTATACAGCTGAGTGAAATGATCAAGACTCAGAAAGACAAGTATTGCATGGTCTCACTTATATATGGAATCTTGAGCAGAAAAAAAAGCTGAATTCTTAGTAGTAGAGTAGAATGGTAGTTTTCAAAGCATGGGGCATGAGAGAAAAGGGGAAATAACAGAAAGAAAAGAACATAAAAGAAAGAGAGAGAGAGGAAGGAAGGAAGGAAGGGAGGGAGGGAGGGAGGGAGGGAGGGAGGGAGGAAGGAAGGAAGGAAGGAAGGAAGGAAGGAAGGAAGGAAGGAAAGAGAAAGAAAAGAAAGGAAAGGAAAGAAAGGAAAGGAAAGAAAGCGAGAAAGAAAAGTTAGAATGGTGAGGGGCTGGGAAGAGGAGTTCATAGGGAGTTACTGTTTAATGGATACAAAGATTCAGTTTTGCAAGATGAAAAGAGTTCTAGAGATGGATAGCAGTGATGGTTGTGCAACAACATGAATGTACTTAATATCGCTAAACTGTACACTTAAAATGATTTAAATAGTGAATTTTATGTTATATGTGTTTTAGTTGCTGGTGTGCTGCCCTGGGGAGCAGGTGATAGTGAGGCCAGCAGTGGTTCTAGAAATGCTGCAGACCAGCCAGAGGTTGCAAAACATCCTGTTGCCGAGCAGCCTGATGGGGAGTACATCTGGGAGGTAGAAACCCTCTCCCCAGGGCTGACAGAGCAGCCTCCCCTGGCCCATTGGGACCGAAACTGCTCATCATCTGCAGAGCCCCAGTCATTGAGCTGCTGAATAGCAGCATTAAGGAAGGTAACACTAAACTGTAGCTGCTGGCCCCAGAGCCACCTGGTTCAGTTTTGCCACTGAGGGCGTCCCCGTGGCTCCCATCTCTCAGATGGTACAAGCTCCTGTGGTCCTGGCAGGAGTGGCAGCTGGGGGCATGACCCCACAGGACCCACCCTCCATCCAGATTGTCTAGGCTCTGTCCCCAGTCCAGTTAGTGCACACATTTTGAGTAGAACTGGTACCTCTTCTTGTCTCACATACAGACCCCTACTAGCTGTCTGCCTTGGGTGGGCTAGGCTTGGGGGGGGGAGCTGCAGGCTGGGCTTGATAATAAAGATAAGAATTTCTCCCCCAATTTTTTTGGGGGAAAAAATTTGTTAAACTTATATGTAAGACTGGTAGTAAGGGCTACCAAGCTACAGCCACTTCAGAATATCCGCCTAGGAGAAGGTACGTTCGGCTAAATGATGGTTTTCAATCTTTGCCCAAGGGCACCCCCTTTCCCCTAATGCAAAGAATAAACTAGCACTTGACCTACAAGGCTAGGAGTATGTTAACTCATGGGAGCTCGTGTCCCAGCCTCACTGAGCACCCCTAGTTCAGAGCTCACCCCGGAAGACTGCAGGCTCTTCTTCCCCTATTTCCTGCCTCTGTCACCACTGCTCATGAACCCTCTTTGTAGCATGGTCATGCTATCTTAAATCTAGAATGGAACATCACATTGTTGTGTCTTTATACAAATGTCCTATCTCTTTGAGATAACTTACAAATACAATGCAACTTCAGGAGGATTTTTCTCTTGGGATAAACAGAGGAGTTCTAAAGTTTACTTAGATGGCGCCTGGGTGGCGCAGTCGGTTAAGCGTCCGACTTCAGCCAGGTCATGATCTCGCGGTCTGTGGGTTCGAGCCCCGCGTCAGGCTCTGGGCTGATGGCTCAGAGCCTGGAGCCTGTTTCGATTCTGTGTCTCCCTCTCTCTCTGCCCCTCCCCCGTTCATGCTCTGTCTCTCTCTGTCCCAAAAATAAAATAAACGTTGAAAAAAAAAATTTAAAAAAAAATAAAGTTTACTTAGAAAATAAGTGGTCCAGAGACCTAAAAAGAAGAGCTTTGGGGTACAGATCAGCTTTAACAGCTGTTAGAACATATTTAAAAGTAATGATTGTTTAAAATACTATGGTTATGATAAGGTAAAAATGTGTATTTGAGGAACTGAATGCAAAGGCACAGAGTAGACCCAATAATTTAGCTAAAGAGAGCTAATTTGTGCTAAGAGGTGACTGTGGGACAGGGTTGATATCCATTAGACACAGCAGGCATAGCTTAGTGGCCCACAAAAATGTTTTCATTTTCAAATAAGTAAAAAAAAAAAAAAACTTTAAGAATGAAAATGAACATGTAGTAATGAATCCAGCCTGGGTTGTATTTACCTTTATTACACACAGTTATAAAATAAAAGCAAAAATGCCTAAGGCACATGAAAATCACAAGGCAATCCTAGCCAACAGAGCATAAACCTTTCTCTATTCATGATCTGTATCATGCTCACCACCATCATAATGGTTATAACCTAATTATTAACCCATAACCCTATAGCCATAATTATTATACCTAATAATATGCATTGTCAGTAAAAACAACACAGCTTCAAGACAAGGGCCTGTCTGCTCGTTTTAGCAAGTTTGTTCCCTAACTCTTACATATTGACTGTAAACAGCCACTGGATTATCCGTTTGGGCAAACATTAAGTTATATTCAAAATGTATGTTTAAAAATTATAAATTAGTGGAAGAACTGTCCAAAAATTGCACGAAATAGGATTGAGAGTTTTTGCACGTTAAAAAAAATTTTTTTTTTAAGTTTATTTATTTTGAGGCGGGGGAGAGGCAGAGATAGAATCTCAAGCAGGTTACACTCTGCCAGCTCAGAGCCCAATGCAGGGCTTGAAGCCATGAACCGTGAGATCATGACCTGAGCTAAGATCAAGAGTTGGACACTCAGCTATCGACAACAGCCAAAGTATGGAAAGAGCCCAAATGCCCATCGATGGATGAATGGATAAAGAAGATGTGTGTGTGTGTGTGTGTGTGTGTGTGTGTGTGTACTCCACACAATGGAGTATTATTTGGCAATCAAAAACAATGAAATCTTGCCATTTGTAACTACGTGGATGGAACTGGAGGGTTTTATGTTAAGTCAAATTAGTCAGCCAGAGAAAGGCAAATGTCATATGAGTTCACTCATATGAGGATTTTAAGATACAAAACAGATGAACATAAGGAAAGGGAAGCAAAAATAATATAAAAACAAGGAGGGGGACAAAACATAAGAGACTTAAATACAGAGAACTGAGGGTTGCTGGAGGGCTTGTGGGAGGGGGGAATGGGCTAAATGGGTGATGGGCATTAAGGAGGACACTTGTTGGGATGAGCACTGGGTATTATACATAGGGGATGAATCACTGGAATCTACTCCTGAAATCATTATTGCCCTATATCTAACTAACTTGGATGTAAATAAATAGATGAATGAATGAATATATAAATAAATAAATAAATAAATAAATAAATAAATAAATAAATAAAATGTTTAAAAAAATTTTTTTAAACATGAAAAAAAAAAAAACACAAGAGTTGGATGCTCAACCAACTGAGCCACTCAGGTGCCCCATATAAGCTTTTTGTTGTTGCTGTTGTTGTTGGTGGTGGTGGTGGTGGTGGTGATGGCAGCATTTAAACTTATAAATCATAGGGGCCCCTAGGTGGCTCAATCGGTTAAGCCTCCGACTTCGGCTCAGGTCACGATCTTGTGGTTCACAAGTTTGAGCCCCATGTTGGGCTCTGTGCTGACAACTCAGAGTCTGGAGCCCGTTTTGGATTCTGTGTCTCTCCCTCTCTGCCCCTCCCCTGCTCATACTCTGTCTCTCTCTGTCTCTCAATAATAAATAAACATTAAAAATTTTTTAATTTATGAATCTTTTCTTTCAGAAAAGGATCAAAAGACAATTTCTGTACAAGAACCAACTAATCACAGTGAAAAAGTAAACAGCATGAAAAGCATTTCATTCAAATGTTATAGAAATGGATCATTATGTTTAATATATAAAAAGTTTACTCTAATGTAGAAGTATCAATAAATGCTCCCTTGACAGCAAATGCCATAATGCAAAATATAGACAGAAAGCAAATAGGGGTAAATGTTCATCTTGTAACCAAATTCAAATTAAATAATGAGGTATGTTTTTATATCCTTAACTTGTCAAGAAAGGTATAATAATAGCACTAGCACCATTGTTTACAATGAAACGGATGAGACTTTATGACTGTGGATAAAAAACAGGAACACAGTAGTAGGTACTGAAACCATAGAAGGTTCCTGCCCTTTGACCCAGTAATTTCACTCACTGTAATTTAGATGAGGAGCTAATTCAGGAGAAGGGCAATCCCTCTGTATGCTGCTCCTCCCTGTAGCATTCTCTGTAATAGCAGAAATTGAAAACAACCTGAATGTCCAACAACAGGGACAGTGAAGACAGTGACATAAATTGCGGTACATTAACTGGATAAAATGTCGTGCAGTTCTCACAATAATTGTGAAGACTATGAGCCAGTGTAAGGTGTTGTTCAAAATACTGTTTGGTAAAACTAAATGTCCAATTATGCAGATGTTTGAGTATAGCTCTGTAAAATATGCTAGAATGTAGACAAGGACTATGAGGGAGCAGAGAACAATAGTGTTTGCTCCTGCTCCTTCCCTCCCAATCATGAAGCTCTCATGAAGTTTCTTTCAGCATCCACACACTCCATGTTCCCGCCTTGTTCCCTCTTTTCCATTGCTCCTTCTTCCATTCATTGAGTGGATTCCTGCTGCTCCAGGGCACCCATGTCACTTATCATTTTTGTATTCAGCACTAGGATCCAATGAGGAAGACCTATCCCCCTCTGCTCACTGAGCTCACCGTTCACACACAGATGCATAAGGAAGTATTTGTGATGCAGTATAGAAATCCATAAAGTGATAGGAAAAAAAGGAAGCTAAGTGAGAACCAGATTCCTTAGGAATCAATCACATGTTTTATCTCTTCAAAGGGATTTTGCATGGAGAAAGTGCTGGGGGAATTTGATCCCTTGATTACCAGACTTTCCCCACATGACAAGTTTCCCTCCTGCTGGCCCCTCCCTCTGAAGTAAAAATACTCAAGTCTCTCCTCCAACACAAAAATCAAGTTTTCCCCACTCAACATCTTTTCTATAAACTCCTTCCTTTTCAGTCACAATCCATACTTCTAATTCCATACTGAGCAGTCACTGCCTACCCTGCTGCTAGTTGAGTGCATTGCGATAATAAAAACCACAAGAAAAGATGAGGTTACATTGGAATATGTAGGGCTCTTGCAATCCAGGTGGAGGAGACAGAAATTGCAGAAAGAAGGAAGGACTCGGTATTCCAGAGCAGAGACAAGCCGGCGTGTCTAGAACATGTGAACACAGATGGGAATGGCAAGTGTTGAACCTGGAGGTGTAGGCAAGAGCCCCACCATGTGGGGTCTGTGGGCCTGAGTAGAGTTTGAAGTTCATTCTAAGCTCAATGGAAGCCATGGAGTGGAGACGCAGCTCTGCTGTTTCTTCTCTCCCATCCTAGACCGTTTGCACAGCATCCTCATCAACCCTGATTTTTATGGCAATAATAGGAAATACATAGATTAGGTGATGATACCCATCTTACAGGTGAGGAAAAAACACTTGGCCAAGGCCATATGACTGGTAAGGGAAAGAAGAGTGGTAAATGGGACTATTAATTGTCCTGGGAACTCAAGACATAAAATGTAAGGCCCTTTCTTTGTCACTAGTCCATGTAGGTATCTTTCCCTCTTGGGCTGTGCTTCACCTGAGAAGCTGTGCTCTGTAGGGGTCCCTCCCACTCTCCACTATGAAATGATAAAATCTCTCCATTCCCTTCAGCCTCCTCATCTGGAGCATCCTAACTCTGATGTCCAGGCCACAAGCTAGACCAATTTAATCAGAACCTGGAGGACGTGGTTAAAACCAGATATGAGCATTTCATAAATTCCCAGAAGATTCCAATGGGCATTTAAAGTGAGAAGTCCATGATGGGCAGGTATGAGGGCCACCCAGATCTACCTTGCACTGTACCTCCTTCCTCATCTTCTATTACTTGTCTCCCAGATGCGTCCTCCCTGCCCAAGGGCTGCTCTTGAAACTGTAGTTAGGCCACACCCCTTAACCACTTTCTGTAATATTTACTGTTGCCCTCCAATCCCCATATTGAAAGGCTAATGGATTCTGCAGATTAAATAATCCCAGTCATCTGGAGCTGTCCTGGGATTAGACTGCCAGACAATGGCACAGTGCCCCTTGCTCCTGGTTCTAATTAAATAATTCACTTAAATAGCCTCTGTTTCTTCCAAAGCCCAGGTCCTTTAGCCAAATGGAGGTGAGCAAGGGCTGTCTCCAATGGAATGCAGGAGAAGAAGTGAGCTGCTCATATGGAACAGTGGTTGCAGGAGCCACAGAATTAAGGGACAGACACTTAAGGCTTCAAGTCTTCCTTGTAAACTACCTACTCCTGGTCAGGGAGGCACAGCCAAGAACCCTGCACAAAATGTTGCAGGCACCAGGATGGGATTTTGTGGGGAAATAGGTACTACTTACATAAATGGGTTAGAAAAAAGCTTAGGGCAGAAAGTCACCACCATGGGATAAAGCACCCAAGGTTAGCTAGCAAGATTTTGTAATGGGATCACGAGTAACTTGTCATATCACCTGCAGGAAATTACTTTCCATTTGACGCCAATGTACAATTATACTTTGATCACAAACTCCACTTGCCCCCCAGATCCTTTGCTTCTTACACACACAAGTTAATAATTACTGTGTGATTGTTTTCTTCACATTCACGTGTGTAAGATCTTATTTTCTACATGCTCACCACGTGAGTAATATCTTGTGTACTCAATAAACATGGAGATGAAACTCCTGTTCAGGGCTCTTGTCTCCTCCTGGACATTAACTTCTCTCGTATTCAATTCTGCATCCGCTCCCTTGCTGGACAAGAGAGAACTCCAGACTCATAGTCTGCGACAGGATTCAATTTGGAGAGGCCCAAGGGGAACTAATGGAGGGCTTCCCTCTTCCCTGTTCAGTTCTTCCATCCCCTCTCCCTGATCTTCTCCCTGGCTCTGTCCTAGTCCTCCAAATATTCCTCATAATGCTATTCATACTCAGTTTAAGAGAAAAGTTCTCAACTCTTTCAAACGCTTCCTCTGGGCTCAGATATCTTCCCCCAGTGTATGGGGAGGATCCAAGTTTAAGGTGCCTGATGTCAACTCTCACTGGTGCCTTCCTGGGATCCAGGACTCTTGAGTCATCCAACAAGGAACTTTTTCATGTTACTCAACCAATCCATTTAGAGGGATGAGCACAGGGTTATCTTGTTTATTTATCCATCCTTAATTCACTTATTCAATGGAGATTTATTTTCACCATAAACAAGGTAAATCCCATATTTCCTTTACAACTTGTGTACAGCCTAGCAGCAGAGATAAATATATTCACATAGGAGGACACTCAGTGATTTGCAGCTCAGATGCCACAGATACATTACACTTCCCTTGTCAGTATATTCGTGCTTATTTCCAGTCATTGGAGATCGTATCAGTAGGATGATCAGTATGATGATTGTTGCAGGACGCTTATAGAAGACTTCTCGGAGGAAAGAGAACTAGATGGTAGCAAGTCTCCTGGTTGATGTATAAACACTGGGTGGACTGGGCTGTCCTGGTTAAGGTCCGAAAAGAAAAAAAAGAAAGAAAGAAAAAAGAAAAAAAGTTCCATGGCAGTGAATGAGAATGGTGTGTGAGCACCGAGGAGTGGACTGGGTTCCACGGACTAGGCCAGCAGTAAGAAATGTTACTTCTGGGAATAGTGTGCTCTTAGATATAAGAAAATCCCTCATGAGTAGCATATGTGCACACTGGGGGAAGTGAAGGAGGGTGTGAGTATAGCTCAGAGCTGTTAAAAAAGCACCTTAAGACTGAATTTCAGAGCAGAAAATCTGCCCTTCAGTTGGGAACAAGACATCAGTGGCTCCCCATTGCCTGGAACTGTGAGTTACAATCAAGGCAGGCCCACTCCCCAAGAGGAAGGAAGGTTTCGTGCAGCCCCTGTAGGAAACATTACTCATGCCCACTCTGCAGGTTGAGAAAACCAACCATGGTGACTCATGTTTACTAATTGGAATGCATCAGAATCATTCATTATTTTGTCAGAGAAGAAAGAATGAGAACCACAGGCCTTGAAAATAAAGTCCCCCTAGCAAGGCATACATAAGCCCCCCACAACCTCATTTCCATCTACCTTTTGGACTCCTCTCCAGCTGCTAGCCAGTTTTCTCCCTAATGTCCACTCTGTTCAGGGGCTATATGGTTGGGTGACTTGGGTCCCCGTCCTCCAGCTGGAAGGGTGGTGTGATAGATTTTAAACATCACAAATTCTTACAGATGTTCCATCACAAGGTAAGGACTTGCTTTGTCCAATATAATGTGACAGAAATTACATCACACAGGTCTCAAGTTTCCAAGTCAAGAGTCCTTACAGTTTCTGTTCTCACCCTCATGGAATGCTGTGTGTGGTGTGTGTGTGTGTGTGTGTGTGTGTGTGTGTGTGTGTGTGTGTGTATGTGTGTGTGTGTGTGTGTGTGAGAGAGAGAGAGAGAGAGGAAGACAGAATGAGTAAGCCCAAGCTGGCTTGCTGGGGAAACACACCCAAGACAGGAGAACCCAGGTGGCCCAGACAAGCAGCACGTCTGTGACAGACACCCTCCAGGCCAGCCAACCCCGAGCTGACTTGCCAAGTGACTCTAACTGTGTAACTGGACCCACCACATGGAAGATAGTGAACCAACTCCACGTGGAAGATAGTGAGCCATCCCACCTCAGTCCTGCCCAAGTTCCTGGCCCACAGAATCACAAACGCATATGCTGTTCTGGTTTTGAGCCACTACATTTTGGGGTGCTTTGTTAGGTAGCAAGGTTCATGGAAACAGTGGGCTAAGCCAATCAGGGCAAATCCTTCCCTCCCGGCACAGTTGGCCAGAACACAGGCCTAAGTCATCAGTGCAGGCTCAAGGAATCAGTGAGAACCTCAAAACCATGCCTGGAACACCGGGGCAGAGCTGTTCTCCCTCCTCTGCCTGCCGTGCTGTGGAGTAGAGCCAAACTATGGCACCGTTTTGCAACCTTAAAAGGAGGAGCCAGCCCAACGAGGAAACCCTTACGTGAAAACTTCACAGGACACTGCACAGAAGCAGAGTCGAGAGCCTTGATCAACGTCTCTGTCAAACTGCACCGAACCTCACACCCCCTCCAGACTTTTATAATCATACAGGTCCTAAATCCTCTCGGTTACTCAAGGCATGTGACTGAGGCTTTGGGGATTCGCAACGGAAAATGTCCAACTGACACACTCCCAAGCTGTAGAACTGTGGTTTTCGTGTCTACCCTATGAAAGAACCCCACTTCTCACACAGAACCCGGAGCAGAAGCATAAAACGAAAGCCAGTGTGTTTGAGATAGGGGTGGGCAGTCCAGAACCCTAACTGACAGCAACTTCTTAACTCCCTGTGTTAGTTTCCTAGGGCTGCCCTAAGAAAGTACCACAAACTGGGCATCTTAAAACAACAGCAGCTTGTCGTCTCCCAGTTCTGGGGACTAGACCCCAAAATCAGTGTGTCAGCAGTGCCATGCCCCCTCTGAAAGCCGTAGGGGAACCCTCCCTTGCCTCTAACTTCTGGTTTGCCGGCTTCTTCGCTGTTCCTTCCTTGTGTTACAGATGCGTCACTCATCAATCCTCCTTGTTCCCATGGGTTCTCCCTGAGTCCCTTCCCACCGTCTTCCCTGAGCATGTCTGCCTGTGTCCAAATCCCCCTTTCTATAAGGACACCACACTAATGACTTCAGTTAAACCCGATTACTTCTGCTAAGACCGTATTTCCAAATATAGTCATTCTGAGATGGTAGGGGTTAAAACTTCAACATACCTTTTGGGGAGAGACGTTTTAACTTGTAAACCTCGTTATCCCAGGACAGTACCTGAGGCAGCTAAGCAGGGCATGGGGGCTCTGAGGGAGATGGTTTGTGTTTTTATTTCTCTGTGATATTTTAAATTCTGAAACTCGTCCCAAATTGTCCTTTTTACTGTTCTTAGTTTTCAAGGCTGAGATTGAATGGCACCCCTACTCTTTCTGCTCCTGCCTCTACAAGAATTAATTCCTCTCTCTTCCATGTTTCGTAAAATTTGTTCATAAGTCAAATAAAGCACTGTCAACATCTCATTAAGGTTATATCTGTATATATGTGCTATTTCTACACTGGACTGTGTATAACCCTGACCCAAGGTTGTCACTTGCATTTAGCTTCTTGACTGGCTTACAGTAAATATTCAGCAAGAATTAAATGAAATAGAATTATGTGTCATGATATTTATAATTGTTGGAAGGCATTATTTGTTAAATAGGAAGAAAAAGGTTTTATTCATTCCTTTAAAAGATACTTGCTTGGCAAAAGACTCAGTTTAGGGCTCCAAGTTTATGACATCAAAATGGTCTTAGGAATCTGTAAGAAGTGGAGGGAACTGAACATTGACTGGAAGTCACTCTTGTCCCAGTTTTCCCCCCATTCAACTTTTCCTTGTTGCTCATAATCCTGTCATTAGAACACTTAGACATCAAATGTAGTCTCTTACGATTTTTGTATATTACAGTCTTTTACAGTTTTAATTTTGTTCATTGGTGGTTCCTGAATATTCATGTAATAGTTTTATGAAAATGGTAGAATAGCAAAATCCAGTGTGGAAACATTCAGTGTGCTAAGCCTGTGTAGCTGCCATAGCGTTTGTGCCTGTGCTAGGGGGACAGGAAGGGACAAGGTTTAATACTGACATATAGGAAGTAATACTGAAAGGTGAGGCCCACGGTTGATGAGGTCAGGGAATTGGAGAAGGAGAGGGAGCGTCCATACTGGAAGTTCTCTTCTAACCTAAACCAAGGCTCTCCTGTTCACTGGCTGCTCTGGGATCAAATGTACATCTTGCTTACATGAGTTTAAGAAACAACTCCAGCTACCTCTTCATGCCTAACAGAGTCCTCCAGCTGCTTTGCCTGCTTTCCAGGTAACTAAATATCAGAACTCTTACAAAGGAACCACTGTGTTTAGCCCAACAGGCACACACTAGGGAAACACTCCTCCAACAAGCAAATATTAACATGTGTCCCATGAAAGTGTTGTGAAGATTAATGATACAATGTATTTTAAGTGCCTGGTCACTCAGTGTCCAATGCATGGTAGATTTTAGGTTGGATTATTGTAACCAAATCTTCATTTCTACCCTATTAATGGATTTATATAATTAAGTCCTTAACTATGTGATTTTTCAGTGTCTCCTTCTTGGAGTAAAGTGTATGGCCTTGCTCCAATATTACTGAGCTTGGTCAGCAATACGACTCACTATAGCCAAAAGAATGTGAGTAACAGATGTCAGACCTAAGGTTTTAAATGTTCTTGGTTTATCCTAGCATCTTGGAACGTCCATCCTGTATGGTTAAAAGAGCATGTGCCAAGTGTTCATTGCTCTTTCTGCTTGTGTACAAGAATGCACACAGATGGAGCATTCTGAGCCCAAGGCAAAGTCTGCAGTTCAGCCTGGCCAAGCAAGCACAGCTGAGATCAACCAAACCTGCAGAGTCATCAGCAAGAACGATAAATGTTAATGTAAACCACTGAGATTTTTGTGGCTGTTAGATATGCAGCATTTCTGCATCAATAGCTAAGTAATACTGGCTACTATTATTGTTGTTAGTATTACTATCTCTGCCCTAAGGAACATTCCATCCTTGAGAATCCCACTCCAGCACTGAGCTCAGAATATTACAGACTAGAGACAAACCACGTACGCTCATGGAATGTCGCATTTCATTTCACATATTGAAAAACTGGTACCCAGAGATATAGAATCAACTGCAAAAAGTCTCACGGCTTATTCCTAGACAGAACTGCAAGCAGCATATACCTCAGGGGTAGAGGGACCACACATCTCAGTTTGTCCACGATGGTCCCAGTTCACACCTGTTGCACCTCTATAATTATTAATAGCTCATAGTCTCTGAAAAAAGTTACGGTTTTACAGGAAATTATATGGTTACCCTACTTACTGGCTAACGAACATAAAATTTAATTTGGAAGTTGTCAGTGAAGACGATTTCGGTTGTAAATAAGATTTAAAAATGAGGGAAAAAAAATAACACAAACTGGATTAAGTCATAAAAGAGATTGATTAGCTCATTAGGAATGTGGGAACAACAATGTTTGGTTTATTCCCACTTGTCTGATCCACACACAACTTTCCCCAAGGGCTGACTCCCCTTCACTATGGCAAAGTGATCTGCTGCGATGCTTCCACATCCATACCCTGTGCTACATGTTTCTTCTTTCCTGTCACAGAAGAAAGGAAAGAATTTCTCTAAAATCCTCTCAGAAGAGCTAAGAGGCATATTTCCTAGAGGCTCCCAGCAAATGAATCCTCATGCTCTTTGACCCAATTTTGCCAGCATGCCCATCCCTCCACCAAACTCTGGGGCCAGACAGCAGGGTCACATTAATTTGAATCACATGTCCTGCCTTCAAGGCCAGGGGTGGGGTCAGCTTTAGCCAAGAGGGCTTGGGCTGGGTAGGGTTGGCATTAATGGTGAATATCAGGGGAATTAACAAGAGAAGGGGAAATGGATATTGGGGAGGCCACTCAACAGTGCTTGTCCATTCAATACACAGCTTGTTGTCTTCAAAAAGTAAATGGGGTTTCTGCCTTTAAACAATGAGTGCTCCATAATGCAATCCCAGAGCAGTCATCCAGTTTTTGCCAGGAGTTCCCAACATCCTACCATCAGGTTGGATGGCTAAAGAGCACAGTGGGGCTGAGAGGCATCTCCCTGTGTACTTACCAAGTGGGGCTGGAATGAAATGGGCCAGAGCATGAGCCACACCTGGATTTGAATCCCAGCTCTGCTACTTACTATGTAACCAGGCTTGTTTCTTCTGTACAGATCTGTAACTGGGGGCAGTAATGTCTACTTCATAATGTTTTGAGAGAATTCAAAAACATAACGGTTTTAAATTATCTACCACAGGACTGACTACATGGGTAATCAATTTCCTTTCTTTGTGCCTTAATTACTTGTTGAGACAGAACAGATCCAGCCAAGGAACTATAATAGCTTGAAGCATCATCTCTACCAAAGGAACGTCCCACTGACCAGCTTTATGAGACACAGCTTAGGCATATATATACATATATATATATATGTATATACGTGTGTCTTCACTGACAACTTCCATATACATGTATACGTATATACATATATGTGTGTATATATATATATATATATATATATATATATATATATATATATACATCCCTCTGGTGCCTCCTGCAAACATGCTGACACATTCATAATGTTTTCGTATCCATTTTCTGGACTTGTTTGCCACCCTTGTCAGATTCTTTCCTTAGTGTGTATTAATTAATGATGTCACAGTCTTCTTCCAGATCAGTTTCTTTCAGAGTCCACACTTTGGTCTCTACAGATGCCAAATCCCAAGCATTAAATGTGAGATTACTCATTTTAACGTAAGGTCTTGACGAGAAGCTCACTTTAGTCCCCTATGAACTTAAGCATTTTCCTGGACTATCCTTTCTCTAGATGGAAAGGGACAAGTGAGTCTAAGGGTGTGAAATCCTTCTATACAATTTAAAACACTATGCAGATAAGGGTAGCATTATATATGCACTGCTGGAGGAGAAAGATTTCACAGACTTCAAATCAGACCAGCCTCCTTCCTCCCCACCGCCCATTCTCCTTCTAAATGGACACTGCAGCCAAGCTTAGTTGGAATCTTTTTTTTTTAACTAAATTTTGAAATAAATTTAGATATACAGAAAATTTGCAAAGTTGTACAAACAGTTCCCATATACCCTATCCTGTTTTCTCCTGGCGTTATCAATTTTATAACCACAGTCCATTTGCCAAAATTAAGAAATTTAACATTATTGCAATAAAATTAAAGTATAAAATTATTCAGATTTTACCAGTTTTCTCCACTAATATCTTTTCTGGTTCAGGACACTACACTGCATTTCGTTATTAGTTCTCCTTGGTCTCTTCTGATTTTTTAACAGCTTCTCTGTATTTCCTTGTTCTCATGACCTGGATACTTTCAAATACACTGGCCAGGTATTTCTTACACTGCCCCCCAAACTAAGTTAGCTGTTCTCTCACAATTAGATAGAGGTTAGGGATCTTGGAGGAAGAATATCCCTGAAGTGGTACCCTTTTCATTGATCGTGTCAGAGAGGCCAAGATAACAAAATATGTATTCCTTGTGATATTAATCATAAGTGCTTGGTTAAGGTATTATCTGTGAAGTTTCTTCTTTCCCTTTCCATACTCTTTCTGTTATATGAGAGTCACTTAGTTCAGCCCACACTTATGGCCACATGAGTACTTCCTTACTCTCTGACACTACATGATGCTCCAGACTCATCCGTATTTGCCCTGTCCCAGTCCTAGAATCAGTCATTTCTCCAAGGATTCCTCCTTCATTTTATTGGAGAATGGTATTTAGAAACCAGTTTCTGAGTGCTAGGTGTGCTGCCTCTTTTGACCAGCTTAAATGTCAAAAAACATAAAATAGTTTTGGGATTGATTCCCTCCTGGTTTCCTGATCTTTCCCCTGAATAAGATCCTACATCAAATCTTTCCAATATTCCTTTGTTCATTCGGTCATTCATTAATTCAACAACATTTACTGATCTCCTATCATGTGTTAGACACCACTGTACTTGACACTGAGAATGAAGTTTTCATTTACACAGCCTAAGTGCAAATTGTCTGAAGTGATAGCCCTGCTGAGATACAAAAAACAGATAGGAATTAGGCAAAGAGAGAAGGGAGGTGGGGTAAGATAAAAGAAGGGATAATAAACACATGTGTTCTCCAAGCACGTGTCCACAGAGACACTTAAGAGAATCAGGTTAGTTGTCATTTTTTTATTCTATTACTTAATCAGATAATATAATTTTATATTTGTGAGTAAGCCCCATTCTCCCACTGGTTGTACTTACTCTGGAGGAGTAGATAGGGAATTTATAAAATCTCTAACCATCTAATAATGCTAAATGAAAGAAACTCATGGCCAAAAAAAGTAAAATGCTAAAACCAATGAGAAACACAAACACAATGTGTCCTAGAGCAATTTCTTGTAATTAAAACCAATGAATAGCCCCAGTGTAGTGGCTACAATACTGTGTGCTGGTGGTGGAGAAGCAACCCAGAAAGACATGGCCTCATGTTGAAAGCACCTTAAGCCAGGTGTGATGAGCATTACAGAAGGAAGCTGCATGGAGCTATAGGACATATAGCAAGCAGATTTGACCATCTTCAGGGTTCAAAAGCTTCCTAGAGAAAGTAGCCTTAATGATGAGGATTGAAGGAAGACCAGAAACTGATAAAGGCAAAAAAAAAAAAACAAGATCTGGGTGCTAGATATGCTACATCTTGTGATTGGCTTAAATCTCAAACAACTCATCTATTATCAGAGTTTTGTGAGTAATTCCCTAATCTCTTCATTACTCCTAATCTTTACCCCAAATAGAATCATACACTAGGCTATCTTCAGTATTCATTCTTTCATTCATTTATTCAACATCTAATAAAAAGAGAGGGAGGAAAAGCATTCTTACAATATACAGATTCTATAAATATACAAATCCGAGCAGGAATCCTAGCACTGCTTTGAATAATATTTTTTTAGTTGAATTGGATGCCTGTTTCTCCACCCTAATAACTCACATGGTCATTAAATAAATGCTGACATGTAGTATTGATTTATATCAATAGTAAACATTTATATCAATACTAAAGTTCTAAAGAATTCAGTAATGTACTCTTCTGAAAATCTTTTGGTTCATAAAAAACCACTCCAAAACGTAGTGAATTAAAACAAAACAACTATTCTGTTAGCTTAGAAAGGTACAGTTTGGGCAGGGCTTGGCATCTGCTGGGGTGCCTTGACTGAGTGCAAGAGGACACGTTTCTAAGTTGGCTTAATCAACTGGTTTTTGGTGGCTGTCAGTTGGGAGCATAGCTGGGGTTGAAGGCTGGGAATCCTGGGTTTCCCTCTGCATGGGTCTCTCCGTGTGGCCTTGGTTTTCTCATGCAATGAGAAATTCCAAAGGCAGAAATCCTAAGAGTCAGACCTAGGAGAAAACTGGACTGCCTTTTACAACATGGCGTCAGAAGTGTCTTTCTGTGCCACCTGCTGACCTGTATTCATTGAGCTAGTCATAAAGGTCTATCCAGTTTAAGAGGAAGGGAAATAAACTCCATCTCCTAATGGGAATATAGCAAGGTGTTTTTTTGTTTGTTTGTTTTTGTTTTTTCTTTAAAGCAGGTGGGATGGGAAATAATATTGCAGGCACTGCTGGAAAATACAATCTGCCAGTCAAGAGATAACTTCTTCAACTCCACATAGATGTTTAATAAAATGGTATTGTTGATTTTTGAAACAAGGATATCCAAGTTTTGTTACCTTTCCTTTGATATGATTCTGAAAAGATATTTTACTAGAACTGGGGGACCGAGGTGGCTCAGTCAGTTAAGTGTCTGACTCTTGATTTTGGCTCAGGTCATGATCTCATGGTTCGTGGGATCAAGTCCCATGTCAGGTTCTGTGTTGACAGTGAGGAGTCTGCTTGGGATTTTCTCTCTCCCCCTCTCTCTGCCCCTCTACTGTTCACACATACTCTCTATCAAAATAAATCAATAAACTTAACCTTTTTTTGAAAAATAAAAAATTTAAAAATATATTTGACTAGAATCATCAGTTTGTCTTTCTTTCTGCAGATGTAACACTCAATTTACTCCCTATTAAATTTAAAAACTGTGGCAGTTACATGATCAGCAATATTTCTTTAATGGATGAGACACTATTTTGTTTTCCTACTTACCTTCCATTTAATATAGTACCTAATGATTATTAGCTATTATTATTACTATTATTCCATATGAGACACTGTATCTTCACTTGATGATGAAATCTAATGTGGAGAAGTGAAGGCAACTTTTCTAAATCGTAATTAAAATTAATTAAAAATTAAGCGATTTTTTTCTAAAATCACAGTGTCACAGCTGGGATTTGAACCAAAATCTTGTCCTAAGTCTAGGTTCTCAATGTTAATTAAACCTGTCTAATCCAGATGGCCAACAGGCACATGAAAAGATGCTCAACATCACTCCTCATCAGGGAAATACAAATCAAAACCACACTCAGATATCACCTCACACCAGTCAGAGTGGCCAAAATGAACAAATCAGGAGACTATAGATGCTGGAGAGGATGTGGAGAAACGGGAACCCTCTTGCACTGTTGGTGGGAATGCAAACTGGTGCAGCCACTCTGGAAAACAGTGTGGAGGTTCCTCAAAAAATTAAAAATAGACCTACCCTATGACCCAGCAGTAGCACTGCTAGGAATTTACCCAAGGGATACAGGAGTACTGATGCATAGGGGCACTTGTACCCCAATGTTTATAGCAGCACTCTCAACAACAGCCAAATTATGGAAAGAGCCTAAATGCCCATCAACTGATGAATGGATAAAGAAATTGTGGGTTATATACACAATGGAGTACTACGTGGCAATGAGAAAGAATGAAATATGGCCCTTTGTAGCAACGTGGATGGAACTGGAGAGTGTGATGCTAAGTGAAATAAGCCATACAGAGAAAGACAGATACCATATGGTTTCACTCTTATGTGGATCCTGAGAAACTTAACAGAGTGGGAGAGAGCCAAAGCATAAGAGACTCTTAAAAACTGAGAACAAACTGAGGGCTGATGGGGGGGGTGGGAGGCAGGGGAGGGTGGGTGATGGGTATTGAGGAGGGCACCTTTTGGGATGAGCACTGGGTATTGTATGGAAACCAATTTGACAATAAATTTCATATACTGAAAAAAAATAACAACAAAAAAAAAAACCTGTCTAAAGCTTGGGTCATGATTTACATGTCAAGCTTATAAGAAAACTCTTCAGGCTCAATCTAAATGAGTGGAGATATCCTCCCCCAAAAAACTGTATCCTAGGATCTTTCATGTCAGAGATGGGAGTTAATACAGATTTACATTTGAATATAACTCTGTCTATTGTTCTGTGTGACAGAATACTTGAACAAAGCAAAATCTAAAGATACAATGTGGAGAGAACTAAAATATTGTGCTGCCTTTTCTCTATTCTTCTACCAATTCAATTTCATAATTCCATAACACATTGATTAAATGCCATAAGAAGATAAGAAGTTAGGAGATAAAAGGAAGCACAGAAATTTTGCTAATATAAAACAAATTACAGAATGTGTCCAGAAAGAAGCTGATCTTGATCAATGAAAAGAAAAAACAAAGAAAAAAAAAAGAAAGCTATATTGTGAAGACTGACAGTCTAGTGTTCATTTCCAAAACTAGCTCTGCATCAAAATCACCTGGAGAGTATAGTAACTATTCAATGCTCAGAGTTGACTTCTGGAAATTCAGATTGATTTGGCATAGGGTGGGGCCTGGGAATGTGTCTTTAACAAATACTCAGGGGGCGCCTGGGTGGCACAGTCGGTTAAGCGTCCGACTTCAGCCAGGTCACGATCTGGCGGTCCGTGAGTTCGAGCCCCGCGTCGGGCTCTGGGCTGATGGCTCAGAGCCTGGAGCCTGTTTCCGATTCTGTGTCTCCCTCTCTCTCTGCCCCTCCCCCGTTCATGCTCTCTCTCTGTCCCAAAAATAAATAAACGTTGAAAAAAAAAAAATTAAAAAAAAAAAACAAATACTCAGATAATGTTAATGCAATAAGATTTCTAGAAAACATAGCTTTAGGGTAAAACTCAGGGATTCTTTTTAAATTTCAATTTTTAGCATGTATTTAAACTTCTGATGTCACTCTCTCTGTCAACAGATTTTTTCTCCTGGCTTTTTTTCTTCTTCTTCTTTTGGAATACCTACTACATAATATCTGTTCACTAACGGAAGCCAAGATTCTGATTCATTCTTTTGCAATTATCATATTAGATTATTGTAATATCTTTTGTGGTGAATCAGATGAAACACCATTTCCATATTTTTATTAGAATTAAAAATAGAATACAATTATGGAATACTTGATGTTTTCATATTTGCATTTCCTTTAAATATCAAAGTTTATTGCCACTGAACTACAGCATTAATGTTTGGTTGTTGAACCTTCTGTTTTTTTTTTATTTTTAAAAAAAAATTTTTTTTTTCAACGTTTATTTTTATTTTGGGGACAGAGAGAGACAGAGCATGAACGGGGGAGGGGCAGAGAGAGAGGGAGACACAGAATCGGAAACATGCTCCAGGCTCTGAGCCGTCAGCCCAGAGCCCGACGCGGGGCTCGAACTCACGGACCGCGAGATCGTGACCTGGCTGAAGTCGGACGCTTAACCGACTGCGCCACCCAGGCGCCCCGAACCTTCTGTTTTCATACAGAAATAACTGACTCCTAGAATCAATTTTGTTTCTTTAACTGTTTACAAAAACTTCAAAAACTGGATGGATACTTCAATGACTTACCATAAGGATGAGTTCTCCAAAGACTGAACTGTAAAAGTTTAGCATTTGTCAGGACCTCTTAGAAGCTCAAGAAAGCTTTTAGCCCCTTCCTACTCCAATCCTATAATGAATTAAGCAGGGTTTCCCAGAATGTTTTGAGAATTTTTACATGGACTTCTTATATCCTTCAATCTCAGTAGAAATTCATTACTTCATTCAAAAGTTTTTTGAGCATATACTCCATTCTGAGCACAAGGAATACAAGTGTAAACAAGATAGAAAGCATTCTTGCTTTAATGGTGCTTATATATCTTTTGAATTATAATTGCATCAAACAAAGTAAGAATAAACTTTCTCAATAACCTTCCCCTATTCTGCCTCATCACCTGAAGTAACCTAAAATCTCTGTCTCCTATAGAGACAGCAGAAAGGATTTCTTAGTAGCATTTTGGCCAGTGAAAACTCCTGAGGCTTCTGAGGCAAAGGACACAAGCCCTTCCCAGCTTTACCAAAAGGCAAAGCAATGACAAGGAGAAACCAACCATTATCTAACCAGTGGTCCCTGCTCAACACTAGGGCTCCTTGAGGAGCCTATCCTACATTATCATTTTAACTAGAAGTTCTGTGGATGGCACTTCTTGGGGTTGAAGAGAAGTTAGGCACTGGTTGCTTAAGTGTGTCTGACTACTGCTTAAACATGTGCCGAAGACAACTGGCCCAGGGCTGAGGGGTTTCCAAGGGCCTTTAATGTCTTCGGGGATCTTTGGCTTTGAGGCCAAAGTCTGACTTTAATCAGAACATTTGAAAGCTGATCCAACTTTCACCAGCCTCAAAAACCAATTACATACTTGCTTGGAAATGACAACCATTTCTACTTGTGCCCTCGGAGCCCAATTATCCAGGGACACACCCCTCAGAGGATTACAGCCTGGATGGCTGGGCTCATCCCACATGGTGGACTTGCGTCTTCGCCATGATTGTGCCTCATGAAAGAAACTGCAAAAACACCCACTCATCAGGTGTCCCTTGCCTGCAGACCTCCCTTAAATCAGACAAAGCTGAGAAGAGACCAAGAAAATCACCTCTGGATAACTGAAACAGCTGTCACAATTCATGACTGCCACCTTGACCGCAACTAAGTTCTCACTCAATGTCTAGGCTCTTAATTCACACACGCACCTCTAACCTGTTTGGTACTTTCTGTTGTTTTCCTGAGCACAGGTTAGTTGGCTGAAGCTGTTGTTACAGCAGGACATAAAGTTCCTGACCATTGTTTGTAAATTCTTACTCAGCATCTTTTTGCTCTGTGTTTACACATAATTCTGGCAAGCTCTGTTTCTGTTCTCTTCAGTACAGTTTAACTGTGTAGATGTCCAAAACCCCTTTTTATAGTTAGCGACCAGTATTTACAAGTTCTTACTCAATGCCTATCAGCTCTGTGTTCCTACAGCATTCAGCAAAGCTTGGTTTTGGTTATTTTGCTGTTCATTTCACTGCATACCAATGAACACAGGAGTGAGTGGATTTTACAAAAGACAGTTATAATGACAAAGGCAAAAAGTGATAGTTAACAACCTTTTGAGAAGAAAAAGAATAATTATATTAATTATAAAGAAAAATAATATATATATAATTATAAAGAAAAATTATATTAATTTTAGACCAACATCAAATAAAGATAGCAATATATTATCTAGTTTGGGGCTATTAGCCCTACATGTCTTATAGTCCCTGAAAGCAGATGTTAGTGCCCAACACATTAAATGATGTTCTTATGATAATGTATACAAAATAAATAAAGGAATAAAATTACACTCAGTATATTTTTTTAAGAAGGTATAGGAGTATGCGATGCATTTTATCTAGTTTTCCATGTAAGTTGATATAATTTTGCACTTGAAGGGGTTAGCTTTTGTTATAATGACCATAATAGCCACTACTTTTGAGTGCCTCTTTCATGCCAGGCAATGTGCCAGGTGTTTAAGACAAATGGTCATTAATCTTGCTGGACAGTGAGCCTGCAACATGGCCAGGCATGCATCTGAGAGGTTTGGAGAAGGCAGATTCCTTCTGTTGTGGTTTTGCCAGTTGATTTTGAGAATTAAAGACTTACACATTGCCCTTCTCTTAAATTTCCTGATGTCATTTAATTTATCATATTGAGTTGATGTGGTTAGACAAGCTTTAATAATAATAATAATAATAATAATAGTAATAATAATAGTCACCACTCTTAAGTATCTGCCCTATGCCAAGCAACGTGTCTGGTCTTTAATATAAAATACCTTTACTCTTGCCAAGGTAGTTATTACTATCCCCATTTTACATGGTGAGAAACAATGGCTCCAGGGGAGTATCATCTGCTCAAGGACAGTAGGTGAAATATAGAGCCAAGATTCAACTCCAGTTGCCTAAGACCCCAAAGCCAGACTCTTCCCAATCCCAGACAACTGCACTTAGAGACGAAATCCCCTTAAATGCACTTTATGGTTCCTGAACATTCAGTGCTCTAAGGGAGTCATCTCTACAAGGAGTTTTCTGGTTCAGTGGAAAGGTTCCTATTTCTATCCCTCTTTTCCATGGAACAGTGTTTTCAGCCAGGAGAGGAGAGCCATTCTGTACCTGTGAGTTTGAGCCAACGGAGAATTTTAACCATCAAAGAGGAACCCAGCCAGAGTAATTCCTTGATGTCACCAGCTCAGTCCATCCACCTCTCAGAGTGACCTGGTCCTCCTCTACCACACTCAGTTCTTTCCCTGGCAGTTGAGGACACCCTAAACATCGTCTCCAGGCCTTGGAAGGAACCTTTCCTAGGGCCTACAGCAAAGAAGATGCCTGTGGGGATGGGAGAACAGTCCTGGGTGCAAGTCGACTCCACTGTGCAGGAAAGTCAGCTGGATTTTCTTATTTTCCTACTATGAGAGTCCAGGAAGGTCCATGAGCACAAAATCCCATTCCTCCCTTCTGCTGTAAATGTCTTTCTCATTCCTTGTCTAGCTTAAAATTCATGGACATCATTTCCTTGATTCTAGGCTCTTAATGGCAGTTGATATGTTCTACCGAGGGGACAGAGAATCATACATCAAAGCTCTGCAAGTCCTGATACCAGAGTGTGAATAATTAATCACATTTTCTCCTGGGAGCAGGGACACATTAGAGAGCTTCCCCAAGCTTGGATGGTAGAATGTCTTGGGGTTCTTGTGCACCCCACACATTTTAACACTCCCTACTGCCTGCCCGACCTCAGTGAAGCATTTAAGTACTGAATACAGGTTTTTGTTTTTTTTTTTTTAAAGAGGTTTTTTTTTTTTTTTCCTCAGGTGGGTTTTAATCCAGTGTTCAGTCAATAGTCTTGCTGTTTGTTTATTGTCAAAAAAGCCTAGCAGAGGTTATCTAAGTCTATGTCCCAAATTTAGGGTTTATTTGGTAGCATCATAATTACCTATCAAGGCCTAGAGTTCTATAATGGCAAAGTTTTCCATTTCCCACCTCTATTGGAGTTGCACCAAACTGGCACCAATTTCCTCGATAGCTTCCCTTTTTGTGATTTCCAGACACAACCTCACTAGCGAATGAATGCAGACAGCCATACAGGTCATATTTAGGATGGCTTCCTTTGCAACAGAGGAGGCATAGAAGAGAGCCGTGATATAAAGAGGAGTTATCTTATCTCCTCACTCCTTGTCCCATGCCCTAATAAACGCACACCCTTATCAGGGACTCTGTAACTTATTTAGCCACTTCCTGGCTCCAGCCCACAGCAGCTTCTTTCTCTATGCATCTAAGACTTCTAGTCCTTGCCCATCAGCCCAGTCTTCTCTAATTGTGGTAGACAGAATAACGACCCACCCACCCTTCACACATCTGTGTAGATATCCTCATCCTAATCCCTGGAAACTGAGAATATGTTAGTTCACATAGCAGAAGGTACTTTGAAGACATGATTACCACTGAGGACATTGAGATGGAGAGATTACTCTGGACTATCCGGATGAGCCCAGTAAAATCACAAGAGTCCTTCCAGGTGGAAGAGGGAAGGAGAAAAGGAGGTAAGAGTGCTGATGCAGTGTGAGAAGGACTCAACTAGCCATTGCTGATTTGGAACACGGAAGAAGGAGGCCACGAACCAACAACATCCGCCAGGGCAAATGGAGGAAGCCAAGCAGTGAGTACCTTGTCACAGAGAATTACCGCAAAGACAGCATAAAGTTTACACCACATTTGTAGAATGTTAGAATTAGAAGGTAACTTCAAATTCTCCCAATCCAATAGATAAGTCTGACCAACGTGTAAATAGTGGTCCAAATGATTGTCTCAAAGTCACACCATTTGGGTTAGGGGTGGGAATTAGCATCCCACCTCCTGATTCCCAGCATTCTTTCCACTACCCCCTGCCCACACCCACTGCATCCACTGTTCAAACAAAACACTCTACACAATCAATCCCAATTTCAGGCAAGGTTAAACAACAAATAATGAAAACTATAGGAAATTATTGGATTTTTGTTTGTTTGGACTTTGAAGCATTTAGAATTATTTCATGAATGTTATTATGTATCTGATTTGGGTTTTATTTTTTAGCAGTTGACTTAG
The DNA here is from genome assembly GCF_007474595.2 of Lynx canadensis. NCBI lineage: Eukaryota > Metazoa > Chordata > Mammalia > Carnivora > Felidae > Lynx > Lynx canadensis. The sequence goes on from NC_044312.2 coordinate 71,337,164, forward strand.
CTTAAGCGGCAGCATTAACCTTTATTTTCCTGCAGCTAAATTGCCAATATCCCCAATGTTGACCCAGGAACTGTAAGTGATTCCTGCCTGGCCATGGAGCTTCTCACTACAAATATGTTGACCCTGCAGCAGGCAGACATTCCACATCCTGCTCTGATTCAGTGGCTGTGTCCAGAGGACCAGAGCTCTTACCTGATGTTGCAAGAGATAAGCCATGTCCTGGCATCTCAGTCTCAGTGGCACCTGGAAAATATAATTAATTCAAGCCAAATTCTCTTACTATTTCCTCTCCTATAAAAAAAGACAATAATACCCATCTTATTAACTCTTGAGAATAAGAGAGATAACATATACATAGTGCCTGACATACAGCTGGAACTCAGTTTCTTGCTTTTTATTTCAGTATGATTGTCATATCAGTTTTCATGCTCATTGTTCATGCAACATCTTTAAGATAATTTTATATCAAGCTTACTAATTAAACATTGATGTCCCCCTCCTCCAATGTTCATAGCAATCCACCTGATTAAAGTTTTCAGGAAACCCCATCCTCCCCAGGGTACACTTCCTGCCTCTCCTTGGCAGCCACTGCTGCCATCCCTCGCACAGTAGGGGCTTTACTGCCCTCTGAAAATGCCTTAAGGAAATGATTCAGAAGCAATTGATTCTCTTCCTGTATTCTTCAGTAAACTCGATGATGGAAAGCTTCGGTTTCTCTCCTTCTTTACATAATACAATTTTCTTTAAGCACTTTATCTTTTTAGAGTAGTTTTAATTTCACAGTAAAATTGAGTGGAAGGGACAGAGATTTCCCACATACCCCTGACCCCACCCATGCATTATCCAGAGCCCCCACCAGAGTGATATATTGCTGTTACAGCTGATGAACCAACATTGACAGAGCATAATGCCCAAAGTCCATAGTTTGTTTTAGGGTTGTGAAAATTAATAAAGGGAAACATCAGTAAAGTAGAGTTCGGAGACCAGAAGGGGGAGCCATACCACTCAAGGTCAATTATAGGAAGGACTGTCAATTATAGACTCCAACAGAAAAATCCTCAAGAGGAAAGAATCATCAATTACAGATCCAATAAAAAGATGTACATTGCCTCTCCTATAAGAAATCAACTACCCCTGCAACTCAGCCAATGAAAAACCTGAACTCTTGCTTTTCTCTAATGGACTTTCCTTCAAAACAAGCCCTCTCAAATTTTTCCTTTTTCATAAAATAACTTTCCTCTCCTCTGTTGGACTTGCTGTTTATGTTGCCATACGTTGCATGTCCAGAATTGTAATTCTCTGTTATTCCCAAATAAACCCATTTTTCTTGCCAAAATAACTAAAAGTTTTATCTTTAAGGTTAACAGGGTTCACTCTTGCTTTTGTACATTGTATGGATTTGGACAAAGGTATCATAATATATATCCATCATTATAGCACCATAAAGGGTACTTTCACTGCTCTAATAAAACTCCTTTGATATTTTGGCTATCTCCATAGTCTTACTGTTTCCAGAATGTCCCATCAATGGAACCATATAGTATGTGGCCTTTTCAGATTGGCTTCTTTCAATTAGGAATATGCATTTAAGTTTCTCTCATCTCTTTTCATGGCTTCATAGCTCATTTCTTTTTACCACTGAATACTATTCCGTTGTCTGGATGTACCACAGTTGATTTATCCATTCACCTTCCAAAGGACATGTTGGTTTCTTCCAAATGGTGGCAATTAGGAACAGAGGGGGAGAAGAAGCATTCTACAGTCCTACAGCGAGGGCTCAGACTTTTAGTGGGCCTGTGCTTCTCATTATAAACTTCACATGTTCTCAGTGTTTTGGTTTTGGTTGTTAGAATCAGCTAAAATTGGGATTTCCTTTCTACCATGTAGAAGGCTTGAGCTGACTGGACTTGCGTATTTCTCTTCCTCTGGTCAGTTAGGCTCTGATAATACCCCAGCAGTTTAGGGTCTATTAATTAGTCTCTGCTGAGGACAGACCTTATTAAGAAATAAGTATATTTCAAAAGGGTTCCTTTCTCCTCCTCTACAGAATCACAAGGGGATTTTCTTTGATACTTACTGTGAGAACCTAGTGGAGCTCTTAGAGGTAAATCTCACAGAATTGTGGAACACCCCTCCACCCCACCAGGACCAGGTCCCCCTGGAATTTTTAGCTCTCACAATTGTCCAGCCATTTGTCACAATTCAGGTTATCCCACCCCATCTCTAGTTCCTGGCACTGGTTCTTGCTGACTTGCCCCTTGTGACTCTCCACTCGGGTAAGCCATTACTCCTGGGCAGGGTTCTCACCTTTGTCCTCACCTCTCTTTAGGATCCTACAACAGCTGATGATTTTTCAATCTGTTCACCTTTTTATTTGTTACTATGACTTTCCAAGCTCCTTACATGTGGAACCCAGTACAATCAATTTTCAGTGGAAACAATCCAGCTAATTGGACAGCTCTAAATCTCCCCCAGGCTGAAAAAAATGGATTTATGATGTTCCTGCTCCTACAGTTGTTGTCATGGTGCTGCTGCTGTGGTTGTTGTTGAGTCTATATCATGCATGAATTATATAGGAGCAACAAAGTTAACTGCTTTTCAAAAATTTTTTAAATGTTTATTTATTTTTGAGAAAGAGAGAGAGAGAGTGTGCGAGAGCGAGTGAGCATGAGCAAGGAAGGGGCAGAGAGAGAGAGGGAGACAGAGAATCTGAAGCAGGCTCCAGGCTCTGAATTGTTAGCATGGAGCCCGATGTGGGGCTCGAACCCACAGACTGAACCACGAGATCATGACCTGAGCTGAAGTCTGACACTTAACCAACTGAGCCACCCAGGGGCTGTTAAATAGAATCTCCAGGATAACCACAGAGAAAATAACTATAGATAAAAAAAAAAGAAAGAAAATGAGAAAGGTATTTAAATATATACTACAAAATCAACTAAAACTAAAAGAAGACAGTAATGCAGGAAATGAAAGAAAAGCTATAAGGCATATAGGAAAAAATAGCAAAATGACAGATGTAAGTCTGTTCTTATCAGACTTAATATATTAAATGTAAATGGACTGAATTTTCCAATCAAAAGCTGAGATTAACAGAATGGATGAAAACACACGATTGACCTATATGCTAGCTACAGGAGACTAACTTTAGATCCAAAGACATAAATGTGTTAAAAGTACTCACTTTAGATCCAAAGACACAAATGTGTTACAAGTAAAAGGGTGGAAAGACATTCCATGCAAATAGTAAGCAAGAGGGCGTAGGGATGGCTACACTAATATCAGATAAAGTAGACTTTAAACTTAAAAAGTTATAAGACAAAGAAAGACATTATATGGTAATAAAACCTCAACGCAGGAAGAAGATATAATAATTATTTATATACGTAGTAATAGATTAGCAAAATATAGAAGCAAAAACTGACAGAATTAATGGTAGAAATAGACAGTTCCATGATAATAGTTGGAAACTTCAATTCCAAACTGAAAACAGTGGATAGAAAACCAGACAAAAGACTAGAAATAGAGGATTTAAACAACTCAAGAAGCCAGCCAGATCTAACAGACATCTACAGAATGTTCTATGCAAGAACATTCCCTGTGAAAGCAGAAGAAGCAATGGAATACACATTCTTCTCAAGTGCACATAGAATATTCCCAGGATGAGTCCTATGTTAAGCCAACAGTGTTAAGTCTTAACAAATGTAAGAAGATTCAACTCATATCAGCATCTTTCTTTTTTTCCTTTCTTTCTTTCTTTCTTTCTATTTATTTATTTATTTATTTACTTACTTACTTACCCACCCAATTTACATCCAAGTTAGCCAGCATACAGTGCGACAATGATTTCAGGAGTAGACCCCCAAATGCCCCCCACCCATTCTGCCCATTCCCCCTCCCATAACCCCTCCAGTAACCCTGGTTTTTCTTCATATTTAAGAGTCTCTTATGTTTTGTCCCCCTCCCTGCTTTTATATTATTTTTGCTTCCCTTCCCTTGTGTTCATCTGTTTTCTATTTTAAAGTCCTCATATGAGTGAAGTCATATGATATTTGTCTTTCTCTAATTTCGCTTAGCATAATACCCTCTAGTTCAATCCACACAGTTGCAAATGGCAAAATTTCATTCTTCTTGATTGCCGAGTAATACTCCATTGTGTGTGTGTGTGTGTGTGTGTGTGTGTGTGTGTGTGTATACACACCACATCTTCTTTATCTCTTCATCCATTGATGAACATTTGGGCTCTTTCCAAACTTTGGCTATTGTTGATAGTGCTGCTATAAACATTGGGGTGCATGTGCCCCTTCAAAACAGCATACCTGTATCCCCTGGATAAATACCTAGTAATGTAATTGCTGGGTTGGAGGGTATTTCTATTTTTAATTTTTTGAGGAACCTCCATCCTGTTTTCCAGAGTGGCTGCACCAGTCTGCATTCCCATCAGCAATGCAAAAGAGATCCTCTTTCTCTTCATCCTCACCAACATCTGTTGTTGCCCGAGTTGTTAATGTTAGCCATTCTGACAGGTGTGAGGTGGTATCTCATTGTGGTTTTGTTTTGTATTTCCCTGATGATGAGTGATGTTGAGCATTTTTTCATGTGTCGGTTGGCCATCGGGACGTCTTCTTTGGAGAAGTGTCTATTCATGTCTCCTGCTCATTTCTTCACTGGATTATTTGTTTTTGGGTGTTGAGTTTGGTAAGTTCTTTAAAGATTTTGGATACAACCCTTTATCTATATCAGCATCTTTTCTGAACACAATGGTATAAAATGAGAAATCAATTACCGGAAGAAAACTGAAATATTCACCAATATGTGGAGGTTAAACAACATGCTACTGAACAACCAATGGGTCAAAGACAAAAATCAAAAGAGAAATCATAAAATACATTAATACAAATGAATATCACACTACAACATATCAAAATGTATGGGATGCAGCAAAAGCAGTTCTAAGAAGGAAGGTCAGAGTGATAAATACCTGAATCAAGAAACAAGAAAAACTCAAGTAAACCGTCATTACACCTCATGAAACTAGAAAAAGAACAAACAACGCCCAAAGTTAGTAGAAGGAAGGACATAGCAGAGATCAGAGTAGAAATAAATGAAAGAGGGCCTAAAAAAAACAGGTAAACAGATGAATAAAACTAAGAGCTGATTTTTTGAAAAGACAAGCAAAATCAACAAACTTTTAGCTAGACCCACCAAGGAAAAAAGAGACAGAACTCAAATAAATAAAATCAGAAATGAAATTGATGATACTACACTGATAAATACAAAGGACTGTAAGAGACTACCATGAACAACTTTCTACCAAAATAGGACAACCTAGAAGAAATGGATAAATTCCTAGAAACATACAACCTACCAAGACTGAGTCAGGAAGAAACAGAAAATCTGAACAGACTGACTTCTGAAAAGGAGATGGGATCAATAATCAAAAGCCTCCCCACAAACATAAGTCCAAGACTAGAAAACTACACTGGCAAATTCTACCAAACATTCCAAAAAAGAATTAATACCAATCCATCTCAAGCCCTTCCAAAAAAAATGAAGCTGAAGGAAGACTTCCAAACTCATTTTATAAGGCCAGTTTTACCAAAACACGAAAACCACATAAGGGCATTACAAAAAAATAAAATGACAGGCCAATACCCTGATGAACATAGATATAAAAATCTTCAATAAAATATTAGCAAACCAAATTCAATGATACATTAAAAGGATCATATCATGATCAAGTAGGCTTTATTGCAGATATGCAAGGATGGGTCAGCCAATCAGTCATTTTGATATACCACATTAACAAAATGAAAGATAAAGATAATATGATCAACTCAATACATGCAGAAAAAGCATTTGACAAAATTCAACATCCATTTATGATAAAAACTCTCGACAAAGTGTGTAGAGAGGGAATATTTCTCAAAATAATAAAGGTCCTATGTGACAAGCCCACAGCTAACATTAATACTCAATGATGAGAAGCTAAAAGTGTTTCCTTTAAAAGCAGGAACAAGCCAAGATGCCCACTATCATCACTCTTATTCAACATAGTATTGGAAGTTCTATCTAGAGCACTCAGACAACAAAAAGCAATATAAAGCATCTAAATTGGAAACAAAAACATAAAAGTGACCATCTGCAGGTGACTGGATATTATTAAATGAAGAAAATACTAAGGACTCGAACAAATTATCTTTTAGAATTAATAAATGAATTCAGTAAAGTTCAAAAAGAGAAATCAAGAAACCAATGGTTACAATTGCATCCAAAAGGATAAAACACCTAGGAACAAATTCAACCAAGGTTAAATATCGGTACTCTCAAAACTATAGGACACTAATGAAATAAATTAAAGAAGATACAAATAAATAGAAATATATTCCATGTCTATGGCTTGGAAGAATTAATATTGTTAAAAAATCCATATTACCCAAAGCAAGCTGCAGTTTCTATGCAACACCTACCAAAATTCTCTGCTCTGTTCCACTGATATATGTGCAGAGAGACCAACCTTTATTATTTTTAAAAATTTTTATTTATTTTTTTAATTTACATCCCAGTTAGTTAGCATATAGTGCAACCATGATTTCAGGAGTAGATTCCTTAATGCCCCTTTCCCATTTAGCCCATCCCCCATCCCACAACCCCTCTAATAATCCTGTTTGTTCTCCATATTTAAGAGTCTCTTATGTTTTGTCCCTCTCCTTGTTTTTATATTATCTTTGCTTTCCCTTATGTTCATCTGTTTTGTATCTTAAATTCCACAAATGAGTGAAGTCATATGATATTTGTCTTTCTCTGACTAATTTCACTTAGCATAATAATACACTCTAGTTCTATCCGCATAGTTGCAAATGGCAAGATTTCATTCTTTTTGATTGCCAAGTAATACTCCATTGTATATATATGTACCACATCTTCTTTATCCATTCATCCATCGATGGACATTTGGGTTCTTTCCATACTTTGGTTATTGTTGACAGTGCTGCTATAAACATTGGGGTGCATGTGCCCCTTTGAAACAGCACAGCTGTATCCCTTAGATAAAGACCTAGCAGTGCAATTTCTGGGTTGTAGGGTAGTTCTATTTTTAATTTTTTGAGGAACCTCCATCCTGTTTTCCAGAGTGGCTGCACCAGTTTGCATTCCCACCAACAGTGCAAAAGGGTTCCCCTTTCTCCACATCCTCGCCAACATCTGTTGTTTGCTGAGTTGTTAATATTAGCCATTCTGACAGGTGTGAGGTGGTATCTCATTGTGGTTTTGATTTGTATTTCCCTGATGATGAGTGATGTGGAGCATTTTTTCATGTGGAGAGACCGGCCTTTAAAGTAAAGCTGGAAATTGCTGGAAGCCACCCTAGCATCTTCTGGGTACAGACCCTGATTCCTGTCACATACCACCAGCCTCTGGTTTGTAGCCACAAACGATTTCAGAGTGAGAAATGAATGTTGGCTTTGAAGGCTCACGGCACACACGGCAGCCAGAGGCAAAGTCCTGAGCCTGCAAAGTGAGGTGGCCATGTATCAGCTACTTAGAGTAGTCATTTCTTATCCATTCGTCACCACTGCACTGGACGAAGGTTATGGCTGGTTCTCTCATCAGCAAAATGTGGTCCACGAATACATGTATTTACAAATGATTTCATAGGGTTCTTATGTTATAAACCTTGAGTCTTGGAGTGGAAATCATTTCTGTCAAAGTATGTGGCACCTGAGAGAAGTCCCCTATGACTGCCTCAAGTGGCAGAGCCCAACCCTCCTGCCACACAGTATCTGCTATTCCACCCTCACCAGTTTGGCCCCGCACCTCCAGGTGGAAAGCTCAGGACCTCAACTGCTGAGCCAAGGTCCTAGACTGGGTCAGCAGTGGTTGTCTGTGTGTAGCCTCTGGCATGCACTCACTGAGCCTGGGATCCACCATCCAGAGCCCTGTCCTTTGCTCTGCTCACCATTCTTTGCTAGGGGTACCCCCTGTTTGTGTGTAGAGGGCTGGAACTGGCTCAGAAGATGATCAGGAAGTTGTTGGCCATTGATCTTCTAAACTTCCTTGGGAGTGCACTTCTGTGGTTTGTTCACCCAGCCCGCCAGCAGCAGTGTTCAGGGCTTTGTGGGAGATGATCTTGTGGGACCTGGAGCTGGGCCCAGTGTCCAGCCAAGAGCCTGTGTATTCAGGAACTGACAGCAAGGAGGAGATATTGCTACCGTTCCCCCAGCTGAGGTCGTGGCTATGAGGCCAAGACTGGGGCACTCAAGTCCTGATGCGGACGGAGCCCAACACATCCTCCTCACAGCAAGTTATGAAATAAGATTCCAAAATCAAGGGCAAAATAGTCAAATGACTATTTTAAAATCAGTATTTTCCTTGGCGACTTACACATTAGCCTTAAGTTGGGAGAGGTTTCAGAGATAGTTGGACATAAATTAAGCAACCTGCACACACACAAAGGTCCAAACTTCCTTGACTTTACTTGGTAAATCAGGATGGACTCAGAAAAGAATAGCTTTGTAGTTCACAATAGAAGGGAGAACCTGCCAGTCTGCTGTGAGGAGAGCGAGGTTTGTTTGTTTGTTTATAATTCTTTAATGTTTGTTTATTTTTGAGAGAGGGGGAGGGAGGATGAGCAGGGGAGGGGCAGAGTGTAAGAGACACACACAGAATGGGAAGCAGGCTCCGGTAACCAAGCTGTCAGCACAGAGCCCCACCTGGGCTCGAACTTGTGAGCCTGGACAACATGACCTGAGTCGAAGTCAGAGGGTTAACTGAGTAAGCCACCCAGTTATCCCCAGAAGAGGGAGTGTTAGACCCCCAATTCCCCAGTCGTGAACTTACTCCCTCACGGTGGGGGCAGCACCAGGAGTTAAGCGGGAGGAAACCCGATATGGACGCATCTTGGAAGCTAGTTTTCCTCAACACAGAGGCACAAAGTTGGAAGGGAAGGAGACATGTCAGAAGCCAGGTGAGTTCTATGCAACGCAAAGGCTTTTGGGGACTGAGGATACCCTTGCCCGGATCACAAACAATGTACCCAGGCTAATGTTTCTGCTATGTCTGCGAGAATCTAAGTGGGGTCTCTGTGGGCCACAGCCAGTGATGTAGTCCCCACCCACTGTGGCTCCAACACCTTGATTGCCGCCGTGGCCTCGCGTGCGGCACTGGGATGGTGTGTAGATGCTGAGGACGGTCAGACCCGGAGATCCCGGGCACCATGAGAAGCTCCATACTCTCTGTGCTGAGGCACCCAGAACCTCTAGGAGAGAGGGGTGCAGAAAGATCAGGTGGGCGGGTCCTAAAACCCTCCAGGTGGGATGGGTTCTGGAGAGGGTTGGGATTGAGTATAATTGCATGTTAGATAGCAGACTTAAACGAGAGGGCAGGTATGATAAGAGCAGACTTGCATCATGCTTGTGTGCACACGACCCTATGAGAGACTCGGAGGCAGGCTGGGCTGCGATTAGGAGAAAACCCACATGAAGGTCTTGTGGGTCAGACCCCTGTGCCTGCCTGTGCTCTGGGGAGTGGGAACATGATTTGGAGACAGAAATGAGTGTGTGTGTGAAAGCTTTGAATGTGAGCATTAGTGTCCGCAGGGACTCTTCAGTACCTTCATGTGAGCTCTGCTCTCCAGTGGGAGATGTGGGGGGGTGCAGGGCTGGGACTGCACGCCATAGGGACAACTTGGCCAACAGCAGCCGGAAGCAAGGGGCAGTTGGGCAAACGGCTCTGGCAGGCTGAGGACCTAAAGGTGATGGATGGCAGATAGGACGAGGGAAAGGCCGGAGGTTTGTTTGGTGGCTTAGGAAGCATTGGTGTCTTACACCCTCAGGCTGAGGCTGGGCGGGGTTTCTAGCTCCTTGCCCACATGAAAGACCAGCCAGGAACCACATTCTAGGAACCCATATAAGATGGGAATGTGGAAAACAGATTGCGCTCTCACGGCATGCCCGTTTGGACCTGAAAGCTCTTGGAAATCTGTGCCTATCTCGGGGACTGGCACAGGTCTACTAACGACATTTTGTCAAGACGGAATATGGTCCCCATTTCAAAGATGAGTACATTGAGGGGCACCTGGTTGGCTCAGTCGGTTAAGCCTCTGACTTAAGCTCTGGTCGTGTTCGCTAGGTTTGTGAGTTCGAGCCCGGGTGGGGCTCTGTACTGACAGCTTGGATCCTAGAGCCTGCTTATGATTCTGTGTGTATGTCTCTCACTCTTTGCCCCTCCCCTGCTCGCGCTCTGTGTCTCAAAAATAGTATTTCCCTTTAATTCCAGCTGTAGTATATCTGCATTTTCCCTTTCCTCAAATTATCAACAATTTCTATTTATTCGACTTGTCAAAGCACTAGCTTTAATATTTGCTTTTCATTTCTTCTGTCTTTCTCGTTTTTATTTCACTATTTCTTTATGACCACTTAATACCCTTCTCCCGTATAATTGTTGAAAATTTGTTGAACTGGTCTCTTACTAGCTTTCTCAATTAAATTATTAATTTAAATTGCACATATTCTCTTTGTCTTGATTACTTGTATTTAACCACTTCTTCCCACCCCCACTGACTCCTTCCTGATCCAAGTCTCCATTATGTTTTACATGAACTGTAACAACAATCTCCCAACTGATCTCCCTGTTTCTATCCTCTTTATATAGACAATTCTGGAGTGATCTTTTTAACATGTAAGTCACATTGTGTCTATCCCCTGGTCAAAACCTTCCAGTCTCCCCATCTCACTCAGAATAAAAGTCAGAGTCCTACGATAGCCCAAGAGACACCGCGTGATCCGACCCCGTATCATTTCTCTGATCTCCCTACCTGCCAACTAACCCACTGCCTGCTCCACTCCCAGCTTCCTGAGGGCCTTTGAACTTACTGTTTGCTCTGCCTGCAATGCTATTCCCCCAAAGTCTGCATGACTGACTCCCTTCCTGCAGAACTCTGCTGAAACATCACCTTCTCAGAGATGGCTTCCCTGAGCACTGCATACCAAATGGTATCCCTCTCTGAACACTATCCACCTTTATTCACCTTTATTTTACCCAAAAACTTATCACCATCTCTAATATATACTCGTTTTCCTCTTCTATCTATGCCCTTCCATTAGCATGTAACTTTATGAAGGAAGTTACATGTACCTTTAGCTATATCCCAGGAGTCTAGAAAAATTTCTTGAACATGAAAGGCCCTCAGTAAATACTTGCTGAGTTGGAAACAAAGTATGAAACTTCGTAAGACTCTGATTTTGATCTCTAAGTTCATCTTTAATGATGTGTCACGTAATAAAATGTAAAGATCTCACTTTTTTTTTACTCCTTCACTTATTTTGAGAGAAGGAGGAGAGGGCCAGAGAGAGAGGGAGCCCAAGGCAGGGCTCAATCTCATGAAACATGAGATCATGACCCGAGCCAAAATCAAGAGTTGGTTGCTTAATTGACTAGCCACACAGCCGCCCTGAGACCTCACTCTTTGTTATTTATTATTATTATTTTTTAACGTTTGTTTATTTTTGAAAGAGACAGAGCATGAGCAGGGGAGGGGCAGAGAGAGGGAGACACAGAATATGAAGCAGGCTCAGGTTCCCAGGTGTCAGCACAGAGCCTGACATGGGGCTCGAAATCACGAACTATGAGATCATGACCTGAGCCAAAGTCAGACATTCAACCAACTAAGCCAAACAGGACACCTGAGATCTCACTCTCTTTTTTTTTTTTAATTTTTTATTTTTTTATTTATTTTTGAGAGACAGAGACAGATAGGGCACAAGCAGAGGAGAGGCAGAGACAGAGAGGGAGACACGGAATCTGACACAAGTTCCAGGCTCTGAGCTGTCAGCACAAAGCCCAACATGGGGCTTGAACTCACGAACCACAAGATCATGACCTGAGCCAAAGTCAGACGCTTAACCGACTAAGCCACCCAGGCGCCCCAAGATCTCACTCTTTAAATAGTCTATAATTTTTGTTTTAATTTGCACTATGATTTAAAAATTATGAAGAGCATTTCTAGATTTAAAAAGCTTAGGGGCACCTGCATAGCTCAGTCAGTTGAGCATCCAACTTGAGGTCAGGTCATGATTTTACTGTTTGTGAGTTTGAGCCCTGCATTGGGCTCACTGCTGTCTGTATGGAGCCTGCTTCAGATACTTTGTCCCCCTCTCTCTCTGCCCCTTCCCTTCTCGTTCTCTCTCTCTCAAAAATAAATAAAAATTTTTAAAAAGCTTTTCAAATTATACTTTAGTAATTCAATTCCAGGTGTTTTTGTACAGAGATGTGATAAAGTGATATCTATAATTTTTTACCTGGTAAAATTGAGATTTTCTATGAGGCTTGTTATATGATTCTTTCCCATAAATATTTTAAGGATATAAGAAAACAGGTTTTCCCTAAGGTAAAAATATTTATGTCTGTCTACCTACCTATATCTATAGGCAAAAAATAAAATGTTAATTATATTATTCATATATATTATTTTTGCCTGTAGTTAATCTTGCAAAGACTAAGAGAGGGAAATAAAGTTTCCAAATACAGTTTTGTTTCTGTGAACTACCCTTTGCATATGAAACATTTTTAGTTTACAAATTTTTATTTTTTACCTTTATAAACAACTTTAATAAAGTATAAATACAAAATTATATACTTTGAACCATATTTCAATGAGTTTTACCAAGAGTATGCCATAAAGCCATGTAACAATTTTCCATGTAACAAAAAGATATATTTTCATCATCCCAGAATATTCCTCATTTCATTTTTAAGTCAATATTCCCCAAATCCTTGTTCTACATAATCACTGATGTGATTTCTATCACTGTACATTCATTTCTCCATAGATAGATATGTATGTACTCTCTTGTATCTAGCTTCTTTCACTCAGCATGTTTGGGAGATTTATTTATATTGATGCATATATTAGATATAACTATTTGGGGGGTTAATTGGGTATTAACTGGCTATTAATGCCCAAGAACAGGAGGGTGAGTTAAGTAGCATTCCATTATATACCAAAATTTGTTGGGTGATCACATGCATTATTTCTAGTTTGAGTTGTTAGGTATGACATTCTTATGAACATTCATGTACAAGTGTTTCCATGAACAGGTGAAGGCATTCCTCTTGGACAAATAGCTAGAAATTCTATGGTACAAGAGCCAAATTATAGAAAGAGCCCAAATGTCCATTGATTGATGAATAAAGAAAATGTAGTATATATGTGTGTGTGTGTGTGTGTGTGTGTGTGTGTGTGTGTGTGTATATACATATATATAATGGGATACTACTCAGAGATGAAAAAGGATGACATCCTGCCATTTGCAAAAATGTGGATGGAACTAGAGGGTATTATGCTAAGTGAAATAAATCAGTCAGAGAAAAACATATATGATTTCACCCATGTGAAATCCGAGAAACTCAACAAATGAACATAGGGGGAGGGAAGGAAAAATAAAATAAAAACAAGACAGGGGGGCAAACCATAAGAGACTTTTATTCAACGTTTTTGTTTTGTTTTGTTTTGTTTTGTTTTGTTTATTTTTGGGACAGAGAGAGACAGAGCATGAACGGGGGAGGGGCAGAGAGAGAGGGAGACACAGAATCGGAAACAGGCTCCAGGCTCGAGCCATCAGCCCAGAGCCTGATGCGGGGCTCGAACTCACGGACTGCGAGATCGTGACCTGGATGAAGTCGGATGCTTAACCGACTGTGCCACCCAGGCGCCCCAACCATAAGAGACTTTTAAATACAGAGAAAAAACTGGGAGTTGTTGGAGAGGGTGTGGGGGTAGGGGGATGGGCTAAATAGGTGATGGGCATTAAGGAGGGCACTTGTTGGGATGAGCACTGGGTGTCATATGCAAGAGATGAATCATTGGGGTCTACTCCTGAAGCCAAGACTACACTGTTTGTTTGAATATAAATTTTAAAAAAATAAATAAAGTTAAAAAAAAAGAAATTCTATGGCAAAGTCCTGTTGTAACTAAATGGACTATTCCAATTTATAAATGGCTATGCCATTTTACTCTCTAGCAGAAACTTATGATCATTTGCCTTGTTCCCCACATCCTTGACAAGGCTTGATGTTTTCAGCCTTTTTAATTTTAGCCATTCTCATTATAGCAGTACCTCATTATAGATTTTAATTTTTCCCCCTAATGACTGGTGATAATCAAGGATCTTTTCATGTATGTATTAGCCATTTGTTTACCTTCTTTTGTGAAGTTCCAGTTCCACTATTTTGCCCATTTTTAATTGAGTACATTATCTTCTTGAGCTGTAAGAGATCTTAATGTGTTCTAGATAGAAGTCTTGCTTCCTTTTGGAGCGCCATTTCACTCACCTGCTCACACTTCTCTCCCTCTTGAGTCTCTCCTTCGTGGGAAGCCAGATGCCATGAAATGAGGCCACTCAATTCAACAGCAGGCTGTGGAGGGGTCCATGTGTCAAGGAATGGAGGCCTGTCAACAACCAAGTGAGAGAGCTCAGACATGGCTTCTTCAGCCCCACGGGAGCCTAGAGATGATTCTAGATCCAGCCGAGAGCTGGACTGCAACCTCGAGAGAGACCCTGAGCCAGCACCACCCAGCTGAGCCTCTCCCAGATAGCATACCTTCAGAATCTGTGTGAGATAATACATATTTGTTCTTCTGAGCTGCTAAGTTTTTAGGTAATTTGTTACACAGCTGTGGATAAGTAATATCCATTCAAGCCACAATAACTGTACTTCAAACCCCAAATCTGGATATCATATTCAGGGCATGTGGCTAGATACAGAGACCTGAGTTCAAGTTGGAAGCCACAGTTTCCAGAAAGGATGCAATACCAGAATTTTTTCCCGCCATTCCAAAGCCCGGGTAAGATTAGGTACAGTGCCATAGCTATTTCCACTTCAGACTAAATTAAGTCCTTCTATTCTTTCTCATTATTGAGTGCTTTTTACAGCCAGCTTCTTTCCCTTTGAGTTCTCAATGCTCTCTATCCTATAGCTACTGTTTTAACATCATTCTCTGCCTCTACGATTCTCATAACGGGACGAAACCATTAAGGCCATATAGACCAACCCACATACTTGAATCTTCTGTACAACATCCCCCAAAGTCATCTTCTAATATACTTTTAAATTATGAGGTCACTATCTCCTAGGATAGCTCATTCTATCTTTGCATTATTTCCTTAGAAAATTCCTCCGATAGTGAGAAGAATTCACTAGCTCTGCTCTCCTGCTTCACTTGGTTCTCAAGAGATTTATCCTTGGGCCAGCTCTCCAGGGAGAATTGTCTGTGACTGAGAACACACCTCTAAAGCAAAGACTGGTTACTTTGGAGATTTAAAGCAAATCATACTTTCTTTGCATGATAGCCCTAGCTTGGCTTGGTTTTCTATGAGCCATCTTATTAGCTGGATCTGGTCTACAAAATTATCTATTCGTTCTCAAGAATGTATCTGGTATAGGTGAGAAGGCTCTTTAATTGTTTGGATCTTTAGCTATTTCTGCTCTGTTCTTGAAACTTTTCTAGATATTCTTGTAGCAGCTGCTGCATGTAAGTTATGGACAGACTAACAAATATTCTGTCCTTGTCTCTGGTATGGCCCTGAGCCAAGCGCTATCAACCTGGGGTCATCTCTTCTACTCAGGCTTGCCAGAACAATGAGAAGATTAATTTTTTCCATAAGGGGGCAGGGTGGGTACTCTAGAGACTTCCTGGAGAGTTTAGTTCTCCTGTTGATCTAGGAAAGTTGTATTTTCTTGCCCACTAAATGTAGCCAAATCTTGTACAAAACCCTTAATAGAGTCCACAAAGATATGTATAATGTGGCACCTGACTATTGTTCCAACCACAATTCTCACCATGGTCTCCTTCTCACCCTGAACTCTGGCATTCTTTCAGTTAAAGAATCTGCATGTTCTTCCTATCACGGAGCCTTTTCACATGCTATTGCCTTATTTTCTTTATTCTCGGTTGACTCATATTCATCTCTTAGATCTCAGCTAAGTGTTGCTTCCTCAGAGAAGCTTTCCCAGATAACCACCCCCTGAGTCTAGGTTATAGTTCTTTCTTATTTGATATCAAAAAGCAGATATACCTTTCCTTCAGTTCACCATTTCAGTTTTAATTTATACATTTATTAGTGTGAATATTTGATTGTTAACTAACCAATATTCCTCCCCTTTCACACAGGGACTGCATTTTGCTCTCCTTGTAACACTTAACTTAGAATCAAGTATAGTATGTGTGCAATAAGTGTTTATTACATGAAGGAAGGGGGCAATTAGAACTCATTTTGATTAAAAGTACCCGTTGAGTAGTACAAGAGGCTATATCCTAACCTAATCCAGAGAGAAAAGCTTTCCTGGGAATAACATATCCTATTACATATCTAAAAATGAACAGTATTATGTCAGAAGAAAAAAGCACCTGAGGAAGTAAGAAATAACAAGAGCTTGAATGAGCCCATCAGTCATTGGATCAGGTCTAGTCAATTATTTCTTCTCTGCAAATGAGAACATTTTTGGTCCTTCTGTCCAAATATGGGGATTTACTGACGATCCCATGAAGCATGGTAGGAGCTTTAAAACTGTATAGGAAATTAACCTATAAAGTAGCAGTTGGATGCCACACATCTCTTGTGAAATAACCAGATCTTTTTCAGAGCATCACTGAGAAACACTACCTTTGTTGGAGAGTGCCTCCCCAGTCACTTATGACTGGATGTCTGGAAGCGGCAAAATATCTAGGTGCCAGAGGTGAGGATCTGAAGCCTCTTGAAGATTGGGCCCAGGGTATGTCCTAGAAATGCAACGCAACTCCAGAGAACCCTAGAGAAACCAGAATGCTGTGTCACATACACCAGAACTGGGGAGCTGCCAAAGAATGTTGGGCCTGTCTGTAAGGCAGGTATGAAATCTAGGAGATGGTGCTAAGCTCGGCTGATTCCCAAGACTGATCAAATAATTCAGCCTCATCCAGACTCAAATGTTTAAGCTCTAATCCATAATGTTATGGTAGTTTTAGATGGGGTCTTTGGGAAATAATTAGGTTTAGTTGAAGTCATGAGTGTGGGGCCCTCATAATGGGATTAGTCACCTGTTACAAAGACATACCATAGAGCTGCATGCGTTCCCCACCCCCTCTCTGTACCATGTGGATACACAATGAGAAGGCAGCTCTGCAATGAGAGACCTCACAAGAACTGACTGTGTTGGCATCCTGATCTCCAATTTCCAGCCTATGTAACTAAGAAAATAAATGTCTGTTGTTTAAGCCACCTAATCTATGTATTGTGCCATGCAGGCTACAACTAATATAGTGGTGATACAGAGATGAATAGGAAACACAGGGTCGATACTCTCATGTGTGGATAAATAGGAAAAATATCAAATATTAATATAAAATATAACTAACAGGAACGTACACTGCAGCATAGGTATATTTAACAAAGATGTAGCCTAGCCAGAACGAGGGAAAAGCTTCCTTAAGAAAGAAATTTAAATTTAAAAAGCTTGGGTGGCTCAGTTGGTTGAGTACCCAGCTTTTGGTTTTGGTTCAGGTCATGATCTCATGGTTTGTGGGTTCAAGCCCATGTCACGCTAACAGCACAGAGTCTGCTTGGGACTCCATCTCTCTCCTTCTCTCTCTCTCTAAATAAATAAATAAACTTAAAAAAAAAGAAATTTTAAAAAGAAAGAAACTTTTGTTAGAGATCTGAAGACTGAAAGGCTATCATGGGAGAATTAAGGGGCATTCAGGCATAGAGCGCAGGGGCACAGTCACAGTATCCATAGCATGATGGGGCCTGCTCATGTCAGCTTACATAAGCCATTGTTAGCATCTCTTCCCAACTTTGTGTTCAGTCATAGCTCATTGGTAGGTGGAAACCAGACACAGTGGGAGTAGTTACACAGTGGAATTTTGCAAACATTACAACCCAGGCCTTTTCTTTCCTGACAGCCATCAGTTGATAAATATTTACTCCACACAACTATAAAGCATTTTTAAGAAACAGAAAGTATAGCAAAGTTGAGACAGAGAGTAAAAGATAATGTGGAAAGAGATGAGGCTAAAAATAGACTTTTATGGATGGTGCCTGATCATCAGCTTTTTAAAAAACATACTCAGTTTTTTTCAACCAAGAATGAGAGCAACTAGGTAATTAAACTTAGAGTGTTTTGTAAGCAATAGTAAGGGGTTGTTATTTATATTAAGATTAAAGTCAAGGAGAGGATTCTGGGAGACTGGCATAATAGGAACCACAAGGAATCACCCAACCACCTAGGCAAAATTGCACTTGCAGAATCTGTCTATCTTGAAATTCTGGAGTCTCTTGAAGGTTTCCAATATCCAAGAGAAAGCTTGGTCCATAAGTTGCAGTTAATTTTGGTCAATTTTAGCTCTTATCACAGTAGCAGCTACCCATCTCCTCCCTTCATCAGCCTCATGGCAGGCAATTGTGCAGATGTTCCTGGAACAGCTCACACACAGCTTGTGGGAGCTAGGGTAGGTTAAAAGGATCCTGTTCTCCAAATATTGGGAATATGTTCTCTGCTGCTTCTGATCACTGAGGGCACACACACAGGCAGGCAGCCATTATTGTTATACTTCCCCTCACTGTTTCAAGCCACATGCATCTCCAGCTAACGTTACTTCAAAAGGATTTAATGGGCCAACTGCCTTTTCCCCACCAATTCACCTTTCTTTCATTCCTTCCCCTTTTGGGAGCCAGACATAAATGCCAGGATCCGGGGGCGGGGGGGGGGGAAGCAAGCTAAGTATAAGAGAAAATAAGAGACTGAATCCCCAGGGAGATAAGACCTGAGAAGACCTTAAATTAAACCTATAGCTGGTCCTTGGCACAGAGACAGCCTACCATAATCAAAATAACAAAAACAGGGATGCCTGCGTGGCTCAATTGGTTAAGCGTCGGACTCTTGATTTTGGCTCAGGTCATGATCTCCCGGTTCGGTTTGTGAGATCGAGTGCTGCATTGGGCTTTGCACTGGCAGTGCAGAGACTGCTTGGGATTCTCTCTCTTCCTCTCTCTATGCCCGTCCCCTGCTCACCTGAGTGTGCTCTCTCTCTCAAAATAAGTAAACTTAAAAAAGAAACAATAGCGGTGCCTGGGTGGCTCAGTCGGTTGGGTGTCCAACTTCGACTCAGGTCATGATCTCATAGCTTGTGAGTTCAAGCCCTGCATCGGGCTCTGTGCTGAAAGCTCAGAGCCTGGAGCCTGGTTCAGATTCTGTCTCCCTCACTCTCTGCCCCTCCCCTGCTCACTCTCGGTCTCTCAAAAATAAATAAATGTTAAAAAAAAATCTTTTAAAAAGAAACAATAAATAAGAAGAAAACAAAACCAGCCAATCCCGTTGTAGAAGTGGGGCGGGGCAGGGGGGGATCTAATTTCCAAACTTTTCACATTATTGGATTCAAATGTCTAGTTTCAACCAAAAATCATGAGGCATATAAAGAAACAGGAAGCTTTTGCCCACTCAAAGGAAAAAAATAAAACAACAGGAACTATCTCTGAAAAAGAACTGATGGTTGATCTATTAGACAAAGACTTTTTAAAAACTGTCTCAAAGATGCTCAAAGAACAAAAGAAATCAAAAAACAATGTATGAACAAAATGGAAATATCAGTAAAGAGAGAGAAATTTATTTTTTCAATATATGAAATTTATTGTCAAACTGGTTTCCATACAACACCCAGTGCTCATCCCAAAAGGTGCCCTCCTCAATACCCATCACCCACCCTCCCCTCCCTCCCACCCCCCATCAACCCTCAGTTGTTGTTCTCAGTTTTTAACAGTCTCTTATGCTTTGGCTCTCTCCCACTCTAACCTCTTTTTTTTTTCCTTCCCCTCCCCCATGGGTTTCTGTTAAGTTTCTCAGGATCCACATAAGAGTGAAAACATATGGTATCTGTCTTTCTCTGTATGGCTTATTTCACTTAGCATCACACTCTCCAGTTCCATCCGTGTTGCTACAAAGGGCCATATTTCGTTCTTTCTCATTGCCATGTAGTACTCCATTGTGTATATAACCCACAATTTCTTTATCCATTCATCAGTTGATGGACATTTAGGCTCTTTCCACAATTTGGCTATTATTGAGAGTGCTGCTATAAACATTGGGGTACAAGTGCCCCTATGCATCAGTACTCCTGTATCCCTTGGGTAAATTCCTAGCACTGCTATTGCTGGGTCATAGGGTAGGTCTATTTTTAATTTTCTGAGGAACCTCCACACTGCTTTCCAGAGTGGCTGCACCAGTTTGCATTCCCACCAACAGTGCAAGGGGGTTCCCGTTTCTCCACATCCAAGAGAGAGAAATTTAAATAACAAAAACAAAAAAAAATTCAGGAGCTGAAAAGCACAATAATTGAAAGGAAAAATTCACTACAGGGGTTCAAAGATATTTGAGCAGGCAAAGGGAGGAATAAGTTGACCTGAAGAGTAAAAAAGGAAGAATAAGTAGACCTGAAGATATGAAACTGAGGAACAGAAAGAAAAAGATTGAGGAAAAGCAAGTGGAGCCTATGGGACGGTGGCAAACCCTCAAATAGGCCAAACTGCACATTGTGGGAGTCCCAGAAGAACAGAGAGAAAAGGGGCAGAGAGAATATCTGAAGGAATAATGCCTGAAAATTTTCTAAATTTGACGAAACATTCATTAACACACCAAGAAGCTCAACGAACTTCAAGTAAGATGAATTCAATAGACCCACACCAAGACATATGATAATCAAACTTTTGAACACCAAAGACAGTATTTTTAAAGCAGTAAGAGAAAACCAACTTGTCACGTACAAGGGACCTTCAAACAGAACATCATATTTCTCATCAGAAATTTTGGAGGCCCTTTGCACCCCTGTTTGTTGCAGTATTTACAACAGGCAAAATATGGAAGCAACCTAACTGTCTAATGAGATGAATGGGTGAGGAAGAGGTAGTATACATCCACAATGGAATATTACACAGCCATTATAAAGGATGAGACCACGCCATTTGTGACAATGTGGATAGATCCAGAGGGCGTTATGCTAAGTAAAATAAGTCAATCAGAAAAAGGCAAATATATGATTTCATTCATGTGTGGAATCTAAAAAAGAATGAATATACAAAAAGCAGAACCAGACCTACAAATACAGAGAACTAACGGATGGTTGCCAGAGGGGAGAGGGTTGGGGACTGGGAAAAATGGGTGAAGGGGAGTGGGAGATACCAGCTTCCAGTTATGGAATGAATAAGTTATGGGACTAAAAGGCACAGCATGAGGAATACCGTCAATGATATTGTAATAGCAATGTATGGTGACAGTTGGTGGCTATGCTTGTGGTAAACATAGCATAATGTATAAACTGTCCAATCACTATGTTGTACAATTGTAACTAATGTAACACTGTGTGTCAACTATACGCAAGTAAAAAAAAGAAAGAAAGAAAGAAAAAGCAAATTTTGGAGGCCAGAAGACAACGGGACAATGTATAAAAATCACTTTTTTTTTTTTAATTTTTAACGTTTATTTATTTTTGAGACAGAGAGAGCCAGAGCATGAACGGGGGAGGGTCAGAGAGAGAGGGAGACACAGAATCTGAAACAGGCTCCAGGCTCTGAGTGGTCAGCACAGAGCCTGACGCGGGGCTCGAACTCACGGACCGTGAGATCATGACCTGAGCCGAAGTCGGAAAAATCACTTTCAAAATAACCGTCAACAAAGAATCTGGTATCTGGCAAAACTGTCATTCAAAAGTGAGAGCGAAATTAAGACATACTCAGATAAACGAAAGCTGAGGGAGCTCATTACCACTAGCCCTGCCTTGCAAGAAATGCTCAAGGGTGTTCTGCAGAGGGAAATAAGAAGACACTAGATAGTAACTCGCTACCATATGAAGAAATAAAGATCTCAATAAAGGTATACACATGCATAATGATAAAAGCTAGTATAATTTTAACAATGAATTATAACACCAATTTTATTTTTTACTTGATTTAAGAGTTGAATATATTTTTTAATTAAAAAAATAGAATAAAAGGGGGGCCGTCTGTAGTAAGCCATGGCCAGTGGCCAAAACACTAATGAATATAAGGTAGAAAAGTACAGATATGCACGACAAAAGGTGTATCAGTTGGGGTTCTCCAGAGAAACAGAAAAACAGAAGCTGCAGATGTTATTTATAATATACAAATATATATATATATATATATATATATAGTTAAATTATTTACATTTATATACGTAAATTGTAATTCGCTGGACCCTCTGCTCAGGGTCTCACAAGGCTGAATTCAAGGTATTGACCAGGGCTGCAGTCTCATTTGAGGCTCATTGTTCTCTTCTAAGCTCATGTTGGTTGTTAGAATATATTTCCTCAAGTCCACAGAACTCATGGTGGCTTGCTTCTTCAAGGCCAGCAGCGGAAAATCTCTCTTCAGAAAAGACAGTTTTTCCTTTAGCGTTTTCACCTAATTAGGTCAAACTCACCCATTACAGTCTCACTTTTGAGTAACACAAAATCAATGGATATGGATTTTATACACATATGAAAAATCCTTCTACTTTGCCATCTAAGATAACCTAATGGTAGAAGTGATAGGTCCTTTCCGAGTCAAGTGGAAGGGACAGTGCAGTGGTGCGCCTAAAGAGTGGGAATGTTGGGGACTATGTCAGAATTCCACCTAGCAGAATCCACCCTTTGACTCCCAGCGATTCATGCCCTGCTTACAGGCAAAATATACTCACTGTCTTTCCATGTTTCCCAAAATCTCATTTCATCAGCTCAATGCCCAAAATTTCATCCAAGTCAATTCCAGATGTAGATGAGGTTCCTGGATGTAATCCATTAAGTACAACTCCTGGGGCAATTACTTTGCATCTATGGATATGTAAAACTAAAGAGACAGTCCTTTACAAACCCAACATACAATGATGGGACAGACGTAGGTAACAGCTATAGACTTTCTGGTTTCAAAGGGGCAGGAAATGGAAGGTAAAAAGGAATAATTGGTACATGGTAATTCTAAAAATCCACTGGGCAAATGTCTCTTGATTAGGTTTCAAGGCCTGAGAACAATCTTCCCTGGCTCTCAGCTCTGCCCTCTGAATCATCCTTCCTTTTTCGTGAAAAATAACACATTTTACAGCTCTGTTGTTTTATAAGCCTGCTTCTAAAGAGTAGAATCTGTGAGTCCAACAGCCTCATTTAATTTTGTACTTTTCTTGTACCTTTTAGTCCAAACTGGCAGTATTTCTGCTAAAACTTTTTTTTTTTTTCTTCCCCAAAAGCCTTGCAGGTCTTCCAAGGTTTCACAGGGATTTGCTCCATTAGACAAAAGACACACCCACAAATCTTTTCAAGAAAATCCTTTCTCTATCCTTGGCTCCCACTGAAATAGTTCAGGGACAATGTTCTTAAGTCTTCTGGAGACCCCTGATTTGAGTGAAAGGATCTGTGAGGCAGACTCTGAATATCTCAAATGAACACTTAGTGTAACTGAATATTCTGACCTTTTTTATCTTTCTTAGGTCTTAGCAAAATGCTGTAATGACCTCAGCCTTTTCTCTACAGCATGTTTTCCTAAGAGTGAATCTCTTAAATTTACCATCTCCTGCTATCTGGAAACACTAAGCTTTTTTCAAAATCAGTAGATTTGGGTTCCTTTTTGCTCAAGTGTTTTAAGAATTCTTCCCTCAATTTATCTCTCGTCTCTCAAATTCTGGTATAAACAATAAAAAAACCAGGTGGCACTTTCAACACTTTGCTTGGAAATCTTCTTAGTTGTATATCAAAGTTCATCACTCACAATTTCTTCTTTTAACGTGACTGCAGGAGGTAATTATGCTAAGGTCCTGTCATTATATAGTAAGACCTCCCCTTCCCCAGTTTCCAATAACATGTTCTTCCTTCCTTCTGAGTCCTCACCAGCAGTGTCCTTAAAGTCCAGATTTCTACTACAGTTTGCTCAATGAGATTTGAACTTTCTCATGCATGCTTTTCAAAACTCTTCCAGTCATCGCCTAATCTCTGGTTTCACAACTACTCACATTCCTATGTATTTGTTATAGCACGATCCCACTTCTAGGCACTAAAATCTGTGTTTATCTATTGCTGCATAACAAATTAGCACAAACTTAGCAGTTTAAAACAAAATACATTCCCATAACTATTGCCTTAGTTCCAGCCCTCATTCACTTCATGCCTGGATTGTTGCAATAACTTCCTCCTGGCTTCTTGTTGTGGTCTGGCCCTCTCCCATTCAGTCGACCCTCTTCACTTAAATGAGAAACTTTGATCTTGTTGCTCCTCTACTCAAAGAACTTCTGAAATTCCTATTGTTTATGGTGTTTGACAGAGCATAAAAGATTTTTCGCAATATGGGCCCAGCCTAGATTTTCACCTTCTCTTCATCCATTTTCCCATCACTATTGCTACTACTGCTGCTACTACTTACTATTCCCCAAATATATTGTTCATGGCCCTAAGTCTTTATGTATATTATCTCCTTTGCCTGGACTGCCCATCCATTAGCCCTCTTCCTTCATCTGCTCAGCAAAGTCTTTTCCATCCTTCTTTGCCCAATGCATATAGTGCCCCTTTTGTGATGCTTGCAATGACACCCTCACTCTTCACTCAGCTGGGCAGAATTATCCTTTCCTTTGTACTCTATAAATTCATGTCTCAAAGTGTGATCTATGCACTGGCAGCATTGGCATCCCCAGGTGACTCATATGCATTATGAGTCATATCATTATGTTAAAATATAGATTCTAATTCAGTAGATCTGAGCTGGGAACAAACACCCCAATGATGCCAATGCTGCTGATTTAAAGAACACACTCCAAGCAGCAAGGTTAACAGCATTTTTATCATAGCTCTGAACACATGATAGGAATTGGTTAACACCTTTCTCTCCTTTCTTATATTCTAAGTATCTTAAAGTCAGGGGTTGTTTATCTCTTTTTCTTTGCCAGTCTTCAGAGTGCCTTATACAGCACTCAGCAGTTGGAGAATGCTAATAACTTAATACCTGTGTTTTACAGAAAAGAGTGAATACGGATCCCTCACACAAGCTGTTAGCATTAAATGTACCTGTTTGAGATTGTGCAGTGAGAACTTAGGGAACTATGCACTAAGCTTGGAAGGAGAGATGGTCAGGGACAGGAAAGGGGGCCCAAGGCCTATCCTTTAGATGAAGATTCAGAACAGAGTCTAGATCAAGAAGAATCTTTCTTTGTTGTTCTTTGTTTTTGTATCCAAGTCTTAATCCTTCTTTTTACACCAAAGACTAAGATCAGTCGGGGGCACTTGGGTGTGCTTAGAGTGTGCTCTTTAAATCAGCACTTGGGTGCTCAGTCAGTTAAGTGTCTGACTCTTGGTTTTGAGGTCATGACTTCATGGTTCATGGCTCTGAGCCCTGCATCAGGCTCTGTGCCAACAGCAGCACACAACCTGGTTGGTATTCTCTCTTTCTCCCTCTCTCTCTGTACCTTCCCTGCTCATCTGTGCACTCTCTCTCAAAATAAATAAATAAACATTTAAAAAAAAAAAGAGAGAGAGACTAAGATCCATGATAACTCATCTTTAACACCTAACACTGGTAATTATCCCTTTCTTTTCTCCAATTTTTATTATGATAAAATACACATAACATAAAATTTACCATCTTAACTATTTTTCAGTGTACAGTTAGTGGTATTATATACATTCATAATGTTGTGCAATCACCACTATCCATCTCCATAACTCTTTTCATTTTCCAAACTGAAACTCTGTACCAATCAAATGCTAACTCTCTATTCCCTTCTTCTCCCAGCCCCTGGCAACTGCCTGGAAACTGGCTGTCTTCCTTTCAAGCATTATAAAGGATAATTGAAGTCACAGACTGCAAAAAAGTAGATGTTATTTGAAGTGATTGTCATTTCTCATAAGCAATTTTAAAGTCCAAGTTTTTCTTTTTTTTTTTTCCTGTGAGCATACATCTCCAAATTATGAAATAAAATAGTGGAAAAATAAGATTCTATTTATAAGTCAGTCCTATAAGCAAATTTCCACAACCTTCCAGAAGTACAGGAGAGAACAGAGGAAAACAGAAAACAGCAGAGTACAGGAGATAAGTGTTTCCTCCCACTTCCAAAAAAAGGTATAGTATTTTAACAACAAATACTAATTCTGAGACTTTGTCAGAATTGGGAACCACCTCTAAGATAATGGGAGACCTTATCCTATCACTACTAAGATAAAGATCCAATGCTGCCATAGCCTGAAGAGTTATTATGTTTTGGGTTTTCAATTTAAGTCTAAGGCAGACCCAGGCAAACAATATCTCCTCCTTTTCCTCTGTGTTTCTTATACCTAATAACACAGTTTAGCCCCTATTCAACTTTACTAGTCCAATAAAAAGCCCAGTTTGTAAAGAACCATGGTCACCTCAGATAATTGTATCAGCAATAAAACTGATGATTCCTGCCAAATTCTTGTCTATTGTACTAGATCTACTTATCCTAAGATAGCATTCTTCCAGCACATTTATAATTTAATTTGTAATCTCTTATGATAGGAAACTTACACCCGCATCCAAAAAGACCGTTCATGGTAAATACTGAGTTCCTTCCAGTTCAAAGATTTATATACGAAAAACTTAGTTGCCTTTCCTGTAAGAAACCATCTATTTCAAATAACTGCTTTAAAAATACCTTAAAAATTTGTCTGGCCTAATAAATCTGTTCTATAATTAACAACCAAGAACATCTGAATAGCACTTTATTGTTTTCAGTTATTGTTCTCATTATGCACATGAGGAAAAATTAAAATTCAGAGAAGGTCAGGTTTTACCAACCACTAGTCTCATGCTTTAACATCATGGGATTCCTCTAGAATGTTATGATGCTTTGTACCAACACACCAGAGGTCAAATATATTAAATGGAAATAACAGAAATACTCAATTCTTGGAGAACTGGAGAACAAACAACAAAATCTAAGAATTATGTGCTTTACACAAGTCCAGCTTCCCCTAGGAACCTTCTGCAGAACCGTTAGGAACCTTCTGCAGAAACCTAGGGTAATTCTTGGAAACACTGGTTCGGGTAAGGATTTAAGCCCCAACCTGAAATACCACAATTGCCAAACAGCAATGCTCTACTTTTCCTTCTAATCATTCATAATTGTGGTCGATATTCAGGTTTGCTCTCTCTCACTTGGCTCGAACTCCCTGAAATCGGGCCGTGTCTGCCTTCCTCACCTCATCGCCAGCGCCTGGCACAGCCTGCTGCATAGGAATGGATGGATTCGAAACAAAATAGGTGAGCTCAGCCAGGGCCAATGCTCTGGAAATTTCTGTCTCCTTCTGAGGTCAGGACACCCTTCCAATCACAAGTTTGAGTCCTGGCCTTGTCCCCTGCAGGGAGGGGCCTAGCTGCTGTCTGCAAGTCACTCAGCATTTCTGTGCCGAACTTTCCTTCTCTAGACAGTGGGAGAGACTGTAAGTGCTTAGTAGGAGAGGCCGGAAGTAGCTCGGCCCAGTGGTCTGGAGTTTACCTGAGGGCACCTTGGAAGGGAGAGTGGCCCAGAGCTGCGCAGTCTCCGTGTTTGCTGCGGATGCTCCCGGCCCGTCACGGCGACACTGCTCACTCTGCGCTGTAAGACTCCGCACCGATTTTTAGTGATTAATTCATTCACTTTCACCATTATTTTCCAGAGCCCATCCTGGCCAAGGGCCTTCACCTGCGTTCTAATCCCCACGGGAAACACCTAAACCTCAAATGCAAACATCCAAGAACGTCCTAGTAACCATAAATTTGTTCCTAGAATTCGGACGCCTCATTTTTCCCAAGAAGCTGTGGGTGAAACCTGACTATGATGGCATGCAGCCCCGCAGGGCCAAGAAGCTGGATCCAGGACTGGTTCCCTGAGGCTAGCGGCGGCGCCTACGCATGGCGTCGGGTGTGGCCTGAGCACCAATGCGCAGGCGCGGAAGCAAGACCGCTGCGCCCACTGGGGCCGGAAGTTTAAATCCAGATTCACGTGGGAGTTGGGAGCGTGGCGACCACAGATAGGCGGGGGGTTTCCTGTTGGGGGCGAGGCCTCAAAGACTTCCCTCCCCAACGCCGGAAGTGGATTTCTCCCGCGCCAAGCTAGCGTTTGTGAGAGAGGGCAAGGGGAGAAGGTCCTGGCAGCTCCTGTCCGAAGCCAGAAGCCGGCGTCAAGTCCACCCTGGAAGGCAGGGGCCCTCCCTGCCAGTAGTCCATCGAGCTTTTTGCGGCAGTACACCTGATTCTGCTTTCTCATGCAGACGTAGGGCAGCTCGCCTGAGGCGGCCAGCGAGTAGATGTTGCAGATACGTTGCCGGGATGGCCCCAGCACAAAGAGCAGCAGAAAGAGTGTGCCTCCAAACACCAATGTGTCCTCCTTAGCTCCCTCAAGGGTCCCCCAAGGCCCGAAACTGGGGCTGCAAATCCCCGCCATTCTGGGACCCCTCGCCCTTCAGCCTCCCCGCACTCCCACTGGCCTGATATGGTTCCATAGCCATTGGCTGGCTGATTGAAGGGTCCTCGCGCTCCCCAGGATAGTAACTCCTGGTTTTGCCTGGCTCTGAACCGGCTGTGAGGAGGTAGGTGTGACTTTTTGGGTCTAGGCTCTGCTCTAGGCCTGGTGAGCCACCGAGCCAGATGGCCGTTTACAGAGGGTTGACGCCAAAAGCATTGAGGACGTGTTAGCAATAGCCTCCCTCGCTGGGCTAGTGGATCCTACCTCCCTTGTAGTCAGCCCTTTATTAGGGTGCCTTTTCAGGAACAAGGTCCTAAACTGGCGAGGTTATCAGCACTGCAGTCTTTACCTGAACCTGGTAATTTTCAAGATCTCCATCAGAGAATTGACCATCAGTCTAAAGAGAAAATAATTTTACTATTTTGCATGTTTTATTATTCATCTGATTTTCTTCCCTTCTTGTTGAATGGATTCAGAATGAGCCTCACCAAAATGTGCCAGTTTGGCCTGTGGGTTATTTTGATCTAAAGACAATCAAGGCTGGTAAGATTCAGGAAGAGCTTTTTACCTCTCACTTAAATGCCTAAAATAACTTAGATAGAGGACCTGGTCTAAGAAGGGCCCTGTCACCAAGACATGACTGCAAAAGAGTACAAGCTAAGTGTGGTAAGCTGTGGGGAAGTTGGCAAGACTTGTTTGTTCAAATTCCTCTGTGTCCCATTAGACAGATATCTAATTACCAAACTGTCTGCTCTTCTTAAAGCCCTGTAAATTACTCTCCTCCCCTTTGAAGCCCCAGGTCCTTATCCCATTCCTTAGCTCAGTTTGGTTTATGAGCCTCAACTACCAGACTTGCCCTTGAGTCTCATATTTTTATGGTGCTCCTACACATATGAAATTAAATGTTTTTCTCCAGTTAATCTGTCTTATGTCAGTTTAACTAGTGGAAGAGCCACAAGAATCTAGGCGGGTAGGGGGGAAATAGCCCCCCACCCCAAAACACATTATGGTATGAAGCATTTTTATAAGTGATCCCTTAAGGACTGTGATAATTAAACAACATTTACCTGATCAACTCAGGTTACCTATCTTTCCATTCTGTGGTCTTCTAGAAAAATGGAAAAGTAACTGTGAAGATCATGCTAAATTCAGTCCTCAATTTTTTACCAGAGGCTAGTGGAGATGACTCAGGATGGCTATTGGGACTACAGGTGAAACACTCTGAAGCTGAGGCACCAGGAGCAGAGGAATATCACCTGAAGGATGCCTGAGGTTAGTCATGCCTCCTTTCCCCAACGTCATCAGGTTTGTAATGCCTGGGCTAACCACAACTGTTACGTAGTATTGGTACTCCGTTCAGAAGTGCCTCCCTTCCATCGTTCATTTTCAAAAAGGATTAATTTCCATTCCAAAAATATCCTCCCATTCACGTAAAGTAAGGACCATCCTTTCTTTGGCATGCTCCCCCAGCTGTATTTTCAGAGAACTGGAGACCGTCTGATAGACAAACGGCACTGATGAGATGCCTCCTCCCCCACTCATACCATCGCTTGAGAGCTAGCAGGGAGAAATCTCAAAAATCACTAAACATCTTTCGAAATAAAGATCCTCCCTTGTCACCATTTATTATATTCTGTTAGTGCTCAGCAAAGAGAAATAGCTCCCTTTGTTCCTCGTCCCCACGTCTGCTCCTAGAGTTATAGAAAACGATAACTACATAAATAAAGTTTGTCTTTGGATTTTAATATGACAGGGATGTTTGGTGGAACAGGAAATGAAGGATTTCACTATTTCATGGCAGGGATCCCAACTTCAGGATGTAGGGTGGAATGGGTATGTGAACAAATGTGAAAACCTTGTACGTGACTCTGACATTTCTGTGTGCACGACAGTAATGGTTTCAACAGAGAGCAGTGCTACTGTGCTCCAGCGAGATCCTTTTTCTTACCCTTTGGGAATTGCCCCTCCATGACTCATCCTGAGGGGAAGCATCAGGTGAGAGTGTCTCAGAGGCTCCCTGTCAGTTCATGAACAGTTAAGATGCTGGCCTGAACCCCGGGTGCTTAGCTGACAGTCCTCCCCCGGTGCACAGCAATGCAGCCAGCACCAATGTGCCTCCTTTGCACATTTCATTATGTGCATTCCCGGTTGCATTTCATCAGAATTGAAGGAAGTAAGAGTCAAAGAAGTGCCAAGCCAAGCCACATTGGAGCCTGAGACAAAAGAGAAAAACAACATATCTGGTGTTAGCATATTAAAATTTTGATATTTTGTCCATCGTGGATTTTTGCATTAATTTTGATTTTACAGAGTTATATTAAAATATTACCAAGATTTAGGGCCTCCCTTAAGTTTTGTTCCCAAGGTAAATAAATGCCTTGCTTTCCTACTAGTCCCAACCCTGGGAGGTAGTACCCAAATGATGATTTTGATGGCAAAGTGGTATATGGAAACAGGTTTGCCCACTTGGATTTACCTGGCACTCCTAGGAGTCAGGCACTGAGCTACGGCTGGCAAAGCAGTTGAGCCTCTGGGTGGGATTTGGGGAGCCTTATGAAAGTCTCTCTTTGACCACTAGAAAAAAAAAAGTACTCCCCTTTGCCTTGAGTTCAATCTTTAACAAATAATTTATGAGTTAAACATTCCCTAAAATAAGCTATGTTGGAAAATGCAAACAGAGCACAGTAAGAGGAAGTTCCTAAAACTGTGCTTATCCATGCATGAGTTTATTCCATTTTATTAGAAGCAAGACAGAATGGGAGGCATGATGACACTGATTTGTTGGAGGTGGTGGCATGGTGGTGATGATGGAGGTGGGTGTGGAGTTTCAACAAAGGGATGCAGAAAGGAAAAGGAGGGTTTCAATGAGAAACTTATTTTCTTTACAATTTTCCAAAGTCTAGACAGCTGTAGAGAGATAACCTTTCTCCCAGGAGTCATTCCTGCCATGTCCTGGGGATGCTCAGATGACCACCCCCCTGCCACTGCCTCTCCTCCAGCTTCCTACGGGAGCATCCTTTAATCTTGACATTTTCTATCCTTTCTTGTATTCAAATAGATTAGAAGTCTAGAATGGATGAACCCTGTATAACCATCTTATTAAAAACCTTCTTCCAAATGTTGTATCTGAGACTCAGGATGTGTAATGTTCTCTCCGAGGTCACACGAGACAGCACCAACACAACCAGAAATTTGGGCTCAGAACTTGCCACATGTTCCTTCTGTCATTCATCACAAAATTATTCGGCACCTACTAGATTAGTTACTAGGGATGTAATGGTGAACAAAACCAGTCATGGCCCCTGCCTTCCTGGGATTTACAGTCTTAGACGATGCAAATATCAAATAATCACAAATAGATATACCGTTACAGTTTTCTGAAGTAAAGAACAGTTCTGTAACATGTATACTATAGGAAATATGATCTGTGTTGGGTGCCAGAAATAGCACTTGAGCCATAGAACTAGCTTATACCCAGGGACTTCACTTCCCCAGAATATTGTTCACTGCAAGTTTTACTGAAATTCTTCTCAAGGAACTGGTCTTATACGGAACACTGAGTGCCAAGTAAGAAGGAATAGGAAAGTGATGTAACAAAATCTATTCCTTAAAGTTTATAGATATCACTCAGAGGCACTTAAGTCCTAATTTTAAGGTATCTTATTCTTGCTTTGCAAATTATTTTCATAAACATTCTTATATTGTTCTCCTGAAAATAGTAACTTTTTTTAATTTTTAATTTTATTTTTTTTTAATTTACAACCAAATTAGTTAGCATATAGTGAACAATGATTTCAGGAGTAGATTCCTTAATGCCCCTTACCCATTTAGCCTATCTCCCCTCCCACAACCCCTCCAGTTTGTTCTCCATATTTAAGAGTCTCTTATGTTTCGTCCCCCTCCCTGTTTTTATATTATTTTTGTTTCCCTTCCCTTATATTCATCTGTTTTGTGTCTTAAAGTCCCCATACGAGTGAAGTCATATGATATTTGTCTTTCTCTGACTAATATCACTTAGCATAATACCCTCCAGTTCCATCCATGTAGTTGCAAATGGCAAGATTTCATCCTTTTTGATTGCCGAGTAATACTCCATTGTATAAATATATCACATCTTCTTTATCCATTCATCCATTGATGGACATTTGGGCTCTTTCCATACTTTGGCAATTGTTGATAGTGCTGCCATAAACATTGGGGTGTATATGTCCCTTTAAAACAACATACCTGTATCCCTTGGATAAATACCTAGTAGTGCAATGTCTGGGT
This sequence comes from Lynx canadensis, assembly GCF_007474595.2. NCBI lineage: Eukaryota > Metazoa > Chordata > Mammalia > Carnivora > Felidae > Lynx > Lynx canadensis. Next base: position 71,369,900 of record NC_044312.2, read on the forward strand.
TGTAGGGTAGTTCTATTTTTAATTTTTTGAGGAACCTCCATACTGTTTTCCAGAGTGGCTGCACCAGCTTGCATTCCCATGAAAACAGTAACTTTGAAGAAGGAAATGGTAGGTTGAATTATTATTAAATATAACCAGGCCAGTGTCAGAAATGACAGCTGACAATCTGAATATGAAAAAGGAAAGGATAATTATAAAATACAGATGTAAGAAAACAAAAAGCAACTCTCTTGGATCATTTAGGGTGGGGAATATCAATCTCACACTTCCCAAAACCTGAGGACATCATCTTAGGATGACCAAAGACAAAAATTCATGGTCTTGTTAGTTTAAACATGCTCATCAAAGAAGATTGAAGTTATTTAAGAACATCCTTTCATAAGAGTGCAGGAGAAGTATGTAGTAAATTTTTAGAAGGTTTGACTAAGTTTCCAAAACACCAAGAAAAAACTAACACTTGAAGGGTTGACTTCAGTTACCTAGAAAACATCCTTCAGGACCACTGAGTTCCTGACAGTGATGATGAAGTACAATGATGATGACATGAAGCCTCATAGCAGGGACTTGCTGATGCAGTGGGTATGCCCTGGCTCCTTTTCACTGGTTTTGTAGATCCGTACTCTCAGGGGGCATAAGAGATTCATCTGGGAGTGCCTGGGTGGCTCAGTTGGTTGAGGGTCCGACATTGGCTCACGTCATGATCTCACGGTTTGTGGGTTCTAGCCCCATGTCGGGCTCTGCACTGACAGCTCAGAGCATGGAGCTTGCTTCAGATTCTGTGTCTCTCCCTTCTCTCTGCCCCTCCCATGCTCATGCTGTGTCTCGCTCTGTCTCTTTCTGTCTCTCAATAATAAATAAATGTTAAAATTTTTAAAAAAGAAGAGATTCGTCTGGTGTTTGCCTCTAAGCCAAAAAATAATTCTAATCATTGTGGAACATGACCTGGGCAATTCTTTGATGTCATGTGTGGAACTTGTTCACTTCTCAGAGTGACCAACCTGGTTCATCACACTGCATCTTGGGCCATCCTATTCAGCTCATTTTCTTCCAATAACTTTGAAATACCTCCTGTTCTTCAGAAGAGACATTTGTAGGTGACTGGTGGGACAGAAGTTTTATTTGTGTGGGGTTTGAAGACCAGCATTTTGAATATGAGAGAAGGAATGGGAAATTTTGGGGGCCTGCAGGAGATGGAGAGCCAGTAAGACTTCCCACTGGTATACCTGGATTCCTACTTTCTGACTATCCCAAATCATCCCACCCCAGGCCTGCTTCACAGTACCTTCACTGGGAAGTCTTAAAATGCTCTGGACCATAGTAGCCTACACATCTGAGTCACTCCAGCCTTCACAACCCTTATCACTCTGATTGGCTTTCACTTCTCAGTGCCTTCTCTTTTTAATCAATTTCTTGTAGAAAACCAACCTCCATGTTTCAGAGCCAAAATATAATGAGAAAACAGACTTTGGGATAAAGAGGAACAATGGCTTTATTGCTTTGCCAGGCAAAGGAGACTTCAGTAGACTATGGCCTTCAAAAACTGCAAGGCTGCTCAGAGAGAGAGGTGGGGAGTGGGGTTATTGGGAGGTACAGGAGCTAGCCAGCTTTGACAGGAATTGTGTATGTGCTGTCAGCCTTGTTTGTCATGTTTTCAGGGTGGTACTGGATTCCTAAAACAAAAGGTTCAGAAAGTAGGAGGGGAGGTCTGTGGAAGAGAGAGGAAAAAAGGTTACTTTAAAATTGAGCTTCACTGAAACATTAGTGCAGCCATTTTAATTTTTGTTCAACTTTATGCTATTAAGCAGTTTCATTTTGATGAGAATGATGCTGAATTTCTGGAGGAAAGGATGTAAGATTTCTGTCTTATTTTCTTGAATCCCAACATCCTTCCATATGGGTAGGCAGGCACTATGGTCCCTATCTATAATGGATGATTGGCAGCTGGGAAAGTCTCCTCTGTTAAGACTCCTCCCTAGAGGGCCCTCTAGGGAGAGTGATGCAAGCCATTTTTCAGGCTCAAACAGAAGGCATGTTTTGTCTCTAAGTTGGTTCATCAGGCAAACACTTGGGAAGCATTTATCCACAGCAAGGCATCGTACCATCTGCACTGAACTTGTTCTCAGAGAAGCAAAAGCCCAGATACAAAGGCAGGTCTGTTTCAGAGAAGCAGGAATAAGCCCTACTGACACTGGTCTGAAGAGCAGTCTTTCCTCCTTTAATGTCTTCTTTTGAGTATATCTCACTCCTATCTGGGAGTTGGAGCAGTAATTTTCTTGATTATGCTTCATGCCACAATGATACATCCTTGCATCTGTTGGCCATACTTCTAGAAGGCAGAGGGTGACCTGATATTATAGTAGTGTAGGGTCAACATGGCACAAAGCTTACAGCAACTTAGAGGATTTTAGAATTAGAAGAAACATCAAGAAGCATTCACTGGTCACAGAACACAGATTTGTGTTTGCAAACCACTCAAAAGTCATGGTAAGAGTCACAGGACAGCTCAGGACCTGTGGCAGCACACAATCAAATTCCAGCCCTCACTCCACCCCCCACCCCGTGTAGGGCTTAGCTTATTAGGAAGGTGCAGCAATAACATGCTGGTCGTAACTGTGCCAAGAGATCTTCACCAGCCAGAGATCTAATCGAAACAGATATAAGTAATATGTCTGGTGGAGAATTTAAATAAAAATCATAAGGATAATCACTGGACTTGAGAAAATCATGGAAGACATCAGGGTATCCTTTATCACAGAGATAAAAGAGTTAAAAAAACAGAAATGAAAAATACAGTGAGATTTGAAACCATCTGGATGTAATGACCACAAGGATGGAGGAAACAGAGGAACGAATAAGTGGTGTGGAAGATAGAATAATGGAAAATAATGAAGCTGAACAAAAGAGAATGAAGAACTATGAATCATGAGAATAGACTTAGGGAACTCTTGACTTGGTCCAACATAGTAACATTTGTATCATAGGAGTCCCAGAAGAAGAAGAGAGAGAACGGAGGGCAGAAAGTTTATTTGAGGAAATTATAGCTGAAAATGTCCCTAACCTGGAGAAGGAAACTGATATCCAATTCCAGGAGGCACAGAGAACTCACATCAAAAGCAACAAAAGCAGGTCAACATCAAGGCATATTGTAGTTAAATTTAGAAAATTTGGGGGCGCCTGGGTGGCTCAGTCAGTTGGGCGTCCGACTTCGGCTCAGGTCATGATCTCATGGTCCATGAGTTCAAGCCCCGCGTCCGGCTCTGTGCTGACCGCTCAGAGCCTGGAGCCTGTTTCAGATTCTGTGTCTCCCTCTCTCTCTGACCCTCCCCCATTCATGCTCTGTCTCTCTCTGTCTCAAAAATAAATAAACGTTAAAAAAAATTTTAAAAATTTGCTGATAAAAAATCCTAAAAGCAACAAGACAAATGAAGTCCCTAACTTACAAGGAAAGACCCATAAGGCTAGCTGAATTTCTCTACACAAAAACTTGGGAATCCAGAAGGGAGTGGCATGATACAGTTAATGTATCAGTGGGGAAAATCTGCAGCCAGGAATACTCTATCCAGCAAGGCTATCGTTCAGAATAGAAGGAGAGATAGTTTTGCAGACAAAAAACTAAAGGAGTTCATGACCACTAAACCAGCCCTGCAAGATATATTAAAGGGGACTCTTTGGGGGAAGAACAAAAGTAACAAGGAGAGGAACAGAGAAATTTTTGAGAAAAAAATGGCAAAGCAAGTAATAAAATGGCACTAAATCCATATCAATAATTACTCTGAATGTAAATGGTCAAAATGCTCCAATTGAAAGGCATAGGGTGTCTGAATGGATAAAAACCCAAGCTCCATCTATATGCTGCCTACAGGAGACTCATTTTAGACCTAAAGACACCTGAATATTGAAAGTGAGGGATGGAGAAACATTTATCATGCAAATGGAAGTCAAAAGAAGTCCACAGTAGCAATTCTTATATCAGACAAACTAGATTTTAAACCAAAGACTGTAAAGGAGATGAAGAAGGACTCTATATCATAGTAAAGGGAGCTATCCAACAAGAATATCTAACAATTGTAAATATTTATGCCCCAAATATGAAAGAATCCAAATATATAAAACTAATAAAAAACAAATAGAAAGGACCTCATTGATAATAATTGTTTTTAGACAGATCATCTAAGCAGAAAATCAACAAGGCAACAATGGCTTTGAATGACACACTGTACCAGATGGACTTAACAGATATATTCAGAATATTTCATGCTGAAGCACCAGAATACACATCCTTTTCTAGTGCACATGGGACATTCTCCAGAGTAGATCACATACTAGGTCTGAAATCAGGCCTCAAAAAGTACAAACAAATTTAGATCATACCATGCATATTTTCTGACTACAAGACTATGAAACTTGAAGCCAGCCACAAGAAAAAATTTAGAAAGAGCACAGATACATGTAAGGTAACAACATGCTACTAAAGAATGAATGGGTCAATCAGGAAATCAAAGAAGAAATAAAACAAATACATGGAAACACATGAAAATGAAAACATGATGGTTGAAAATCTTTGGGATGCAGCAGAAGCAGTCATAAGAGGGAAGTATATAGCAATACAAGCCTATCTCAAGAAGCAAAAATATCTAGGGGCGCCTGGGTGGCGCAGTCGGTTAAGCGTCCGACTTCAGCCAGGTCACGATCTCGCGGTCCGTGAGTTCGAGCCCCGCGTCAGGCTCCGGGCTGATGGCTCGGGGCCTGGAGCCTGTTTCCGATTCTGTGTCTCCCTCTCACTCTGCCCCTCCCCCGTTCATGCTCTGTCTCTCTCTGTCCCAAAAATAAATAAACATTGAAAAAAAAAATTAAAAAAAAAAAAAGAAGCAAAAATATCTCAAACAATCTTACTCCTAAAGCATTTAGAAAAAGAACAACAGGGGCACATGGGTGGCTCAGTCAGTTGAGCATCCAACTTCAGCTCAGGTCATGATCTCACAGTTCGTGAGTTTGAGCCCCACATCGGTCTCACTGCTGTCAGCACAGAGCCTGCTTTGGATCCTCTGTCTCCCTCTGTCTGCCCTTCCTCTACTTGCGCTCTCTCCAAAATAAATATTTTTTTTTAAAAAGAAAAAGAACAACAAATGGAGCCTAAAGCCAGCAGAGGAAGGGAAATAATAAAGATTAGAACAGAAATAAATGATACAGAAACTAAAAACGAACAAACAGACCAGATCAATGAAACCAGGGGCTGGTTCTTTGAGAAAATTAATAAAACTGATAACCCCCTAGCCAGACTGATAAAAAAGAAAATAGAAAGGACCCAAATAAATAAAATCAGAAATGACAGAGGAGAAATAACAGCCAACAGCATAGATATACAAACAATTAAAAGAATATTATGAAAAGTTATATGCCAATAAATTGGATATCCTGGAAGAAATGAATAAATTCCTAGAAACATATAAACTACCAAAACTGAAACAGGAAGAAATGGAGAAGTTGAACAGACTGAAAACCAGCAAAGAAATTGAATCAGTAATCAGGAATCTCCCAACAAACAAAAGTCCAGGGCCACATGACTCCACAGGGGAATTCTACCAAATATTTGAAGAACGGTTAATACCTATTCTTCTCAAAGGGCTCCAAAAAGTAGGAATGGAAGGAAAATTTCCAAACTCATCCTATGAGGCTAGCATTACCTTGATTCCAAAACCAAAAACCCCACTAAAAGAGAATGACAGGCCAATATCCCCAATGAATATTGATGCAAAAATTCTCAACAAAATAGTAGCAGATCAAATCCAACAGTACGTTAAAAGAATCATTCATCACAATCAAGTGGGATTTATTCCTGGGCTGTGAGGGTGGTTCAGTATTCACAAATCAATCAACATGATACACCACATTAATAAAAGAGGATAATAACTATGTGGTCCTCTCAATAAAGAAAAGGCATTTGACAAAGTGTTGCATCCATTTTTGATAAAAACCCTCAACAAACTAGGGATAGAAGTAATGTACCTCAGCATAATAAAGGCCATATACAAAAACCCCACAGCTGATATCCTCAATGGGGAAAAATGGAGAGCCTTTCTCTATGATCAGGAACAAGAGAAGAGTTTTCCTCTGTGGTCAGGAGCAAGAGAGGGATGTTGACTCTCACCACTGCTATTTAACATAGTATTGGAAGTCCTAGCCTCAGCAATCAGACAACAAACAGAAATAAAAGGCATCCAGATTGGCAAGAAAGAAGTCAAATGTTCACTGTTTGTAGATGACATGATACTCCACCAAAAAAAAATTCCTAGAACTGATAACATGAATTTAGTAAAGATGCAGGATACAAAACCAAGTTACAGAAACCTGTTGCTTTTCTGTACACTAATAATGAAGGAGCAGAAAATCAAGGAATCGATCCCATTTGAAACTACAGCAAAACCCATAAGATACCTAGGAATAAACCTAACCAAAGAAGGAAAAGATCTTTACTCTGAAAACTATAAAACACTGATGAAAGAAACTGAAGATGGCACAAAGACATGGAAAGACATTCTACGCTCATGGATTGGAAGAACAGATATTGTTAAAATGTCTATACTACCCAAAGCAATCTACACGTTTAGTGCAATCCCTATCAAAATACCACCAGCATTTTTCACATAACTAGAACAAACAATCCTAAAATTTGTATGGAACCGCAAAAGACCATGAATAGCCAAAGCAATGTTGAAAAAGAATAGCAAAGCTGGAGGCAGCACAATTTTGGACTTCAAAGTATATTACAAAGCAGTCATCATCAAGACAGCATGGTACTGGCACAAAAACAGACACATAGATCAATGGAACAGAATAGAAAACCTAGAAATGAACCACAAATGTATGGCTAACTAATCTTCAACAAAGCAGGAAAGAATATCCAATGGAAAAAAGATAGGCTCTTCAACAAATGGTGTTGAGAAAACTGGACAACAACATGCAAAAGAATGAACCTGGACCACTTTCTTACACCATATACAAAAATAAACTCAAGATGTATGTAAGACCTAAATGTGAGACAGGAAACCATCAAAATCCTTGAGGAGAACACAGGCAGTAATCTTTTTGACATCAGCCATAGCAATGTCTTACTAGATATGTCTCTTGAGGCAAAGGAAGCAAAACCAAAAATAAACTATTGGGAATTCATCAAAATAAAAATCTTCTGCACAGTGAAGGAAACAATCAACAAAACTAAAAGGCACCTTCAGAATTAGAGAAGATATTTGCAAATGACATATCTGACAGAGGGTTAGTATCCAAAATCAGTAAAGAACTTATAAAACTCAATACCCAAAAAACGAATAATCCAGTTAAAAAATTGGCAGAAGACATGAATACACATTTTCCCAAAGACATCCAGAGGGCTAACAGACACATGAAAAAGTGCTCAACGTCACTCATCATCAGGGAAATACACATCAAAACTTCAATGAGATATCACCTCACACCTGTCAGAATGGCTAAAATTAACACAGGAAACAACAGATGTTGGGAGAGGATGCAGAGAAAGGGGAACCTTCTTACACTGTTGGTGGGAATGCAAACTGGTGCAGCCACTCTGGAAAACAGATTGGAGGTTCCTCAAAAAGTTAAAAATAGTACTACCCTACAGTCCAGCAATTTCACTACTAGGTATATACCCAAAGGATACAAAAATATTGATTTGAAGGGATATGCTGTGATGTTTATAGCAGCATTATCAACAACAACCAAATTATGGAAAGAGCCCAAATGTCTATCAACTGATATATGGATAAAGAATATATGGTATCGAAATACAATGGAATATTACTCAGACATAAATAATGAAATCTTGTCATTTGCAATGTCATGGATAATCCTGGAGAGTATTATGCTGAGTGAAATAAGTCAGTCAGAGAAAGACCAATACCATTTGAGTTCACACATATGTGGAACTTCAGAAGCAAAAAAAGAGGGGCGCCTGGGTGGCGCAGTCGGTTAAGCGACCGACTTCAGCCAGGTCACGATCTCGCGGTCCGGGAGTTCGAGCCCCGCGTCGGGCTCTGGGCTGATGGCTCAGAGCCTGGAGCCTGTTTCCGATTCTGTGTCTCCCTCTCTCTCTGCCCCTCCCCCGTTCATGCTCTGTCTCTCTCTGTCCCAAAAATAAATAAACGTTGAAAAAAAGAGATACTTGGGGGGAGGGGTGGGAAAGAGAGGCAAACCAGGAGACAGACTCTTAACTATAGAGAACAAACTGAAGGTTACTAGATGGGAGGTGAAGGGGGGGGTGTTAAATAGGTGATGGGTATTAAGGAGGGCATGTATGATGAGAACTGGGTATTGTATGTAAGTGACAAATCACTAACTTCTACACCTGAAACTAATATTACACATTATGTTAACTAACTGGAATTTAAATAAAAACTTGAAAAAAAACCCCAGATTTATTAACACAGAATCAATTGAGTTGAGAAACTTTCAATCTATATGTTAGGAAATTTTAGGATTTACTCTGAAATAAATGGGTAAATACATAATTTTCTGTTGCAAAACTGGAATTTTCTGGGAAACTGGAAGTTTCCCACACTTCATATCTTTGGGTTATTTATATATTGACATTTCATTTTTCTTACAACCAGTTTGGTCTTAAAAGACTTAACTACGTTAAAAAATGTTTTTAAGTTTATTTATTCAGAGAGAGAGAGAGTGGGAGAGAGAGAGAGATAGCACAAGCTGGGGAGGGGCAGAGAGAATGAGAGACAGAATCTCAAGTGGACTCCTTGCCATCAGCAGAGCTGATGCAGGGCTCAAACTCACAAATTGTGAGATCATGACCTGAACCAAGATCATAAGTCAGATGCTTAACCTACTGTGCTACCCAGGTGCCCCAACTTAACTACATTTTCAAAAGCACATACATTAGCCTAAAAAAACAAAAACAAAAAAAAAAAACAAAAACAAAACAAAAAAAAACAGGTATCTTAACAAACATGGTAGAAACAAAGAAGTCTGTGGACTAATATATTTTAATAAAAAGCCTATGGTGGAATTGCATAAATGTTGATTTTTAGATTGATATAAGTTGGGAATATTGTTACTAACGCTAGTTTAACAAATTAGTAGAATGTAAGTATCTTATTTTTTGTCTCAAGTTTTAGTTTGGGTACTTTTCATATTTATGTGTCAATATCTTTAGAACATAATCTTACAGTTAGGTTTACAGTCACATTTTCAAAATTACCCCCATTTTCGCTCATGGTAAAGCTACATAATTGGTATTAAAATGAATATCTTTCTTCATACAGGATTTTCTGTGTTTGAGATAATCTCTTTGGTGTAAATTTCCAAATGTAGCACATTAACATATATTAAGGTTCTTGAGAGAAACACAACCAATAGGAGACGGAGAGACAAACAGATTGATAAAGAGGAGATTTATTATAAGAATTGGCTCATGCCATTATGGAGGCTGAGATATCCTATTGATGAAGTTTTGGGATGATGAGGGTTCATGAGGTCCAGAGCTGATGGCCAAGAAAGAGTTCTTGAAGATGTCTTTGGTGCAAAGTGATTTTATTAAAGCGTGGGGACAGGACCCATAGCCAGGAAGAGCTGTGCTGTGTGAGGGGTGACCATTTTATGGAAATCAGGGGAGATAAAGTCAAGAGGGAGTTTCCAAAGAGAATTTGACATGCAAGAGACCCAGCAGCACCAGTGTCTGTGGACAGAAAATAGATGTCTCCACCCAAGCAGAGTTCAAATTTGTCCTTCCTCTGCCTTTTTGTTGTGTTCAGGCCCTCAGCTCACCACCATCAGTGAGGGTCGTCTTTACTCATTCTATGGATTCAAATACTAATCTTTTCCAGAGACACCTTGTAAGGACACACCCAGAAATAATGTTTTACCAGCTATCTGGGAATCCCTTAGCTCAGCTGACACATGAAATTAACTATCACATTACATTACTGCCAGATCACTAACCAAAATTCCCATTTGGGTACCCTGCTACCTGAATTTGTAAGCTCCCCAAGGACAAGTGCCATAGTTCTTTTTGATAATATCCTAATATACAGCAGACTAGCAATCATTTCATTTTCTTTCTGCTTTACCTCACAATAGACTCTTTAATACAAGGCTTTTGGCTCTCTTCTTTGAGAACTATAATCTCTGTGCAGTTTGGAACACTCCAGTTAATTAGAGATCTTCAAATAGTGCCAAGATAGAGGAAGGGCCAGGCTTAGAAAAATGCTGTCTTGTTCATACTTGAGTTGATCCAAAAGCAGTATTTTAACCTAAGCCCTAAAATATAGTTTTTCAGTAACTATTATCCCAGGAGAAATGAAAACTTTGAAAAAAATGCATATTAGCTGCATAATATTGATGAGGGAGAGCATAAGGCATGCTGAGGGTTAAGCACAAGCTAACCACCCCTCAGGTGGGATTTGTGTGATATTCCTCAGACACTTCTGGTTGCTCAAGAACAAACGGTTAAACAAATGGGAAAACAAATGGTTACAGTGATAGTCTCCATCATTTAAAAATATCTTTTCAATAGCCTAATCTCCTGTAACTCCCTACTGTCTTTGCCAGAAGGAAAAAAAAGTTTTATGAATGTGTGTGTGTGTGTGTGTGTGTGTGTGTGTGTATTTCTGTGATGGTGGTATTAAATTTCCAGAGAGAACAAAAATGTGTTGAAAAAATAGTTAATCCTTTCAGATTATTTTAGAATGTATTATAAAATACAACTTCTACTTTCAAACTAAATTATGGTAATTGGCCATCACTTCCCCAATAAAAGTTATAAAAATAGTTAAGTGGTAAACTACAAGTAAAATAGTTGTGGAGGAAATACCTTGATTATTTAAAAAGCTCTTAAATATATGTAAGAGCTCATATATATATATATATATATATATATATATATACACACACACACACACACACACATATACAAGACTATGTTTGAAACTCTCAAGAAATTACTAAGCAAAGGGCATGAGAAAATATATAATTCATAAAAGAGGAATTACAACAAGTAAATATATATAATAAAAGTGTACAACCTCACTTGTGATAACAAATGCAAAATACAATCTCTGAAATTCATAGCAGCTTTATTCAGAAAATATAGCTGGACACAGCCCATGTGTCTATCAACAGGAGAATCAACAAATCCCTGTGGTATATGCATGCAGTGGAATACAGCTCAGTAATGAAAAGGGAAAAGAAAACCTGCCGGTACCTGAAACAGTAGGGAGGAATCTCAAAATCATGCTGAGTGAATTAATTCATATCCTAAAGAGTACATATTGTATGATTACATTGATACATTGATATGACGTTCCGGAATTGATGGAAATAAACTATGATTTAAGAAACTGAAAACACTGATTGCCTCTGCCATGTGGGCAGGTATTAGGGGCAGGGTTTGGTGGGAAGAGGCATGAAGCAACATTTTAGCATAATGGTAATGTTGTATATCTTGATAGAGGTTTGTGTTTCATAGGTGTATGCATTTGTCAAAACTCATCAAATAGTACACCTAAGATTTATACATTTCATTGTATTTAAATTTTACCTTAAAAAGACTAATAGACAAATATTAAACTCTACGCAGTGTGGTGGTCTGTGTGTACTGAGGGTGAATACCATCTCTGTTGATGCGTGCTGGGGATCCTCTGCCAGAGTCCTTATGGCCACAACAATGAATGAGTTAGTAGCTCGCTGGGAGGCAGCCAGCTCTTGTGTAGTATGAATCACCCTTGAGCCTGGGTGAGTGTAGGAGCTTCCAGTGAAAATGATTGTCCTTAGCCGAATACGGACACTTGATAACCTTCTTGCCTTGCAGTGCTTCCTGCCTTCCTCTGGAGGATGGGCGGAAGTGTGTGTGTCAGGCTCTTTAATTAGCCCGGATGTAGGCAATGGGTAAACTAGCCTGGACTGGCTGATCAACTTTTTTTTTTAAGTTTGCTTATTTGTTTATTTATTTATTTTTAGTGCTCTCTATACCCAACACCCAACATTTTATTTATTTATTTATTTACTTACTTACTTACTTATTTTTAGTATACTCTACACCCAACACCCAGCATCCAACATGGGGCTCGAACTCACAACCCCTGAGATCCAGTCACATGCTCTTGTGACTGAGTCAGCCAGGCTCCCCTCAAAGAACCAAATTTTGGCTTTGCTGATTTTTGTCTATTTTCTATTTCAATAATTTCTGTTCTTATCTTTATTACTTTTGTTTTTCTCCTTTCTTTGGGTTTAATTTGTGTTCTTTTTTCTTAGCATCTTGAGCTGGAAACTGATTTTCAGTCTTTCATTTTTTAAAATGTATGAATTTAAAGCCATAATTTTTTTAAATGTTTATTTACTTATTTTTGAGAGAGAGGGGAAGAGAGAGAGGGAGAGGTAGAGAGAGAGGGAGAGAGAGAACCCAAGCAGGTTCTGTGCTGTCAGTGCAGAGACAGATGCAGGGCTTGATTTCACAAACCGTGAGATCATGTCATGAGCCAAAATCAAGAGTTGGATGCTTAACCAGCTGAGCCACCCAGGTGTCCCTACAGACATACATTTGTATCATAATTTTTAGCTGTAGCACACAAATTTTCCTATTCCATATCTTCATTATCACTTTAAAATATTTTTCATTTTACTATTTCTTTTTTATACATGGGTTATTTAGAAGTACATTGCTTAATCTCCAAATATTTTGGGTATTTTAAAATCATGTTTCAGTTATTGATTTTTAATTTATTTTCACAGTGGTTACAGAAATACTCTGTGATTCCAATTCTTTGAAATTTGTTGAGAATTGTTTTATGTTTAGCATATGTTCTGTTTTGGTGAATGTTGCATATATATTTGAAAAGATTGTGTTTTCTGCAGTTGTTGAATATAGCATTGTCTATAAGTCAGTTAGATCAACTTGCTTAGTTGTGATGTTTAAATCTCAAGTATGCTGCTTTTTTATTGCTTTTTCTGTCAGCTACCGAGCTAAATGTGTTAAATTCTCCATTTATAGTTGTGCATTTGTCTATTCCTCCTGAACTCAATTAAATTTTCCTGTATGTATTTTGAAGTTATACTATTTAAAATTTAGTATTTTTTTCTTACTGTTGAATTGACTTATTTTAAGATCTTGAAATGTCCTTTTTTATCACTAGTAGTACTTATCTTCAAGTCTGCTTAATGTTTATTAATATAACCACTATGGATGCGTTATGATTAGTGTTTTCACAGCATATCTTTTCCCATTCTTTTCTTTCCACATATTTAAAGTGTATAGGTAGGTCTTGTGTTTTTTTAGACAGTCTGACAATCTTTGTCTTTAATGGGAATGTTTAGTCAATTTACACTTAATACAATTTCTGATATAAAAGTTGTTTTTCATTGTCCCATCTGGCCTTTGTTCAGTCATTCTTTTTTCTTATTTTGTTTTTTATGAACTAAATTTCCTTCTTTCTTGTTTCCTCCTTTCTTTCTCCCTTCCTTCCTACCTGCCTTCCTTCTTTCTCATCCTTTCCCCTCCCTTTGTTTATTCTATTTAATTCTTCTATTACCTTTTTCTAAAAAAATCAGCTTTATTGATATACAATTAAGTTTTGACAAATATAACCACCATCACAATCAAGATATAAGATATAACCCAAAAGAATAATGTGCAAGGATTACAAATAGTAGTCTGTAGAAGAGAAAACCTGAATGTCCCCTAAACATATGAAAAGGTGCTTTCATCTCACCAGTAACTGGAAATGCTAACTAAAACGTGAAAATAGAGTTTGATCTGAGCCAGTACTAAGGACATTACAATAAGCTACTATTTTTTTAAATTCATTTCTTTATTTTTGAGAGAGAGAAAGAGTGATCATGAGCAAGAGAGGGGCAGAGAGAGAGGGAGAGACAGAATCCTAAGCAGCCTCCAGGCTGTCAGCACAGAGCCTGATGCAGGGCTCAAACTCACAAACCACGGGATCATGACCTGGGCCGAGATCAAGAATCGGTTGCTTAACTGACTGAGCCACCCAGGTGCCCCTACAATGAGCTACTATAATGATTACCAAGAAAAAAAAAAAGGAATCAAAGAACAACCATCACCTCATAGGTATTCTGGGGCGGGGAGAGAGGGCAGAAAAAAATCTGATAGGAGATTCTAGTGCTCTGTCTCTCTGGTCTTTGCTGACCTACTATTTCCACAGCTTGCTTTCTTTCAGTGTTGGCTAACAACTTTGAAAACTGGAGGGATACTCCAGTGACTTACCAAAAGGACAATTCTTCAAGGAGTGAAAGGTTACTATTTGATATTTATCAGAACTTCTTATAAGCATCTACAAGGCTTTTAGCCCCGTCCTTCCCCAACCCTATAGTACACTAACCTGGGTTCCCTGCAGCTGTACTGAATATTTTCATATTGGGTCTCTTATACTCTTCAATCTTGATAAGAAATTCATTAGTTTCTTCAACAGCCTTTTCAGCATATACTATATTACAGGCACTAGAACATACAAAGATGAACAAAAGACACACACCATTCCTGCTTCAATATAAAAGAATATAATTATACAACTTGGCATAGTGATTTTATTAGGCAGAATTTCACCAGAGAAACAAAACCAGTAGGATATACATATTTACCTGTATACACACATATATATAAAAAAAATTATTACAAGGAATTGGCTTAGATTGGAGATGTTGATCACATCTACAAAATACCTCCTAATACCTGTATTAGTGTTTGACTTAGTAACTCAGTACTAAAGCCTAGCCTAGGTGATACCTAACACTGACCATCACAGTAATGTTTGGAAAATGCTATGGACTCATATCCAGTTTTCAGAGTTGTTAGCAAACACTTAATGAAAGAAAGTTGATCTAGGAGGCAGTCATTTCTGTACTAAAAGGGAAGATTCAACCAAATACTACTGATCTAGTTCAGTGGAAAAACTTTGATTTTTTAAAAATGTAAATGTCAATATATCAAGTAGCCCATAATAACATACTCTAGGAATCTTACCCATTTTCATTCCAGTGAAAATAGAGCTTCATCTGATTCAGCACAAAAGATATTTCAATAACCTAGTACGATAGTTACATAAGAATGAACAAGAATCTTGGCTTCTAATGCAGAACAGACATTTACCTTGTAAGCATTTCAAAATAAAGAAAAGAAGGCAGGAAAATATCATGACAAAAGCATCATTACTTTAAAAAAGTGCTGAAGATTGAAATTAGAAACAAAACCTCTTGACTGTATCCTAAACCTATGCTTTTTCTCCAAAATTTTTAAGTCTTATTACATCAGAATCAATTGGGTATTGATAAAAACACATAATCCCAGGCCCCACCCTATCCCAATTGCATCTGAATCTCCAGGCATCAGGTCTGAGCATTGAATAGTTAGTATGCTCCTTGTTTGATCCTGATGCACAGCCAGTTTGGGGAAGGAACTATCTGTCAAAGTCTTCACAACTTATCTTTGTTTTCCTTCATCTCACTGGTCAAGGTCAGCTTCCTTCTGGAAGCTGTCTGTGAATTCTTTTACCTATAAACAAAATTTCTGTGTGTCCTTTTATCTGCTGACTCTTTATCTAATATGATATCAATCAGAATGTGTTATTTTGTACAACCATGAAATTGAATTGGTAGAAGAATGGAGAAGAAGCAGTACAATGTTTTAGTTCTCTCCACATTGGATCTTTAGCTCCTGCTTTGTTATCTTAGTTCAAGTATTCTCTCACAGAACAACAGACATAGTAATATTCTAATGCAAATCTGTATGTAACCTATATACCTGGCAAGAAAGATACTGGGATACAGTTACTGGGAGGGTATCACAGTTCAAACTGGAATGAACCATAACCAAAGATTTTCTTACTGATCAGCTTTACGTAACAAAATTCTTGACCCAAAGCTTTAGAGAGTTGAATTAATGATAAGAATTTAGGCTTAGAACAAAGACCTAGGTTCTAATCCCAGCTACAACACTTAAGTTGATTTTAGAAAAGTTGCTTTACCTTTCCATAACTAGATTTTATCATCAGTAAGTGAAGATATAATATCTCGTATGGAATAATAATAATTGTAATTATTATAGTTGTTATTACTATGATCATTAGGTGTTATGCTAAATGGCAGTGAATGGAAAAACAAAATAATTTTTTTAATGTTTATTTTTGAGAGAAAGGGAGAGACAGAGTGTGAGTGGGGGAGGGGCACAGAGAGACGGAGACACAGAATCTGAAGCAGGCTCCAGGCTCTGAGCTGTCAGGAGCTGTCAGCACGGAGCCCGATGTAGGGCCCAAACCCACAAACCACAAGATCATGACCTGAGCTGAAGTCCGATGCTCAACGGACTGAGTCACCCAGTCACCCCTAAATTTTTTATTTTTATTTTTAAGTGTTTTATTATTTCTCACCAATTAAAGAAAAATTGGTGATCATGCAACTACCACAGCTTTTAGTCATAGCTGAGTATGAGCATGAGTATTACGTCTCCAGAAAGAAAACAAACTGGTGGTTCTAATAAAATATTTTTTTCAGAATCAGATCAAGGAAATATGATACAACTTTGATGTCCTGATTCAAAAATCAACATACCATAATATTTTGAACTATTTATCTGTTTAGAGTCATAGAAGGTATATTTTAACTGTGGCAGATTATATTTTCCAGCAGTGGCTGCAATTATATTTCCTATCCCACCTGCTTTTTTTTTTTTTTTTTTTTTTTTAGATGGGTTTATGTCCCCTCCTTTTAAATCTGGAAGGACCTTTGTGACTAGCTCAATGAATACACTATAGCAGATAGCACACGATGAGACTTCTGAGATTAGGTCATAATAAGCAGAGCAGCTTCCCTCAGGATCCTTGCCCTTCGAATGCAATATTGTAATGCAGGGAAGCCCAGGCCACAAAGAGTAAGCCATGCAGGCAAAATCAAGGATTCCCAACTATCAGGCCAAGCTGAGCTTCCAAACTGAAAGCCAACTCCAACCAGTTGAGTGATCCATCTTGGAAGTGGGTCCCCTATAGCCCTCAGTCAAGCCATGCCAAGCTTTCTCTGCCCAACCCTGAACTAGTTTCAGATTTTTGAGCTAAACTAATGACAGTTTTTGTTTTAAACTATGTAAGTTTGGGAGTATTTTGTTCTGTAGCAAAAGATTACTAGAATAATACCTGATTCTATAGAACATGTTATATGAATACCATGTGTCATCATTTCTTAAATTACGCTATGGGGTGTTAGGATGGAGTATTTGAGCATTTAATTCAGCTGAAGAAATGTGGGGTTTTCACTTGGAATTTATATACTGAGTATATTTGCTTAAGTTTAAAAAGAAGGTCTGCTGGAAGATGTACATTACCAAGCTATTTCTAATAGCAAGAAAAAAGGAAAATGTAAATAATTGTTAATAGGTAAAATATGGTACATCAACACATGTAATGCTATATAGGAACTAAAAACAAGATAAAGATCTAAATTACAAGTGAAAAATGAAAAATACAAAACTGCATACAGAAGTAATCATATTTGTGTTAAAATGTGTAACAAATATTTCATTTATCTAGTTGTTCAAAGAGAAACATCTCTTCTTGAAAAAAAAATGGTTATTTATTTTTGAGAGAGAGCAGCACAAGTGGGGAAGGGGCAGAGAGAGAGGGGGACAGAGGATCCGAAGTGGGCTCCACACTGACAGCAGTGAGCCTGATGCGGGGCTCAGACTCACAAACCGCGAAATCATGACCTGAGGTGAAGTTGGACGCTCAACCCACTAAGCCACCCAGGTGCCCCAAAGAGACACATTTCTGAGAGGAGACCAAAGATACCTCTGAGGTATGGGACTGTGGAATTGAATTGGGAAATAAGAACTTCTATTTCCTTTTCCACATTCTCTGTACTTTTATTTATTTGTTTTTACATATTTTTTTAATGTTTATTTACTTTTGAAGGAGAGAGAGAGAGAGAGAGAGGGAGTGGGGGAGGGGCAGAGAGAGAAAGAGAGACACAGAATCCGAAGCAGGCTGCAGGCTCTGAGCTGTCAGCACAGAGCCCAACATGGGGCTTGAACTCATGAACCGTGAGATCATGACCTGAGCTAAAGTCGTATGCTTAACCGACTGAGCCACCCAGGCACCCCACCATTCTTTGTACTTTTAAATTCTTACCTTGAGTTTGGGTTTTAGAATAAAAATACTTTCAAATGCATAAAAATAATACAGTTTTGCTATAGAGTATTAGAATTACTTTTTAAGTTTTCTTAATTTTTAAAATTTTTTTTAACATTTATTTTTGAGACAGAGAGAGAGAGAGAGAGAGAGAATGAGTGGGGGAGGTGCAGAGAGACAAGGAGACAGAATCTGAAGCAAGCTTCAGGCTTTTCAAAACTTATTTATTTATTTATTAATTTTTGAGAGAGAGCAAGGAGAGAACATGAGTGCAGAGCCCGATGTGGGGCTCGAGCTCACAGACCCTGAGATCATGACCTGAGTTGAAATCAAGAGTCAGACAATTGACTGATCCACACAGGTGCCCCATGATTGGAAAATTTTTATTTGAAAATGTGGTTGGTCACTCACAAGAAATTCATGAAAAATAAAAAATAAAACGAAGTATGCTAATAATAATCCCAAATTATAATCAACAAAATATACAGAAAGCAGTCCTATTCCTTGATGAGCCTGTATGAAATCTGGAGAGATTAAACATGCAGTGCATTCAGTCCTCCAGCTCCATTCTCTGAGTTTCTAGAGCATGCATTGTTTAGTTAAGAAGTCCGTGCTTAAGTGTCACATTGGCTCATGTCACTACTGTGGTTTATGCTACATCATGTTATGGCTCATTGTAAATATGTATTAAGGACCCAGGCCTTATTCACATTTGTTCACTGTGTCTAGCACAATATTCAATTTTAATTGTAATAAAGCATTTAAAAGGAAATTTTTTAACCAAAATGTAGTCAAGAGTAAAGACTCAATCTTATGATCTGTGACCTGAGCTGAAATCAAGAGTGGGATGTTCAGGGGCGCCTGGGTGGCGCAGTCGGTTAAGCGTCCGACTTCAGCCAGGTCACGATCTCGCGGTCCGTGAGTTCAAGCCCCACGTCAGGCTCTGGGCTGATGGCTCAGAGCCTGGAGCCTGTTTCCGATTCTGTGTCTCCCTCTCTCTCTGCCCCTCCCTTGCTTTCTCTCTGTCTCTCTCTCTCACTCTCTCAAAAATAAATAAATATTTAAAAAAAAAAAAAAGAGTGGGATGTTCAACCTACTAAGGCACCCAGGTGCCCCTGTGTTCACATATTTAACCCTAACCCCAATCCTGTGATGCAGGAAGAAATATTTTTTTTTTCTTAAGTTTATTTATTTAGGGAGAGAGAGTGCAAGCAGGGGTAGAGAGAATCCCAAACAGGCACTATGCTGTCAGTGCAGAGCCTGACTCAGGGCTCGATCTCATGAACTGTGAGATCCTGACTTGAGCCAAGATCAAGAGTCAGATGCTTAACCAACTGAGCCACCAGGCACCCTAAGGCTGGAAGGAATCTAACCTTACTAAGCCTTATGGAGATTAATCCCTTTTCCCTTCCAAACCATCCTCCCCACTGCAGCTAAGTGACCAATCTGGTCACTTATTAGCTCAACAGCCTTCCATTGCTCTCTGTTGCCCTTGGAATAATGTCCAAAACCCTCAACTGACTTTAAGGACTTACAGGACCTCCAGTCTCATTTTTTGTCACTCTTTCTCTTGCTTTCTCTCATTTTTGTAATAATGCATTTCCTTCAGTTCCTTGAACACACACCATGCTCTTTTTTTCATATCCTGGGCTTCCCACAGGCTGTTTTCTCCACCTAGAATGCGTTTCTTCTTCTACTCTCAAAAAATGTTGAATGGATGAATGAATGAAGGGATATTAGAGTCAGTGTAGGATCCTGTTCAGGGAAAAGATTAGGAGTGGTGAAGTCTCAACATTAGTGCCACTTTCTCTAGGAAGCTTTTTAACCCCAGAGGTGATTAAATTCTCTTGTTATCTGCCCTATAGCTCCATGGACTTCCCTTCTATAATGCTCAGTCACACCTGACTGAAGCACATTGATAGCAAAGCCCCATCCCTTTCTTGGTTGCTTCTCCATCACCAGCACATAGCATTGTAACCAGCACACAGTGGTTGCTCTCTAAATATTCATTGACCTGAATTCAGGCTAATGCTCTGGGACAATAGTTGGTTTGTGCTTTTGTTGGTTTTGGTGTTTTGGTTTTTTGGCCATTAGTTTCTTCCATTTAGCATTATTGGATAGAGATTTTATAAATTCCCTATCTGTTCCTCCAGAGTGAGTATAACTGGGGGATAGCGAGGCTATTCTCAAATAATAAATATTATCCTATTAAATAATAGAATTAAAAACAATCATCCTGACTCTCTAAGTTTCCTCGTAGGCACATGGTTAGAGTGCACATGTGTTTATTTTCCATTCTTTTTTTAAATAATTTTTTTAATGTTTGTTTATTTTTGAGAGAGAGAGACAGACAGAGTATTAGCCAGGGAGGGGCAGAGAGGGAGGGAGAAAGAATCTGAAGTAGGCTCCAGGCCTACTCACAGACTCCAACTCACAATGCGGGGCTCCAACTCACAGACTGTGAGATCATGACCTGAGCCAAAGTCGGATGCTTAACCGACTATGCCACCCAGGTGCCCCTATTTTCCATTCTTTTAACTCATCCTCCACCCCTTTCCCTTTGCCTAATTCCTATCTTTCTATCTCATCAGGGCTATCACTTCAGACACTGCACATGAATTATCTAGAGGACAGCATTAAGAATATCAAGTACAAGAGTACTTGACACATAGTAGGATCTCAATATTGAATGAATGAGTAAATAAATAAAAGCATGTTGAGATTCAATATGGATGTTATTCAGTGGGAAGATCAAGAGTAAAGAGATGAGAGAATCAATCACCTATGATAATACTTGTGTTCTTTGACATTTAAGCTGATCAAAAGAGGCAGCACACCTAGAACTCAGAAACTGATTTCTAAATACCATTCTTCACTAAAATGAAGGAGGAATCCTTGGAGAAATGGCTGATTCTAGGACTGGGGCAGGGAAAGTACAGATGAGTCTCTAGCATCATATAGTGCCAGAAAGTAAGGAAGTACTCATATGGCCGTAAGTGTGGGCAGAACTCAAGGAGTCTCCTCTAACAGACAGAGAGGACTTAAGTGAATTTACTAACCAGCAAAACTGACATTAGGTGAACCAAGAGATCAAGGTTAATATTACTAGGAATACATATTGACATCATGGACACTCTGATAAAATAAAAGAGAAAGACACCTCTCTTCTGGGATATTCGTCCCCCACGATTCCTAACCTCTTGTCAAATCGCACACACAGAAAATCAGGTAGCTTAAATTTGGGGCGGGAGGCGGGGAGTGTAAGAAATGCCTGACCAGTATATTCAAAAGTATCAAGGTCATGAAAACAAGGAAACACTGGGAAGTTGTTAAAGAATCAGAGAAGACTAAGGAGACATGATAAGGAAATGCAGTGTGGTGTCCTGGAACATAAAAGATACTAGCGGAAAGGCTGGTGAAGTCTAAATAAAATCTATAGTTTAGTTATTATTACTGTACCAATGTTAATTGTTTAGTTTGACAAGTGGACCACGTTTATGTCAGATGGTAACACCATGAGAAGCTGGTGAACGGTATATGGGAAGTCTGTACTATCTTTGCACCTCATCTGAAAATCTAAATTTATTAAAAAAAAAAAAAAGATTCCACATAAATCTTGGCTGCAGTGTCCATTTAGTGGGGGAGAACAGGAGGGGAGAAAGGAAGCTGGTCTGATTTGGAGTCCACAAAATCTTGCCCTTCCAGCAGTGCCTATATAATGCTACCCTTATCTGCATAGTGTTTGAATTTTATGGAAGGATTTCACACCTTTAGACTCACTTGACCCTCTCCATGAAGAGGAAGGATAGTCCAGGAAGATGCTTAAGTTCATAGAGGACTAAAGTGAGCTTCTCGTAAGGACCTTATGTTAAAATTAGTAATCTCACACTTAGTGCTTGGGATTCGGCATCTGTAGAGACCAAGATGTGGACTCTGAAAGAAACTGATCTGGAAGAAGACTGTGACATCTTTAAGTTTATTTTTTTAATTTATTTTGAGAGAGAGAGAGCACTTGAGCACGAGTGCATGGGTGCACACACTTGTGGGGGGTGGGGACAAAGAGAGAAAGAAAGAATCCCAAGCAGGCTCCACACCCAACTCAATCTCAGGTGCTTGATATGAAGCCCAAAACGGAGATCATGACCAAAACATGAGATCATGAGCAGAGCCAAAATCAAGAATCAGATATTCAACTGACTGAGCCACCCAGGCATCCTGTGATATCATTAATAAATACACACCAAGAAAAGAATCTGGCAACCAAGTCCAGAAAATGGCTATCAAAATAAGAATTTGTCAGCAATGTTTGCAGGAGGGACCAGGGGATGTAGGCCTAAACTGTGTGATAAACTCAGATAATGGAATCTTCTACTTGGCAAAGATCAATGCCTTAGGCTGTTGTAGTTCTTTCTTCTCATTCTGTTCTGTCTAAACAAGTAATTAAAGCTCAAAATAAGGACACTGATTACCCTTGTATTTTAGCATTGTGCTAGAAATTTTTAAAGCTTTATGTTTTTTAATTCTCTCAAAATATTATGAAGTAGGCATTATTGCCCCCAGGTTGCATGGGGGAAACAGAGACCTGTATAGACATTAAGCAAAAAAACAGGATACACAGTAAATAGCAGAGCTGGGATTCAAATCGAGGTGTGTCTCATGCTCTGGCCCATTTCATTCCAGCCCCACTTGGTAAGTACACAGGGAGATGCCTCTCAGCCCCACTGTGCTCTTTAACCATCCAACCTGATGGTAGGATGTTGGGAACTCCTGGCAAAAACTGGATGACCGCTCTGGGATTGCATTATGGAGCACTCATTGTTTAAAGGCAGAAACCCCATTTACTTTTTGAAGACAACAAGCTGTGTATTGAATGGACAAGCACTGTTGAGTGGCCTCCCCAATATCCATTTCCCCTTCTCTTGTTAATTCCCCTGATATTCACCATTAATGCCAACCCTACCCAGCCCAAGCCCTCTTGGCTAAAGCTGACCCCACCCCTGGCCTTGAAGGCAGGACATGTGATTCAAATTAATGTGACCCTGCTGTCTGGCCCCAGAATTTGGTGGAGGGATGGGCATGCTGGCAAAATTGGGTCAAAGAGCATGAGGATTCATTTGCTGGGAGCCTCTAGGAAATATGCCTCTTAGCTCTTCTGAGAGGATTTTAGAGAAATTCTTTCCTTTCTTCTGTGACAGGAAAGAAGAAACATGTAGCACAGGGTATGGATGTGGAAGCATCGCAGCAGATCACTTTGCCATAGTGAAGGGGAGTCAGCCCTTGGGGAAAGTTGTGTGTGGATCAGACAAGTGGGAATAAACCAAACATTGTTGTTCCCACATTCCTAATGAGCTAATCAATCTCTTTTATGACTTAATCCAGTTTGAGTTTTTATACTTATTTATTTATATATCTATCTATTCATTTATTTGGGGGGGGGGGCGGAGGGAGAAGGAAAGAGAATCCCAAGCAGGTTCCATGTTCAGAGCCCCAGGGAGGGCTGGATCCCATGACCCAATAGATCACAATCTGAGCTGAAACCAAGAGTCAGATGCCCAACCAACTGAGCCACCCAGGCGCCTCTTATTTTTTTAATCCTTACAACCAAAATCATCTTCACTGACAACTTCCAAACTAACATACATGATCATTACCCAGTAAGTAGGGTAACCATGTAATTTATTGTAAGGTCAACTTTTTTCAGAGACTATGGGAACTGTTAAGAGAAGGAGCAACAGGTATGAACTGGGACCCTCACGGACAAACTGAGATGTGTGGTCCCTCTATCCCTGAGGCATATGCTGCTTGCAGTTATGTCTGGAAATAAGCTGTGAGACTTTGGGCAATTGATTCTAGATATCTGGATATCAATTTTTCAATATGTGAAATGGAATACAACATTCCGTGAGTGTAGGTGGTTTGTCTCTAATCTGTAATATTCTGAGCTGAGTGCTGGAGTGGGATTCTCAAGGATGAAATCTTCCTTCCAGCAGAGAGAATAATAATAATGTTAAAAATAATAGCCAGTTTATCAGTTGGCTATTGCTGCAATAATGCCGCATAACTAACAATCACAGAAATCTCAGTGATTTCCATTAACAGTAAACTTTTCTGAGGATGACTCTGCAGAGAAGTTTTGGTTTGCTGATCTCGCTTGAGCTTGCTTGTACCCAGGCTGAAGGATTAGTGACTTCTTGAAACATGCTTTTCTTATGGCAGTGAGTAAAAGTTCCAAGAGGCCTGAGAAAAACATTCAAACACATTTAAAGCCTTAGGTCTGACATGTTATATCCACTCACATTCCAAGGGCCAAAGCAAGTCAGATGGTCAAACTCAATGTTAGCAGGGGTGGCCAATACAATCCACTTCAAGGAGGCCCTGAAGTCATATGGTAAAGGGCTTACATATATACATATAGTTCAAAGTAGAAGTGAATATTTTGCAACAATAATCCAATCTAAAATCCACCCTGCATTGGATACTCTTTAGGTGTTAGATTCCTTTTTTTTTCTTTTAATTTATTCATTTTTTTAAAGTTTATTTTCAGAGAGAGAGAGAGAGAAAAGGAGCATGTGTGAGCAGGGGGGGCGGTGCAGAGAGTGGAGAGAGAGGATTCTAAGTGGGCTCCATGCTGTCAGCACAAAGCCTGATGTGGGTCTCAAACCTACAAACTATGAGATCATGACCTTGTTAATATTTGCTCAATGGAGCAGTGTTTGCCTAATTTATTACCATTGCATTATGTATGTTGGGTACCATGTAAAACAGTTAGGATATTCAGTTGCTTGGAGAGCCAGCAGAGTAGCTGGAGGACTCTGTAAGCATGAAAAGGGAGCTGGAGTTCTTTCTTTAAAAAAATTATTTTTAATGTTTATCTATTTTGAGAGAGAGAGAGAGAGAGAGAGAGAGAGCAAGCATGAGCAAGGGAGGGGCAGAGAGAGAGGGAGAGAGAATCCCAAGCAGGCTCTGCACTGTCAGCATGGAGCCCAATGCAGGGCTCCATGTCCGGCTCAATGCAGGGCTTGAACTCATGAACTGTGAGATCATGACCTGAGTCACCCTGGCACCTCAAACACTACTGACTGTATTTTTCTTAAACTCATATAAGCAAGATGCACGTCTGATCCCAAAGCAGCCAATGAGCAGGAGAGCCTTGTTTTAAGTTAGAAGAGAACATCTAGTGTGGATGCTCCCTCTCTTTGTCCATCCTCCCTCATAAAACTGTGGGCCTCACCCATCAGGATTACTTCCTGTATGTCAGTATTAAACCTTGTCCCTTCCTCTCCCTCCAACGCAGGCCCAAGCATAGTAGCAACCTCATAGGTTAACACACTGAAGGTTGGCTAGTTGGAATTTTGCTCTTCCGTCATTTTCATGCCAACCCTTATGTGGATATTAGAGAAGCATTAATGAACAAAAATTAGCAACCACAAAATCCTGTAGTAAAAATTATAAGATGGTACATTTGATACCAAGATATACTTGGTAACAGTTGAGTTCTAATAATGGGATTGCTAGCATCAGGGAAAAAGTGAAAGGGGGAAAATTTGGGACAAGGGTGGTTTCCAGTCAATGCAAATCCCTCCTCCCACACACTCCTAAGACCATTTCGATGACATAATTTGGGGCCTCAAATCCTGAGTGTTTTTCCCCAGTCATTATCCTTTAAAGGATTGGTAAGAAAACCTACTTTTTTATTTAATACCTAATGCCCTCTAACAGTTGGTACAAGATGTCAGGCCATATAATTTTGTCTTCTCCAACACTAGTGAATATCTACTATATACCAAGCACTACACTAGATCCAAGTGATATTGCCACTAGTGTCATACGCAGTCTAGCGTGGAATAGCATATATATATAAACAGATTTAATCTTTGAGGTGTTGACAGTGTACTTTGAGTTATGAATAAGTAATAAGAGACACAACAGAGAGAAATTATTTCTTTCGGAGGGAGGAGCAGCAAGAGTAGGCGCCTTGTCTCCCTCAGAGCCCTGGGTAGTGTCCTGCATGACTGCCTCGGGTACTGTTGTGGCTGAGGAGCGTAATACATAAATTGTGTCTCCCCAAAAGGATGTGTTGAAGTCTTAACCAGGATTTATTTGGAAATACAGTCTTAGCGGAAGTAATCGGGTTTAACCGAAGTCATTAGTGTGGGGTCCTTATAGAAAGTGGGGTTTGGACACAGGCAGACATGCTCAGGGAAGACGGTGGGAAGCGGCTCAGGGAGAACCCATGGGAACAAGGAGGATTGATGAGTGACGCATCTGTAACACAAGGAAGGAACAGCGAAGAAGCCGGCAAACCAGAAGTTAGAGGCAAGGGAGGGTTCCCCTACGGCTTTCAGAGGGGGCATGGCACTGCTGACACACTGATTTTGGGGTCTAGTCCCCAGAACTGGGAGACGACAAGCTGCTGTTGTTTTAAGATGCCCAGTTTGTGGTACTTTCTTAGGGCAGCCCTAGGAAACTAACACAGGGAGTTAAGAAGTTGCTGTCAGTTAGGGTTCTGGACTGCCCACCCCTATCTCAAACACACTGGCTTTCGTTTTATGCTTCTGCTCCGGGTTCTGTGTGAGAAGTGGGGTTCTTTCATAGGGTAGACACGAAAACCACAGTTCTACAGCTTGGGAGTGTGTCAGTTGGACATTTTCCGTTGCGAATCCCCAAAGCCTCAGTCACATGCCTTGAGTAACCGAGAGGATTTAGGACCTGTATGATTATAAAAGTCTGGAGGGGGTGTGAGGTTCGGTGCAGTTTGACAGAGACGTTGATCAAGGCTCTCGACTCTGCTTCTGTGCAGTGTCCTGTGAAGTTTTCACCTAAGGGTTTCCTCGTTGGGCTGGCTCCTCCGTTTAAGGTTGCAAAACGGTGCCATAGTTTGGCTCTACTCCACAGCACGGCAGGCAGAGGAGGGAGAACAGCTCTGCCCCGGTGTTCCAGGCATGGTTTTGAGGTTCTCACTGATTCCTTGAGCCTGCACTGATGACTTAGGCCTGTGTTCTGGCCAACTGTGCCGGGAGGGAAGGATTTGCCCTGATTGGCTTAGCCCACTGTTTCCATGAACCTTGCTACCTAACAAAGCACCCCAAAATGTAGTGGCTCAAAACCAGAACAGCATATGCGTTTGTGATTCTGTGGGCCAGGAACTTGGGCAGGACTGAGGTGGGATGGCTCACTATCTTCCATGTGGTGTTGGCTGGGTCCAGTCACACATTTAGAATAAATATGTGTGTAAAAGGTATGGAGTGGCTTGCGTCATTTTTTAGTTTCAAAGTGCCTTCTTCTCAGTTTGTAGGATACTGTCCTTCCTCCACCTTCTAACAGGTGGAGTTTATCTTTTGGCTCGTGCATTTTGCCATGTTTTCTGTGACAACATAATGATTCTGATGCATTCCAATTAGTAAACATGATTTAGAAGTGAGTCATCATGATTGTTTTTCTCAACCTGAAGATTAAGCATGAGTAATGTTTTCCTGGGGCAGGAGGGCAGCTAATGGTCCTTTCTCTTGGGCAGTGGGTCTGCCGTGGTTGTAAGTCAGGGTTCCAGGCAATGGGGAGCGACTAATGTCTTGATTCCATCTGCAGGGCAGACTTTCTGTTCTGAGATTCAGCCTTAAAGTGCCCCTGTAACAGTTCTGAAATATAGTCACACCCTCTTTCATTTCCCCCGTGTACACGTAAGCTGCTAGTTTGTGATTTTCCAATTTCCAGCAGCACACTGTGCCCAGAGGCATTTTTTCTTCCTATTGGCCTCATCCATGGGTCCCAGACCACCCCTGGGTGCTCACACAGTATTCTCATTGTCATGGCTTTTTCTTGCTTTCTGGCCTGGAACAGGACAGCCCATTCCATCCAATATATTTATACATCAACCAGGGGAATGGCCACAACTCAATTGTCTTTCCTTCTGAATTCCCTTCCATGCATATTGGAATGCATACGATCTCTAATGACTAAATGAAAACAAACACGAACATATTGAAAGGGAAGGACAATGTATCTGTGGTATCTGAGCTGCAGCTATCATGAATATCTCTGCCACCCCCAACCCCTGGGCTGTATGCAATTTGTCCAAGAAACATGGGATTCACCTTTTTATGGTGAAAATAAATATCTATTGAATAAGTGAATTAATAATGTATAAATAAATAGGATAACCCTGTGCAGCATACCTGAGGATGGAAAAGTTTAGGGACATGGGTAATGTTCCCTGGTGAATAAGCTTTCTTCACTCAAGAGTCCTGGATCCCAGGAAGACACCAGTGAGAGCTGGTAACAGGTACCTTAAACTTGTATCCTCCCCTACACTGCAGGAAGATACCTGAGCCCAGAGGAGGAGTTTTAAAGAGTGAGAACTTCTCTCTTAAACTGAGTAGGATTAAGATTATGAGGAATCCTTTGGGAGACTTGGACAGAATGAGGGATGAGGGGTCGGGGAGAGGGGATGGAGGAAGTGAACAGGGAAGAGGGAAGCCCTCCATTACTTCCCCTTGGGCCTCTCCAAATGGAAAATCCCACCCTGGTGCCTGCAACATTTTCTGCAGGGTTCTTGGCTGTGCCTCCCTGACCAGGAGTGGCTAGTCTACAAGGAGGACTTGAAGGGGCTCCATAGGTGGCTCAGTTGGTTAAGCTTCCAACTTTGGCTCGGGTCACGATCTCATGGTTTGTGGATCTGAGCCCTGCATCAGGCTGTGCGCTGACAGTCTAGAGCCTGTTTGGGATTTACTTCTCTACTCCTGCCCCCGCCCCCACTCTCTCTCCAAATAAATAAATAAACTTCACATGTCTCTTCCTTAATGCTGTGGCTCCTGCAACCACTGTTCCATATGAGCAGCTCACTTCTGCTCCTGCATTCCATTGGAGACAGCCCTTGCTCACCTCCATTTGGCTAAAGGACCTGGGCTCTGGAGGAAACAGAGGCTATTTAAGTGAATTATTTCATTAGAACCAGGAGCAAGGGCCGCTTCTGCCATTGTCTGGCAGGCTAATCTCAGGACAGCTCCAGATGACTGGGAATATATAATCTGAAGAATCCATTAGCCTGTCAATGTGGGGGACTGGGGCCAGGGAGGGGAGGGGGAAGTGGGGGGAGGCAGGTGACAGTAAATATTGTGGAAAGTGGTTAAGGGGTGTGGCCTGACTGCAGCTTCAACAGCAACCCTAGGACAGGGAGGAGGCACCTGGGGGACAGTTAATAGAAGATAAGGAGGGAATTGCAGGGCAAGGTAGATCAGGATGGCCCTCATGCGTGCCTCTCCAGGCCATCAAACTTGAATGCCCATTGGAATCTCCTGGGACTCTACAAAATGTTGGAACGTGGGTTTTACCCAGGTTCTGATTAAATTGGTCTAGCTTGTGGCCTGGACATCAGAGTTAGGATGCTCCAGATGAGGAGGCTGAAGGGAATGGAGAGATTTTATCATTTCATAGTGGAGAGTGGGAGGGACCCCTACAGAGCACAGCTTCTCAGGTGAAGCACAGCCCAAGAGGGAAAGATACCTATATGGACAAAGAAAGGGCCTTACATTTTATGTCTTGAGTTCCCAGGACAATTAATAGTCCCATTTACCACTCTTCTTTCCCTTACCAGTCATATGGCCTTGGCCAAGTGTTTTTTCCTCACCTGTAAGATGGGTATCATCACCTAATCTATGTATTTCCTATTATTGCCATAAAAATCAGGGTTGATGAGGATGCTGTGCAAACGGTCTAGGATGGGAGAGAAGAAACAGCAGAGCTGCGTCTCCACTCCATGGCTTCCATTGAGCTTAGAATGAACTTCAAACTCTACTCAGGCCCACAGACCCCACATGGTGGGGCTCTTGCCTACACCTCCAGGTTCAACACTTGCCATTCCCATCTGTGTTCACATGTTCTAGACACTCCGGCTTGTCTCTGCTCTGGAATACCGAGTCCTTCCTTCTTTCTGCAATTTCTGTCTCCTCCACCTGGATTGCAAGAGCCCTACATATTCCAGTGTAACCTCATCTTTTCTTGTGGTTTTTATTATCGCAATGCACTCAACTAGCAGCAGGGTAGGCAGTGACTGCTCAGTATGGAATTAGAAGTATGGATTGTGACTGAAAAGGAAGGAGTTTATAGAAAAGATGTTGAGTGGGGAAAACTTGATTTTTGTGTTGGAGGAGAGACTTGAGTATTTTTACTTCAGAGGGAGGGGCCAGCAGGAGGGAAACTTGTCATGTGGGGAAAGTCTGGTAATCAAGGGATCAAATTCCCCCAGCACTTTCTCCATGCAAAATCCCTTTGAAGAGATAAAACATGTGATTGATTCCTAAGGAATCTGGTTCTCACTTAGCTTCCTTTTTTTCCTATCACTTTATGGATTTCTATACTGCATCACAAATACTTCCTTATGCATCTGTGTGTGAACGGTGAGCTCAGTGAGCAGAGGGGGATAGGTCTTCCTCATTGGATCCTAGTGCTGAATACAAAAAATGATAAGTGACATGGGTGCCCTGGAGCAGCAGGAATCCACTCAATGAATGGAAGAAGGAGCAATGGAAAAGAGGGAACAAGGCGGGAACATGGAGTGTGTGGATGCTGAAAGAAACTTCATGAGAGCTTCATGATTGGGAGGGAAGGAGCAGGAGCAAACACTATTGTTCTCTGCTCCCTCATAGTCCTTGTCTACATTCTAGCATATTTTACAGAGCTATACTCAAACATCTGCATAATTGGACATTTAGTTTTACCAAACAGTATTTTGAACAACACCTTACACTGGCTCATAGTCTTCACAATTATTGTGAGAACTGCACGACATTTTATCCAGTTAATGTACCGCAATTTATGTCACTGTCTTCACTGTCCCTGTTGTTGGACATTCAGGTTGTTTTCAATTTCTGCTATTACAGAGAATGCTACAGGGAGGAGCAGCGTACAGAGGGATTGCCCTTCTCCTGAATTAGCTCCTCATCTAAATTACAGTGAGTGAAATTACTGGGTCAAAGGGCAGGAACCTTCTATGGTTTCAGTACCTACTACTGTGTTCCTGTTTTTTATCCACAGTCATAAAGTCTCATCCGTTTCACTGTAAACAATGGTGCTAGTGTTATTATTATACCTTTCTTGACAAGTTAAGGATATAAAAGTATACTTTGTTGTTTAATTTGAATTTGGTTACAGGCTGAACCCTCTCCGGTTTTGCTTACTATGTATACCTTGTACTATTTATGTTATTTACCATCAAGGGGGCATTTATGATATTTACATATATTAGAATTAAAATGTTTATATATTGTGACTAATAATCCATTTCTCTTAACATTTGAGCAAGATACACTTCTTGCTGTTTGCTTTTTCACTGTGATCAGTTGGTTCTTGTACTGAAGTCATATATTGATATTTTCCTTGCAGAATTCTTTCAAAAATCAGAAACTATTATCTAAGTAAGCCTATAAAAACTCTCAATTCTATTATGTGCAATTTATGATCATTAAGTTATTTAATAAGTTTGTGATTTTAAGTATACACTTTAGATATAATTTGATGTTTTCCTAAACTGTAATCCCATGGAAGTTTAGAATCTATATATGAGAGACTTAGGGAACAGTCTTGTTCAAAGGGAGGGCAGGCTGCTTATCTTGAAACTGCATTTCTGCCTCAATCACACAGTTCTTTGTGACAGTGCTCCTTGTTTAGTAGCTTTATGATGGGGGTGATTATAATGGAGATTATGACTAGAGAAAGGCTAATGCTTTCCAGACCAAGACCCAGTTGTGATTATTTTGGGCTCAAGGCACTTTTGCATTCATGGGCTTCTCCCTCATAAAAATGTTAGAAATTGTATTTTATATCTATTTTTTTATAAGGGTGAATGTAATTTTGGCTGGATTCATTATTACATGATCCTTTTTCTTACTTTAGAATACCTTAATTAAAACATTTTTTATGTGCCACAAATCTGGCTTATTGTGTCTAATGGATGAATCAATCCTGTCCCAAATTCTTCCTTTAGCACTATTTAAATTTATCTATCTATCTATCGATCTATCTATCTATCTAAATAATTGAGTCTACTTCGTGCCTTTGCATTCAGTTCCTCAGATTTACATTTCTGTCTGTATCAGAATTACAGTATTTTAACAATTACCTTTTTAAAAAATATGTTCAAATATCTGTTCGAGTTGATTTATAACCCAGAGTTCTTTTTAGGTCTCTTAACCACTTATTTCCAAAATGAACTTTAGAACCCTTCTGTTTATTATACAACAGAAAACCCTGTTGAAGTTGCATTGTGTTTGTAAGTTATTGCAAAGAGATGTGACATCTTTTTAAATGTACAACAATTTGATATTCTCTTGCAGAAGCAGGATACCATGTTCATGTTACAGAGAGGGTTCAAAAGGAATCAAGAGAGAGGCAGGAAGTAGGATAAAGAAGAACCTGCAGTCTGTTAGGGTGAACTCCCAACTAGGGGTGTTCAGTGAGTCTGAGACACAAACTCCTGTGAGGCAACATAGTTTCAGAAGGTTGTAAACCAGCACTGTACGACAAGTGCAAATTTATTTTTCAGATTAGGGGAACAGAAATGCTCTTAGGCAGAGGTACTAAGACTAACCTTTAGGCAAACCTTCCTTCTCCTAATCTGGCATTCTAAAGTGGGTATGGTAGCCCTCAGTATCATATTACTTATAAGTGAGTTTAAACAACACCAAATTTTTTTTTTATGCAGTTATCCCTGAGACCAATAAATAGTGATAGTAACAGGGAAAAGAGATCAGGGGTGAAGGCTGACCAGTATGGAGCTATTTTGGGTCATCACTCATGATCAATTAACTTCTCTCCTTTTTCTCTTATTTTATATATCCTTATAATTTTCTACGTTTATAGTTTTCTAATATGAAAGACAGCAATTTTAGGATAGATTTGCAAAATTTGGAGGCCTCCTAAGTCCAAGTCTTTAATGATGGAAAGTTAATAAGCACTATAATTCAAGCTAATGACTTACAGCTGTTTTCTGCATGAATAGACATAACTCTAATATAAGAGCCATTAGAGTAAATTGAATAACTTTAGTGTAGAGAGAATTTGGTTGTATACCATGTTTAATAAATCAAATACAGAGGTTACACTTGGAAAGCTGTTTCCCTTTATGAATCATGAAAAGGACCTAGGCTAGGAAGATTTCTGTGCTTCTAAGAAAAAGATGAAAGATACATGATCTGAAACTTCAGACTTTCAAAATTTCAAGGACAATGTTTTACTTAAACTTTAATGTTATGAGGCAAATTGGAGCACCTTGTTGGAAAATCTCCCAGTAGGTCTATGCCTGCCTAGTCTTCACACCCAGAGGTACACAATTACCTTTATTTACTCAGAGAAGCCATCCCAATCCAAATAAATCAAATAATGACTTATATATTTACTGGGGGATAGCACATTATTTTCCAACACTAGTTACTGTTGTTTAGTAGATGTGTATCAACAACAAAATCATCCAGTATTTGTGGGAGCTCAGCAAATTTAAAAAGAGTGGTCAGTTTAACAAATGGTGCTGGGAGAACTGGACAGCAACATGCAGAAGGTTGAAACTAGACCACTTTCTCACACCATTCACAAAAATAAACTCAAAATGGATAAAGGACCTGAATGTGAGACTGGAAACCATCAAAACCTTAGAGGAGAAAGCAGGAAAAGACCTCTCTGACCTCAGCCATAGCAATCTCTTACTCGACACATCCCCAAAGGCAAGGGAATTAAAAGCAAAAGTGAATTACTGGGACCTTATGAAGATAAAAAGCTTCTGCACAGCAAAGGAAACAACCAACAAAACTAAAAGGCAACCAATGGAATGGGAAAAGATATTTGCAAATGACATATCGGACAAAGGGCTAGTATCCAAAATCTATAAAGAGCTCACCAAACTCCACACCCGAAAAACAAATAACCCAGTGAAGAAATGGGCAGAAAACATGAATAGACACTTCTCTAAAGAAGACATCCAGATGGCCAACAGGCACATGAAAAGATGTTCAGCATCGCTCCTTATCAGGGAAATACAAATCAAAACCACACTCAGATATCACCTCACGCCAGTCAGAGTGGCCAAAATGAACAAATCAGGAGACTATAGATGCTGGAGAGGATGTGGAGAAACGGGAACCCTCTTGCACTGTTGGTGGGAATGCAAATTGGTGCAGCCGCTCTGGAAAGCAGTGTGGAGGTTCCTCAGAAAATTAAAAATAGACCTACCCTATGACCCAGCAATAGCACTGCTAGGAATTTATCCAAGGGATACAGGAGTACTGATGCATAGGGGCACTTGTACCCCAATGTTTATAGCAGCACTCTCAACAATAGCCAAATGATGGAAAGAGCCTAAATGTCCATCAACTGATGAATGGATAAAGAAATTGTGGTTTATATACACAATGGAATACTACGTGGCAATGAGAAAAAATGAAATATGGCCTTTTTTGTAGCAACGTGGATGGAACTGGAGAGTGTGATGCTAAGTGAAATAAGCCATACAGAGAAAGACAGATACCATATGGTTTCACTCTTATGTGGATCCTGAGAAACTTAACAGAAACCCATGGGGGAGGGGAAGGAAAAAAAAAGAGGTTAGAGTGGAAGAGAGCCAAAGCATAAGAGACTGTTAAAAACTGAGAACAAACTGAGGGTTGATGGGGGGTGGGAGGGTGGGGAGGGTGGGTGATGGGTATTGATGAGGGCACCTTTTGGGATGAGCACTGGGTGTTGTATGGAAACCAATTTGACAATAAATTTCATATATTAAAAAAAAATAAAAATAAATAAAAAATAAAAAGAGTGGTCGGGCTGACTAAACACAGAAAATTTCCCTCAATGAAATAGGAAATTCAGTTTAAACTTACCATGAATTGGTCATGGTCCCAGACATCAAATAGAAATAAATGTAAACGATCTCTTGGAGACTTAAACCCAGGCCAATAAAAATTCCTGTTGGTTAACTACCACTGAACACAAACTAAAAATTTTAAAAATCACAAAATACACATGGAAGAAGTCATCATAAGTAAGAGTCATCAGACTCTTATTTATGAAATCCATGAAATCAGTTCATCAGATCATTAACTTTTTATCTTTTTTAATTCCTTTCTTATACATTCTTTTGGCATATTTTCCATGTCATTTTATGTATAAATCTTCCTTATTATTTTCATTATTATGTTCAATTTTATTTATGTATTATAAATTATTTAGCTAATTCCCTATTACTGGACATGGTTCCTACTCTGCCATCTTCCCATAACCCCCTCTTCCTCTTTGACTTAATATAGATACCAACCTCTTACCACAGGTTACAAAGCCCTCTAAACCTAACCCAGTAATTCTCACTATTGACTGCAAGAACCAAATAAATGTGTGTGTGTGTGTGTGTGTGTGTGTGTG
Organism: Lynx canadensis; assembly: GCF_007474595.2. Taxonomy (NCBI): domain Eukaryota; kingdom Metazoa; phylum Chordata; class Mammalia; order Carnivora; family Felidae; genus Lynx; species Lynx canadensis. The sequence continues at coordinate 71,405,452 of NC_044312.2, forward strand.
TGTGTGTGTGTATACATACATACTGAGGATCAGGCACCATCTTTAAGAGTCGAATTCTAGCCTCATATCTTTCCATTTTATCTTTTACTCTCTGTGCGCTAACTTTAATATTCTCTCCATTTCTTGAACATGTTTTGTAGCTGGGTGTGGTAGATATTTTGCAAATGGTAACTCTCTAGGAAGAAGAATCCCAATTTGCAAATTTTGCAAAATTTACACTGTGTAAATACTCCCCACATGTCTGGTTTCCAGCTACCAATGAGCTATCACTGTTGGGAAGAGATGCTAACAATGGCTTGCATGAGCTGAAATGAGCAGGCTCTATCTTGTCACTGATAACCATGCTTGTGCTCCTGGTCTCTATGTCTGAATACCCCTTAATTTCCCCACCTCCCACTACAACCTTTCAATCTTCAGATCTCTAATTAAAATTTCTCTCATAAGGGAACTCTTTCCATAGTTCTTGGCTAGGCTTTATCTTCCCTACATATACCTATGCTGCACTGTATTTTACTGTTAATAATCATATTTTATGTTAATGTTGATATCAATCTTCCCTGTTAATCCACCAATGAGTGCAGAGGCCATGTCTTTCCTGTTCATCTCTGTATCATTGCTGTATTAGTTGGAGCCTGCCATGGCACAACACATGGACTGGGTTGCTTAAATAATAGATGTTTATTTTCTTACAGTTCTGTAGGCTGGAAATCTGAGCTCAAGGCGCTAGCATGGCCAGGTTTTTGAGGTCTCTTATGCTGGCTTGCAGACGGCCATCCCTTGTCCTTGTGTGCTCACATGGTAGAGAAAGAAAGAGAAGGAGCAAACTCTGTAGTGACTCTTATAATGGCACTATGATGGTCCTACTCTCATATTCTTATCTAAATCTAATTACTGCTCAAAGGCCTTATCCATAAATACCATCACCTTGGAATTAGGGCTTTAACATATGAATTTGCAGCAGGCTGAATTATTTATTACTCTTGGGAGCTCAGCACCACCTCCTAGATTGCATATGCCCTGTAGACAGGCCTGGCATTCTTTGGCAGCTCCCCAGGTCTGGTGTATGTGACACTATTTCTGGTTTCCCTAGGGTTGTGTGGGTTTTCCTTTGCATTCCTGAATCATGTCCTGAGCCCAATCTTCAAGAAACTAAACGATGAATAGTCTTGGTGATGCTCCCTGATCTGGAATCAGCTGTTCTTCTTTTTGAGTCCTTAGTTCTGGCCCCTAAATATTCTACCATCTCCAGAAATCCAGTCATCAGTGATCAGGGACATAACTCTCTAGCAGAGCTGGTCTTACTTGCGAGGTTCTGAAATGGCATCTGGCTATTCGACAGGATCTGTTTGGCATCCAGCTGCCACCTGACAAGCTCATTTTTCTTCCAGTTTTAAATCTCCTGCCAACATTAATGGGTCTTTCAGTAACTTCCTATATCTGGATAGAAGACCAATAGTCTCATTTGCAGAATGGAAATAGTTGACTTGACCTGGATCCAATGTGATCAGCTCATTCAGGCTCATGTTACCTCTTACTTCCCCAGTTCCTTTGTTCATCTCAGAGTCTTGTTTATTTTTAGAGATGTGATATATTATAAGGAAAGTTTTTTTTAAATCTGGATTAGGTTAGACCATAGCCCTCCTGTGCCTACTCTAAGGATAGCATTTGTCACAATGGGTTCTAATTGCTTTTTTCCTACATGCCACAAACAGTTAATCTACTGGACACTATGTTAAGTGTTACAGTGGAGAACAAAATGGATGCAGTTACTGTGTGAATGGAACTTTTAGTCTAAGGGGGTATAGACATTAATAAAATAATTATGCTAATAAATGTGTAAACTACAACTGAAAGAGTGATCGGAGAGAAAGGTGTATGTACTCTTCGAATTAATATAACCTAGACTCAAGGGGTGGTCGTCTGTGAAGGCTTCCTTGAGGAAGCAATGCTTAGCCGAACTGAGAGAAGAGTTGGAGTTAATTGAAAAGAGGGAAGATATGGGGACTCTGGAACATGGAAACAGCAGGTGGAAAAGCTCTGTGGTAGGAAGAAGGTGCACATTCTGACAAATTAGAAGAATGCCAATGTAACTAGAACTTAGAGTGAGAGGGAGAGCATAGTGAGAAATGAGAATGGAACAATAGTAACTTGGTAGACTATATTAAGGGTTTTGTTGACTATCTTTATGAAGGCACAAAATTATACCTACAGACAGAGACAGAGCATGAACGGGGGAGGGGCAGAGAGAGAGGGAGACACAGAATCGGAAACAGGCTCCAGGCTCCGAGCCATCAGCCCAGAGCCTGACGCGGGGCTCGAACTCACGGACCGTGAGATCGTGACCTGGCTGAAGTCGGATGCTTAACCGACTGCGCCACCCAGGCGCCCCTAAAAGTACCTCTTTATGGAAACAATCTTATTGTCCTGGCAAGCCTGAGTAGGAGAGATGAAGCCCAGATTTATAGTTCTTGGCTCCAGGCCCTGCCAGAGATAAGCACAGGACCTTTGTTACCTCTATCCATCACTTACATGCAGCAGCTGCTACAGGAATATCCAGAAAAGTTTTACCAAGAACAAATATCTGAGGATCTGGGGCACCTGGGTGGCTCAGTTGGTTAAACATCCAACTCTTGATTCCAGCTCAGGTCATGATCTCACGGTTCATGAGTTTGAGCCCTGCGTGAGCCTCAGTGCTGGTGGTATAGAGTCTGCTTGGGATTCTTTCTCCCTCTCTCTTGCTGTCTCTCTCAAAATAAATAAACTTAAAAAAAAAAAATCTCTGAGGAGCCAAATAATTGAAGAGCCTTACTCCCAACCCCAGAGATATTCTTGAGAATGAATAGTTAATCATCTAGGATGGATCCAGGTAATGAGATGGCTCTTAGAAAGTCAAGTCAAGTCAACCTAGGAACTTCAGAGTAAAGAAAGTATGATTTGCTTTACATCCCCACAATTACTAACCATTCCTTCCTTCAGAGATGTAGTCTCAGTCATAGCAAATTCTTCCTGGAGAGTTGGCCCAATGATGAATCTCTTGAGAACCAAGTGAAGCAGGAGCGCTGAGCAAGTGAATTCTCTGGAGGAATTTTCTAAGAGAGTGATCTAAAGATAGAATGAACTACCTCTGAAGATAGTGATATCCAAATTTCAAAAATAAGCTAGAAGACCATTTGGAGTGTTATAGAGGAGATTCACACATGTGGGTTGGTCTACATGAGCTTCTTCCCACCTTGAGAATCTTAGAGGCAGAAAGAATAATGTAAACAAGTAGCTATAGGATGGAGAGCGCTGAGAACTCAGAGAGAGATAAGGTGTTGGTAAAAATCATTCAATCATGAGAAAGAACAGAAGGACTTAGTTTTGTTTGGAGTAGAAGTAGCCTATGGCATTGCACATAATCTTACCTGGGCTTGGGAACCAGGGGAAAGAATTCTGGTATTGCATCCTTTCTGAAAACTGTGGTTTCCAACTTGAACTCAGGTCTCTGTATCTAGCCACATGCCCTGAATATGATATCCAGATTTGGGGTTTGAAGTACAGTTATTGTGGCTTGAATGGATATTACTTATCCACAGCTGTGTAACAAATTACCTAAAAACTTAGCAGCTCAGAAGAACAAATATGTATTATCTCACACAGATTCTGAAGGTATGCTATCTGGGAGAGGCTCAGCTGGGTGGTGCTGGCTCAGGGTCTCTCTCGAGGTTGCAGTCCAGCTCTCGGCTGGATCTAGAATCATCTCTAGGCTCCCGTGGGGCTGAAGAAGCCATGTCTGAGCTCTCTCACTTGGTTGTTGACAGGCCTCCATTCCTTGACACATGGACCCCTCCACAGCCTGCTGTTGAATTGAGTGGCCTCATTTCATGGCATCTGGCTTCCCACGAAGGAGAGACTCAAGAGGGAGAGAAGTGTGAGCAGGTGAGTGAAATGGTGCTCCAAAAGGAAGCAGGACTTCTATCTAGAACACATTAAGATCTCTTACAGCTGAAGAAGATAATGTACTCAATTAAAAATGGGCAAAATAATGGAACTGGAACTTCACAAAAGAAGGTAAACAAACGGCTAATACGTACATGAAAACATCCTTGATTATCACCAGTCATTAGGGAGGGAAATTAAAATCTATAATGAGGTACTGCTATAATGAGAATGGCTAAAATTTAAAAAGGCTGAAAACATCAAGCCTTGTCAAGGGTGTGGGGAGCAAGGCAAATGATCATAAGTTTCTGCTGGGAGAGTAAAATGGCATGGTCATTTGTAAGCTGGCATAGTCGATTTAGTTAAAACAGGCATTTACCATATAATTTCTAGCTAATTGTCCAAGAGAAATGACTTCAACTGTTCATGAAATACTTGTACATGAATATTCATAAGTGTCATGCATAACAGCTGAAACTGGAAATAATACATGTGTCCACCCAACAAATTCTGGTATATAATGGAATACTATTTAACTACCCACCCCAATCCTTGAGCCAATTAATATCCAATTAACACCCCAAATAGTTATATCTGATATATGCGGCAATATAAATAAATCTCCCAAACATTATGCTGAGTGAAAGAACCTAGATACAAGAGAGTACATACATATCTATCTGTAGAGAAATGAATCCAGAGAGATAGGTAGAAATCACATCAGTGACTGTGTGAGGCATAGGGATTTGGGGAATATTGGCTGCAAAATGACAGGAAAAACATTCTGGGATGATGGAAACATCTATACCTTTTGTTGTGATAATTACATAGGTTTTATGGAATACTTTAGGTAAAACTCATGGAAATATAAATCATGTATATAATTTTATATTCTATAATTTCACCTTATGAAAGTTGATTTTATTTTATTTATTTTTTTTTTTCAACGTTTATTTATTTTTGGGACAGAGAGAGACAGAGCATGAACGGGGGAGGGGCAGAGAGAGAGGGAGACACAGAATCGGAAACAGGCTCCAGGCTCCGAGCCATCAGCCCAGAGCCCGACGCGGGGCTCGAACTCACGGACCGCGAGATCGTGACCTGGCTGAAGTCGGACGCTTAACCGACTGCGCCACCCAGGCGCCCCTGAAAGTTGATTTTAAAAGTAAGAAAAAGCTTATAATACATAAACTAAATATCTTTAGGAATACAAGGGATAATTCACAAAAATTAAATAATACTTGGAAACTTTATTGCCCTCTCTTTGTCTTTGCAAGATCAACTACCCAGGCAAAAATAATATATAAGAATATTATAATTATTTGCTTTAATTACATATCCATAGCTAGCTAACTAGATACTGATATAAAAGTTGTTACCTCAGGAAATGTACTCTATTTTCTGTTATTTAAAACATTTGTAGGAAAGGATCACATCCTAGACCTGATAGAAAATCTTAAAATTTCCCAGGCAAAAATAGATCACTCTGTATCAAACCTCAATGCACAAAACCTGGAACTACATAAGTGAACGATAATTTTAAAAGCTATTTAAAATTTTAAATTTCTCTACTAAATTACTTTTGAGCTAAAGGTAGATATCAAAAGGAAAATTAAAGACAATTTTAAGAATGGCAACTTCACATCTCAGAACATGATGAATGGTTAAAGATGAAGTCAGAGAAAAATTTACAGAGTTTCATTATTTATTTCTTCACTAAATAATATTTATTGAAGGGCTACATGTTATGCCCAGAATTCGTGATCCCCAAATACCGCCAGGGAGCCGAGTCCGATGTAAAAGCAAAAGAGCCTTTATTTGAGCTAGCTCGAGCTCAATCCCCTACCTGCACTGACTCAGCGGTGAGATACCAGGGAGAGAGAGCGAGTTTCAAAAGCACAAAGGTTTTATTGGGGCCTAGGGGCAGTTGGTGAGGTAATGGCTATGGCCTCAGCCGATTGGCTGGGGAAGGGTCCGAGTTCTGTTAGGCAGGTGGGGGAGGGGGTTGCTCAAGGGGAGGAGGTGTGGTCAAGGTGAAGGACACAGAACAAGATGGAGTCGGCCGGCGTAGGCCCGCCCTTTCATTCCCCCCTTGTCATGTAGCTTACGGACGCAATCATGGGACCGGCTGCATTTATGGTGACAAGGGGAACAGAGTTTGGAGGTTTATACAAAGTTCTGGGAAGCAAGTATCCCTGGGGTAGCTCTGGGAGATCTGATTAAGTATTGTCCCCAAGCTGGTGTCTATGATCTGCCAGGTGATGTTTGGGGGGGCGTGGGGACTCCCGGCAGCATGAGCAATGACAAGCAGAGTTAACAGAGTTACCAATATTAGGTGGGTCGAATGCGCTGTAGCTTGAGCTTGAGCGGGTTGTGTTGGTCCCGACTGATGGCCCATTGTGTGACGAAGTCCTTCCAGATCGAGGAGGGATCCGCTGGCTGAACGTGGGTGTGATGGACCCAGGTCGCGATGCCGTCTACTTTGAGAGCAGTGCGGGTTGTCAGCACCACGATGTAGGGTCCCTTCCAGCGCGGCTCGAGGGTCTCTTGGTGGTGCCTCTTGACGTAGACCCAGTCTCCCGGCCTGTACTGATGAGGTGTCGTGGTCGGGCCAGCCTCGTAGATGGCACGGAGGCGCGGCCAAATGTCCTCGTGCGCCCTCTGGAGCCCTCTCAAGGAAAGAAAAAGTTCTTGATCTTTAAACTCAGCAATAAGTTCAGCTCGAAGGCTGGGAATAACAGGGGGTGGCCTGCCAAACATGATCTCATAGGGAGTAAAACCCAGAGTGTAAGGAGTGTTTCTAACACGGTAAAGGGCGTACGGTAGGAGAGTCACCCAGTCCCCAACAGTCTCCATGGTTAATTTGGTAAGGGTCTCTTTTAGGGTTCTATTCATTCTTTCTACCTGTCCTGAGCTCTGGGGCCTATAAGCACAATGTAATTTCCAGTTTGCCCCCACCGCCTTGGCTACTGCCTGTGTTACCTGCGAGATAAAAGCTGGTCCATTGTCTGATCCTACCATGGCAGGACAACCATACCTGGGTAAAATGTCTTCTTGTAGCTTCTTAGCCACCGTCTGAGCCGTTTCATGCTTGGTTGGGTATGCTTCCACCCAGCCAGAGAAGGTGTCTGTAAATACTAAAAGATATTTATAACCATACTTTCCTGGTTTGACTTTAGTGAAGTCGACTTCCCATTGGGCTCCCGGTCTGGTGCCTCTGAGCCTGGTTCCTTTTTTATTTGATGTGGCTCTCGCGTTGGTGAGTTGGCAGGTCTTGCAGGCAGATACAACTTGCTCTATTTTGGTGTCCTGTTGGTGAATCTTGATTCCGGCATGTTGGATTAAGTCTTTTAATTTTCGGGCCCCCATGTGAGCAGACCAATGCATGTGCTCTATAATTGAGACTCTGAGCCGGTCTGGCAGCACGTGCTCCTTGTTAGGTGTATACCACCGTCCCTTTATCTCCTGGGCCATGGGGAGTTTCTTGATCCGCTATAACTCCTCCTGGGAGTATTTGGGCTGGTCTGGTAAAACTGGGTCTCCCGGGTCTGGTAGTTGTATGGTCATGGTGGGGACTGAAGTAAGGGCGACTGCCTTGGCTGCCTGGTCAGCCTTTCAATTACCTCTAGCTACTGGGTTATCAGCTTTTTGGTGCCCTTGGCAGTGGATAATGGCTAGCTTGGCAGGAAGCCATAAGGCCGTAAGCAGGTTAAGTATCTCCTGCTTATTTTTTATAGTCCGTCCTTCTGCCGTCAGTAACCCCCTCTCCTGATAAATTGCTCCATGAATATGAGCTGTGGCAAACGCATAATAGCTGTCTGTGTAGATGTTAAGCCATTTTCCAGCTCCCAGCATCAGCGCCTTGGTGAGGGCTATGAGCTCTGCTTGCTGGGCTGATGTTCCAGAGGGTAGAGCCTCCGCCCATACGGTGTCCGTTTCGGTGACCAGCGCTGCACCCGCATACCTGTGTCCGTCTCGCACAAAGCTGCTGCCATCAGTGAACCAAGTAGCCTCGGCATCGGGGAGGGGCCGGTCGGTCAGGTCCGTCCGGAATCCATGTACTTGTTCCAGGATTCCCGCACAGTCATGTAATGGAGCACCTAGGTCAGGGTCGGGCAGCAGGGTTGCAGGATTGAGGGCTGCACTGGGGTGGAACCGCACTCCTGGAGGGTTGAGTAGGAGGCTCTGGTAATGAGTCACACGTGTGTTGCTCATCCATCTGTCAGGAGGCTGTTTCAGGACCCCTTCAATGGCGTGTGGGGTCGTGATCCAGATCTCCTGTCCTAGGGTCAGCTTGTCTGCATCCTTGACTAGGAGTGCTGTCGCCGCAATAATTCTTAGGCATGGCGGCCAGCCGGCAGCCACTGGGTCTAGTTTCTTAGACAGGTAAGCCACTGGGTGGTTCCAGGGGCCTAAGGCTTGAGTTAGAACCCCTTTTGCTATTCCCTTATGTTCGTCTACAAAGAGGTGGAAGGGTTTCGTAATGTCTGGTAGGCCCAGGGCTGGGGCACTTAGGAGGGCCTTTCTTAACTGATTAAAGGCAATTTCTTCTTTTTCAGTCCATTTAAATGTTTTCCCCTCTTTGGTAGCTTCATATAGGGGCCTGGCAATCTCAGCTAAACCTGGAACCCAGAGGCGGCAGTAGCCGGCTGATCCTAGGAATTCCCTCACTTCTCTTCGGGAGGTGGGAGTAGGGATCTTTAGGACAGTTTCTTTTCTGGCATCTGATAACCGCCGTTGTCCGCCCTCCAGGATATATCCCAGGTAACTTACCCTCTCCTTGCACATCTGAGCCTTCTTCGCGGATGCCCGGTACCCTAAGGCCCCCAGGGTAGCCAGCAGGTCCTGGGTCCCTCGCTCACAGTCTTTGGCCGTGTCGGCAGCAATCAGGATGTCATCTACGTACTGTAGAAGGGTGAGGCCAGGGTGCTCCCTTCTGTACTCACCCAGGTCCTCGTGTAGTGCCTCGTCGAAGATGGTGGGTGAATTTTTGAATCCCTGAGGTAGCCGTGTCCAGGTGAGTTGCCCACTGTAGCCCTCCTCTGGATCATGCCACTCGAAGGCGAACAAGGGTTGGCTCTGGGGTGCCAGCGGCAGACTGAAGAAGGCGTCCTTTAAATCTAGTACAGTATACCAGACCCTGGAGGGTGCCAAGGAGCTCAAGAGAGTATATGGGTTGGGAACAGTTGGGTGTATGTCCGCGACCCTCTTTTTTACTTCCCGGAGGTCTTGTACCGGTCGGTAGTCATTTGTATGAGGCTTTTTGACCGGCAGTAGGGGGGTGTTCCAGGCAGACTGGCAAGGAACTAGTACCCCTAGGCTTCGTAGTCTCTGGATGTGTGGCTGGATCCCCTTCCGGGCCTCCTGAGACATGGGGTATTGTTTGATCCTTACCGGACTCTCTCCTGGCTTGAGCTCTAACCAGGACTGGGGTCCTGTGAGCGGCTAGTCCCATCCCCCCCGTCTCTGCCCAAACCGAGGGGAATTCCTGTAGCCATCTATCTGTCTATATTATCCTCTCTCGGGAGCGCCTCCTGGTGGAGGCGGTATTCATCCTCCAGTTTCATGGTCAGTACCTGGATGGGGTAGCCCTTGCCATCGGTGACCTGAGGCCCCCCTTGTCTGAAAGTTATCTGAGCTTCAATCTTGGTCAGTAAGTCCCGTCCTAACAGCGGGTAGGGGCATTCTGGTATTACCATAAAGGAGTGGGATACCCGGCCCGTTCCCAAATCTACTGTTCTTCGGGTAGTCCATGAATACTGGCTCATACCAGTTGCCCCTTGTACCCAGGACTTCTTGCTGGCTAGTTTTCCTTGTGGGGTATGGAGGACCGAATGTTGTGCTCCGGTGTCGACAAGGAAGTCAACAGGGGTCCCCTCCACTTTAAGAGTTACCCTGGGTTCGGGGAGAGGGTTTGAACCCTGACTCCCCTAATCACTTAGTTCATCTAGCTCTAGGACTTTTACTCGATCAGTCTTGCTTCCCTTCCCGCCGGCCCTTTTTGGACAATCTCGGGCCCAATGCCCTGTCTCCTTGCAGTATGCACACTGATCCTTCTGCAGCCTCTGCTTCCCCCCCTTGGTGGTTCCTTTACCTTTTCTTGCGTCATCTGCCAGCTGCCGGAGACGGGGGTCTCGTTCCTCAGGGGAGTCAGCAGTGGTAGCTAGTAGTATTCTGGCCAGGTCTCGAGTCTGCTTACTGCTGGCATCCGCCATGGCGCGAGCCTGCTTGTCCTCAGGAGGCTCCCGGTTATTATATACCTTTTCGGCTACCACCAGTAAGTCATGCAGACTTTTTTCTCCTAGTCTATCTATTTTCTGTAATTTTCTCCTAATGTCTATGGCTGATTGGTTTACAAAGGCCATGATAACAGCTGCCTTGCTTTCCGGAGCCTCTGGATCCATGGGGGTATAGGTACGGAATGCCTCCATGATCCGTTCTAAAAAGGCAGCCGGAGATTCATCTCTTCCCTGTTGTACATTTCCTACCTTGGCCAAATTGGTTGGCTTTCTAGCAGCCATTCGGAGACCCCCCATTAGAGTCGGGCGGTAGACCCGGAGCCTCGCCTTACCTTCTGCCATGTTGAAATCCCACTGGGGCCGAGTTAAGGGGAAGGAGGCATCTATCTGAGCCTGGTGGGTGGTGGGATTCCTGTCTGCGCCCGGAACTAGTTTTCGGGCCCCATTGAGGATTCTTTCTCTTTCTTCAGTCGTGAACAGGACCTGCAAAAGCTGCTGGCAATCATCCCACGTGGGCTGATGGGTAAAAAGAACAGAGTCTAATAAATCAATAAGCCCTGCCGGTTTCTCGGAAAACCTAGGATTCTGAGCTTTCCAATTGTAGAGGTCACTAGTGGCGAAAGGCCAATAGTGATGGGGCTGATTCCCCTCCACATCTGGGGGTCCGGTGGCTCGCAGGAGCGGAATAGTGGAGTCGGCAGTGGTGGCAGAGGCGGATTGCTCCCTCTGAGCCCTTTGTCTGGTAAAGGGCGGGCTTCCCACTGGAGCGTTTCCGCCTCCCGCTCTTGGAACAGCGTCTGCCTCCCCGGAGGGGGAGGATGGTGTTCTTTGGGCATCCTAGAGGGGTTATACGGGGGAGGAAAAATTAATTCTTCTTCAGTACCCCCCTGTAAGACAGGGTAGAGGGGTGCTGAAGGCTGGATAAGACTTTTCTTCTTCTTTGTCCCCTGCAAAGCAAGAATGGGTTTTGGCTCCGGAGGGAGCGGGGCTAGGAAGGGCTTAAGCCAAGAGGGTGGGTCTTCTACAAGGTCCTGCCAAGTGATAATGTAAGGGAGCTCGTCTTAGGCCGAGAGATGATACTCCTGACTCGGTGGATGGTAGGGAGGTTGAAGGTCCCCTCTGGTGGCCATCCGACATTGAAAGTTGGCCACTCGCTAGAACAAAAAAACTGCCACCGACCCTTTCGGACTTCCACACTGAGGTTGTTAGCTCTTCCCCTCACATCCTTAAAGTGATCAATCATAATACTTACAGGAGTAGTCTGAGTCTGTCCCATAACGTCCGTCCAGTAATTCCACAGAACAAAACAGAGAAACACAAAGACAGACAAACAGAGGGCCCCTAGAAAGTCTTCCAACTCCATGGAAGCAAAACTGAAAGCTAGCTTAGACCTTTGAGGGGATTCCATGTCCCTCCAAAACCGATGAGGGGATTCCACGTCCCTCCAAAGACGATGGCCTCACGCCGACCAGCGGGAGAGACCCGCCTCGTCTCAGACCTTTGAGGGGATTCCATGTCCCTCCAAAACCGATGAGGGGATTCCACGTCCCTCCAGAAGGGAGGATCAGAACGTCTTCCGAAACTCCCGGCCCGTGGTCCTCCAGTGCGTCCACTTAGACCGCGTCGGGCACTACCAGAATTAAATGAGCTCACACAGAAAAGACAGAACAAACAGACACTAACCGTGGCCAGTCAGGCTCTCCGGGTTGGGGGTCCCTCGGGGGTCTTGGGGATCCCGGGCTGAGCCCCCAAATGTTATGCCCAGAATTCGTGATCCCCAAATACCGCCAGGGAGCCGAGTCCGATGTAAAAGCAAAAGAGCCTAGCTCGAATAAAGGCTCTTTTGCTTTTACATCGGACTCGGCTCCCTGGCGGTATTTGGGGATCACGAATTCTGGGCATAACACTATACTGTTCTAGAATTTTTTTTATACTCCAGGGATATAGATTTAAAAAAATTTTAACTTCCTTCATAGAGTTACATGCTAGTGGAAGACAGTGAACAACTCCACCCGCCCCCCCGAATATGTATAATATCTCATATAATGATAAGTTCTTTGGGTAAAATAAGGCTGAATAAAGAGGATGGAGAGTGTTCATGAAGGAATGCTATTTTGTACAGTGGTCAGGGAAGCCATCTCTGAGAAGGTGATGTTTCAGCAGAGTTCTGCAGGAAGGGAGAGAGTCAGTCATGCAGACTTTGGGGGAAGAGCATTGCAGGCAGAGCAAACAGTAAGTTCAAAGGCCCTCAGGAAGCTGGGAGTGGAGCAGGCAGTGGGTTAGTTGGCAGGTAGGGAGATCAGAGAAATGATATGGGGTCGGATCACGCGGTGTCTCTTGGGCTATCGTAGGACTCTGACTTTTATTCTGAGTGAGATGGGGAGACTGGAAGGTTTTGACCAGGGGATAGACACAATGTGACTTACATGTTAAAAAGATCACTCCAGGGGCGCCTGGGTGGCGCAGTCGGTTAAGCGTCCGACTTCAGCCAGGTCACGATCTCGCGGTCCGTGAGTTCGAGCCCCGCGTCGGGCTCTGGGCTGATGGCTCAGAGCCTGGAGCCTGTTTCCGATTCTGTGTCTCCCTCTCTCTCTGCCCCTCCCCTGTTCATGCTCTGTCTCTCTCTGTCCCAAAAATAAATAAAAATGTTGAAAAAAAAATTAAAAAAAAAAATAAAAAGATCACTCCAGAATTGTCTATATAAAGAGGATAGAAACACGGAGATCAGTTGGGAGATTGTTGTTACAGTTCATGTAAAACATAATGGAGACTTGGATCAGGAAGGAGTCAGCGGGGGGGGGTCGAAGAAGTGGTTAAATACAAGTAATCAAGACAAAATACATGCAGTTTAACTTAATAATTCAACTCAGAAATCAAGGGAGAGACCTGCTCAACAAACTTTTCAACAATTATCTGGGAGAAGGGAATTGAGTGGTCAGCAAAGAAATTAGTGAATTAAAAACAAGGAAATGGTAGAATTGGAAAATATTAAAGCTCAGTCTTGAAAATTTCAATTAAATAGAAATTTCTGGTAAAGTAAGTGAGGGAAAGGAAAAGGGAAAATACAGATACACGCATCCAGAATGAGAAGAAAAATACAATGTCAAATGTGAAGATTTTAAATTATAATAAAAAAGTACAATTTGCTAATATATGCAACGAAATTTAAATAACAAATTTCATGAAGATACATGTAAATCAAGGATAGATAGAATAACAATAGAATAGAATAACCACAGCAGAATTTAAAAACCTTAAGAACTCTGAGAAAACTTAAAACCTGAAGGAACTCTGTAAGAAAGTTTTACAGGTGAATTATATAAAACTTAAAGCTCAGATAGTTTTCATACTCCTTACATTAACCTAAAGCATTAAAAGTTCAAAAGCTTGCAAACTCATTTGATGACATTAGCATAGCCCCAATATTAAACTTAACAATGGTGGTACAAAATCCTTAATAAATCATAAGCGCATTGAATTTGCAAGTGTATTTTAATACATATCCTCTCACCTAGTAGAGTTCATGAAGAAGCAATGTAATGATTTAAGACACCTGACTATGGAGCCAGATAGCCTAGGAACAGGTTTGCATCTTGATATGGATCTGCTATCTGTGTGGCTTTGGTCAACCTGCTTCATGTCCTATATCTCAGTTTCTTCATAAAATGGAACTCTGACACTATTTACTTTATGCAGCTGTAAAGATTAAAGGAATCAATTCTGTGAATCATTTATTACAGCCTAGCATGTAGTAAGCACTCAAATATGTTAAATGTTATTATTAGTTTTTATGCCTGGAAATGTATTATCATTAAGAGGAGAAAAGCCATAAGATTATGTGGTTAGTACCAAAAGATATTTTGATAATATTTTATATTAATTTATGATCTTTAAAAATTCTTGGTAGTATACAATAAGAAGAAAGATACTTTCTTTTTTTAAATTTTTTTAAATGTTTATTCATTTTTTGAGAGAGAGATGGAGATAGAGCGCGAGTGGGGGAGGGACAGAGAGAGGGGGAGACACAGTATCTGAAGCAGGTTCCAGGATCTGAGCTGTCAGCACAGAGCCCCATGCGGGGCTCAAACCATGAACTGGGAGATCATGACCTGAGCCGAAGCTGTTAACTGACTGAGCCACCCAGGTGTCCCAAAGAAAGATACTTTCTTAAGATGATGAAGAAGTTCCATTTGAAATCAATAGCCTTCATCATCAAGGGTACCTATTATCATTTTTATCTCAACATTGTCAGGAAGTTCTACATGATACAAAAAGAACAAAAATGTGAACTAAGATTTACTATTATTTACAGATGACACAATTGTCTACCTAGAAAACCCAATGCCATGAAAAATCCAAACCACAAATTCTAACTTTCTTCTGGAAGAATAAATGTGTAAAAATTGCCAAGAGCATTTTGAAAAAGAGAAGTATAAAGTACCTTTGTTCTACTAGTAATAAAAGTGTATTACTAACATAGGTGATTATCAATACAGGAGAAAAGGGCAGAAGAATATTAGCATGTAAGAGTAGTGTTACAAATCAATATGAGACATATTGACTTATTTAATGAATGGTTTTGTGAAAAGTAGTCATAATCTTATTATTAATAAACTCTATCACCCCTTTGTGGTTGTAAACACTGTATGTTTTCTTAAATCTATCATATCGTCAGCGGGTATTTGCAGAGCCAACTTTGAGCCATGCATTTTGGAGGGGATTCCGAAAGCTAATGGCTAATTGAGTGGTGTACATTATTAATTCCATAGTAAAAATTCTTGATACACATATTTCACCTGCAGTTTGGTCAGTTTTTGTTCCACATAATTTGAGGCCATGTTGTTGAATACATGTGTCTATTATCAATATATCTTCTTGCCATTTGGTTCTTTTTCCCATTATATAACACCTTTCCATTTCTAATAAGTTGTTTTTTTGCCTTGAATTCTATTCTAATCATATATTATGAACTTACTTCAACTTATCTTCTACTACCCATTTGTTTTAATTAATTCTGAGTCCTTTTGTTCTGAATGTTTCTCTTGTGGAAAAAACACTTTGGATCCTTTAAAATGATGCAGCCTGATAGTCTTGGCTCTTAATTGATGACTTTAATATACCACTATTCTAAAGCTATATGAGTATTTATTACTGACATCTTTTTCTCAATTGTGCATTTGTTATATATTTTGGGGGTCTTTTTCCTACTATCCGTTGAGCAGAACAGATCCTCTTTTTGTATTTAAAATTTATGCGTTTGAAATAATTTACGGTAGTTGCCTTAAAACAAAAGACCCATATTTAAGGCATTTTTCCTACTAAACACAAATATAATGACCTATTCATTCATATATACTATTCATTCATTAATATATACTAACAGTGTAGCTTATACAATGAAACAAAACCTTCTAGGTGCTGGCTATACCCCTCTTACTGACATTTCCTTCCCACCCTGAAAAGTTACTTTTTTTTTTTTTAATTTTTTTTTTCAACGTTTATTTATTTTTGGGACAGAGAGAGACAGAGCATGAATGGGGGAGGGGCAGAGAGAGAGGGAGACACAGAATCAGAAACAGGCTCCAGGCTCTGAGCCATCAGCCCAGAGCCTGACGCGGGGCTCGAACTCACGGACCGCGAGATCGTGACCTGGCTGAAGTCGGACGCTTAACCGACTGCGCCACCCAGGCGCCCCAAAAGTTACTTTTTTTAAGTTTGCTTCTTGAGAGAGAGAGAGAGAGGGAGGGAGGGAGGGCATGGGAGTGGGGGGAGGGGCAGAGAGAGGAGAGAGAGAATCCCAAGCAGACTCTGTGCTGTCAGGGCAGAGCCAGATGTGTAGCTCAATCTCACCAACTGTGAGAACATGACCTGAGCCAAAAACTAGAGTCAGATGCTTAACTGAGCCACCCAGGTATCTCAGTGTCACAGGGAGTACTGGAAATGCAGAGAATGAACCCAGATCTAGGGGTTTCAGCTACTGGGAGTCTGTTCTTTCTCCAGACACTGGAGGGGGCACATTCTCTAGAGCAGATCTCCACAATAGGCCCACAGAGAGTTAAAGTGAGGACTGCACCCGTGCAATACCCAGTTTTCCTTCTCCCATATGATGGTACAAGGGCAGCCACCTTTCTGAAGTCATTACACTGCTCAAGCTCAAGTTCGCTGTGGTGATGGCCAAAGGCTTCGGAGCCCATACTGGTGGGACTGAAGGTGTTTTTCACCACATGCTCAGCTCTGGCTACCAAGCCAGCCAACTGATGGATCACACAGGAGGCAGAGTTGCAGGAGCTTTTCCAGGCAGTGATGCTGATTTGCAGGATGGAGGGAAAGAGGCCCGTCAGTGAGGCTATCTAAGAGAGATCCCATCTGCCCCATGGGTTACTCATGGTAAAATTGCTGCTCTGAGAGGCACCAGTTAACGTTGCATCTTTCCTCAATCACAATTATCACTGCAGAAATACACAGGCTCTTGGGGAAAATGCCATGATCACTCCCACAGACATTCCCAGGGGTGTCAGAAAACCCAAGGTGGCTCCGGGTGAGTGGCCATGGAACACAGAGCTGTAACAGCCTGTCTTTCCTGTATAAATAAACTGCAAATCAAGTAAGGCTTATGAGACACAGAGAATTATGGCCCCAAACTGATCCTAACACGAGGATTGTCTGGAAGTCACATCCCACTCAAAGGCATCAAATATCCCTTGTTAGAAATACAAAAATTCCCCAACTTACCTGGAAGAAAAGGCGATTTTACAGCGTTGGGTCCCCGAGGTGCTTACCTGTTCTGTACTGCTCCTGTTCTTCCTATTTGAGGTTGGTCCAAGGACTAGCTACTCCACCCTGCACCCAGCTACCACAGGGCTGAGGCTACTTCTAAGCACAGGTCCCTGAATCTGGGAAGCCTGTGGTGTGGGCCAGAGCAATAACCACCACCGCTCAGGTCTTTTGAGAAATATACTTTTATTCCCCATCGGCAAACACATTCACAAGCAGGACTGAGAAGCCGTGCTGTGATTCCTCAGGGGAAGCACAGGGCTGCCCCCCATCTCTTCCTGCGTGATTCTCTTCTGGCCTGTTCCTCTTGCTCTCCTCCCATCTGAGGTTCCAGACATCCACTGCCATAAAGAAAGCCACCGATACCAGCAACCCGAGAGGACCACACGTATCACGATATAGGAAGGAAGGAAGAAAGGACATTAGAAAAGAGAGGGAGGGGTTTAATAGGTATCCTGGGTCATGCCATCGTGAGGGCCGTGGTCTCTGTCCAAGCTGCTGGCCATGACCCTTTTCTTGCCGGGTGCTCCGACCCCAATTGCAGTCTGAGGGAACGTGTGAAACTTGTTGAGGTCCTGTGTGTATGTGCCCAGCACACAGGTGCTCAGATTACTGCACCGCTTAGCTCGGAAGCTGTCCAGGCTGCAGGGAAAAGACATGCCAGGTGGTACCATGCACCAGGTCTGCCCCTGTGGCGATTGCCCAGAAGGTTAGGCCAGGGAGGGGGCACTCTGAGTGGGGGCAGGAGGGGCAGGCAGGAGGGCAGCTCACACATCCTCCATTAGGAGAACTCCGAGGTTTGCTGAGCCAGGGCAGCGTGGGGCAGGGTTGCAGCGGGGAAGGGGTGCCCTTTCCTAGCCTTCTGCATGCCGCTCAGTCCTTCTTGCTCTGCAGAGAGGTCCTTAGGGTAGATGCAGGTGCAGCAGTGCCAGGCTCAGGGGACATGGGGAGGTGGGGCTGGGGAAGGGTGTCTGGCCCCATGACAACATGCACGTCTCCACAGATCCTACACATCTCAAGCCCCCAGACCTACCTCAGGTACTGCTCTACCTGACCCCACCCTCTGCAAGGCCTTTGGCTTCACCTTGCAAATGTGCAATGAAGGCTCCATGTGGATGTGAGAGAATGTCAAGTGCAGGTTTACAAAGAGAAACCAATTTCTAAAATCTCCTGGGATCTGTGGGGTCCATCTGCTGGCCTCACACTTACCAGTCCTAACTCCTCCAATGCTGGGAAGTCTCCTCAGTGCTTTCAGACCAGTTTCCGGAGGGAGGGATTTCATACCTTCCCCAATTGCTTTCAGAAATGGATCTTTTTACATGTGGTCTAACCATAGTCTCTGTGTGGGACCTCTGTTTTCAGTGGTGCATGAGAATAGCTGGGCCCCAGGCCGAGGAGAGCCATGGCAGTGTGCTGGCCTCCTGTCCAGCCGTGTTCCAACTTACCTCTTAGGATATGCCTTCCTTGGCAGGACAGGAGGGAGGGGGTGCCCTGAGCCAAGTGGAGTGGGGATCCTCACCTGCTATTTGCTAAGTCGTCCCAATGGCATGCTGTCACAGCCCTGCGCCCACATCCCCAGCACTTCAGTCCTCCTCTAGAGAGCAGAGAATGCTTGCAGGTACTGAAGAGTCCCTGCGGACACTAACACTCACATTCAAAGCTTTCACACACACAAACTCATTTCTGTCTCCAAATCATGTGCCCACTCCCCAGAGCTCAGGCAGGCACAGGGGTCTGACACTGGGGACACCCTGTGGATTCTCTCTGAATCGCAGCCCAGCCTGCCTCTGAGTCTCTCCCCCTTATGATCGCGTGCACACATGGCATGATGCTGATCTGCTCTCATCAAATTGCACTCACTCTCAATTTTCAAAAAATATTTATTTTGGGGAGAGTGCAAGCAGGGAAGGGATAGAGAGATGGGGACAGAGGATTCGAGGCGGGCTATGCGCTAACAGGAAGACAGCATTGAAACCGATGCGGGGCTCGAACTCACAAATCGGGAGATCGTGACCTGAGCAAGAGTCGGATGCTCGACAGACTGAGCCGCCCTGTGCCACCGCACTAACTCTCAATTTTAAGCGTGCTCTCTAACATGCAATTATTCAGCACCAGATCCTCTCCGGGACCTATCCCAACTGGAGGGTTTTAGGACCCGCCCACCTGATCTTTCACTCCTCTCCTGCCTGGAGGTCCAAGGTCCTGACTTGCTGCCCTCCGCACAGAGAGTGCCGAGAAAGCGGCTTCTCACTGTTCCGAGGATCTCCGGGTGTGAGCAAGCAGCGCGTCCAAGCCTCAGCCTCTACACACTTTCCCAGCGCGGCAAGCATAACCGTGGCGGCAAGTCTGGTATTCCAGCCACAGTGGGTGGGGACTGCATCACGGGCTGTGGCGGGCAGGCAGAGACCCGAGTTAGGTGGTTTTCCCAGGCAGAGCAGAAATCCTGCCCGGGTACGTCCTATGTGATCCGGGCAACGTACCCGGGCAACGGTGCATCCCTATCCTCAGTCCCCAGAAGCCTTGCGTTTCATAGAACATACCTGCCTTCTGCCACGTCTCTTTCCCTTCCAGTTTTGTGCCTCTGTGTTGGGGACACCTAACTTCCAAGATGCTCTATTCAGCATTCCTTGCTCTTAACTCCTGGTGCTGCCCCCAACGTGAAGGAGTAAGTTCGCGACTGGGGAATTGGGTGGCTAACAATCGCTCTCCTCAGGGCAGACTGGCAGGGCAGCAGGTTCTTCCTCCTCATGTGAGCTACAAAACTGTTCTCTTCTGAGTCCATCCCTGATTTACCAAGTAAATTCAAGGAAATTTAGACCATCGTGTGTGCAGATTGCTATCTTATCTCCAGGTATGCCTAAATCCTCTCCCAACTCAAGGGTAATATATAAATCGCCAAGGAAGGGGCACCTAAGTGGCTCGGTTGGTTATGTGCAGGGACTCTTGGTTTCGATCAGCTCAGGATCTCACGGTTCCTGAGTCCGGGTCTTTGGCCTCATAGCCACGACCTCAGCTGGGGGAACGGTAGCAATGTCTCCTCCCTGCTGTCAGTTCCTGAGTACACAGGCTCTTGGCTGGACACTGAGCCCAGCACCAGGTCCCACAAGATCATCTCCCACAAAGCCCTGAACACTGCTGCCTGGAAGCCTGGGTGAACAAACCACAGAAGTGCATTCTCCAAGAAGTTTAGAAGATCAACGGCCAACAACTTCCTGATCATCTTCTGAGCCAGTTCCAGCCCCCTTCGCACAATCAGGGGACCCCTACAGCCATCACCGCCATGGTGGAAGGTATCTGCCAGTACAACTAAGATTACAGGTGCCTCACAGGTACCTCACTCAGATCCCTGACAAGACCTTGTCCATGAGCATAGCGGATGCCTTCACCATAGGGGCACCTCCGACACAGGACACAGTAAGACCCCCTACACACCCCTCTCAAGAAGGACCATGGCACCCCTAGTACCCGCATTGTAGGTAGTCTGCGGGCTGTGCCCCAAGCGATCCGACCGATGCCCTCCTGGACGACAGACTGAGGACAGTCAGTTGGTATTTCTGGGTCCTGTGTGTCACCAATTTTGGATGGGGCCGGAATCCCCACTAACTTTCGTCCTGTCCTGCCTTGTTAGCTGAGCTGGGAATTTTCAGCGAGTCAGGGATAACCTCAGTCCCGCTGACTATCCTCTCATTCTCCTTGCACGAAATAATTTAAAGAGAGAAAGTAAATCCAAAACCATTTTCTACTGAGCTACATGCCTGATTATCAAGTGAAAGCAAGGAACACGTTCAGACCTTTCTGTGTGCAGATGGCTTAAACTGAGACAGGAAATCCTTGAAACTTCTCTGGGCTTCTTATGGGACCGCCTGCACACACAGCCTGACAACGATCTGCTCTCATCATACCTGCACTAACTCTCAATTTTAAGCACACTCCCGAAACACAGTTATGCAGCACCTCAACCCTCTCCAGGACCCAACCCACCTGGAGGCCTTTAGGACCCCTCCACCTGATCTTTCTTCTCCAAGCTCGCCGGGAAGGTCGGAGGTTCAGACTTGCTGCCCTCAGCAGGTGGATTGCCTAGAAAGAAGCTGTGCGTTGTTGCCAGAATCTCCCAGTCTAAGAGCAGAGTGTGTGATTCTCAGGCTCTACACACTCTCCCAGCACCGCTGCAGGTGCGTCAGCAGCCGCGGGCTGCAAATACCCCGCCCATAAGGCGGGTTGTGAACGTGGTTGGTGGGCCTGCATCACGGGGCTGTGCTTGCAGGCAGAGACCCCAGCCAGGCAGAAACCGCTCCGAGTGTGCCGTGAGTGACCAAAACCACAGTGCACCCCCATCCTCGGTCCCCTAGGATATTTTAGGACACATCTGCCTTGTGCCGCATCTTTTCCTCTCCCAGGTTGGTGGCCTCTGTGCTCAGGGACACCCTGCTTCCAAGATGTCTTTAATTCAGAGTGCCTCCTTTTTAACTCTTGGCGCGGCACTGCCATGAGGGAACAAAAGCTTGGGGCTGGAGAACTCTGTGCAGGTTATGCTGGCAAGGCTGCAGGGGAACCCGGGAATGGTCAATAGGATGCAAGTGTGCTTAGGCACAGAGTAAAGATTGGTGAGCAGAGCAAGGGACAGGGCTCAGAATGGTGGATCCCAGGCTCAGTGAGTGCATGCCAGAGGCTACACAGACAACCACTGCTGACTCAGTCTAGGACCTTGGCTCAGCAGTTGAGGTTGAGCTTTCCACCTGGAGGTGCGGGGCCAAACTGGTGAAGGCGGCAAGCAGATACTGGATGGCAGGAGAGTTGGACTCTGCCACTTGAGGCAGTCATAGGGGACTTCTCTCAGGTGCCACATACTTTGGCAGAAATGATTTCCACTCCAAGTCTTGAAGTTTCTAAATAAGAACCCTATGAAATCATTTGTAAATATGTACGTCCGTGGACTGCGTTTTGGTGATGAGAAAACCAGCCATAACTTCCTCCAGTGCAGTGGTGACGAATGGCTAAGAGATGACTACTGTAGTGGCCAACTTCATGGCTACCTCACTTCGCAGGCTCAGGACTTTCCCTCTGGCTGCCATGTGTGCCCTGAGCCCTCAAAGCTAATGTTCATTCCTCACTCGGAAATCTTTCGTGGTTACAAACCACAGGCCGGTGGTGTGTGACAAGAATCAGGGTCTGTACCCAGAAGGTGCTAGAGTGGCTTCCAGCCATTTCAAGTTTTACTTTAAAGGTCAGTCTGTCTGCAAATAGATGAATTTAACAGAGTAGAGAGCCCAGAAATAAGCCCACGATTACAGGGTTAATTAATCTATGACAAAGGAAGCAAGTATATGCAATGGGAAAAAATCGTCTCTTCAACAAAAGGTTTTGGGAAAACTGGACAGCTGCATGCAGGAGAATGATCCTGGAGCACTTTCTTACACCATACACAAAAATAAACTCAAAATGGAATAAAGACCTACATGTGAGACCTGAAACCATAAAAATTCTTCAAGGGAGCACAGGTAGTAGTTTCTCTGACATCAGCCATAGAAACAGTTTTCTAGATATGACTCCTCAGGCAAGGGAAACCAAAACAAAAACAAACTATTAGGACTACATCAAAGGAAAAAGCTCTGCACAGTGAAGGAAACAATCCACTAAGACAACCTAGTAAATGGGAGAAGATATTTGCAGATGATACATCCATTAAAGGATTAGTATCCAAAATATAGAAAGAACTTATATAGCTCACCACCAAAAAGCAAAGAATGCAATTAAAAAATGAGCCAAAGACATGAAAAGAGAGGTCTCCCAAGAAGACATACACATGACAAACAGACACATGAAAAGATGCCCAACATCACTAATCACCAGTGAAATACAAATCAAAACCACACTGAGATACCACCTCACACCTGTCATTATGGCTAAAATCACAAACCCAAGAAACAAGAGATTTGTTAGTGATATTGTCGCAAAAAAGGAACCCTCATGCACTGTTGGTGGGAATGCAAAATGTCACTGTGGAAAACAGTATGGAGGGTCCTCAAAACATGCAAAAATATAATTACCTTATGATCGAGTAATTCCCCTACTCAGTATTTATCCAAGGAATGCGAAGCATTAATTTGAAAAGACAAGTTCACCCCTGTTTATTGCAGCATTATTACAATAGCCAAATATAGAGGCAACCCAGTGTCCACTGATAGATGAGTGGATAAAGAGGATGTGGTATAGAGGCACCTGGGTGGCTCAGTTGGTTGAGTGTCTGACTTTGGCTCAGGTCACGATCTTGCGGTTCATGGGTTCGAGCCCCGCATTGGGCTGTGTGCTGACAGCTCAGAGCCTGGAGCCTGCCTCAGATTCTGTGTCTCCCTCTCTCTCTGCCCCTCCCCTGCTCATGTTTTTTCTTTCTCAGTCTCTCAAAAATAAATAAACGTTAAAAAAGAGTTTAAAAAAAAAAGATGTGGTATATAGATACAATGGAATATGACTCAGCCATAAAAAAGAATGAAATCTTGCCATTTACAACATGAATGGATCTAGATGGTATAATGCTAAGTGGAAAAAAATCCTTCAGAGAAAGATAAATACCATACACTTTCACTCATGTGTGTAATTTAAGAATCAAAGCAAACAAAGAAAAAGGGACAAACCAAAACATGACTCTAAAATACAGAGAACAAACTGGTGCTTGCCAGAGGGGAGGTGGGTGGAGAGATGAGTGAATAGGTTCTTACTGTGATGAGTAATGAATAGAGTTGTTGAGTCACTATAGATAGATAGATAGATAGATAGATAGATAGATAGATATAGATAGATATAGATATGTATATGTATATCCCTGAAACTAATATGTAATATGTAAACTGTATGTTAATTATACTAGAATTTAAAAAATAATACAATTGGAATAAAATAAAATAAAATAAAATAAAATAGCCATTTGTCCATTTGACCTTTGATATCATGATCTTATTTCATAGCTTTATACCTGGAAATCAGGGTACATTAGAAACAATCTAGTTTGGAAAAACATTTTTACAGCAAGCTGATAAACTCTGCCTGTAACATTTATTTCCACTCTTCTGAATCAGATTCCTGCACTTTGTTATTTAAAGTGTTTTAAAAGATGATTTATCAGGGTGTGCCAGAGTCTTGTACCTGGTTGAAAATTCTTATGTGAGTTTTCATGCATTTAAAAGGATTACACCGAATGGGTTGCTCCTTTAATTCTACACAGCTTGGGTATGATACAGACTCAGCAATGACACCAAAATCACAACAACAACTGCAGAAGCAGTAGCAACAACACCACAAATTCATTCTCTTTAACCTGGGGAAAAGTCAGAGCTGTCAAATTTCCTGAAGAATCTCCACTGAAAATGGATTGCACTGGGTTCTCCAAGGAGGGAGCATGGAAGTTGCCGCTCTGTCCTAACAATAAGTGAAAAGCTGAAGAGACTGAGGGGAAAAGAACAACCCCTGCAGGATGCTTAAGAGAGGTGAACACATAGCAAACCTTTGCCCTCAAGATTGGAGAGGCAGATGAATGCAGGGAGTAATGTCTTACCAGAGCAAACGCTCAACAAGGGCAAATCTCAGTGCTTGGAGCTAGTGCTGGGGTAGGTCACCAGCAAGCTGCTGGAGGCTCAGTGTGGGCAGCTCTGAGAGTTAAAAACTCCAGGGACAGACACTCATTCATAGGAAACTCCCACAAATGTGCATTTTACCCCTAGGAACTTGACCAGGTTCTCAACAGTACATGTGAGAGAAAAATCCACTGGTGGGATTTACCTCCTGGAGCTGTACCAGTTCTCAAAATGAATAACAGAAAAATCACCTAGTGTTGTTCCTAGAGAGGGAGGGGAAAGGAACCAACCACTTTTTTAACATACCAGAGCTGCTTCTTCAGAAGGCCTGCCCTCAGGAGAAACCAGTTAACCAGAGACTAATGTGCTGAAATATCATCATCCCTAACTGACCAGGGGGAAGGGAAATACCCAGCTCTAATCAGCTCTAGCCTTCCAACAGCCAGAAGAGCCTAAGGGATGACATCAGTGGATTTTAGAATACACAGGGAATGAGAGAGACATTTATGGCAGAATGAAGGAATGGGATGTTGTGTTCATGCGATCTTCCTGGACTCTCACAGTGGGAAAATAAGAAAACCCAGCTGACTTTGCTGCAAAGTGGAGTCAACTTGCACCAAGGGCTGCTCTCCCAACCCTAAGGCACCTTCTTTGCTCTGGGCACCAGGGGACGTTCCTTCCAGGTTCCAGAGACCACGTTTAGGGTGTCCTCAGCTGCCAGGGAAAGAACTGAGTGTGGTGGAGGAGGACCAGGTCACTCTGAGAGGTGGATGGACTCAGCTGGTGACGTCAAGAAATTATTCTGGCCGGGTTCTTCTTCGCTCATTAAAATTCTCCCTTGGCTCAGACTCACACGATACAGAATGGCTTTCCTCTCCCTGGCTGAAAACACTGTTCCATGGAGAAGAGGGATAGAAATAGGAACCTTTCCACTGTACCAGAAAGCTCCTTGCAGAGGTGACTCCTTTAGGGCACTGTTCAGGAACCATAAGGTGCAGTTAAGTGAATTTCCTTTCTAACCAGAGTTGTCTGGGGTTGGTAAAAGCGTGGCTTTGGAATCTTATTGCAACTGGGGTTGAGTCTTGGCTCTGTCACTCCCTGTTGTCCTTGAGCAGGTGATACTCCCCTGGAACCAGTGTTTCTCACCACATTAAATGGGAATATGTAATAACTACCTAGCAGGAGTAAAGATAAAGATAAAGATAAATGTTAAAGACCAGGCACATTGCTTGGCACAGAGCAGAGACTTAAAAGTGGTGGCTATTGCTGTTTTGTTGTTGTTGTTGTTGTTGTTGTTGTTGCTAAAACTTATCTAACTGCATCAGCTCAATATGTTAAATTAAAGGAAATCAGTACATACTCTGCCTTCTTAAGAGGAAGTCACTGTATCTTTAATTCTCAAAATAAAACCACTGCCAAAGCCACAGTAGAAGGAATCTGCTTTCCGGAAACCTGTCAGATGCATGCCTGGCCATGTTGCAGGCTCACTGTCCAGCAGGATTAATGACCATTTACCTTAAACACCTGGCACATTGCCTGGCATGGGAGAGGCACTCAAGAGTAGGGGCTGTTATTATCATTATAACAAAAACTTACCCTTGGAAGTGACAAATTGTACCAACTTGAATCGAAAACTAGGTAAAATGCATTGCACACTCCTCTCCCTTCTTAAATACAGTAAAGGGAACGTAATTTAAATCCTTTCTTGAGGATTCACTGATACCATCGTAAAAAACGTCACTTAATGTGTTGACCTGAATATAGTGCTGTCCTCAAGGGAATAACACATGTAGGGCTGATAACCCCAAACTAGATATCATGCTGTTGGTTCTTTTTGATGTCTAACAACTATATACTTTTATGTTTATTTTATTTTATTTCTTCCCATCGGGTTGTCAAGGATCTCTTCTAGCTGATGTCATTGTAACTGTCTTTAGCAACATTCTCTCCACTTGCCTTTTCATTGGGTATGTGGTGAAACAAACAACAAAACAGAAACTATAAAAGCCAAGGTTGGTATAATGGTATAGAAACAAACAGCCAATAGGCATTAACTGAAACCCTGGAAATCCCAGTCAAGAACTATAAAAGGGGTCTTTGTGGTCAACTACTCAATTAATCTGTACTCAAGAGAACAGAAACAAAACTTGTTGGAATTATGTGTAAATACAGAGCAAAGAGATCCTGAGTAAGCACTTAAGAAATCATGGTCAGAAAGTCATGTTTTGTGTTTTGTTTTTTTTTTTACATTTTGGCAGGTGTTTTCTTCCCACAATTCTGTGTGTGTATGTGTGTGTGTGTTAAAACACACATAAAATAAAATTTACCACATTAACCATTTTGAAGTGTACAGGTTGGTGGTGAATACATTCATGATATTGTGCTACCATCACCCCCATCCATCTCCATAACTCCTTTTCATCCTGTATAACTGAAACTCTGTACCTATGAAAGAATAACTCTCCATGAGCCCTTCCCCCCAGTCCTAGCAATTACCATTCTACTTTCTGTCTCTATTTCTTATAGTATTTTTAGCACCTCATCTAAATAGAATCATACAGTATTTGTGGGTTTTTTTACTGGCTCCTTTCACTTAGCATGTCTTCACGTTTCATCCATGTTGTAGCATGTGTCAATTTCCTTCCTTTTTAAGGCCGAATAATGTTTCACTATATGGATATACAACATTTTGCTTCTTTCATTAATCAGTGGACACTTGAGTTGTATCCATTTTTTTCAATCTATTATGAATACTACTACTATATGTATGAATGTAAATATCTCTTTGAGACCCTGTTTTTAGTTTTTTGGGGTATATACCCAGAAGCAGAATTGCTGGATCATGTGGTAATTCTATTTCTAAATTTTTTGAGGAACTATCACATTATTTTCCACAATGGCTATACCTTTTTACATTCTGGCTATATAGTGGCTATATAGCGGCTGTGCAGTCATTTACGGTTCATGTCGTGCACAAAAAGTGCACAAGAGTTCCAGTTGCTCCACATTCTTGCCAACATTTATTATTTATTTATGTATTTTTTTTTTTTTAGTATCCATTCTAATAAGAGACAGGTGGTATCTCATTGTGTTTTTGATTTGTATTTCCCCAGAGGTTAACTATGTTGAGCATCTTTTCATTTGCTTACTGGCTGTTTGTATATCTTCTTTCGAGAAATGTCTTTTCAAGTTCTTTGACCATATTGGAATCAGGATATTTGTGTTTTGTTTTTTCTTTTAGAAATCTCTATAATTTCTGCATTTAATTCTTTATCAGATATATGATTTATAAATATTTTATCCCATTGTATAATTTGCCATTTTGCTCTGTTGGTAGTTTCTATTGATGGACAAATTAAAAATTTTTTCATCACGTTAAACTTGGCCATTTTGAATTTTTACCTAGCCATTTGTGTCATATTAAAAAAATAGTGGCCGAATCCAATGTCATGAAGTTTTTGTTTTCTTATAAGAATTTGTTTTCTTATGGAGATAAATTGCTTTATGTCTTACATTTATGCCTTTGATCCATTTTAAGTTAGTTTTTGTATATGATATTAGGTAACTCATGTTTAGTAAAAATAAATGTCATAAGCATAGGTCTTTTTTATTAAGGCACATATCATAAAATTTAAAAATATGAATACATTTGTAATACTGAAACAGAATCTGTTCTGTTCAGTGGAAAGTCATGTTTGTTGGGAATACAAGATGGTACAGCCACTCTGGAAAACAGGATGGAGGTTCTTCAAAAAACTAAAAATAGAACTACCCTATGACCCAGCAATTGCACTACTAGGTGTTTATCCACAGGATACAGGTGTGCTGTTTTGAAGGGGCACATGCACCCCAATGTTTATAGAAGCACTGTCAACAGTAGCCAAAGTATGGAAAGAGTCCAAATGTGCATTGATGGATGAATGGATAAAGAAAATGTGGTATATATGTACAATGGAGTATTACTTGGCAATCAAGAAGAATGAAATCTTGTCATTTGCAACAATGTGGATGGAACTAGAGTGTATCATGCTGAGCAAAATTAGTCAGAGAAAGACAAATATCATATAACTTCAGTTATATGAGGACTTTAAAATAGAAAACATGAACATACGGGAAGGGAAGCAAAAATAGTATAAAAATAAGGAGGAGGACAAAAACATAAGAGACTCTTAAATATGGAGAACAAACGGGGTTATTAGAGGGGTTGTGGGATGGGGTATGGGCTAAATGGGTTACGGGCATTAAGGATCTACTCCTGAAATCATTGTTGCACTATATGCTAACTAACTTGGATGTAAATTATAAAGTAAATTAAATAAAAATTTAATAAAATAATAAAGGTCGGTCTCTGCACACACATCAGTGGAACAGAGCAGAGAATTTTGATAAGTGTTGCACAGAATCTGCAGCTTGCTTTGGGTAATATGGATTTTTTAACAATATTAATTCTTCCAAGCCATAGACATGAAATATGTTTCTATTTATTTGTATTTTCTTTAATTTATTTCATTAGTGTCCTATAGTTTTGAGAGTACAGATCTTTAACCTTGGTTAAATTTGTTCCTAGGTGTATTATCCTTTTGGATGCAATTGTAACCATTGCTTTCTTGATTTCTCTTTTTGAACTTTACTGAATTCATTTATTAATTCTAAAAGATAATTTGTTCGAGTCCTTAGTATTTTCTTCATTTAATAATATCCAGTCACCTGCAGATGGTCACTTTTAGGTTTTCTTTCCAATTTAGATGCTTTTTATTGCTTTTTTGTTGTCTGAGTGCTCTAGATAGAACTTCCAATACTATGTTGAATAAGAGTGATCATAGTGGGCATCTTGGCTTGTTCTTACTTTTAAAGGAAACGGTTTTAGCTTCCTACCATTGAGTATTAGTTAATGGGCTTGTCATATATGACTTTTATCATTTTGAGAAATATTCCCTCTCTACACACTTTGTTGAGAGTTTTTATCATAAATGGATGTTGAATTTTGTCAAATGCTTTTTCTGCATGTATTGAGTTGATCGTATTATATTTATCTTTCATTTTGTTAATGTGGTATATCAGAATGACTGATTGCTGAACCATCCTTGCATCTCTGCAATAAAGCCTACCTGATCATGATATGATCCTTTTAATGTATCATTGAATTTGGTTTGCTAATATTTTATTGAAGATTTTTATATCTATGTTCATCATGGTATTGGCCTGTCATTTTATTTTTTTGTAGTGCCATTGTGTGGTTTTGGTGTCTGGGTAAAACTGGCCTTTATAAAATGAGTTTGGAAGTCTTCCCTCAGCTTCATTTCTTTGGAAGAGTTTGAGGTAGATTGGTATTAATTCTTCTTTGGAATGTTTGGTAGAATTTGCCAGTGTAGTTGTCTAGTCCTGGACTTATGTTTGTGGGGAGGTTTTTGATTATTGATCCCATCTCCTTTTCAGAAGTCAGTCTGTTCAGATTTTCTGTTTCTTCCTGACTCAGTCTTGGTAGGTTGTATGTTTCTAGGAATTTATCCATTTATTTTGTTTGTCCTATTTTTGTATAAAGTTGTTCATGGTAGTCTCTTATACTCCTTTGTATTTATCAGTGTAGTATCATCAATTTCATTTCTGATTTTATTTGAGTTCTGTCTCTTTTTTCCTTGGTGGGTCTAGCTAAAAGTTTGTTGATTTTGCTTGTCTTTTCAAAAAATCAGCTTAGTTTTATTCATCTGTTTATCTGTTTTATTTTTTAGGCCTTCTTTCATTTATTTCTACTCTGATCTCTGCTATGTCCATCCTTCTAGTAACTTTGGGCTTTGTTTGTTCTTTTTCTAGTTTCATTAGGTATAATGACAGTTTACTTGAGTTTTTCTTGTTTCTTGATTCAGGCATTTATCACTATGACCTTCCTTCTTAGAACTGCTTTTGCTGCATCCCATACATTTTGATATATTGTAGTGTGATATTCATTTGTATTAATGTATTTTATGATTTCTCTTTTGATTTTTGTCTTTGACCCATTGGTTGTTCAGTAGCATGTTGTTTAATCTCCATATATTGGTGAATATTTCAGTTTTCTCCTGGTAATTTATTTCTCATTTTATAGCATTGTGTTCAGAAAAGATGCTGATATAGATAAAGGGTTAGTATCCAAAATCAATAAAAACTTACCAAACTCAACACCCACAAGACAAATAATCCAGTGAAGAAATGAACAAAAGACATGAATAGACACTTCTCTAAAGAAGACATCCAGTTGGCCAACTGACACATGAAAAAATGCTCCACAACATTCATCATCAGGGAAATACAAAACAAAACCACAATGAGATACCACCTCACACCTGTCAGAATGGCTAAAATGAACAACACAGGCATCAACAGATGTTGGCAAGGATGCGGAGAAGGAGGATCTCTTTTGCACTGCTGGTGGGAATGCAAACTGGTGCAGCCACTCTGGAAAACAGGATGGAGGTTCCTCAAAAAATTAAAAATAGAACTACCCTACAACCCTGCAATTACATTACTAGGTATTTATCCAGGGGATACAGGTATGCTGTTTCGAAGGGGCACATGCACCCCAATGTTTATAGCAGCACTATCAACAATAGCCAAAGTATGGAAAGAGCCCAAATGTTCATCGATGGATGAACAGACAAAGAAGATGTGGTATATATATATATACACACACACAATGGAGTATTACTCGGCAATCAAGAAGAATGAAATTTTGCCATTTGCAACTACGCATATTGAACTAGAGGGTATTATGCTAAGCGAAATTAGTCAGAGAAAGACAAATATCATATGACTTCACTCATATGAGGACTTTAAAATAGAAAACAGATGAACACAAGGGAAGGGAAGCAAAAATAATATAAAAACAGGGAGGGGGACAAAACATAAGAGACTCATGAAGAAAAAACAGAGGGTTACTGGAGGGGTTATGGGAGGGGGAATGGGCAGAATGGGTGGGGGGCATTTGGGGGTCTACCCCTGAAATCATTGTCACACTGTATGCTGGCTAACTTGGCTGTAAATTGGGGAAATAAATAAGTAAGTAAGTAAGTAAGTAAGTAAATACATAAATAAAAAGAAAAATGCTGATATGATTTGAATCTTCTTACATTTGTTAAGACTTACACTGTTGCCTAACATACGACTCATCCTGGGAATATTCTATGCGCACTTGAGAAGAATGTGTATTTCATTGCTTCTGCTTTCGCATGGAATGTTCTTGCATAGAACATTCTGTACATGTCTGTTAGATCTGGCTGGCTTCTTATGCTGTTTAAACCCTCTATTTCCTTTCTAGTCTTTTGTCTGGTTTTCTATCCATTGTTTTCAGTTTGGAATTGAAGTTTCCAACTATTATCATGGAACTGTCTATTTCTACCATTAATTCTGTCAGTTTTTGCTTCTATATTTTGCTAATCTATTACTATGTATATAAATAATTATTATATCTTCTTAATGCATTGAGATTTTTATTACTGTATAATGTTTTTCTTTGTCTTATAACTTTTTAAATTTAAAGTCTACTTTATCTGATATTAGTGTAGCCATCCCTACTCCCTCTTGCTTACTATTTGCATGGAATATCTTTTTCCATCCTTTTACTTTTAACACATTTGTGTCTTTGGATCTAAAGTGAGTCTCCTGTAGCAAGCATATAGGTCAATCATGTGTTTTCATCCATTCTGCTAATCTTAGGTTTTGATTGGAGAAGTCAGTCCATTTACATTTAATATATAAGTCTAATAAGAACAGACTTACATCTATCATTTTGCTGTTTTTTCCTATATGCTTTATAGCTTTTCTTTTATTTCCTGGATTACTGTCTTCCTTTAGTTTATTTTAGTTGATTTTTGTAATATGTATTTAAATACCTTTCTCATTTTCTTTTTTTTATCTATAGCTATTTTCTCTGTGGTTATCCTGGAGATTCTCTTTAATAAGAGAATAGATCTTAAAAGTTAAAAAAAAAAAAAACAACAGGGGCATCTGGGTGGCTCAGTTGGTTAAGCATCAGACTTCAGCTCAGGTCATGATCTTGTGGTTCAGTCTGTGGGTTTCAGCCCCTCATCGGGCTCTGTGCTGACAGCTTGGAGCCTGGAGCCTTCTTCAGATTGTCTGTCTCCCTCTCTCTCTGTGCCCCTTCTCTGCTCATGCTGTCTCTCTCTCTCTGTCTCTGTCTCTCTCTCTCAAAAGTAAATAAACATTTAAAAAAAATTTAAAAAGCAGTTAACCTTGTTGCTTCTATATAATTCATGTATGATATAGACTCAACAGCAACCACAGCAGCAGCACCATGACAACAACTGTAGGAGCAGCAACATCATAAATCCATTCTTTTCAGCCTGGGGGAAATTCAGAGCTGTCCAATTAGCTGTCTTGTTTCTACTGAAAATTGATGGTACTGGGTTCCACATGTAAGGAGCTTGGAAAGTCATAGTGACAAATAAAAAGGTGAACAGATTGAAAAATCATCAGCTGTTGTAGGATCCTAAAGAGAGGTGAGGACAAAGGTGAGAACCCTGCCCAGGAATAATGGCTTACCCGAGTGGAGAGTCACAAGGGGCAAGTCAGCAAGAACCAGTGCCAGGAACTAGAGATGGGGTGGGATAACCTGAATTGTGACAAATGGCTGGACAATTGTGAGAGCTAAAAATTCCAGGGGGACCTGGTCCTGGTGGGGTGGAGGGGTGTTCCACAATTTTGTGAGATTTACCTCTAAGAGCTCCACTAGGTTCTCACAGTAAGTATCAAAGAAAATCCCCTTGTGATTCTGTAGAGGAGGAGAAAGGAACCCTTTTGAAATATACTTATTTCTTAATAAGGTCTGTCCTCAGCAGAGACTAATTAATAGACCCTAAACTGCTGGGGTATTATCAGAGCCTAACTGACCAGAGGAAGAGAAATACGCAAGTCCAGTCAGCTCAAGCCTTCTACATGGTAGAAAGGAAATCCCAATTTTAGCTGATTCTAACAACCAAAACCAAAACACTGAGAACATGTGAAGTTTATAATGAGAAGCACAGGCCCACTAAAAGTCTGAGCCCTCGCTGTAGGACTGTAGAATGCTTCTTCTCCCCCTCTGTTCCTAATTGCCACCATTTGGAAGAAACCAACATGTCCTTTGGAAGGTGAATGGATAAATCAACTGTGGTACATCCAGACAACGGAATAGTATTCAGTGGTAAAAAGAAATGAGCTATGAAGCCATGAAAAGAGATGAGAGAAACTTAAATGCATATTCCTAATTGAAAGAAGCCAATCTGAAAAGGCCACATACTATATGGTTCCATTGATGGGACATTCTGGAAACAGTAAGACTATGGAGATAGCCAAAATATCAGAGGAGTTTTAGAACAGTGAAAGTACCCCTTGATTTAAAAATTTCCAGGCACTCCTTGATTTAATATTTTTAGCGGGGGGTGGGGGGTGCCCGTGTGGCTCAGTTGGTTAAAGTGTCTGACTCTTGGTTTCGGCTCAGGTCATGATCTCACAGTTTGTGGGTTTGAGCCCAACATCGGACTCGGCGCTCCAGTGAGGAGCCTGCTTGGGATTCTCTGTGTCCCTCTCTCTCTCTGTGTCCCCCAATCCTTGTGCTGTCCCTGTCTTTCTCAAAAACTAAATAAATAAAGTTAAAAATATTTTTAAATTATGATTTATTAGGGTGTGCAAAGTCTTGCGTCCAGTTGAAAACTGTTATATGAATTTCTGTGCATTTAAAAGGGCCATACCAATACAGGTGCTCCTTTAATCTATACAATTTGTTTGTATGGCAGAGACCCAACAACAAAAGCAAACCACAGTAACAACTGTAGCAGTGGTAGCAACAACACCACAAATTCATTCTCTTCTTGGGGAGAAATTCAGAGCTGTCAAATTACCTGGAGAATCTCAATTGAAAATTAATTGTACTCTGTTCTACATGTAAGTTGTTCAGAAGACAGTAACAAGTAAAAGGCTGAATGAACTAAAAAAATGAACAACTCTTCCACAATCCCTAGGAGAGGTGAGTACTTAAGGGCAAATGACTGCCACTAAGACTGGAGAGACATATAGGTGATTATAGGGAAAAATGACTTACCGGAGAAGACACTCACAAGGTTAGACCTCAACCAGGAAGCACTGCTGGGGAGGAAAACCTGAACTGTCACTGAGCAATTGTTGGAGGCTGAGTGTGAACAACTCTGAATATTAAAAAAACCCCAAGGCATTCAGTCATAAACGCCTCTCTTCAGGTTGTGAGTATTAACTCCAGGAGCTGGACCAGACTCTCACAGTAAAATATGGGAGAAAAATCCCCTGGTGCTTCCAGCAGTGGGAGGAGAAGAGGCACCATTTTGAAATACATCAGAGCCTTCTGTTTTTCTTAATAAGACCTGCCTCAGGAGAAACTAGTTAAGCAGAACTTAATTTGCTGGGGCATATTCAGAGCCTTGCTTACCTGGGAGAAGAGAAATCCCCGACTATATTCAGTTTTAGCCTCCCACATTGGCATAGGGAAATACCCAATTTCAACCCCTCTAGCCACCTCTACCACCTAAGGGGGAAAAAATAGAAACACTGGTGAAGTTCACAGTCTGGAGGGATAGACTCACTGAAAGAATGCTTCCTTTCCCCCCCACACCTCACCACCACATTACTAATGTCTTGTTTATAGCAGATCCTTTTACCTGGTACATCATGTCTGGCTATCGAGAAAAAATTACAAGGCATACTAAACGGTAAAAAACATATATAGAACAAGCATAAGAAGCAGTCATGGCAGAGATGTTAGAATTATCAGACAGGAAATTTCAAACAACCATGATGAATATGCTGAGGGTTCTGATGGATAAAGTAGACTACATACAGGAACAGATGGTCAATGTGTACAGAAAGATGGAAATCCTAAGAAAGAACCAAAAAGAAATGCTAAATATCAAAAACACCATAACAGAAATGAAGAATGTTTTTGATGGGCATATTAGTAGGATGGACACAGCTGAGGAAAGAATCTATGGGCCTGAGTGTTTCTCAATGGAATCCTCCAGAACCAAAAAGCAAAGAGAATACAGACTAAAAAAACAGAATAGCCAAGCACTGTGGGACAACAAAAAAACTTTATATATAATGGGAAATATATCTTTCTGATAATGGGAATATCAAAGAGAAGAAAAGAACAAAAGAAATGTTTGAAACGATGATGATTAAGAATTTCTCCAAATTAATATCAGACACTGTATGATACTCTAGTGATGGATACATGTCATTACATATTTGTCCGAACCTGTAGCATATACAATAGCAAAAGTGACCCCTAATGTGAAATACAAACTTTGGGTGAATGTCAACCTAGGTTCATCAGTTGTAACAAACTTACCATTCTGGGGTGTGTCCTTTAATGAATGTGTAAGTACAAACAGAATATGGGAAAAAAAACTGTACCTTTCTCTCAATTTTGCTGTGGATTTAAAACTTCTCCAAAAAATTAAAAATTTATTGTATTATGTTAAGAAGGGTAGAAACCAGAGTGATTTTACTGATAAATATGGGAAGAGATACAAAGCTTATGAATCAGTTTTCTAAAACATGTGTAGAGGTCACTGATACCCCTACTAGGGAAAGGAGAGCAGAATTGGTTGCCAAAGAGGTGGAAGTGAACCCTGGTGGGGATTTTCCTAGATCTTTAAACAAATGGATCTCTGTAAACATTGGAGGATGGGGACAAAAATGTTTTGTTAATAATCTAGATATAAAGTTATCTGAAAGAGGTACATGTGCAATTAGTATGAAAGGCTATATATAAAACAAAGCAAAAAAAAAAAAAATAAACATTACAACTGCCATCATTTGAGTTCTAGCTATGTACCAGCCACTATGTACTCAATATCTCTCATAGTCTCAAAAGTTTAATAGAATGGATATTATCTCTGTTTATGGGCAAGGTGATAGTAAGAGTATTTGGCTTGACTTAATTATATTTTCCAATTGCCACTGAGGCTCTGAGATACCTGAACATGGCATATCTCTCTGACCATATCCTGTAAGAGGTCTAGTTCCTAGCACTGACTCAGAGGGGAAGTCTGTCTGCTTCAGGGCTGATGTGATTTGTAGCGACTGGCTCAATGACAAGGCATAAATCATTTACAATTCCTGGAAGAACATTTGGGAGATTGACAATTTTGCAGCAGGAAAATAAATGTTGGTGCTGCCATATAAGATAGGTAAGTGGCTAAAGAATAAGACCAAAATCAATTCATAACAACATTCATAAAATAAAAATTTAAGATGCTTCAGTGTTTAAACACAAACTTAAATGACTGAACTTTTTGTATTTTTCGTTATTCACTGTTTCTCTATTCTGAAATTGTGGTTGACTTTGTAAAGTGTTTCATTTTGCCAGTGAGTGCAATCAGGGAGCCGGTATGGTAAGAAAGCTGAGAGTAAGGAGATAGAGTTCTAATTACGACCCTAATACAAAGGCTGTGACTTTGAGAAAATCACTGAGGCCCTTATTCCCACATTTGTGAAACAAGTATATTGGATCAAGAGATTCAGGAATTTCTAACTCTGATATTATACAAATGTGCTTTAAATTTTATGCCATCTTCAAAAGACTTTTTATAATACTAGGTCACTCAATATTTGGCTTCTCCACATATTATCCAGGACAACCTCTCCATCTCAAGGTCCTTAATGAAATCACATCGTCAAAGTCCCTTCTGCTATATAAAGTAACATATTCTCAGTTTCCAGGGATTAGGATGAGGACATCTGTGTGTGAAGGGTGGGTGGGTCATTATTCTGCCTACCACAGTAAGAGAAGACTGGGCTGATGGGCAAGGACTAGAAGTCTTAGATGCATAGAGAAAGAAGCTGCTGTGGGCTGGAGCCAGGAAGTGGCTAAATAAGTTACAGAGTCCCTGATAAGGGTGTGCGTTTATTAGGGTGTGGGGCAAGGAGTGAGGAGACAAGATAACTCCTCTTTATATCACAGCCGTCCTCTGTGCCTCCTCTGTTACAAAGGGAGCCCTCCTGGATATGACCTGTATGGCTGTCTGCATTCATTCCCCAGCGAGGTTGTGTCTAGAAATCATGAAATCTCAAGTATAAGATGTTCTTCCCTTAGCAACTTCCATATGTGCTGAGAAAAGGGAGCTGTGGAGGAAATTGGTGCCAGTTCGGTGCAACTCCAGTAGAGGTGGGAAATGGAAAGCTTTGCCATTATACAACTCCAGGCCTTGATAGGTCATTATGATGCTATTAAATAAATTGTGATGTGGACTTTGAGCCTCATGCTTTCATTACCTCTGCTAGACTTTTTTTTTTTTTTTACAATAACCAAACAGCAAGACTGTTAACTGAGCACTGGATTAAAACCCACCAGAAAAAAAATATGCATTTTTAAACCTGTATTCAGTATTTAGAGACCTCACTGAAGTCGGGCAGGCAGTAGGGAAGTATTAAAATATGTGGGGTGCACTGGAACCTCAAGATTTTCTACCATCCAAGGTTGACAAAGCTCTCTAATGTGTCCCTACTCCCAGGAGAGAATGTGATAATTACTCACACTCTGGTATCAGGGCCTGCGGAGGTTCGATGTATGATTCCCTGTCCCCTGGGACATATCAACTGCCATTAAGAGCCTCAAATCAAGGAGATGACATCAGTGGATTTTAGAATACACAGGGAATGAGAGAGACATTTATGGCAGAATGAAGGAATGGGATGTTGTGTTCATGCGATCTTCCTGGACTCTCACAGTGGGAAAATAAGAAAACCCAGCTGACTTTGCTGCAGAGTGGAGTCAACTTGCACCAAGGGCTGCTCTCCCAACCCTAAGGCACCTTCTTTGCTCTGGGCACCAGGGGACGTTCCTTCCAGGTTCCAGAGACCACGTTTAGGGTGTCCTCAGCTGCCAGGGAAAGAACTGAGTGTGGTGGAGGAGGACCAGGTCACTCTGAGAGGTGGATGGACTCAGCTGGTGACGTCAAGAAATTATTCTGGCCGGGTTCTTCTTCGCTCATTAAAATTCTCCCTTGGCTCAGACTCACACGATACAGAATGGCTCTCCTCTCCCTGGCTGAAAACACTGTTCCATGGAGAAGAGGGATAGAAATAGGAACCTTTCCACTGTACCAGAAAGCTCCTTGTAGAGATGACTCCCTTAGGGCACTGTTCAGGAACTATAAAGTGCATTTAAGGGGATTTCATCTCTAACTGGAGTTGTCTGGGATTGGGAAGAGTCTGGCTTTGGGGTCTTATGCAACTGGAGTCCTGGTCCTATCACTCACTCACCTATTGTCCTTGAGCAGATGATTCTCCCCCAGAGCCAGTGTTTCTCTCCATGTAAAATGGGGATAGTAATAACTACCTGGCAAGAATAAAGATATTTTATGTTAAAGACCAGACACATTGCCTGACATGGAGCAGGTATGTACATAAGAATGGTGGCTAGTAATAGGAGGAGGAGGAGTAGCAGTATTACAGAAGTGTATCCCTTCAAGTTCCAAATTATGTGAGCTTAATACGGTAAATTGAACAAAATCATTACACATTCCTCTCCTTTCGTAAGAAAGAAAGGAAGAAAGAAAGAAAGAAAGAAAGAAAGAAAGAAAGAAAGAAAGAAAGAAAATCTATAAGTCTTTAATACTCAAAGGAAAATCAATTGCCAGGACAGCAACAGAATGAATCTACCTTCCTAAACCATTAAGATCCATGTCTGACAATGTTGCAGGCTCACTGTCCAGCAGGATTAATGACCATTTATCTTAAATACCTGGCACATTGCCTGGCATGGGAGAGGCACTCAAGAGCAGTGGCTGTTAGTATCATTATAAGAAAAACTTACCCGTTCAAGTGCCAAATTATATCAACTTCAGTGGAAAATTGGATAAAATGCATTGTATGCCCCTGTACCTTTAATAAAATAAGCCGAATATAATATAAAGCCTTTCTGAGGATTTATTGACACCATCATAAAAATTTCACTTAATATATTGGGCACTAAACTGTCTGCTCTCAGGGACTATTAGATGTGTAGGGTCAGTTACCTCAAACTAGATGATATCATGCTGTCTTTCTTTTTTGAGGTTTAATATCTGTATCATTTTATGGTTGTTATATTTGATCTTTTCACATTAAGTTGTCAACAGTCACTTCTTGCTCATGGCAATGTAACTGTCTTTTGCAAAACCCACTCACTCCTATGTTCCTTGGTATGCAGTGAAATAAACAGCAAAATAACAAAAAATGAACTTTGCTGAATCCTATAGGAACAAAGAGAGCCTACAGGCATTAAATAAGAACTTGTAAATACCAGTCAATAACTATAAAAAGGGTTTTTTGGGGTGCTTGGGTGGCTCAGTCAGTTAAGTGTCCAACTCTTGACTTTGGCTCAGGTCATATCTCACAGTTCCTGGGTTTAAGCCCCGCATTGGACTCTGTGGTAACAGCATGGGGCTTGCTTGGGATTCTCTCTGTCTCTCTGTCTACTCTGGCCCTCCCCCATTTGCTCTTTCTCTCTTTCTCTCAAAATAAATAAACATAAAAAAAGGGGTTTTAGACATTGACACAGTTAATCTGTACTGAAGAGAACAGAAACAGAGCTTGCCAGAATTATGTGTAAACACAGAGCAAAAAGGTGCTGAGTAAGAATTTACAAATAATGGTCAGAAACTTTATGTCCTGCTGTAACAACAGCTTCATCCAACTAACCTGTGCTCAGGAAAACAACAGAAAGTAGCCAAACAGGTTAGAGGTGCGTGTGTGAATTAAGAGCCTAGACATTGAGTGAGAACTTAGTTGTGGTCAAGGTGGCAGTCATGAACTGTTGTGACAGCTATTTCAGTTATCCAGAGATGACTTTTGTCGGTCTCTTCTCAGCTTTGTCTGATTTAAGGGAGGTCTGCAGGCAAGGGACACCTGATGAGTGGGTGTTTTTGCAGTTTCTTTCATGAGGCACAATCATGGCAAAGACCCAAGTCCACCAAGTGGGATGAGCCCAGCCATCCAGGCTGTAATCCTCTGAGGGGTGTGTCCCTGGATAATTGGGCTCCGAGGGCACAAGTAGAAATGGTTGTCATTTCCAAGCAAGTATGTAATCAGTTTTTGAGGCTGGTGAGAGTTGGATCAGCTTTCAAATGTTCTGATTAAAGTCAGTCTTTGGCCTCAAAGCCAGAGATCCCTGAAGACATTAAAGGCCCTTGGAAACCCCTCAGCCCTGAGCCAGTTGTCTTCAGCACATGTTTAAGCAGTAGTCAGACACACTTAAGCAACCAGTGCCT
Organism: Lynx canadensis; assembly: GCF_007474595.2. Classification (NCBI taxonomy): domain Eukaryota; kingdom Metazoa; phylum Chordata; class Mammalia; order Carnivora; family Felidae; genus Lynx; species Lynx canadensis. The sequence continues at coordinate 71,446,207 of NC_044312.2, forward strand.
AACTTCTCTTCAACCCCAAGAAGTGCCATCCACAGAAAACCTACAGTTAAAATGATAATGTAGGATAGCTCCTCAAGGAGCCCTAGTGTTAAGCAAGGACCGCTGGTTAGATAATGGTTGGTTTCTCCTTGTCATTGCTTTGCCTTGTGATAAAGCTGGGAAGAGCTTGTTCCTTTTGCCTCAGAAGGTCAGGAGTTTTCACTGGCCAAAATGCTACTAAGAAATCCTTTCTGCTTTCTCTGCGGGAAGATAGACATTCTGGTTCTTTTCAGGTGATGAGGCAGGATAAGGGGAGGTGATTGAGAAACTTTATTGAAAACTTTATTCCTATATTGCCATGTATGTTGACCATTAAGTGTCTAGAATTGCCTTGTGGAATTAATTTTTTTTCCTCTGCAGTCCCACTAGGGACTAAAAGTTACATTAGATTAAAGATAGAGTATATTAAGTAGTCATTAGATCAGAGATAGAGCATATTTAGAAAATCATTGTATTGATTTCTCCTCTTTGTATGTAGAAAAAGCAACATGTAACTTAAATAGCTGGAATCTAATCTTATTCTTTTTAAAAAAGTGTTTATTTATTTATTTTGAGCAAGACAGAGACAGAGCACACAAGCAGGGGAGGGGCAGAAAGAAGGGGAGAGAGAATCCCAAGTAGTCTCTGTGCTGTCAGCACAGAGCCCTACATGGGGTTCAATGTCTCGAACTCTGAGAGCTGAAGTTAAGAGTTGGGCGCTCAACCAACTGAGCCACCCAGGTGCCCCTAATCTTATTCTTTTATTTTATTAAAATGGTGAGTGTTGAAGATGATACAGAAGAACAAAGAATAAGTGAAGGACATTTGTGGTAGCAATGAGATTTACTTGGAGATTAGTTGGAAGACACTGATGATGACTGTATTGTATTTTTGTAAGAAAGTCCTGCTGATATACTTTTTTCAAAGAAACAATTTTCAGGGAAGCAATCTTTCAGTCAAATATGAAACGGGACTGTGGCACAAAAACAGACACACAGACCAATGGAATAGAATAGAAACCCCAGAACTAGACCCACAAACGTACGGCCAACTCATCTTTGACAAAGCAGGAAAGAACATCCAATGGAAAAAAGACAGCCTCTTTAACAAATGGTGCTGGGAGAACTGGACAGCAACATGCAGAAGGTTGAAACTAGACCACTTTCTCACACCATTTACAAAAATAAACTCAAAATGGATAAAGGACCTAAATGTGAGACAGGAAACCATCAAAACCTTAGAGGAGAAAGCAGGAAAAGACCTCTCTGACCTCAGCCGTAGCAATCTCTTACTCGACACATCCCCAAAGGCAAGGGAATTAAAAGCAAAAGTGAATTACTGGGACCTTATGAAGATAAAAAGCTTCTGCACAGCAAAGGAAACAACCAACAAAACTAAAAGGCAACCAACGGAATGGGAAAAGATATTTGCAAATGACATATCAGACAAAGGGCTAGTATCTAAAATCTATAAAGAGCTCACCAAACTCCACACCCGAAAAACAAATAACCCAGTGAAGAAATGGGCAGAAAACATGAATAGACACTTCTCTAAAGAAGACATCCAGATGGCCAACAGGCACATGAAAAGATGTTCAGCGTCGCTCCTTATCAGGGAAATACAAATCAAAACCACACTCAGGTATCACCTGACGCCAGTCAGAGTGGCCAAAATGAACAAATCAGGAGACTATAGATGCTGGAGAGGATGTGGAGAAACGGGAACCCTCTTGCACTGTTGGTGGGAATGCAAATTGGTGCAGCCGCTCTGGAAAGCAGTGTGGAGGTTCCTCAGAAAATTAAAAATAGACCTACCCTATGACCCAGCAATAGCACTGCTAGGAATTTATCCAAGGGATACAGGAGTACTGATGCATAGGGGCACTTGTACCCCAATGTTTATAGCAGCACTCTCAACAATAGCCAAATGATGGAAAGAGCCTAAATGTCCATCAACTGATGAATGGATAAAGAAATTGTGGTATATATACACAATGGAGTACTATGTGGCAATGAGAAAAAATGAAATATGGCCTTTTGTAGCAACGTGGATGGAACTGGAGAGTGTAATGCTAAGTGAAATAAGCCATACAGAGAAAGACAGATACCACATGGTTTCACTCTTATGTGGATCCTGAGAAACTAAACAGGAACCCATGGGGGAGGGGAAGGAAAAAAAAAAAAAAAAGAGGTTAGAGTGGGAGAGAGCCAAAGCATAAGAGACTCTTAAAAACTGAGAACAGGGGCGCCTGGGTGGCGCAGTCGGTTAAGCGTCCGACTTCAGCCAGGTCACGATCTCGCGGTCCGTGAGTTCGAGCCCCGCGTCGGGCTCTGGGCTGATGGCTCAGAGCCTGGAGCCTGTTTCCGATTCTGTGTCTCCCTCTCTCTCTGCCCCTCCCCCGTTCATGCTCTGTCTCTCTCTGTCCCAAAAATAAATAAACGTTGAAAAAAAAAAAAAAACTGAGAACAAACTGAGGGTTGATGGGGGGTGGGAGGGAGGGGAGGGTGGGTGATGGGTATTGAGGAGGGCACCTTTTGGGATGAGCACTGGGTGTTGTATGGAAACCAATTTGTCAATAAATTTCATATATATAAAAAATAAAAATAAAATAAAATAAAATAAAATAAAATAAAATAAAATAAAAAAAAACTTTAAATTTGCTGAAAAAAAAAAAAAAACAAAAACAAATATGAAACGGGACTGGATTTCTTGTGATCCTTGATGTCTCCCCATATTTTAGAGCACATGCTTTCACGAGGAATTTTATTCCCTCACCTTGCTTCATTCCCTCTCCCCATAGTCATGCCTATACACATCCATGCCAGTCCGTGTTCAATTTTCAATTTTAGAAATAGAAGCTACTGTAGGTATTTTAAGCAGAAAGGAATTTCATACAGGAATTAGATGCTAAAAAAATAATTCTTGAAGTTCTGAAAGATGCTAGATTTACCACAGTCACAAAGGTAGAGACTGAGAAGGCCACATGCTAGAATTATAGACATAAAAAAAACTCCATGGATGCTGTGATCCAGGGGTCGGGAAATTACCCCTGGAGCTGCCACAACTACCTGTCAATACCCACAAAATGCTGGGACCTGGAATGTTGCTGTAGAACCCCTGATTTTTTATTTTGCTCACCAGCAGGAAACAGCAGAGCACAAAGATAGAACTGTTTTACTCTGCCTTCAATTCCATTTAAGGAATTTAATTGGAAAAAATTTATATTTAGACCTACCTTTAAGGAAGTATAGGGAAAATCAATGTAATCAATCACATCAACAGACTTAAGAACAAAATTCACATGATCATATCATTAGATACAGAAAAAGCATTTGACAAAATCTAACACTCATTTACAATAAAAATTCTTAGTAAAGTAGGAATAGAGGGTAATTTCCTTAACTTGATAAAGACTATGTGCAAAACCCTATAGTAACATCATAGTTAAAGGTGAGAAACCTGAAGCTTTCCCATTAAGATCAAGTACAAGGCAAGGATGTTTTCTTTCATCACTCCTTTTCAAAACCAAACTGGAAATCCTTGATCATGCAATAAGGTAAGAAAATGAAATAAAGGTATAGAGATTGGAAGGAAGAAAAAAACACCACTGAAACTGATAAATGATTATAGAAAACTTGTAAGATATAAGGTTAATATAAAAAGTCAATTATTTTCCTATAAGCCAACAATGAACAAGCAGAATTTGAAATTAAAATCATAATACTATTTACATTGAAGCCCCCCTCCAAATGAATACTTAGGTATAAATCTAACAAAATATGTACAAGATCTATATGAGCAAAACTATAAAATTCAGATGAATGAAATAAACTAAGTAAATGGACAGATATTTCATATTCAAGAATAGGAAAACTCAATATTGTCAAGATGTCCATTCTTCCCAAATTGATCTGTTGATTCAGAGTAATCCCAATCAAAATCTCAGCAAGTTATTTCATCAATATTGACAAACTTACTCTGATGTTTTAATGGAGGGGCAGAAGACCCAGAATAGTCAACATAATCTTGAAGGAGAAGAACAAAGTTGGAGGATTGGTGCTATCTGACTTCAAGACTTATTACAAAGCTACAGTAAACAAAACACTGTGGCATTGGTGAAAGCATAAACAGATCAATGGAACAGAATAGGGAGCCCAGAAACAGAGCCCCTATAAATATACTCAACTCATCTTTGACAAAGGAGCAAAGGAAAAACAAAGAAAGTGCACAAACAGTAATTTTTTGTTTGTTTTCTAGCTGACTGGGAGAGTTGAAATGATCCATGGTAGCTGACACCATTCCCATCATAACAGCCGAGTGCTCTAGATATTCCCAACATGCCATGGGTAAGGCTTAGAGGAAAGGAATGGATCTCTAATAATGGAATTTCATCCTTCACTGAAAGAAAGTATTTTTTCTCTTAGTGATAGGAAGGCTCTTCAGATCTCAACACATAAATGATCTTCTACCAATTTTTTTTTTAGCTTTGTGGTTTTGAATTTCCAATAGAGGACAAAGCCCTTACTTACCTTTTAGTTTATTACTGCTCAGGAATGTGATATATTCTCATGTGTAATTTTATTATTGAGATTATCAACTAGGTTGTTCCATCTTAGGCTCTTATTTTTCTCTACTGTGATGAAACACAACTGTAAGTGCACATAGTGGAATGAGCAATGGAGGTAGATTTGTGCTGGTTGCATCACTCTGTGCTGGAGAAGCTCTTTGGGGTGAGCACCCTTGATCCAAGCCAGGACTGCTGCCATCCAAGAACTAGAAGAGAGCCCACCAGACACTCTCACCTGGTGCTGCCCTTAAGGATGAATCTTGGAGGAATGAGTCCCAAAGGTCAAGAAAGAAGCTCTAACCTGAGCACTGCAGCACTGTTCCCTACTGAAAGTACTGACATTCTGCATACAGAAATGTCGAAGTTCTGAACTGGGTTTTCACATTTCTCCAGGCACCCATTCCACACTGCATACTGGGATCCCTTCCATGAAACAAACCCTTCGCTTCCTGTTGTACTAAACATCCTTTTTATGCTCAAATCCATAGACAAACATTACTGACCAATTTCTATCACTCTAAGAGCAAATTCAGGGAGATATTTCTCTTTGCTGAGCACTGAGACAGCATGATAAATGGTTACAGGGAAGGCTCTGTGTTCTGACAGACTTTTAGTGATTCCTGAGAACCACCCCCTCCTCACTGTCCCCTAAGGGAAGGTACAGGTGGGCGAGGAGGCATCACATCAGTGCTCTTAGTCAGGCTGGCTGAGTCATGGATTGAGCTCTCTCCTTTACTAATGTAGCCAGGGGAAGAATGCCAAAGAAGGAATGCTCTTTAATTTAAATGAACGAGAAGATATTTACAGGGTGGAAATCAATCTTTTGTGAAATTAAAAAATGATCTGACCGAGGATCTTCTCCTGATCGATGACTGGCTGGACTCGAGTCTTGTGACATGGATTTCAGGCAAGGATGACCTCAGGATCATCCTTTTTGGACCAATTTCCTCCTCCTGCTGCCTCCTTTTTACCTAAGGTCCAATCTGAATTATGTTCTCATGGGAACTTCCTAATGGTCTTGTTCTAGGCTGTTATTTGGCATTTTAACAAAGTCCTCACCAAAGGCTTTATCTTAGGATATCAGTCAGTTTGACAGACAGTGAGAAATCCTCATTTGACACTATTGTATAGACCTCTATCATATAAGCCTCTGTAATTCATTGCTGCCAAAACAATAGTAAAACATGGACTGTATTAATCAATAAACATAAATAATATGAGCTCAATGAGCATGACGAATGTTCACAAATCTGGCTATATGTGTAGAAATGTGTTGCTCAAGATGTCTGAATCTCATTGAAACCATAATGTGCAAACCCAAGAAAAGTTGACATTTTTTATTAGTTAGCGATTAGAGACGAAGGTAGGCACGTATCTTAGTCTGGTTCAGGCTGCTACAACAGAATACCATAGACTGGGTGACTTATAAACAACAGAAATATATTTCTCACTATTCTGAAGGCTAGGAAATCTAAGATCAAGGCACTGGCAGATTTGGTATCTGGTGAAAGCCCACTTGCTGGTTCGTAGATGGCTGTGAGGGAGTTCTCATGGTCCTTAATCCTATTCATGAGAGCTCAACCCTCATAATCTAATCACCTCCCTTAAGCTTTACCTTCAAATACAAACACACACATTAGGGATTAGGTTTCAACATAAGAATTTTTGGAGTACACAACATTCTGTCTACAGCAGCATAAATCTACTGAAAGGTAAGAATAAGGCCAATTGAGTGACTTTAAGTTTTGCCTACTGTCCCTGTGTAACTATTAGTACTACCCCTTTTACTCTCAGAAAGTTACCAGTATGGAAAATGTCTTAGTCCATTTGGGCTGCAATAACAAAATACACAGGCTAGGTAGCTTTTAATCAACAGAAATTTATTTCTCACATTTCTGGAGTCTGGAAGCCCAAGATCAAGGTGTTACACATGGCCAAGTGGGGACTTGTTTCCTGGTTAACAGATGACTGTCTTCTTGCTGCGTCCTCACATGGTGGAAAGGACTAGGGATCTTTTTGGAGCCTCTATTATAAGGCACTAATCCCATTCCTGAGGGCTCCACCTTCATGACTTAAGTATCTTCCACAGGCCCCACCTACTAATATCATCATATTGGATTAGGATTTCAACATATGAATGACATGGGGGGACAAACATTTCAGACCATAGCTGATAATAAATGTTGTTGTTGACTAGTACCTTCATCATCAGTCTAGGACATGCGGTCAATCATCATGAACTCTGGAGGTGCCATCATTAGATGAGATCTAGTACTATAGAAGAAAGGAAAGGTAGGCTGCGCTAGAGCTGGAAGGAGGAAGGCAGACCCCTTAAGACTTTATCAAGCTTTATCAAGCTGCTGATAGGCAAGCCCTGTCTTTAGCCCTGTGCAGCAGGATCTACTACATTTCTGACATCTGAACTAAATGTGTCATATATGTGAAATGTTTGAATGTGAGTGTGTAATTTGTTAGGATACATACATATTTAACATTATGCAGCCTTTACTAAGTGCAATTTCTTGGCCTTTGGGAACAGAGATATGAACAACAACAACAAAAGGATTCTGTTCTCAGAGAATACTAGGTATACTTCAGCATGTATTAACAGGCCCTTCTCAATCTTGTAGTTCTCACAAGCCCCAATCACAGGAAAACCTGACTCCCGAAATCATTTTCCTTAAGGGACTCTACCATATATTTAGGAAAGGTCTTGCACCTCTGATATGTTTATAAAAGTAAAAGAACATCCGGGTGAAATGGAAAATTTTCAGGCAATCATCTAGAACTTTTCATGCCACAGAACTTTGAATTTTTTGTTGTTGATGTAAATGTTTTGTACTTGACTTGGCTGATGCTATAGCCAATAGCCACATGTAGTTTTTGAACATTTGACATTAGCCAGGGCAACTGAGAACCTTATTTTATTAAAAGTTTATTTATTTATTTATTTTGAGAGAGGGCGGGAGGGGCAGAGAGAGAAGGAGACAGAGGATCCCAAACAGGCTCCCCACTGTCAGTGCAAAGCCCCACGTGGGACTTGAACTCACAAACTGTGAGATCGTGATATGAGCTGAAGTCAAGAGTCAGATGTTTAACCAACTGAGCCACTCAGGTGCTCTAAGAAACGAATTTTATATGTTATTTAATTTAAATATAAATTGCCACATGGCTGGTCAGTACTGTTTTGGACACTACAGATTCTAGAACTTCTTTGTTGCTCAACCAAAATAGTCAAGGTTTGGGGCAGATTTTTTGTTCTTTTTGTTTGCATGTTTAGGCACTATGGGAATATACCATATGTCCTAAAAGAAAGAGAGTAAATCACAGGGAATGACAATTCCATAATGTCCATGTATGGGAGAAATATATTTATTCACTCAATCAAGAGATTTATTGAATGTTACTGTGTACCAGGCACAGTGATAGGATGTGGTATATTGGACTTACCCCTGAGGGATCATGGGGTTTTAGGATAATTAATTTATCAGTACTGGTAATGGGTATCATTTAGTGCCTGTATTGGAATATCTTTTTCTATTCTTTCTTCCCTTTCCCAGACACCAAATCTGATGTATCAGAAGCTTCTGGCTGCTTATGTCTTAAAATAAACAGAGGTCAGGCAATATCTTTGGATTGTAAAAAGGGGACTCCAATGTCCTGATGTGACTGAGAATGTAGAGTGTTTAATATCTTGTCCATTAAAAAAATATTGAGAAACCCACACTGGAGAGAGTAAGAGATATTTCTCATGGGGATGAACTCACTGGTGAGGTATAATTTACAGAAATAAGTAAAAAAAAAATTCAAGAATATGACAAGGCTTCATCTTTTTATTTTCTAATATCCATACTTTGGAAGAAGATGGAGCAATATTCCTGGTCCAACAATTTGCCCTCTGGAGCCATCAAACATTGTAGATGTGATTAGATAGGATTATTTACATATCTTCACCTTTTTGGTCAGTCACAATTCTGGTTATTCTTTTAAATAAAGAGGGTTTTCAACGTTTGTTTTTTTTTTTTTTTTTTTTTTTTATTTTTGGGACAGACAGAGACAGAGCATGAACGGGGGAGGGGCAGAGAGAGAGGGAGACACAGAATCGGAAACAGGCTCCAGGCTCCGAGCCATCAGCCCAGAGCCCGACACGGGGCTCGAACTCACAGACCGTGAGATCGTGACCTGGCTGAAGTCGGACGCTTAACCGACTGCGCCACCCAGGCGCCCCTAAATAAAGAGGGTTTTTGTTGTCTTTCCTTTTCTTTCTTTCTTTCTTTCTTTCTTTCTTTCTTTCTTTCTTTCTTTCTTTCTTTCTTTCTTTCTTTCTTTTTAATGTAACCAAGGTATTTCAAAGTCCTCCAGCTTCTAAGAGTCATTCTTTTATTTAATATTTAAATAAAAATGACTTAAGCTCTCATTCTATACAAGAACAAGTTCCAGTTTCAACACACATCTTTAGTCAAACTTAAGTTATTTCATTTTTTTTGTGAACCATCCTTAATTTCCTTAAAATAACTAGAAGAGAGGAAAGAGGCAAGCATATCAAATACAAATCCACCCAAATTGGAGGATTTTGTTATTTTTTGTAAAAATGAGCTTATTTTACATATATATATATATATATATTTTTTTTTTTTGAATCTTGCTCTTCTCACTTGACAATACTTAATAGAAGTTCTTCCGAGTCATCTGTAAAATCATCTAGTTAATTATTTTTAGTGTCTGGATAATATTCAATGGCAAAGGTTCTCAGAGTTTCTCCATTCATGGTATCCTTCCTGGCTTAGTAATTTTTTCCCCCACAGCATCCATAGGCCAAAAGAAATGCTTAGTCTTTTTGTTTATTAAATAGTTAGGACCATACAACTTAAAGTATTTATGTCTGAACAACCTAGTAGCCATTTGAAATAATAACACATGTAATTTGGAAGAAAATCTAGCATTTTAATTTAAATCAAACAACCACAATTACTTACTAATTGCATGTATGCACCTGTTGACTATTGCAGTTTTTCAAACTTTAGAATCAGATCAGAGACCACTCTCTTCATTTTCACATTGATTTTTTTGTGTGATACTTGCTGTATATCACAGAAGCTGCTAGCTTCTTAAAATATGACATCCGCAAAAGGAAGGAAGCATAATTGAATATTGAAGCTATCAACTATCTCAAGCTAGTAGTAGTTCTTGCCTTGTCTAGCAGATGTCAAATATTAGGTTTTCCTAGAAAATTTTAAATACCTTATGGTGATCCTGTGAGTTTGCTATAGTGTCCTAGGGCCCCTCAGTGGACAGCTGGGGAAACATGGGTGGGTGGTAAGGATGTTTATAATATTTTTAACCCTTAAAAAGATAATTAAACACTTAAAGTGAAAATAATAGCAGTGTGTTAAGGGGCTTATAACATATGTAGAATTAAAACATGACACCCTGGCACGGAAGGGAAAACTGGAGTTGGGCGATGGAAGTATACTGTTGTGAAGGTTCGATGTTATATGGGGAAAGGTATGTTATTTGAAGACAGACTGTGATACATTAAACATGTATATTGCACAGCTTAGAAGAACCAATAAAATACAACAAATGGTAGAGATAAAATGGAATAATAACACTCAAAAAAAAAAAACAGGAAAAGAAGAACAAAGTTCGATAGTACAAATACCAAGGTAGTAGGTTAAGACCCAACAGAATCAGTAATAGCATAAACTATAAGTCATCTAAGAACTCTAATTAAAAGACAGAGATTGCCAGGCTGTATATAAATTAGTTACCTTAAAAGTAAAGGACTGAAAAGAGATATTCCATGCAAATTTTAAACACCCTAAAGTTGGAAGGTCGGACAAAGATTTCAGAACAGAAACTATTAACAGGGATGAAAAGGAGCATTCCTATCATAACAAGATTTAATCAGTAAAGGCAACATAACCATCCCATTTGTTTATTCCCAATGAGAGCTTGAAAATCTATGAAGCCATTCCTGACAGTACTGGAAAGAAAACTAGACAAATCTATAATCATAGTACAAAGTTTCAGCACTCCCTTTTCAGTAGTTGATGGAAGAAGTAAACAGAAAATAAGCAGGGCTAGAAAATACTGGAACGGGGCACCTGAGTGGCTCAGTCAGGTGAGCCACTCTTGTTTTCTGCCCAGGTCATGATCTCGTGGCTTCGTGGGTTTGAGCCCCACATCGTGCTCTGTGCTGGCAGTGCAGATCCCGCTTGGGATTCTCTCTCTCTCTCCCTCTGTCTGCCCTTCCCCCACCTGTGCTGCCTCTGTCTCTCTCAAAATAAATAAATAAACTTAGAAGGAAAAAAAAGAGAAAACAATAAAGAAGGAGTTCTATGACTACAATGGAGTTAAATCACAAATCCATACGAGAAAGATTTTGACAGATTGCCAAATACTTGAAGGTAATAATGCATTTTTAAATAACCCGTGGGTCAAAGAGAGAATCATAAGGGAATTAGAAAATATTTTGAACTGAATTAAAATGAAAAGAGAATGTACCACAATTTGTAAAAAAAGAGCTGAAGAACTACTTCCTGAGAAATTCATAGGCTTACATGCTTGCGTTAGAAAAGAAAGCAGTTCAAAAAAGAAAGAAAGAAAAAGGAAAGAAAACAAAGCAGTTCTAAAATCAATGAGCTAAGCTTCCATCTTAAGAAGATAGAATAAGAGGGCAAATTGAGCCCAAAGTAAATAAAAGGAAGGAAATTAAAGAGATAAGAGCAGAGATCAGTATAATAGCAAATGAACAAGTGATAGAAAAAGTCAGTGAACCGCAAACTGGTTCTTTTTAAAGATATATAAAGTTGATAAAGCTCTAGTGAAACTGATCAATAAAAAGGGAAATCACAAATTACCAATATCAGGAATGTTAGTGTGTCATTACTACAGATACTCAATATTAAAGGGATATTAAGGAAGGGCACCTGGGTGGCTCAGTCAGTTAAGTGCCTGACTCTTAATTTCATGATCTCAATGTCCGTGAGTTCGAGCCCTGTGACAAGCTCTGTGCTGACAGCAGAGAGCCTGCTTGGGATTCTCTCTCTCCCTCTCTCTCTGCCCCTCCCCTGCTCACGCTCTATTGCTCTCTCTCTCTCTCTCAAAATAAATAAACATTACAAAAAATATTAAGGAATATTGTCATGACCAAATTCATGTCAGTAAATAAAACATTTAAATTAAATACACACATGCCTTGAGAGTTACAAGTTACCAAACTGACAACCAAGAAAATTAAATAAATAACTAAAATTTTCCTAACAAAGAGAACTCAAGATTTGGATGGCTTCTTTGGCGAATTCTACCAAACATTTAAGGAAAAAATAATACCAGTCTTATACAAACTGATTTTATGAGTCTAAGTCATTTTCAGGGCAGAAGTACTCTGACACCAAAATCAAAGTCATTACAGGAAAAAGACCAAGCATATACTTAAATGAGTGCATTTAATTACATGTAAATTACATTGCAATAAAGTTGATTAAAATAAAAAAAATAGTATGTGAGATGGTGATAGAGTTCACTGGAGAAAAATAAATCAGGGAAGAGAGACTGAGAATGGTAGGTGCGGTGAGGATTCAATTTTAAGTTGACCAGGGAAGGCCTCAAGGAGAAAGTGACTTTGAGCAATAACCTGAAACTTTAAGTGCTACAGACAGATACAAAGAGAGCAACAATTTACTCAACTTGGCCAGAGATAACAAGCACTTGATAAGAATAATTCCAAACGTACTTTTATGAACATCCACAAAACTATGGATACATAGGTGGTAGGCAAGTAGATAAATAAAAATAGTTTCATAAACTAGGATCATACTATACAAGCCTTTTAAGTGTATTACATTTACCATACTTGAATTTACTAGAAAAAATATGCTGAAGGAATCGCTGGATTTGCAGATATTTATTCAACAACATGATCATAAAAATTACTATGAATTGAAGCTATGCTTTTCTCCCCATTAATTTCTTTTATTGATGTATAATTTGCATAAAGTAAAATTAATTCTTTTTATTTTTTGTGTGTGTGTTTTTAATTTTTTTATTTTTTTTTAATATGAAATTTGTTGTTAAATTGGTTTCCATACAACACTCAGTGCTCATCCCAACAGGTGCCCTCTTCAATGCCCATCACCCACCCTCCCCTCCCTCCCACCCCCCATCAACCCTAGTTTATTCTCAGTTTTTAAGAGTCTCTTATGGTTTGGCTCTCTCCCTCTTTTTTCCCTTCCCCTCCCCATGGTCTTCTGTTAAGTTTCTCAGGATCCACATAAGAGTGAAAACATATGGTTTATATACACAATGGAATACTACCTGGCCATAAGAAAGACTGAAATATGGCCCCTTGCAGCAACGTGGATGGAACTGGAGAGAAATTAATTCTTTTTAGATGAAGAGTTCTATTAATTTTTTAAAAGGCTTTAATTGTTAGAACAGTTTTAGTTTATAGAAAATTGATCGGAAGGTACAGAGGTTTCATATATACCTCTTGCTGTCCTGCATGCCTAGCTTCTCTTATTATCAACATCACTCTCCTGAATGGTACATTATTTCACCAAGGTTAAACCTACATTGACACATCATAATCACCCAAAGTCAATGGTTTACCTTAGGGCTTACTATTGGTGTTGTGCATTCTATGGGTTTGGACAAAAGTATAATGCTTCATATCCGTCACCTTAATATCATACAGAGTATTTTCACTGCCCTAAAAATGTAAAGCTATACTTTTCATTCTTTTTGTGTGTGTATGTTTCCTTCTTAGATAATATGGGTTTTCTCTCTACTATAAAAATACTTTGTACCTTCTTATTTTTGTTACATTATTTTTTCTATTTATAGAATGTATGGTATGTTTTTCAATTGGAAGACAGGATTTAGTTAATAAAAAGTTTGAAATACACATATTTTATTTTTTTTTAATTTTTTTATGTTTATTTATTTTTGAGAGGGGGGAGGGGCAGACGGAGAGAGGGAGACACAGAATCCAAAGCAGGTTCCAGGCTCTGAGTTGTCAGCACAATTGACAAACCCACGAACTGCAAGAGCATGACCTAAGCAGAAGTTAGACGCTTAACCCACTGAGCCACCCAGGTGCTCCTGAAATACACATATTTTAAACAAAAGCTTGCAGGAAATATGCACATTATTTTCGGAGAAATTATATTGAGAATAAGATGTTATATATCTTTTTGTTATTTTCTTCCAATTTTACTGAGGTCCAACTTGCATACAATCAAATGCAATCACTTTAAATATATAATTTGATGAGTTTTGACATGTTACTACCACCATATTCAAGGCATGAAAACATTTACATCACCTCCTACCTCTCCTTCCCAGCCAATCATTCTCTCCTGTCCCCTATAGCCACTGATCTGCTATGTGACATAGATTGGTTTTCCAGAGTTTTCAATAAATGTAGCCATATACAGTACATACTTCTTTTTCTGGCTTCTTTTGGTAACTTATCCATGTTGTGTGCAACAATAGTTTGTTCCTTTTTATTGTTGAGTAGTAGTTCATTGTATGAATAAGCCATGTTGTATGTTTGGTCATTCACTTGTTGATAGACATTTTAGCTGTTTGTGCTTTTTGTCTGTCATTAAACAAACAAACCTGTGAACATTCTTGTACATATTCTTTTTGTGTGTAGAAATGTGTTTTAAATTTTTTTTTTCAACGTTTATTTATTTTTGGGACAGAGAGAGACAGAGTATGAACGGGGGAGGGGCAGAGAGAGAGGGAGACACAGAATCGGAAGCAGGCTCCAGGCTCTGAGCCATCAGCCCAGAGCCCGACGCGGGGCTCGAACTCACGGACCGCGAGATCGTGACCTGGCTGAAGTCGGACGCTTAACCGACTGCGCCACCCAGGCGCCCCTAGAAATGTGTTTTAATTTGGGGGAAGGGAGAAAAGAAAGTGGAGAGCACCTGGTTGGCTCAGTCAGTTAAGTATCAGGCTCAGCTTGGGTCTTGATCTCAGGCTCATCAGTTCAAGCCCTGCGCTGGGCTCTGTGTGGGGTATGGAGCCTACTTAAATAAATAAATAAATAAATAAATAAATAAATAAATAAATAAATAAGAGTGTACTTGCTAGGTCATTTAGTAAGCATATGTTTAATTTTGTAAGACACTGCTAAACCATTTTCTGTAGTGACTATGACAATTCACATTCCCACCAACCGTGTATAAGAATTCTACTTGCTTCACATGCTCACAAACACTTGGCATTGTCAGCTTTTAAAAATTTTGCCATTGTGCTGTGTATTCATATCTGACCATGGTTTAATTTTCATTTTCCTTATAACTAGTGATATTAGCATCTTTCGATGTGCTTATTGGCCGTATATGTTGTTTTGTGAAGTGTTTGTTCAAATCTTTTGCCCATTTTTAAATTGAGTCGTTTGTCCTCTAACATTGAATTGCAAAAGTGTGTATACATATAGTGTGTGTGTGTGTGTGTGTGTGTGTGTATGATACTAGTCCTTTGTCAGATTTATGTATTATGAATATTTTTTTCAAAAGGCAGGAGATTTTTTTAAAGTCCAATGTTTCATGCTTTTTTTTTTTTTTACCTTATCTAAGGAAATCTTCACCAACTCCAACTCCAAGCTTACAAGATTTTCTTCTAGATTTTTTTTCCTCTATGTTTTATATTTTTAGTATTTATATGTAGGAGTATGATCTACTTCAAGTTACTATTTGGGTATGGTATGAGATTAATATTTGTTTTTTACCATATAGATGCCTAGGTGTTCTAGCACCATTTGTTGAAAAAAGTATCCTTTTCCCATTGAATTGCCTCGGAACTTTGTCAAAACTCTCAGTTGACTACACATATGTGTTTATTTGTGGAATATCTATTTGGTTGTATTCATCTGTGTTTATCCTCACTCCATAATCATACTATTTTGATTATTATAGCTTTCTATTAAGTCTTAAAACCAGGTAGTGTAAGTCTTCTCAATTTTGTCTTCTTCAAAATGGTTCTGGCTATTTTAGGTCTCGCATAGTTCCATTTAAATTCATAGAATGAACTTGTTAATTACAGACAAACAGAATCCTGCTGGTAGTTTGATAGGCATGGCATTGAATTTATAGATCAATTTGGGGAGAATTGAAATCTTAATGATATTGACCATTCTAATCCATGAACTTGATATCTCTCTCCATTTATTTGGGTCTTTAGTCCTTTTAGAAGTGCTTTGTAGCTTTCACTGTAAGTTTGTCCCTAAGTGTTTTATATTTGTTGATGTAATTATAAATTTCAATTCTCAGCTGTTCATTATTTGAATATAGAAACAATTTGGGTTTTTTTTTTAATTTTTTAAAGTTTATTTATTTATTTTGATAGAGAGAGAGCGTGTACTTGAGAATTAGCACAAGTGTGGGAAGGCAGAGAAGAGGAAGAGAGAGACTCCCAAGCAGGCTTCACACTGTGAGCACAGAGCCTGATGCGGGGATCGAACTCAGGAACCATGAGATCATGACCTGAACCAAAATCAAGAGTCTGACACTTAACTGACTGAGCCACCCAGGCACCACCAAAACAATATGTTTTATATACTGACCTTGTGTCCTGTGACCTTGCTTAACTCATTTACTAGGTCTCGCAGGTTTTTTTTTTTTTTTTAGATCCCTCAGGATTTTCTACAACATACATTGCCCTGCAATCTATAAAAAAAAAAAGCAATTTTACTTTTTGTGTTAGGGAAAAACCCAATTCTCCTCTTGTGTATCTCCTTTACTCTTACACTGCTGCCACACTCACAACACTTCTGACACTTCTGGTCTCCAAATGTTTGGGATTTTTTCCATACCAAAACATTCTCTCTGATACCAGCTGGGTGTCCTGTCATTTTACTCAATTCTGACACCATCTACCTAGAAATAACATCATTTCCTGTAGGTTAAGGACTCAGTCCCACAAGACTGTCCCTCCCAGCAATGCGGATGCCAGTTGCAAGTAGGAGGTCCCCAGGTTACCCATGACTTTTGTCCGATTTGGCTAGGAATTGGAAGTTCCCATGACCTTCTCTCCTTGGATTTGATTATTTGCTAGAGAGGTTCACAGAACTCAGGGAAACACTTATGTTTACCAGTTGATTAAAGGATATGATAAAGGATACAGATGAGCATCCAAATGAAGAGATAGATAGGGTGAGATCTGGGAGGATCCTGAATGCAGGAGCTTCTATCCCTGTAGAGTTGGGATGCATCACCCTCCCCATACATGAATGTGTATAGGAAGCTCTCCAAACCCCTTCCTTTTGGGTTTTGATGGACGCTTTAATACATAGGCCTAATTGCCATTGATGATGGACTCCAGCCCCATCTCCAGCAACTATCCGCTCTTCAGAGGTCAGGGGGTGGGACTGAAACTTACATCCCTCTAATCAGATGATTGGCTCCTCTGATGAATATCCCTAGGGTCTTTTAAAGTCACCTCCTTAACATAACAAAAGACAACTTTATTGCTTTTATTACAGGAAATTGCAAGGTGTTTTTAGAGCCCTGTTCTAGGGACAGGAGCAAGAATAAGAAATTCTTTCTTTTAAAAATCACAATATCACACTTTTTCCAATGTGTATCATTTTCATTTATGTTTCTTACCTTATTGGATTGCTGTGACTCCTAGAACAAATTTGAAGTGGTCGGTGTGGACACCCTTCCTTTGTTCACAATCTGGGTGAAAGCATTTATTTTTTCACAAGTGTGATGTTAGCTTTTAGGATATTGATGAATGGTTTTGATCAAATTCCTTCTGTTCTATAAGAAGTGAGAGGTTTTTTTTTTTTTTTTTTTATCATGAACATCTGTTAAGTGCATTTTCTACATCTATTAAGATGATTCTGTATTTTTAAAAACTTTGTCAGCATGTTAAATTACATGTTAAATTACATTGATTTCCAAATATTCCAAAACCAATTTAGCAAACTGGGGGTAAATTCTACTTTGTCAAGATATATTATTCTTTATACATATTACTTGATCTAATTTGTTGCGATTATTAAGGAATTGTTTTATCTATGTAGATAATGACATTGGTCTGTAGCCTCCTTTTTCTTACAATGTCTTCATCTGGTTTTGGTATCAAGGTAATGTTGACCTCAGAAAATGAGTAAGGATATGGATTTTCTTTTTAATGTTCTGAAAGAACTTGTGTAGGATTAGTATAATACCTTTAAAATTTTTTGAGAAAAGTCATTAATAAAATCATTTTGATTTTGAATTTTTTAGGGAAAAATTTCAGCTTCAAATTTAATATCCTACTTTTAGGGTTATTGAGGTTTTTTATTTCTTGTTAAGTCAGATTATAATATTCACTTACTGTTCGTGTAATATCCACGGGATCTATAGTGAGATCCTTTATTTTATTCTTGATATCCATAATTTGTGTTTTGTTTTCTTGATCATTCTACCTAAAGTTTTGTCAAATTCATTGATTTCTTTTTTCTTGCAAAGAACCAGCTTTTTTGGGGCGCCTGGGTGGCTCAGTCAGTTGAGCATCCGACTTCGGCTCAGGTCATAATCTCGCAGTTGACGAGTTCAAACCCAGCATCGGGCTCTGTGCTGACAGCTCGGAGCCTGGAATCTGCTTTGGATTCTGTCTCCCTCTCTCTCTGCCCCTCCCCCGCTCACGCTCTGTCTCTGTCTCAAAAATGAATATAAACATTAAAAAATTTTTCAAAGAACCAGCTTTTTTGTACTATTTATTTTACTCTGTTGCATTTCAGTTTTCTATTTTATTGACTTTAACTTTTTTTCTTTTCTAGTATAAGCATTTTAAGCCATAATTTCCAAAGGCATGATTTACATGCATCCTCTAGTTTTTATATACCGTATTTTAATTACAATTTAGTTTAAATTTTTTTCTTATTTTCTCTATTTTTTTTTTGAGATATGAGTTCTTATGAAATTATGTAATTTAATTCCCACATATTTTGGGTATTTCCAGATGTTTTTTAGTTAGGAATTTCTAATTAAATTTTCTTATGATTTTGATCTTTTGAAATTTATTGAGACTTGGCTAATAGCCTAGCATCTATTCTGTCTTGATAAATGCTCCATGTGTACTTGAAAAGGATGCATATTCTGCTGTTGATGGGTGGAGTTGTCCAGAAATGTCTGACAATTCAAATTCTTTCAGGTCTCCTATATCTTTACTAATTTCTGTACTTTTTATATCAGTTATTGAGAGAAGAGTTTTCGATCTACCACTATAATGTTAGATTTAAAAAAATGTTTTTTAACGTTTATTTATTTTTGAGACAGAGACAGAGCATGAACGGGGGACGGTCAGAGAGAGAGGGAGTCACAGAATCTGAAACAGACTCAGAATCAGAATCAGAATCAGAAACAGAATCAGAATCTGTGCTGAGCTGTCAGCACGGAGCCCAACGCGGGGCTCCAACTCACTGACCGCGAGATCATGACCTGTGCCAAAGTCGGAAGCTTAACCAACTAAGCCACCCAGGTGCCCCGAATTTTTTTAAAAAAATTAAAAATGTTTTTATTTTTGAGAGAGAGAGATAGAGTGTGAGCAGGGGAGGGGCAGAGAGAGAGGGGGACACAGAATTCCAAGCAGGCTCTAGGCTCTGAGCTGTCAGCATAGAGCCTGCTACAGGGCTCGAACTCATGAACTGTGAGATCATGACCTGGGCGCTGGAGTTGGAATGACCTGAGCTGATGTTGGAAGCTTAACCGATTGAGCCACCCAGGCACCCCTATAATGTTAGATTTACCTATTTTTTTTCTTTCAATATTACCATGTTTTAGCATTGTGCATTTTAAGGCTCTACTATTATTCCTTCAAGTACATTTTTTCTCTCCTCCTTTTTCTCTCTTTCTGAGATCCCAATTACATGTATGCTAGACTACTTGCTATTGTTTCACACATTACTTAGGGTTTCATTCATTTTTATCTTTCCTCTTTGTGCTTCATTTTGGATGTTTTGTATTGCTTTGTTTCCAACTTCACTGACCTTTTATGTCTAACCTATGATTAATACAATGCAATGTAATTTCTACTTTAGATATTTTATTTTATTTTTCTTTTCTAACACTTCCATTTGATTCTTTTTAAAAAAAAATCTTCCGTTTCTCTCCATATTATGTTCATGTTTTTCTTTAAGTTCTTAAGCACATTGAACATATTTATAAGAGTTATTTTATCCTTCTTGTTATAATTCCATGAACTTTATCATTTTTGCATCTCTTTCTATGAAATTGTTTTCGATTTTGGTCACTTTTCCCTCCTTTATATGCCTGGCAGTTTTCAACTGAATGCCAGACGTTGTACACATTTCATTGTTAACTGCCATATTTTATTGTTTCTTTAAATGGTGTGGATTTTGTTTTGACAAACAATTAAATGACTCTTGATTCAGTTTGATATTTTCTAGGCTTTTTTTTTCTTTTTGAAAGGTTTTTAAGGATATGTCTAGGGTAGATTTTCCTGTAGTACCAGTTTAGCCCCAGATGTGAGCCTATTTTTAGGCTCACTTGTAAATGTCATGTACATTTAACAATGTCTTTCTGCTCTGGCTGGAGAAATTTGAATAGCCCTGGCCCTGTATAAACTATGACATTATGTGGCTTCCATTCTGTAGCAGTTTTTCTTTCTTCACATGTCTTTGTGCAGTCTTAATGAATTTCATGCTGTGCAGAGAAAGATTAATATTCAGTCAAAGACTCACAGGGATCCTTATTTAGATATCTGGAGCCTTTTTCTGAAGAGTTCCTTCTCTGTAGTATTTCTACTCTGAAAATTGTAGTTTCCTGGGCCACTCTAAATTCTAATATCTGTTTCTTCAACTGAGGGAGAACTACTCGAACTTTGTTCAGATTTCCCCTACCTGCACCCAAGGCCCAGAACTTGTCTACTGTCTGAAAACTGGGGCTATTGTATGACCTAGGTATTTATTTCCTTTCAGGCTCACAGCCCTTTACTGGATGTTCCTCAATGTCCAAAAACATTTATTTCATATATATTTGGCCAGTGTTATGGTTGAAGAGTAAGTTCCAACCCATTTACTCCCTCATGGTTGTGAGCACAAACTATAGTATTTTGGTTGTCTTCTGGGATAATTTTTTCCTAGTTGTTTGGTCTTAGTTCTTTGTTTATATGATGATCATCACTTACCATTGAATGTGTTAGGGTTCTTAATTTTGAATCAGCTTTTGGGTAACTGATTTTATCAGCGTGAAGTGCTTTTCATTGAGGAGCTCGTGGGTGCTATGAGTCGAGAGATTTCACATTTGAAAACATCTCCTAACCTTTTTATTTGATTGACAACTTGGGTTTAATATTTGTAAGTCATACCCATTTTCCCCTTATAATTTATAGACCTTTCTCCATTGTCTTCTGGCATCGAATGTTACTGTGAGAAGCCAGTCTGATTCTCAGCTCAACTTTTAAGTGATTTTATTTTTATTTTTTGCTGACATATATGAGGACTTTTGTTTTTATTCTTAAAGTTCAACAATAAGCGGAATCTGTCATTTATACCCAGTATATAATTATTATTATTTGATGTGTGGTGTACCATTTTTATGTGCATATTTTTATTTTCAGATTTGTTTATTTTAAGAAATTTTTCCTGTATTCTATTTTTAAATATATTTAAATATATAATAAATATACATAATCTATAAATATACATAATAAGGTAATATATAAAATATGGTTTTATATTTATAATGTATAAACATAGTATATAAAATATGTAAAAATAAATATATATATTCGTATCAATTTGGTTTTCCTTGTAGGGTTCACTATTTCAGGGATATCTAAATATCCTGATGTTCTCTTTTTTTAAGTTTATTTATTTCTTTTGAGAGAGAGAGAGAGAGAGAGAGGAAGAGAGAGGGAATCCCAGGCAGACTTAACAGACTGAATCACCTGGTGCCCCTAAATATCTTACTATTCTAATATGAGATTGTTTCTGTGACTTCTATGCCTATATTATTACACCATTGGTTTTATTCTCTATATTTTTCTCTATTCATTCACCATTATTACATTAAACTTTTCTTCTGCCTTCATTTGAATTTTAGCTGTATCTGTCTTGTCCAGGCAGTTTATAATTTATAGGATATATTTGGATCTTCTTTTATTTCCTTAGCATTAAACTTTCTACTTTTCTTTCTATTCTGTGAAGTTATTTTTCATTTAGTCTTTAAACTCTTTTTTTATTGCATTCATGTTTACTAAAATATGTTCTATAAAGTTCTGTAAAGCCCAGCACTTGCTTTATCTCATCACATGTTAATTTTCAAACTGAGTTCTTTTGTCAGTTCCAGCTTACTTTCTGGATTGTTTGTTTTCTTTGAATGAACTCTCCTTGGTGTCTCTTTCACTTTATCTGAGAATTGTTTCTATTTGGTTTGATATTTACATATTTTTTCCATCACTTTAATGAAGCCTATTTCTTCCTTGGGTCTTGACTTAAATGTTAGTTACTTAGAGAGGACTTCTCTTATTTCCCAGGCTAAACTAGGATTCCACTGTTATTCTTTCTCCCAGAATTCTGGTCTTTTTCCTTACAGCATTTATTGGAATGTGTGATTTGACCATAATTTGAACAAGAAATCTCCTTGTGCTTTGAAACAATTTCTATTCCTCCTCAAAAGGTCTATTATTGCCATCAGAGTTTTTTGTTTTTAAAGCATTAGAAGTTTTGGTCATGCTACTAGATGGTCACCTGGTGAATAAAAAATAATTACTGGAAACTTTCAAATAATCTTAAAGAAAAAGAACTGCTTTATAAACCACACAGATGATATAGTTTTGTTGGGGCTAATTGGGATTAAATGTCTAATGGTCACTGGAAGGCTATTGATTTTCATGGTTACTTTGTGTGATTCCTTTTCTTAAAGCTCTTACCAAGCACTACATGATCACCTCAATACCTTGATAAAACAAAAAAGATGATCAAAAGGACAAAGAATGACGGATGAAACAAAAATCGAAAGCCCTTTTGTGGTTCTCTCTAAAAATAGATACTTATTTTACTTTATCTTTTAAATCTGTTCCATGCAAATCCTCCAAATTCTGTACTTCCTGACTTCATCTTTTTCACATATCTATATGTAGTTATATAATTACTTTTTTGTGTTGTGCTCTCTGTCATTAACACAACTTAAGAGTTATGGTGAGACAAAGCATGAGAGGAATTTACATGGTTGAGGAAAAGACATTAAAATATCTTTAGAGCTATATTTAGAGCCAACTGAAAAGAATTTGAAATATAAACACAAGATTCAGTTAGGTGGAAAAGTGATTGGTTGACTCCAACCTGGATAAAGTGTTTCAAAAAACCATCTACCCAAATTGACTCATGGTAAAAAAAAGCCCAGCATATCTGAGGAAAGATAGAGTCATTTTGGAAGCAAAGAATATCTTTTATTTACTATGGTTCATTCCTTTTAGAGTCTAAAAGGCTTTGGGATGCCAAAAGAGTTATTTGGAATTTTTGTTGCTGGTGTTGAGAAAGTAAATCTCTAGATACTGTATTAAAAAATCTGTGGCAAGTCAAGTGGTTTCTAGTGATTTGTTTTCAACAAAATTGAAAAAGGACCTTATCAAGATGCTATCTTACAAATTATTAAAATTTGTTATTGAAGCTAAGTCTCTAGGTGCTTTCTGGCATTTAACTCAGAAGCAGTTCAAAGAATTGTGATATTGCTATGATAAATTTTTTTCCATTCACTCTTCAACAAATGGTGTTGGGAAACTGGACAGATCCATACAGAAGAATGAAACTGGACCACATTCATACACCATACACAAAAAGAAAGTCAAAATGGATTAAAGACCTAACTGTGAGACCTGAAACCACAAAACTAGAAGAAAACATACGCAGTAATTTCTTGATATCGGCCATAGAAACATTTTTCTAGATATGTCTCCTCAGGCAAGAGAAAAAAAAAGCAAATTTAAACTACTGAGGCTACACTAAAATAAAAAGCTTTTGTATAGCAAAAGAAAGCATCAACAAAACAAAAAGTAACCTACTGAATGGGAAAGGATATTTGCAAATGATATATCTGATAATGGGTTAAGATCCAAAATATATAAAGAACTTATGCAGCTCAACACCAAAATAATAATCAATTAAAAAATGGGCAGAGGCCCTGGATAGACTTTTTTTTTCCAAAGAAGACATACAGCTGACCAACAGACACATGAAAAGATGCTCAACATCACTCATTATCAGTGAACTGCAAAGTAAAACCACAATGAAATATCACCTTACACCTATCAGAATGGCTAGACTCAAAAGACGAGACATAAGAAGTGTTGGTGATGCACTGTTGGTAGGAATGTAAATTAGTACAGCTGCTATGGAAAACAGTATGGAGTTTTTTCAAAAAATTAAGAAATAGAATTACCGTATGGTCCAGTAATTCCACTACTGGCTATCTACCCAAAGAAACCAAAAACACTAATTCAAAAAAGATATGCACTTCTGTATTTATTGAAATATTATTTACAGTAGCCAATTTATGGAAGCAACCCAGTGTCCACTGATAGATGAATGGATAAAGAAGATGTAGTATATATAGACAATGGAATAATGACTCAGCCATAAAAAAGAATGAAGTCTTGCCATTTGCAACAACATGGATGGACCTAGAGGGTATAATGCTAAGTGAAGTAAGTCAGACAGAGAGAGACAAATAACGTATGATTCATTTATGTGGATTTAAGAAATAAAACAAATGAACAAACAAAGACAAAAAGAGACAAACAAAAGAACAGTTTTGAATACAGAGAACAAGTGGGTGGTTGCCAGAGAGGGATACTGATAAAGAGGATCAAGAGTATACTTAACCTTGATGAACACTGAGAAATGTATAGAATTGTTAAATCATATTGTACACCTGAAAGTAATATAACACCAAATGTTAATTATACTTCAATAAAAAAAGATTGTTCCAGTCTCATTCTCATTTTGTTTTATCTGAATGAGGTGTCTTAGCTCTTACTAATGGAAAAAAGACAGTCTCTTCAACAAATGGTGTTGGGAAAACTGGACGGCAACGTGTAAAAGAATGAAACTGGATCACTTCATAACACCATACACAAAAATAAAATTACATCTTATTACAACATCTTATTAACAACAACTATGAAAATAAGAATAGAATTGCTGCTGAGCATTTTTTTTCATTTTAGTAGTGAGAATTATCCACAGATACTGGAACTGATTAAAAAATATCTTATTCATCTTGTTAAAATGCATTTCCAGTAAAAATTCACTTTTTATATTTAATATTGATTTTTTAAAATCTGTAACAAATTTATAATGCTTAATCAATTCTATGATTAATATTATTTGTAATTATAATTTCTTTCAGAAGAAAATTTTATACTTAGAGTATTATAGACACAGGAAATAAAAAGATATTCATCTTTTTTTTTTCAGAAAAGGATGTAATGGACAAGTAGGAGAATATTAGCATAATGCATTATGCTAAAGTTCAAAGGAAGTAGAACAATGCAAAAAAATTTTTTTTTCATATCTAATATCAATCTTTTATTCCTCCAAGTTTTTATTTAAATTCCAGTTAGTTAACATACAATGTAATATTAGTTTCAGGTGCAGAATTTAGTGATTCATCACTTACATTACAATACCCAATGCTCATCACAAGTGCCCTCCTTAGTCCCCATCACCTATTTAACCCATCCCCCGACTCACCTCTCCTCTGTAACTGTCGGTTTGTTCTCTATAGTTAAGAGTCTGTTTCTTGGAAAAAAATAAGAGTCTGCTTCTGAGTTTGCCTCATTTTTGTTCCCCTACGTTCATTTGTTTTGTTTCTTAAATTCCACATATGATTGAAATCATATGGTATTTGTCTTTCTCTGACTGACTTATTTTGCTTAGCATAATACTCTCTAACTCCATCTGTGTTATTGAAATGGCAAGAATTCATTCTTCTTAAGGTTGAGTAATATTCCATTGTATATGTAATACCACATCTTCCTTATCCATCCATTAGTCGATGAGCATTTGCGTTCTCTCTGTAATTTGGCTATTGTAGATGCTGCTGCTATAAACAGTGGGGTGAATGTATTCCTTTGAATCAGTATTTTTGTATTGTTTGGGTAAATACCTAGTAGTGCAATTGCTGGATCATAGGGTAGTTCTATTTTTAACTTTTTGAGGAACCTCCATACTGTTTTCTAGAATGGCTGCACCAGTTTCTATTCCCACCAACAGGGTAACAGGGTTCTCCTTTCTCCACATCCTTGCCAACACCCGTTGTTAATTTTAGCCATTCTGACAGGTGTGAGGTGATATCTCATTGTAGTTTTGATTTGTAGTTCCCTGATGATAAATATCATTTCATGTGTCTATTAGCCTTCTGTATGTCTTCTTTGGGAAAATGTCTATTCATTTTTTAACTGGATTATTTGTTTTTTGGGTGTTGAGTTTTTTAAGTTCTTTATAGATTTTGGATACTAACCCTTTATCAGATATGCCATTTGCAAATATCTTCTCCCATGCCGTCGGTTGCCTTTTAGTTTTGTTGGTTATTTCCTTCACTGTGCAGAAGCTTATTATCTTGATGAAATCCCAATAGTTTATTTGTGCTTTTGTTTCCTTTGCCTCAGGAGACATATCTAGTAAGAAGTTACAATGGCCAATGTCAAAGAGGTTACTGCCTGTGTTCTAGGATTTTATGGTTTCAGGTCTCACACTTAGGCCTTTCATCCAGTTTGAATTTATTTTTGTGTATGGTGTAACAAAGTGGTCCAGTTTCATTCTTTTACATGTTGCTGTCCAGTTTTCCCGACACCATTTGTTGACTGTCTTTTTTCCATTGGATATTATTTCCTGCTTTGTCGGAGATGAGTTGACCATATAGTTGTGGGTTCATTGTTGGGTTTCTTATTTGTTTGTTTGTTTTTCCATTTCTCAGTTTTCTATTCTATTCTATTGATCTATGTGTCTATTTTTGTGCCATACCATACTGTCTTAATAACTACAGCTTTGTAATATAGCTTGAAGTCCAGAATTGTGATGTGAAGTCACAATTCTGGACTTCAAGCTATATTAAGTATAGTAAAGTCCCCAGCTTTACTCTTCTTTTTCAGGATTTCTTTGACTATTCATGGTGTTTTGTGATTCCACACACATTTTAGGATTGTTTGTTCTAGCTCTGTGAAAATGTTGGTGGTATTTTGATAGGGATTGCACAAAATGTGTAGATTGCTTTGGGTAGTATAGACATTTAATGATATTTGTTCTTCTGATCCGTGAGCATGGAATGTTTTCCATTTCTTTGTGTCTTCTTCAATTTCTTTCATAAGTGTTCTATAGTTTTCAGAGTACAGATCTTTTCCCTCCTTGGTTAGGTTTATTCTAGGTGTCTTATGGTTTTTGGTGCAGCTGTAAATGGGATCAATTCCTTGATTTCTCTTTCTGCTGCTTCATTTTTAGTGTGTAGAATTGCAACACATTTCTGTACATTGATTTTGTATCCTGTAATCTCACTGAATTTGTGTATCAGTTCTAGGAAATTTTTTTGCAGAATCTCTTGGGTTTTCTAAATGGAATATCATGTCATCTGTGAGTAGCGAAAGTTTGACTTCTTCCTTGCTGATTTGGATGCCTTTTATTTCTTTTGTTGTTGTTGTTGTTGTTGTCTGATTGCTAAGGCTAGGACTTCCAGAACTATGTTAAATAACAATGGTGAGAGTAGACATCCCTGTTTTGTTCCTGACCATTGGGGAAGGCTCTCAGTTTTTCCCCATTGAGGATGATATTAGCTGTGGGTCTTTCATATATGGCCTTTATTATGTTGAGCTATATTCCTTCCATCCCTACTTTGTTGAGGGTTTTTATCAAGAATGCATGCTATATGTTGTCAAATGCTTTTTCTGCATTTATTGAGAGGATCATATGGTTTTATCCTTTCTTTTATTAATGTGGTGTATCACATTGATTGATTTGTGAATATTGAACCACACTTCCAGCCCAGTAATAAATCCCACTTGATCATGGTGAGTGATTCTTTTAATGTACTGTTGGTCTTGGTTTGCTAGTATTTTGTTGCAAGTTTTTGTATCAATGTTCATCAGGGATATTGGATTGTAATTCTCTTTTTTTAGTAGAGTCTTTGTCTGTTTTGGAATCAAGGTAATGCTGGCCTTGTAGAGTGAGTTTGGAAGTTTCCTTCCATTTCTACTTTTTGGAACAGTTTGAGAAGAATAGGTATTAACTGTTCTTTAAATATTTAGTAGAATTTACCCGTGAAGCCACGTGGCTCTGAACTTTGTTGGGAGATTTTTGATTACTGATTCAATTTATTTCCTTATCTGTCTATTCAACTTTTCTATTTCTTCCTGTTTCAATTTTAGTAGTTTATATATTCTTAGGGATTTGTTCATTTCTTCCAGGTTATCCAATTTGTTGGCATATAACTTTTTATAATATTCTCTTATAATTGTCTTTCTGTGGAGTTGGTTGTTATTTCTCCTCTGTCATTTGTGATTTTATTTATTTGGGTCTTTTCTCTTTTCTTTTTTTAAAGTATTTATTTATTTTTGGGAGAGTGCAAGCAGGGGAGAGGCAGAGAGAGGGAGACAAAGGATCTGAAGTGAGCTCTGTGCTGACAGGCTGACAGAAGCTAGCCTGATGTGGGGCTCAAACCCATGAACCGCAAGATCATGACCTGAGCCAAAGTTGGAAGCTCAAATGACTGAGCCACCCCAGTGCCACTCTGTTCTCTTTTTGGTAAGTCTGGCTAGGGGTTTATCAATGTTATTAATTTTCTCAAACAACCAGCTCCTGGTTTCACTGATCTGTTCTACTGTTTGTTTTGTTTTGTTTTGTTTTGTTGCCTTTTTTTGTTTGTTTCTATATTATTTACTTCTGTTCTAATTTTTTATTTCTTTTCTTTTGCTGGCTTTAGGCCAGCAGTTGTTTTTCTATCTCCTTTAGGTGTAAAATTAGGTTGTTTATTTGAGATTTTTCTTGCTTCTTGATACAAGCCTGTATTGCTATATACTTCCCTCATAGGACCAATTTTTCTGCATCCCAAAGGTTTTGGACCATCATATTTTCATTTTTTCATATGTGTTTTTTTTTTTTTTCAACGTTTATTTATTTTTGGGACAGAGAGAGACAGAGCATGAACGGGGGAGGGGCAGAGAGAGAGGGAGACACAGAATCGGAAACAGGCTCCAGGCTCTGAGCCATCAGCCCAGAGCCTGACGCGGGGCTCGAACCCACGGACCGCGAGATCGTGACCTGGCTGAAGTCGGACGCTTAACCGACTGCGCCACCCAGGCGCCCCCATTTTTTCATATGTGTTTTTAAATTTCTTCTTTGATTTCCTGGCTGACCCATTCTTCTTTAGCAGCATGTTGTTTAACTTCCATGTATTTGTGGTCTTTCCAATTTTTTCTTATGATTGACTTCAAGTTTCATAGTGTTGTGGTCAGAAAATATGCATGGTCTGATCTAAATCTTTTTCTACTTGTTGAGGCCTGATTTGGGACCTAGTATGTGATTTTTTCTGGAGAGTGTGCCATGTGCACTTGAAAAGAATGTGTATTCTGCAACTTTAGGATAAAATGTTCTGAATATATCTGTTAAGTCCATCTGTTCCAGTGTGTCATCCAAAGCCATTGTTTCCTTGTTGATTTTCTGCTTAGATGGTCTGTCCATTGATGTAAGTGGGTGTTAAAGTCCCCTACTATTATTGTATTATTATCAATGAGTTCCTTTATCTTTCTTATTAGTTGTTTTATATATTTGGGTGCTCCATGTTTGGGGCATAAATATTTATTGTTAGATCCTCTTGTTTGATAGTCCCCTTTATTATGATATAGTGCCCTTCTTTATCTCTTGTAAATATATTAATCTGGTTTTTTTTTTTGAGAGAGGAATATGATAGACAAATAAAAGACTTTTAGGCATAAAATGTAATGCATTATGTTAAAATTCAAAGGAAGTAGAACAAGTAAAATTTCTGATCATTTGGAGAAGAGCCTGTTGTTTTACTTTTTATATAGATGATGTCATTATACATTGCTATGGTGTCTTCCCACCTAATTATATAAAAGGGGACCATTCCTTAGGTAAGGGTCCTCAGAAGCAGAGACTGAGATGGGGATTTTTCTACATATGATTTATTGAGAAAGTGCTTTCAAGAAAAACCTGTAAGAAAATGAGACTAGCAAGATAGGACAGGGGAGGAAGTCAAAGATGTGAATTTAGCTAAAGTCTAGTCTAAGTCTGATCACATGAGGAGCATTGTCGGTATAAATGGCTCCACACAGTTTCCTTACCTTGAGGTAAAGGGCCTGGGCTTTTGTATCAGTCATTGGCTGAAGACTGCCACTTCTGGGCAAGGGGTAAATAAGGCATCTCCTAGGAAGGTAGCAGCCATCAGCTGAGAAATCCTCTGGAGAGGGCTGTGGCTGTAAGATATTAGAGTCAACACTCAGAGCCACCGGTGAGGGGAATCTGGATAAAGCACCAGAAGTATATAGTTCAGAGAAAGGGAAATTATTCTATTATATAATTGTTAAGTAAGAAATGAGTGATCTAGATATAAACAAGTTGTTCTAGGGGGAAAATGGGGGATGGGTATTTTTGGTGGAGGTTATTCCTTGTGCCCTCTCCAACTTTCAGTGGGTATAAGAGGCCAACCCCCTTTACTCAAAGTAGAAACAACTCTGTGGTATATTTCTTGCTCTAGAGCTCCTATGGGACCAGGCTGAAGCTAGTGTCCAGCTGAGACAGCATGCTAGCTTAGTTTCCTTCCTTGCCCTATCCTGCTTTCCTCACATCTGTTCTCCTGAAAGCATTCCCTCAGTGAACCATTTCCCCACATGTCCTGCCACAGGCTCCGATTCTAGGAAACCTAACTTTACACTGGAGAGGAGAAGGGAAAATATTAAAATGTAGATTTCATATTTTTTTAAGGTTGAGTAGTGGTAAAAAGATAATAAATTCTTTTCTTGTTCTCTATTATGTTAGAGAAATATATCCATAATTTCTAAAACAGAAAGAAATCTAGTGAAGGGGAGCAAAAGATATTACATGTAATTAATCAGGAATTCTGACAGCTATAAGGAAATAAATCCAGGATTACTTCTCTTCACATCTTCTGGTACCATCCTGGTCTGAGCCACCTCTGTCTCATGATGAAATAATGACAATAGCTTTCTAATTGGCTTTCCTGATTTCACTCATATCCCCCACCTCATCCCATAGGCTATTTGCAACACAGAGTGATTCTATAAAAATATAAATAAGATCATGTTGTTCTATTTAAATCTTTGAATGATTTTCCATATTCTTCAGAATAAAAGTCAAAGTCTTTAAAAGGGCATCTTGAAGGCCCTACATGTTTGACTGCTGATATCTCTTTAACTTCTCTCATGACCCACTCTCTTGCTCACTCTGTTTAGCCATCTTGAGGCTTCTCAAGCATGCAAAGATGCATTCTCATTTCAGTTGTTTCTACTTTTATCTCTGCCTGGAAGGTTCTTTTACCAAATATATGCATGACTTCCTCCATCACCTTCTTCAGTCTCCACTGAAATGAAACTTTTTCAGTGAGACCTTCCCTGATCCACTCTATTTAAATTGCAAGTACATTTCCATTCCTGACTTTATTTTTTCCCATAATATTCAATAGCATCTAACATTCCATGTTTTACTTTTTTATTTACCTGTAGGGATATCTTTATAGTAGGTAGGGAACCCCTAAATCTTAGTTTCTTCCTGATGAGTGAGGGTTTGGATCATACATCTACTGCCTCAACTTCTGGCTCTAAGACCCAGTGGGGCTCAGCATTCACAAGTTTCTGAGGACCACATTCAACAGAGGTGATTTTAAAAGGTCATGTGACCACTTTCCAAGGCTATCTCCCCAGGTTCAGTACAGAGGCAATGGGCAAAAATGCAAAGGTCTCAGTTTCTCCCTGGAAGGGGTTAGACTTCATACGTTCTGAACTGCTGCCCAATGATTAGGCTCCTAGTCTGCTTGCATGTGAGAACTGTTTGAGATCCTCCCTGGATCATGGAAGAGCTGTGGGTACTTCCCCTGTCATACTGAGACATATTATAATCAAATTGTCAAAAGTTAAAAACAAAGAGAGAATATTGAAAGCAGCAAGAGAAAGCAAAATGTTACATATAAGGGAACACTCATAAGACTATCAGTGAAATTTTCAGCAAAACCATTAGAGGCCAGAAATCAGTGGGATCACATATTTAAATACTGATGGAGAAAACTTGCCAACCAAGAATACTCTGCTTGACAAAGTTGTCCTTTAGAATTGAGGGAGAGATGAAGATATTCTCAGACAAAAAAATTGAAGGAGTTCATCACCATAAGACTTCTTACAAGAAATGCTAAAGGGAATTCTCCCATCTGAAATAAAAGTTGGAAACGTGAACATATGAAAATATAAAACTCACTGGTAAAGGTAACTATATAGTTAAATTCAGAATGCTTTAATACTGTAATGGTAGTGTGTAAGTCACTTATAACTCTATGAAAAATGTTAAAAGACAAAAATATTAAAAATAAACATAGCTATGATAATTTGTTAATTGATACACAATAGAAAAATGTAAATTGTGACATCAAAAACAAAGTTGTAGTAAAAGTGCAGAGGTTTTGTATGCAATTGAATTGTTATTAGCTTAAAATAGACTGCTATAAGATGCTTTCTGTAAGCCTTTTGGTAACTACAAACCAAAAACTTATAGTAGATACACAAAAGATAAAGAGAAGGGAATCAAAGCAGAAAATAGCAAACCACAAAGGAAGACAGTAAGGGAGAAAGAAAGAAAGAGTTTCTACAAAACACCCAGAAAAATAATTAACAAAATGACAATATTAAGCCCTTATCGCTCACTTATCATTTTAAATGTAAATGGACTAAATTCTTCAATCAAAAGACATAGAATGGCTGAATAGATAAAAAAGCAAGAGCCATCAATATACTACATACAAAACATTTCAGCTTTAAAGACACACATAGAACAGGATGGTATGGAAAAAGATATTCCATTCAAATAGAAATTAAAATAGAGCATGGGTACACATATCAGAAAAACTAAACTTCAAGTAAAAAATGTAATAAGACAAAAAAAGCTCACTGTATAATGATAAGGGGATCAATTAATCAAGAAAGTTAATTAATCAAGAGGTTAATTGATCAGGACGATATAACAATTATAAATATACACTCAACATCAGAACATTTAAATATATGAAGCAAATATTAACAGATATGAAGGGGAAAATAGTAATAAAGTAATAATAGAGGACTTCAGTATTTCACTTTCATCAATGGTTAGATCATCTAGACAGAAAATCAATAAAGAAACACTGGACTTGAACTATGAGTTAGACCAAAAATACCTAACAGCCATATACAGAATATTCTATCCAGCAGCAGAATACACATTTTTCTGAAGTACACAAGAAGCATTCTCCAGTATACAACATATGTTAGGCCACTAAACTAGTCTTAATAAATTGAAATAATATCCAGCATCTTTTCCAACCACAATAGTATGAAACTAGAAATCAAAGAAAGATTTCTTTGGAAGAAAACTGGAAAACTTGTAAATGTATGGAGATTAAGCAGCATGCTCCTGAACAACCAATGGCTGAAAGAAGAAATCAAAAGGGAAATTAAAAAAATATATCCTGAGAGGAGCCTGGGTGGCTTAGTTGGTGGAGCATGCAACTCTTGATTGCCAGGTTATGGGTTCAAGCCCCACATCAGGTGTGGAGATTGCTTGAAAATAAAATCTTAAAAAAAAAATCCTAAGACAAATGAAAATGGAAACAAAACATACCAAACTTCTGGGATGAGCAAAAGCAGTTCATAGCAATAAATGCCTACAGTAGAAAAAGGAAAGATCAAATAAGGAATCTAACTTTATACCTCAAGCAACTAAAAAAAGAACAAACCAAGTCCAGTGTTTATAGATGGAGGGGAATAACACAGATCATAGAAGAAAGAAATGAAATAGAGACTAGAAAGACAATAGAAAATATCAATTAAACTACAAACTTTTGTAAAATAAGCAACAAGGACAAACATATAGCGAGACTACGAAAAAAGAAAGGTGACTCAAATAAATACAATCACACATGGAAGAGGAGACACTACAACTTAAACCATAGAAATACAAAGGACGACAAGAAACTACTGTAAATAGTTAAATGCCAACAAGTGTCACCTAGAAGAAATGGATAAATTCCTACAAACATACAGCCTACCAAGATTGAATCATGAATAAACAAAAGATCTGAACAGAACAATAATGAGTAAGGAGAGTGAATCAGTAATCAAAAATCTCCCAAGAAAGAAATTTCCAGAGCCAGATGGCTTCTCTGGTAAATGATACCAAACATTTAATGAAGAATTAATACCAATTCTTATCAAATTCTTCCAAAAAGTTAAAGAGATGGGGGACATTTTCTAACACACTTTATAGGGCCAGCACTACCCCAATACCAAGGCCAAACAAATACACTACAAGAGAGGAAAATTATAGGCCAATATTTCTGATGAACATAGATGTAAAAATCCTCAACAAAACACTAACAAATCATATTTAACAGCACATTAAAAGAATCATGCTCAAATGGGATTTATCCCTGGATGCAAAGATGGTTAAACATTTGCAAGTCAATAAAGGTATATACTACATTTAAAAATGAAAAATAAAAATCATATGGTCATTTCAATAGATGCAGAAAAAGTATTTGGCAAAATTAAACATCCTTTCATGATTAAAACTGTCAACAAACCAGGTATAGAAGGAATGTACCTCAACATAATAAAGGCCGTATATGACAAGCTCACAGTTGATATCATACCCATTGGTGAAAGCTAAAAGCTTTTCATCTAAAATCAGGAACAAGACAAGAATACCCACTTTTATCACTTCTATTCAATAGATTACTAGAAAGTGTAGCCATAGCAATTAGGGAAGAAAAAGAAATAAGAGGTATCAAAATGCAAAGGAAGAAATAGAATTGCCTGTTTTCAAATGACATGATCCTATGTGTAGAAAACCATAAAGACTCTACCAAAAAACTGTTAGACTTATAAATGAATTCAGTAGAGCTGTAGGGTACAGAATCAATATTCAAAAGTCAATTGTGTTTCTACACACTAACAATGAATTATTAGAGAAATTGGGAAAATAATCCAATTTAAAATAGCATCAAAAAACCCCAAAATACTTAGGAATAAGTTTAACATAGAAGGGGAAAGAATTTATAAAATAAAATATCGGTGAAAGAAATTGAAGAAGTCACAAATAATCTGAAAGATGTCTTATGTCTGTGGATCAGAAAAATTAATATTGCTAAAATGTCCACATTACCCAAAGTTATTTACAGATTCAATGCAATTCTTTTCAAAATTCCAATGATGTTTTTCACAGAAATAGAAAAAACAATCTAAAATTCATGTGAAAACACAAGAGACCCTGAATAGCTAAAGCAATCTTGAGCAAGAAGAACAAAGATGGAGGCATCACTTTTTGATTTCAAACTGTATTACAAAACTACACTAATCAAAATATTATGGTATTGGTATAAAAACAGACACAAAGATCAGTGGAACAAAATAGAGAGTTCGTGAATAAACCCATATATGGTCAACTAATTTTTGACAAAGGTGCAAGAATACAGAATGAGAAAAATATAGTCTCTTCAATAAATGATGTCAGGAAAACAGGATATTAACATGCAAAATAATGAAATTGAATCTCTATTTTATCCTATACACAAAATATCAACTCAAATGGGTTGAAGATTTTAATGACAGACCATAAAACTCCTAGAAGAAAACATAAGGGAAAAACTCCCTGACATCCATCCTGGCAATGAATTTTTGGATCTGACACCCAATGCACAAGGAACAAAAGCAAAACTAAACAAGTGAGAACACATCAAACTAAAAAGTTTTTGCTCAGCAAAGGAAACAATCAACAAAATGGAAAAACAAGTTATGGAATGGGAGAAAATATTTGCAAACCATAATTCTGAGAAGAGATTAATCTCTGAAATAAATAAAGTACCCTTACAGCTCAGTAGCAAAAAAACAAATACCCTGATTAAAAAACGGGCAAAGGACCTGAATGGACATTTTTCAAAAAAGACATGCAAATGACCAACAGGTGTATGAAAATATCCTCAACATCACTATTATCAGGGAAATGCATACAATGAAATATCATTTTACACTTTTAGGATGTTTATTATCAAAAAGACAAGAGATAAATGTTGGCAAGGATGCAGAGAAAACGGAACCTTTGTACACTGTTGGTGGGAACGCAAACTGGTATAGCCATTATGGAAAACAGTATGGACGTTCCTCAAAAAATTAAAAATAGAACTACCATATGATCCAGCAATCCTGATCCTTCATACCTACCCAAAGGAAATGAAATCACTCTCTCAGAGACATCTGCACTGTCATGTTCATTGCAGCGTTATTCGTAATAGCCAAGACATGGAAACAACCTAAGTGTCCATCAATGAACGAATGGACAAAAAATATGTGAGATATAAATATCTCATATATACACCTGTGTGTACACACACACACACACACACACACACACACACACAATGGGCTATTAAGAAGGAAATCCTGCAATTTGTGACAACATGGATGAATCTGAAGGCCATTATGCTAAGTGAAAAGTCAGAAAGAGAAAGAAAAATAATGTATGACCTCACTTATATGTGGAATATAAAAAATCCAAACCTGTTGAAACAAAGTAGACTGGTGGTTGCTAGAGCCTGGGGGTTGAGGGAAATGAGAGATGTTGGTCAAAGGGTACACATTTTCAGTTATAAGATGAATAAGTTCTGCAGATCTAATGTATACATGGTGACTATAGTTAATAATACTGTATTGTATACTTGAAATTGGTTAAGAGTAGAGCTTAACAGTTCTCACCAAAAAAAGGGTAACTATGTAAACTGGCAGATGTCTTAATTAACTTGATTGTGCTAATCATTTTACTATGTACATATACATCAAATTACCAGGTTGTACATTTTCAATATATTACATATAAAAATACAGTTTTAGGGGCGCCTGGGTGGTTCAGTCAGTTAAGTGTCTGACTTTGGCTCGGATCATGATCTCACAGTTTGTGGGTTCAAGTCCTGCTTCGGGCTCTGCGCTGACAGTGTGGATCCTGCTTGGGATTCTTTCTCTCTCCCTCTCTCTCTGCTCCTCCCCTGCTTGTACTCTCTCTCTCAAAAGTAAATAAATAAAACTTTAAAAAAATGTAGTGTTTATATAATATAAATATTGTATAAATATATACAGTATATAATATAATTTATAATTTACAAATATATAATTTATATAATACATAAATACATTATAATTTATATATAATACTTAAGTATTATATATAAATACAAGTTTATTTGTCAATCATACTTCAGTAAAGATGGAAGAAATAAAAGCATTACTAATTACATTAGTATATGAAATGAGGTTGCAGAAGAAGTCATAAGTGAAGGGCTAGATCATCTGGATGGTTGCTTGGAGCACCAATTTATAAGGAGGCTAAAACATCTCTAGATAGTTGGAAATATGGTGCCTGTTCATTCTACTTTCTAGTACCAGATGGAAAATGGTGAAAGGCACATAGTTCCCACTTCTCCTGAAGTAGGTAGTGCCCTCTAGTGGAAATTAAAACAAAAATACCCTCCTTCTTCATGTCAACACACTATGTGCATCTTCCACCAACCACTGTGGCTATTTAATTTTAATTTTCTAAAAATTAAGTAAAATTAAAAATTCTATTTCTCAGTTCCAACAGCTACATTTGAAGTGCTCTATAGATACATGAGGCTGAATGGCGACTGTACTGGATAGCACAGATACAGAACGTTTCCATCATTGAATGTCATGTATTATAAGCTATGCCACTAACTCTGAGCCAACTAGCTGACATGCCTTAAATCTGTTGTCATAGTCAACTGAAGTTTCCATACAACTAAAATACATGCCGTTGTGATTTTTACCAGGAATAAGTGATTTCCTTTGTTGTCCAATTTTTTAATCGTTAAAATCTCTCTCAACAAGTAATCAGTTTCAGAAAATCACAATTCTGAACACTTAAGCTGTAAATAAGCAAAAATATTACAAGTATAGTTTTTAGTATAAATAGACATAGCAAGAATTTCTATTACAAGAATAGAAATTCTATCCCCATTAATAATACTGAAGAGTTTTTAAAAAAGAATTTTGTTGAAGTAGTATTATATTTTTATTCTCTGTATATTCCCCCTCCTAGCCCATTCTGGGTGAGCTCTACCTTTGCTCATGACAGCAAGGAGTAGGATGAGTTACTGAGATTTCAGTCCTTTATTTCTGGGAATCTGAGTTATTCAAAAGGCCATTTAGGAAGCTTGTTTTATCATATACAATTCGTGGCATTTCCCCTGCACAAAAGCTAAGTGGTAGCACAAAAAAACCAATAAGGATTCACAAATATTCGTCCTTTTCATGCTGGTCATGACCATAGCACAGGAAGAAACAACAAGTAGCACCATGTCTCAGAAATTCTCATCAATTAAAATTTTACATACTATTATAACAATTCTTTTTAAAATCCCAGTCACTGTCCTTTGCACACACTTCTTTTAAAATCCCCATCAGATATGCCCTCTCTCTTGTAATAGGAAAATAGTAAATGTGTAATTTCTGTTTTTCATGCTTTTGCTTTTAGGCGTCTTGTTGGCCAGAATGTATTTTTCATGCTTATTAAGTTGTTTCTTTCCACTGAGTCAATTCATGCTATTTCTACCATAAAACACAGCATGCAAAATGTTCACAACAATGTATACCCACATAATTATATCCATACTAAATCTTTTACAAAATGCCTTTTCTTCATGTCTTCACTAGCCTAACAATTTCCTCCTATTTTAGTATAATATATTTCCTCTGGACCAGCACTTTGAGAACTGGCATTTCTTGATCAGGCCTTCGGGAAAATGAACATGAAGAGAAGAGAAGTTATCTCTAATAAATCTAATGTAAGACAAAAAAATAGAACACTGCAATCTGGTCTCTGAAAGCTACCTGTACATATATGCAGAAAAGTTTGGGGTGACATGGCTGTACAGATGCAGTTGGGAAAAATATTTAGTAGTTGTAATTACTCTTGATTTTAAGATATATTGGCAATGTGACCGTGTAGTAGATACCAGCTGGATGACTGTCTGACTGTCCCTCCTTCTCTCTGAGAACAACATTAATGAATAGGGTTAGACCAATGTCGGTCATGTCTGAAATAAATTACCCTCAGGCCAATGGCCCCGAGGGCATCTGATAAAGACTGGCCAGCCACAGTTCGCTTTCAGGATTTGTCACCTAGAACTATGGGAAAAGACTTAGTGGTTTCTGTTATTGATATGAGACATGGTACCTGTCAAGTCCCTATCTTTCCTGGGATGAGAGCCCTGGAAAGATTCAGTCTTGCAAGGAGCTAGTGTTTGTACTAGCTGTTTTTCAGCCTTTTTTTTCCCTTTTTCTATACCAGTAAATAAGATTTTTAAATCCAGTTATTTGTCCTCTGTTCAGACTTATTTTAAAATCCTTTCCTTTCCCCTTCATTCATTAAAATCCCTCATCTTTTCAGTAAATTTCTTTTTTTTAAAGATTGTTTTTAATGTTTTATTTATTTTGAGAGAGAAAGAGAGAGCAAATGGGGAGGGGCAGAAAGAGAGGGGGACAGAGGATCCGAAGCACCATGGAGCCCCTGCAGGGGCTCAAACTCAAGAACCATGAGGTCATGGCCTGAGCCAAAGTCAGATGCTCAACTGAGCCACCCAGACACTGCTCAATAAGCTTCTTTTTGCTTAAGTTCATTTCATTTGAGTTTCTATCACTTGCAACCCAAGTTGAGACTATATGTTGTTGTCAAAGAAACTAGTGCCAGACACCCGGGTGGTTCAGTCAGTCAGCCTCTGACTTCCAGGCAGGTCATGATCTACCAGTTTGTGAGTTCATGCCCCACATCGAGCTTTGTGCTGATAGCTCCAAGCCTGAAGCCTGCTTCACTTTGGATTCTGTGTCTCCCTCTCTCTCTGCCCCTCCCCTCCTCATGTTCTAGCTCTCTCTCCCTCAAAAATAAATAAACATTAAAATAAAATTTTGAAAAGGAACAATTGCAATCTTAGTTTATAATATTGTCATCATATAGGACAAGCTAAATGATACTCACATTTTATTCTAAACTGTAGCATTATATTAATTCTGGATGGTAAAGAGATTCAAAGTCACATCATATAAGAGGAGGTTGAAGGAGGGGTGCCTAGCTGGCTCAGTCCGGTAAGTTTTTGACTGACTTTGGCTCTGGTCATGATCTCACTGGTTGTGAGTTTGCGCCCCGAGTTGGGGTCTGTGCTGACAGCTCAGAGCCTGGAGCCTACTTCAGATTCTGTCTCTGTCTCTCTACCTCTCTCCCACTCACACTCTGTCTTTCTCTCTCTTAAAAATACATAAACATTGCTACGGCTGAGGTCAGAGAGATCTTTTCCTGCTTTCTCCTCTAAGGTTTTGATGGTTTCCTGTCTCACATTTAGGTCCTTTATCCATTTTGAGTTTATTTTTGTAAATGGTGTGAGAAAGTGGTCTAGTTTCAACCTTCTGCATGTTGCTGTCCAGTTCTCCCAGCACCATTTGTTAAAGAGGCTGTCTTTTTTCCATTGGATGTTCTTTCCTGCTTTGTCAAAGATGAGTTGGCCATACGTTTGTGGGTCTAGTTCTGGGGTTTCGGAGGGGAGGGTGGGTGATGGGTATTGAGGAGGGCACCTTTTGGGATGAGCACTGGGTGTTGTATGGAAACCAATTTGTCAATAAATTTCATAAAAAAAATACATAAACATTAAAAAGAAACTTTAAAAAAAAAGGAGGTTGAAGGAATTGGGAATTTAATTGATTAATTAATTAATTTTTAAAGTTTATTTATGTATTTTGTAAAAGAGAGAGCAAGAGAGAATGGAGGGCAGCAGAGAGAGAAGGAGAAAGAATCCCAAGCAGGCTCCATGCTGTCAGCACAGAGCCTGGCATGGGGCTTAATCCCATAACCATGAAATCATGATCTCAGCTGAAACCAAGAGTCCGACACTTAACCGACTGAGCCACCCAGGCACCCCGGGAATTTAATTTAGAGGGGAAGAGATCACTGGGACAATGATAGCCTGACATAGGGTGGTTAGATTTGTTTTGTACTGTTTCAAAGGCCTTAAACTTTATTGAAAGTTCAACATGCTTTCAGTGACTAAATCTCTATAGACTAGGTGTCTACCTAATAGATATGTGCCATTTTCTTGACACATCCAGAGATTTAACAATTATTCGACAAATAGCCACCGAGTACCCACTATGTGTCACTCAAGATACTTGTGTTTTAGCAATGAGGAGAGATGTCTCTGCTTTCATGACAACTAGGGTCTCACTAAGAATTTAACAACC
Source organism: Lynx canadensis (assembly GCF_007474595.2). Lineage (NCBI taxonomy): Eukaryota > Metazoa > Chordata > Mammalia > Carnivora > Felidae > Lynx > Lynx canadensis. The sequence continues at coordinate 71,487,323 of NC_044312.2, forward strand.
ACTTAAAACATTGCATCTTCAGACAATCCAGAAAATTCTTTCTGGGGCCAATGGAAAGACATTGTGAAAATATGCGATTTATTTGAGTTGTTTGAAAATGGTTAGATCTGAATGGGAGTAGATAGTTAGATACATTTGGTAACTTTCCAGTCCTGAGATTATATGAGAATAAGAATACCCTTGATACCAGCGATTTATTTTCTTCTTTTAAGTTTTATTTATTTATTTTGAGAAAGAGAGAGCCAGAGAGACAGAGAGAGAGACAGAGAAAGAGACAGAGAGAGAGCTCATGGAGGAGGGAAAGAAAGGGAGAGAGAAGTGAGAGAGAATCCCAAGCAGGCTCTGTGCTGTCAGTAAAGAGCCCAACTCAGGTCTCAATCTCAAGAACCATGAGATCATGACCTGAGCTGAAATAAAGAGTTGGATGCTTAACCGACTGAGTCACCCAGGAGCCCCACTACCAGTGATTTCTAATCTTTGAGCTTCAGACCCCAAGGGATCCAAGGAACTGTTTCAGAGAGCCCAGCAATCCATATGTGCTTCAATAATTATTTAAATTAAATAAATAATATTGTCACTACTATCATGTAGTAGCCATTGAAATTTTTATTCATTCATCCATTCAATATGTATTGATAACCCACTAGGTTTCAGGGACTAATATAAAAACTAGGAGGAAAAAAAAAAACAGAACAAAAAATATTTTGGAAAGATTGGTAATCACTGCTTTGTGTTACTTGCAATACTCAGCTTTATTTACTATATCAAAAGAACAGATGGCAAAAACATAATTCTGTTGATTCTATTTTTTGTTGGAGTTGGAGGAGTCTGCCTTTAACATACAAAGCTGATGTACAAGTTATTAAGATATAAATGATACGCTACAAGCTATGTGATACAAGACAATCTTAAAAATTTTAAGAATTTTATCCTGCACTGTGGTTATGAATAAAATTTAATTTGACTGAAAGCTACATTATTTTTCTATTTTATACATACACACACACACACACACACACACATACACACACACACACACACACATTTCTTCCTTTTATGGCAGTTAAAGTGAAACAGAGCTGTTCAGAAATAATAAGATCTCTGTTTCCATGGTAGTAATACAAGAACAGAAAAGAGGAAGATTTCAAAAGCTCCCGTAACCTGACCTCAGAATTCTGTGGTTGATAATAATATCAGGAATACCACGGAATCCTATGACATATGGTATCAGCATGCGAAAAGCAAAGATTGAGCTCCATTCCTTGCCCCTTCTTTTACACAATGCTATATGTGAAGGCAAGACTATGGAGAACCACTAGCCTCATATCCTAAAAATAAGATAGTCAAAACTAGTGAATGGTGCTGACTCTCGTAGTGCTATAGAATGGACATAATAGCAGTGCCTTCTTCCAGCATCCCCAGTTATACAGCTAAAGTAAATCTAATAGATGATATCTATGCAAGTCATTTTAAAGACAGAATGTCTTCTAGGCTATGGACAGATAAAGAAGGACTTAACAGTATTTATATACTTAAAAGAAGAGTATGTCAAAAGAATGGAGAGGATCAGCATGAAATGTGGTAAACATGGAGTTGAAGAGGAAGATTTGGGCAGCATTCATCGAGTGCTGTCCATGAAGTGGAGAGAGACTGAATCTGAAGGAGAAACACTGAATCTGGAGAAACTACCAAAATGGTAGTTATATATCTCTATTGTGTAGTAGAGATTTTTTTAATTAGTTTTTATTATGACTTGAATGAAATATCTCTCTGATTTATATAGTTTCTGTGCTTGCCAAGTAATTTTTAATTTCTGAATTTCCATCTCAATTAATGAGCTGCCAAGAAGGAAATACAAATATACTATTCATGGTGGAGGGATCCCCTCCGTTGTCAATTAATATATTTTCATGGGGTTAGGAGATCTGATTAGTGTTTTATAACCATGATTTCTACTTTAAATTAGTATTTAGACCCATATTTAGGCCTAGTATTTGACGTTTTGGCTTATGTATCATTCATTTAGAATTTGGGTTCCATCTGCTTGGATTCACGGATAAAATCAAGTGAGGAAAGGAGATCACAACCTTGGATAATGATGCTATCTCATGAAGCTCTGCCTAAGCGATTTGCTCTTAACTCCCCATGAGTCATCTTCTACCCACTTTCAAAGTGGTCCTGTGACCTAGAGATAAGTCAGATCATTGGAAAAGTGGAAGACTAGTCTCTTTTGTTATTTGCTTGGCAAAAACAAAATAAAAGCTGAAAAGTGATCCTTCTGTTCAGATACAGTTTTATCTCTACCCTACCTGTGAAAATCCAGTTTACAAACTGTTATGCTTATATGCATAGATGATTCAATGTAGTATGCATCTTATCAAGAAGGATTGCATCTCTGCCTTGTAGAAGTCAATTTAGAATTCTCAGATTTCAAAGATTTATCTTTAATGAACTTTAGAAACTTGTTTTGGTTGTTGTTAGTTAATACTCTAAGTGATTTGATTAAGGGAATTAGGAACAATGAGTAAAAAACAAGTTTTGAAGATTTTTTCCAGGCTTAACTCCATTGCAAGTCTGGCTTAAGTTGTATTGATCGTAACAGATTGTCTATACATTTACTTCTGCTATGACAAAATATGTTAGATCTAATGAGACATCTGTAAATAACTTTTAACTGTAAACAGTTAATAAACAGGGTGAGGGGTCCAGTACAGAGGGTGTTTTCCCTGGATCAGGAAGCTTAGGGGAGTTCTTTTTATTGAATGCTTGGCGTTTGATGGGAAGGAGCATTAAAAGCAAAAGAAAATTCGTGCCAGAGAGAAACTTCAGGTATCTCACTATATCTCAATGGGATAAAAATGACAATAACCCACATTATATGTTCAGAAGAGAACTAGATTGTTCATTAGAAAATTCTGTTTCTTGGAATGACTGTCAAATATCTTTTTTTAATGGATTTTATTTTCAAAAATGAAAAAGGCTTTTTGTTTGTTTCTGATTATAAAAGTAAGGGATTAATTGGGAAGATGATGGTATAAATGCACATTTATCCGTGCCTAATATTTACTGAAAAGAAGCACAAGATAAAGAAAACTTCATTAATGCTGAAACTAGAGCAGGCTTTATTTTCATAAGACAACATTTAGATAAAGGATGCCAAGGCCAGACCCATGATTCTCCTGCTCAAGAACACAGTGAGCTGGGCTATAGGAAGTGAGTGGAGATGTACAGAAAAACCTCAATAGTTCTTCTCACCTAGAGGAGCAGATAAAGGTGATATGAGTGGGCTGCAGGAAGGATGGAAAAAACTTTTGGGGAGGGTAGGGGATCATGGAAGAAAAGCAGTATGACTAAATAGTACCATTCTGTTTTTCTGACCTAACTTCTTCATCAATAGAGATCTATTATAGATGAACTTTTATAGCAACCGTGGACCAGAAATAATAGCACTGACTCATAAAGTTACGTGTGCACTAACCCTTTAAAACAAAGTTTCATATTGAAAATAGACTCTATATCAGAAGTAGTAAAGGAGGTGCTAATTTAAGGAGTGCCTCCTCCACCCTGAAGAGGGGAAAACACAAAAAGGAAGATAATGAAGGATTTTCAATAAATTTATAAAGAAAATGCAGAGTCAAATTTTACAGACTACAATTGTTCACAGGTACAGTTTTCTAGCCATCCATTCACCCATTGACCATAGGCAGCTAAGTAGTAAAATAGAATATTTACTATAAAATGCATCTCTTTAGCTCTAGTGCTAATAGAAAGACAAAAATAATGCTTGATTAACTAGGAAGAAGAATCAAGGAAATTCTATCCATACTAATCTGGGACAAGTATTAGATTTACACTATAAGAGGAATATGCAAGAAAACACCAGTAAGCAAAACAAAAACAAAAAAACAAACAAAACAAACACACACAAAAAAACAAAAAAAAAATACCACACCAAAAACAAACAAACAAAAAACCCAAAAACAACCAAACAAAACCCACACAATAACAACAACAACAAAAAAAACCATTTTAGAGCTAAAAGCATCATAGGGATGTTTAATGAAAAAGATGAGTGAAAATAATGTTTGCACAATGTTTGGGAACATTCCTACAGTCCTAATTGACTGTAGGAAACAGAAAATTTCAGCTGTAACCACTTTGTGCTTTCATGGAAATTAAAGAAAATGGATTCAAGCAGAAGATTTTATAATAAAGTGGAATGAAAAAGCCACTAGAAAAACTATGGTAAGAAAAAAAATCACCTTTTAGACATAATATTATAGCGATGTTAATTTCTTGTTTTTGATATACTAGGTTATGTAAGTTTTTAACATATATATAACTTATAAACAATGTGTCTTAGAACATTGGGATATATATAGTAGGTACTAGACATATATTTGTTGAGTGAATGAATCAATTTCACCCACAGTGGTATGGCATAGTGGGAGACAGTGATCATTCGAATTACGCAGGAAGCTATTTAAAAATACAGAAGTTTAGATTCCATCTCATATCTATTCAATTAGGGTCTGTGAGAAAATAATAGAAGTTGATAACACCATAGCAGTGAGAGATTTCAACAGATCTTAGTCCTTGACACATTACATAAATAAGCCAAGCCCATAGAAGATCTTAATCATATAATTAACAAGCTAAATCTACTATCGTGACTTATAAACATTTTTAAAGCCATGGATTTTTTTCTTCAAAATAAATCTTATATAAACTATCAAGGATTAAGAGATGCAGTTCTGATACCTATTATGTGGCTATTGATTTAGCAAATACATTCTTTTCAATACTCACAAGTAAAGAGCATCAGAAGCAGTTTTCATTCATTTGGGATGAGCAATGGTTCACATTTATGAACTTGCTCTTTGATCTGTGCTCACCCTCTGTCACAACATAGTAGTCCAAAGGTACTTGGATCATCTAGACATTCTGCAGGACATCGTATTAGTTTGATATATTAATGACATCAACGTTTGGGCCCTGATGAGCAGGAAGTAGTAAATGCTTTAAATGCCCATATAAGACATATGTGCTCCAGAGGTGGGAGATAAAACTCCATAAACACTCAGGGGCTTGCCACAATGGTGAAGTTTGTAAGATATCATTGATCTCACATAGACTTTGGCATCAGACAGAATTGGCTTGAGTTCATGTCCCATTATTTCCTAACTGTGCATCTTTGAAGATGTTCTTTAACCTAAGTCTAAGTTTTAAATGATTAATTTTATGAAGATCTTAGAATGGTCCCTGGCATATAGCAAATGTCTAATGTACATGAACTTCTTATCATTATTACTCCGTTTAGGGACTAGAATCTTGACTGCAATTGTTATTTGGGTCTATCAAGTTCAGAAATCTATTTAAAATAATGTCTGGAGCATTCTTTAAGTCAGTGTTATAGAATAATAAAAAAGGGTAAGTTGAAAATATATGAGCCCACATTATGAAATGGGAAACTGGAGTGAGCTTCATTATATAGATGACTTTAGGATAATTTATTTTTATCATTTCCTATTATTTTTAATTCAATTTACTATTAACCATTTTCTCAGGCAGGTTGGAGCCCGGATCTCTCTCTCTCTCCTTGTTTTTACTTACTCCTTCCTATAGCAGAAAGAGTGAATTATCTGATGGATGTAACTTAAGAGACTATAACAGCGGTCAGATTACTTCCGTAGGGGCAATAGCACTGTAATAAAAAGTGGGTTTGTCTCTCTTCCTCTCTTGGGCTCTTTGCTGATAATGAGTCAGCTTGTAGAAAGGATGCCGAGTCCTGCAAGAGGAAGGCAGATCAGGTTTCTGCTCTCTGGGTTTTGGCTTCTTTATCTTGCCTGGACGGTTGAGTCAAGTTAATCTCCAATTCAGGAGAAAGGTCCATTTTGGCCTCTAGTGTAAACCATTTTCTCCAATCTTTAAAATAAAAACCCTGATTGATATTTTGATTTAATTCTAATGTTAACCTATAACCATGGTTACTATAAAATGAGATTCTGATATTCATTTCGATTTCTTTAGCCATTGATTGATCATTCATTAATTTATTCACCCACTTACTCATCCATACATTAATCCTGGATATTTATCATTCAATATTTATTGAGTGCCTATTATGTGCCAGAGACTCTTATAGGCATTTGCAGCTGCAAAATGCACAAAACAGGCATTTGCAGCTGCAAAATGTACAAAACACAAAATGCACAAAATCCCTGCCTCCATGAACCCTATATTCTAGTAGGGAAGTCAGACCATAAACAATATAAAGAAAGAAAGAATAGAAGTGTGGTAAATACAAAATATAGGTGGTGATGAAGGCAACTGAGAAAGAAAATAAAGCAGAAAAAAAAAGGGCTGAGGAATGTGAGTTGGATGGAGTTGAATTTTAAGTTGGGGTTTCCAGGGAAGATGTCACTTAAATGGTAAAAGACTTAAGGAAAAGAAAGAGCAAGGCCTTAGGCTACCTGGGGAAGGGTTCCAGGAGGAAGGACCCTGATATAGAGAACAGAGGTGGGAGTGTGAAGAAATGGCCTGTGTGACTGATAAGAGCTTAGACACTGTGAGTGCAACGGGGAGACTTTTGGAAAGTTTTAAGCAGAGGAGTGATGTGATATATCCTGCATGTTAAAAGTGCCCAGAACAGACAAAATTCCTGCCTTTGTGAAACTTACATTCTAGGAGAGGAGGCAATTAAAAAAATAAATAAGTGGGGCCCCTGGGTGACTCAGTGAAGTGTTCAACTCTTGATAGCAGCTGAGGCCGTGATTTCGCCATCTGGGGTCGAGCCGCATGTCAGCTCTGTGCTGAGCATGGAGCCTGCTTGGGATTCTCTCTCTCTCCCCCCCTCTCTTTGCCCCTCCCCTGCTTTCTCTCCCTCTCTCTCAAAAATAAATCAATAAGCTTAAGAAATCATTGGAATCTATGGAATGGAAGGTCATAAGTGTTACTGAGAGAGAATAAGGCAGGGAAAGAGGACATTCTGGCTGTGGCAGTAAGAACAGATTGCTGGGAGTCCTGGACAGTGGACACAGTTAGAGGTTCTTGCAGTAATCAAGGCAGGAGGTGGTGAGAGTGAGTGGGAGTAGGGTGGTGGTGGTGGGACCTGGCAGATTCAGGACATATTTAGAAGGCAGAGCCAATCAGAATTTTTTGATAGATTGGCAATGTGGTGTGAGAGAGAGAGAATTCAAGGATGACTCCAGGGGGTTTTTTGGCTGAGCAACTAGAAGAATGGTGTTGTCATTAACCAAGATGGGGAAGACTATGGGAGCAGCATGTTTGGGGAAACTTTGAGAACTCACTTTGAACCTGTTAAATTTGCAAGGCCTATTAGACATCCCTGCAGAGATGTTGAGGGGGCAGTCTGGAGTTAAGATAGAAAAGTTATGGGGTGCCTGGGTGGCTCAGTTGGTTAAGCATCAGACTCTTGATCTCAGCTCAGGTTTTGATCTCAGGGTTGTGAATTCCAGCCCCACATTGGGCTCCAGGCTGGACATGAAGCCTACTTTAAATAAATAAATAAATAAATAAATAAATAAATAAATAAATAAATAATATATAAATAAATAAACAAACAAACAAACAAATAAATAAATAAAGGTAGAAAAGTTAGCATGGATTTTTCCTTTTCAGGTCATGGTTATCTTGAGGCATACTTTCCCACTGGGAGGCAATGAAAAACACTGGGTCTATACCTTGATTACCTGGGCTCAGGTCTGACTCTAAGATACCTCTGTGCTTCTGGGCAATTATTTAACATCTCTATGGCTCAATTTTGTCATCAGTAAAATGGGAAATAATTGTGTAAGTCATGGGATTATTCTGATAATGAAATGAGTTAGTCTCTCTCACAATATTGGCAGTGTGCCTGACATGAAATAAGTATTCAAAACAAAAATTTTAAAACGTCATAATAGTAATAGCTCACACTTAAGTAGCCCTTACTTTAGTTGCCAGGCATTCTTCACTCTTCTAAGAACTTTATGTATGTTACCTCGTTTTTCATTCACAAAACCCTAGGAGACCGATACTCTTACCTCATGTCATGGAGATGTGTAGATGGTTAAGTTACAGAGTTAACAGGTGGCAGAATTGGAGCCAATTCCAGGCAAACTGGCTTCAGAGTCCGTGCATTCTGGAACTCTGAATATGCATATTGTCTATGGGTATTTTTTCTCTGGGTTGTTCCTTCCTTGAATTAGGACATTTGTTCTTAATCTGTTTATGAAACCGCTCAAAGTTCATTAGACTCTGGTATTTGTCAATTGTACTTCTAAGGAGTATTATTACTGCCAGTATACTTTGCAAAGTATAATTTCTAATTGCCCTAGGAATGACCTATCTCTCCACTTGCCAGGTCTTGTTGCTTCCTTGCTTCCTGTCCTTCTCTAATTTGAGCACTCTGTCTTCTGTAGCTGGGTGATCAGCATCCTGCCTTAGTAGTAGCAACACAGGGACTCAGTTCTGCCTGTCTTACTGGGAAGTGTGGTTCCGGGTTGAGATTCGCTTTCCCATGGCTGCTGCCACTTGGGGGCATTCTTGTTTTGCCATTTCATATCCATTCTCATGTAGACAATAGTTGCATAGCTAACTGGCAACTCAAACACTTGGGTTGACTTTTGTCACAATCACACAAATCATATATAAAATATATTATTTCAAATAGGTATTTATAAGAAAGCTATCTAGGGTCTTATTAGATAGAATGACCTTTTCATAATTAAAATAATATTTTTGGTAATTGGTAACATATTTTATATTCACTTATTCTTTCTTTGATGCTCCTTCTTTTTCTTAATGTAGAGGTGAGTTATCTTCTCTCTAAAGAACTTCTTTTAACATTTCTCGTAAGGCAGGTACACTGGCAACAAATACTCTCAATTTTTTTTTTTTTAACTGGGAAAGTCCTTATTTCTCCTTTAGTTTTGGGGGATAATTTTGCAAGGTACAGAATTCAAGATGGCAGAGTTTTTTGGGTTTTTTTGTTTATTTGTTTTTCTCTCAACACTTTAAATATTTCATTCCACTCTCTTCTTGCTTGCATGGTTTCTGAGGAGTCAGATGTAATTCTTATCCTGGTTCTTTCTAAAGAAAAGAAGTAAAGTCTAAAGTCTTTTTTTTTCCCCTATGGCTTCTTTCAGAATCTTTATCTTTGATTTTCTGTAGTTTGAAAAGGATATGCTTAGGTGTATGTGGTTTCTTGGTTTTGTTTTGTTTTGTTTTATCCTGGTTCGTGTTCTCTGGGACTCCTCGATCTGTAGTTTAGTATCTGATCTTAATTTGGGAAAATTCTCAATTTTTTCTGTCTCTCTCTTTTTTTTTCTCCTTCTGGTCTTCCCATTATGCATATGTTACACCTATTGTAGCTGCCCCACAGTCCTTGGATATTCTTTTTTCTTTCCAGTCTTTGTTCTCTTTGCTTTTTAGTTTTGGAGGTTTCTGTTGACATATCCTCAAGCTTAGAGATTCTTTAGCCATGTTTAGTCTACTAGTAAGTTTATTAAAGGCAATCTTCATTTTGGTAACAGAGTTTTTTGATCTCAAGCATTTCTTTTTGGTTCTTAGAATTTTTACCTCTCTGCTTAACATTGCCCATCTGTTCTTATATGCTGTCTACTTTATCCATTAGAACAGCCATTAGGATATTAATCATAGTTGTTTTAAATTTCCAGTCGGGGGGGCTCTTGGGTGACTCAGTCATATAAGTGTCCGACTTTGGCTCAAGTCATCATCTCATTGTTAGTGAGTTTGAACCCCACGTGGGGCTTTGGGCTGACAGCTCAGAGCCTGAAGCCTGCTTCGGATTCTGTGTCTCCCTCTCTCTTTGTCCTCCCCTGCTCACACACTCTCTCTGTCTCTCTCAAAAATATATAAACATTAAAAAAATTTTAATTTACAGTCTGGTACTTCCAACATCCCTGCTTTGTCTGCTTATTATGTTGGCTCAGTCTACTCATATTGTATGGTTTTGTTTGTTTGTTTGTTTGTTTTTGCGTGTTAGTATGCATCGTAATTTTTTCTCGATAGCCTGGGGTGACGTACTAGGTAAAAGTAATTGCTGTAAATTTAGTAATGTGGTGGTGAGGTGTGGGGGTAAGCAAAGTGTTTTATAGTATTATGATTAGGCTTAGACTTTTAATGAGCCTATGCTTCTAGATTGTGAATGTCAGAAGTGTGTCTTAGTTTTTTTTTTCACCCCCTTAGTGGGAAAGGGTGGCTAGAATAGAAGGCTAGAGCTGACTATAGTTGGGCATTTCTCTTCTTCTAAGTCAGTTAGGCTCTTACAATACCCCAGCAGGTTAGGCTCTGGTTAACTAGTTTCTGCTGAGGGCAGTCCATGTTAAGAAAAACAGAATGATCTGATATATTTCAAAATGGTTCTTTCCCCCTTCCCTTGCCAGAAGCACAAGGTTTTTTGTTTCTGTTTTTTTCGCCAATATTTACTCTAAGAAACTAATCAAGCTCCTGAAGGTAAATCACACAAAATTGTGCCTTCCCCATGACTAGGTCTACCTGGAGTTTTTAACTCTCAGAGTTGTCCATACGGAACCTCCAGCAATTTATCAACTACAGTTCAGGTTTTTCCTCACTTGGCCCCGATTCCCAAGGTAGTTTCCCCTGCTAAGTCTCTGTTCTGGTAATTGTGACTTCCTATATTTGCCTGTCTGTCTCTCCATTTTTGGAGGCAGCACTTTTCCCTGTGTCCTCACTTGTCTTACGGATCCTAGAAGAGTTGTTGATTTTATAGTCTGGTTAACTTTTTACTTGTTACAGTAGAGTGGCAACTTTCAAGCTCCTTATATGCTGAACCAGAAACTGGAAGTGACAATCAGTAACTTTTAATCACGTAAAGATTCTAAATATTTAGGCATAATCATAGTATAAATACAGTAACAACTTTAAGCATTGGCTTTAATACAAGTTTCTAAAAAATAGAGCTATATTTTTTTAAAAATAAAATTCCATATTATATAGTTAATTGAGAGTAAAAGTCTACTCTTTGAGCTATTTATAAAAAATGATATAAATCAGAAGTTGACAAACTGTGGTCCATGAGCCAAGTTCACCAGCTGTCTGTTTCCTTATGGTCTGTGAGCTAAGAATGGTTTTTCACTTTTAAATGGTTTTTCACTTTTAAATGGTTAAAATAAAAAGATGAATAATATTTTGTGACACATGAAAATTACATGCAAAGCAAATTGCAGTATATATAAATAAAGTTTTATTCAAACTGTTTACATATTGTGCGTGGCTACCTTCAGTCTACAATGACACAGTTGAGTAGTTTGACAGAGATTTTATGGCAGAGCCTAAAATATTTACTATCTGCCCTTTGCAGCAAATATCTGTTGAGCCCTTAAATAGACTGATAAGGAAATAATGCCACAGGCATCTTTGGTAAGGGCAGAGTCCTGTATCACCTGATCAGGTTCTGTTTCTCTTGTGCTTATAACACGCAGAACTGTCATTTGACTGTGGATGCTGATTCCAATCAGAGGAGACAGAGAAAAACATTGAGCCTAATCCCATACAACACTCCATTCTTATCTTAACATGCATTTCCTTTGAAAGATGGTTCTTATATAATGTTGACTTGTTTTCCAGAAACAAAACTGTCACTGAATGTGGAATTGCATTTTGAAAGCCTAGGCAAAAGAGGACATTTTTTTTTTTTTCTGGAGTGAAAACTGTTTTATTACTTATTTTACTCATTATAAAAGTATGAACTTAATGTCAAAAGTTACAAAAACACAGAGAAGCATAATACGAATGTAAAAATAACCTAAAATCTCACCTCTCTGAGATAACCACAATTTGACCTCAGTTTATTCTGTGGCTTAAGAGAAAGAGCTGATATTTATTTTTCAGTCTACAAAAGGCTACCTGATGCTGGCCCAGATATAGTTGAGGAGCCTCTTGTAAGGGGCAAGTGGCAGGTGGCCCATAGGCCACCATAGGAGAGCATATTGGCTCTTTGCAAGTAGTTAAGGGTTAGCTCAACTCTACCAGGCTCCAGCCACTGAAGCCTCAGGTGGGAGGTCAGTAGATCTGGCTGCTGTGTAGATCTCAGGTAGTTCAGCTTATACCAGGGATCAAAGTGGGAAAATGCCCTACAGAAAGCATTGCAATATGCATTTATTCATTCAACCATTTGATCAGCCAGTCAGTGAAAAGGAAGCATGTTAATTTCCTATGGCTGCTATAACAAATGACCATGAACTTAATGGCTTAAAATAACATAGATTTCTTCTTTTATAGTGCTGGTGGTCAGAAACCTAAAAGGGTGTTGGAAGGGCTGTGTTTCCTCTGGAGGCTTCAGGGAAGAATCTGTTTCCTTGTCTTTCCTAGCTTTCTAGCTTCTAGAGGTCAACTGTATTCCTTGGGCTTTTCCTACATCCTCAAAGAATATCACTCTAACATCTGGTTCCATGATCACATCTCTTTTCTCACTTTTTCTCAACATCTTGCCTCCTTCTCATAAGGATGCTTGTGATTGCATTGGGCCCGCACAGATAACCCAGGATAATCTCCTCACCTTAAGATCTTTAATTTAGCCACACCCACGAAGTTTCTTTTGCTATGTAAGGTAACATACAGCACTCATAGGTTCTGAGGAATAGGATGTAGACATTTTTGAGAGGCCTTTTTTCTATCTACCACGGTGTGTAAGCACTTCCTTTGTTTCTTTTTTTTTTTTTTTTAATTTTTTTTTCAACGTTTATTTATTTTTAGGACAGAGAGAGACAGAGCATGAACGGGGGAGGGGCAGAGAGAGAGGGAGACACAGTGTGTAAGCACTTCCTTTGTTTCTTTTTTTTTTTTTTTTAATTTTTTTTTCAACGTTTATTTATTTTTAGGACAGAGAGAGACAGAGCATGAACGGGGGAGGGGCAGAGAGAGAGGGAGACACAGAATCGGAAACAGGCTCCAGGCTCTGAGCCATCAGCTCAGAGCCTGCCGCGGGGCTCGAACTCACGGACCGCGAGATCGTGACCTGGCTGAAGTCGGACGCTTAACCGACTGAGCCACCCAGGCGCCCCACACTTGCTTTGTTTCTAACACTAAACTGGGTTCTGGGAAATCAGAGATGAATGACCCTCTCGCCTTCCCACCGAATAGCTGAATCCCAGGCCAGGGGAAAGAGCGTGAGCAAAGGCACAGAAAAATGAAGTGATGATGTGCGAGAAATGGTGATCAATTTAGCATTCAGGAAATCCTGTATATTAGCTAGTGCTCTTCGGACAAAGCCTTAGATGCCAACTTGATTGAGTTTAAACAAAAATGATTTTCTTAAAAGGATGGAAGGTGACAAATGGAACCAAATGGCAAGAATGCAGCCAGACCTCGGGAAGGTCCGGACCAAGAGCTGGAAAGCAGATAGAAACCCAGGCAGCTTCTCTCCATGTGCTTGCTCCTGGTACCCAGGTGTGGCTAAAATGACCACACCACACCTTCTGAGCCTTTTTTTCTTAAAACAAACAAACAAACAAACAAATAAATAAGGAGAAAAAAATATAGTCATGTCTTCACATTGTTTTTGATTCTTAGGAAAGAGTCCAATTTATTGTTGATTCTTGGTCCAATTCACTCTGGACTTGGTGATATCACGTAGTGATGTCACAGGGTAATCTTTGAGAAAGTTTTCACCGAGGGAGTTTGAGCATCATATTGCACTGTCACATAATGATTTTTTCTTTTCGTGGGGATGTAGGTTATTGATTTATTGTCATTATTCTTAGATTATGGAGGGCCTAAAATCAGGATAAATATCACTATACACTTTGTAAAATATCTGATTGCTCTGAGAAAAAATAAATAATATATCCTGATTCTGTTCATTTGTTTAGGAATTTTGCTAACTCACCTTGTTGAATATATGTCTCTCTTGAATTCAGTGGTTCCCAACCTTCACTACGGAGCTGCCTAGGGAAATTTTTATAAAATATTTATGCTCAGGCTCCACTGGAGACCATTTGAATCGGAATCTGAGGTGGTAACAGACACCTGTGTTTTAAAAAAATTGCCTTGGGTGAAATGATTACATGTAACAACTGGTGACGTTGAATAAGGTGTGTAGTTTAGTTAACAGTATTGTACTGATGTCAGTTTCCTGGTTTAGTCATGGGAGGAAGCCGTTGAAGGATGCAGGGGAACTCTCCATACTGTTTTTTGCAATGTCTTATGAGTCTAAAATGACTTAAAAACAAAAAGTAAAATAAAAAATACAAACAAAACTCCAAAATAATCCTACCCCTCCTCAAATAGTTATCAGTTAGACAAAATTATTTTTGAAACTTTTAAGAACAACAAAATATGCCCTAGGTGATTCTGAGGCAGATTGAGAATGGTTGCCTTAATATATTTAGGGGAAGTGAGTACCTTTGTGTAAGATCAAATTGGATTCCCCTAATGAGGACTTCAACCAAACAAGGTTTTGATGGCATTAAATTTAGGAGAGTTTATGGGTAGAATTTATCTTCTGTTTTCAATCTCAGAGAATGTAATAAAAGGTCAGAGTACCTCTTTTACTGTACTGTAGAAATGACTTAGAAATTTCCCACAGAGGCTTGGCTTCTGGCTTCAGACATTCCACCCAATGTTATATGCCCCCACCACGAATGAACAATCTAGCTTGGGGTTCAGGCTGCCTGAATAATTGACATTTCCTGCCTCCAGGCAGTGTGTTGAATGCTAAGAAGGTGATACAAAAGGATTATTGGACATTAACTTTAATATGGAATAAAGGGCACGTGAAACCTTCTGCCCTGTTTTTTCCTTTTAGTGTCCTGAGATTTCTGTCTCAAAAGCAATTTAACAAATCAAAGTGCATTCAGGCCCAGAAAGGAGGAATAATTCTTGATCTGGGCAGATCCTTAAATACAGGGAAGCTCTTTGGGTGAAGAAGACATTTAAGGAAGTTATTTTGATCTTAAAGTATAATAAATTTCATTTCTGATAGAGCTGTAGTGTTAGGAAGGTTCATGTTTTATATTAAATTTCAGACTTTACAAGCCAAAAAGTTGGTATAACTATTTAAGTGCATTAGTCAGGAAGTCTTTTTATTTTAAAGTGACAGAGTAGTTTAAAGGAAAAGGAAAGATTTACTGACTAACTAGAAAGTTGAAGGCATCCCTGCCTTCAGGTATGGCTGGATTCAGGATTGAAACAAAGTCATTGGACTGACTCTATTTCTCTACTTGACTCTGCTTGCTCAGCAGATTTTTCCCACGGCAAAGGTATATTCTAGTAGTCCTAGGATACATTCTTCTTTCAGCTAATGTTTCCCAAACAAAAAGAGCTCTGTTTTCCCCGTGGCTCCAGGCAAACTCCCGGTATGGCTTTCATTGTACTGGTTAAATCTCAAGCCCATCTCTGAAGCAATCCCAATATAAAGAAGAATAGAGGCTTCTATTGGTTAGGCCTATGTTATGTACTTACTGCACAACCAAGATGTGAGGTTAATTTTCCAAACTATACATGGACTGAAAATGGACCAGAGTTGGTTCTCCGAAGAGCTGCTGGCCAGATAGAAGGTGATGATTCCCATTGGGTGAGATCATTTATGGGCATTGGTTGCAGCAGTAGGCATCACCAAGTGGATGCCAAAGAGGAATGTGGTGGATACCCTGTAGTAACTAATATTTCTTATCTGTGAACATGCGTGAGAAACCCCCCACCCAGAGTCCTGGCAATACCATGCTCAGGTGGACATCGTTGAAAGCAAGGGTGGGTGTCTACTAACAGGTAAAGAGCCTATAAAACATGAGTTACAGGGTGAAATCATAAATGAAAATCAAAGTGGGAATCCAAAGTTAGACATTGTATGGTAGGGCTTACGAGGCAATTGTGTCAAAAGCTTCATTTTTAATGTTAGCCTGCTTTGTAAAGTTTCCTTTATACCTTATACACTGCTCTTTGGGAATATGGAAACTGATTTCTTGTGGTGGAGAGGGGCAAGTTAGTGGGGGAAGACAAAGTGGGAATGTGGAGGGGAGCTGGAGAGAAGAGAAGAGATACGATGTGTATTTGGATCTGATTTATTAAATGTGAAATTTACGAATTTTTATGAATGAATGTTACACAGCAATGAAACGTTTAAACATGTTAGTCTTTGGTTTATTGGTTCATCTTTAATAGTTTCCCCATTTATTGTCCATAGGCCAAAATGTTTCCACACATTTGAAAAAGTACCCCAAATAAGCATCATGTGCTCCTACTGTCAGTATGAGGGTAGGATGAAATGAAGGGATTCTTGAGAGTTAAATTATTGAGGGGCATGAAGAAAACCAGAAACTCCAATTTCCAAACTTCCACAAAGGATGTCAACAGCACGTGTTACACCATATGTTATACCATACTGACAGCTTCATAACTTAGAAAAATTTAGGAATGTTCAAAAACAAAACAAAACAAAAACAAAACAAAAAAGAAAGC
The DNA here is from genome assembly GCF_007474595.2 of Lynx canadensis. Taxonomy (NCBI): domain Eukaryota; kingdom Metazoa; phylum Chordata; class Mammalia; order Carnivora; family Felidae; genus Lynx; species Lynx canadensis. The sequence goes on from NC_044312.2 coordinate 71,503,766, forward strand.
TTTAGGAATTTTCAAAAAATTGGGAGTAGTCTTTTGAGGCACATATAGAGATTATTGCAATCTTTTTCTCAGATCAATTCAGATTCAAGGTTTTTTTAAAAAATTTTTTAACGTTTACTCATTTTTGAGAGACAGAGACATAGTGCAAGCAGGGGAGGAGCAGAGAGAGAGGGAGACACAGAATCCAAAGCAGGCTCCAGGCTCTGAGCTGTCAGCACAGAGCCCAACATGGCTCGAACTCACGAATGGCGAGATCATGACCTGAGCTGAAGTCATACGCTTAACTGACTGAACCACCCAATACTTGTAAAGATGGCTCAAGCAACCCTTTCTAGCTCTATTTGTTGACTTTTCTTGGGCACCAACTTTCTCACTAAAATATCCTCCACTCTATTTATAGGGGTCTTTCAAGCAGTTCCAGGTGAGTCGGTAGGGGGAGAAGCTTATTTTCTGGGAAGATTTTCTGTTAATTAGTAGTGTTGGGGTAACTCTTGGATTTAATGGATCCTTTTGGGTCCAGTTGGCTACTTCTATAATGTTTTAAGCCTTTGGTCAATTTAAGAAGCAGCTGCATTTGGTGGCAAGAGAAACAGAACAGAAGGATAAGAGTTCCCGTCTTGGCTTTACCATATACTAGATATATACCTTTGGAAAGTTAATTAATGTCTTTTAGCCTGGACATTCCAAACTGTAAAGTAGATATAATAATACCTACTGCAGACGCTTTGAACATTAAAGGTGGTAAAGAACCTTGCCAAATGCCTGGCATATTTTAGGAAACAAACATGGACAAAATCTTTCATGGCATCATAAGAACAATAATCTCACATTTCAGCTGTAGCACACATTTCCACAGCTCTATCTGTGGCCTGGTCTTTTTTGATGAATTTCCATAGAGCCGTTGATTTACTACCTGAAGTCCCCGAGAGTAGCAAACTCAAAGAAGCTTTCAGGAAATATACTCACCACAGGAATTTTACTAGCCTGTACATTGCCCCAAACCTATTTAATCAGGGTTAAAAATGATGGGCCATCAATCTGAATATAAATACATACTTCTTTTTAAAAACCCTGGAGACAAATCACAAATTATGACCTATAAATGAACCCAGGGTATTTATGCTTCTTCTTGGAAGATTTCCAAGGTGCCATTAAAGAGACTTATTGGTGGATTTAAGCATTATCCTCCTCCGACTCACCATGCCAAGGTATAGTGGTTAAGAATTAATCTGTTTGTTCCAAATGGGCCAGCAAGAAATACTTCAAAAACCACTCTGGGAAGGTGGATGTAACCATGTGTGTGATGTTACTGAAGATGGAATTTGTCTTAGTCTGTTCTGGTTGTCATAACAAAATACCATAGACTGAGTGGCTTAGATAATAGAAGTTTGTTTTTCACGGTCCTGGAGGCTAGGAAGTCCAAGATCACGATACTAGCAAGGTAGGTTTCATTCTGATGTCTCTTCTCTTGGCTTGTAGCTGCCACCATCTTGCTGTGTGCTCACATGATCTGTTCTTCATGTATGGAGAGAGAGAGAGTACTGGTCTTTCTTTTCATAAGGACACCAATCCCATGATAGGGGCCCTACCCTTAAGACCTCATCTAAAACTAATTACTTCCTTGCGGCTCCAACTACTATCTATCATATTGGGGCTTAGGGCTTCAACATATGAATTTGAGGGGGACACAAATATTCAGTCTTAACATTTAGGAATGTCAAAGATGTGGGAAATATGGCTACAAATCTAAACGACACAAAACTTCTTGAATCTCACTGCTCATCCCTCTACAGCAAAGTTAATTGATTGCTACCTTTCTTCTCTCCCTAACCCACCTAAACAATTTAAAAACCTGTTCTATCTCATACCCAGAGAATTATCTTAGAATTTACCCTATCACTCAACCACCATTTGCTCATCACCAATTATTGTAATTTTGACTGACAATATTAACCTGTTTTTTGGAGGCAGGGCACATAGTATTTGGTTTGCAAATTTTCGCAAAAAATAAATATTTGCACAAATAAAAAAATTCTACAAACTGTTTTGAAGTTGTGTTCTGTAGGATTATCCTTTGTAAAGTCTATAAAAAAGGAAAACTAGAAGATAAGAATTTGTCACTATTGGGGCACCTGGGTGGCTCAGTCGGTTGAGCATCCGACTTCAGCTCAGGTCATGATCTCGCAGGTTGTGAGTTCGAGCCCCGCGGCGGGCTCTGTGCTGACAGCTCAGAGCCTGGAGCCTGCTTTGGATTCTGTGTCTCCCTGTCTGTCTGCCCCTCCCATGCTCATGCTCTGACTCTCAATAATAAATAAACATTAAAAAAATTTTTTTAAATAAAAAATAAAAAAAGAATTTGCCACTATTGTTTCAACATTATCCAAGGGGTAATATGACTACATCTAGCAGAGGACTCTGATCAAATGAGAAGTGACCTTTGTTGGGAGGCAGGATCTTACCAGGTTTTGCCTATGATTAAATGAAATATCCCTGTTGGCCATCAAATTTCTTACACCTCAATTTTTTCTTCTAAGGAAGATCCTAATAACTAATTTAGCTCCTCAGGTATCTTAATGAGGAAGATCAATCTACAGAAAAATGACATAAAATTTTGGTCCTTGGAAAGAGAAAGGCATATCTTACATTGTAAATTATATACATCAGCCTTTGGTGAGTTAAATTCACGGGGGCAGGGGGTGTCAATTCCCCAGGCCTGGTTGACTCTGAGTGCACTGGAAAAAAAATTGAACTTCTAGACTTCAAAGTTTAGAATTAGAGCTTAGATATAGAGAGCAATACCAGCCAGTATATCCATGTGTCCTATGTCTTTTCACTTGACAAGTCTGGATGGGCATGTCAGTTGCCGCTTATTGTGTCGTTTTCATATACGCAGCAGGTTATCTCCTGCCACACCCACAGAATAGCTCTACCCCATGAATAGAATATTTGCCAGCATACATGGTAACTGTGCCTGAATGCTGTGGGACATAAACTAGAATTGTATTTTCAGGATTGTTCATAATTTCTTTAAAAGCAACATTCCACCTACCAAAATAGTCTGTATAACAGCCTAATTTGAAGGAGACACTTTTCATACCAACAATCAGTGGATGTTTTTAGAAGCTTTAAGAAAGTTTGAACACATTTGCGTATTCCTCCTTTGAGTGGGAGTTTATGTACAATGCACTGAACCCAATAGGACCTGTCTCTCTAAGCACGGTTAGCACCTGAAGTTAGAAACTGTACTCTGGGAAGAGATTCTGGCTGCAAACTTTAAGTCAAGTTAAACAGAAGGCGTTTTCATTCATTCATATTTCAGATTAGACATCCAGGTAGTTCTCTGGCCACTAACCCATTTAATGTGGACACTTTCAATTCACTCTTTTTGCTGGGTCTTTTGGATTTTTTTTTTCCTATTCTATTAACAGAATCTTGCTGTAGATATGGTTTCTGTAATTCTTCAGAGTACAAGTTCCATAGAACTGCATGCATTAATATAACCCTTTAATTTTAAAGAGACCTTTTTTCCTTAGAACAGCTGTCTCTATGAATATTTCAGTAGTGAATGTTTACTAGTAATACTTTTCAAATTCTCCTTTTATTTTAAACAACTTCACTGGTTCTCCTTTGTTACTAGATTTATGTATCTTTCTCCTTAAAACTCTTGCCAGAGACCGTCTTTCAGATATTCTAGGAATTTATAGGTACAGTACCCATAAATTTTCTCTAAGTAGAGATGTCAGTGGCATTCTATGTATCATTCACTTAAAATAACTACAAAAAAAATGATTCCTTGAATAATGGAATAGTGAAGTATTTAAACTGAAAAAAGAGAATTTGGGGCACCTGGGTGGCTCAGTTGTTTAAGCATCTGACTCTTGGTTTCAACTCAGGTCATGATCTCATGGTTTGTGGGTTTGAGCCCCTTGTCGGGCTCTGCACTGACAGGGCAGAGCCTGCTTGGGATTCTCACTCTTCCTCTCTCTCTTTGCCCCTCCCTTTCTTGCTCTCTCTGTCTCTCTCAGGTATGGACATTAAAAATATAAATAAATGAACATTAAAAAAATAAAATGAAAAAAGAGAATTCAAGAATACATTTTCCAAATAGACAAAAATTAGGGTGCTCAAAATGTCTTTAAATATAAGCATATTGATGGGTCTGGGTGGCTCTGTCTGTTAGGCATCTGATTCTTGATCTCAGCTCATGGTTTGTGGGTTTGAGACCCACATGGGGCTCTGTGCTGACAGTGTGGAGTCTGCTTAGGATTCTCTCTTTCTCCCTCTCTCTCTGCCCCTTCCCTGCTCTCTCTTTCTCAAAAATAAACATTAAAAAAATAAGCATATTGACAGAAAGCCTTGATCTCAGGTTGCTCACTATACTCTTCCCAAAATGTCAAGGTAAAGTTCAAGCTCGTGCTAACCCTATCTGTTATCTGGTGATAAATGTTCATTCCTTCGGACACCAGAGAGTCCTCTAAATACTTTTGTATTTCTGTTAGGCAAGTTTTTCAGTAGATATATCCAAATCATTGATCCAAATGCTCATGTAGCCTTAGACATGTAACTACAAATCTCTCCAAGTTGATGTCAATTGATCAGTACACTTTAGTTTTGCCTTTTTTTTTTTTCCATTTAACCAGTTGTCCTCCTGACATTGCAAATATCTATTTGTTCACCATGATTTCATGAGATCCACAGCAGAATCTCAGGTTGCAGAGACAGGAAGCACAAATGTATAAGTAGGTCACTGGGGGAAATGGTGAGAGGACACGACACAACACAACATGTAAATTATTGATTTAATACATATGTTGTATCCCGGAAGGAAGTGCCCAACTTGGCAAAATGGCCCTGATATTGGTGCCTTATCTGAGCCTTTGACAGTCCATTCCATCGTTCCATAAACTGGATACTTTTGGAGATGGGTATGTGGGAAGCCAGTTGCTGCATTTTCTTTGAGTTAACATGGATTTCTTAGTTCCAGGGAATATTAGGTGGGACACAATATCAATAGATCCAGCATTCTTCTTTTTTTAATAAATGTTTATTTATTTTTGAGAGAGAGAGAGGGAGAAAGAGAGAGAGCGCGCACAAGCGGGGGAGGAGCGTAGAGAGAGGGGGAGAGAGGATTTGAAGTGGGTTCCATGCTGATAGCAGAGAGCCTGATGCGGGGCTCGAGCTCATGAACCATGAGATCATGACCTGAACCCAAGTTGGACGCTTAACTGACTGAGCCACCCAGGCACCCCAGATCCAGCATTCGTAAGCCCGTGAGAAGTGGTGCTCAGTGGAGAAGGCAGACTCCTGTCCTCTGTAGGTCTCAATTGCAGCAAAGACAGATAGCTGCCCCCTCAAGGGTATGTGGAGTATTCTCTAGACCCTAAAACAAATTAACCCCGTGAGATTATACCAGTCAAGTGAAACAGCCACTGGATAATCTCAATACCAGATTTCCTGCTGTTCTGTCTTCCATTTAACTACAGGCGAAAAAAAGTGTCAGTAATTGTGATTGCCTAAAAGCCAGGAGTCATTTCCACCCTGCTTACTGCCTCCATGGGCTCCCTGTTGCCTTCAGATCAGTGAAAAATCCAACTCCAAATCCTGTTGTGAGGTTGTTTTCCCAGGGCCACGGGGACTGTCTTAGCATGGGCTTCCTAGAAAACAGGCTCTGTGGCAAAAATGTCCATCCTAACCTTTTAGAGAAGAGTTTAATCCCAGGAAAGTAAAAGTTAGAGGAAAACAGATGTGAGGCAGGGGAAGGAGGGATGGCAAACCCAGGGATGTGCTGCTGAGCTGGCCACCACCTCGTGGATAACAAACTTAGTTAATTGCTCGGCCTCATAGGATGTCTTCAGAGAGGCCAAAGAAGCTTTTACTGCACCTTTGAAACAGTCCATGGTGTGAGCATTGGACAGGGGAAGGGAAGGAAAGGGAAAGGAGGGTAAATTTATTTTCTCTCTCCCGTCTTGTCTTCTAGTGCCTTCCAGGAGGCATCACTTCCTCTGCATTTCTGGGTTGTGCTGCCTCACCTCTCCAGGCACCTGTTGGGAATGCAGAGCTTTTACTGGTCCCTCCTTCCCAATAAGTCCCATGTCTGGGGCCCCTTGATCTGTGTGTGGGGGGTGGGGGATTGGAGAAGCTTCAGTGACACGTTTTGTGAGCATAGGAACTGTGTTAAGCATGCTTGGTTGAGGGTGGAGGTGGGCACAAGCAGTGCAAAGTAGGTGTGGCCTGAAGAATCTGGGGTAAGGCATAAACTGGGTCTAGTATGAGTGCCTTCAGAAAATAATAATCTACCCCAGGCCTACACCCTGCTAGACTCCTATCTGACTGGAAAATTCCACAGGAGTAATTAGGAATACATTTCCAGCATGAATTCTTGTAAAACATTTATACTTCTTGCTTTCACTAGGGCTCCTAGCAAAGTGCCTGCCACATAAAAGACTTGGGGCAATTTGGCTTTAGAAGCCTTATAGTTCTTTTGAAGCCATCTCCAGTTTCTGATGGATCCAGTGGACAAATTACCTCACTGGTCTATGGAATTGGCATCTCACAAAGTGCACATATTAGTCAAGAAAATGGAAAAAAAGAAACCCACTGTTTCAGACATTTAATTACCTGGTTCATTTCTATAACTTAAATCTCAACCTACTGACTGATTTTTTTATCCTCTTTTGAACAGCTTTACTATCTTTTTCCTTTTAACATATAGGAATTTAAGCCATGTTTCCTACTTAAGGTCTTTGAATTCGTATGCCCTTTTATAATGAAGAGCTGTTATTTTTGCATTTAAAAGAAGCAGGAAAACCCACTGACTCAGATTATGTGCTTAGTAGGTACATTTAATGTTTAGTTTGTAGGGAAGAATGAGGAATGAGGGATGGTAGAAGATAAGAGGGAATCCAAGGAGCACTAGAAATATATTGATTTGTATTTGGAAACGGGGAAGGTTTTTTTTTATTCTTTCTTTTTTAAAACCAGGGTATCCTATATTACAACCAATTAAGATACTAAGATTTCTTGCCAGCATTGATAAATTAGTTTTTCAGTCAATATTTCAAGGGCTTGAACTATCATTTTGTGAAATTCAACCCACATGAGGAAGTTATATCCTTTGAGAATTAATATATCAATAGAACAAATAAAAACAATCCCTCATTGGGATTGTTTAAACAGTGCTAATCATCTGCAATAACTCATTTTAAGTAAAGATCTTCACTACTCTTTCAGAGGTGAGGATATGTATGGACATGGAAGGACATGCCTAGTTTACTTAATTAGACAGTAGTTAGTTCTACCTCATTCAGGTATTACTTATTAACACCAATTTGAAAGGTCCTTAAAATATTTTTCTTAATAAAGACAACAAATTTTTATTTGGCAAAGGTGAACTATATGAAAATGGAAACTTTTGAGAATGTACTTACATGTTTATTGCATATATAAGCTTTATGATATATACTATATGTAGTTTATATTATAAACAATATATATTATGTGTATTTCAAATATTGGCTTGTGTTACAAATACTGCTTAGGCACTCCTCCAGTGTATATTGGGGCCAACCACCAATACCTTCTCATTAGGGCATAAGTGAAGCCCTTAACCAGAATTTTGAGAATTGCAGGTTCTTTCTAGTCCTTTCTTGTTTCACTAACCAAGTTAGGAATTTCTATTCCATGTTCTACAACTTAGACCGATCCTCCTAAACTGCATACTTCTTGGTATTGTTGATAACCCACTTATTACTGAGGACTCTCACCCTATTTGTCTGCAGTTATCCAAAGTTCCACCCCTGATACAGAGAGTTTATGAGCAACAAATGTATGCAATATAGGCCATGGGGATTCAGATGTCCTCCCCTCCAATGCTCGACAAAGCCCTCAGCAATGTGCCACCGTGTGGGAGTTGTTTCCACAATTAATTTATTCAATATCTATCTATCCATTTATCTTCTTCAGCTTTATTGAGGTATAATTGACAAATACAGTTGTTAGATATTTAAAGTGTACAGCATGGTGATTTGATATACATACTCATTGTGAAGGGATTCCACATCCAGTTAATTAACACACCCACCACCTCTCATAGTGATATACTTATTTATTTTACTGTGGGAGGTGGGTGTTGAGAACTCCATATGTATTTTTTGAGTGCCCACTCTGTGCCAGGGGTTGTGATAAGTGTTGGAAATACAGAGGGGATTAAGATATGCCTGGGTCCTGCCCTCCCAGACCTTACACTTTAGTAGGTGTTATGGCCAATGAACTGAACAGGTACAGTAGGTGAATGCTGGAGTAGGGGAATTATAAGGGTGCCTTAGGGTTAAATAACAGGAGTGGGGCATCATGAAGGCTTCTTGTGGAGGGGCATCTGATATGTGAAGGATGCGTATGTATGGTTAGCTGGATGTGGAGCATTTTATAGTTCACAGAAACTAAGTGATTCAAGAAAGTTGAGTTAAATGTTGCTTGATAGAATTCCCTATATGTAAGCTGTCCTTGCCTCTCAGTAAAACTCAGGTTAAGTGTTGGGCTCTAAGTCAGAAGAGACTCCGTTTGAATCCTAGCTCTCACGGTGATTATTCAGGGTTTTGAGCTGTAGATGACAAAACTCACTCTTACCTATTTAAGCACAAAGTGTTTGTTAGTGGAGATTATGTAGGTTAAAGGAACTTTGGAGAGCCCAAGGAACCAAGCCTAGTTCCTAGGCTTGAACCATAGCTAAGAACACAACAGCTTGGAGAAATACTCAAGCACATCACAGGACTATTTTAGGGGAACCCCATTGCTTCAACTGTTGCCGCAGTTATGACATTGGGGACCAGAACTTTCCACACAGCTGCTCTGGAAGAAACACACGAAGAAACCACATACAATCTCTGCACCTGGAGGCTCTCCTAGTCCCTTCCGCCTCCAGGTGTTACTTGTGAGAACCTAGTCTGCACATGGAGCCCAGTTTCAAGGGGATCTGGTAATGTAGTTTCTAGTTTTCCAGCCTCTATGATACTGGGTGTTATACCAGAAATAAGTTGGAGTACTGAATGAGCCCGTTTTCTTTATATGTCACATGCAGTTACTGGCCATGTGACTTTGGGAAAGTTGCTTAATTTTTCTGAGCCTCTGTTTTTTCTCATCTGTAAAATGGGACCAGTAATGGGACATATCTCATAGGGTTGTTGTAAAGATTTACACAATAGGTAACGAATGCTAGCCCTTAGCTTAGATGTGGGAACTTATGAAATAAATGTTGACATCCATTGTTATTATTGCTTTTATAAGTGGCCCTACTTTAAAGGAACTGTGTGCCCTGGGAAATAATGAAGTCAGTTTGTCTTTGGGCTTTGCTGTTGAACCACTTTTGTACTGAACCTACACATTACTTCGCTGAGCCCAGGGACTCAAGTGCCTAACTGGTTGACAGAATAGTAGAGATTGGGGGTAGAACAGGGAAGGGTGGGCAAGGCTTACAAAATGCATAAAAACTCCTGACTGCTTGTTTAGTGCTCTAAAATTCAACCAGGAGCGTTTTTAGCCTTTTGGGTCTTTGGGGGTTTGTTCTTGAGTTCTTTAAGAATTACAACAAAACCATTGTCAGCCTCTGTCTTATATTTTCTGTTTGCCTATTTTAATTATGAATCCTCTCTGGTAGAATAGTCTCGCTGTGCAGAATAGATCTTTTTTGTTTTTTAATTTTTGTTTTTACATTTACTTATTTTTGAGAAACAGAGTGAGACAAAGCATGAGTGGGGGAGGGGCAGAGACAGAAGGAGACACAGAATCCGAAGCAGACTCCAGGCTCTGAGCAAGTGGTCAGCACAGAGCCTGATGCGGGGCTCGAACCCACGAACTGTGAGATCATGACCTGAGCTGAAGTAGGGCACTCAACTGACTGAACCACCCAGGCGCCCCAGAATAGATCTTAATAGTGTCTGTCCTACCACCTTAAAGGGCCTGGAATTGTCATGATCCGCAGACTATTTGCCAGCTGCTCAGTTCCTATTTGGATCCTTTTAGATCCTCTCCTTCAGGCCACCTTTATTTTTTATTTTTATTTAAAAATTTTTTTTTTAACATTTATTTATTTTTGAGAGACAGGGAGAGACACAGCATGAGCAGGGGAGGGACAGAGAGAGAGACACAGAATCCGAAGCAGGCTCCAAGCTCTGAGCTCACAGCTCAGAGCCCGTTGTGGGGTTCGAACCGATGAACTGTGAGTTCATGACCAGGTGCCCCCAGACCACCTTTATTTATTTGTTGGTTGGTTGGTTGGTTTATTAAATGTTTTTATTTATTTTTAAGAGAGAGAGAGAGAGCACGTGAGCGATCAGGGGAGGGGCAGAGAGAGAGGGAGACACAGAATCCAAAGCAGGCTTCAGTCTCCGAGCTGCCAGCACAGAGCTCGACATGGGGCTCGAACCCATGAACTATGAGATCATGACCTGAGCCAAAGCTGGACGCTTAACCGACTGAGCCATCCAAGTGCCCCTATTTTATTTTATTTTATTTTATTTTATTTTATTTTATTTTATTTTATTTTATTTTTATTTATTGTTATACCTAGGAGCCAGCGTTTCAGGATTCTCTAGTAGCTAATTAGTACTCTCCTTACTTCTCTTATGACCCTACACAGTACTGAACTTCTATGTTGATCCTCATTGATTAGCTGGCTAGCTTTCTACTCCATCATGAGGATACAACTCTGATACTCTAATTTTCAGCTTTACCTTCAGAGGGTTGGGGTGGGGGAGGTTAGCTCCAGTTCCACCAAGTTTCTGGTTGGGTGTTGAGGTGTGATCCATACTCTGTGACTTGAAAAATTTCAGACTTTTGAGTGTTCCCTCCTCCCCTTTTGGTTCCTTATCACTTGTTTCACCAATGAGATCTGATAGTGCTGATTACTTCTGGAATTAAGTATCCGGCACGGTGTTCTCTCTGACTAGGCTAGACAACCTACCTCTCCTCTGCCAGTCTCTGTATTTAGGTTGTATTTCCTCGATTTCTATATAGAAGTCCCTATCCTAAAGTTTTCAATCTGGATCCACTGAGATTGTGGCCAAAGTGAAATCTTTAAGAGCCCCCTATTGCAAGTCCTAGGAGAATGAGATGGAAACAGGATAGATACCTTTGGAGGAAAGGTCCAGCAAGCATATCTGAGAAGATCTTTATTTGCGTCATTGCGCTGCGGCCAGCCATGGCGATATTGTTGTTCAGAATTTGATGTACAGGGCAATTTGTATATACAGCATCCTTCCATCTTTCATTTTCAAAAAGGATTTATTTTTATCCCCCAAATATCCTTCAATTTACTTATCCTAAGGAGCCCTGCTTCTTTGGCAGTTTTCCTCTGGCTGCATTAGTTGGAAATCTCTCTGAGCACCTCTCCTTTGCTGCTGATCTCTGTCTGACTGACAGCATCTAAGAGATGACCTCTCTCCGGGAATAAGCAGAGGGATTTCTCAGGAATGACTGAAAGTCTTTTAGAAAACAAAGCCTTCTTCCAACCACTTATAATTTTCCTCTGAGTGCTCAGCAAAGAGAAATAGCTCATAGAAATTTCCCTCCTTGTATTTGCCCTTTGAGGGCCCCAAACCGTTTTCTGTCCATTATTTAGGGCTGTTCAGGCAGAATAGTAACTTAGAGATGTCACCTTTTCATGGAAGGGTCCTATCTTTAATATGCAGAGTAGATGGAAACCTATAGAAATCTGAGCACGGTGTAAAAGGATTTTACATCGCAGCGTGAATGATGACAACATTTTTAATCGAGAAGAGCATTGCTGTGCATGAGCCAAGAGACTCTCTGGCTGTTGGGAACTATTTCCTCCAGGACTCATCCCACTAGTCAGTCATCAGGTGAGAGTGTTTCTTGGGCTGTATGCCAGTTCTTGGATGGCTGAAACACTTGCCTGGAGGACTCTGTCTACTCGCCCCACAGTGCTCTTTGAACACAGTGTCACCCAGAGTGACTCACATAGAAAGCTGTTACCTCACTTTGTTGACTTCCATTGTGCGGGCTGAAGGTTGAGTTTAGCTGAAAGAGAGGAAAATGAGGACCAGAAATGAGGCAACTAATTGACAATCTCAATTACCAAATGACACATGAGAACATTGGAGCTCTTAATAGGGAAGGGAAGGTGAGAGCTTTGCCCTCTACTCGATTTCTTTTGCAACAAGGTACTTGTAAGTCACTGAGCTGGGGGCAGGCATGGTGAGTCCAAGGGGGTTGATGCAAGGCCATGAAGATTTTCCAGTAAACAACTCCTAGTGGGATCTCATAGGAGAGAAGGATGGGGGATGACTCCCATTCCTACTAAATGGAAGGCAATAACCTTGAGAAATCTCTTCATTGAAGGCTGCCCTGATGCTGGTGTAGCCCCAGATGTGAGATGAGCTCTACCAACCTGTTCCAGCTCCCTTACAAGGTAGAGTCAGCTCAAATCCTGATTTTATCCTCATCATCTCTAGGTTTCAGTTTTTATGTGTGCTGTCTTTGATTCTTCCTCATGTGGAGTCTGAAATAAAACTCAAACTCTTCCTGGATTTCCTCAAAAATATCCAGTTCATAGGAATGCAAGCTGGTGCAGCCACTCTGGAAAACAGTATGGAGGTTCCTCAAAAAATTAAAAATAGAACTACCCTATGACCCAGTAACTGCACTACTAGGCATTTATCCAAGGGATACAGGTGTGCGTTTCGAAGGGACCCATGCATCCCCATGTTTATAGCAGCACTATCAACAATAGCCAAAGTGTGGAAAGAGCCCAAATGTCCATCGATGGATGAATGGATAAAGAAGATGTGGTATGTATACACACACACACACACACACACACACACACACACACACACTGGAGTATTTCTCAGCAATCAAAAAGAATGAAATCTTGCCATTTGCAACTATGTGGATGGAACTGGAGGGTATTATGCTAAGTGAAATTAGTCAGAGAAAGATAAAAATCATATGACTTCACTCATATGAGGACTCTAAGAGACAAAACAGATGAACATAAGGGAAGGGAAACAAAAATAACATAAAAACAGGGAGGGGAACAAAGCATAAGAGACTCATAAATAATGGAGAACAAAGAGAGGGTTACTGGAGGGTGTGTGGGAGGGGGGATGGGCTAAATGGGTAAAGGGCATTAAGGAATCTACTCCTGAAATCATTGTTCACTATATGCTAACTAATTTGGATGTAAATTTAAAAAAATAAAATTAAGTTTTATGTTGTGAAAAAAAACAGTGACTGTTTCTGAAGCATCTCCAAGATATAAATATGGTAAGTTATTATGTCATAATCAATTTGGCAATAAATAAAAAGCCTTTGGTATTAAAAAATATCCAGTTCAACCAAACAGAAAAAAAATTATAATCAATTATATTAAAGATATAGGGGTAAAGGGAGAAGTCACATCGTAGCTTGCCAAATAACTAAACTAAATTTTCATATGAAGGATTTTTGTTCTTTTCCTTTTTTTTGCCCTCCATTTTGTCCTTCATTTCATCCCCTAACTATCAAGAAATGTTTCTTTCTCACTAGCTCTTTACCCCTGTGAGACTGAGCTTGAGTTGTTTCTTCTCTTTTCATGTATCCCTTCAAGACTGCCCAAAGGGAACTTCAATTTTTTTTGTCCCTCTGTTATGCAAAAACAATGCCATTTTTCCTAAGTTCAGATCACAAACTTGGATATCCAAACACATTGATGATCCAACAAGGCACTGGTGATCATGGATAAACAAAACAAATTAACAAACAAGCAAAAAAAGTTGCTATACCACTGTTTTTCATTTTAACAAATATGTATCTAGTGACTACTGTGTGCCAGGCACTGTTCTAAACAGGTCCATCTCTGAACAGAAATTTGCATAGCATTTTTACCTTCTTAGGATTAGAATCTGGTTTCAATTGGAATATCACATTTGTTGCCCTTGGGTCAAGATTTTTGGTAAATTCTGACTCCTATACCTGACAGTTCATTTATTCACTCCATTCTGAAAAATGAACATCATCTCTGACCCACATAATCCATTCACTGTGGAGAAGTAGTCAACTAAGGAGAGATGGGGCTCTGGTCTTGGGACTGGAGGCTCCCGCTCTGAAAAGTTCACAGGTGCTGCCATGGTCTTCAGATATACTGACAAGATGAAAAGAGATGACCAAAGGAATGTGATGGTCTATAAAAGAGTGAATTTGATCCCCCAAGAGCCTTCTCTACTAATTATGTCTGGGTACCTGGGGAGATAGTTGGGTCTGCCTAGAGTTCACTCTAATCTCCATGCCTATTTGAATTAGTTGAGCTCAGAAGACCATTTATCTGGAGCGTTCTGCTACTCCATAAATATCTACAATTGCTATGAAAGAGGAAAATAAACATAAATATTTAAAGTGTGGACTCTGGAGTCAGACTGTCTATGCTTAAATCCTGCTCTTAAGCTTATTAGATGTGAGCGACATTAGGCTAGTATTTAACTTCTCTACCCTTGGTTTTCTCAAATGGAAAGCAAGGATAACAGTATCTACTTCATAGAGTTGTTGTGAGGTATCATGGTTGATTTTATGTCTCATCTTGACTGGGCCACAGGCTGCCCAGATGTTTGTCATACATTATTCCTGGCGTGTCTGTGGGGGTGTTCCTGGATGAGGTTAGCATTTGAATTGGTTGACTGAGTAAAGCAGATTGCCCTCCCCAGTGTGGGTGGGCTTCATCTAATCCATTAAAACCTGAATATAATAAAGGCTGAATAAGAAAGAATTCTTTCTCTCTGCCTGGCTCATTTTGATCCAAGTATTTTCCTGCCTTCAGGCTTGGATTTAGACTGGAACTATACTATCTACTCTCCTGGGTCTCCAGCTTGCTGACTGCAGATCTTGGACTTCTCAGATTCCATAATCATGTGAGTCAATTCCTTATAGTAATCAGCTATAATATTTACTATTGATTCTGTTTCTCTGGAGAACACAGACTAATACATACAGATTATGTAAAATTATCTCAGGAGAGCCCTTAGCACACTGCTAAGTTTTGCAGAGTCAACATTCATATGCTTCCATGATTCTTCAGATGTTTATTAGGCCAAAATTTGTGCTGAGCCCTTTCAGGTACTGGAGATACTGGTAAACAAGATATGCAAGAAGGCTGCTCTCAAGGAGCTAACATTCTAGTGAAAAAAGACAAGTAATATACAAATAAGTAGATTTCAGGGATAATTTCAAAGAGGTGCAAGTTCTGAAAGGAGGTAAAACAGATTAATATCATAAAGAGACTGAAGGAAATTCTTTAGATGGGGGGCAGGCGAGGTGTTTTAAGTGGATGATATTTATTTTTTTTTTATTTTTTTTTAATATATGAAATTTATTGTCAAATTGGTTTCCATACAACACCCAGTGCTCATCCCAAAAGGTGCCCTCCTCAATACCCATCACCCACCCTCCCCTCCCTCCGACCCCCCATCAACCCTCAGTTTGTTCTCAGTTTTTAACAGTCTCTTATGCTTTGGCTCTCTCAGTGGATGATATTTAAGGAGTGATAAGGAGCCGGCCATCAAAAGAGTGGGGTGTGTGTGTGTGTGTGTGTGTGTGGATGTTGTCATAGAAGGGTAAGATTGACAGATAAGAAAGACTTTTCTAGGCACAGGAACCAGCAAATGCAAAGGCTCTAGGGTGAGAAAGCTCTTGGTTTGTCAGCTTAGGACTTTTCAGAAAGCCAATGTGGGTATGTGGGTGAGGGGAGACTGTCATCAGAAGATACTAGAGAGACAGATAGGAGGTAGATCACATCTCTTTTAAAAGCTGTATAAAAGTATTTAAATTTTTATTCTAATTATACTGGTGAGTTGTAAAAAGAGAAATGACTCAATACAATCTATGCTCTTAAAAGATCACTGTGAGAGTTATGTGGAGAAGGGATTACAGAGGCAACAGTCAAATCCAGGAGACTAGTTCGGAGATTCCTGGGATTGTACAGGCAAGAGATGATGGTGGCTTGGACAAGGGTCCCTAGTTGCTATGGTCTGAATTGTTGAGTCCTCCCAAAGTTCATATGTTGAAATCCCAACACTCAGTGTGATGGTACTAGGAGATGGGGCCTTTGGGAGGTGGTTAAGTCATGAGCCCTCATGAATAAGATTAATGCCCATGGAAAAGAGACCTCAGAGAGCTCCCTTGTCCCCTTCTGCCAGGTGAGGATACAATGAGAAGTCTGCAACCCAGAAAAGGGCCCTCCTCTAGTCATGTTATCACCTTCATCTTTGACTTCCAGCTTTCAAAACTGTGAAAATAAATTTCTATGTTTTATAAACTACCTAATCTGTGCTATTTTGTCATAGTAACTCAGACAGACTAAGACTCTAGTGGAGATGGAAGGAAATGGATGGATATGGGATGTGTTTGGGGTGGGGAGAATAGACTTAGTAGGACTTACCAATGGACTGGATATAGATGAAAAGAAAGGAGGAATTAAGGATTATACCTAAATTTTGAGCTGAAGACACTAAGCTATTGGTGCTGCCATTTACTATTCTGGGTAAAACTAGGGGAGAAATACATTCAGATAGGAAAAAACCCTAAAATTTCTTTTTGGAGTTGGAGTTAGAGAGGATTATTAAACATCCAAGTGAAGCTGAATGTGGCTTGCTCAATAGCTACCCAAAATCCTTCTTGCAAGCCTTCTTTGAGACATTAGAAAATTAAAAACATTTCCTCTCAGGTCTTCTTGCAGCTAGAGTTCCACACAAAATTTAGGTTCTGGCAATCATTCATGAACAGGTGGACATTCATGAACACTGGGAAGGCAAGCTTGAGCATTTTAAGATATGGGCTGTGTAAGAGGGGACAGGGTATTTTGGGGGCACTCACAGAGTAGTCACCTAGAGTCAAAACTGCTATAGGTGAGCACCAATGGACTTCCTACTGGGGTTGGTTTCTCCTGGTTGTGTGGCCTCCAGACCTGATTCCTTGGCCTTTGAAAAAATTCTGTAAGCTACTCACTACCCTGTAGCAAATATCATCCTGTTTAAATTAGCTGAGAGGATTCTGTTATATGACACTAAGCACCCTGATGAATACAATGTCAAGTGTTAACAATTGGCATTATTGCTAAGAGTCATCCTACCATCTCCCATAGCCCTCCATCCTTCCAGGAGTGAGTGTGAAAATTTAATTTTAACCCACCAAGGTTGAGAGCTGAAAACACCTATTTACCAAAAAAAAAAAAAAAAAGGAAAAAAAAAAGCCTGATAAAATTATCTTCAACAATAAGCAGAAGAAATTCTCCAGTAATTTCCTGGCCAAGGAAATCTCTAAGATGTGAGGTTTGAGAAAATACGATCTGTTCAACAAGAAATAACAATTTGATCCATGAAAACTAATAAATCATGATTGAGAGCCTCCCCCTCCCCACCCCCCCCCCCCACACACTCTCCCACTGCCACTGCTGGCCTTTACCCAGCACAAATAAGTCTCTAACAGCATATCCTTTATATTTTTCTTTGAATGGCAGGCTTCTGTATGGGTTTGATTTATTTCTGCAAGAGGAGAGAGAGCACTGATTTTTTTCTGTGTGTTTGTCTACTGATGAAAGGGGCACTGATGTTTACTGGTCCTAGGACTCAGGGGCTGCCAAAGGGCTTTCTAGATACTCTGAGAAAAGACCTTAAAAATGAAATGGGTGAGGGTGACACCAGCATATAAAAAGCTGTTTGCTAATCTCTCACGACATATTATGGGTGAGAAACTTATCCCTCCCCATTTCTAGGGAGGATCATTAAGCAGTGGCAGACTCTTTATAATATTATTATGATTATAGCAGACTGTCTTTGCGGCCCACCACTGTTTACCAGTCCATTTACACCTATACGTTTCTACTGCAAGCCCCTGTGACTCTCTGCCTTGGAATTTTCTCTGGCTGCAGAAGCTTGGCCATGCAGGACTGGCTAGATGTGCTGGGGAGTTTGTACTCTGGAAATCACCCTTCAACTGATAAAGGACTGGAGTTGGCAGATAGATAACTTACCGTTTGTTGGGTGGGGCAGTTATGAGGCTTTCTTTCTACAGTGTTCCAGAAGGTCTCAAGCAGGATAAAGCCCCAGTTGCCTGAAGCTGTAACCTGCTTCTTACCATATTCTGTCATGGTTTATCTTCCCTTCCCTGTCTCACTTCCTCGTTCCCTTACTGACACAACTCTCAAATGCTTTGTACTCAAATTCTTGTCTTGGGTTATGCTTCTGGAGAAACCCAATATGAGACAATGGTTAACATATAGCACCTACTAGTTGTCATACACTCTTCTTAGCACTTTATATTTATTACCTATTTAATCTTCACAGCAGCCCTATGAAATAGGCAATATTATTATCCTCATTTTACAAGGGAGGATCACAGAGAGTTCAAGAGGCTTGTTTGTGGTCAAACAGCTAATAAGGGTGAGAGCCAGAATTTGAACAACAGGCAGTCTGGCTCCAGAATCTATGCATTTAACCACTACTCGATTCTGTCAACTGTGATGTCCAATACTAGCTAAATATGGCTATTTACATTTAAATTAATTAAACATAAATTAAATTAAAAATTCAGTTATTTGGTTATACTAGCTATATTTCATGTGCTCAAGAGCCACATGTAGCTAGTAGCTATTGTATTGGACAGCACAGATATAGAACATTTCCATTCCTGTGGAAAGTTCTATTGGACAGCACTGTTATGCAAGACCCTCTTTTTATACCTATGGCCTATCTCATATTTCTTTAACACCATAGAAACACTTACCCAGAAACATTCTCTATATAGGACATACCTGAGGGCCAAACAAGATAGGAAAATGAATTAGAGCTTTCTAGCATTACTCATAAGAGAGATACTCAGATCTTTCCCTTAATCCTCCTTTTGATTTGCTCCAGCCAGTTCTATTGAATCTGTTCCTTTTGTTTTCTTGATGGTGTTGAATTCGGGTAAAAATTCAGGTGGTGAAAATTTGGGTAGATGGGCCCTGAGGCTCGGGGCAGATATATTAATAGTGACTGGAAGAAACTATCAAAAATCAAAAACATGATCCTGAGATGCTGAGTAAGAGGATCTCATAGGCAACTGAATATGAGTAACTACCATGCTAAGATGAATCTAGAATAACTGAAAATGATGGTCCAAGAGTTAAAAATCACAGCATTTGGGGTCAGCAGGTATGGAGGTAAATAGCCTAGCTAACTCAGACCCTTCCTCAAGATGCAGCACTGTGACCGATGTTTTTTTTTTGATGATGTCTGTGAGTCATCCAGAGAAGGTTAAGAGGAGAATGTATGCATTAAAAAGGGTTTCCATCCAAAGTGACTTTTTAAAAGGTTCATTTTTCATTAAAGTATGTTTCATTTACCTGATAATTTACCAAAACTCTCATTTTTTCTGAAAGTGCTGAATGCAGGAGATTTTACTCTAATTAGCTTTACAAGAAAGTTTTAAGGACCTGTATTTCTACTTCCTTTGTAGTGTGGAACAATGCTCTCAGACAGGGAGAAGACAGTCAATTTTGGTCCTGCAAGTCTGAGCCAAGAGAGAATTTTAATCATCTCAGAGGAACCCAACCTGAGTAATTCCTTGACGTCATTCACTGAGTCTGTCCACTTCTCAGAGTGACCAGCTTGGGTCCGGGCCATGATGCTTTGCTCATTCTCTGGCAGGGACAGACAACTCTAAAAATATTCTCTAGAAGGGACTTCTGTGGGTTAAATTTTGGCATCTACATTTTTCTGGGGTTTGGGAAAAAAGCCTTTAGGCAGGTGGCCTGTGATGGGGAGTGGGAATCAGCTGAGGTCAAGTGCTCAATAAATTTAGTCTAATTTGAGGGCTCTGCAAAGATGTCTGGATCTCCCATTCTTCAGCCAGTCTTCTTAACTGGCTTAGTAGAAGAGAAAGCATTGTTAAGGCATATATTTCTAGTATAAACTCTAATAGGGTAGGGAAATCCATCAAGAAGAAAGGACCCAGGACAAACTCAGGGCTTTGATCAGTTGGTTGCCTCTGTTGGTGGAGATACAAGATGGGCTGAAGATTGGAGTGCTTGGAAGCCTTTAAGCGGAGTACTTAGACCCAGGATTTCTTTCTATATCCTATACAGTGAGATGACTATCCCTCCTCGGTGCCAGAGAAGAATGGAGGATTACCATAATGAATGGTAAAACTCAGCCTCCTTTCCTACTCATTGGCTTATACTCTACCTCAGCCCCCATCCCACTGACACATTCAGGAGATTGGAAGACTCTTGGGACATATCAAAAGCCAAGGGAAAAGTCTTATAACTACTCATAGTTTAGGGTTCCCCCCTCAATAAAATGGGGAGGTTGTTTCCATCTAATCACTCTATATTCAGGCCCACTGATGGACAACTCTGCCATTTCCAAATTCTGATTAGCAGTTTATGACCTTCCTCTTAAATAGAAATCAGCAGTCAAGGAGAACTAAAAATGTGAAGCTACCCTTTAATGTGAGAAGCACCAAACAAGTTTGAACTTACTCTCTGTTTTCTTTACAAATTTCCTAGGAGAAATATTCCTTAGGGGATATTTCCACTAGGGAAAAACAAAACCTATGTTTAACAGCTTCAGAGACCTAGGAGAAGATGTTGCATCCATTAAATAAAAGCAGGAGGATATAAAAAGTAACTGTTGCAGAATAAAAATGAAAAAGCTCTTGGAAATTAAAAATATGATCACGAGAATTTAAAAGGCAATGAAAACTTGAAAAAAAAAAACCAGAATGTTGAACCAAAAAAAGAAAAAAAAGAAAAAAGAAAATAAATTATCAAAGAAATAAAGCAAGAAACTTTCCTTGAAGTGAAGGACATGAATTTTCAGATTATGAGTGTTCTGTCAGTACTCATAATAAATAAAAATGGTCTACACCAAGGCACATGATCATGATATTTTAGAACATTGATGAGAAGATTCTGAGATAGAGAGCTCGAATGCCTATGCCAAGAAGAAAGAAAGAAAGAAAGAAAGAAAGAAAGAAAGAAAGAAAGAAAGAAAGAAAGAAAGAAAGAAAATAGAAAACAATGGACAATATTTTCAAAATCTGAGTGAAAATGATTTCCAACCTAAAATTCCATCTCCAGAAAATCTATCATATAATGGTGAATGTGCTCCACCAAAGTGAGAAAGGAAACTGAGAATGAGGAACAAATAGGATCGAGGAAAAAGGAATAAACTGAGATGAGCAGAAAGAAAATTAAACAAGTGGAAAGTGAGGGAATTCCTGATGAAAAGTGAAAGAAATGTATAAGGAAATATAATCAAAGTACACTATGTGCCTCAGCTGGGAATAAATCATATTTACGTGGCTTAATAATGTAAACCCTGAATATCCTTCTGTCAAATGCATATCTGATCTTATCACATTGGGAGAATGTAAATAGGGTAGGGATATGTTTTATTTGGGTAGAGGGTGATATTCAAGGATTTCTGTTAAATACATCATTTTTTTTTAAAACGTTTTTTATTTATTTTTGGGACAGAGCGAGACAGAGCATGAACGGGGGAGGGGCAGAGAGAGAGGGAGACACAGAATCGGAAACAGGCTCCAGGCTCTGGGCCATCAGCCCAGAGCCCGACGCGGGGCTCGAACCCACGGACCGTGAGATCGTGACCTGGCTGAAGTCGGACGCTTAACCGACTGCGCCACCCAGGCGCCCCTAAATACATCATTTTAATACAAGCATCAGGAAGGCATGAGTTTTTGTTTTGTCCACCATGAATTGCTAGTACCTAGAACAATGTCTGGCACATAGTAGGCCCTCAATAAATATTTGTAGCATGAATGAAACTTTCTTCTAAGGAATATTTCTCCTAGGAAATTTGTAAAGAACACAGAGTAGGTCAAAGTAAATGAAAATAAACTTCAAGAAGGTTAGTACATGGAATCTGTTTCTCTCTAAAATTGTAAGACTAGGGGCGCCTGGGTGGCGCAGTCGGTTAAGCGTCCGACTTCAGCCAGGTCACGATCTCGCGGTCCGGGAGTTCGAGCCCCGCGTCGGGCTCTGGGCTGATGGCCCGGAGCCTGGAGCCTGTTTCCGATTCTGTGTCTCCCTCTCTCTCTGCCCCTCCCCCGTTCATGCTCTGTCTCTCTCTCTGTCCAAAATAAATAAACATTAGGGGCACCTGGGTGGCTCAGTCGGTTGAGCATCCAACTTCGGCTCAGATCATGATCTCACGCCCTGTGAGTTCGAGCCCCGCATCAGGTTCTGTGCTGACAGCTCAGAGCCTGGAGCCTGTTTCCGATTCTGTGTCTCCCTCTCTCTCTGCCCCTCTCCCGTTCATGCTCTGTCTCTCTCTGTCCCAAAAATAAATAAACGTTGAAAAAAAAAAGTTAAAAAAAATTGTAAGACTAGCAGTTTCAAAATTTAAAAGTAATTACATAAGATAGTTAAACTGAGCAAATACTTGAGACAATTTAAAAGCATAAGAAATTTCTATGAAATTATTCTTTATAAATCTTTATGCCAGCTGGTTTGATTGGAGATGCCTTGGAGCTCAGAACAGTTCCAGGGAAGTCAAAATGTAATTTTCTCAATTTAGAAAGCAAGTTATTGTATTGACTTTTTCTTCCATTCACTCACTGATATAATACAAGGATGGGGTGAGGAAAACTGCCTTGTGTGCTTCTCGAGCTGGTGAGCTTCTGAAGAGAAGAAGCCCTCAGTACTTGCTCTCATAACAGATTCCAGGACACTGATTCCTTCCATTCAATAAAGAGGTGCGTCTTTGGACCAAGGATCTGTTTTGCCATCTAATGGATCTAAATTGGGTCTATTTAGTTCAACTTGGCTGCGAATTCACTGCTGACTCTTACTGTAATCAACCCATGGAACTCTTCACTCATTCATCCTCTTGCTCACTCCCCCTTCACTGGACATTTGCTGCACACCTACTGTGCGCCAGGTACTGTGCAAAGACAGGAGGAAGAAGATTATGTCAAATAATTCTGGGTGCTTGGAGCTAAAATAGCCGGCCCTATTGGAGCTCGCAAGAAGATGTTCAAAGCGCGGATCCAGGTATATTGGTGTTAAGATCTGCCTCTGGGTCGGGTGCACACTCCTGTTAGAGTGCAGGCAGCTGATCCCAGTTCAGCCCTCTCCAGCCCTCAACCCCAAGGATTCAAATTGCCCCCAGATTCATATTTGTGGGCCTCCCGGGGAGACCAAACCCCGACCTGACTCCTCCCGCGCGCCTCGCCAGCTTCCCCCGCTCAGCGAGCCACTAACTTCGTCCAAGCTAAGCAGCTTGGGGCTCTAGGGTCCGGGGCCTTACGGATCTTCTCTCCGACCCCTCCCCCCTCACCTTCCTCCCAACACGGGCCCAGCGATTTCTCCCAGTCCCCAGAGCTCAGGCGTGGGGGTGGGGGATGGTCCAATCCCGAAATGCTAGAGCGGGCTACATGCTCTGCCAGACCTCAGAGACGGGTGGCAGTGGTCCGGAAAGAGGCGGTGTGGAGGGCAGAGGCGTCAGTTAGGTAGTGTCTCCCAGCCGTGCCTTTCCACTCCTGCTGGAATCCGGGGACAGCGACCCAGAGGTCTGTCGTATTTGCAGGGCTTTGGAAAGAGGAAGGGCCCTGTCCCCCCTCCGCGTCCGCTATGGCCCTAGGCCACGTTGTAGGTGCCACGCTGCGTTCAGGGGTTAGGGGCGACTCTGGGTCATGAAGCCACTGTGCACTCTGCCTGCTAGAGTAGCAAGAAGGCCCCGCAAGAGCGGCTGGCTTTGAGGGTCAGGATTCTTTGGGATGTTGCGTGGGGTTTTTGTTGCCCAGGTGCTAGAGGACAACCCGTCGTCGCTCCGAAGGCAGGGTCCTGCAACAGCAAAAGACAGACCCACAGGGCAGCCCCTGAGCGCCTTTCTGATCTGCAGAAGCAGGAAGCACCAGCGGGTGGGATGCCACGAGCCTCTGGGCGAGGCTTCTCTAGAGGCTACCCGAAGTTAGGAGGGGCCCGAGGGCGCTTTGGGGAGGCACAGCCCCCATCCCAAGAAAGGGCTAGCCTAAGGTCCGGAGGGTGGGTGATACTTCTTCACTTGTTCCCCACTGCCTCTACCTGCCAGTCCACTCTGCGCTCCTTTCCGTAAGAGCCCGGGATCTTTTCCCCTCGCCCGGGTGCTGTGAGTACCCGCAGCGCCGACTCCGAGAAACTGCCTTTCCTCAAGAAAGAAGGTAGAGGCTGAGTCCATGCGCCCGGATGTGCGTGCTTGGGGAACAGTGTGCACCCGTATGTGTGTGTAAAACGTGCCTGTTTCCTAAAGCAGAAACTCTGGGGGCTGCTTTCGGGTCTGGGAGAAGTTGGTTTGGGTTGTTGCGCGCGCGCTCACTTGCAAACAGCTCGCGAAGGCACGTCTGTTGCAGCAAGTGCTGGCTATTGACCGAAGTGTCCGTGTGTGAATGCGAAAGGCAGAGCTGGTGGCTGGGGACCAGGTGTATGAGCCCGGGACGTGCGCCCCGCGGGCAGTGTGAGCGCGCTCACCAGCGGCCTGTAGCTGAGAGGGGCGCGTGTGTGAAAGTCTGAAGTCTGCCCTTAAGGCTTGCAGCACCGGCTCTCCTTTGCGGGACCGCGCAGGACGCGCGCCCACTCGACAATGAAGCGCTTCAGAGAAGTGGGGCAGGGGTATGGAGCGAGACGGGCAGAAACCTGGGCACAGGCTGTCCCAGCCCAGCAGCTTAGCAAACAGAAGCCAGAAGCACAGGACAGCTGTGTAAACCAACTCCGGCGGCGCCGCATTGCAGGGTCCTGGGTTAGAGGGGGGCATGCTGAACCCACAGTCGAGGTTTCTGGATTAGGAGGGAAATGCCTAGCACTACTTGTAGCCAGTGGCAGCTTAGCCCCTTCCCCAGTCCTCCTGACCACTCCTACCGGTCCCAGAGAAGTGAGGCGAAGGAGGCTTGGCTGGCTGCCAGACTAGAAGCAAAACGACTTTGAGGGGTGCAGGGTGCCGGGGCGCAGGTGGCCTGGGGGGTGAGGAAAGTGCGGAGGTTATCTCAGGGGCACCCAAGGTGGTCCAAAGAGATCAATGTTTCAGGGCCCCTCCCTGCTCCATCCAACTCCTTCACAGTGGGCTATTTCAGCTGAGATCCCTTTTTAGAACCCAGGACTCCTCGGGGTCCAGGTGGCCAGATGGGGTCCTTACTGGCATAGCAAGAGGGGCTTCAAGACTAGAGTTCAGGCACCAAGACAGTGAGAGAAGCTCTGGTCCCTCACTGTGGCTGACTCCAAACTCTCCTCCATTGGCCCTCATTTTCTGGACGTCGTCGAAAGCTCTCCACCCCTCCCTGCCCTCCCGCTCTCCAAGCAATGACCTCATTGCAAAAGACAGCCAGAGCGGATGGTTCCCCTCCCTAGAGAACCAGTGCAGGGAGAGCGAGCAATGACGCCACTGGAGCTGGGTCGGTCCTGGCCACTTTGGATTGGCCGCGCGGACTCGTGGGGACCCCCCTCCCACTGTCGCTGGAATAAGAGCCGAGAGCTCCGCGGGGAAGACGCCCGCAGCAGGCGTTGTGTCCAACGGGGTGGACCGGCCGCTCGCGCTCTCCAGAAACTCGTCTCCAGGTGAGGAACTCCCCACTCTGCCCACTCTAATAACTTGCCTCTGGATTAGTTCATCTAGTTTGCTCCATCTGTCTGCCTTTCCTTTGCCTCTCACGGGCATCGCGGCCCACCTACGGCAGGTGCTCCTAGCTCTCTGTCCCGCTCAGGGGAAGGGGGGCGGTTGAGAGGAGAGCAATTTCTTCTAATTAGCACAGATGGAACTTCAAGCATTCCCAGGGCTTGCCTGGGCGCTGGAAGCTCCGCGAGCTCAGGTAGGCGGGTCTGCGGCCCCTTCGTTAGAACCCCTGGGCGTGCAGAATCCTGCTCGAGTTTGGTCTGGGA
This sequence comes from Lynx canadensis, assembly GCF_007474595.2. NCBI lineage: Eukaryota > Metazoa > Chordata > Mammalia > Carnivora > Felidae > Lynx > Lynx canadensis. The sequence goes on from NC_044312.2 coordinate 71,529,660, forward strand.
ATGCCCTGCGCGGTCTGTGTCCTGAGGGATCATGTTTGATTCTCGGGACGGTGCAGCCTTGAGCTTTCTTGTGAGGCGCCGCCAGCCCACGAGCGTCCCTGGGGCACGGAGGGGACCTGCGACTGTGCAGTCAGCCGCGCAGGACAAGGGGGCTCACTTCCAGATGCTGGCGCCCAGCACCCACTGCCAAACTGCGCTCCAGCGTAGACGGACTGGGCCGGCAGAGCCCTGACACACCGGTAACTGCACATTTAAAATCTTCCTCGAATCCAAACCCAGATACTGGGTGGATAGACCAGTGCTCCTTTCCAAGGTACCCTTCCTGCTTTCCTGTCCCATGCGTTAGTGCCAAGTCCAAAAGAAAGGGGTAGGTGGTCCTAGATTTCTCAGTTCCTGAGAAGACTAGAGCAATGGGAGAACAAATTGACATTAGGGTGGGTCCCCGCGTGTTTTCTGCAAAGGGCGGAAGGAAGGTGTGGGTTTGTGTGCATGCATGCACTCGTTTGTGGCTTCTCCCCGATTTCCACAGAACTCCACCACACCCTGAGACACTTGTTTCTGCTCTACAAAGCCATTCATTGCACTGTATCTTTTGAGATTCACAGCAGCCCATCTGGCAAATGAATGGAGGTATGGGGAGGTGGGGTAACCTGAGGCCACAAGACCTGCGCGGCAGAGCAGGCACTTAGGTCTGTGGGCCCCAGGCCTTGGCTGGTCTTGGCGCAGTGGTAATATCATTCTCTCTTTACAGAGAGGCATCATGGGCTTCGGGAAGTCCTCCCCCTTTCTGGCTTTCAGCATCTTGGTCCTGTGCCAGGCAGGCAGCCTCCAGGCGGCACCATTCAGGTGAGACAGCCGGAAGCCACAGAACACTCCCCTTCTACTGCCCCTGGGCTGAGGCAGTTCTGTGCCTCTGAGGTCACAGCAGCAAGGCTCCTGGTGCATTAAGACCCTCAGGTGGACCTCAGATTGGGCCTTGTGGGTTGGGAGTCGGGGGAGGGGGCACATCCTCAGGGTAGGTCACAGGGACCAGGAAGCCTTGCTACTTGTCATGGGGTGGAGGCAGTCAGGGGCTCAGAGCCTCTCTTGGATTTGCTTCCCCCCTGAAGGTCTGCTTTGGAGAGCCTCCCAGACCCCACCACACTCAGTGAGAAGGAAGGGCGCCTCCTGCTGGCTGCCCTGGTGAAGGCCTACGTGCAGGGGAAGACAAATGAACTGGAGCAGGAGCAGGAGCAGGAGGAGACAGAGGGCTCCAGGTAAGGCTCCCACCCTGCCCTGGCATATACCCCAGGAAATACAACATCTGGCCAGGGCGCCAGCAGGCTGTGGTTGTTCATCAGGCCCTAGGGCCCAGTCATTCTCAAGCTCTGAGGAAGACAGAGGTCCAGGTATAGCTGAAGAGACTGTGGTTAGACAAAAAGACACATTCCTGAAAGCTTTTAGGAAATGAAATGGGGAGGTACGGAATCACTTACTTGGGGGGAATTTGTCTTGCCCTAAGGAAACTCCCAGCATTGGCTGACTTGGGACCGGTAAGTGTGAAGCCAGGGGATGGACTCAGCATATCTCAGGATGTTTTAGAAATTTAACCTGTGTGTGTTGTTCTTTCACACCCACAAGGAGCCTTCATTGCACATTTGCAAGGTGAAGCCAAAGGCCTTGCAGAGGGTGGGGTCAGGTAGAGCAGTACCTGAGGTAGGTCTGGGGGCTTGAGATGTGTAGGATCTGTGGAGACGTGCATGTTGTCATGGGGCCAGACGCCCTTCCCCAGCCCCACCTCCCCGTGTCCCCTGAGCCTGGAGCTCACGCCAGCCCCTGGCCTGGCCCCGGCACTGCCTGGCATGTGCTGTACCTGCATCTACCCTAAGGACCTCTCTGCAGAGCAGGGACTGAGAAGCATGCGGAAGGCTAGGAAAGAGCACCCCTTCCCTGCTGCAACCCTGCCCCACGCTGCCCTGGCTCAGCAAGCCTCGGAGTTCTCCTAATGGAGGATGTGTGAGCTGCCCTCCTGCCTGCCCCTCCTGCCTCTGCTCCAGGTGCCCCTCCCTCGTCTAACTTTCTGCATGACTGCCCTCAGGGGCGGGCCTGGCGCATGGTATTGTCTGGCATGTCTTTTCCCTGCAGCCTGGACAGCTTCCGAGCTAAGCGGTGCAGTAATCTGAGTACCTGTGTGCTGGGCGCATACTCGAAGGACCTGAACAACTTTCATACATTCTCTGGCATCGGCTTCGGGGCTGAAACACCTGGCAAGAAAAGGGACATAGCCAGCAGCTTGGAGAAGGGCCAGTAACCCCGCTTTGGGGTGCCCCAGGATGGCAACCAGACTCCTTCCACTCCTTCCTGATTTCCCTTCTTGCTCCCATTTTTGAACTAAATGCATGCAGATTCCACTTTGATCGCTCTTCAAGCTGGTATTGGTAGCTTTGCTTATCACAGAGAATATGGGGAACCTCAGGATGGAAGGGAAGAGAGCAGGACTCATAGGCCAGGTTAGAGGCAAGAGTGAGGGAAGCTTCTTGAGATCCCAGAGGATTTCATGGTAGAGTCCCCAATTTCTGCTGCATCCTTCATGTTTCATCATTGATGAATAAACCTATTTTCTAAAAGGATTTGCACTGTGGTGGTCATTACTCTGGTTGTGTCCAAGGCTTGAGAGTACCCAGAACCTATGCTTAAAAGTAGCGTTAGCCTCAGGGTAGCTGGGTACAGGGCTTGGTGAGTGGTCCTTGTGAACCAGTTCCACCGTCAAGAACAGGTGTGCTGAGAAACAGGTAGACACTTCTGGGGGAGGACGCTGTTTCCCTCTTCTCACAGCCTCTTTCAGGTAAGACATCAGGGAATTTTCATTTCCCATGGAAAGTGGTTTTGATGGTGCCTGTGGCTGCTCTATGGTTTCTCTATGCTCCTTGCATGTCTTGGGATTGGGCTGGGCCTTTGGTGACCACTTCATCCTGGTTCTAAAGAGACTGTATGTGACGGTAAGTGCTGATTTCAGTACATGCCTCATGGCTTGACACGGGGTTTTTTCTTTTTCTTTTTTTTTTTTAAGTTTTTATTTAAATTCCAGTTAGTTGACATACAGCGTAATATTAGCTTCACGTGTATGATATGGTGATGCAAACTTCCATACAACAGCCAGTGCTCATCACATTGGCACTGGGTTTTTTTTTCACGAAGGTCTTTGGGCAGGGCTCCTAGCAAAAGCTGCCAGGCCACTTCTCCTAACAGCTTTAATAATTGCATTTAGGAGAAACACTTATTCTTAAGCGGTATGTCGAAGAGCTGAAATTCTCTTTATGAAGGCCTCAGGGGCAGGCTCCTGCCTCTCGCCTCTCACTGACAGACCTCTTCTTTCTCCATCCTGCAAATCAGCGTCACTGCCCAGAAGAGATCCTGCAACACTGCCACCTGTGTGACCCATCGGCTGGCAGGCTTGCTGAGCAGATCTGGAGGTGTTGTGAAGAACAACTTTGTGCCCACCAACGTGGGCTCCGAAGCCTTTGGCCGTCGCCGCAGGGACCTTCATGCCTGAGCAGCTCAGTGACTCCAGGAAGAAGGTGACTGCCCTTTTCTGTTGGGCCGGAGGGGAGGGGATTTGGGGGTTATGAGCCACATTATGAAACCCACTGGACCTGGGAAGGGTCTTCAAATCCCTTCTTTCCAATTACATGCTTCCTTCTCAGTGGTGAGATTCTTCCACAACTCAGCCTGAAATCAGAGCATTGACACAGGCTGCAGACATGCAGCGTCATCTCTCTGAGAAGAGAAATGAGAAATAAAATGCTTGCCAAATGATAATTGCTTTTTTCCCGTCATTTGCCATAAAAGTCTGTCTACATCTCATACCTATAGGTTGTAAATGCTGTTTTCCTGTACATTTGTGTTCTTTTTATAATAATTGTGGTTGTTTCCTTCTTGTCCTTCTTATTCGCCAACACCTCCTTCTTCTCCTTCTCTACTTCCTCTTCCTTCTTCCTTCTTTGTCTTCTTTTTTTATTTTATTTTTTTCCCATCTCAGGTCACCATGAAGCTGAACTCACCACTTCTGTTAATTTCTGTTGACAACACTTGGTGGGAAGGCCCCATGGAAGATATACATGTTTGCATCCCAACAGATACTGAAAAAAGCACCTTTGTCACTTACAAGGAATGAAAGTGAATGCAAAATAAGCTAATTCCATATGTATTGTGTATCCTTTTTATATTTGACTCTGTGTGTGTCAGTGTGGTGGTGGCATCTATCGTTGGCTTATCTGGTAGCAAACTGGTTCTTTGAGAGCTATCCTGTTGATCACAGCAGCTCTGCAAACCTTAGGGGGACAATAAGTCATTGCCTTTGTGGCCTCTGGGGACATGTGGTAATGGTGATGCTTTGCCTTGTTGTCTAAGAACATGACTGTAGACTTTATTTAAGGAAATCTCAGTGTTGTATCATTTGTGAACTTCATCAAGATTAAAAACATATTTTGGATACATGTGTTTTGAGACCCTGGTGATTCATTTCAACTTGTTTCCCTATGTAATAATAATAACACTAACAGTTGACATGTTTTGAGTGCTTACTCAAATTGGGACAGTTGATATTCTAAGACAGTGTTTTATACGTATTAATTCATTTAATCTTTATGACAACTCCACGAAGGAGATACCATTGGTATTTCCACGTTGCCTCTGAAGAAACAGAGGCCTGGAGAAGTGAAGTCCAAGGTCACAGAGATAGACAATAGTAGACTCAGGCGTTGGTTTCCAGAGCCTACAGTTGAAACCACTGCATTATATGCTTCTTGACAATGACTTCTGATGAGTTCCAGAGACCTGTGAGCCATTCTTTGACCTAACTGCCTCACATGGCAGACCCTCAGATTTTGAAGACAAATGGACCGTGTTAAAACATACAAACAACCTAGTCTTTATATAATAAAATGGATCCCTTTTACCCATTGCTTGGTGCTACATGTTGGAAAGTTTGTGTGCGCTCCCTCCATCCCCACCCTACCCTGCCTAGCCAAAAAATTGTATATTGAAACCTAAGCCCCAAAGTGATGGTCTTGGGAGGTGGGAACTTGGTGGGGGGGGGGTGATTAGGTCATAAGGGTCATCCCCTCCTGAATGGGACCAGTGCCCTTTCAAATAAGGGTGGAGAGAATTCCCTTGCTTCTTTTGCCATGTGGGGCCACAGTGAGAAGAACTGCCGTGAGGAAAGGGGCCCCCACCAGATGTGAATCTGCTGGTGACTTGAACTTGGATTTCCCAGTCTTTAGAACTGAGAAATAAATATTTGTTGTTTATAAGCCACCTGGTCTGTGGCATTTTGTCACAGCCGTCCCAGCGGACTAATGAAGACACTTGGCTTCAACACATGATCCTTTTATGGTCAATGTTATTACACCTATGTGCCATCTCTTACACCGCCCAGGTGTATTGTAACATCTATAGATCTATAAATATTTCCCCATATATGGGAGGGACGTTTAAACATAACCACAGTCCCATTTAACAACTAAAGTAAATTAACATTAATTTCTTAATTCCTTCATCTCACATCCAGTCATGGTTCAAATTCCTCCATTATCTTATATATGTGTATGTTTGGTGTCTATAAAATCAGGGCTCAGATTAGGTCTCCACATTGCTGCTGGTTTATATGTTTTTTGTTTTTGCTGGTTTATATGTTTTAAGGCTCTTCTAATCTAGACGTTGCCCTCCATTATTTTTTTTCCCTTTTGCAATTTATTTGTTGGAGGAACTAAGTTATTTGTCCACTGGGGTTCTCCACACGTTGAATTCTGATGACTACATTTCTTTTTTTTTTAAGTTTATTTATTTATTTTGAGAGACAGAGAGAGAGAGAGAGAGAGAGAGAGAAAACAGGGAAGGAGCAGAGAGAGAAGGAGAGAGGGAATCCCAAGTAGGCTTTGTGCTGTCAGTGAAGAGTTCAGTGTGGGGCTTGATCCTACTATCTGTGAGATCATGAACTGAGCTGAAATCAAGAGTTTGACACTTAATGGACTGAGCCACTCAGGCACCCCTTGATGACCACATTTCTGTGGTGAGATTTAACATGTTTCTTTATCTGCTTTATTTGTTGTGAATCAGTGAATGAGGAGAAAGAGAAGTTGGAAGTGAGGTCTGAGAAGTAATGAGGAGGGAAGATCATATCATGTAGGACCTTGTAGGGCATAGGAAAGACGTTGGTTTCCTCTCAACATTTAGTCAGTAAAACAGAAACCGCATCAATAATTTTAATGGAAAGAATATAAGAAACTGGCCAAGTAGGGGCACCTGGGTGGCTCAGTTGGCTAAGTAAAAAAGTGTCTGACTCTCGGTTTCAGCTCAGGTCATGATCTCATGGTTCTGTGAGTCTCAGCCCTGTGTTGGGCTCTGCACTGACAGTGCAGAGCCTACTTGGGATTCTCTCTCTCTCTCCCTCTCTCTCTACCCATCCCCTCTTACACTGTCTCTGTCTCTCTCAAAACAAATAAATACATTTAAAAAAATGGAAAAAAAAAGAAACTAAGTAGGGTTTAGAAAAGATGAAAGAGAACAAGAGTTAGTGCAGAGATAGGAAGTGAGGGAGGCAGCTACTATCCTCAGGGCTGGGGGAACAAAGATAAGAAGAGGTCAGGCACTGACAATCTAGAACCTTGGAGAAGGATGCTCAGACCACTGAGAAGAGAGGTGGGCAGATGTGGGCTCTTTGAAAAGGTGCGACAAAACTGTTGGAGGAGTATGGGAAAACGGAACCAAACTGGAAATTTGGAAACGTCCTCTCTGCCAGACCACCGGATGAAGGAAAATGCAGCTTGCAGAGTCCCAGCTCCAGCATCTCTTTTTAATTTAGGCATAACGTTTTAAATTTGCACAAAGAAAATCCATTCTGTGCACAGTTCTGTGAACTTTCACAAATACATTGACTTGCGTCATTACCTCAATAGATACAAAAGTTTCATTGCTCCTCAAAAGTCTGCCATGCTTCTCCTTTGCAGTCAATTGCACCACCGCTCACCCCCCAGAAACAACTGTTATGTCTGTCTGTATAGTGTATTTTTTATATTTTAAAATTGAGATATAACTGACACATAACATTGTATTACTTTTATGTGCACGACATAATAATCTGATATTTGTAGATATTGTGAAATGGTCACCACACTAAGTCGAGTTAGCATCCATCACTACACATTGTTACGATTATTTTTTGTTGTGATGAGCGAGACCTTTTAAGATCTACTCTCTTAGCTACCTTCAAATATGCAGTACCATACTATTAACTATAGTAATCATGCTGTACATTACATCCCCAGGACTTATTTAGCTTATAACTGGAAGTTAGTACCTTTTGATTCCCTTCACTAAATTTGCCAACCTCCCCCATCCCCCACCTCTGCCAACTGCCAATCTGCTTTCTTTCTGAATTTGGCGTTTGTTTTTGTTTTTGTTCTCAATTCCACATATAAGTGAGATCATCCACTATTTGTCTTTCTCTTTCTGATTTATTTCAATTAGTGTAATACCCTCAAGGTCTACCCATGTTGTAACAAGTGGCAGGATTTCCTTCTTTTTTTGGTGAATAAAATTTCATTACACCTATATCTATATATTTCTCTCTCTGTATATATAAATGATGTGTGTGTGTGTGTGTGTGTGTGTGTATCACATTTTCTTTACCCTTCATCTCTCCATGGACACTTATTTCATTTCCATGTCTTGTGTATTGTGAATAATGCTGCAATGAACATGGGGGTGCAGAAACCATTTTGAGATAATGATTTCATTTCCTTCAGGTAAATACTCAAAAGTATAATTGCTAGATCATATGGTAATTCTATTTTTAATTTTTCGAGGAACCTCCATACTGTTTTCCATTGTGGCTATACCAATTTACATTCCCAAAAACAGTGCACAAGGGTTCCTTTTCTCTACATCATTGCCAACATTTGCTATTTCTTATCTTTTTGATAATAGCCGTTCTAAGAGTGGTGACATAATATCTCATCATGGTTGTGAATTGCATTTCTCTAGTGATTAGTAACGTTGAGCACCTTTTCATGTTCCCGTTGTCCATTTGTATGTCTTCTTTGGAAAATGTCTATTCATATCCCTTTGCCTTCTCCAGAATATCAAATAAATGAAGTCAGTATATAGCTTTGAGTCTTTTACTTAGCATAATGCATTTGAGATTTATCCATGTTGTTGCATGTATGAATAATTTGTTTCCTTTTATTGCTGGGCAGTATTACATTGTAGGCATGTACTATGGTTGCTTCATTTATCCCTTGAAGGATACTTGGATTGTTTCCAGTATTTGGAATTTATGAATTCAGCTGCTATAAATTTCTGTGTATAGATTTTTGAGTGAAAGTAAGTGTAGTGGGCTGGATGCCCCCCCCCAAATATGTCCATGTTCTGATCCCCAGAATATGTGAATGTTACCTTTTTTGGGGAAAGGGTCTTTGGTGATATAATTTACAAGGATCTGAAAATGCGGTCAGCTTGGATTGTATAAGTGGGTGTTAAATCCAGTGATATAGTCTTATAAGAGATACACAGAGAAGTTACACACAGGGCAGAAGGTGACGAGAAGACAAGAGGCAGAGAGTCACAAGCTGAGGAAGCCAAGTTAACCTGCAACCATCAGAAGCTATAAGAGGCATGGAGTGGATATTCCCCTAGGGTCTCTGGAGGGAGGAGAGCCCTGCTGTCACATAGATTTTGTACTTCTGGCCTCCAGAATGAAAGAATAAGTTTCTGCTGTTTGAAGCCACTAAGTTTGTGGTAATTTGTTATAGTATCCCTAGGAAACTAATGATTTTTTATTTCTTTTAGGTAAATACCTTGGAATGGGATTGCTGTCATTTGGCAAGTATATACATATATTTTTTTTCCTTAAAAAGTCTTTTATTTTCAATTTATTTTATTTTTTTAATTTAAATTCAAGTTAGTTAACATACAGTGTAGTATTGGTTTTGGGAGTAGAACCCAGTGATTCATCACTTCCATAGGACACCCAGGACTCATCCCAACAAGTGCCCTCCTTAATGCCCATCACCCATTTAGCCCATCCCCCACCCAACACCCCTCCAGAGACCCTCAGTTTTTTCTCTGTATTTAAGAGTCTCTTGTGTTTTGCTTTCTTCTACGTTTTTTTATCTTACTTTTCCTTTCTTTCCCCTATGTTCATATGTTGTGTTTTTTAAATTCCACATAGGAGTGACATATATTTGTCTTTCTCTGACTGACTTACTTCACTTAGCATAATACACTCTAGTTCCATCCATGTTGCAAATGGCAAGATTCTATTCTTTTTGATCACTGAGTAATATAAAATATGTATACAATGGAATATTACTTGGCGGTCTTTTATTTTTATAAATACCTTCTAATTTCTGTCCATATACATTTACATTCTTGATTATTGCTACCAAATAATCTACACATATCATGTATTCTGCTTGTTATTATGTGTGCTGTAATAAACATAATGATATTGCTTAATCAAGTAAGAAAAACAAATTACAGAAAATTTGAAAAATCAAGACACAATAAAAGATTTCAATAGGTTTAATTCAAGCACTGTGATTTTTTATTGCCTTCTTTATGTGTATATTTTACATAGTTCTGTACTGTATATATTATGCTGTATTTTTAAAATAAAGACTTTATTTTTTAGAGCAGTTTTAGGTTTATAACAAAAATGAGAGGAAGGGACAGAGATTTCCAGATACCCCCTGCCCCCACACATGCATACCTTCTCCCATTATCAACATCACTCACCAGAATAGTATGTATATATGTATTGCCAAGGATGAACCTACATTGACACATCATAATCACCCAAAGTCCATAGTTTACCTCAGAGCTCACTCTGGTGTTGCACATTTACGGGTTTGGGGAATAATGACACATCTCCATCATTATAACCATGAGGAGTATTTCACTGCCCTAAAGATTTTTCCATGCTCTGCCTGTTCCTCATTCCCCTGGCAACCACTGATCTTTTTATTGTTTCCATGGTTTCACCTTTTCCAGAAAGTCACAAAGTTGGAATCATACGATATGTAGCCTTTTCAGATTGGCTTCTTTCACTTAGTAATATGCATTTAACGTTCCTCCATGTTTTTTTCATTTGGGTTTAGCATGAATAACATTCCATTTATTTATTCATTCACCCATTTTTTTAAACCGTTTTTATTTCTCTGCTAATCATAGCTATCTTTTCCTTGATTTTAAGAGTGTTCACTATTACCTCACACAGCATGCTGTTGCACGGGCTGGGTTTGTGGCACTTGAGTTACCCTTGGGCAAAGTGTCAAGAGAAAAGCGAGGAAGAGGAAAAAGAACCCCCACCCTCCCCCCCCCCACAGATTTTGGCACTCAAAGATCCACTTTTACGGTGCCTTGTCAAAGATACAGGTTTTAGCTGCCTGCACTGCCACTGCATTTTGGATGTGGAGCGTGGACGCTGGGGCTGGCACTGGAACAGAGCTGGGAGCAAAAAGGAAAATAAAAAATAAGGGAAAATCTAGATTGAAGGGGCTCTGGCCAGAAAGAGGGGGATTCTCTCAGAGTTTTGTTTTCTGTGCTTGCTGCACAATCCCATGATGGAGACAACTTGGGCTAAATGTAAAAGAGAAAAGAGGGGGAAGAAAAACCCCAGAGAACTTACTGGCGTTTTTGCCATTCTTTTGCCCTCCCTCCCCAATAACGTACCTGCCACTGATTACTTTTCTTTTTAATTTGTTTTCAAGTTTGTTTCTTTATTTTGAGAGAGAGAGAGAGAGCGAGCAGGGGAGGGGCAGAGACAGAGGGAGAGAGAGAACCATAGGCAGGCTCTGCACTGTCAGCACAGAGCCCAGTATGGGGCTCGAGCTCACAAACTGTGAGATCATGACCCGAGCCAAAACCAAGAGTCGGACACTTAACTGACTCAGCCACCCAGGTGTCCCTGCTACTAATTTTAAGAGCTCTCAGGTAGATTCTTTTTGTATTCTGTCTGGAGGTTTTAGTTGCAATTAGTGTGAGAGACAGGTTGTAGTGGCTGACTCCATCTTGGCCAGCATATTTATTGACCATAATGCAATTAAGATAATAATAATAATAATAATTTTGCATAGCATATTATTATTATTATTATATTTCAATACTTGGAAATTATGTAAGATTTTATTTTATTATTTTAAAAAATGCTTATTTATTTATTTTTGAGAGAAAGCATGCGCAGGCAAGGGGCAGTGAGAGAGGGAGAGGCAGGGAATGCTAAGCAGGCTCCATGTTGTCAAGCCCAGAGCTTGACACGGGTCAGACTAACAAACTGAGCAAAAATCAAGAGTCAGATGCTGAACTGACTGAGCCATCCAGGCGCCCCTTATGTAAGATTTTAAAACAAGCCAGAAATCAAAGAAGAAATCATAATGGAAAATTTTAAATTTTTTAAAATATCTAGAACTGAATGATAATACCTCACATCAGAATTTGAAGATGTAGTGAAAGCGGTAACTTTAGAAAATTTTATAGCCCTATATAATAATGTCAGAAAAGAACAATAGGTAAAATTTAAGTTGCATTTTATTTTTTAAATTGATCTATTTTAGTATTTTTTTTAGTTTCTATTTAACTTCTTTCTTTTTGAAAAATTTTTTAGTGTTCATTTATTTTTGAGAGAGAGAAAGACAAAGTGTGAGCAGGGGAGGGGCAGAGAGAGAAGGAGACACAGAACTCAAAGCAGGTTCCAGGCTCTGAGCTGTCAGCACAGAACCCGATGTGGGGCCTGAACTCACTAACTATGAGATCATGACCTGAGCCAAAGTGGGACACTCAACCAAATGAGCCACCCAGGTGCCCCACTATTATAATTTACTTCTGTTCAAGCCTTGTCATTTCCTTCCTTCTGCTGGTTTGGGGTTTTGTTTGTTCTTTTTCTAGCTTCCTGTAGGTGTAAGGTCAGGTTGTTTATTTGAGATTTTCTTGCTTCTTGAGGTACTTGTATTGCTATAAACTTCCCTCTTGTGACTGCTTTTGCCGCACCTCAAAGATTTTGGACCATTGTGTTTTCATTTCCATTTGTTTCCATGTAATTTTTATTTCTTTGATTTTTTGGTTGATCCATTCATTGTTTAGTAGCATGTGATATAACCTCCATGTATTTGTGCTCTTTCCAGATTTTTTCTTGTGGTTGATTTCTAGTTTCATAGTATTGTGGTCAGAAAAGATGCGTAGTAGGACTTCAGTCTTTGTGAATTTGTTGAGACTTGTTTTGTGGCCTAATGTGTGATCTATTCTGGAAAATGTTCCATGTGCACTTGAAAAGAATATGTATTACCCTGGCTTAGGAGGGAATGTTCTGAATATATCATTCAAATCCATATAGTCCAGTGTATCATTCAAAGCCACTCTTTCCTTGTTGATTTTCTATTTGGATGATCTTAAGTGAGCTGTTAAAGTCCCATATTATTCTTTTTTTATTTTCTGAGTTTGCGTGTAATTTCTTTTTCTTTTTTTTATCATTTAATTTATTTTTTAAATTTATATCCAACTTAGTTAGCATATAGTGCAACAATGATTTCAGGAGTAGATTCCTTAATGCCCCTTACCCATTTAGCCCATCCTCCCTCCCATGACTCCCCCCCCCCCATAACCCTCTGTTTGTTCTCCATATTTAAGAGTCTCTTATGTTTTGTCCTCCTCCCTGTTTTTATATTATTTTTGCTTCCCTTCCCTTATGTTTATCTGTTTTGTATCTTAAAGTTCTCATATGAGTGAAGTCATATGATATTTGTCTTTCTCTGACTGACTAATTTCGCTTAGCATAATACCCTCTAGTTCCATCCACATAGTTGCAAATGGCAAGATTTCATTCTTTTTGTTTGCTGAGTAATACTCCATTGTATATATATCTTTATCCATTCATCCATCAATGGACATTTGGGCTCTTTCCATACTTTGGCTACTGTTGATAGTGCTGCTATAAACATTGGGGGTGCATGTTTACAGGTGCTTCGAAACAGCACACCTGTATCCCTTGGATAAATACCTAGTAGTGCAATTGCTGGGTTGTAGGGTAGTTCTATTTTTAATTTTTTGAGGAACCTCCATACTGTTTTCCAGAGTGGCTGCACCAGTTTGCATTCCCACAAGCAGTGCAAAAGAGATCCTCTTTCTCCGCATCCTCGCCAACATCTGTTGTTGCCCGAATTGTTAATGTTAGCCATTCTGACAGGTGTCAGGTGGTACCTCATTGTGGTTTTGATTTGTATTTCCCTGATGATGAGCGATGTTGAGCATTTTTTCATGTGTCTGTTGGCCATCTGGATGTCTTCTTTGGAGAAGTGTCTACTCATGTCTTTTGCCCATTTCTTCACTGGATTACTTGTTTTTTGGGTGTTGAGTTTGATAAGTTCTTTATAGATTTTGGATACCAACCCTTTATCTGATAGGTCATTTGAAAACATCTTCTCCCATTCCACTGGTTGCCTTTTAGTTTTGCGGACTGTTTCCTTCACTGTGCAGAAGCTTTTTATTTTGATGAGGTCCCAATAGTTCATTTTTCCTTTGTTTCCCTTGCCTCCAGAGACATGTTGAGTAAGAAGTTGCTATGGCCAAAGTCAAAGAGGTTTTTGCCTGCTTTCACCTTGAGGATTTTGATGGCTTCCTTACATTTAGGTCTTTCATCCATTTTGAGTTTATTTTTGTGTATGGTATAAGAAAGTGGTCCAGGTTCATTCTACCGCATGTTGCTGTCCAGTTTTCTCAACACCACTTGCTGAAGGGACTGTCTTTATTCCATTGGATATTCTTTCCTGCTTTGTCAAAGATTACTTGGCCATATGTTTGTGGGCCCATTTCTCTGTTCTGTTCTCTGTGGGTTCTCTGTTCTGTTCCATTGATATGAGTGTGTTTTTTGTTTTTGTTTTTGTTTTTGTTTTTGTTTTTGTGCCAGTGCTATACTGTCTTGATGATTACAGCTTTGTAATACAGCTTGAAGTCTGGGATTGTGATGCCTCCAGCTTTGGTTTTCTTTTTCAAGATTGCTTTGGCTATTTGGAGTCTTTTCTGGTTCTGTACAAATTTTAGGATTGTTTGTTCTAGCTCTGTGAAGAATTCTGGTGTTACTTTGATAGTGATTGCATTGAATATGTAGATTGCTTTGGATAGTATTGACATTTTAACAATATTTGTTTTTCCTATCCAGGGGCATGGAATATTTTTCCATTTTTTTGTGTCTTCTTCGATTTCTTTCATAAGCTTTCTACAGTTTTCAGTGTATAGATTTTTCACCTCTTTGGTTAGATTTATTCCTAGGTATTTTATGTTTTTAGTGCAATTGTAAGTGGGATCAATTCCTTGATTTCTCGTTCTGTTGCTTCATTATTTGTGTATAGGAATGCAACCAATTTCTGTGCACTGATTTTATATCCTGCAACTTTGCTGAATTCATGGATCAGTTCTAACAGTTTTTTGTGGAATATTTTGGGTTTTCCATATAAAGTATCATGTCATCTGGCAAGAGTGAAAGTTTGACCTTCTTCTGGCTGATTTGGACTTTTATTTCTTTGTGTTGTCTGATTGCTGAGGCTAAGACTTCCAATAGTATGTTGAATAACAGTGGCGAGAGTGGACATTCCTGTCTTGTTCTTGATCTTAGGGGAAAGCTCTCAGTTTTTCCCCATTGAGGATGACATTAGCGTTGGGTCTTTCATACATGGCTTTTATGATCTCGAGGTATGATCCTTCTATCCCTACTTTCTTAAGGGTTCTTAACAAGAAAGGATGCTGTATTTTGTCAAATGCTTTCTCTGCATCTATTGAGAGGATCATCTGGTTCTTGTCCTTTCTTTTATTGATGTGATGAATCACATTTTTTGTGGATATTGAACCAACCCTGAATCCCAGGTATAAATCCCACATGATCATGGTGGATATTTTTTTAATGTATTGTTGGGTCCAGTTGGCTAATATCTGGTTGAGGATTTTTGCATCCATGTTCATCAGGGAAATTGGCCTATAGTTCTCCTTTTTAGTGGGGTCTTTGTTTGGTTTTGGAATCCAGGTAATGCTGGCTTCATAGAAAGAATTTGGAATGTTTCCTTCCATTTCTATTTTTTGGAACAGCTTCAAGAGAATAGGTGTTAACTTTTCTTTGAATGTTTGGTAGAATTCCCCTGGAAAGCCATTTGGTCTAGTTGTTGAAAGGAGCTTGATAAATTCGAGAAAAAAGGGGGGAAAAGGGAAAACATTTGAAAATTCGTAAAAATGAATACAATGAAAAGAATAAAATGAAATGATGGAAGTAAAATAGAATTTGAAAAATTCACAAAAAATAAAAAATATAGTAGAAAAAATTAAAGAAAAATATTTAATAAAAATTGAAAAAAATAAATTTTTTCTCTTTCTGTATTCAAGAAAAGGAAACAAAAAAGAAAAAGAAATTGAATCAATGGACCAGTGAACAGACTGAAATACGATTGAAATTACATCATTTTCCCCAGAAGTCAAACTATGAAGCACTTTATAGTCCATAAACTAAGCAGGCAGAGAGACTTATGGTGTTTCTGAAGAGTGAGGTTGGCCCAGTTGGGTGGGGCTTAGTGTAACAGCTCTGTTCTCCACTAGGTGGCGCTGCTTAGCTTACTGGGGTGGATTGCTGTGACACTTGTAGGTATGTATGCACATGCGCGGGAGAGGTAAAAATGGTGTCACCCAGCTACCTAGTCTCTAGTATTGGAACTCTGTTCTCCCCCATCAGCAATTGCACACCCCTCTTTTGTCTCTGGCTTCTATACACTCCCTGCTTTTGCACTGTCCCTGACCAAACCGTCAGGTTGCCAGGTGGCACCTCCGTCCTGAGTTTTATCTGAAATGCGGCAGTGTTTCTCGACCCCTCACTTCTGAGGGACTGTGGCTTTGATCCGTTTTGACTCTCTGCGGGAGGGTCTCACCCAGGAATGGCTGGGTGCCAGCTCGCCCCCTGGAACGTTCGGGAGACCTCACTGTTGCCGATGCCCAGAGACTGCAGCTGGGTGCCAGCCCGCCCCAGAAGAAGTTCACATGATATGTCGCAGCAGCGTTTCAGGGATTACGGAAAATCACAACACACATCTGGCGCCAGGCTTCCCCCTTATCGTCCTTGTTCCAGCACCAGTGAATGTGGTTGTTCTCCAGAGTCCAGTGGGACCTGTGGCCTGAGGAACCTTGGGACCTTACTTACTCTGTTCCTGGGGATTCACCCTTCTCACCAGAGCTCCGCCAGGTATGGAGCTGCAGAGTTTCAGACTCTGCATTCCCCCTGTTTATAGAGTCTTAATGGAATTTAAACCCTCTGCTTTCTCTTTTCTCCCTTTTTGGTTGAGTCCCTGTGGCTGTTTCCACTCTTCCACTTTCTCTCCAGCCACTTGGGGGGGTGCTTTTCCTGTACTCCACCCCCCACCCCACCCCGTCTCCATCCTCTCTCCACAAGCAAGAACAGCTCCCTGCCCTCTGTGGCTTCTCTCTCCTCCAGTCTACCTCTCTGCACCACATACCTGCTGAATTCTGTGGTTCAGGTTGTGCAGATTGTTGTGTTAATCCTCAAATCGGTTTTCTAGGTGTGCAGGATGGTTTAGTGTTGATCTGGCTGCATTTCATGGACACCAGATGCAAAACAACTTCCATGCCGTTCCACCATCTTGGCTCCTCCCTCCTCCCATACTACTATTGTATTACTGTCAATTAGTTCCTTTATGTTTGTTATTAATTGTTTTATGTATTTGGGTGCTTTCATGTTGGGTGCATACATATTTATAATTGTTATGTCTTGTTGGATTGTCCCCTTTATGATTATATTTCTTTGTTTCTTATTACAGTCTGTGTTTTAAAGTCTATTTTGTCCGATATAAGTATTGCCACTCCAACTTTCTTTTGACATCCGTTTGCGTGATACAAGTTTCTTCATCCCCTCACTTTTAATCTGCAGGTGTCTTTAGGTCTGAAAAGAGTCTCTTGTAGGCAACATATAGATGGCATTTGTTTTTTTATCCACTCTTTCACCCTAGGCCTTTTGATTGGAGTGTTTAGTCCATTTACATTCAAAGTTATTATTGATAAGTATGCGTTTATTGCCATTTTATTACTTGTTTTGTGGTTGTTTTTGTAATGAACCAAATTTTGAATTTTCAATTGCACACCTAAATTGAAGTGTTCAATTTGAGAAATTAGAAAAGAAAAATGGAGAAAACTCAAAGAACTTGAAAAGGAGATAATAAAACAGACGTTGATTATCTATAAGATGAGGATTAAACAAAGAGAATCAGCAAAGGCAAAACTTTGTTATTTGAAGACTAATGAAATTGGGAAACCTCTAGTGAGGTTGATCAGGAAAAAAAGAGAGCAGACACAAAGAATATCAAGACTAAAACAGAGAACTTGCCCATAGATACAGCAGAGATGAAATGATAGTAAAAGAATACTACAACTATATGCCAATAGGTTTTATAATGTAGATGAAATGGGTACATTTCTAGAAAATATAAAGGTCCTAAAACTCACTTGAGTAGGAATGGAAATCCTGAATAGGTATATAACTGTAATATATTGAATCAGTTTTGTAAAATCTTATCACAATGACAGTATAGTATTGTTGGAATTATAGATAAATTCTCCCAAATATTCACAGAACCAATTCCACTTATATACAGAATTTCCCCCAAAATAAAAAAGAGGAACTACGACCTAATTCATTTTAGGAGGCTAGTGTGACAAACATAATAAGGCCAGGAAATAAGTTTATGAGAAAGAAAAAAATTCAGTTCCATTTCACTCATGAACGTAGATGCAACTATCCTAGACAAAATGATGGCAAACAAAATATAACAGTATACATAAAACAATGCATCATGACCAGTAATTGCTTGCTCCTCAAACATAAGAGTGGTCTGACATTTGAAAATCCATTAATCCATAAAAAATTAATAAATTTAGTAATATTATGATTAGCTCAGTAGATAAAATCATCTGAGAAAACCTCAGAGTAATCATGCAATGGAAAGGAAAAATCTGGGTTTTTTTTTTCTTTTAGTTTTATTTATTTTGAGAGAGAGAGAATGCAAGCGGGGGAGGAGCAGAGAAAGAGAGAGAGAGACAGAATCTCAAGCAGGCTCTGCACTACCAACTGTGGAGCCCTATGTGGGTCTCGAACCCACAAACCGTGATATCATTACCTGAGCCCAAATCAAGAGTCAGACAGACACTGAACCGACTGAGCCAACCAGGCACCCCTGGAAAGGAACATTCTTAACCTGATTATAAGTATCTATCAAGATCTGCAACAATTAATCAATCTTAGGGAATAAACATTAGAAACAATCCCTTTACAATTAGGTAAAAAGTAAAGAAGTCAACTATCATTGCTTCTATTCAGCAATTCACACCAGGTTCTAGCTAGTTCACTAAAATAAGAAAGAGAAAAGAAGGTTTAAAGGTAAAGGGAAAAAGTTTTCATAATTTTATATACTGAATTTCCCAAATAGTATACAAATAAAATTATTAGAATTAAATAAGAATATTTATAAAATGGCTGGCTATGAGATCAATAAACCTTAAATAGACTGATTTATAGTAAATGTATTTGAAAATCTAGTAAATAAGAGATACCAATGACAATAGCAAAAAAATATATATGTATATAAAGGGGCGCCTGTGTGGCTCAGTCAGTTAAGTGTCTGACTTCACCTCAGGTCATGATCTGACAGTTTGTGAGTTCGAGCCCCACATTGGGCTCTCTGCTGTCGGCACAGAGCCTGTTTCAGATCCTCTATTCCCCTCTCTCTCTGCCCCTTCCTGCTTGTTCTCTCTAAACTAACTAACTAACTAACTAACTAACTAACTAACTAACTAAAAAATATAAAAAGAATCTAGGGATAAATTAACAAAATATGTGTTGGGAAATCATCAGACTTTTACTGAGAGACACTAAAAAATAAATAATAGGAGAAACATGCTATATGCATGACTGAAAAAACTCAGTATTTAAAAGGTGTCAAATATTTCCTAATTAAACTCAATGCAAATTCAATACATATCTCAATAGGGTTTTCCTTAGACTCTGGCAAGTTGAGTCTAAAATTATTTAGAAAAGAAAATGATGGGGCGCCTGGCTGGCTCAGTCGGTTGAGCATCCGACTCTTGATTTTGGCTCAGGTCATAATCCCAGTGTTGTGGAATCAAGCCCTGCATTTGGCTCCGCCCTGAGCATGGAGTCTGCTTGAGATCCCCCCCTGCCTTTCTCCCCCACCCACATGTGTACTCTCTCTTCCTCTCAATATAAGGAAAAAGAAAAGGAAACGGTTAAGAACAGGCAAATGCTTCTGAAAAATAATAAAATTTTTGGAGGATTGCTTGCCCTATAAACCTATAGTCATTAAGATAAAGAAGTATTGATTCAGCAATTAGCCAATGGAAAATCATCAAGATCCCAGAAATAGAGCCATGTATATGTAAAAGTTTGGCCTATGACAGAGGAACTACTCAACAAATGGTGTTTGGGAGGTTGGTTATGCCTGTGGGGAGAAAAAATGAACTTGGATCCTATCTCACACCTTGAAAAATATCAATTCAAGATGGTTTAAGATTCTACTGTGAAATGCTGATATTTAGAACTTTTAGGAGAAAATATAAGAGTAAAGAAGTCATCTTAAACAACCTCAACAGTGTTAACCATAGAAGAAAAAGTCAATAAATTAAAAAACTTGTTTTTTTTAAAAGGATGCAATAAAGAGATTGAAAAAACAATTGGCAAACTAGTAGAGGTATTTGCCACACATATAGTCAATAAAGGATAGCATTGTATTCCTATTTATAGAGATTATTTGCCTATCTATCATCTATCTATCGATCGATCTGCCTACCAACCTACCTACCTACCTACCTACCATCATATATAGTAGATATGAGGGAAACAGGCCTTCTCTTACAAAGTAAAAGTATCTTCCAGCAAGGGAAAAACAGCCTCTCACCTGGATATGGGAGACTTTATTTCTGAGGTATAGGAGCCTCAATAGAGGAGTAGAGATTTAAAATATTTAAATCCTCTTGAATCTATTCAAATATCTCCTTTCAAAAATCTCAGGAGTATTTTCATTTTTGATTAATGTCTTCATTTCATGTAAGAAACCTGGTGATCATTTGATATAATTCCATAAAGGCAGGCTCAAACTTCAAGTTTGGATTTTGGTCATCGTGGCCCTACAACTGATAAGTTTCTTTAGCACTATCGTGGAAAGTCCTGAGCTTGAGAATGTTGGGATTTTTAGGGACACAAGCATCCACCTCCACCCTGAGGTCCTTGGATTCTCCAGATATTTACACTTTATGGGAACTTGATTCCAGGTAATCAGTTTTTTTACTGCATGTCGTAGTTGCTGGATTTCTGTTATGGAATACAATGGGCTTTTATGCTATTCACCACGTATCAGCTAAATAAATATCCTAAATTTCCCTATTATGAACATTTCCCTGAGTATCTGTCTCCTGCATTCCACTCACGGCATCAGTCTGTGTATCAGCGAAAGTTCTTGGCTGCAAGCAATAGAAATGGACTTGGGTTCTGTTGTGCAGGAAAGCAGTATTTTTGGAAGAATATTGGAACCTCACTGAATTCTTGAATTCTCAGAACGTGGAGATGGCTTAGCTGAGTGGCTCTGGCTCAGGGTCTCTCACGAGGCTGTGGTCAAGGTGTCAAGCAGAGCTGCAGTCTCCAAAGACTTGAATGGGGCTGGAGGGTCTTCTTTAGCCTCACCCATGTGACAGTTGACAGGTTTCAATTTCTTGTCATGTTGGCTGACCTCTTCATAAGGTTGTTCATGTGCTGATTTACCCCAGAGCAATTAATTGGAGGAGGAAGATAGCTGGGTGGGGAGAGACAATGAGAGTGCAAGATGGAAGCTGCAATGTCTCTTATATTTGAATTACTTCTGTGTATTCTGCTCATCACACAGACCATTCCAAGTACAATGTGGGGAGGAATTACACAAAGGCATGTATACTAGGAGCAGGACCATTGGGGGCCATCTTGGAGGCTTCCTACTACAGTGGAAGTGGAGGACAAAGCTGGGAAACAGGAAGAAAATAGGGATGCTCTTGAGCGCCAGCCAGTAAAACTTCAGAAAATGTCACAAAGTGGGAACAGAGATCTTTATGTTGTTGCCACTGCGATAAATATGACCTTCAGTCATTCTACATTGTTGGGTCATTCACTGATGATTTAGAAACGTGAGAGATTTCTGAACCCGCTGCATGTGCTTGCATCCCCACTGTGATGCGTTAAGGAGACATTCAGCTTCCATCCTGAGAAGCAACCACAACCCTCCACCAAGGCTACACATAACAAGGAATTCTTCAAACAGGAGGTCAAGGTACTAATAGGAAAGAACTGTTTAAAGCTAGATGTCTCCCCTCCCACTCAAAAAAGACATTAGACACATTAGTCAATAGACAATATTCTATATAGTCATGTAGAGTTGAGGACTTCTAAGCGACTAACACAATCTATAGCTCTTATTGCCCTATGCTGAATAATTAGATATGGCAGCCACTGGAATTTGCAAATGTAACAAGTGTCTTTCAGAGTTTCTTTTGGGGAATAACAATCCTTTCTAAATAATGGCATCCATTTGTGATTCTTCAGTTGCCACAGATCCAAGTCTCTAGAAAGATAGTAGAAGTCATTATGTGTTGATCCGTTGCAGATAAAGAGACAAAATTTCCAATGTTTGGTATGTCTTGTGTCAGGGAATGATATTCTACTTGTGTAACTTTTAATTCTTATCCAGTGAATATTGTGCATGAAGCTCACCTATAGGGATATGACAGTAGAGGATAAAGCCAGAGCCCTTCTGTAGGAGATAAGGTCTCTCCTATAGGGTAAGCTTATTCCTTGTTCCAGTTATCTGGGGGACAGGACTGCTTCTCAGATAAAACTAGTAATAGGGAGAAGAGTCCCAAGTAACCGGAAAGGAATTGATCTTGTCTTTGGTCTTGATTTCAGGGAAGGGATGTTAGGATGGCTAGAAGGAAGTTCACTGGTGATGGCTGTTAAGATGACACTGGTAGACAGGGAGCTGAGAAGGCAGGGGCCCAGGGAAGGTGGGCAATCTTTTGAAGCTGGTTGATAGTAATTTCCCTAGTATGGAAGTAAAATGTTACTGGCCTTTGAGCCATGGGAATGAACTCCTTGTGGTAACCTCAGCCTTGACGGTAAAGCCAGACTTCTTATTCCTTCAGGTTTTATTTACCTGTTGTTCTCCATCTGGGTTCAATAAAATCTGTGAAAGTTCTGGACAGTCTCAGATGGCTGTCTAAAAAGAAGAGCCTGTGCTCTGAATGAGCTGGAGAAGCCATATAGAGAGAAGACTTTATTTTTTTTTTTTTAAAGGGGAAGCCATATTCTACTTTCTCTTGATGAGTGGGGTATTTGCATTGGGAATGCAGAATGAGGAAGTAAAATTTATTGAGAAGCATGAACATATACCATACCTTTCCATGTACAACTGAGGCCATGCCTGGAACCTCATCCCATCTGTGTGGGACTTCACCAACCAGACTGTGGTCAAGTTCTGGTCCTTGCTGCTGCTTCCTTGAGATCCCAAACCTGAGCTGTTAACTACTGGACAAAGGATCTGAACTTCTTATCACTCAGATACCAAAATGATGAGCTAAAGGCCTAAAAAAATTTTAAGGACCCATGAAAAAGTTTGAGTTTTCCAAAGTGATTGGCTTCAAAATATGAAAATTTAAAATAGGTTAAAAAATCATGTTTATTTAAATGTCTACATGTCCATTGGTCTACTTCAACTCAACTCAACTCTTGTGTAGTTGTATATAAATTATATTTAATGTGATATACAGGTACATTTTAATATTATGTAGGGTTAGGATGTCAACAATAAAAGTATAGAGGCCTAGGAGCATCTTAAAATACCGTCTCCCCCAGTCCCTCTCTCCGAACGCGAAGCAGCCCCTTCTCCACCAGAGGGCGCACGAAGCAGGCACTTAAGGTTTACTTTGCCAGGACCCCCTCCAACCAGTCTATCCAGCTGGTCTCCCAGATTCACCTCTCATTCTTCCTGTCTCTGGGCCTTGGTTTTCTGATCTGTAAATTTGGAATAATGATGTCTTCGTCAACATCCTGATGAAGGCACTCAGGATTCTGAGGTGGTCCTTAGATGGTAGTCTTTAGAGAGGAAGGAGACTGGAAGTTTCTCCTTGTCTAGGGGCCTTGCCCGAGACAACTAGGGACTAAGAAAAGGGCAGCCATAGTAAAGCCCATTTTGTTGCCTTCTTATTTCCCTCAAAGGACACTGGCTGGGGCAGAGATGGCAGAATGGTGGGAGTGGGGGCCATCAAGGGCATGAACTGGCATCCTGCATTCTGACACAGGACTGGTCTTCTTCCTGAGCCTGTCTTTTCTAAGATTTGTTATTTCAAAATTTTGTTGGAGCTCAGAGGACACATAGAGATCTCCTGGCTGGAGTTGGGGGAGTGGGTGAAGACAAAATTAAGGAGGTTTTATGGAGGAGTTAGTATTGAATTCAATGTGGAAGAGTTGGCAGGTTTTTTTTTTTTAATTAAAAAAAAATTTTTTTTTAATTTTTTTTTTTTCAACGTTTATTTATTTTTGGGACAGAGAGAGACAGAGCATGAATGGGGGAGGGGCAGAGAGAGAGGGAGACACAGAATCGGAAACAGGCTCCAGGCTCTGAGCCATCAGCCCAGAGCCTGACGCGGGGCTCGAACTCCCGGACCGCGAGATCGTGACCTGGCTGAAGTCGGACGCTTAACCGACTGCGCCACCCAGGCGCCCCAATTAAAAAAAATTTTAATTAAAAAAATTACCAAGAGGAGCCTAAGGAGACATGACAATTAAATGTAACATGGTATCCTGGATGGGATCCTACAACAGAAGGAGGCATTCAGTGAAATCTAAGGAAATATGAATAATATGGGATTTAGTTAATAATAATGTATCAATAATGGTTTGATAAGTGTAACAAATATGTCATACCAATGCAAGCTGTTAACAATAGGGGGAGCAAAGTACAGTCTTTGTACTCTCCTTGAAATTTTTCTATACATTTAAAACTTTTAAAATTAAAGGTTTATTTTTAAAAATTTAATAACTTCTTTTTGTAATTATAAAATTGCAATAATATAGAAAATTTAGAAAATATAGGAAAGCCAAAAAATTAGAAGGGGTGTGTTTGTTAGTTATCTCATTATGTTATCTCTTATGGCAGGGAAATACACCATTAATAATTTGTTGTATATTCTTTCTTTTATACTCTATGTATATATTTATGAAATTGTATCCCACCAAGCTTACTTCTTTGAAACCAGCCGTTTTCAGTGTATATCTTTCTATACCATTACATATTCTTGTGTTGCATCATTTTTTAATGCCAAATTTTATTTAATCAATCCCTTATATACATGTAAATTGTGTACTTTTATTTTTAGATAGATTTTTATTTTTGCAAAAATGCTGTAATAATCAGCTTTGGAGCTATATTTTGCAAAATATTCACATTTATTTCCTTAGAGGGAGGGTGCATGGACAATCTGAGATCATCTTTGATACCATTTTTAATGTGATACCATTTTTTATCTAATGTGATATCTAATGTGATACCATTTTTTATCTTTCCTAGAAGTGGGATTATAGAGTCAAAGAGTAAATTCACATCTAATTTTATTAGATATAGGCAATAGACCATTTTAAATTCCTGCCAGCCATGTGTGAGGGTTCTTGTGTTCCCTAGCCTCACCAGCTGGGTATGTTGTCAAATTTCTGGATGACCTGACACAGGGAGAGATAGAGCAACATAAACAACAGACAACAGAAACAGACATGGAGGGTAAAATATAGGAGGAGCAAATAGGAAGATAAATGCTAGCTCAATACCGGGAAAGACTTTCTAACAGTCAGAGCTATATAACGATGGCATGGGCTTCTCAGGATGTGATAGGTTCCCTGTCACTGAAAGTGTTCACGAAGAGGTCAAATGACCATTCAACAGAATTTGGTGGAAAATATTTCACCAACTTGGCATCTGAACTAAGGGTCTTCAATGCCTGGAGAAAAACACACAACCATATTCATTGATTGCTTCATTTTAAATCTATGAATCCATGAGCATGAGCCTTAACTAGGTTTTTATTGCTGCCGGGAAGTCATATATATTTTAGTCCATTCACTTTCCCATATACATCTAGATCATTTCACATCTCCTCAAAACCCAAACACTTCCTCCACCTTGCTTATTCTCAGCTCCTGACCTTGCTTCCTACTTCATTGAGAAAATGACATCAGAAGAGACCCTTCATGGACTCCACCAAACTCCTATACACTGGTATCTGCTTCCTGGTACCCTGTTGCCATAGATGAACTTTCTATGCTTCCCAACTGGAGCCATTTCTTCCATTTGTGCACCAGATCCCATTCTGTTTTCACTACTCAAGGCATTGCTCTAGCTATTCTCTACTTATCTCTGCTCTTATCCCCTCCTATACCCCTCTCCACCCTTGTTTACTCTGTTTCATTTCACTAGTCTCTTTGTTCTTGCTCAAACACCAGATTCATGCTTGTCTTAGAGTCTTTGCTTTGACTGTTTCCTTCTCTTGGAAAGCTCTCCTCCCAGATAATCATTTGTGTAACACCTAATCCCTTCACCTCTGTTTATGTTGATTGGATTAAAAAAAGTCTAACTGTAGGTTCTTTACAAGAAGTATCTAAAATTTAAGAATATAGGAAGGGGAAAAGTAGGAATGAATAATTTATCATGCAAACAGTAATTAACCAAAATAATGTCTGTATAGCTATATTAACTTTGAAAAAACTTGACTTTAAGGCAAAAGCATCACAGAGATCATGGGGCCCTTATAATAACAAAATTTAACATTTTCTGACAAGATGTAAAGATTCTAAATGTATATGTACCTAATAACATAGCCTCAAAATATATAAAGTGGAAATCCACAGTTAGAGACATTTTGATACACTGCTCTTATTAATTATCTCCTAGTATGGGAATACTTTATGTTTCTTTCTCCACTATTAGACTGTGAACATCTCAATGTCAGAGACTGCCTTGATCACTTGTATCCCAGGTGATGTGCACAGTGCCAGGTATAGGACTGGCCTCCATTCATTGTTCGCTGGACTAAACTTCCTCCAGCAATAGTGAGATCACTATGTCCTGAAGTAGCACATTCTTTCTTTGGGAATATTCTTACTCTTAGAAGGGTCTTAGTCTTCTGGACTAACCCTGTCTTCCCCACTCTTTTCAGCTTTTCTAGTGAGGCTTGGGCATGGATGGGTTCTGGAGAATTTCCCTTTAGGAAGAATGGGTGTGCCTGAGGCCAGACTCTTTATGTTTTAAATTAATTTATTTTAAAAATAATGTAACAGACACATACTTTCCATTTTACTTTTAATTTTGAGAAGAAAGTTTATCATTTGAAATATGTAATGGGGGTAGAGTTGCATATTTGAAATATTTTCTTGTAGAAATAGACAGAATGACTTGGGTGTATAACCAAACCCAAGTTTGTCTGCCTGATGAACAGCAAAGATAATCACTGAGACATCAAGGATGCGGCAAGGGAAGGGTTTATTTGAGAGGCAGCTAAATGAGGAGATGGGAGGGCAAGCCTCAAATCTGCCTCCCCCAAGGAGGAGAGTCAGGGAAATTTAAAGGCAAGTGAAGATGATCTGGGTAAAAGTTGCAGCTGAGCTTATTAGTCTGCAGCTTCGAGCAGTCCCACTAACCCTTTGGTTACTGGTTTCAATCCCCACTGTCTTTTGAGCATTCCTCATTCTTTTTTTTTTTTTTTTAATTTTTTTTAACGTATATTTCTTTTTGAGACAGAGAGAGACAGAGGATGAACAGGGGAGGGGCAGAGAGAGAGGGAGACACAGAATCTGAAACAGGCTGCAGGCCCTGAGCGGTCAGCACAGAGCCCCGACGCGGGGCTTGAACTCACGGACCGTGAGATCATGACCTGAGCCGAAGTCGGACGCTTAACCGACCGAGCCACCCAGGCGCCCCGAGCATTCCTCATTCTTGAGGGAATTGAGGTGGTGACCATTCTAGTTACTTCCTGCTGAGACGAGGCAAAGATCAGAGTTTAGAGAAATGGAAACTTTCTGTGCTCATTTAGAGATACTCTTCAGTCCCAGGTTGAAACCCAACATTCTGCATTACTAAGAGTTTTGTACTTTAGTTATTAATTTTTCTACTGTATTTTATGTAGGGTCTTATGGGAGATTTATTGTAACCAAGTAGAATGGGTGTGTCTGAGGCCAGACCTTTTAAACCATAGGTGGGTATTAATTGCAGGCTCTTCTCCCCTACAAAGTCCTAGACTGGATATGTTTTCTATTAGAAGGTTTCTTTCTGGCTAATTATCCATTCATTCTCCATAATGCATCTGGAGGTTGGCATTAGGACTTTTCAATTATTCAAATTGTCAGAGTTTTCATTTACTAGTGAAATTTTTCTGGAAGCTCTTATGGCAGCCGTTGCTTATGCTTGATAGCATAGCTAAAGTTCTTGCCTCGATCTTTGGCAAGCTTTAAGCCAAAAGCTGTAAATCTGGACCTGTCAAGACCATTATGGCAATTTAGTGGCTTCCTGGACAGTTCAGTGCTTCTATAGAGAGATTTAAATGAGAGGGAAGATGTGGAGATTGAGAGCATTTGTAGGTCTTGGTTATTTTCTGGGTTCTGGTTATTTTCCATTTGCATCGTGCACCCTCTTCTGCTCTGCGTCCTGAGGAGCTGGGCCTCATATCACACCACCAGGCCTCTCTGGTTGGATTCTGTCAATGGAGGCTTTGGAGATCAGAGAAAGGAGAAGAGTGAGGTTATGGAATTTCTTCCTTGCTGATGTGGTTTTTGAGATTACCTCCTCCATGACTGCACAGTCTCTTCCATGGTTCCACTGGAACACCTCCCTGTTTCTCCGGGCTTAGCAGTGATAACAGCTTCCCCACTTATCAGTCCTTGGATGCCTCAAAACAGTTGTTTTACTCTTAACCCTGACATAAATAGCCCTTCATTAAATTGTCTTCTAAATACCATTTGAGTGGCTTTTTTTCTTGCTAGTACCTGCCTGGGCTGTGAAAATGGACAGAATATACATTCTGCCTGAAAGATGACCTCTTTCCTTGGTTGTTGGTCTCAGAGTCCTTGTCAGACTGGGAGGTCTCTTAGACCAGATCTCAGATGGTATAGACTCTGCAACCCAGTGAAAGAAAGACACTTACTTAGGGTCACAGAGGTAAAAGATAAGTCTAGGATCCTTATCTCCTGTGCTGTGTTCTTCCCACTAACTGCTGGACCTTCTCTTTGTTCTGTGTTTTCCAGGTAGACATAGGGAGGATGTATAAATTTAGACTTTTTAACTTGTAAGCGAAAGAAACAAAACTCAAGCCAGCTGAGGAGAAATAAGAACAATGTTGTTAGCCTATAGGGGTGTCTCATAGGAATTCCAGGACAGAAAAGCTGTTAGGTCTCACAAACCAGGGGTGCAAATGCTCTCTCAGGGAAATTTTTTGGAAACCCAAGATCTCTTGCTTTCATGGACTGGGTGTTCTGTCTGGCTCCCTTTATCTTTTTAGCATCTGTTTTCCAAATGATCTCTGCCACTTCTCTCTGTTACATGGGGCTTTACCATGTTTGAACAATTCCATAGAAGTTTCTAGAATTTCTATTATGTGCCAGGCACTGCACCAAAAGATAGGGTCTCTGTTCTTATGGAGTGAAGAGTGAGAGAGATATGTAGTAATCAATCAAATAAATAAACAAGGAAATTTCAGAGAATGATAAGTGGTATTAACAGAGGAGTGACAAGGGACGGTTCTTTTAGTTTGCGTGGTCAAGGAAGACCTCTCTCAGGAAGATGACATGACCTGAGACCCTAATGGAGAGAAGAGCCATGTAGAGTTTTGTGAGACAGAGCAAAGGGTCTAGAACTTTTATTCTAAGTGCAACAATAAGAGGCTGCTGAAGACTTTTAGGTTGGAGGAGGATGTGATCTCATTTATACTGTTAAAGGATGACTCTGCTGCTTTGTGGTTAATGGAGTTTAGATGGCTAGGGATTCAATATGGAGGCAGAACAGACAGGATGGATGGACCATCTGGATGTTGGGGGAGGGGGATGAATGATGAGGTAAGAGGAATAAAAAGATGACTTTAATTTGTTTTTGATTTGATGTATTTGTTTTTGATCAGCTGGGTAGAGGTGGTGCCATTTAATGACTTGCCTTAATTCCAACTCACCACCAGGTCCAGAGCCTTCCACTCCCTGGGTGGGGAGAGTTCTCTCCTTACCGGGATCCACGGCTTCCTCAATGGCTCCTGGTGCCTCTATTGATAGACCCTGTTCTAGCTGGGAATCTAGGCCATGTTCTTCCAGGGCTGGGAGCAAAGTTCTTCAGAGCAGTGCCACTCAGTGTCCCAGTTAGGGTATCCCCTGACCATACTAAGGCAGGGTCCTAGCCACTTCTCCTTCTCCCAATAGAAGGTAAGCTCCTTGAAATCCCCATTTGGGACACCTGTCAGTCCTCACCTCTTCCAAACTGAGATCTAGAGTCACTGAGTCCTGGCTTGTGTAATTGTTCTTGCTGGCTTCATTTCAAATATATGTTTTTCAACTCTAGCCCGGCCACAATTGTCATTCCTAATTTGCTTCATCCCCTGAGTCCCAGGGAAGCTGAGCTGTTCCTTCCTTGATGGATAAGGTCCTGTCTCTATTTTGGCCACTTTGTTCACCATAAGTCACCTGGCATCCCACTTTAAAAAAGGACCCTGCCCCCTCTCCTTCCCCATCCTATCTGAGCTAGCACCCAGCCATCTGTCTTAGCAGCAGGTGTACATCCTCCTGTCCCATGTGAACCTCTGCATCTGTGTTCCTGTGTTAGACCTTGTGAAATTTGTAGGGGGGCCTAGAGTCAGTCAGACCTGGGTTTGAATCTTTGATCTTCCACTCACTGGCTGTGTGATCTTGAGAGAGTGACTTAATCTTCTTACCCCATTTCCTCACCTCTAAAGTGGGAAGTGTAATATCTGTACCATTAGATTCTGGTGAGACACAAATGAGGTAAACCATGATATACAGGAAGGAGTCAATAATGCCTGTTCATATAGTCACAGTTCTTTTTATCATTATTTTGTCCCTCTTCCCAAGTCCTCACTTTTTAAATTACCCTCAAATCTCATTTTCTGCCTGAACCTAGGAGCACGAGAAGTGGAGAAAGTAGTGGACTCACACAGGAGAGGCTGAAGCGGCTTCCATAGCCAAGTCTTTGGCAAGCCTCCTTATAGAAAGATACCTGAAGCTGTCCCCGGACAGCCAGAGCAAGCTCCTGAGAATCCAAAGGGCCAGACAATGTCCACTGAGTTATTCCCTCAATTAGATACCAGGACAATGACAGAACTTTTTTCTGCTGTATCCCTGATGAATTTGTCCCGCTGTTTTTGGAAAGATATTGACCCCTTAGACTTTGGAAAGAGGGCTTCTGTTTTAGTTCAGGATGCATGGCCACTGCTCCGACACCTGAGATTCCCCGGGAGCAGGGGTTAAGGAAGCTGGTCCAGAAGGAGTGTGACACAGCTGGTGCTGGTCTGGTACCCTGATGACCTTTCCTCCTGAGTCAAAGAGCTTTTGATTCATGGTCAGGGAGGCAGAAACTACAGTCCCTCCTACTAGAATGGCAGTCGTTGAAATTTAGTGGGCATCAGAATCACCTGGAAAGTTTGTGAAGCCATAGCTCATTGGACCCCAGCCACAGAGTTTCTGATTCAGCAGTTCTGAGGGGAGACCTAAGGATTTGCCTTTCCTGTACAATCCCAGAGTCACCGATGCTGTTGCTCGGGATCAGTTTGGAAAACCACTGCCCTGGGGAATTGCAAATTTCCACCCTTGCTCATTCTTTTGCGTCCTATCTGAGGGCTGGATGTAGGGGCAAGACAAAGGGGAGAGAATCTCGGGTTCTTATTTCTATTAACTCGTTCTGTGGCTGTATTTCTGAAGGTGGTTTTGGTTGGAAGTAATGGAAAATAGCTTATTACTTTAAGTAAGGCAGGGAATTTGTGGGGAGGATGCTTGGGAATCTCTCTGAATTCAATGCAGAGATGAACAGTTCAGTCTTGGGAAGGGCGGGACAGCCCTGAGGCACTCAGCACCTGGAATTCTTGTACCTGCTGTCCAGTCCAGTGATCTGGCAACTGATAACCTCTAGTTCGGCCTATTAAAATTCCAGATGCTGACAAGTGGTAATGTGATTGGCCCACAAGGGGCAGGACCTCCCTGCCTTCCCTCATTTAACCAATAAGCTACAGCAGGTGTGTCGGAAAGGCCGCAGAAGAGGGTTAAGGAGACAGGCAGGGCTGTCCCAAGCCCCCACAGCCCTGAACTGAGCATCTGTGATCCCACAAGGGTTCTACCATAGTGACGGTGACCACGATTCTTCCCTTCACTGGGCCTCAGTTTCTCTATCTGTAAAATGATGGGTTTGAGTTAGAACTTCATTACTGGGTCAGTGTTTCTTTCTCAAAATGGGCCTGCATCGTAATTCCTTGAGATCCTTGAAAACAGACACCCACCTGCTCTGTGGTGTGCTAATTTATGGTCCACAACAGACTTGCCAAAACAAAGTATAACAAAACACCCTGATTTGTAACGTTTGCCCAGTTTCTGTGGTGTAAACAAATATTCCTGCCATGGCCAGTTTCAAGCCAGCAGAGTGAGGTCACTGAACAGGGAGCTGGGAAGAGAGAGGCACCTGGGCTCTAGCTCACCCCTTGCCTACAGAATCAGAGCCTCTAAAGGACCCCTGGGAATCTGTATTTCATCCACAGGCCATTCTGGTAGATCATAAAATTTCAGAAGCCCTGCACCCAGAGATCTCTGAGAACCTTTCTAGCTCCTATGTTGCCTCATTTTAATTGTATCACGAATTTTCACACTGGCTCTGGGAATCGGGGAAAATTTTCCCTTGTGAGAGCGTTGCAGAAGAAGCCCTGGGGAGATGGGTGGACTGAGTGGGGCAATGGTGTGTCTGTGCCAGCCTGTCTGGTACTCTGGGATGGGATTCACCTCTCCCTGTTCTCCCAGAGTGCCCTCTTGTGCCATCGCTCCTGGAGGCAGGGTTGTATGGTGACGTGCATGCCTCAGGGATGGAGATAGAGGTTGCAGGACAGGAGGCGGCAGCTGTGGGTTCTGGGACCCTTGCCCATCTCTCATCTCTCTGGGTATGCTGGCCTTCCTGCTGCTGTCATCATGACCTTGTGATCTGTATCTCTAGCCCCAGAACTGAGAGCCTGCCTGGTCGTCAGCTATTTTGGGGCAGGTCCTCATCTAGATAACCTTCTGTGAGCAGCGAGATCACAGAGTGGAGGATGTCATGTCTTGCTTGAGAAGTGCCGAGGCACAGGGCCATCTTAGAACCCACAGGAGACCAAGTCAGTGACAGTAGGGCCTGAACAGAAGCTGGGGAGATGGAGGTTGGGGGAGGGAAAGGACAAACAACTACCAGGATGTGAATTCTTTCTTCAGGGACCTTGCAGAAGAAACCATTTGCACTCTGAAGTTAGGTCACACGTTTACTTTTGAGCTGGAATGACCTCTGACTTTCTCTTGTTCTATAAAGCAGGAGTTCTCATAGTATGACACCCAGGCTGGTAGCAACTGTGGGGGAACTTTGTAGAAATGCAAATTCTCAGACTCAAAATGTCTCCATTTCTTAGAGCCCTTGCCTGACAATGTGATCCCAGGTTCATTTGTGAGGGTTCAGCGCTCCTCTCCTAAAGACCTTTTCCGATCCAGATGCCTCCTGGGGCTGCCCTGCCGAGCTGTCCCCAGACCACAGAGTGGATGGGCTCGTGGCAGCACAAACAGGGATTCTGGGATGGGGATGTGGATGGGAAACCACAAGGGACAGTAGAGATGGGGCCTTTCTGGGTGCTCTCCGGTGGGGCTGCTTGGGAGGAGGCCCAGGGCCAGCACAGGCCCTGCTTGGAGATGTCCAGCTTAGCATGGGAGCTTCAAGCAGTGGACAAATTCTTGGATACTAAACTCCTCTTTCTTTCCTCATGCTTGTTCTCTCAACTCTCTGGGCTCTGGATTTTGCCTACATCATGGCCCTGCCCTGTCTTTTCCTCCATTTCCCCTCCCACCAAAGCCTTGTCACATGTGCAATATGGCTCTAGCTCCCTTAGGCAACACATGCCCTGTTCTACCTAAGGCTCTTGTGCTGTGCTATACCCTGTTTTATGGGTCTTGTCCACCTTCATCTGGTCCTGGAGGCTGGGAGCCCTCCTAGGCCAGCTCCTTGACAGAGTCTCTGAGGTCCCTACAGATCCCTTCAGAAAAGTGCATCTGAGCCTTCTTCCACTGACCTTGTCATGTATGCTGGGCAAACCAGATTTGGGGCTGAGGTGGGGTTCACTATTGACCTGCCTGACTGAACTGTAAACCTGAAATCTTCCCTCCATTTAGGTCCAAACTTGCTCTTTCTAAAGTGATTTGTGAAGTTGGTGGAGCTGGAAAGGAAAAACATGGAGTCAGACTACAGCGGACCTTTGCCTGAGGCAGCTCTGAATAATCCCTGAAGCTTCTTTTGGTTGTGCCTCTGAGTGTGTGTGTGTGCGTGTGTGTGTGTGTGTGCATGTATCTCTTTACCTGTGTGTTTCCATGTTCATCTGTGGGTTCCCATGCATATCTGTGTAAAATCTTCCTGCATCTCACAAGCTGTGAGGTCACAGGTGGTGATTTAAACCATTTGACCTTCATTTTCCTTGTCTGTATAATGGGGATAATAGTACCTTCCACTAAAAGTGAGTACAGTGGCAAGATGAAAATGCACATAAGCCTCTTAACACAATTTTTAGTATTCCTGTGTTAGGCTATTGTTACTAGATGCCTTATGCAAGTTACTTAGCCTCCTTGTGCCTCAGTTTCCTCATGTGTACATTGGGGATAATACCAGAACCCAGCGTTGTTGGACGGATTAGGGAAGTTGAAATCTGCAAAGTACTTAGCACGGTGCCCTAAGTTTTAGTGATTGTAATGCCTATTATCTTTCCGTGCACGGTTGCGTCTGGGTGAGAATCTCTGAATCTGTGAATGTCTCTGGGCAAGTCTCTCTGCTCATGTGTGTATATATGTATGTGCATATGGTGTATCTGTGTTTATATGGCCAGGCAGCCCCGGGCCTCCTGTCTCTGGGTGGAGTTTGCTGTTGGCCCAAACCTGGACTCCCTGAGCCAGCCAGGCCGGCGCTAGGGATGGAATTTCCATTAAGAATTAAACAGGACAGTACTGGGAAGCCAGGCAGACAGAGGGGAGGGGGTCAAGGGGGATGATGTTCCAGCTCTGAGTTCCCTTGGGCAGCCTCAATTCTGAACTGCCTTAGACAAGGTCTCTGCCACCTTTGCCTTCGAGTCGCAGGCCTTGCTGGAGCCATGGCCCAGAAAGATGGGCAAGGAGAGAGGAGTTGCCTGCGGTGGCCTCTGTAGGGAGATTTGGAGTTGCTGCAGCCAAGACTGGAGCCATGAGGCGGCCTCCCGGGAATGGAGAGGCGGCCAGCGAGGGTATAGGCGGCTGGGGCCTATGGGGACGACAGGAGGCCAGGAGGCTCGGCTGTGCCGTATGTATCTGGGAAAGTGTGTGTGTGTGTGTGTGTGTGTGTGTGTGTGTGTGTGTGTGTTTGGGAATGCACGGTGGGGGACATTCATAGAGGGAACCTCTAGCAAACCAAGTCTGTTCCTCTCTTCCTTGGAAACCCGGGCACAGAATTTGGTCCTGGAAATAAAAGATTTCTGAGGTTTTTGCCAGTATCTATCGTGTTTATGATCTAAGCCTCATTCCATTACTAGCATGCTAAAAAATACCTTCACTTTCCTGGTACTTTTACATTCCTGATCTCATCTCATGTTTTTAACAACCTATGAGCTAGGCAGAATTACTATGATTCCCATTGTAAATATGGGAAAGCTGAGTCTCAGAGAGGTTAAATGACTTGTCCAAGGACACACAGCTAAAAAGTAGTAGAGGCAGGATGCAAAGTCAGGTCTCTTTAAGGAGAAAGTCCAGACTATCTTTATTATACAACCCAATTTACTGGAAACGGACTCAGAGAAAAGATTCTGCAACCTTTGCCCATCTGAGGAAGGCTGTGGCTCCAGTGTTAATGCCCAGCCAGGTGGGCGGCTGGAGCCTAAGTTCTGTCCCCAGGCCCTGAGACAGGCTTGGTTGAGACAGGAACTGAAACCCCTCTCGAGGGCCTGGGGAGTGGAGTCAGGCTGTCCTGGATAGATGCAGGCTGTAGGCGAAGCTGGCTCATTGGAGTGGCTCGGACACGCAGAGTCTGGGGTCCCCAGAGAGCTGAGGCAGTTGGGTGAATGTCAGGAGCTGCAACGTGTCCAGGGTCAGGGTGCAGTGGCCATTGTTAGCCAGGGCCTGAAAAAGGGCACGATGGTGTCAGCATCAAGGAAGAGAAGGCTGAGATGGGACCTTGGAGCAGTCATTGTGTTATGGGGATGGAGCTGGCCTCCTCCTCCTCCTAGAACACGGAGTGCAGGCATATTGACATAGTTTGCACATGAAGGATTTAGGTTAGACGCCAAGGAGGACTTCCTGCCAACTAGAGGGTGCAAGCTTAGGAACAGCGCCCAAGGGAGGCTAGGGTTGACTTACCTTGGTGATCCCCCAGATTGGGTAGAGGCCCTTCTGGCGCCCTTGGATTCATGGCAGAGTGGAGGGGGTTGGATGGAATGACCTTGCAGCTTCCTTCCAGTTCAGGAATGCAACATTCCTGAGCTTTTGGGGAGGAATCAGCCTTCTTTTCTAGACGGGCCATGGGAAACAGAGAAGTCCAGAGGGGAAGTCTGATGTGCCCAAAGTGGGAATGAGTCTCTACAAACACCCTCTGTCATTTTTGGCAGGTCTGTGATCCAGAGGTCGGTGATCTTATACGGGTGACTCGGATTCCTAAGGGAAGCACCTGTGGTGAATAAACCAAGCTCATTCCGGGCATTTGGGGACTGCTCAAAGTTTGGCGGCTCCCTCCGTGGAGCTTGTGAGCCGCACCCAAACCCCTCCCCGTTTTGTTTCAGCTCCAAGGAAAGCGCTCGCCGCCCCTTCCCTTCCCCTCTCCAGATGTTGGCATGCGGGGCACACGTGGGCACCCCGGTCTGGTGGGCTCCTCCGGGTGCTTCCCAGCTCTGACTCCCACGGGGGCCCCGGGGTGAGCCAGGTCTCTAATCAGGCCTGACCGCGTCCCCATTCCGGCGCTCCCCGCAGACCAGAGTGCGACGTTTCCACTGCCAGGGGGCACCAAAATAGCTTCGCGGCCCGGCGGCGGCGGCGGTGGCTGACGCGGGACAGAGGCTTGGCAGGGGGCGCGCTGTCGTGGAAGGTCCTGGGGCCGCCCGGGGAGTGGGCGGGCTGGGGCCGCGCGGGGCGGGGGCGCGGGGCAGCGGGCGGCCCCTCGGCTGGCCCGGCCTCTGGAGCCCCAGCTGCGCCCTGCCACCGCTGGCCGCCGCGCACACCCGGCTCGCCCGCTCCCTCGGAGTAAGTAGACCCGCTGGGCGGGCTCCGTCGGCGGCCCCGCAGGGTCCGCCAGCCCTAGTCCGGGACAGAGCATGCCTGTGACTATTCGGACAGTAGGTGTAGGAGTGCCAGTTGGAGGGGATGTGTCTGGGCCAACGTGTTAGCCTGTAGAACTTTCTAGCATGTGTCACAGGGTATGAGTATGGGTGAGAAAGTATATCAGGGTGTGTGGGAACTTATATGTCGGTGGGCCTGGAGTGTGCCCACGGGGGGCACGTGTGTGTCTGTGCACAGCCCTGTGTAGACCCTGTCTGCTTTCCTGGAAGTACATTCCTGTGGGGATAGGAAGGCTCCAGATGGGCTGAGAGAGTGCATGTGTGGATGGATGGATGTGTGTGAGCGAGGCGATGAGGACAGAATGAGGATAAAGAGTGCTGTCTGGGGGTGCCTGGGTGGCTCAGTTGGTTGAGTGCCCCGCTCTTGATCTCAGTTCAAGTCTCGATCTCACGGTTCTGAGACTGGCATTGGACCCCCTGCTGGGCATGCAGCCTGCTTAAAAAAAGGAGTGTTATCTGAACTCAGATTTTTCTTTTTTTTTAAAAATTTTTTTTCAACGTTTTTTATTTATTTTTGGGACAGAGAGAGACAGAGCATGAACGGGGGAGGGGCAGAGAGAGAGGGAGACACAGAATCGGAAACAGGCTCCAGGCTCCGAGCCATCAGCCCAGAGCCTGATGCGGGGCTCGAACTCACGGACCGTGAGATCGTGACCTGGCTGAAGTCGGACGCTTAACCGACTGCGCCACCCAGGCGCCCCTGAACTCAGATTTTTCTAAGGTGACTTGACTTGCCCCCAGCTGGGGTGTCTTCTCTGTGGGTCATTTGGCGGCTTTGGTTTCTCAGGACCGTAGGCAGGGCAGGAGCTCGGAGCCTTTGCCCAACACTGGAAGAGATGGGGCTCTGAGGGATCCCAGCTGGCTGGCCAGGGTGAAGAGACGGCTTGGGGAACCCACTGTAATGCCAGAAGAGTCAGGAGGACAATGAGAGGGGGTGAGCAGACCACACAGTCATGCCCACCCACAAACACTCATAGGGCACCCACACCCGCACACTCACAACTGCGCATGCGAACATACATTCCTGCCCACACACGCCGCTGTGCGCCAGTCTTGTATGCCCTTCCACTCAGGACATCCATGCAAACACTCACATGCTTTCAACATGCACACCCGTGGACAGTGACATGTATGCAGCAGGCACCTATGTGTGTAGAATGTGCATATGTACACACACACACCCTGGCTTGCTGCGCTTTCAGCTTCCAGACACCCTTTTTGGGTCCACTTTAGCTTACATATGTCACCTGGGACAATGGGTCCAGGTAACAGGCCGCCGTAGGGAGTATCTTAAGTCAGAGGCTTTGGCTGTGGGTCCAGGGCAGATGGTAACACGGTCCCTTGGTGGGTTTCTCATGTGATCTAGGACCAATTCTTCCCGTGGAGCCTGGGGCTTAAGGGTCTAGACTTAGAAGCAGCTCTTAACCCTCTTAACAAATGAAAAGTCCGGGCTTACAGGCTGAGGCACCGCACAGCACCTGTAATTTGCGCCAGGCTCTAGTTGCACTCTGGATTCCCCCTGCTGTAGAAAAGCCCCAGGAACCTTTGTGGCCTGAGGCCAGGGCAGGGGCAGTGAGTGGAGCTGAGCGGATTCCTTCTCTTTGGTTTTAATCAACCCTATTTGAGTGTCTCCCGTCTCAGGCTAGGCTGGAAGAGCTACTAGCTTTGACTTTGCTCCTCTCCCTTCCCCCAGTGGTTATCTCTTTCCTTGACAATCTTGTTCTCCCTGATCTCCTTTCCCTGGGGATCGTAGGGGACACACTAAACAGTGCTTGGAGGAGTAGGTGACCCAAAATATCAAGTTGTTGTTATTATTGTTATCATGGCTTCTAGACCTCTCCCACCTGGTCATTCTCCACTGGACAGGCTTCAGTGGGGTGCCCAGACTTATGTGTTCCTTCAGCTGGGAGGTTAGAAAGATGACATTGACCGTCTTCTTACTTAGTGTTTATGGTTTGGTCCAAGGAGTGCCTGAGCTCTCACCCCACCAAGTCTCCTAACATGCACGGGAGAGATGATTTTCAGCCATTTCCTAAGCAGGGTGCGGGGATCTAGTCTCCCCTACCTGACCCTTAGGGATGGTTAAATAAGGGCAGGCTGTGTTCCCCCCCCCTCCCCCCGCCCCCCGGCAGCCTTCTTGCAGAGTGAAGGGGGTGGTGGGGAGGAAGTCTGTATACCTTCCCAAGCCTTACCTTTATAGGAGCCCCAGCCACCTTAGGACTCAGGAAAAGACTGGAAAACCGGAGGACTCATGGTGACTCAATCCTGGCCTCTTTCCTCCCCTGCAATCCCCACCCCCCACCCCCACCTCTTAATCAAGTGCATATATCTGTCAGTCAGAGCTTAGAGCAACAGTGGGTTATCACAGAGCATCAGGGTAACCCCGGTAAGTTAACAAACTTCCAGTTCAAGGAGGAGAAATCAGACAACAGCCTAATGGTAATAATGACATGTGTAATCATGGTAATAAAAGCATATTTACTGACTCTCTAGTATATGCTTTGTCTCATTTGCTTTTCACAACAGCTTTTTTAGGCTAATATTCCCACTTTTTTTTTTTTTTTCCTGATAAGGAAATTGAAGCTTACAGTGCTCAAGAGATTTCTACAGGTCTGTGTGACTCCTGAGCTCATGACATAACCTGTGTGTTTCTCTTCTTACTCTGGCTGCTGGGAAGCTCTTAGTCCATCATATTGCTCCATCTTAGTCACTGTGTTAATTGGAACTCTGGCTTTACTTTTCATTTATGCTTTGACACCTTTATAGTATACATTTAAATGGAAACTCCCACATCCTTTGTGATAATCAGGATAAAGAAATGAAAAGCCAGCCTTAAGCATTTTATTTGCCTATGAGGATGGGAAGCATGTTGCATAGATTTTTGAGGGGGACAGCTCCAGTTTCAAATATTTCACTTGGTTTTCAAGCCGTGTCTCGATTTTTGGCTTCTGTATCTTTGGACTCAGTTTCGTGACCATGTCTTGGGGCTTTTCTTTTTAGCGGCTCGGGGAGATAATGTCCATCTCTGTGCTGGCTCAGACAATGGGGATTGTTGAGAATGAATTGGGCCATTGATAAATGCCCCTTGCTCTGACTGCCTCAGCTGCCAGCTCCTCCCTGTCTCAAAAGCCTGAGTGTCTAGATGCCCAAAGGAGTTTGACCCCTGCCCTAAGTCTGGCCCTGGCCCCATGGCCACCCCTTCTTCATGTGACCCTGCCTAGGCCCAGGGCTCTGCTGGGAGGTCTGTGTCTCTTGGACTTGAGCTCTGCCTCCCCCGGCATGGACCACATGGTCTCTGATCAGGATGGCTCTTCTGGAACCAGGGCTCAGGATGCGGGGTCTGGGCTCTGGAATGGGGAGGGACATACAAGGGGACTTTTCTGTCTCCTTTTCTGGACCTGTGAGGCCATAGAAAAATGCTCACTTTTTTCTCCTTCCCAATGGGGGGGGGTTCTTAAGTCTTCCCAGTGGTTAGGGAGTCCTTTGTCACCTCTTATCTGTAAGAGATGTGGATCACCAGCGGGCCTCTGCATGCCGCACTGAAGGTTGGTAAGACTTCTAACTGATTGATTCCAAGACTGATTATTTTATTCTACCCAAGGCTCCTAATGTTTGGCAAGTGCAGCAGTGGGAGGCAGTGTTTAGCACTAGCGAATGATTGGAAGGATTCTAATGGTGGCCTTTCAGGCGTTGTTTTGGGATTCTGCTTCTCAGTAAGCACTAATTTGCACCTCCCCCCACCCTCCCCACCTGGTGGCTGTTAACCACATTTAAGATTACTCCTCCCATAAGCATTTGGTTACAAAGTGGGAAGGAGGAGTCCTTGGCCCAAGGCCCCCAGGAAATATCTGGTCCTGGGTGATGTGCTGGTGGCTGGCGCAGGTATGGGGCTTGCTCCTTCCCAGGGAAAATGTCCTCTCAGAAAGGTAAGGCTAAGATTTGATTGTGTTTCTGC
This sequence comes from Lynx canadensis, assembly GCF_007474595.2. NCBI lineage: Eukaryota > Metazoa > Chordata > Mammalia > Carnivora > Felidae > Lynx > Lynx canadensis. The sequence continues at coordinate 71,570,314 of NC_044312.2, forward strand.
TGAGCATTTGGGGTGTGTTCCCTGGACTTTAAGCTCAACTAAGTGAGAACAGGTTTAAAATCCAGCAAGAGTGCGTCAGGCCTAGCAGTTGCTGGAGCCACTCACGGTTACTCCCATTTATTTAGTACCTGCTACAGGCCAGCCCAGTGTTAGGTTCTTTGCATCCTTTGTTTCATGGAAGCTCTGGAACAACCCTATGAGACACTGAAGCACAGTGAGGTTAAGAGCTGGCCATGACTCCATTCCAGGTCTGTCTGACGTCGGAGTCGGTAGTCAATGTCCGCCGATGACCCCTCCTGTTCAAAAGCTTCAAATCAGGAAAACCCACCCCTTTGGGCCACCTGGGGAAGGGCTAAGGATCTGACTTCTCTGGCCCCAGGACTTGAACATCATCAGCATCATTGGCCTTTGCAGCCTCAGATGGAGACTGCCGCTTTGTGGGAAGCAGGGGTGGCGTGGAGCCTCCACCCAGACTCTGCGATCCAGCCAGCTCAGTCTCCCTCCCCCAGCTCCAGGGTCCCCTCAGCGCCAAGCTCTGGGGGAGCCCAGGATCCTCTGAGGACGTCTCTGGGCAGACCAGACCCTGTTCGGCATGATGCAGTGTCTGTAGGCATCAGCAATTTGGCCAAGTAACTGCGTAGTGTTCACTTTCTGCTGGGGAAATGGAGGTTTTGTCTTACAACCCAAATATCCCGGGTTTGGAAACCATGTGAAGTGCAGCCTGTGGTCTGGGTGTGTGAGCTGCATTGTGGGCCCGTGTGTGGTGCTGGTTTAAAGGACAGAATGACGGACTCAGGCTGCCTGCCTGCCTTTGATAGAGGGTCAGATGAAGGCTGCACATATCAGCAATGTGCAGAGGAAAGAGCATGGGCTTTGCAGTCAGACAGATCTGACTTGGAGCCTCAGTTTCCTAGTCTGTAAAGTGGGGTTCCTCCTTACGCTATGGTGTTGCCAGAACTTGAAAGTTTATTGAAGTGGAGTATCTGACATAGAATAGGGGAAGCCTGAATGCCATATCCTTCCTTCTTATCCCACTCACCTTCTGGGAAAGAACCCTGGACTGATTGGCTCGACTGACTCCAGCTCGAGCTCAGCCTCTGGGTACACTGTGTTATCTTACTTTCTCTGGGCCTTACTTGCCATGTGTGTAAAACAAGGGCAGAACTAATTTCCCTCACTCTCTGTAGTTTTTGAGGATAATGAAGGCAGGGGGACCTCTCGGAAGATGCAGAAAGGTCACTTACTATTATTCGTTCGTTCATGCCTCAAATATTAATTGAGACCCGGTGGTGTGCCAGAATCTTTTCAAGGCACTGGGAATCTGGGAGTGGGGCATAGCCTAGTCTCCCAGCTGCAGTCAGACCATGTGGCTTGTAAACAATGAGGACTATAAACAAAGAATGGCAGGCCTGTCCCCGGGGACCGGATTACAGCAGATACTGAAGGTATTGGTGCATCAGAAGAGGAAGTGTTATCTCATATTGGGGCAATCAGAGAGGCCTTCCTAGAGGTGAAAACTTTTGATCTGGATCTCCAAAGATAACAGGAAGTTTCTAGGAGGATAAGAGGAGGGCATTCTAGGCTGAGAGACCAGCGCATGCTAGGCATAGAAGCATTGTCTAGAGTGGTAAGCTTGGGGGACTGGAGTGTGTGGCATGGGTCATCGATAGTGATGAGAAATGAGGTGAGAGACATTTCAAAGTGCTACTGAATGATGTCAGGCCTTGAAAGCTGTGTTGAGGTGTTTGGATTTTATCATGCCAGTTATGGACAGCCACCAGGCGCTTTAGGCAGTAGGCAGGGGAGGATCATGGATGTGGGCTCACTCATTCATTCAACAAACATAAAAAAGAACAATTTATATGTCACTTTTAATTTTGATATCATATCAAATTAAGGGAAGATTGCAAGACTGGTGAAAAAAAAATCCCTCTCTATCCAAATCCCTTAGCCACTTACAGGATGCTTCATTTACTTTTCTGTTTTTGTTCCGTCTCTCTCCAATAATATAAAAATTATTTTTATTATTTGTGTATATTTTAGTTGTCTATAATGTATCTTATTGTTGTTTATTATATTCATTGTTTTATGGTATATATGTATATATGAATATATATAAAATATTCATATTTCTGATCAATTTAAGAGGAAGTTAGAGGCATGATACCTGTTCACCCCAAAATACTTCCGTGTGTATTTCCTTAAAAAAAGAATAGTCTCCTACCACAGTAGGCTTTTTCTTTCTTGCTCCACTCAGGATGCACTCCACAAACTGCATTTTGTTGTCATGTATCCATGGTCTCCTTAAATCCACAGCAATTCCTCTGCTCTGTCTTTCCTGACCTTTATGTTTTGGAATAGTACAGGTCAGTTATTATGCTGAATTTGGACTTATCTGATGGCAGTGCATGGTTAGAGTATGCATTTTGGGCAGGAACACTAGTAAAGTGCGGCTATCATATTCGCAAGCCCAGGATGTGGGGACTGTCCCCGTGCTGGTGATGGAAGCCTTCATCACTTGCTTACGGTGATGTTTGCCAGTTTCTCCAGCGTGAAATTACTGTTTTCCCCTTTGTAATTAATAAGTAATTTGTGGAGAGATACTTTCAAAGATTATGCAAATATCCTGTTCCTCGTCAAACTTTTACCCACTAATTTTGTCATCACTGACACTTTTGAATGCATAGTTTCTTCTGTTTATTAGTTGGCACTCTACCGTTGACAAGATCTTTCCTTTGTCCTTTTCTCTCTCTTTCTCTCCCTCCCTTCTTTCATCACTATGAACTCAACGGATTTTTTAATTTATTCAGTGGGTTCTAACCAATTAATGTATTTTATTTTGATATTCAAATTGCCCCAGATTTGATCAGTGGGAGGCTTTGCAAACCGACTCCCGTTTCTTTGTGCCTTGTCTCCATGATTCTCTGTGCACTTGCTTACTCACTGCTGTCGCAAGAATTTCTAGGCTTACTTTATTTTTTCTTGCTCTGGACCTGGAATCAGCCATTTCTCCAAGAAGCCCTGGATCCTCTTGGTGGAGAATGGTATTTAGAAACCAAGTTCTGGGGTACCTTGCTTTTGGTGTATCATTGGTTCTCTGCCCTCTGAGCAAACGGAGCTAAGACATGTACATATATGTGCATATTTATTTTTATAATAAAAAGCACAACAGATTATTTATTATATGTTTTCAGAAAGAAAAAAAACAAGTGAATAAAATAGAGAGTAATAGGGTGAGGGTACTTTAGATTGGGTGATCAGAGAGGGCCTCTTTGAGGAGGTGATATTTAATGAGAGCCTGGATATTGTTTAAATTATCCAGGAAATAATTACAAGGACTTTAATTATGGCAGGATGGAAAGGAGGTAGAATCAGGTGACTGGTCAAATGTAGAAAGTGAGGGAGACGGGGCTCCTGGGTGGTTCAGGTCATGATCTCGCAGTCCGTGAGTTCGAGTCCCATGTCAGGCTCTGTGCTGACAGCTCAGAGCCTGGAGCCCGCAGCCTGCTTCGGATTTTGTGTCTCCCTCCCTCTCTGCCCCTCCCCTCTTTGTGCTCTGTTTCTCTCTCTCTGTCTCTGTCTCTCTCTTTCTCTCTCTCTGTGTCTCAAAAATAAATAAACATCAAAAAAAATTTTTTTAGAAAAGGAGGGAAACAAAAAAGTCACTCCCAAACTCCCATGTCCAAAAGGGACCCCCAAATTCCACATGTCCAAAACGGAATTTCTGGGTTCTTCCCCTGCACTGTCCTATTCCTGTGTGGTCCTTCAGGTCTGTCAGATCTCCTTGAACAGCTGCTTCATCTACGCAGCCACACACATCAGAGTCAGCACCTCTGTCCCTGAGCCCGTGTCCAATCTATCACCAAGTCTGGTTTCTGTTCTCTTATAAATATCTCTCAAATTCATCACTTTCGTTCATCTCCACGAGGATCATCTGGTTCAAGGCACCATTTTCATCTTTCTGGAGTACCACAGGGCCCTGCTAACTGGTCTGGCTGTATCTGTGCTCTATCCAATTTGTTCTCCACACAGCAGCCAGAGTGCCTGTCAAAACACAACTCGTTCATGTCATTTCCCTCCCTAAAAATACTTCAGTTGCTTCCTATTGATCTGCAGTAAATCCTCCCAGGTCTTGTTTGTCCAACCCTACTACCATCTCCCACATCCTTCTACCCAGCAACCTCCCACCCCCTTCTGTCACGCTGGCCTTGTCTGGGTACCTTGGGCTTGTCAGGCTCCCTCCTGCCATTGGTCTTTGCACTTGCTCGTTCCCCTGCTTAGAACTCTCTTCCTTCACCTCTTCACATACTGAATCCCTACTTACCTCTCAGTTCTCGGCTCAGTTATCACTTCCATGACCTCCATGACTAGGTCAAATCCCATTTTATAAGGCTTTAAAACACCACATACCTCCTTCAAAGGTTTATCATAGTTGCAACTTTACATTTATTTACAATTATTACATGATAATTAATGCCTGTTTTTCCAATTTGATGATGAGCTCTGTGAGGGCTGGTGCCATGTCTGGTTTAGCTCATTGCTTTATCCTAGCAGTTACTATGTTACTGACACATGCCACAAATATTTGTTGGATGGATGAATGAATGAGTGAATGAAGTTTTATCAGCTGAACAACCAGATAGATGATGGTGGCATTCAGTAGAATAAAAATTCTAAGGAAGAAGCAGATGTAGGGAAGAATATAATAATTCATTTTAGGACATATGGCCATTTGAGATGCGTGCCTATCAGCCTTCCCTCCCCCACCCCGCCCGCCAAAATCTTACCATTTTCTGGGCAAAGTAGACCTAGTCAGCAACATTTGGGGGACTGGTGATAGATGACATCTAATTCCTAGATTATTCTAAGGAGCTCCCTGCAGAAGGGATCTAGGTCAGAAGGCATCCCTGAGCTGTGGTTTCTCCATCTCTGGTTTGTGGAGGATACAGGAGATCTGAGGGGCCTCGAGGTGGTTCTGACTTGGCTCTATGGCTATAAAACTTATACGAAGGATCTTTACAAACTTATGAAGGATCCTTGGAGGTTGAGAGTTATTTGCACAATACATTACATGGGTCAGGAGCTAACACTCTCCTCCCCACCCCTAAGACTGCCCTAGGCTTAGGTCTACAAGAGAATTCAGGCAGGTGTCTTACTAAGCCCAGCAAGCCATCCTTGCAACAAGACCATTAAAGACCATTAACACTAGGACAGACAGCCTATTCAGTCACTGTGGCTCACTCACACTTGCATTTCTCACTCATTCAATGATCTATTTTGCCTTCATTCAGTCTTATGCCCCGCCCCCCCCCAACACCTACTTGTCCAGACACAAACAAGAATTTATATTGGATTTATGGCAGGACTCAAGGCTGGTGAATCACCTGCATCCCCCTCTTCATCCATCTCTCACATGGTCCTCACAGCCCAGAAGCTCAGGTGAAGAGAGACCATCAGGGTGGGGAGATGTCACTGCGCTGTTTGAGGGCCTATGTGATTACAGGGTGTCATCACGAAGAAAGGGAGACCAGAAGCTGCCACAGTGATTGCTTCTCTTATCTCACTTTCTGCTCTTCTAGTGTCCTGTCCCCTCTTTCTGTGTGATGAGAGTTTAGGAATTAGGCTCCTTGATCAGATAGATGGAAGGTGGTAGCTGGGCTCTGCAAAGGTGCTTGGGACTTAGGTCCAAAGAGAAAGAGAAACACAACTTATTGTGAGCTATACCAAGGAAAAGAGGGTGCTTTCGTTTTCTTCTTCATTTTCTCCTAGAATTGCACTTTTAACTGGATAGAATTTGCAGAGAGGCTGGGGGGAGTAGGGAGAACAGGATTTTAAAATGTGGCATTTCGATCTCGCGGTCCGTGAGTTCGAGCCCCGCGTCGGGCTCTGGGCTGATGGCTCAGAGCCTGGAGCCTGTTTCCGATTCTGTGTCTCCCTCTCTCTCTGCCCCTCCCCCGTTCATGCTCTGTCTCTCTCTGTCCCAAAAATAAATAAACGTTGAAAAAAAAAAATTAAAAAAAAAAAAAAACAAAAAAATAAGGGGCGCCTGGGTGGCGCAGTCGGTTAAGCGTCCGACTTCAGCCAGGTCACGATCTCGCGGTCCGTGAGTTCGAGCCCCGCGTCGGGCTCTGGGCTGATGGCTCAGAGCCTGGAGCCTGTTTCCGATTCTGTGTCTCCCTCTCTCTCTGCCCCTCCCCCGTTCATGCTCTGTCTCTCTCTGTCGCAAAAATAAATAAACGTTGAAAAAAAAATTAAAAAAAAAATATGTGGCATTAGGAACCAGGCAGTAGACTAATCCTGCCCTCCCCCCCGCCTGCCCCCAAGAAGATGCTCCTTCAGTTCTCTTAGGTTCATCATTTACAAAAAAAAAAAAAAACCCCAAGAATGTGTGCTGTCCATCTGTTGTGACATGGGACAGGGCTGGAACTGAGCAGACAGGATAATGGCAACCGCATCAGATAAGAGCATCTTAGAAAAATGACCAAAGGTGCCAAAGATCTCAGTTACAAACTTATTCACTCAACCCCTCACTCATCCAGTCAACAATTACCCACCTAGTACCCATTGTGTGCCATGCATTGTTCTAGGCACTGGGAGTACAGCAGTGAGCAAAACACATGCCCTTGTAGAATCTGCTTTCTGGTGTGTGAAGACGGACAGTGAATAGGTTGACATACAGTATGCAAATGATGCTGAGCGCTATGGAGAAATACAAGAAGGGCAAGGAAGTCCCAAAGGTGGGGGAGGGTTTATACATCTATATAGGGTCAAGACATTCTGATAAGTAGATATTTAACTGGAGGTCAGGAGGAAGTGAGAGGGCAAGCTATATGAATATTTGGGGCAAGAGCAGTCAAATGGAGGAGTAAAGGCAAAAGCCCTGACATATGCTTGAGGAAGAGCATGAAGGTCAAGATGCCTGGAGTGAAATGAAAATCAGAGGAGTTGAGGTCAGTGCAATAATTTGAGCCAGACCACGAGGCCCTTGTGGATTATTTGAAGAACGTTGGCTTTGAATCTGGGTGGTATGGGTGGACATTTGAAGGTTTTGAGCAGAGAAGTGATATGCTCTGGCTGCTGTGATCACAGATTGTTGGAAGTAGGCAGGAAGGTATGTTAGGGGCCTTTTGTAGTAATGCAGGTGAGAGATGGTGGTGGCCGGGACCAAGGTCCACTTATTTATTTCTCCATCCGTTTCACTTTTTATTGTACCAATGTAACATGGCCTATGTCTGAGGCTTTTCACCACTGTTCATCCATTCCTTTGTCCCTCTGTGATCTGTCCAGCTATCTTCACTACACGTGAAGTCTTTAGAAGTTTTTACTTGTCTTTAAAGTCTTTAACTGCCAGACATAGAGCATTATGCTAGATGCTGGTTGATGTGGGCATATTCTTCTGGGACTTGGGCCCTAACCCGGGAGGCTAGATGCATCCATGGGAGTTCACCTGTCAGGAAACCAAGTTGGCCCTGGCAAGCCCAGAAAGAATAGTGTCAACACTTCAGTATTCTGGGTGCCCTGTGATCTGGGGGGGGGGGGGTCCTAGTTTACTTCCAGGAGGGGGCCAAATTTATGCTGAATCTTGATGTGTAGGGGCATCAAATCTTTTTTTTTAATTTTTTTATTACTGTTTATTATTTATATTTGAGAGAGAGAAAGACCAAGTGTGAGCAGGGGAGGGGCAGAGAGAGAAAGAGACACAGAATTTGAAGCAGGTTCCAGATTTGAGCCATCAGCACAGAGTCTGACGCCAGGCTCAAACTCCCGAACCGCGAGATCATGACCTGAGCTGAAGTTGGATGCTTAACTGACTGAGCCACCCAGGCGCCCTGATAGCAAATCAGTTCTGAAGAATAGATCTGGAACATGCCTTAAAGCTTGAACATAAAGGATGTACCAGGCAGTATAGGGTGGTAATGCCAAAACAGGTAGGATGGGCTGGAGACAGGGTCTGGGGAGTCATGAGTGCCAGGCTAAGGAGTTCAGACTTGAGTTAAGAGATAGTGGGGAGACATGACAGGCTTTCAATGAGGTATTATGGGAGCTATGTGTTAACAGATTGGAACTAACATCACAGTGACAAAGGTAGGCTGGGGGCTGGGACCCAGCAAGAAAACAATTGCCTTGTGCAAGCCTTCTTAGGCTTATGACCCACAGGGTCCCTGAGGTTGGGGAGACTGTTGGGGTGGCCCCCAGATGTGCAGTGGGCTGGGATGCAATGATGTGGGTGCTCTAATGGCCAACACTAGCAGCAGGTAATGTGAGCAGATGTTACTGGGACAAACTCCAGATGTCTCCTGCAACTAGAAGCTACCTTTGAGCAAAGAACACAGCAGCCTGAGCTCTGGGAAGAGCAATCTGGAGAAGAGTTTGGATCTGGCATCTGGTCATGAGTGACTCTTGTAGAAGCTTCTGGGGAGGGGATCATTGGATTATAGGAACATTAGGTTCTGAGTAGAAGCTCATCTAATCCACCCCTCTACTCTTACAGATGGATAATTGGAAGCCCAGAAAGGGCATAACATGTCCAAAACCATGTAGAACACATGCGGCAAGAGAAAGTTCAAACATCTTATTTGAACTCCTGTTGGAAGAATTACTAGATTGAATTACACATTTATATATCTCTTTCGGTGGAAGAGGAAATTCTAAGAAAAAGAAAATTGTTTTATTCATTTACTTCTCTATCATTCTCTATCATTTAGCTGGGGCCTGATACAGAGCAGATGCTTTGCCCAACCCCATGACCACACTGTCTCCCCTCTTGACCCAGGCCAAAGAAGGTGTTAGACTGGTCTCAGAGTGGGCCACACATGGGCTTAGGAAGAGCTGCCTGCAGATGGGAGTAGAGCCTGGCTCTGGATCCCTCATATACTCATCTGGCCTGGACCATGGCCATTTCTACCTCACTTATACTCAGAGCTCTTGGCAAAGGCTTCCTGGGGGCCATAGGTGTGAGTGAGTAAAGGGAGCAGCTGCCATGAAAATGACTGCTGAAAGGGTGAGGACACAGGTGTGGGATGGGCCGAGGTGGCCTGTGCCTAACTAAGGCCACTGTAGGAGACAACGTCCCTGTCCAGCTGGAGATAGAAAGCATCTCATAGGGGGTCCTGAGCAGCACCCACGTAGACACCTAGAATGCATATTTGGGACTTAAGTCCAGTGCCTGAGGGTAGGCCCCCCCAGGGACCTCACTGGATCCACGTAATTGCTCCTCTGTTGTCCCAACAAGCTGAAGACCACTTCTTTATGAGCACATCCTGTTCTCTTCCCCACAGCATGAAGAAATCTGTGCCTTAGTGGCAGAATTACATATGAGATTGTCCTTTAATGCCCCTTCATCCCCACATTCAGGATCCTGGTGGGGAGGGCTGAACTGGAGACAGTTTTCTGAAGAGTCACAGAGATTTGGGCCACAATTCCTGGCAGCCCGGGCCCTGTGGTCTGTGTCAGTACTGGACTGGTAATTGGTTCTTAAACTCTTGGTCAACACGTTCTGTTTGTCTTGTGCTGAGAAGTCGGCAGAGGGATTTCCACACAGAGAAGAGTGATGAGTTATAAGTGTGAGCAAACTGAACTTGTAGACACAGGAAAACAAGTGCCCCCAAATTCAGCATCCCATAGTGAGTACCCTGGGGAAGGCAGTGGTTTTCTTCAGGTGTCAGGTCATAACACTGTCTCTCCAAGGTAGCATCATGGACCAGAATGGACCAGCATAGCTTCATGGACCAGTATCATGACAGGGAGGGAAGAAAGAACTCGGCTTCTAGTCTGGATTCAGCCATAAATTTACTTTGTGATTTGGATAAGTTATTTACCACGCCAGGGCCTTAGTTTCCCTTCGCATAAGCTGCAGGATTGGAAAAGACCATTCCCAAGGTCCTTCCATTATACTCCAGGTTTTCTAAAAATTTTTTTTAATGTTTATTTATTTTTGAAAGAGAGACAGAGTGAGAGGCAGAGGGGCAGAGAGAGAAGGAGTCACAGAATCCGAAGCAGGCTCCAGGCTCTGAGCTGTCAGCACAGAGCCCGACGTGGGGCTTGAACTCACGGAGTGTAAGATAGTGACCTGAGCTGAAGTCAGACACTTAACTGACTGAGCCACCCAGGCACCCTTATACTCCAGGTTTTCTTGCTTACATTATGTTAACAGAAATTTTAGTTAGGCCTCAACTTTGAGATTTCTATCTTGGCCCAGGGCTCATTTTTCCCTTTGCCTAAAATTTCACTGTTATACATTCATTCCTTTGGGTCTTTTAAGAGATTCTTATTTCCACAGACAGTATTGCCTAGCAAAATACCTCTTACTTTTATTATTTCATGTAAAGACCCAGAGCAGTGTCAACTCCATTATTTTATTTCAGTCTTTACAACAATTGTGCCAGGTTATCAGAGACATATTATTATCTCCAGTTTGCCTATGAGAAAAGAGGTCCAGACAGGTTAGTAACCTGACAAAGTTCACAAATTTAGTTACTGGCAAAGCAGAGAAGAGGTGGCTGTTGGTTTCTTGGCCACTGGTCTGTTTTTTTCTGTGCCACCTTTTGGATTTAGCAAGGGGTCCTAAGGACTGTATGGCACGGGGGCTGTGGTTTTTAGCACATGGCAATAGTATCAGGATAAGAGCATCAACCCCCCACATACCCATGCCATGTAAGGTTGAAGTGTTCTCAGCCGGGGCAGCCCTAGGCACTGTGCTGAGGGGCTGTGCTGGCCCCCTCATAGGTTGGCCAGGGCAGAAAGCAGGTCCTCTACAGCTTTCATACCGGATCCTGATCTGCTGTCTGTCCTAGACTGTGTTAGCAGGGTGGTGGGTATCTGGCCAAACTTGGGTATCTGGCCAAACTTCCTACCCATCCCCCCCAGATTTATTGAGATATAATTGACATATCATATTGTGTAAGCTTAAGGTATACAATGTAAAGATTTGATAAACGTATTTATTGTGAAATTATTACCACCATAAGGTGAGTTAATACATCCATCACCTGATGGATGACAGTTACGTTTTTTGTAACTGTGATGAAAATACTGAAGATCAACTCTTAGCAACTTGCAAATATACAATATAGTATTTTTAAAAAATGTTTATTTATTTATTTTGAGAGAGAGCATGCGAGCAGGGGAGGGGCAGAGAGAGACGGGGAGAGAGGGAACCAAGCAGGCTCCATGCTGTCAGAGCAGAGCCCAATGCGGGGCTTGATCTCACGGTCAAGTGAGAGCCTGATCTGAGCCAAAATCAAGTTGGATGCTTAACTGACTGAGCTATCCAGGTGCCCCAACAATATAGTATTGTTAACTATAGTCACCCTCCATGTTGTGTGCTAGATCCCTAGAACTTATCCACCTGGAATTTGTAACTTTTGACTAATATCTCTTCATTTCCCCCAACCCCTAGCCTCAGGAAACCACCATTCTACTCTCTGTTTCTATGAATTCAGCATTTTTAGATGCTACATATAAGTGAGGTCATACAGTATTTGTCTTTCTCTGCCTGACTTATTTCACTTAGCATAATGCTCTCAAGGTTCATCTGTATTATTACAAAAGGCAGGATTTCCTTTTTTATGGTTGAATAATATCCCATTGCATATGTATGTATGTATATGTACACACGTATATAAAGAAAATGTGTTATTTCCATGTCTCAGCTATTGTAAATAATGGTGTAAGGAATGTGGGGGTACAGATAGCTCTTTGAGATACTGATTTCATTTCCTTCAGATTATATACCAAGAAGTAAGATTGCTGGATCATATGATATATATTTTTTAATGTTTATTTATTCTTTTTTTCAAATACACAATTTTTATTTTTGTTTTTGTTTTACTTTGAATTAATTTTTTTAATTAATTTTTAAAATTTACATTCAAGTTGGTTGTCATATAATGCAACAAAGATTCCAAGAGTAGATTCCTTAATGCCCCTTACCCATTTAGCCCATCCCCCTTCCCACAACCCCTCCAGTAACTCTCAGTTTGTTCTTCATATTTTAGAGTCTCTTATGTTTTGTCCCCCTTCCTGTTTTTATATTATTTTTGCTTCCCTTCCCTTATGTTCATCTGTTTTGTATCTTAAAATCCTCATATGAGTGAAGTCATATGATATTTGTCTTTCTCTGACTAATTTCGCTTAGCATACTACCCTCTAGTTCCATCCATGTAGTTGCAAATGGCAAGATTTTATTCTTTTTGATGGACATTTGGGCTCTTTCCATACTTTGGGTATTATTGATAGTGCTGCTATAAACATTCAGATGCATGTGTCCCTTCGAAACAGCATACTTGTATCCCTTGGATAAACACCTAGGAGTGCAGTATTCCTTCTTGCTGGGTTGTAGGGTAATGTTTATTTACTCTTGAGAGAAAGAAGAGAGAGAGAGAGAGAGAGAGAGAGAGAGAGAGAGAGAGAGAGACAGAGCATGAATGGGGGAGGGGCAGAGAGAGAGGGAGACACAGAATCTGAAGCAGGCTCCAGGCTCCAAGCTATCAGCACAGAGCCTGATGCGGGGCTTGAACCCATGAACTGTGAGATCATGACCTGAGCCAAAGTCAGACACTTAACTGACTGAACCACCCAGGTGCCTCATAGTTCTATTTTTAATTTTTTGAGGAGCTTCCATACTATTTTCCATAGTGGTTGTACCAATTTACATTCCCACTGACAGTGCATAAGGGCTCCCTTTTCTCGATGTCCTCACCAACACTTACTTATTCTCTCTTGTCTTTTTGATGCTGGCCATTCTGACAGGTGTGAGGTGATGTCTCATTGTGGTTGTGATTTGCATTTCCCTGGTGATGAGTGATGATGAACACCGTTCACGTATATGTTGGTCCTTTGTGTGTCTTCTTTGAAAAAAAGTGTCTATTCAAGCCTTTTGCACATTTTACAACAGATTTTTAAATTAAAAAAATTTTTTTGCTCTTGAGTTGTATGAGCTCCTTATATATTAACCCCTTATCAGATATATAGTGTGCTAATTTTTTTTAACCATTCTACAGGTTACCTTTCCATTTTGTTGACTGTTTCTTTGCTGTGCAGAAGCTTTTTAGTTTGATGTAGTCCCACTTGTTTATTTTTACTTCTGTTGCTTGTGTTTTCTTTCGCTCTTGTTAACTTTAATGCTCCACATTTATCTTGATCACAATGGTGGTAACCTCTTCGTCAACAACCTTGTGAATTGACGAGTTGGCTCTCGTTCTTCTGTCCATCAGGCAGATATACTCTCCTCAGCTGGTCTGACTTAGGTATGGAGCCTCCATTCTTCTTCTTTTTGTTAATGTAATTTTTTATCAAATTGGCTAACATACAGTGTATACCGTGTGCTCTTGGTTTTGGGGTTAGATTCCCGTGGTTCATCGCTTACATACAACACCCAGTGCTCATCCCAACAAGTGCCCTCCTCAATGCCCATCACCCATTTTCCTTTCTCCCCCCACTACCCTCTCCCCAAGCAACCCTCAGTTTGTTCTCTATATTTTTTTTTAAATTTTTTTCAATGTTTTTTATTTATTTTTGGGACAGAGAGAGACAGAGCATGAACGGGGGAGGGGCAGAGAGAGAGGGAGACACAGAATCGGAAACAGGCTCCAGGCTCCGAGCCATCAGCCCAGAGCCCGATGCGGGGCTCGAACTCACAGACCGCGAGATCGTGACCTGGCTGAAGTCGGACGCTTAACCGACTGCGCCACCCAGGCGCCCCAGTTCTCTATATTTAAGAGTCTCTTATGGTTTGCATCTCTCCTGGAGCCTCTACTCTTCACATGACAAGACAGGAAAGCACAGATTGCTGGGTGATCAGCCTTCTCAAGAGGGATGTTGGCTTCTAGGCACATTTTCATAAAGTGCCAGAGAACACTTTCTCTGTGTGCACAGTAATTTTGCACCGAAGGGATGCAGTTAGGAGCCTCTGCTTCTTCCTCACCTTCTGCTCTTCAAATTCTGCCTTCCTCTTGGTATGAGTCTTTGACTTAAGGTGGTCACTAATGGTGGACTTGCAAACATGATTCAGAACCACGATGTAAGAAGTGCAGCAGAGTTTTCCTCTGTCTTTGTGCAGCTCACTTCGAAACTCAAAGTCAGTGGCTGGATCCAGGGGAGTCCCATACAAAGCAATCTTAGAATGGTTTGGAGCAGGTGGTGCTGTCACTACAAACCTTTCCATTGTGACTTCGAATAAGGTTCCAATAAGTTTCCAGTTTTTTTTCATCTTGACACTTAGTAGTGCAAAACCAGGGATGCTTGAAATCCTGACATTTTTGTTTGCTCAAACTTGGAGATGCCTTCAAATCAGTTTTTTTTTAGAAGTGGTGATGGGGAGTTACTTTCTGGGGCTGCACCATATTTTCCGTGGGGTGCTGGGAAGTCATGCCTTTATGTAGGATTGGGGATGCCATTAGGGGAAGTGGACGAGACCTGGTGGGAAGAGAAAGCAGAAGGAAGAAGAAAAGGATCAAGGGAGTTAGGGAGAAGGAAGAGCCTTGCTGCACCTCCCCCCACCCCTCCCCATCGTCCCTGCTATTGACCTCTAGGGGTTTTACAGTTTTGGGTCTGACAATTAAGTCTTTAATTTATTTTGAGTTAATTTTTGTGAGTGGTGTAAGATAGGGGTCCAATTTCATTCTTTTGAATGTGACTAGTTATTGAAGAGATTCTCTTTTCCTTATTGAGTGTTCTTATCTCCCTGTGAAATATTAGTTAACTATACATATGGGTGATTATTTCTAGGCTCTCAGTTTTTTTTCCACTGGTCTGTGTGTCTGTTTTTATACTTGTCCCATACAGTTTTGATTCGTATAGCTTTATAATATAGTTTGAAATCAGAAAGTGTGATGTCTCCAGCCTTGTTCTTAAGATTGCTTTGGTTATTTAGAGTCTTTTGTGGTGCCCTTTGAATTTTAGGATAGTTTTCTCTTTTGTGAAAAAAAAAAAACCCGCCATTAGAATTTTGATAAGAATTAGATTGTGTCTGTAGATGGCTTTGTGTGATATGGACACTTTAACAATATTAATTATTCTCAGCTGTGAATATGGTATGTCTTTGGATTCCATTTATTTGTGTCTTCTTCAATTTCTTTAATCAATGTCTTTTTTTTTTTTTTTTTGAGAGAGAGAGAGAGCGAGTAGAGGAGAGGGGCAGAGGGAGAGAGACAGAGAGTCTTAAGGAGACTCCATGATCAGCATGGAACCTGATGTGGGGCTCGATCCCACAACCCTGGGATCATGACCTGAACTGAAATCGAGTTGGGTACTCCACTGACTGAGACACCCAGGCGCCCTTTCATCAATGTCTTATAGTTGTCAGTGTATGTATTTTTCACCTCCCTGGTTAAATTTATTCCTAAGTATTTCATTCTTTTTGACGCTATTATAAATGAGATTTTTTTCTTTATTTCTTCTTTAGATAGTCTGTTATTAGTGTATAGACATGTAACTGTTTTTTTGTATGTCGATTTTGAATCCTGAAACTATACTGAATTCATTTATTAGTTCTAACAGTTTTTTTTTTTTTTTGGTGGATTCTTTAGGGTTTTTAAAAAATATATAACATCATGTCATCTGCAAACAAAGCCAGTTTTACTTCTTCCTTTCTGATTTGGATTCCTTTTATTTCCTTTTCTTAAATAATTGCTCTGGCTAGGACTTTCAGTACTATGTTGAATGGGAGTGTTGAAAGTGGGCACCATTGTACTGTTTTTGACCTTAGAGGAAGAGATTTTAATCTTTCATCATTGACTATGATGTTAACTATGAGTTTGTTAAATCTGTTTTTTATTATGTTGGGGTATGGTTTTTTGGTACTCAATTCATTGAACACTTTTTTTTCTTTCACAAAAAGACACTGAATTTTGTCAAATGCCTTTTCTGTATCTGTTGAGGGGATCATATAATTTTTTATCCTTCATTTTATTAATGTGGTGTAAAATGTTTATTGATTTCTGTATGTTGAACCTTCCTTGCATCCCAGGGATAAATCCCACTTGATCATTCTAACTGAATTCAACAACACATTAAAACATTCATATACCAGGTCATTAATTAACCTTTCCTTTCTCATTTTCAGAAGCTTTTTCATTGGCTTTTCCTGGAGATGGCTGTTCTTTTTGGTCTGCAGAAGGGGACTTTTAGAGCAACGCTTTTGCCTGGTTCTCTCTGGCTCAAACCGACTAGATTTTTGCTCTGGGACAAGCAGGAGCTTCAGGGAAAGGAGTGTGTGGGCAAGAAGGAGCTCACCCCTCATAGACCAGGCAGGAGCAATCACCCCTCAGCCCCCAACACACATACCCTCATTCACTTTCTGCTTGTGATTTGGGATGTGCTGTGTGCTCTCTGACTCCCTCTGTTTCCCCCTCCACTGTCATTAATCACATTTCTACGGTTGCTTTGGTCTATTTTGGGGCTTGCTACTTGATTCTCTAAGTTTATCCGGGGTCAGTATCACATGGTGTATACTACTTGAAAATAAGTCTTGTTATCTGGCAGGAAAAGTCCCTTAATTTATTTTTCTTTTTCAGGAATAATCTTGGTTATACAGTTCAGATTTAACTCATGAAGTTCTAGGGGAAAAAAATCCTGTGAGGACTTGGTTGGGATTACACTGTATCTATATATCAGCTTATGGTAAATTTACATTTTCGTATCTATGTCTATCTATATGCAATAAATTTTCATTTATTTTGGGCCTATTTAATATCTTTTCATAATTTTTGTTTTTTTTTCATTAAGGAACTTGTACATGTTAAGATTCATTTTTATATACCTTAAATATTTTTGTTGCTCTTGTTAATGCTTTTCTTCTAAATTTCACTTGATGTTTGTGCCAGTGGCTAGGACTCTACTTGACTTTTGTGTGTTCGTTTCTGTCCAACTTTCTAAGCCATTTTATGAGTTAAAATAGTTCATTAGTGGGTACTTTGGAGTTTTCTATATTGACAACGAGAGTGACTTACCAGCTCATGCTGCATTTTAGGAACAATTAGGGAAAGCCATGTCTCCCCAGACGTGACTGGTGGATCCAGTCGTGTGTAAGGTGTGTGACAGGAGGGCACAGCAGAGGCCTGATACAGCCCCCACTCACTCCCCTGGCTGTGTGCACTGGCTGATGTGGCAGCCCATCGTATCAGCTGCAAATGATGACAGTTTGGGTTCTTTCCATTCTTACAAATTCTCTTTCTTTCTACACTAGCTGAGATCTGTAGTACAATAATGAATAGAAGTTAGTGGGAGCTGGGCATTTTTATTTTGTTTTTGGTTTCATAGGAAATGCTTTCAACACGTCGTGATTAAATATGGTAGATACTTTTTTCTGGGCAGATGCCCTTTAATCTATTTAGGGAGGGTCTATTTCTTTACTAAAAGATTTTATTATAAATGGCTGTAGAATTTTACAAAGTTGGTTTTATTCGTCTACTGAGATGACCATAAGGTTTTCCTTTTTTACCCTATTAATGTAGTGAGTTTCCTTCATCTATTTTCTAATGTTAAAACAGCCATGAATTTTGGGGCTAAACCCAACTTGGCCGTAGTATATTATCCTTTTCATATACAGCTGGACTTCTTGCTAATATTTTGTTTAGTATATTTTCATCTATGTTCTTACATGAAATTGGCCCATGAATTTCCTTTCTTGTGATTTGCTGAGTTTCAGTATCAAAATTATGTCAGCTTCCTAAAGTGAATTGAAGTGTGCTTTCTTTTTTCTTGTTCTCTGGAAGAGTTTGAGTTTGTCTTTTTTTTTTTTTTTTTTTTTTTTTTAATGATAGAAACTCATCTGTGAACTTTTCTGTGCCTGGTGTTTTCATTATGGAAAGCTTTTAAAGTACTGATTAATTTATTTGGTAGTTATAGATCTATTTCTTCCTGAGTCAATTTTGGCTAATTGTATTTTTCTATAAATTTGTCTAGAGCAAGTAACTTATTTATTTAACTTGTTTATGATTTCAGTGATATTGCAGAATATTCTTGTCCATATAATATTATCCATAACATTCTTTTATCTCTGCTGCATCTGTAGTAATAAACTCCCTTTTATTGCTAATATTGATTATTTGTGTTTCTTTTATTTTTTTTTCTGATCTCTCTCCCCCCGCTCCCCACTGATCTTTCCAAAGGTTTGTCTATTTTATTTGTATTTTCAAAAACTAACTTTAACTCTGTTGATCCTTTTATTTGTGTGTACATTTTGTTTTGTGTCTTTGTTGTGTTTTGCTTAATGTTAGTTCCTATATTAACTATTTTTCTTCTGCTAATTTCTTTGGAATTATTCTCCTCTTGTCTAAAATTTCTTATACTGTTAGAAGTTAAAAATCTAATTTTTATATTTTCTTGTTTTCTAATTTAATGCTTCGATTTTTGCTTTTAATTTTACTTACCTGTATACTACATTATTTTTGTATATGCATTTTCATAATCATTTGGGTTTGTTTTCTAATTTCTGTTATAGTTTCTTCTTTGGCCTCTAATTTGTATGTTTAAAATATCTAAATATATGGGGGTATATGTATTGGGGTAGAGATTGCAATCTATAGGATACCACTCATTTGAAATTTGTGGAGGCTTGCTTATGATCTAGCAGTCACTGGTCATTTAAAAAAAAAGAAAAAGAACGATTCATAAATCCTTGAAAAGAATGTGTATTCCTGATAACTTAAATGCAGTGTTGTTTATAAACACTAAATCTAATCTGTGTCATTCAAATATCCTATACTGTTACTAATAATTTTTCTGCTTCAGCTATCAATTAATGACAAAATTGTGTTGTAATCTCCACCTGTGATTCTGGATTTGTTCATTTTTCCTTGAAATTTTTCAGTTTTTATTTTGTATATTTTAAGATTGTTGTTGTTATTATGTATATCCTCACTATTATATCTACTTGATGGGCTAATCTTTTTATTTTTATGTAGCAAATCTCTTCATTTCTATCATAGTTATTGTCTTGAAGTTTGTCTTGTATTATATGAATACATTAGCACCAGAATTCTTTAGGTAAATATTTCTGTGGTATATCTTTTGGAGCCTTTAACTTAAGCTGTTTTGGGTCTCTTTGTTTTAGGTATATTATAAACAGAACATAGCACACTTTCTCTCTTTTTTCTGTACTTCTCTCTCTTTCTCTTTCTCTTTGTGTGTGTGTGTGTGTGTGTGTGTGTGTGTGTAATGCACACTTTATAATCTTTGCTCACAATTGGCTGATTTAATTCATCCCTCCTTACTGTGTTTACTATTATTTATTAATGCTTGCCCCCCAAACTTCTTTTTTTCTTCTTTTTTATTGCTTTTTTTATTACTCATTTATTTTTTCCCCTCTTAACTTATTTGAATGGTAATATTTATTTTTATCTTTACATATATTCTTTTAGTTATACATAGATATTATAGAATTTATTATAACCTAATAAGGTAACTCTAGATATTACAGCATTAATCATAACCTAATAAGGCTGAAGTTAATTTACATCCCTATTTTCCTCCTCCTCAAATAAAAGAAACTCAGAATACTTTGACTTACTTTAGTCATCCCCTTTTGAATTCGCATGCAATATTTTAGATTTATCTTGTTTTCTCTTACCCCATAAATGAGGTATAATTGTTTCTTATAGTCAAGATTTGTTTGGATTTCCTGAAATAGTTACAAGTAAGTTTGCTCACCATTCTTTCTTGTATCTCAAATTTTCCATCAGGCATTACATTTTTCCTGCCTGAAATCAATCCTTTAGAATTTCCTTTGTGGGGTGCCTGGGTTTCTCAGTTGGTTAAGCATCCAACTCTTGATTTCGGCTCAGGTCATGATCTCATGGTTCATGAGTTTGAGCCTCACATCAGGCTCTGCACTGACAGCGCAGAGCCTGCTTGGGATTGATTGTCTCTCTCCATCTCTCTCTGCCCCTCCCCTGCTCATTCCCTCTCTCTTTCTCTCAAAATGTATACATAAACGTTAAAGAGAATTTCCTTTGTGGGATTTTTACCTGCTTGAAAATGTCTTTAGTTCACCCTTAGTCTTGAAAGAGGGTTTCTCGGTGTATAGAATTTTAGGACCATTATTCTCTGTAATCAGATATTTTCTCATTGTCAGCTGACTTTCATCATTGCTCTTAAGTGGTCACCTATTGATCTAATTCCTCTCTCTCTCTCTTTTTTTCTTTCCCCTTTGGAAACTTTCAAAATCTTCTCTGTCTTTGGTGTTCTTTAGTCTTATGAGTTTTCTTTAAAAAAATTTTTTTAATGTTTATTTTAGAGAGAGACAGAGCATGAGCGGGAGAGGGGCAGAGAGGGGGATACAGAATCCCAAGCAGGCTCCAGGGTCCGAGCCGTCAGCACAAAACCTGACACAGGGCTCAAACCCATGAACCGTGAGATTATGACCTGAGCCGAAGTCAGACGCTCAACTGACTGAGCCATCTGGGCAGCCCAGTCTTATGAGTTTTCTATGGTTTGTGTATGTTTTGTATTTTTTCTGCTTAAAATTCATTGGCATTCCTGGGTTTGAAAGTTGTTTTGTCTTTCAAACTTTCATAGAAAAATTTCAGCCACTATTTCTTTGAATATTACTTTTCCCCCTGTTCTTTTTCTTCTCTCCCTTTGGAAATCTGATTAAATCCTTGGTAGACTTTTCACTCCTTGGCTTTACTTCTGTCATGTTTTGTCTCCCTTTGTCTTTCTGGGATGCATTTCAGATCAATTCTTTTGTTCTGTCTTTTACACTAATTCATCCTTGAGCTGTGATTAAGATCTCTAATGAGTTTTTTCATTTTAATTGTTATATTTTTAATTTATAGAAGTTCCATCTCAAATCTGGTTCTTTCTCAAACCTGCTTGGTTATATTTTATAGCCTTTGTTCCTTGAAAAATATTTCCATGACTCTTTTATTTCTTGAAGCTAAGTTCTCTAATTGAGTCCCTTCACCACCACCCCCCACCCCCACAATGGATAGTGTGAACTCAGGTCACAAACCTATATGAAGATCGTTAATTCTTGGGAGAGATTTTACTTTCCTTTACTCAGTGGTGAAATTGGGATACAACTTTTCTTGCATCTTCTGTATAGAAGATTATTTCTCATTTACCCTTAACGTTGAGCTTCTGGTCTTTTGGACTCTATTTGATCCTTTCCCTCGTCCCTAGGCTTTGTGCCAAGTTTTCCCTACCCAATACACATGTGAAACAGAGCTTAAGGAATACAGTAGCAGATCTTCTTAGGGCAAAAACTCCCTTCAGTTCTTGCTTCTTTTCCCTGGTTCCTGCTTTTGCTTTCCTCCTGGCCTCTCCAGCTTTCTTATATTTTTGCCAGTTCAGTGATGCATTTAAAAAACATCACGCATCTTTGTCAATCCTTTCAAATTCTTCTCATGGAAAACTATTTTAGAATATGTGGTCCATCATATTGCCAAACACAAAATTTCTGTGTGAGCGTTGTCTATAAGAAGGGGACACAGGGGCGCCTGGGTGGCGCAGTCGGTTAAGCGTCCGACTTCAGCCAGGTCACGATCTCGCGGTGCGTGAGTTCGAGCCCCGCGTCAGGCTCTGGGCTGATGGCTCAGAGCCTGGAGCCTGTTTCTGATTCTGTGTCTCCCTCTCTCTCTGCCCCTCCCCCATTCATGCTCTGTCTCTCTCTGTCCCAAAAATAAATAAACGTTGAAAAAAAAAATTAAAAAAAAAAGAAGGGGACACAGTTGTCAACTAAAAACCAGGTGCTGAAAAATAGTGGCATAGTATGGAGTTCCTTAAAGAGAATGTTGTCTTGATTGCCACTCAACTTACTAGCTGTGTACCTTGGCAAATTTTAGAATCTCTCTGGGTCTTCATTTCCCCATCTTTAAAATGGGGATAATAGCAGTACTGATTAGTTTGGATTTTTTTTTTTTTTGAGAAATAAATGAATTTATTTGTATGAAGCACTTGGAAGAGTGCTTGGCACACAATTAAGTGCCCAATATTATATTTCATTGAGTTTAAAATGCCATAGATTGTAAGATGCCCTGTTGCTTCATAAGAAAGAAAATATGCTTTCAGTTAAACTGTAACACAGTGCAAAGATGCCATTGACTGAAACATGCATCCCAATTTCAGATGCTAAAATATGAAAAAAAATGCACCTTAGAACCACCTGAGTATAGTAAAATGTAGCTATTATTGTGAATGGATACATGTGAGTGACAAGGCAGTGACTGAGAAACAGAATCGTAGTCTCAGAATTGATAGGACTTTAAATGTTTGTAGATATTTATTCCATCCTACTGTCACCTCATCAACTTCTAGACTCTAGCCATATTGTGCCTGAGCTGGAGCCAATGTCCAGAGGCTAACTGTTAGACAAACACAGTATTCTACCATCTCCTACAAGACCAAGGAAGATAGGAAAAGGGACTTATATTTACGGAGAGACTTCTGTGTCTAGCACTCTTCTGGATGCCTTAAATATAGCACTTGACTTAGTTTTCATAGTTAGGTTAATTCAGATTGTTTGCTATAATAAACAACCCCCCAAACACATTATGTTTATTTCTTGTTTATCCCTCAGACTGATGTGAGTTGGGTGGCTCTGCTCTAAACCATGCTCAGGACTCATCTTCTTCCATCTTTTGGCCTCACCGTGTTGGTGTGGCTTTCCAGTTGCTCTGGCGTCACTTAACGGGCAGACAGGGGAAGAGAGAGGGCCATGGAGAAAGCATCCCTACCATTATAACTTAAAACTGTTCAAGACCTCGCAGCTTTATTGAGTCCTAGGTAACTCTTTGGAGGGAGAAATCACATAGGTTAGAGTGGTTGGAGATGGCCTCCCAGATGAGGTGGGATTAGAGCTGCGTCCCGAAACCTTGGTATGACCTGGAGATAGAAAAAGAGAGTGGAGGAGATTTTGATCTGGACGTGCTGGGATGCCATGAGCAATGCATAGCATTATGGAAGAGCAAGATGTTTTTGGAGAACCATGGAATCCCCTGTTGGGTAATGACCAATATTTGTTGAACTCCTACTCTGAAGTAGACACCATGCAGTGCACCGTTTCAACGCTGCTGTGATATGCAGCGTACCAGGCAGAGATGAGCCTTGATAATACAGCATTCTGTAAATTGGCTGTTTTTTCACGTTTGACTCACTCTATGCCCCAGATCGTATGCTTCTCCCTCCTATGTCTTCTTTCCCAAGGGTATATAGACCCCTTCAACCTGGGGCCTCATCGTGACTCAGAGAGGGAAATAGTTCGCCCAGTGTAACCCCTGAGCGTGATTTATGAAACAGGATGTATCCAAATTTTCACCACGCTGGAGCTATTCAATTTTCTCTAATGGCTTTTATCTGAGAGTTATGTCTGTTCGTGGCAGTCACGACCAGTAAGTCATTAGCTTAAAGTATACTGATTGTTAATTTTAGCACCCTGGGATCTGGGCCCAGTGAGAGAGGGCTCTCGCTTTTGCAAATCGGAGCTAAGGAACATTTGAGCAGTTGGCTAACATTCACATCAGTAAAAGTTAGAAAGTAAGAGGGGATAATTAAAAAGTGAAAGAGTAAAAAGCAGTTGACCAGCTGGATATAGTTCAGGAGGCTGTAGACTGGCCTCCATCTGGCTGCCCCCCTGCTGCTGGCTCCTTGTCCTCACCAGAAGAGAAACAGAACCAGTCTGATTCTGAGCACCCCTGTGTGCCAGGTACTTCACATCTGTGATCTCACTGATCCGCATAGCAGTGCCATGAGGAAGGAACCATTACTCCCATTATCTTTATTATGTACCCCACTTCACAGATAAGGACACTTAATGCCCAAGGTCACACAGCTAGGCACTGACTCCGAATCTGTGTTCTTAAGCAACAGGGGTTCTGGATGGGGGTGGCCCAAAGGCCTGGCATAGCTTCTCTCGGGGGCTACACTCTGCCTAAGGTCTTGGACGTCTGGGGTACCCGTATCTCACTTTCGCCTATTAGATGATCAGCAGCTCAGGGCCAGCTCCCAGAAGGCAGTAACTGCAGTTTCCTTGTGTGGTTCAGGCCTGGGTGCTCCTCTTATGGGCAGCTGGGGTGTCATAGCCCTAGAATCAGGAAGGGTCCACCCTGAGATACAAGATGGAGCAGCCATGGCTTTCCTGGTTCCAGGAATTTTGGGCTTCCCCCTGGGACAATTACACATGATCATTTGAGAGAGGCTGCCTGGCAGTTGGCTTTGACAAGCTGGAGCCCTTTAGAGGATGGGCAATCATATTGATCAGGGACTGGGGCACCTGGACCTCAGCAGGGAGGCTGGCTCCTTTCTCTCAGACCTCTGAGGACTCGTGGACATCTCTGCATCAACCTGCCTGTCTTATTCCAAGGCTGAGCTGAATTAGACTAGGATTCCCTGCAGTTTCCTATCCACTGGTCATTCCCCTGTGCTTGATAGCTACAGCAAAGGAGAAAGAGCATGAGTAATTATCCTAGATTTATAGTTGGGCAACTGCCAGAGCCATTGATTTCCCAGGGAAAATCACACTGAGCCTGAGTGGGGTCTCTCTGGGCTCTAACCATACAAAGCCTTGTTTGGATTTCTCATGGGGAAGTTTCTGGGAGTGAGAAAACCCAAATGCAAGTTCCAGATATAGCTCAGTTTGCTGTGTGACCTCAGGCAGATCTCTTCCCCTCTCTGAACATGTCTTTCCATCTGCCCATGTTAATCTCTCTGTGATTCAGTTTTATCATCTGAAAAATGGGGCTAACACGAGCTGTTCATAAGATTATTCTGAGGATGGGGGCGCCTGGGTGGCGCAGTCGGTTAAGCATCCGACTTCAGCCAGGTCACGATCTCGCGGTCCGGGAGTTCGAGCCCCGCGTCGGGCTCTGGGCTGATGGCTCAGAGCCTGGAGCCTGTTTCAGATTCTGTGTCTCCCTCTCTCTCTGCCCCTCCCCCGTTCATGCTCTGTCTCTCTCTGTCCGAAAAATAAATAAACGTTGAAAAAAAAAATTTAAAAAAAATTAAAAAAATTAAAAAAAAAGATTATTCTGAGGATGAATAACTGTAAAGCATTTACAACAGTGCCTGACAAATAGCACCCTCTTCTCCCTCTTCTCCTCCTACTTATTATTAGTATCATTATAGTTATTATTACAAGGGAATAATCTCTAAGGCCTCCTACTAATTCTAATACTCTAACAGTATGATGTGAGCTCCTCCAGGAAGGCTGCCCAGATTGTGGCTGGAGGGCTCTAGTCTTGCCCCGGACATATTTGCGCAGGTGGGATTCTTGTTACCTTTTAGGTAAAGCCTAGAAGGTAGATGTATCCAGTTAATCAAGGGGAGGCTTGGGGCCTTGTTTGTGCTTTGTTGAAACTGTTTTGGCTCTGGAATTGAGGAGCAGGGCTGAGGTCTGATGCATAGTCCTTCCCGGCTGCCTGGCCAGGGTCTTCAGGGCCTGAGGGGCAAGCCCAGCTCCTGTGAGCCCTGAGGTCTGTTCTGCCCACCTGCTTGCCTCTGCTGCCTGACAGCTGTGAGGGGCCACCCAGGCTTCCTCCAGAGAGCCGGAGCTGTCTATATTTCATGAGGCTCAGTCTATTCAGTAGGGCTAGGTGACAGCTTGCTTAGTTTCTTGCATCTCCCCTGGGAATGAGGGTTCTTAGAGTATCTGATTGCTGCAGCATGCTGGCCACCCCAGCTAGCAATACTGAAATATCTCGAGGACTGCTGCCATGCTCCCACAGATCAACAGTGCCTCGAGTTGGGGTGAGGAGGGAAGCTCATTGCTGTTACCTCCCAAAGCTCATTGCAGCCGCCCTCCTTTTTACCCCAGGTCTCCATGCCTCCAACCCAGGCTTTGGTGGTCCCCTTGGGAGTTGTACCTGTCTCTTAAATGGACCGCTGCTACTGGCCCCACTCCCTGGAGTCCATCCACTTACTGGTCACCATGGGAGCTGAAATTTCACTCTGATCATTTTACTCCCCTGCTCAAACCATCAGTGGCTCCCTACCACCCACAGGAAAGAGGCCAAAGAATCTGTTCCTTTCGTATGCAGGACCACGGAAGCACCTTCCCTCCAGCATCCTGCGAGAGATCTGGGTCCCTGAATACTTGCTTCATTTCCTGGTCTTTATGCCACTGTTCACACTGCTCTCTTGGCACTGAATGTCCTTGTCCCATTTCACCTGGCAAAATCCCACCCTGCATTCAGGACCCACTTCAGATGTCATCTCCTCTAAGAAGTGTGGCCTACTTTCCCAGCTGAAAGTGGCCACTCCTTTTTCTGTATTCCCACGCTACTGGGATCGTTTCCTCTAAACTCCATCACCAGCCCGGGGTGCTCACTTCAGCCTTCTAGAAGCACTTGCAGTTCCTTAATCTCCCCGTGTTCTTCCCTCTGTCTGCCCACCCTTCCTTCCACACCTTCCTTTCTCCTGTGTTTTCACACTCCTCTTGCAAGTGTCAGCTTTGAAGTCAGGCCTTGACCCCTTTTCCCCACCTGTTCTCACCTAGTACCGCTGGGAAGCCCTCTGGACCTCCCTTAGCACCCACTTTAGCAGTTTTTGCAGTTGTGATGCAACTGTCCATTGTCCCTGTCTCTCTGTCTGGGAGAACCTGCCGGGTCACAGCTGGGGGTGGGGAGGGAGCCTGCCTAGCCAGGTGTGATCAGACAGTGAGGGCCACAGAAACTCAGGAGGGGACAGGTGGCTTTGTGTCAGTGGGTGTAAGGATGCAGAGCCCTCTCCCTGTAGCCTGCATGGTTGGAAAAGGCCCTCCCATCACCCTCTCAATGAATACTCATCACAGTGCAGCAGAATAGGCACCTGCCAGGGCTCCTTCAGTAAGAACCCATCCAGGTAGTCAGGACGTGTTAGTGGATCTGATAATTGTGCACCAGGTACAGAGTCAGGAGCGGTGTGGGGGATATGGCAGTGGGCAGGACAGACCTCTAGTCCCTGACTCTGGGATCCTCAGGGGGGAAAACATTAAGCTACTAATTTCAGTTAATTGTTTAGTTACAATTATGATAAATTCTAGGAAGGAGAAAAATGAGGGGGCAGAGGATCACATAATGAAGGACATGACTGAATCCCCACGTCTCATTCCTCTCCCAGCCACCCCTCCCCCGCCCCACCCCCAGCTGCCTCCTCCCAGTACCTAGCGCTGCATTGGAGTTTAACTGCTTTCCACAATATTTACTGTCCTGCCCCTGTTGACAGCCCTAATGGATTCTGCAGATTAAATAATCTCAGCCCAGCCTCGAGCTGTATTGGGATTGGCCCATTAGACAATGGCAGAAGCCGCCCCAGTCATTGTTCTAATTGAATAATTTGCTGTAAATCGCCTCCATTTCCTTCTGAGCCCAAGCTGGCTTGTTAGCCAAATGGAGGTGAGCTAGGGCTGCCTCTAATGGGATGTAGGAGCAGAAATGAGCTGTCTAAATGAGCCGTTGTCTCATTGGGCATGGAATTAAATCAGAGACACTTAAGGCTTCAAGTCCTTCTTGTAAACTAGCCTCTCCTGGGATGGGAAGGCATAGCCAAGAGCCTTCAGAACAAAGGCTGCAAAGCTCCAGGATGAGATTTCCAATGAGTTAGGAAGGGCTTTGGGTGGGGTTAAGGGTTGGGGCTGGAGGTAATGGAGTTTCCTCTTTCTTGCTAACTTCTGCATGTGTCTTTTCTACCCCTCTCATGGGCAAGACAGCATCTCTGCCCTGAGATACATTTCTCAATAACTCCTTCCATGGGGAGGAACACTTCTTCTTGAAGCTACCATATGTCAAGCACATGATTTTTATTTTATTTTATTTTATTTTATTTTATTTTATTTTATTTTATTTTATTTTATTTTATTTTATTTTATTTTATTTTATTTTATTTTATTTTATTTTATTTTATTTTATTTTATTTTTAATCTATTAGGGGCTTTTGCAAGTGATCTCATTTAATCTTTATGAAGCTCCTAGGAGGCAGGTATAATGGAGGGAACCACATTCATGGGTGTTCATGATTTTCGCAAGGTCAGGTACCAATCTGGTACAGAGTCAGGATTTGAATCCAGGTCTGTCAAACCCCAAAATTCAAGTTCTTTTTGCAATGACATTGAGGACAGACAGTGTGGGGCAAAGGGGCTACTTTGAATCCACTCCCTGACATGCTATGTAGCTTTGGAGGTGTGTAATCGGAATCTCTCTGCTCAGTAGGATGAGTCCAGCGCAGGGCAGTAGGGGAGGCGGCTGCCGGGAAAGCAGCCTTTGGGGGCTTTCCTGAGGGCTGCATGCTTGAAATAGGCCTCTCTGTAAAGCTAGTGACACTTTAGGCTTTAGCTGGGACTGTGGTTTCCTCATCTCCTGATCCCTTTGGGGCCCACAACTGTCCACACGATTCTCGCAAAAGGAACCAAGAAATGAGGAACAGAAGAGATGTCCCCATTGTCCGTGCCTGTCTTCTTTGTACCCTTTGACTGCAGTTTTTGCAATCTGCTTCATTTCTGCAGGGACCGTTGTTCTGCAGGGACCTCCGGCTGCGTTACTGAGAGCCGGCACTAGGCGAAGCTGGAGGACACTCACAGTCCTTCCGGGGGATGGGAGCAGCGGGAGGCACTGGTGACAGGGAAGAGGGCTGGCTGGCTGTGAGGTCTTGGGTCTGGGTGTAGTTGCCACCATGGAATGGAGTCGGGCTTCCTGTTAGCAAATGCCGGACATGGGCCACTCGTTTGTTACCGTCATCATCTCCACCTGCTCTAGCACCTCCCCTCTAAATCCTAAAACCTCGATCCTAGTCCTCTGTCACCTACCAGCATTGTGATCTTGAGCAACGCATATGCCTCCACTGAATTTCTGTGTCATCAGTAGCAGGGGGATGGTGATGGTATTCAATGAGTTAATACCATATGAGGCATTTAGAACAGTGCTTGGCTCATGGTACACACTCAGTAAATATTAGCTCTTATTATTGGTGGAGACATTTTATAAACATCAGCTGGGTTAAACTCTTGGTCCTTCCTATCTCACTTTCCAGATATTCTCTCTTACCTGTGCCTCATCCGCACTGAATATGAGCCATGGCTCTCCTGAGAGCCAATCTGATTCATAATCCTGGCTTCAACCATGCAGGTCATTATCTAGGGTCCTGGGATCAGTCCCACATTGAGCAAGATTTGGTTTCAGGCATCAAGGAGTCTTGTCCTACTGGGGGAAAGAGGCAGGCATAAATAATATAGTCTGTGAATAGGTCCTTGATACAGATGCTTCCCAAATGTCCCCAAGAGGCTTCTCTAGCCTCGGGGAAAACATGCAATCACAAGAACCAAGGTTTTGTTTGCTGGAAGGCTCCACTGACACAACTCTGGGAGGCTATGGGTGAAATGGTTGAGCAAGGACGTCTCATCAGGGCATTTAAGCGAAATCAAGATATATCAGGTTTATTGTTGTGTTCCCCTCCGCTAGGAGCCCAGTGGTCCCTAACGAAACGGAAGCAGATGGTTTGGACATGACTTGTTCCTACTGTGCTCTAGCTGGCTTCTGCCCAAAGGGCTCACAGATCAGCAGTTAGGCATCTGTTCTAGAATTTCATGGTCACCAAGCTATGTTTCTAGAATCTACCTCTTAGAAATTCACATCATTCTCTTGCATCCTTCTGTTCATGACCGCGCTCCCTTTTTCTAGGTCCATCAGATATGACTTGATCAGATCCAAAGGTCCTCCAATACCAAGGGCATGCTTCATCTCCTCACAGAACCCTAACTGCTTCACACTTCAAAAGGGCCTTGCAGCTTCCTTACCGTCTCCGTGTCCTCACCTACCATAAGCTCAAATTCCTTCTTGACTGTTCTTACTCTGTACCCCTTTCTTCTTTGTGACGGAGATGGAGGTAAAATAATACCTGCTTGCTCACTGCTATCTGATGACGTCATAGCATTCACTCTGAAAAGCTGGTATTTCCCTTTTGAGTTCAAACAAATTGGAAAGGGAACAGTTACCTCCTTTTGTTGTTTTTTTCTTTTGTGCCATCCTTTTGTGCCTGCTGACTCACTGGGTTTCAAAAATATACTTTTTCAGTAATGATAATAATGCTAGAAATAACAGTGGTGATACTCCTGATGTTGATGGGCACTATCAAAGCTTTATATGCTTTGTCTCATTTGCTGCATCTCCCTCAACCTAGCTGACCACAGGGCAGGTATACAATGGACTCTCTGGGCATAAGAATAACAAAGGCTACTATTTATCGAGCTCTCACCCTGGCCTGACACTTCCATATTCTTTATGTCTTGTCATTGCTGTAATAGCCCTGTACAATAGATATTATTGCTCTCAGTTACAGGTAAAGAATTAGGGCTCAGCAGAAAGGTACTAAAAATGTGTTCCACTCATCTTTTCAACAGACCCATAGAGTGCTTTCTGCATGCCCGGCTCTTGGCTCAGTGCTAGGAGCACAAAGGGTCCCTGCCCTTGAGGGGTTCATACTGTGGTGGGACCCACAGACTGGGAGACAGGCAGTGGCCATGAGTCTCTGGAATTACACAATTCCCTAGTTTATTCTGAGCTCCTGTCTCCCATACTTTTCAGATCAACTGACCTATTCTTTATTCCAAGCATCATAAAGGGTACTTTATGTCCAGCGTGATCACTATTAATTAAAGTCCTCCTCCGCTCTTTTCTCATAAGGGTCATTTGTAATCATGGAGTAAGAGTTTAATTTTTCTGGACTTATCTCCCTCTTCTCAGCTGTTATCTTCCCACAAGCTCATACTTGCGTTTTCCCTGAAAGTCTTGAAATCTGCTGTCCTCAAGCGCAGGGCATGCTGGGTGATGGCCAACCCTTCTTCTGTTGCTTTACCCAGGCAACGGTGAAAGAATCTCCATTTTCCTCAGGGAGAACTTCCTCACCAGCTTGGAGAAGGAGGTGGCAGAGAGGAAGAACAAGGAAGGGACAAGGTAACAGGAGGAGTCAAACAGGTGGGCAGCTGATTGGATGGAGGAAGGGCACCATTGTCTTGGTGCAACTTTCGAGGCACAAACAAGCCAGGTGGGCCCTCAGTGCTGGGACGGAGGCCCCTGGAATCTGGTTTATCTTTATCAGACTGCTTTTGGCTGTCCACTAACAAAATTTTCACTTTAAACAACAAGGACTTTATCATCTGACATAACAGGAAGGCCTAGGGGTCGGCCAGACTCCAGGGTTCGTTGATTCAGTGGCTTAGTGACCAGGGACCCAGATTTATTATTCTCTGTGTGCCAGCTTTATTCTCCCAGCTAGGTCTTCTCTTGATTGCAAGCTGGTCTCTAGCAGCAATGATGTGACGTATTTCCTTGTTCAGGTCCAATGGGAGAGATACTGTCTCCTGTGGTTCGCAGTTAGGAGAAAGAAAACTTTTTGTAGAAGCAATCCTATCATGGCTCATTGGTCTGAATTGAGTCCCATGCCTATTTCTGAACCAGTTACTAGCAGTTCGAGTGAAATTATATCATCTGAAGTGGAATGGATTTTGGGAAGCAACCACTATGCCCACTACAGTGTCACATTTCCCATGCATAATTGACATGAATAACCCAGTGCTGTGATGGTTATAGAGAATTAGCATGTAGACTTTCCAGATTTAGCAAATAATACAGGCTGCCCAGTTAAATGTGAATTTCAGATAAACCATAGATACTTTCAGAGTATGAGTATGTCCCATGCAGTATTTGCTGGTCTGTGTGTCCCTGTGTTTGGTACAAAGCAAGATGGGTCAGGCAAATGTTTTGATATTGGGAGATAAAAGATTGTAGGGATTCATGGTGAGCTTGGGACATTAGACTAAGTCCTGCACTACTTGTGTGAGGGCAGTGGAGTGTAAACCGGTTCAAAAAGGAGAGGAGGGTTAGGGGGCCTTCCCTCCATGGCTGCCTTGGCTCCTTGTGGCCTGGATCTGAGAGTAAAAGTGATTGCGCCTTCTCTCTAAGGACATCTGTTGACCCCATCCTGCCCTCTCTTTTTCCAGGGTCACGACCACTGCGGGCAGGCTTTGCTGCAGATTGGGATCAACATGATGGCGTTGCCTGGAGGCCGCCACCTGGACTCCATCCCTCTGCCGGGTCAGCGGTAAGTCCCATAGGTGTCTCTTAGGGCCAGGCCTGCTCTATCTGGCCAATGGCTGAGGCCCAGCTCCAGGATCTTGAGGCTGCAGGTGGCTCCACCTCTCCATGCACTGTCCTGGGGTGGAAGCTTAAGACAAAGCATTGGGGATGCTATGTTCACTCAGCAAATACTGATGCAAGTGGGCCCTGAGACATGAAGGAATCAGGCATGTCCAGTCCCCCAAGGGGAGGTCTCCTTAAGATGCAGGCAGACAATGAAACATAATTGAATGGGGTATTCTGCTAAGATAGGAGACCCTGGAGGGGGTTCCTGATCCCACCTGGGCAAGGAGGCTGGAGCCATTTGGGGCC
Organism: Lynx canadensis; assembly: GCF_007474595.2. Lineage (NCBI taxonomy): Eukaryota > Metazoa > Chordata > Mammalia > Carnivora > Felidae > Lynx > Lynx canadensis. Next base: position 71,602,665 of record NC_044312.2, read on the forward strand.
TTCGGGGTTATGGAAGACTCTCTCTGAGCTTCTTGAAAGGGACAGTCTACCCTTAGGTGTCTTCTACTTCTTCGAGGGCACCAGGGAGAGAACTGAGCACAGAGCAGATCCTCCAGAAATATTTGTCGCCCTGAGCTGGGCAGGGGAGAGCAGTGGGGAGGAGGATGGAGGAACACACTGAGCAGAGGGTGAAGGGCAGACGATGCAGTGAGAAGAAAGAGAGACAGAGCCCCAGAGGTGACTTCACACAGTTAGGAGCTGTGGAGACCTGGCTGGTTTTGGGGGCCAGCACCAGAACTGAAGGGGAAAGTACCAGGCCAGTGAATCTATGGTGAACAACTGTCCCAGATGCCCCACGACTGTCCTGATTTGGGCCCTGAAACTTTTGTGACTTTGGAAACACCTCAGCCCCAGGCAAACTGGGCTGTTTGGTCAGTAATGCAGGTTTGGTCTACAGAGGAAGTGTGCAACTGAGGGCTCAAGGGTTTCTGCCTTGCTTTTTAAATTTTTTTCTGAGATCTTTTGATGGGGTCATTTTGAGGCAACAGAATCCAAGTAGCCCTTACAAGACTGTTAAGTCATTGTTGGTTTGTTTTGTATGTTTTGTTTTACATATTACATGTATCACTGACATCTTACCTTTATTCTGTCCTTCACCCCCCCAGCTGAATTATGGAGGGTTTCAATTTATCACATTATTCATTTCTTTTTTTTTTTTTTAAGTTTATTTATTTTATTTTGAGAGGGAGAGAGCAAGAGCAGAGCAGGGGCAAAGAGAGAGGGAGACAGAGAATCCCAAGCAAGCTCTGAGCTGAGTGTGGAGCCTGATGCAGAGCTTGATCCCACGCACCCTGAGGTCATGACCTGAGCCAAAATGAAGAGTTGAATGCTTAACCGACTGAGCTACCCAGGCACCCCACACATTGTTCATTTCCACGTTATTTGGTTTTTGAGTATTTTTCTTACTGTGTGTTGCTTTTTTTAAAAAAAAAATTTTAACGTTTATTTTTTTTTGAGACAGAGAGAGGCAGAGCATGAACGGGGGAGGGTCAGAGAGAAGGAGACACAGAATCTGAAACAGGCTCCAGGCTCTGAGTTGTCAGCACAGAGCCCGACGCAGGGCTCGAACTCACGGACTGTGAGATCATGACCTGAGCCAAAGTCGCCGCTTAACCGACTGAGCCACCCAGGCGCCCCATGTGTGTTGCTTTTAAAATCAGAAAAAAATAATGAGTATTTGCTAAAAGTCTACTGGTACTGGGTTAACCCCTTTGAGGCCATCATTATAAGGGAGTATACGGGTGTGACATGTATCTCGTGCATGCTACTTAGAATGGAAAACACTGTTAGAGATGTAGTTAGGACTTTTCTGTGCAGGCTAACATGGAGAATAAGGGATCACATGGGGGCCCAAATATCTTTCCACACAGTGTGTCTTAGGCAGAGCTCAGGGATCGTGAGGTGCAAACCTGTTGGGATACGTGTATGTTGGAGCGGCTGATGGCCTTTGAATTCATGACTGCTTGCTTTCAAAGCCAGGTTCTTCCTCTCACTAGCTGTGTGGCCTTGTGCAAGTTCTCGAATCCTGTCAGACCCCCAGTTCCCTCACGTATAAAATGGGTAAAAATAGTACCTATTTCATAGGGTTAACGTGTGAATTGAATGAGTTGCTATGTACAAAGTGTCTCACTCAGGGAAAGCTGCATAGGGGGCCTGTTGTTTATTGAGTGCCTACTCCATGTCAGAGGTCTGCTGTGGCTCTTCATGAGGGTGATCTCAGGCAAGTCTTCTAGAAATCCTTTCCCTGACCCCTCTTGGCAAATGACCTCAGTGAGAAAATCCGAAATTATCAACAGACACTCCCAGCAGCTTAATATTTTAAGCCGGGAGAAAGTGGAGCTATTCTAGATGAAGTGTTCATAGTCTTTCTGGCTGCTGTCCACACCAGGCAGTAGCTCGGTACCCGTGAGCCAGGTGGGCAGAAACAGCTCTGGCGATATGTTGGTTGGTAAGAACCTGGGGAGCTTCCCAGGTGTAATCTGAAACCAGCCTCTGTAATCAAAGGGCAGAGAGAGACCAAAGAAGGAGGCGGGACACCCAGATTGGTGGGCAGCAGGTTACATAGGCAAGGGAACTTATATATGAGGCTTGTCTTCAGCCACCGCAAGATGTGTAGATTCCGCACCTGCTGCAAAATCTTAAAAGTGTATATGGAGGCCTTAAGTGGGTTCAGTTGAGTATACTACCCAGACAGTCTCATCACCACATCACTATCTCAAGGTTGTGTCCCAAGGGCAGCCTCTAGGAGGGGGAAGGCAAGTGGAATGCACATTCCAAGGACAGGGGAGGGGGTGAGGAGCCTCGGATGGCTGGGGTCCAGTGCACGGGTGAGCCGATGGCCACGTCCTTTTGATAACCTCGTCTAACACAATAGGGCTTTGGGACACCTCCTCAGAGCCTCCTGGGTCCTGGGACAGTCAGACCGGAGAGCCTGTGCTGGGGCTGGGGAAGCTGCTGTCACAGGGCAGTTTAGGATTGTGTGGGAGTCAGGACTGCCTCAACTTATCTTGGTTCTGCTGCATATTAGTTATAACCTCAGGGTTCAGCTTTCTTCGTCTATGAAGTGGGCATGTTTATACTTACATCATTGAGTTGTAATGAGAATTTAAGATAATATGTCTAATGTATCCTGCCTGCACACAGGAACTGCTAGAACCTCTTCAGATAAAGACTAGGTCCCTGGTCTAGAGAATGTGGGGCAAAGGTAGATCAGACCCTGACACCCTTTCAGCCTCTGGGGACCACTGTCTCTCTCCGTCACACCTCCAATTGCCTCAGAAGCTTTAAGGATAAAAGGAAATTAAATTACATGAAAATGATTTAGAAGTTACATTACTCTTCTTTTTGGAGGCGGGCTAGGGTTTCTAACTGATGTTCTACACACATATCTTGGGAGGAGAGCCCCGGACTAACATGACCCCAAGAGTTCTGGCTGGCCACAAAGCTACAACCTGAGAAGGGGTTTGCTTAGAATGTCTTCAGCCCTAAAGTTCTGATAGGGCAGGGTGGGCTGCAGAGAGAAGGTGGTATTTCCTTTAATGTATTCATAGCCTGGCATTGCCGGAATATTAGGGGAACACAATCCCTGGGCCCTACCAGCCTATTAATTGTGTGCAGGGGCCATGTTCGTGAAGAAGGCTTATGTGTCTTTACAGGATATCAGAGGGGTTAATTTATCCAATCTGATGCTGCATTGTGGACAGATAATAGCAGCTACCTCTTCTTTCCTCTTGTTCCAAGCTATAGAGGCCTCTTTAGTGGGGAATAACACCATGGTTATTGTCCCCAGACAAATAATTAATGCTGGATAATTGACTTCTCTCTGTCGTGTTTCATTGAAACTGAACTTCACTCTGAAGTGCCATTCATTGTTCACTTCAATGTGCAAAATAAACAAATACCGACAAGATGCGTGAGATCATCCAGCAGCTTGGGTGAATCATAGGGGTTAGGCCTTTGGTATTTGAGACCCTTATGAGTAAATAGCATTAAAAAAAAAAAAAGGCTTATCTAGGTGTGGGCTCCAGGTCAGGGGCTGGGATCCCATGCCAAGTCAGCATGGACAATAGGAGAGGGAATGTCAGGGTTCTCAACTCCAACTACATCTCCTGGAAAGCTTTCATATTTAAAAATAATAAAATAAACAAGCCAGAGAACGAAACCCTCCTCTTGGAAACTTGAATGTGGGTCTAAGTGGTTGGAAACATATAGGCCTTGGTATCAGACTTGGGCTTGAGTCCCAGCTCCACTTCCTACCAGCCGTGTGACCTTGGCTCCCGCCGAACGTACCCACCAGACGGCACACATGTGTGCTGATTATTATCTCTATATTGCAAGTGATGGGCCACAGGTTGGGTTCTCTGGGAAGCAGCCTTTGGGACAGAGTTGAGAGTTGAGAGTGGCTATTAGGGAGTGCCTTTGGGACCAGCACTCAGGGAAGGGAGAAGACAGAAGCAGGACCAGGTGGAGGAAGAAGACTTGAGTGACTTCAGCTACCCTCACAGGGAGCCTGGGAATCACAGTTTTGTTCATTGTACAGGGTGGCCAGGGTCTTCAAATCCCACTTGATATGTCTTTTGAGTGGGCAGCTGTGGGCCAGGGTATGACCTTAGGTGAGGTGGCTCTGAGACAGTCTGAAGGCCTGGCAGCTGGAGGCTGTTAGCTAGTGATACTCCCAGGAGCTGGGGACAACACGTCCTTCCTTAAAGGGGAACCTGAGCAGCACATACATCTGCCCCATGAGGAAACTAAGGCTTGCGGAGGTTAAGGTACTTGCCCTGGGTCAGCTTTAAGGAACGGAGCTTGGATAGATGTTCCCAGATGGTGCTTGGGCCTGAGTGCTGGCCAATACTCTATCCAGTCTGTCTTTTCCACCGTGTTCTTGGGGGCTTCACATGAACAAGCCATGCACTCATTCATCCAGGTAGTTGTTTACTCATTAGCTTTCAACAAAATTTTTCTACACGTATGTACTGAGTGAAGATCAGGTTCCTTGTACGACGCTTGGGTGCTTAAGGACATGTTGGTGACCAGACTGGGCATGTTCTCACCTGGTTTCCTTTCAGCCTGGAGTCTGAGATGAGCCAGTATGGGTGTGGCTACAGCTAATGGCAGGCAGCCTCCCCGATAGCCCCTGGCCTGTTGGCAAGGGGTGTCCAGCTGGAGGCCACCACAGGCCAGCCTGTCTCCAAGCAGATAATGGCTTACATATGTGCACCCCTGGTCTGTGGCTGCTTTTCTGCTGCTGGCCTGTTTTCTGTGCCTGCGGTGAAATGTGCAGACTGTAATTGTCAATGGGATAATTGGATATTTTTCTGTTGTTTAAATAGAAAGGAAGGCCAATCACAGTTAGAATCGAATTCCCTCACTTCTCTCGTCTCCCAAGAGAAATCCACAGGAACACAGGCGTGACCTTGAGAAGGCAGAGGGACAGTGATTCAATAGTTATTTTTAGGGCGAGAGATTGGGTTTAAATTCCCATACAGTGCCGGGACCTGGGATCATAGAACCATCGAATGTTACTGCTGGGAGTTACCTAGAGCTCATCTGTCATCCTCATAAGATGGGGAAACGGAGGCCCAGAGAAGGGAACGGAGCTGTCAAAAGACTCTTCAGGCCCCTACCCACCCATTTGTGGAGTCCTGCCTTTTCTGAGCTGTTCCTTATGCTGTTTCTAGAAGAGCTGTGTCCGAGCTCCAGGGGAATTCTCATGTGGCAGTGATCAGTAGTAGACCCCAACTTCATTCATGCACTCATTCAAATGAGATTTACTTTGGACTGAGAATTTACACAACCCAGGCCCTGGGTTGTGGGGTGATGATTTATGTAAATGCCATTACCTTTCTCAATGATGAATGTCCCAAGGGCCAAATTAATTTCTGACTCATATTTGTGCTCCTGTGATTAGAGTGTACACAGTAGGAGCTCAATGAGTGGTTGTTGAATGAATAAATGTTTAATGTTTGATGAGTGAATGACGAATCGCTGAGGAGCCTCAGGTGACTATGAGAAATTAATTCAATAGCTTGGATTTTGTTCCTTTCCCCAAGGCACTCCAGTCTTCAGCAAACTCTTCATTCTTTTTGGTAGAAAGTTGCTGCTTGGAGGGAAAGAGTAAGCTAGTTTTATCTTGATTAATTTAAATCCTCTTTCTGAGTTCAAGCCAAAGATTTAATTGTTTGATGGAATCAGAGAGCTGGAGAGACATTTTTTTTTTTCTTCTAAAGACAAGTAACTTTAGTCTTTGGTTTTATGTTCACTGGAAAAAAAAGTCCACAGTTTCATCATTAAATCTCTTATGGGAGAACCCAGTGCAGTGAGGAACATGGACTCGAAACCAGAGGCTGCTCTCTTGTCCTTTATCCCCTCCCTTCCTCTTTCCTTTTTTCCTTCTTTCCTTTCTTCCTTCCTTCCTTCCTTCCTTCCTTCCTTCCTTCCTTCCTTCCGTCCTTTCTTCCCTCCCTCCCTCCCTCCCTCTCTCCCTCTCTCCCTCCCTCCCAGTCCTGGATGTATACTAACCTGCTGTGTGTCCTTGGACAATCTTTCTCCCTCTCTGAACTTTAGTTTCTTCATATGAGGATGAAGAGGTAGGCAAAAGTTTCCCCAAGGACCCTTCCAGCTCTAATATTCTAGGAGTTTGTGAATGAGTTTTGGAGAGTCTGTTCCCTTTGCTGGACAAAAATATCACACGTTAGAGCCTAGGACTGGGAAAGCAGTCCCACTGACCAAGGCAAGGTCTTCTCATTCCTTCCTATGAAATGCACAAGAGGTCTAGTGTTTGCTTTGAAGCCGGGATGGACACTGCAAGGCGCCCTAGCTTAGGAACCCCTTTCAGCATCTAAGGGTGTGCCCCACTTGGATTTTATGGAAGCCCTTGGTATATCCAGGAGAAATGTTCTATAGGGGGAATAGGGTGCCCTGCTTTGGTGGGATGTAATACAGATAAATCCATGAATCTCAGAACTCCAACATTTGAATAATTTGAATTCCGTGTTTTTGATTCCACCTCCACTTCTCCAGATTACACTTAGAACTTGCGATTTTCCCAGCATGTGGCTCCATGCCTCCACTGCTTTGTGCATGCTGTTTCTTCTGTCAGAAACCCTAGCATCTTCCAACTCTGATTCCTCTCCTGGGGCACTCGAAGGCACCCGTCCAGTGTTGGCCTGGGGAGCTTTGTCAGATATCATAGCTTGGACTAAGCCTCCCTTCTCTCTGCTCCCATGATTCTTTCTGCTGACCTCAAAATGCCATGTGGAGCCCAATGAGCCATAATTGCTTCTTTATGGCCATTCATTTACTCATTCAGTAAATGCTTATTGGTGCCTTTGAAGTGCCAGGCATGGTGCTGGGGGCAGAGAATGTGTCAGTGTGCAAGAGAAGGTCCTGCCCTCTTGGAGATTCTCCTCTAACCAACCCCTCTGTAATCCCAGCACCCAGCCAAGTTCCTGGCACATTAAGGTACACAGTAAAGTTTGGAGGCCACTACCAAGTATTCTTGGCATATGGTAAAGTGTTCTTTTGCACAGAACTCTCCACATAGCAGGTAGAATAGAGTAGGGCAGGGAAATCCAAATATCCAGACTTTGAAAGAATAAAGTTCCATTCTAACTGAAAAGAGATTGAAATGAGCCAACCACAGTGTAGGCATAGATCTCCGTAAACTATCAACCCCTGGGGTTTGGGGGAACGCTGGATGCCAGGCCTGTAGGATTAGCTGGGGATGAGGAACTGGTACCAGCAGCTGGGGGCCATGGTGTGGGTCTGCTGAGCTGAGAAAAATTGTTCCCTTTGGCATCTGAAGGGTCAGGCACAGTTACCTTTCCCCAGTGATGGGCTTTGATGAATGAAGGGGGCAATCTAAGAGACCAAAGCAGAAGCGCAGGGCAAGGAGGGGTGGGAGAGGACCCCTTTGTGGCCTGAAGTCCTGAGAGGGTCACTCCTCACCCTGTGTGCATGTCTCCCTGGCTTCTCAGCTCTGGTAGTATTTCTGGTGCAAACCTGTCAGACATATGTGATGAAGGGGCCACTGGGCCAGGGGTTCTGTCCTGAATTTAAACAATACACACCCAATTTTCTCCCAGAAAGAAATGTGACAAGGGTCTGAAAAACGATCAGACACGCCACAGTGTTTAAATGATTATAAGCTTTAAAAAGGTATCGATATGTCACGTAAGGGCAGTCTAACCATAGCAGAGAGGGCCCTGGCTGTGCATTTTAGGGTTTGAATCTCAGCTCATTTGCTAAAGACCTCAAAGACCATAGCATAATTGTTAAGAGCAAGGCTCTGGTCTCAGATTGCCTAGATTCTTATTTCTACTTGTGCACTGTGTAACCTTGACCAAGTCACTTAACCTCCCAAATTTCAGTTATGTGGACCTCATGGGATTATTTTGAAGGTTAAGTGAACAATTAAGATGGAATCAGGCCCTTAGCACAGTGCCCAGGATGTAATAAACACTTGATCAATGTTAGATTTATTATCACTATTAGTGTGAGGTGTTAGACAAATGTGATGATTCGAAGCCTGTGTCTACATCCATAAAATGGGGATGGTAATCTCCAGCCACCGGAGTGCTGTTAAGGGCTGAAGGAGGGAGTGCTTGGTACATTGAAGGTGCTCTGTTGTCAATAAACCTCCCTGCTTGCTGTGTGGGTAGTTCATTCCCTCTGACTTTAGAATGAATATTTTAGGGGTCTCATTGTTTTCACCCCGGCAATTTCTTGGTACAAGACTATGCTGTTCCCTTCCCCTGTTCCCGCCTCCACCCTGGATAATTCCAGCTTAAAAAAAAGAATCATCCTACCAGTACCCTGGTATGTAGAGATGATTGTGGTTACATCTGGCTCTGTGTCTGGAATCTGCCAGACTGCAGAAAGCCCAGATTTTAGGTCTTGGTCACCTTCTTCCAGATGTCCAGGAAAGCTGCCATCGGAGAGTAAGAGGGTTACTCAGGGAGTAGGCATCTGTTTCTCTCAGAGGCTCTGATGAGAACTGGGCGGGCACCGGGAGCCCCATTCACTGTGTGGGATGCCCTCCCTGCCCCAGGCGTGGGGACAGTCTTGACAGCATCAGGCTCAGATTCCAGTTCACAATGGAGACCGAGAAAATCCAACCCTAGTCTTGGTCCCTGGCCCCTCAGGCTCCTTGGCCAGAGCCCCTAACGTGTCCTGACTGTGGTGGTTTTCCACCATGAAGGGAATGTGACTCATTGCCAGTCCATCTGCTTTGACCTTAATTTTCAATTCCTTTCCTCTGTGTGAGTAATCAGATCAGTCGTCTGTACTTGCAAAGGAAAGATTTCATGCACAGGGGAATGGCAGCTCAGAGTTCATGGCTGAGGACGGTTGAACCCTGGGAGCTGCAAGATTCGGGGACAGCAGGCAGTCCCCACCACGCAACGAGAGCTGCCCTGTTTAGCCAGCCGTTCTATGTTGGGGTCAATCAGCAAATCCAAGAGGGGAGGTGGAGCCCAGGGAACCAGAGAGCTAATGACAGGGAGTCAGGCAAGCTCTGCAATTACGGGATGCTCGACTCTAACACAGGCCAAACCTTAATGAGCTGCAGTCCCTAGACTCTAAAATTGAGAAGAGGAGCTCATTATGTGGCGGCACAGTGGCCGCGGCTGGGAGTGGACCGGCTTGTGGCGGGGGCCGGGTTCACCGGGCCTCGTCTCCTCCCTGGCAAAGCGTAGGGCCTCTTTGATGGACCTCTCTGCAGGGCCTGCCCCCCCACATCTCCTGTGACCTTGTGTACCCCACTTGTCATCCTCTCCTAAAACCAAACAAAATGAGAACTAGCTCTTCGCTCGATGGGTTTTCTATCTCAGCCAGGGAAGCACCAGTCGCCCAGGCCTCCTGCCACCCAGGAGCCCGCATTGCCTTCCCTCCTTCACTTCACCCTCACATCCTCTCATCTCCCTCCCAGACCTCCCACTTCTTTCTCTCCGGCATCACTGCCAAGTTCAGGCTTCTATCTTCTTGCTGTTTTATGCCTACTGTCTCCTGGTAGGTCAGCCTTCTGTCTAGTAGTTCACTTTGCTCTGGTCCAGTTTTCTACTGACTCTCTGCACAGTTATGTCACTGTCCTGCTCTACAATGTTTTCAGTGGCTCCACATTGTCTTTAGGATTAAACCCAAATTCTGAATCAAGTTAGGGTCTTTGATCACCTGACCCTTCCCTTCCCGGCCACTCCCTCACCCCCCCCCCCCCATGCTTGAATCCAGTGAAACTCCTTGTTTCTATCTCTATTTTTATGCCTCTAGGCTTTTCCAACAGTCTTTTTGCCCTTGTCATCCTGGCCTGCTCCTCTTCTCTAAGAACCAGGGCAAATGTCATTTCCTTTGTGTACATATTCCCAGGCCAAGTCAGGCCCTCTGTCTCCTGTGGTCCTCGGCTGTCCTGCTCACAGCTTCTTGATGGCTTCGTGATGGCAATGTGCTATTTAGTTGATAAGAGCAGAGACTCTAGACCCTAGAGACTTGGTCTGAGTAATGGCTCACCCAGTTCCTACCATATGACTCTCCTCACAGAAGTCTGCCTGTCTGTGAAAGGAGGCAATAATAATTTTCTCTCTCCAGTTAGTGGGGAGGATTAAAAGAGATAATACATGGAGAGGGCTTACAGCACTGCCTGGCTCGTTGCACGTTGGCTACTGTTGAAATGACTACGAGGTTTCCTGGTGCTTTCTTGCCTGTTCGGGGTCTTAGCTGAGCTCCGTGAGTGCTGGAATTTTCTCTTGGTTGGCTTTGTCCTCAGTTCCTAGAACAGGCTGGTGAGCAGGTACACAGAAAATGCTGGGACATCACGGCTCCAGGCCTGGCCCCATCATGCGCTGGCTGTGGAACTTGATGGGACAGGCAACTTCTGGCCTCTACCTCTAGGGGCGCTTTAGGAGGGCAGCCCCGTCAGTGCAGCCTGAGGTGAAGGATCTTTGGTTCTCAGTCTGCCCACAACTGGGGATAGAGAACCTTGGTCAGAGCCCGAGGCTTGGGTGTGGGAGCAAGGGTGTGGTGGAGGAGAGGAGCCCTAGTGGTGGGGACTGGAGGCCGTTGAGTCTATGGAGGCTTGCCCGTAGTGTAGACCGGCTCTTGGAAACCCTCTAGTGGTGCTTTTCTACCGTCACCGGCACTTCCAAGCACTATCAGAGGTACCCGGATGGCACCTGACACATTCCATCTGTGAATTCTCCTAAACGTTCCACTTTGGCAGATGAAAAGACTCTCCTTAGAGGAAGCGAACAGAATGGGAAAGACAAAGCTCAACCCTTTTCAGTCTACGCATCAGGTCCTGTGTGATAGCCATGAAGGCTGAGGGCAGACTAAAGCTGAGTTCTTCTGCGTGAGAATGCATGCATAATTATTACCTGACAGTGCTAAGCGTGCCGTTTGGACAGGGCATGGCCTTTCCTAGAGTCTAGTGTAGCACTTAAGCATGTGGGGTCTGGCGTGTGATGGGCTGGGCCAGAGCGCGGCTCTGCCACTTACAAGCAGGGCGATGTCACATAGTTCACTTTCCCTCTCCAAGCTTTCGTTTCTTCAACTGTAAAAATAAGACAGTAAGAACCCCCTCCTCCTAGGGGCATTATGAGAAATAAATAAGATAATGCACCTGAAGCCATCCACATGAGAGATGACACGAAGCCCAGCCTCGGTAAAGGTTGGCGATAATGACTACCGGTTTCATCTCGGCTCTCACAAGCCAGTGAGGCAGGACGGTGGTACCAGTTAATGTTATTCCCATTTCCTGCTTCGTTCAGTGCCACACACATACGCCGAGCATCCCGTCCTCAGCGTATCCGGTCCACTGCTCGGGGTGACATGGAGGGAGCACATGATGGACGCGAGCCCTGCCCTTATAGTCTGGTGAATGAAGCAGATATTAATAGTCCAGCAGGGAAACAGTTGAGACCTGCATCACAATGGGGGGAAAGACGGGGTACAACAGACACGGGGGGCACAAGCGCATCTAGGAGTCAGAGAAGCCTACTTCAGCAGAGACAGAGAGATTTTAAGGATGTGGACCATCAGCAAGGTGAAGAGGAGATGGGGAGAAAGGGGCCAGCATGTGCAAAGGCTGGGAGGCCGGAGAAGTCACAGCAGAGGGAGTGAAAGAACTAAGTGTGGCTGGGACAGTGGTTAGGACTGAGGGGGAAAGCAGGTCAGGGAACTGTGGCTCCGGGAGGGCAAATGCCATGTGCAAAGGTGCAAGGCTATTAGAACATGGGTGATGGCGTCTCATGAGGTGTTCTTGGTGTTAGTACCGTCCTACTGGCTCTCCTACGTACACTGGCCATGCTTATACACACGTGTATCCTTTTAAGAGGTTAAGAAATGAGTCATTCCTTAGTTAACGAAAGGCCAGGGACTGTTAATTTAGCAACCCCCCCCCCCCATCCCTCAGGAGACATCTAAAATGCCTGCATTTGACAGAGTTAACAAGATGGGCTCTGACTCATCAGGAGTGGGCAGCTGTCAAATGAACATATTGGCTTATTGGATTGGAAACAGTTACCTGGAGCCAAATTCAAGTTCCTTGACTTTCTGAAACAGAAAGAACAATGCACCCCACTGGGGTCCTGGAAAGACTGGGAATAGGTGACAGCACAGGCTTTGGAGTTAGCAGACCTGGAGGGAAGTCAAGGTTCTGCCATTGACAAGCTGTAGGAATTAATGTGAGCCTCAGTTTTTCCTCCTCTGTGAAATGGGGATACGAAATAGTGTTTCTGTGAATACAAGACCAAGATTGTACGTGCAAGCACTTGATATGTGCTCGGCTCACACAAGGTACTCAATAAAGTTTTCTTTATAGCATGCTTGAAGTATGCTAGATTTTTTTTTTTTTAGTTGATCGTTTTAGAGTGGTCAGATCTCTTCCCTGCCTTAAAACCCTCCAAGAGATTGATGGAAGGCCACAACCTGGAGAAATGGATGGGCCAAAGTGACTACAGTAGCATTATCTATGCCCCCTTCACAAATTTTTCCTAGTTATTAGCTTTGGGGTATATTGGTGGACACCATTTCCCCTAACCCATACTTTTGGAAATATCTGAAATGTAGAATCAACTCTCTTACCATGTTATACTGGACAGTTTAATGAACAGAAAATGCTGTGGACCACAATATATCAAAGTGGATAAGGATGAACAATGAAAGTGGGGATTTCTGGAAAACAATCTGAAAACTCTTTCCATTGCTACAGCCTGGAGCAGAAGGTCCGTGCAGAAATGGCAGAGAACACAAGAGATCATACAGGGGAAGAGAGCAGGCCCAGCATAATAGGTGGGTGCAGAGGGCATTCTGCAGAGTCCCCTGCAGGGAGAGAAAGCCTCCTTCCTGGTTCTCACGTTGCCCGGATGGATCGGCTGCAAGTTAGGAATAGGACTTCTGTGAGCCTCCCCTTCTGTGAGTAGTTGGGGATGGAGGGTTGCAGAGTGCCGACGCGCAGAAAGCAAAACACCTCAGTGTGGGATTCAGGCCGGAACGGAAGCAGGACGACGAAACCATTGGGAGATTTGGACAAGATCAGAGAAGCAACATTTCCTCTAGTCCCAAATGGCTGGGGCTTCACCAGGGCCTTAGTGAGGAAGTTAATACCCTAACCACACTGTAAATTATTTATAGCCTGTTGCATAAATAGTTATGCTTAAATTAACTGTTTAGTAAACAGTTTACAAATCACTGCAAGGCAGAGGTTAGGTTAACTCTAAATGAATTTATGTGTTGTTTTTATTAAGACCTTAGAGAGCCTTCCAGGTTGGGTTGGAGAGAGGCGTAGGGGTTTGGTGGCCCCAGCTGACATGCGGTGACAAGATTCCTTCAATGTTCAGGAAGAATTCTCCTCTTCGCCCAGAGTGAAAGAAACCTGGGGTGCTCACAGTGGCTTCCAAGGCCTTGCATGATCTAGCCTGAGTCTCTCCTCTGAGCTCATGTCCTACTAATCTTTCTTTTGCTCTAACCACGTTCATCTCCCTGCTGTTTCTCAGACAAACCAGGCATACTCCCAAGGAGGGCCTTTGCACTGCCTGGGCCCTGTGCCTGGATTGCTCAGTACCCATACTTCAGACAGCTTCGTTCTGTCACCGTCTTGAGGTTTTCGCTCATGTCTTACTTTCTCAGTGAGCCTGACCACTTGTTTAAAATGGCAGTAACCTCCCTGCCTCCCACATGACAATCTCATCCATACTTATTCTTTTCTTTTTTTAATTTTTTAAAATGTTTTATTATTTTTGAGAGAGATAGAGAGAGAGGGAGACACAGAATCCGAAGCAGGGGTTCTGAGCTGTCAGCACAGAACCTGCTGCGGGGCTTGAACCCACAAACTGTGAGATCGTGACCTGAGCCAAAGTTGGACGCTTAACCGACTGAGTCACTCAGGCACCCTTCATCCATACTTATTCTAACTCCGATAGAAGTGATCTGCTTTTAACACACCACAAACATTTTCATTTATTATATTTGTTATTACTATATTTGTTCCCCCTGCTCTAGAGGGAGAGGCAGACATGTTTGTTTGTGTTGCTCACCCATGTGTCCCAAGCAGCGAGAACAGTTCCTGTACCTAGTGGACACTAAGGAGATGTCTAGTGAGTGAACATTCATGGTGGGATTTGTGTGAGTATGTGGGCCACATATCCTGCATGGATCCTGGAAGCACCTGGATGTTTCTGGAATGAAGTGCTACAGGAGGACAGCCCAGAGAAAGGGACTGGACACCAAAGGATAAATGGGCTCACTAAACTCAACGTGCCTCAAATTGAACTGTCTTCTGAACTTGTTTCTCCCCTCCACTCTGTGGCACAAGTGAAAAGTCTGGGGCTCAGCTTTGCCTGTCCCTCTTATTCATCATTGGTGTGAATCAGCATCCGGGATCAAGGACCATGTGGAATGATTGTCCTCCAGCATCGCACTGGTGTCACTTCCTTCTCCTCTCATACTCGAAAGTAATTTTGCAGAATGGAAGGCCTTCGGCTCACACTTTATTTTTCTGCGTATTTTAAGTATGTCCTTCTACTTATTTTCTAGTATAAAGCATTGCTCTCACACACAAAAATCTGATGATAACATAATTTCCTGTCCCTTTCAAGTAACATGCACTTATTTCTAGATGCACAAAGCATTTCCTTTCTTTCTTTTTAAAAGTCCAATAATCTTAGTAGAATAGGTGTTGTATATTTCTTTTTACGTATGGAATATGGCCTTTCAATATGTAGTTCAAACAATGTCTTTTCCCCAGGAATGTTTTCCTAACTTATAGCCTTTCACATGTATTTTGTTGCCATGTTTTGGGTTCCTTCCCTGGGAACTCTTATTGTATATATATTGGGTCTTATTTGCGTATCTTTAATATTTGTCACATCCTCACAAATCCTTTTAATTTCTGTCTTCATTTTCTTTTTTTTTTAAACTTTTATTTATTTATGCAGTAAATTTGAATTCAATTCTTTTTTTAAAAATTTTTTTACTGTTTATTCATTTTTGAGACAGAGACAGAGTATGAGTCGGGGAGGGGCAGAGAGAGAGAGAGGGAGACACAGAATCTGAAGCAGGCTCCAGGCTCCGAGCTGTCAGCACAGAGCCCGATGTGGGGCTCGAACTCACAGACTGTGAGATCATGAGCTGAGCTGAAGTCAGACCCTTAACTGACTGAGCCACCCAGGCACCCCGTCTTCATTTTCTTTTAATTTAAAACATTTTTGTTTCTTTTTTGCATTTGATTTTCGTAAGGTATTATCTCATGTTTTCGTCTTGTGTAGTCTTTGTTTCTAAAATGACATTTTCTTTTTGTTTCTAATTCTTTTCTTAGTTAAGATAGCTGAGGTTTCATGCTTCTCTTTCACATCTTATATCATTTTTTAAAATGTTAAGCTTATTTTGAAATCGTGTATACATTTTAGTTTACTTCTGTTTTGTGAGTACATTTTCCTGGAATTTTCTCATTGTAGGGATATTATTTTGTTATTTCTTCTCTTTTGAAAATAACCATGCATGGGGTGAGACCTGAATAATTTTTGCGTTGCTCATTTTTTTTTTTAATTTTTTTTTTCAACGTTTATTTATTTTTGGGACAGAGAGAGACAGAGCATGAACGGGGGAGGGGCAGAGAGAGAGGGAGACACAGAATCGGAAACAGGCTCCAGGCTCCGAGCCATCAGCCCAGAGCCTGACGCGGGGCTCGAACTCACGGACCGCGAGATCGTGACCTGGCTGAAGTCGGACGCTTAACCGACTGCACCACGCAGGCGCCCCTGCGTTGCTCATTTTTATGTGAAATTAGTTGGCATGCACTTTGCGAGGGAGGCGGGGTTCAGGAAAGCTGTTCTAAATCCATCGACCTCCATCCTCTTCTGTTTCTGTGTCAGGTTCAAAGTAGGGTTCTCTGCTTTTCCCAGAGTTCCTGGCTCTCCTTCCACCTCCTACACGGATCTGAATAAACATCTCTCGCCTTTGTCTCTGAGGCCTTTGTCCTGCACAGTTTTGATTTTGCCCCCAGAAGTTTCTTCTTCACATGGCACTTCTTCGTTGTAGAAGAGATTCCTGTTGGGCTGGTTTTGAGAGTTCCTAGTAGGCGCCTTGCATGCACTTGCTACTGGAGAGGGAAATCCCCTTCAGGTTTCAGCCACTCTTCTGGAATTGGCATGCTGTGCTTTCCAATAAATATCCTGCGGGCTCTGGTCTCTCATATTCATCAAACGCTATCTTATTGGGTCCTCCTTTTTCCTCTTGTACAGATGATACTGAGAAGGTCTTGTGGCTGTTAGTGTTTGGTCCCCGGCTGCTGATATTTTGAGGTTTGCGGGGATATTTTTATCATCTAGTGTTTATCCAAAGGGCTTTGGTTTTGTTATCTTTGTTGTTCTGTCAATTTTTCACGTGGGGATTTAGAGAGATCTAAAAACTGCTGTCACGGGGCGCCTGGGTGGCTCAGTCGGTTCAGCGTCCGACTTTGGCTCAGGTCATGATCTCAAAGGTTCGTGGGTTTGAGCCCCGGGTCTGCTTCAGATTTTGTGTCTTCCTCTCTCTCTGCCCCTCCCTCACTCATTCTCTGTCCTCTCAAAAATAAATAGACGTTAAAAAAAATTAAAAACTGCTGTCACTACTGCCATCTTACCAGAATTTTCTTTATTTCTCTACTTTTAAGTAATTAAGTTCTGAAGATACAGCTGCTTTAACTGAAACTGCTCTAATAAGAACTAACACATGTGATACTTCCTGTCAGACATTATTCTCAGCGCGCGTACACACATATATTTGCACGTATGCATGTATATGTACGTGTACCCATCCACTTCACTTCATAATCACAGAAAGCCTGGGGGCGCGGTGCTGTTACCATTTCCTTTCCACCATTGAGGAAACTGAAGCCCAGAGAGGTTATGTGACTTGCCCAAAGTTATGCGGGTAGCAAGTGACTCTCTGGGATTTAATCCAGGCAGTCCGGGTCCAGAGTTCATGCTGTCATGGGAACAGTGATACCCAACAGAAGCTACATGATGCTTAGGAGACCCAGTGGCATGCCTGGCTCTGATGGTGGCACGATGGTATCTAGAAGATGCAGCAGGAAGAGACTGAGTGGTGGCTGTGACCAGCCTGAGTTGTCTGATGGAGTCAGCATGATGGCACCCGGAAGGAAAGGTAGCCACGCTGGGTGGGCCTGGCAGGACCTGACAGCCAGAGTAACACTCTGTGTAACGGTGCTAACAGAAGAAAAGATGATAGATTTGGGGGAGAATCTACAGTTGACTTTTGAACAATGCAGGGGTAAGGGGCATCGACCCCCCCACAGTTGAAAATCTGCATATAAATTTGACCCCTCCAAAACTTGTTAACAGTTTAATTGACTGAAAATCTTCCTGATAACATGAAGCTGACTAACATAATTTGTACATTATATATATCATATGCTATATTCTTACAATAAACTAGGGAAAAGAAAATGTTACTAGGAAAATTATGAGGAAGAGAAAATACATTTACAGTACTGTGTTGTAAAAAAAAAAAAATCCACATTTAAATGGACCTGTGCAGTCCAAATCTGGGTTGTTCAAGGGTCAAGTGTATAGGAGATGAGCAGTGGGGATGTTTGGCACATGGTGTTGGGATGAGAATGTGGGTGGGTTATGTTTATTTATGTTTGTCTCTCCTCTTAGATGGTGTGAGTGTCCTAAGGGCAGGGTTCACCGGCACAAAGCCTGGCACATGGTCAACATCAGTAGTGTTTCAATGAATCTGGTGGAGCAGGGATTGTCTGAGAGGTACTACTTACTGTTTTAAGCCTTATTGAACTGGGTGAGAATATTTTGTTTGTTACTGGTGTCATATGGGGACAGGCACTTCCCGAAAGAGCTAGGATCTCCCTTTAGCCACTCCCCCAGAGCTTGAGTGTATATATCCACACCTTACCATTTGCCTGCAAGTTCTGAGAACTGGGACTGTGGTTACTAAGGGTCCAAGCTTTATGCAACTAGAGCACTGCTCAGTGGAATATTGTAATGCTTGTAAAATGACTTGTGCAGAAGATTTCTCTGCTTCTACTGACACCTGCTTCAAGTATTTCTTTTTATTTCAATTTATTTTAGTTTAGTTCTCTATTTTGAGAGAGAGAGAGAGAGAGAGAGAGAGAGAGAGAGACAGAGAGAGAGAGGGAGACACCAGGGGGAGGACAGAGAGAGAGAATCCCAAGCAGACTTCATGCTGACAGTACGGGGCTTGATCTCACAGACCGTGAGATCATGACCTGAGCAAAAATCAAAATTCAGACACTTAACCAGCAGAGCCACCCAGGCACCCTCAAGTATTTCTATTTAAAACAAAAATTTTTATCATGGTGTCTTTTGTGGAATGTACTAACCCAAGTCTTAAACTGTACCTCATTACGGGGAACTCACCTATGCTTTGCCTGACGTACCAGCCAAAGATAGAATCCACATCGCCCGAAATGTAATCCAGAATAGAGGACTGGGTGAGTTCAGGGGGTTCTTATGTTCCAGGCCAGAGCACTCATGCCCATCTTATAACACCCCAATAAGTTCAGGAAATATTCCCAGCTGGTGTGGCAAGGCTTACAATCCATGTTTCCCAGTCAGTTTCTGGTTTACTTGATTGGTAAATATTTATTGATTCATACTATGTGTCAGGCCTTGTGCTGAGTGCTGGTGATCCTGAGCTAAGTCAGTACCTGCCTTTGAGGACATCTCAAAGTTGGTGGGAGACAGGGACTGGTGGAGGAACTGTAGAGTGTGGCCAGTAGGGAGATAGGCTTTGGAATCGGGTTGCCTGCGGGGAGCTCTGGCTCTCTTAAGTCATGTAAGTCTTCTGCACCTCTGTATTTTCATCTGTAAAGTGGAGACAAGGAAAAAGTACACTTAATCAAGTTATTGTGAGAATAAAATAATGCATGATAATTGCACAACCCTTGGGGTACTCTAAGGGCCCAATAAATACTAATTATTATTACTAGTGGTTTTTTTTTACCTTCCCTTTTCCTCTGCCTTCTGAGCTGCTATGTATGTATGTACGTAAGTGTGTGTGTGTGTGTGTGTGTGTGTGTGTGTATACATATATATATATATTTTTTTTTTCCAAACACAATTGTATTATCATCCCAGTGGTTTAGTTATAACTTGGGCAGCTTGGGTGCAAAGCATACTGGGTAAAGTCAGGCTGGGTGGGAGGCATATACTTCTCTTGAGCAGCCAGCCCACTTTCCCTTCCACCTGCTAGGGGGTCCAAACCTCTTGATGTCCTCCCAGCCCTGTTGGACTTGGCCCTGGACCTAAGGGGCCTGCTTGATGGGACCTGAGGCCCAGTCACTGGATGGGGTTAAGAGGAGGCAGGGATCCATGGGCTTACTAATCTTCTCAGTTTATTCTTCTCAGTATGTTTGTTTGCTCCTTGGGGGAGAAAGAGGAGGTACCTGTTTAAACAATCTCTAGAAATGGAAGTTATTTTAAGCCCATTCTTAAAGAAAACCAGATTCTTCTTTCCCCAAAGGCGCCCCTGTCTGTCCTCATCTCTGTGTCTGTCACCCTGGAAGGCGGCTTCTGCAGTGGGGCAGGCTGGAGTGGGTTTGGCCTGAAAGCAGCAATCGCAGCTCTGGGTCCCAGGATCCTGGTCCACCCTCTACCACAGAGCTTTAGGCAGAGTCAGTGGCTCACAGCTCCCTTTCATCTTCCTGTTGCTTATAACCAGCCCCAGAAGTCCTTGCTTGGGAAAATTGCCCTTCCTGGGTCCCAGTGTGAAGGCTGTCTCCTTTTGCTCTCTGCTCCTCTCTGTCGTCATCGTCATCGTCGTCGTCGTCTTCTTCTTCTTCTTCTTCTTCTCCTCCTCCTCCTTCTCCTTCTCCTTCTCCTTGTTTCTCCTTCTCCTTCTTTCTCCTTCTCCTTCTCCTCCTCCTCCTCCTCCTCCTTCTCCTTCTCCTTCTCCTTCTCCTTCTCCTTCTCCTTCTCCTTCTCCTTCTCCTTCTTTCTCCTTCTCCTTCTTTCTCCTTCTCCTTCTTTCTCCTTCTCCTCCTCCTCCTCCTCCTCCTCCTCCTCCTCCTCCTCCTCCTTCTCCTTCTCCTTCTCCTTCTTCTTGTGTGTGGGTTTGGGTTTTGGTTTTGTTTTGATGGGTGGCCAGAGTGGGAAGCAGTAAAACAAAGGAGTTAAGTGTAGACTCTGGAGTGATAGAGATAACGTTTCAGTGTCAGAGCTACTACTTTTTCCCTGAGTGATTTTACTTCCTTGCATCTCCGTTTCCTCATCTGTAAAATGGGGACAATAATAATACTTGCTCAGACACTTGTCTTGAAGAGTAAATTAAACAACTCATGTAAAGCACTTAGCATAGTGCTCAACATGTGGAATGTACTCAATAAATTCTAGCCATTTTTACAGTAATTACTGTAGGTGTTCAAGCATTACATGGGGGAAGGGAAGCAAAGAGAACTAACGTTTTTGAACATTTCTTTATGCCATGTGATGTCCTAAGTCCTTCACATTCACCATTTGATTTAATTATCTCATCTACCTTATATGGAAGGTTCTATTATATTTTTACAGATAAAGAGATTGAGGCTCAGAGAGGTTAAGAAATGTAATGAAAAGATTAATGTATGTTATTAAAAAAAAAAAAAACACATCAGGATACCAGTTATCCTGGTTGGGGAGTGACCAGAAGGGGGCACAAGGGAGACTACAGGGATGCTGGTGATATTTCTCATCTGGTTCCTGGATACACGAGTGTGTTGACCTTATGAAAATTCATCAAACTGCAGCTCGATATGATTTGTTCATCTTTATGTACATATGTTATCTCAAAAAAATTAAGAAAAAGAAAAAAAATCAGCAGCTGCTTGCCTTCAGCCACACAGATTATAAGCATCCGAGCCAGCTCTTTATGCCCTCCACATGTTAATGTGCAAGCCTTGCTGGCCTGGGCATTTTCTTATGCTCAAGACTCTGATGTAGCAGTCTGTTCCAACCCAAGGAAGCTCTGGCTCAAAGCCTATTCAGGCAGCTAAGGAGGGAGCAGGATCATCATGGGCCACCTGAAGGCCTGACTCCGCCAGAGCGAATGTCCCTGAGGTAGCTAAGCACGGATGATGCGGACCCCGGAGGCCTGCCTGGGATGCACCTGTTGGTGGGCTCCAGGGCAGATCATGGGACCAACTGGAAGACAGAGCCCATCAGGTTTGCCATGCTCCTTTCACCCGAGAACAGCTTTCATCCCCTAGCCCAACTGGGGACCCCATTTCCTTCCACTTCCAGGTTCTTTGAGGGAGTTTTCCACTCCTGGCTCCTTGGCCAGGTTCCATGTGTCCACTGGGGCTTGGCTTCTCTAGGTCTCCTTTCCGTGAGGCTCATGACACAACGCCAGAGAGACATCCGGTCTCCGCCTGTGCTTCTGGTTGGGGAAGAAGCAACAGAAGTGCAGTTCCTCCAGGGGGGAATGAAATAAGGAACCCTCAGACCTGTCAGCTGGAGCCCACATTTCTCCCCAAGCATCGTTTTTTTTTTTTTAATTTTTTTTTTCAACGTTTATTTATTTTTGGGACAGAGAGAGACAGAGCATGAACGGGGGAGGGGCAGAGAGAGAGGGAGACACAGAATCGGAAACAGGCTCCAGGCTCTGAGCCATCAGCCCAGAGCCTGACGCGGGGCTCGAACTCACGGACCGCGAGATCGCGACCTGGCTGAAGTCGGACGCTTAACCGACTGCGCCACCCAGGCGCCCCAAGCATCATTTTTTTTTATAAAGAAACTTAAAATTTTTAAATAGTTTTGGATTTACAGAAAGTTGCAAAGATAGAACAGACTGTTCCTGTATACCCCACACCCAGTCCCCCTGATTGCTAACACCTTCAGCGAACATGGTACATTTATCACAGTGGAAGAACCATTATTGGTCTGTTACTATTAACTAAGCCCCAGACTTTATACGGCTTCCACTAGTTTTCCATGAAGGTGCTTTTCTATTTCAGGATTCCATCCAGGATATCCTGTTATAATTAATCATCACGTCTCCTTTGTCTCCTCTACTCTATGACAGTTTCTCAGTGTTTCCTTGTTGTTGATGATGCTGACAGTTTTGAGGAGTACTGGTCAGCTATTTTGTAGAATGTCCCTCAGTCGGTCCATGATGCCTTTCCCATGATGAGACTAAGGTTATGTGTTTTGGGGGAAGAAGCCCTTCTCATCGCATCATATCAGAAGCACATGCTGTCAGCATGGCTGGTCAGCAGTGAGGTGCGTTTTGATCACTTGAGTAGGGTGGTGATGTATCAGGGTTCTCCACCGCAAAGTTACTTTGTCTATACTTTTCTTCTTTGGAATTGAGTCATGAAATGCAGCCCACGCTCAAGCCCCATCCAAGCTGTTCTTAGTCATCGAGTTTATCTGATGCAAGGCTTGTAAGCACGCACAATCAGCTCACTATATGCACAGGTAGAGATATACAAGTTCCAAGCCAGACGCCCAGACATTGGCATACAGATAATATAGACAGACACCCAAATGAGTTCATATCCACAAACACAGACACTCATAGGCACAAATAACGCAGATACTAGAGAAATCAATAGTTTTGTCATTCCATTTCTCTTACCAGCCAAGCGATAAATCAACTAGGATTTTAATTAACACAGCTTCTGAAATCCCACTTTCTTTCTAATTCTTAAAGATCTTAAAGAACAAGAATAGAGTATGCCTCCGTGTGAGATGGGAGTGGAAGGGGTGACAAAAATGTGAGTCTGGGATTTAATCAGGCCTCCCGGGAAGGGCCCGGCCCAGAGGCATTTGGTGGCACTGATTCTCTTTTTCTCCCTTCCTAGCTCTTACATGGCTCTTTCGGGTCCAGGCCTGAAGGAAGGGGGTGTGAGTGTGTCCCGCTGGAGGGGTCCAGAGCTTTTCCCTGCCCAGCACCACACACTTCCTCTGTGCCACGTGCTGGTCCCAGGTGCTGTGATTCAGCAGCTCATAACCCCTATGTTTGGGAGGAAAGAACAGCTGAAGCCTGGGCTGTCTCACCAGGAGGCAGCAGTGTAACTTGCCTTTGTTATTGACAGAAGGAGGAGGAAGGTTGCTAGAAGGACAGAAATAATAGCTGTCCGCTAAGTGTTTATGGAGTGAATGCGTCAGTGAGTGAGTGACTAGTTCGTTCCTTGCCTCTTAGAAGCTCTTCTGTCAGGTTGCTTCCATCCTCTATCTCTAGAACACAATGATCGTATGTTTGTCCAGCTTCTCTATCCCCTTTGTAATCATGTTAGTTTTGGAGCACCATTTGAAAGCATTATTTCCAATAAGTGCATACCATCTAGATAGCCGTGTAGCTGTACGATAGCTTACGTAACAACATAACCAATATTTGATATGTAGGCTATTTCCATTTGCTTCTTCTTTTTTTAAAAGTTTATTTATTTATTTTGAGAGAGAGAGAGAGAGAGAGAGCAGGGGAGGGGCAGATAGAGGGAGAAAGAGAATCCCAAGCAGGCTCTTCAGAGCCTGACGTGGGTCGTGAACTCACGAACAGAGAGATAATGACCTAAGCTGAAATCAGGAGTCGGATGCTTAACCGACTGAGCCACCCAGGCGCCCCTCCATTTTCTTCTTATTGTAAATATCATCTGCTACTGTGCCAGACTTCATTGCCTATTGTTTGTCCGGTCATCTGCTCCCCAGACTTCTGTGCCTCAGTCTTATTATCTGCAAATTGGAGATAATGGAAAATAAGAGGGCTAAGGTAAGTGAACACAAGAAACAGTGATGAGCATAGAGTAGATGTTTAGTCAACATCAGATGGCCTGAAACGGAAACCTTTGGAAATCGTGGAGTGTTGACAGCCATCGTGGTGCTGTTCCCGGCTGCAGGCTGCACCTGATGCAGGTGGACTCGGTCCAGCGCTGGATGGAGGACCTGAAGCTCATGACCGAGTGTGAGTGCATGTGCGTCCTGCAGGCGAAGCCCATCAGCCTGGAGGAAGAGGCACAGAGTGACCTCATCCTGGCCGGCGGCCCTGGCCCCGGAGACCCCCTGCAGCTGCTTCTCAAGAGGGGCTGGGTCATCAGCACTGAGCTGCGCAGGATCGGGCAGAAGCTGGCCCAGGACCGCTGGGCACGCGTCCACAGCATGAGTGTGCGTCTGACTTGCCATGCCCGCTCCATGGTCAGCGAGTACAGCGCTGTCAGCAGGAGCTCCTCGCAGGAGATGGGCCAGGTCAGCTGCCCGGGGCTGGGCGTGCGCGGGCACTTGGAAGGGAGGTACCTTCTAGAAGGGTGGGTGTGAAGTGTGTGGACTTTGAACTTTTCCTGCTCCAGGGCCACCTCCTCCTTCCAAAAATCAGGGAAGAGAGTGAGGACCTTTACTGAGTACCTACCATGCACTAGGCATCGAGCTAGGTGTTTTTGCACACATCTCATTTAACCTGTACTGCATGAGAAGCAGACATAACCACTGTGAGAAGCCATACAGTGGTTCAGTATACCCACTGGAATGTCAGACTGTCTGGGTTCAAATATCAGCCCTGCTGTGTGACCTTTGCAAGTTACTTACCTTCTCTGTGCCCCAGTTCCATCACCCTGATGAGTATAATAATAGTATTTTTTTTTCATAGTTGTGTTGTGAGGACTAATGCATTAAAATAGTTGATGCAAAATATTAGTTAGTATTATTGTCCTCACTTTATACATGAGGAAACAAACCCAGAAATCCTAAGTACTTTGCCCAGAGTTATGCAGTGAGTGGTGTAAGAAGAATTCAGTCTAGGTTTTTCTGATTCCAAAGCCTCTGATGTTGAATCTTTTCCAAGCCCATAGTGAACCATTGAAAATCCCCCTCTGGCTTTCACTTCTCATTTTAGTGCTTTACCCTTTTCCTTGTCCCACTTTACAGATAGTAAACTTCTATTCATCCTTTGAAGCCCAGCTCAAATGTCCCTTCCTCTCTGAAGCTTCTTAGACCCCCCAGCGTTAACTAAGTGCTTGTTTTCTATTTTGAGCTCTCAAACAGCTGATGATGGTGTCTTTTGTCATCCATATGACACTGTGTTACAGTTTATGTATCTATTTGCAAAATCAGATGATTTGATTCTTCATCTTTATACCCCAGAAGGCCCCATATAGTTGTTGATCTTCAACCAATGCTTGTTGGGTTGAGTAAACTTGATCTATTTCTTCTACAGATTGAGAAACTGCTGATGGAGAAATGCTCAGAGCTCTCAGCGGTCACAGAGAGGTAAATCTGGAAGCTGGGTAAGACTGGACAGCCTGCCTTCAGGCACAGGAAGGGGCTGGCATCTTCTTCCAGAGGGAGAGTGAAAGTGGGAAGGGCTGGTGGTGGTCTGAGAGTTTCCTTTTGCTGACGCTTATCAACAACCTTGAAAGACTCCCTTGGGATTTTCTGCCCATTTTAAGGTCCAAGGAGAATGTAAAAGAAGAGAGAGGCCCAGGCATAGAAAGTAAGAGGATTATTGAGGGCTGGTAAAAAAGAAAAAGGAAAAGGTTTCGCATAGCTTTGGGAAGCCCCCACTCTACCCCCAAAGTCAAGGCCAGGTGAAAGCAAACATTCACACCCTGTACTCACATACACACAGACAAGGATTTCACAGACACGTACCTGCCCATACACAGATATATAAACACACACTCGTGCGTTCACAGAAATACACTCACACTCTTTTCTCTGTATCTCACACACATAAACATATATACATTTACACTCAGACACATACAGACACTCAGCCTCACATGTATACACACCCAGGTGTATGTTAACACTCTCCCTTACTTTTTCCAACCCCATGCCCTGCAAGAGAAACATAGGGCTTGGCATCCCCCAGCACCCCCAGGGGGTCTTTGCCCTTCCAGTGGAACATTCTCAGGTCACAGGGGTAAATTTAAACCTGATCCACCCCATATTCTTCTTGCCTGGGGAGAAAATTTTTAACTTTTTTTTTTTTGGTTGGTTTTTTAATTTGAGAGAAAGAGAGAGAGAGCAAGCACGAAAGAGGGGGAGTGGGGCAGAGGGTGGGAGAGAAAAAGAGAATCCCAAGCAGGTACAATGCTCAACTTGGAACTGGACAAGGGGCTCGATCCCATGACCCTGGGATCATGACTTGTGCTGAAACCAAGAGAAGGAGGCTCAACTGACTGAGACACCCAGGTGCCCCTAGACAGCCATTAAAATTTTTTTTTAATGTTTATTTATTTTGAGAGAGAGAGGCAGACAGAGCATGAGTAGGGGGAGAGGCAGAAAGAGAGGGGGACACAGAATCCAAAGCAGCCTCCAGGCTCTGAGCTGTCAGCACAGAGCCCAGCGCGGGGCTTGAACCCATGAGCTGTGAGATCATGACCTGAGCTAAAGTCAGATGCTCAACCAACTGAGCCACTGAGGTGCCCCGAGATAGCCATTTTTTAAAGGTCACAGGTATTGCCATACACTTTGAAAGTGAGCACTGGGCTCACTTCTCTCAAGTAGAAGCTCAGAGGTACGGATTTGATCACTTTCTGATGGCCTTTCTTCCTAGGAACATGGGCTGTTAGGTCCCATTTCTGGCCAGCCCTTCTCTGAACATGAGGCGGCCAGAGTACAAGCAAGCTATTGAATATTCCATCTCTGGCTCCCCTGGAGCTGATGAGTTCTTCCTAGGTTACTCACATTACCACCAGGCCTGCGACAGGCCCAGATCTGACTTCTGCAGTGGCTCTGAGCTGAATACCTGCCCCTTCCAGTGGTCCACTCCATGGTTTCTTTTCCCCAGGTGCCTCCAGGTGGAGAATGAGCACGTCCTGAAGTCGATGAAGGCCTGTGTGAGTGAAACCTTGAGCACACTGGGCCAGCACTTTGGCCAGCTGCTGGAGCTGGCCCTGACCCGGGAGGTACAGGTCAGTGCAAGCTGGGCTGTGGGGAGGGGCACTCGTGTATGTAGCCTGTAGGGGCGGGAGTGGAGGGGGGTGAGGCACTGGGCCCTATCTTGGAGGACACCCTCCTCAGACCACCAAAGTGAACTCCAGCACCTGGCAGACAGGACTGTCAGAGCTTGAAGCTTCCCCAGTTAGCCCAAATCTGCATGTTCCAGATGTGAAAACTGGTGCCCAGAGAGGGAAGAGACTTACCCAAGGTCACACAGCAAGGCTGTGGCAGAAGCTGGCATTTCCCAGCTGCCCTTTCAGTATTGTTCCTACCACCTTAAATCTTCCCTGTGTGGTTATTGCCCACAGTACACAATATGGATGCATATTGTCCTGAAAGACTTAGGGCACCTGCAGGGAATTAGCCAATTCCAGACGTCCTGGAAATAGAAGAGAATCTGGAAAGGTCATATAGTCCAGCCCCTACCTTTAGTCAGGCTCCTGCTTGATTCTAGAAAAACGAGGGCTTTGGAATCAGACAGATCTACTTGCAAACTGTGGTTCACAGTGAGACCTTGGCCAAGTTCCTGAACCTCTAAAAGTCCTCATTTCCTTCATATGTAAAGTGCACCCCCCCAGCCCCGTCAGAAGTGAAAGGAGAGGATTAAGCAAATGACATATGGAAAGAGCTTAGCACATAGTGTGAGTTAAATATATGTTATTTCCCTCTCTTGCCTTTTCCTATTGTAAAAGTCTCCCAGAAAAGCAGTTGCATACGGTTTTCATTATGAAAGGTATTTACATGTTATTTATAGTTACAGAAATATTGTGTTACATATTTGCCATTCTTTTCCCACCACCAAATAAAAGCCTTCCACAAATAGCAAGTCCCTTCCCATATCAGCTTCTCTCTAAACTCAGCCTCTCTACGGAGCCCAGAGGCTTCCTTTTTCTCTCTCCTGTGTGTCTGGCTCATTTTGCACAGGGTACAGGTTCTTCCAACCTGGCTCACCTGCTGGTCAGAGGAGCTGGCCCCAGGCATTCTGACCCTCCCAACCCGGAGAGTCTGCAAAGGCCACTCTGTCCGAGGAGCCTGGGATGAGGGGAAAGATGGGGTGCTGGGGCTGACGCTTGAAGTCGATGTACAGATGCTGACCGTCACGTACAGGGGCAGATGGTGGTGCCAGCTGGGGCCGGCATTCCAAACTGAGTTCTCGAGTTCCAGAGGGACCCTGTGGAACATGGGAACATGGGGCCAAAGTGGGTGAAAACGTCAAGGGAGCAATGAGCGAGGATATGGAAGGTCGTAGTGGGGAGGAGGGGAGCCTGGAGGAATTTTTGAGCAGGGCTGCAGGTGCCTATGATGCCTTTTTTGCTACTTTTGTGCCCTTTTGCCTGGCAGTACCAAGGTTAAAGAAAAGGGCTAAAATTGAAGAGTTATGTTGGAGTGTAAAAGGTAGCCAGGTGGGTTTGGAAGCAGTCATTCTACCAGGAGGCAAAGGGGGAGGGTGTCTTTTCTGTGGTCTGGTGTCAGAATCCTGGGCTGTCAGGAACCTGGACCTTGTGTATTATGTAGCTGATTTCCTGGGGGTGCTGGGTCCGTTCTGGTTTTTTCCTCATCCTGATCTTGTTTGCAGTGGAATTCCTAATCTGGTCCTTCTGCTTCCATGGCTAAATCCTGCCCATCCCCAGGTCTGACTACCTGGGTTACTGATGCTTTTTGCCTGCGAGCTGAGCCCAATCCACAGCTCCTCTCTCAGAATTCGGTCCCTCATTGGCTTCCCTCTCCTCATCTGTCCTGCATTCCTCTGCATATTTGTTAGCTTCCTGATAAGCCCCTTTTCCTCCTCACATGCTCTGTGGGGTCCTCTGAGCCCTCCTATGGGTTGGGCTTGCTGTGCTTATAATATTTTTTGGCTGATCTTTAGCTTCTTTTTACATTAGAATGTTCCCATACAGGACGGTAGTGACATAAGGAGATACACTGGCTGAAGGCAAGGTGATTTGTGTTCAGTGGTATAAGTGGGTGTTTCCCAAATTGGTGACCCAATACGGTTCCCTAGGACGTTAATAATTATAGCAGGATCCTATATTGGGGGTGTCTTGACATAAAGGGAATTAAGCCTATGTCCTTAGATTGAGGAAGTCTTCTAAAAGGTCCTCACACATTCATGGTATTTCTTGTCTGATCTGTAGCTTCTATAGACAGAGATTTGGGTTTGTTTTGTTCATGGATATACATCTAGTGACGAGAATAGTACCTCTTATACAGTATGCCCTCAATAAGGATTTATTAATGAATGGATATGAAGCTGTATATTCCAAACTTATGTGGACGCAACAAATCCTTTTTATTCTTTAAAAAAATTTTTTTTTCCATTTATTTATTTTTGAGACACAGAGAGAGACAGCACAAGCAGGGGAGGGGTAGGGAGAGAGGGAAACAGAATCTGAAGTAGGCTCCAGGCTCCAAGCTGTCAGCACAGAGCCCAATGCGGGGTTTGAACCCATGAACCGTGAGATCATGACCTGAGCCAAAGTCGGACACTTAACCGACTGAGCCACCCAGGCACCCCAAATCTTTTTTATTCTTAAAGCACTTGTTCACTTACTCTGGGATGCTGGCGTTTCAGGAAGTGCAATTTGGTAAAAGCATTGTTTGTACTGTGGAGGCTCTCGAGCAGAGGAACAGTGCTCTTCCTGGCCCCCACCCCTACCCCTGCCACACACAGAAATAATACATGGTAGAACAATGCTTACAAGGAGGGCAGTGATAATCTAGCACACAACTCTGCACTGGTCTCCTGCATCCTGGAATGTTGTGTCCAATTCCAGACCCCAGATGTATCACTGGCAGTGATTGGGCTCCGAGGAGACTTCTAAAAGGGTGGGGGCCAGGCTGAAGGTCAAGATATGTGGGAAATAGTTGGAGGAGGAGAGGATGTTTAATCTAAGGATGGACACTCTACTACCTCCACAGTCCTGTGTTTTAGGGACCTGAAAGGAAAAAGGACCCTAGGCCAGCAGGCCAAATCTATAGGACATTCTATGTAAAAAGGAATTGGGGAATAATAACTCTGCCCTGCAATGGAAGGGGCCACCTTAGGAATTCCCCATCCCTGAGACAAGACAACTCATGCCCTGGAGGACATCAGCAGTAGACAAGTGTTTGCAAGACTTCTTCCAATCTTGGTAGTATGGATTTCTATGAATGTAGGTGTTGTGGGATAGTGGACTGAGTGGGGGGTTTGGAGGCATATCAAGGTTCAGATCCTGACAGTGCTACTTACTGGATATGACAACTTGGGCAAATTACTTCATCTCCCCACCTCTAAGTGGCTTGTTGTGAGGGTGAAATGAGACAGCCCATGAGTAATCGGTGACACTCTTCTGACTAAGTCAACTGCTTTATTCACTAAAGACTTGCTCTCCCTTAAGAGCTCACAGCATGCTTTGCTAAAGAGCCCGCCCCCAGTCACCTAACGAATTGTTTGTTAAGATAATTTAACTACTTGGTGAGTATGGAAAAATTTAAGGCTTAAATGTCAGGAGGCACCAATAGGAAATTAATGAACATTGATGATTAATCTATCTGGGAATAAAGGATTAGCTATGTGGGAGGTAAGAGAAGACTTAACTTATAAAAATTGATTTACTTTAAAATGACTTCTAAGGGACTCTCTATTGAATAAATTGACTCTCACCTGTACCTTTGAGTCCTTGACTCAGCTTCATGTGGGTAGATGTTATATTCATTTATCTTTTCATTCCATCAATTACTTTTGATTTTAGTTTAAAATAGCACCTTTATTCTAATAAAACTGATTAGGGAAATGTAGCTTTGGCTCTGTGGCTAAGCAAACTAGTTAAAACTTTATCTCACAGCTAAATTTCCCCTCTCTGTCCTAGGCACAGCTGGTCAACCTCAGGCCTCACCTGAAGGACAAGCACCTACCTTGTGACAGAGCTCAGACCTGAGGGATACTCCCTAAGAGAAAAGAGACAGGGGCTAAGCTTAGCATACTCAGTTCCTTCTTCCAAACTCATGAACTCATCCCTACCCTCTCAGGAGGATGAGACAGGGAGGTAGGGAGTGAAGCCAGCAGAGGCATGTCACTGAAATCCCTGCACAGAGGACAGTAGGAGTGGGGACCAAGTACTGTCACAGTTCTTGCCCTACTGTGCTATTGGCCTTATCTGTTGGGGGCTGTGGTCAGGCAAGAGTGTGCCTGAGCCCCTTGGGGGAGGAGGTCAGCTGCCAGTAGGGAAGTTCTTTCCCACCTTCATGAAGTCATTCTGCAAATAACAACCCCTACCTCTTTGCAGATCCTTCTGGAATCACAGTGGGACATTTAGACTCTGCTCCCAGAAGGCTTGGAAATGACTCATGATATTACATTTAATAAATTATCTCTAAGGAAGTTTTATAACTAAAGCTCAAAATTTGCTTTCCTGTTCTATTTCCTACTCTTCAGTTTCTCGCATATATGTTGTCCAATATAGATAACCAGAGGCTGCAGTGCACCTAAACAGTAACATAAAGATCATCTGTACTTTCCAGATGAGAAAAATAAAGATGTACAAAATTTAGAGAAATAGTCTGTTTCATTATTAAGTTCTGTGGGAGAAAATAAAATTAAAGAAAAAAAACCCCAGTCTTTTCCTGTAGGAAAAATTCCAAGTCCCATATACGTAGGTTAATAGAATTCTCTTCAATTTTCTTCTTCTGCTCATCTTAGTCAGAAGGGTCTCATCCCAGTGTGCGTGTGGTCATGTTACCTTGGGAAGCTACAGTCCAGGCTGTCTCTCCAGCTTTGAGAGGGGTTCCTTCTAGGCTTCTCAATTTGTACTGGTCTTTCCCAACCATACTTGAAAGAGGTAGTACCTTGGATACACAATAGTATCACAGCATTACCCCTGCATTCACAGAAAGTGAAAACAGGCCAATCTGCAATCCGTTAGGCAGGAATTCCAGGCAACATTTCATGCTGGGACTCTGTCTTAGGGTTGCTGAAGGCCTTAACTTATCTGCAGTTGAATGGAAGAGGGTGGGGAACAGACACCATCTTGACGGCATCCATGGGTAGGATGTCCGTTTAATTCAGTTGTCCATGGTCCACAAGGCTTTGTGATCATATATTCACTGGGGGAAATCATCTACCATAGGTTAACTGTGGCATGATGTTTACCACATATGGGAGAAAAATGTCTCCTTTTTCATAGGAGGGCATTTGATACATTTACTTCTTCCTGCAAAGTCAGGCATTTATAATCCTTTTCCAACGACTTTCTTGGTTTGCACACTTTCCCATTCAGCATTTTCAACATTTCTTAATTTCTAGCCGCCCCCCCTAAACACCGTTTCTGCCACCCCAGGCTACATTGATTTGGGCTGCTTGAAGTGACTTTGGCTACATGTCTTCAAACCACTTTAAAGACACTGTATTCTCCAGGTTCCCAAAGATTTTCTAGGAGAAATGCAAACACATATACTTTTAACGGATTCAATTTCTA
Organism: Lynx canadensis; assembly: GCF_007474595.2. Taxonomy (NCBI): domain Eukaryota; kingdom Metazoa; phylum Chordata; class Mammalia; order Carnivora; family Felidae; genus Lynx; species Lynx canadensis. The sequence goes on from NC_044312.2 coordinate 71,635,060, forward strand.
GATCTCCAATTTTTATTTCTTTCCTAAAAATTATCCTCTCAATAATACACAGTTTCTAACATCCCTTCTATTACTTTCCAAAAGAAGGCCATATTCCCCCAACCCCCATCCCAAATCTTATAGTGCATTGCCCTGCTGTGTAAAACTTTGGAGGATTGGGGAGACCAAAGAAGAAACCTTCCTCCCTGAACCACAGACCCATAGGCCTCTGTGAATTATTTCTGTGATTTTTCTTACATATTTCTGTTGAGAAAGGCATTAGAAATTGTGTGTGTGTGTGTGTGTGTGTGTGTGTGTGTGTGTGTTATTTTAAAGTTCATATATTTATTTTGAGAAGAGAGAGAGAGAGCAAAGGTGGGGCAGAGAGCGGGAAAGAGAGAGAATCCTAAGCAGGCTCCGCACTGTCAGTGCACAGCCCGATGTGGGGCTCAGTCCCACAAACAGCGAAATCATGACCTGAGCCAAAACCAAGAGTCAGATGCTTAACCAACTAGGCCACCCTGACACCCCAGAAATTGTGTGTCCCCACTGTGGGGATATATAGTAGAATGGTAGTGTGTGTGTGAGTGTGTGTGCGTATGTGTGTACCAGTGTGTGCTTATATGTGTGTGTTGGAGGGGTGGTTTTGAAAGATTTAAATTTATCATATTTCTTCCATCTCTATTTACTTCCAAATTGTGCATGGCTCTTGAGGGACATTTTCCTTTGACAAAGTAAAGAGAGAACTGGTAAGACAAATCAAACACTCAAAATGGCTTTGGGGGCACATATTTAAATGCAAGCAATTTCCTTCAACTATATCTCACACTCAAACCTAGGTTATGTCATTCATCGCAGAGAAAAACATCTTTGAAGACCCGAAGATTCTAAAGGTTAATGATAATGATTCTTTTTTTTTTTTTTTAATGTTTATTCATGTTTGAGAGAGAGAGACAGAGCACGAGTTGGGGAGGGGAGGAGAGAGGGAGATACGGAATCCAAAGCATGGTCCAGGCTCTGAGCTGCCAGCACAGAGCCTGACGTGGACCTTGAACTCCCGAACTGTGAGATCATGACCTGAGTCGAAGTCAGATGCTTCACCTGTTGAACCACCTGGGCACCCCGATAATGATTCTTTTAAATGTAGCTGGAATACTTTTGAGAATGACAACATTTTGCAAGACGTATTGTATAAAAGCCACAGATCCAAGTTTTACATGATTTTTTTTTTTTTTCAGATTTGGAGTACATTATTTAAGAAAGCAATTCAAGCCTATTTTGTCAACACATTTTATGAAATATTTATACTAATTTCTACTTCTTGTTAGCAAAATATAAAATTAATTGCTAGCAGCTGGACTAATTAGATTTAAGCAGTAAATACCTTTTTCCTTCTTTAAATATGTAGGGAAGTCTGATCATGAGAGCTACTAAAAATAATCAAATAATTTCTGATATTTTTATTCTCAAATTTGAATTACTCCTTACAACGAACACCAAATTTCAATACATATATCCACCTATTTACTGAAAGAATACAATGTCTTTTTACACATTCCTAGATTTATAATAAATTTGCAATGTTATCTGCCTGTTACTTTGCATTATTAAAAGTTTAGTAAACATATACTAATAAATCAAATTTTATTTTAGCTCTCCATTATTTTAATATTGACAGTTTTAACATTTTCCCTTAGAGAGTGATTTGTATAATTATTTGTCAGTGCATTTTGGGGCATTTCTTGAAACACATATCAAAGCATTTCGTAATCAAAAATGAAGTTAGGAGGCACCTGAGTGGCTCAGTCGGTTGGGCGTCCGACTTCAGTTCAGGTCATGATCTCACGGTCCGGGGGTTCGAGCTCCGCATTGGGCTCTATGCTGTCATTTCAGAGCCTGGAGCTTGCTTGAGATTCTGTGTCTCCCTCTCTCTCTTGCCCTCCTCCACTCACGCTCTGTCTCTCAAAAAATGAATAAACGTTAAAATTTTTGTTTTTAAATAAAAAATAAAAATGAAGTCAGTTCTGTATTGAGAAAAGTTGTCTTGAGTGATTGGCTTGGCTGAAAGAACTGTCTTTGCCAATTAGGTTTTAGGGTGGGTGTTTTCCATAAATTCAACAAGCAAAAGCTGTAGATTCAAGGTTTTGATAAAACATATTTGAAGCACACACAAATATTTTATTAAAAATTGTATTGGCAAAGAAATTAATAATATTTTGATTTTCCTAATCCCGTCTGCATAATTTGGATAACCGAAGGTATTCCAAGTAAAAGAGCAATGGGTATAATTAATAATTATTTGATAAGTCTTGAGAAAGTACTTTTGGAATTCTTCCCAGAAATTGAGATAGTGAATGGGCGACTCTAATGATTGGGTAGCAATTGCTTTTGCAAGTCAAGTGGTTTCCATTTCTTTTCTTCTACCAATTGAGAGGATTTATCAGCTGGAAGATCATTAAAAATAGTGTCTGATGGGGCACCTGGGTGGCTCAGTTGGTTGAGTGTCCGACTTCAGCTCCGGTCATGATCTCATCGATTTGTGGGTTTGAGCCCCATGTTGGGCTCAGGGCTGACAGCTCGGAGCCTGGAGCCTGCTTCGGATTCTGTGTCTCCCTCTCTCTCTGTTCCTCACCCACTTGCATTCTGTCTCTGTCTCTCTCAAAAAGAAATAAACATTAAAAAAATTTAAAAAGATAGTGTTTGATGATGGATCACCATGTGATTGCACAATTCAGAGTGTACTCAAAAGGTCAAGCAGCATGGCTATAAAAACTCCTCCCATTTGTCTCTATGGATTTATGGAACAAAATTTTTCAGGTTTACATCTAAAAATATGCATTGGAGCACCTGGGTGTCTTAGTTAAGCGTCTGGCTCTTGAATTCGGCTCAGGTCATTGTCTCACGGTTCATGAGTTTGAACTCTGAAAGCCCTGGGCTCCATGCTGACAGCGAGGACCCTGCTTGGGATTCTCTCCCCCCTCTCTCTGCCCTTCCCCTGCTCACCCTCACTCTCTCTCTCTCAAAATAAATAAATAATCTTAAATAAACCACACAAAATAAATTAAATAAAAACATGCATTAGGTCAATATTCAATAATGTCTACATGAGTTAATGAGAAAGCCTAAAAAGGATACAAAGCCTCATTTATCTCATTAAAACCTATGTTTATAATAAAATGTTCATCTTTATTATGTATAGTTATCAAAATTAATAATCTATGTTGTGTTGACCAATTGTACTGATACTAATTGTAACAGTAACTCAACCCAGAAGAGAGTATTTTTAAACACTTAGGACCTTATAGTCACAGGAAGTAAAATGACATTTCAATGTTTGTTTGTTTGTTTGTTTGTTTATTTATTTATTTATTTATTTATTTAGAGAGACAGAGCGTCAGCACGGGAGGGGCAGACAGAGAGGGAGACACAGAATCTGAATCAGGCTCCAGGCTCTGAGCTGTCAGCACAGAGCCCAACATGGGGCTCGAACCCACCAACTGTGAGATCATGACCTGAGCCGAAGTCGGACGCTTAACCGAATGAGCCACACAGGTGCCCCATTAAAATGACTTTTCAAATTTCAGTGATAAATATGACAAGGGTAATCAATAAAACACTTTGAAACTCACAAGTGTTACAAGAAGATGAAATTCTGAGGGGGGGGGGTTGGAATGGGAACATACATTTAAGGATGAAAAGAAAAGATGTGAAATGTTCACAATGTTGAAGGAAGAGATTATTCGTACATTTTTAAGTGGATGATGATGTTGGTATCAAGTTACATTGTATTTAAGTTTCGTTGAATATGTCTAAAAGATGCAATGCTTTTATTTTATGTCATTATCTACAATCTGCTGGAAATTACACCCTTTCCAACTTTGTTCTTGAAACTTATGATGAAAAATTGTCCCTGTCAAATTGAAAATGTGTGAGGGGTCATAGATTTTTCAAAATTCCTTTAAGGATAAATAAGAAAATAAAGACTGCCCTAAAATGCACAGACACTCTAGTTCTATATCATGTTGGCTGTTGTCCCTGCCTCTTGATGGAGAATTGCTTAGGTCGTAAGACCCCTGTCTTCTAAGGATGCTCCTGAAGACTGGATCCTTATAGGCTTCAAGAGGACCAGTCCCTGTGACGTGTGCTCCTCAGAACACAGTCTTTCCATACCTTTTGAGTAGGTTGACCTCGAGTAGCATTTCTTTCTGCTACATCTTTTTTTGCATTAATGAACTATGCCTCCAGTATTCTCTTTCCTTTCATTTATCTCCTACTCCTTTCAGGGAGACTCAGCTGAATTTCTGACTGTTTACCCTGCTTCCCATGTTGGTATCTTTCCTTATCTAACTCCTAGCATGAGCACTAGTTGCTGGGTTTGAGCAACTTTATCACTTTGCCTTTCTTTGCTTTCTGGCCCATTCTTTTGTTTTTCAAGAAAACTCTTCTAGATTTGGCATTTCCCTTATTGAGAGAAATTAAATCAATTAAGGTCTATATTTGCCCCAAACCTCCAATTCTAAAAGATCTTATCCACATTTGCCTCCCCACAATGTATATTCCTACCTAGGAGATATTTTCCTATCAGAACAATAGCTAATCCAAGCCTGTATTCAGTTAGAGCTTTGTCTATCTCCTCTTTAGTATGTCTGGTCTTTCTGTGCCTTTCCTCAGGGGCCTGATTCATGCATTTCTCCAATACATTCTTTTAGGACATAGGCAATGCCAGATTTGCATTTTCAAAACCTTTCACCTAGAAATTTATCTAGCAATCCTTTAGATATTTCATGCTGTTCTCTGTAGTCCTTTCCTGTTTTCCAGAACTCTGTTAGTGTATAACAAGTATAACAACCCAAATAATAACCATTTTTATTATATCTTATAATCTGAAGGGCCAAGAATGTGGGCAGAGCCTGGATGAGTGATTCTTCTGTTCCATATGGCATCAACAGAGGCCATTTCGTGTTATTCAGCTGGCAGATGGTTTGGAGAGTCTTAGAAAGCTTCATGACATGTAGAGTGCCTTGGAGGGGATGGCTGGAAAGCTGGTGTCTACTGAGATTATTGATCAGGGATCCTACACATGGTTTCTCCAGCATGACAGTCTCAGAGTTACAAAACTTCTTGCATGGTAACTCAGGACTCTGAAAAGAATGTTACAAGAATCCTGGGTGGTAGCTTCAAGGTTTCCCATGACCTAGCCTTGGACGTCCTGAAATATTACTTCCACCAAGTGCTGGCTTTTATTTGTCAAGCAAGTCATTGAGGCCAGCCCAGATTTAAAAGGTGGTGGTGGCAGGAGAGAATTGGAGCTCACGTCTCTATGGGAGGAGTAGCAAAGAATTTGTGGCCATGTTTAATCTGCCACACCCTGTCACATCAGCCCACATTTATGTCATTTCTTTGCATGGCTGGGCTGCCCTAACTATGTCCAACTATGGATTCTCTATCTGAAGCTTTACACAGAGGCTTCACTGTATTTCCCTGGCTCCCTCTGAGGAACTTATTCCAGGCTGATGTATGAGAGTTTATCTCTCCTGATCAATTTCACGGGTCTGCAGAAACAAAAATACTTTTTCCTTTTTGAATTCCTTATTTAGAGAAGCTAGATTGTGTACATTTCCTTAACCCTTCTTTATCCCTTTTTCCTGGTCTTCAAGATTCAGGGGTTTTGTATGTGTGTGTGTGTGTGTGTGTGTGTGTGTGTGTGTGTGTGTGGTGTTTTTTTTTTTCTTCTCTGCCTAGTCTGTCTTTAAAAAACTATTTCTGTCATTCAGTCTCATCAATCTTTGCTCCATTATTTTGTCTCTTTTCTGCCACTCTTCTTATGATACAGGGTGAAGCATACTTTTGACACGTCTTCAGTTTCTCCTTGATTGCCTGAAAAAAATCTTGATTTTAGAGACTGTGTTAGTTTAAAGCTGACACCAAGATAGGATACGATAGATGCCTGTGAAGGATGAAAGGGAGGAAGTGGGGCAGGCATGGAAAACCATGTTGCAGGTCTGAACACAGAAATAAAAGGTGGAAGGAAGACTCGAATAGGAAGAGACGTGGAACTTTCAGGCCAAAGGAGTCCCCTCTAATGGCCACGGGCTGCAGTAGTGCCCCTGCTCTGCTCTGTCACAGCTGGGAGTAGCTCAGGGAGGTATGGCCTCAACAAGGACACAAGGCTGGATCCAGAGGGACAGCAGCTGGGGCTCTCAGTCAGCTCTGCCCCCTGCAGCAGCAGCTCTGGCTCCCCCAGGGTGGAGAGCTGCAGATGCTAACGGGACCCAGATGGAGAACCACTCTCCAATCTGGTGAGAGTTGCGAATGAGGCCAAATATTCTCCTTGTCTTGAGACTTCTATCTTTGCTGGTCCAGGTGAGGTCCTGCCGACTTTGAAGGAGATGGATTCACTGAACTTGGAAAACAGGAAGTCAGATTCACAGGATTTCAGGTCCAACTAACTCCACCACATATCACATGCTTGACCTTGGTCAGATTTCTTATGTCTCTGTTTCCTCAAGTGAAGTGAGGGTTGGACAAGACTTGCTGAGGGTCCTTCAGCTCTGACATACTGTGACGATTTCAGTGGGGCCTTTGATCTCAAATTTTTCCAAATTTATCTTCATGAAAAGGATGATTACAACTTTTCATTGTCAGAGAGCTGATTCACTGAGATAATCTGAGGCATAATTACGGTATACGTGCGTAGAGACATTAGCAAGAAATTATTCTCAGGCGTAAATGGTCTAGTGTTAGCAGATGATTGCAAAAGACATTGGGTTGAATTGTTTAACGTCATGCTAATTTGCTTGAAGTGCAAACACTAATCAGGAACACTGAGTAATTATGATTTAGGTACAAGCCCCCAGTATATGAAATCGGTGTTTTCATATGAGCATTAATATGACTTACGTAAGTGCTTACGGTATGATGGGGGAGGATTCTAAGAAGGACGTTCATTACAGAGACTTGCAGTAACAAATCTTGGTTATTAATTTTACCTTTTGTTGAATATCTTATAAGAGGCATCTATCAAACCTTAGGGAATAATTTTTACATTTAATGTCGCTTGATTAAATACGCACTTAATCTTAGACTGCTCTCTGTAGAGAATTAGTTTATTGTATGTGTGAAGTATTTTATGAGTTTGAATAAAGAGAAAAAGAGAGTCATTTACCTTGAGCCTTAAACACACTTAATTATAATCATTTTACAAATGGGGAAACTGAGGCCTAAGGTTTTTTTTTTTTCTCTATTGCCCAAGATCACAAAATGGTAACCGCTGACAACTTTATTTTGCTTCCATGTGCCGAGTACCTTTAGAAGTCCTTTATTTATATATTGGCTACCTTTTCTTTTATTAAAAAAAATTTTTTTTTAATGTTTATTTATTTTTGAGAGACAGAGACAGAGACAGAACATGAACAGGGGAGGGGCAGAGAGAGAGGGAGATATAGAATCTGAAGCAGTCTCCAGGCTCTGAGCCGTCAGCACAGAGCCTAATGCTGGGCTTGAACTCATGAACTGTGAGATCCTGACCTGAGCTGAAGTCCGACACTCAACCGACTGAGCCACCCAGGAGCCCCTGTATATTGGCTACCTTAATAAATGGGTATAGCCACCTTAAGAGATAGACGCTGTAAATTCCACCCTGTTTTACACAGATGAAAACTGAATCACAGAAGGGCTGAATTCCTTGCTCTGGGGCACCCGGACACCATGGCAGAACCAGGATTTGCACCCAGGGCAGTTTGACTCTAGAGTCCCTGCTTTCAACCTCAGGCACACTTCCTCATCAACATAATGTGTTAAAAAAGGCAATCTGGCACTAGAACTCAAGTCTATTTCCTTTTAAGTGTTTTTTTTTTTCCCGTAACGGTGGGTTTAATTAAAAAACAAATCCATTTTGATATTTTAAAGTAACACAGCAACTGCTCAGAGCCCCCAGCTCTGGAGGTGTGACTTTCTTGCATGAAGCACCCCCAGGGCAAGTATTCCGAATCACTGTCTCCACATCTCCCAGGAGAAACTCCAGCAACTAGAATTAATTAGCAGGTAGGAATCATTTATAATCAATGAATCATATGCTTCAAAGCAAATGGCTGATTATGAAGTAGTTTCAAGATACGTGAAAAAGCTTTTTCCCAGAAATAAGCTAAACTAATCTTTATGTGTCATTTGTTGATGAATTTTCCATTTGCTTTTCTTCCTGGTCCTCCCTGGGTCCTAGGTCCAGTCACTTTTAGCCTTCTTACCACAAACCTTAGTTCCCTCAGCTTGGAGCGGGGTGACATTCCCGAGCTACCCACTCTTAGACAGGAATCCCAGTATTGCTATTTTGGCCTGGCTATACAATGCAAATGTCCTCCCAAGGAGTAAGCTACTGTAGACTACTTCTCTCTTTTTTGTTTTGTTTTGTTTTGTTTTGTTTTGTTTTGTTTTGTTGGAGGCTACTTCTCTTGACTCAACCCCTGAACCCATTACCCAGCTGGATACCCACCCGTTGGCTATCAGTCATCCCAAACAAACCAATTCTTTGGCCATAGCAGTAGCAACCCCTTGGTTTTCAACTTTAGGGTTGAATTTAACTGCTGGTTTCTGTCTTCATTCGAAGCCAGGAGAACAACAAAGCAGTACTTGCTGAGACCATCAGTACTGAGAGCTGATTTTCTGTCGATTGGAACGGGGCACATTTGTTGTCGATGCCCCAGGGGTTTGAAATTATCCCCTATTTCTGAAATGTAGTTCAGACCTCATACAGGCTCATGTCTTTCCCAAAGCTAGAACCTCACCACCCCCATACTGGGACTGTGAATGGGGCAGGATTATAATTTCTAGGGGGCTTTTAAGAGCATGGATCCATTGGTATTCCATTAAGGAAGATTAGTGGAGGATAGATGAAGTGAGTAACCATCAGACTTTGCTATCTTTTCCTAGGCACTGGTGAGAAAAATCAATGCCTCAGACAATATCTACACCACAGAATCCACCACAGGGAACCTGTTCAGCCTGACCCAGGAGGGGGCTCCCTTGTGCCGCATCATCGCCAAGGTGAGCTTCACGGTTAGAGGCCAAAGTGACAGGCTTGGGGAGAGTGGGAGGGAGCTAGTTTGGTGGGAATAGCTGGCTCCAGAAGTTGTTGGCTGTATGATCTTGAAAGAGTCACGTCCCCTCTTAAGGCCTTGGTGTCTCCATCTTTAATAGTGGTTAGACCCTCTGATTTCAGCTGTCTCTTGAGAAGAAAGCAGTGCCCCCAGGGTCTCATCCCTATACTCCTCTTAATGTGGTATCCGTTAGGTGTATCAACCCTCCCTTCTCATCTCTACATATCTCACCAAACCCAAACAAAACATATCCCCCAACTCAGGTTCTTGATGAATCCCCCAAATACCTGCAGCCACTGCAGTACCACATGAGAAGACAAAATTGAGGGTAACGGTGGTTTTCATCAATTACAATGGGAGTTCTAATTCAGCAGCTTCGTGGGTAATTTGCCCTTACGCTTGGTGTGCAGACACTTAGGGTAAATACAGGCAATTGATGATCCTAGGCTCTCACCAGCGTCTTCTATTTCGTTTTTGCTCATTTTTTTTTTTAACTTGAGAAATGACATTGCCATGGAGATAGAACTAGTGATCTAATTGGACACAAAGTTATGTCTTTCAGGAGATGTATGATGCCAGCCATAGGAAGATGCTGTGGTTCAGTGGTCCCCAGTCTTGCCTCTGTCTCACAATCCCTCAGGGGATTTTGGAAAACACAGATCCTTTTGCCCCCACTTAAATTTACTGAAGTCCTGGGATGAGACCTGAGAATCCACATTTTAACGAGCGCTACAGGTAGTCATGAGGCATGGCCACTCTCAGACTCACTCACCTAAGCCCTTAAAGAAATCTGGAAGAGGAGTATGGAAAACAATTTGACAATAAACTTCATATATTGAAAAAAAAAAAGAAAAAAAAAGAAATCTGGAAGAGGAGGGTAAATGCTTGTCAACCCTGCTTAGGGGAGCAGTAAGTCGCATATAACCGCAACAGGTAACATTTGAGCGTTGCTGTCTTGCCATCCACTGTGCTTAATGCCGTTCAGACATTATTTGCTTTAAATCACAAAACCATCCTAGGAAGTTGGTATCAAGTTGTTCTCATCCATAATTGAGTAAATGGTTTAAGGGACTTACTCAAGTTCACACAACTGATCAAGAGTGGAGTCAGAATTAGAGCCCAGGTTTATTTACTTCAGAGCTCATGGTCCCAAAGCCCACAGTGGTGACTTCTGGTTTCATCCTGGCCCTTTAGATTCTTGGGCCAAAGAGTGACTTAGAAGTTCTCAATCCTGATGCATGTTAGAATCGCTAGGGAGCTTTAAAAGTCACACAGCTAGTAAGTGAGGGAACTGGAATTTGAAACTGCCTGCTTGGCAGCAAAGGCTATGCTCTTGCTTACTATTCTGAACTGCCTCTTAGCAACCCTCCTCCTCTTTCTCCTTCTTCTCCTGTTCCTTCCTCTGCCCTTCTCTCTGCCTTCTACAACCTTTGTTATTTTCTGCATCCTTCCTTCTCTCCAAGCATTGTGCTAAGCTTTTCATTCATTATCCCATCTGATCCTCTCAGTGATCTGATGATGTGTAATTATAATTCCCATTTTTGAGATGAGGGAACAGAGGATCAGAGAGAAGGTAAATAACTTGTCCGAGGTCATGCACATTAAGTGCAGATCTGGGATTTTAACTAGATGTTCTGCCTCCAGAATCTTCATCTCAATCTTCTTGTGTCTCGAGTCCTTGGGAGAGAGTAGACAGAAGGCTGAAGCAAAGAGAAGATTCAGTGATGACTCCCATCTTCCCAGCCCGGAAGAGGGTGAGACTGGTTCCTCCAGTGGAGTCACCATGTCTGAGTTTCTAGTCCTGACAGTGACACAGGAGCTGGGAGCCCCTGGTGCACTCTACACAGCATCCTCACTGTTGATGCTCAGGTAGTGTGCCCAACACTGTGACAAATTTGGAGCAAATCTGGGCCTCGAAGTGGCCTGCCCCACCTACCTCCTCAGGGCCCAGTGTGGTCTGTCTTTGGGCCCTTCATCTGTCTGAGGTCTGCCTTCTCAGCCTCTTGGGTTCCTTTGAAGACCAAAGAACAAGCCCAGCCCTCCCTGTGATGGTAGTAGTAAGCCCCATCCCTTCTTGAGCGCAGAGCAGAGCAAACTCCCTTGTGCTATGTCACAATTATCCTGCTCTTCTATTATTTCCCCCATCACTAGCCTACATCCCACAAGTAGCCTCCTCAGCTTTATGACAGCTTATCCCAAGTCTGTCTGAATAATAGATACCATTATACGCATTGGCTTTGATCCCATAGCTTTCTATAAAATTAAACAAGCTCTAGCCAACAGTGCAATTCTGCTAGCTCAGGCGATTCCCAGCTCTACTCTAAGACGAGTGCTGTTCTTGGGTCCTTGAGGGGTTTTCAGGGTGGTCCACACAACTATTCCATGTACCTTCCTCTGGAGCCTCCTTCGTCCTCTCCCTTCCATGTATTCCAACCCTTGGGATACCTTTTATGAAGGTTTGAGACATTCTTCTAACCAGGAAGCTTTCCATAGACTGACCCTCACCTGGGTGAGGCCCTCTCACATACATGAACTCAGTTGTTCCCCCAACAGCTTGGTTGTGTAGCTGCCGTGACCCTGTTTTGTGCCGAAGTTAACCCGCAGCAAAGTCAGGATTTGAACCAGAATCCCCTCAGTCTGGATTCAGCATTTCTTCCCTTGAGATTTCCCAGTAGCTAAAAATGCAAAGAAAGCTATTTTCCACAGGCTTGGCAAACCGTGTAATGAGAACCCAATGCAAATGGGTACTGAGGCTTAAATATAGTTATGCTGAGTTCAGTGCCTCCTCAGCCAAAGGAAGGCTGCCACATTGATCCTGGCTCTCAGTCTGGCATTCTTTGGTGCCATTTCTTTGTTGTCTGCTCCAGATGTAAATACCTACCTACCTGTCCATCTATCTATCGTATCTATCAATGTATCTATCTGTCACTTACCATCTCTATCATCATACATATAAATATTTTATACTATATATGATTAAATATAAACACACGCATAAAAATATAAACATACATATGTGAACACACATATATAAATGTACCTACATACATAAGCACATATATGTGTATAAATAACTTATATCTGGAGGGAGGTCAATAATAACCAGCCGGGCTGGCTGGGGAGAACTTAGGACTTCTGTTTCTTCTTACCTTAAACACTAATTTGATATTACTTAGTGACTCTGAGTAAGGTCTTTATGTGGAACCCTCATCAGATGTCCCAGAGACCATGAGAAAGTAGGAAGACAGGGATAAAGGATGGTGAAGCAGGAAGTCAGAGGGGGTAAGTGTCTTGCTGCACAATAGATTGTATCTTCATCAGAGGAGTGATGTGTGTTTAACATCAGAGTGATTCTCTTTGACCCTTCCACAGCCCCCATGACTCCTTGGCTGCCAGAGCCTGAGTTCAATATGGACCAAGGCAGTCTTGCTCAGTGCTTAGCCCAGCGTCTGACATATACTGCACCATGAATAGTTTTTGGCTGCGTGGATGAATTTATCAGCCATATATGATATGCCCGTTTCCCACCAAATGAACCACCCCAACAGGAAGTAGGAATACGGAAGTTAAAGAACGCTCTCAGCTGATTGTAAAATGTCAGAATTTACGAACTCATCTTGGTGCCTGCAGTGATAAGCAGCAAAACTCTTAGAATGAAGAAGGCTGCCAGGCTGATCTTGGTGGGACGCTGGGAAGGACAGATTTGGGAGGACTTGTTGCAGCGAGTCTGTGCTGGGCCCTAGAAGTCATCGCTGTGGCTTCTTCTAGTTGCTCATTCATTATCTGCGCCCCCAGAACATGAAACAGTGCCTGGTGCTCGGTACATTTTTTATTGAAAGAGTTCTCAGAAATCTGACAGTGGATGATATTTTGCTGGACTCAGGTTCTTACATTTTTTTCAGTTTGGAGAACAGAGTGTAACGGGTTTAGTTAGAGCCAGGGGTGGTGAGGTTAAAGGCGAGTGCCCTCAGGGCCAAGTTCAGATCAATCTTCACAAGTTCTTTACTGCTGCCATCCCCAGGCACCCTTGCAGGCCTTGGGGAAGGGGACGATGGAGGAAACAGGGCAAAGCCAAATGTAGGGTGTCCAACTTCTCCTGCTCTGGACATCCACGGTGGTGTTGCCACAGGTTTGCTGGGCGCCTGGTGAATCTGCTTTGGGATCTAAGAGCCATGGTGGTTCCAGTGATTTCTATAGAATAAATATGGCCAGTTAGGATGAGTGCCTCACCTTACCCCTGGATTCTTCCCAGAATTCCTCCCAGACTGCGGTGAAGTTCCACAAGTTAAAGGTGTTTCCATGCCCAGCTGTCACAAAACAAGTACGCGCTCACACTAAGCTAGGGTGTTTGTTGCTGAAGGTTTTTTTTGTGTTTTTTTTTTCCTTGCAAACTAGAGTAAAGAAGGGAAAACATGGATGATGTAGATTTGGGTGAATGATTTCACCCATCTGGCTTGCTTTTTTTTCCCTCACAAAATGAGTATAAATTCTAGTATTGATATAAATAAAAGTCCTTTTTTGAGTGCCTGCCATGGTGGTTGGAAGGATCTGAGAAGTAATGGTGTTTTCTGGCAGAGGGAGAGCCTGCACAGGGCACTAGGCTTCAGTTCCCTTCACTTGCCTCAGACTCGCTTCTAGAACCTATTTCTGAGGACTCCAGGCTTGTTCTGTGACAGGCTGCTGAGAGGGAGTTGCCAGGTATGTGGAAACTGTTGAATGGTGTTGAGGCTGGCCCTCACAAATATGTCTGCCCTAGCCCCTGGCACCACAGCCCCAGAAGCATTTGGACAGTCCTATTTCCAGTTTGGACCATCAAGGGTGACATTACTTTTGGAGGTGGCATTTCATTGCAGTATGCATTTGAGCATGGAAGTGTGTGTGTGTGTGTGTGTGTGTGTGTGTGTGTGTGTGTATGTATGTATGTAGTTTAGGTGAGGAAGAATTCTTTTTTTTCTATCATCTTCTTAGGTTCTCTGGCTGGTGCCCTATAAATCGGGCTGACAATTTTCTCTTAACAGGAGAAAAACAAGCAAAAGTTTATTAGCATATGCATCACGATTACACATGGGAACACTCAAAGATGAGTGACTCAGAGGCTTGGTTAGAACTTGAACTTATACAGCCTCTTAGCAAGAGAACAATACATTTTTAGAGAACTAAAAAAACAGATAACAGGCAACCTGAAGAGCACTTTGAGTCTCTAAGAGTGGCAAGTTGTAGGAAGGCAAATCTATGGAAAACTGGTGATAGATGAAGGATGGTAGGTAAAGTTTGTTATGAGGATTCCCCTGATGGCATCTCCAGGCTGTAAGGGTCTAAAGATATCTCTGGTGATTAACTTTTGTCCTTCCTAATAGAAAGGGAAAGGGGGATATCTCTGTAAATTTATGTCCTCCTTCTGGCAAATAGGAGGAGGGCAGAGACCTCTGATATCTGCTTCTTCTCAGTTGCCTTCAGCTCAAAATAATCTTTACGGCAAAGTGATGTGTTTGGGGTTGGCATATTCTGCTGCCATAAAGACCCAAAAGCATATCAGCTGAGTGAGGGATGACAATTATTCTTGAGTCAACCCCAGGAAAGGTGACACAGGGAGGTGAAGTGACATTTTCTTTTTCTTGGCAGGAGGGTGGTGTCGTAGCCCTCTTCAAAGTCTGCCGGCAGGATAGTTTCCGGTGCTTGTACCCCCAGGCGCTCCGCACGCTGGCCTCCATCTGCTGTGTGGAAGAGGGTGTCCACCAGCTGGAGAAGGTAAGAGAACAGCTGGCTGGCTGGGTGGGGCTCAAGGTCTCTGAGTCAGGTGGGTAGTGGGCGGGGCCTGACAGATGTGGTGACCACCTGGGCTTCTTCCTCTAAGAACATATTTTTCCCAGGTATTGCTCTAGTGAGGCTGCTGGGATTTTGACTATGGAAGTTGATGAAAGGAAAGGGATTGAGGAATTTGGCCAGGAAGGGCAGGGCCCAGAGGGGCACTCAGCACTTCCTGGGTAGAGAGGCCAATGGTCCAGTGAGCAGAACACAGCAGGAGGCAGGCAGGTAGGGTGTGGAGTGGTGTCAAAGTTCAGGGCTGTTGGTCTTTCACTCATGGCCCCAGTGAAGGAGGAGGATCCTGCTGCCTGGGGAACAGAGTGGGCAAGAGAAGGACAGACATTGGCCCGGGCAAGCAAGTGGGGCTCAACCAAGACAGAGGGATTAGGTAAGGGAAACTGAAGCCGAAGTCCAAGTGTATGTTGGGTCAACATGGCACGGGATGAGTGGGGCCAGAGGGAAGGTAGTGATCTGGTAGACCTAGGTGCCTCAGCCCCTGGCCAACCTAGGGCGATGTGACTAATTCTAGCTACCACCCCCTTCCCCACTCTCTCCAGGTTGTAGGGCTGAGATGGGGGGTACCTTGAGTCTGGTCTGTATTGGGATGGGGCAAGCAAAATGCTCCCCTTCCTCTGTACCTCTGTCCCACAGTCTGGTCCCAGCTCCCAGAAAACCTACCCCCCACCCCCAGCGTCTTCACTTTGGTCTGGACTCCTAGTCAGAGGGTCGTCTCACTTTCCACCTGCCTCTTTCCAAATCTACTCAGGTTATGGGACAGTGTTGTAGGATCATGGACTCAGAGATGCTTTTAGCTGAGGGTGGAGGATAGATGGGGACTTGGCTCATTTTACAGATGAGAAGGCTGTGGATCAAAATGGGGAAGTAATTCATCTGAGGTCATAAAGCAAGATGGTGGAAGAGCTAGCACCACCCCCCTGGGCAGAGCACCCCTTCCTGCAGGGGTGGAAGCCTTTGTATATGTGTGCTTAAATAGCGGAACGGGAAAGGGGGCAGTGACCAAACAGGCGGGCTCCAGGAAGTAAATGCATTGGGCACCTCCAGCTTTCCGTGCTGAATAATCTTCTCTTCTCCCACAAAATCTTCTTCCTTGGGTAGTGGAAACATGGCCAGACTGGTTTTGTTTTTCATCTTCTTTTCCTGCTGGTTACTGGGAAGAACAGGAGGGAAAAAATAGAAGGGTCTTAAATCACCAGTCCTCCAAAAGCCGTGGATTTCTTGGCTTCAGAGAGTTTGCAGAGCAGCAGGAAATTTTTAATCCAGGGAAGAAAACCAGCAGGGCTTTTTTTTTGTTTGTTTAGAGCTAAAAACCTGTGCAGCTGGGAAGTCTGGAGGATATTTTTCCTTCCACCTTCCTGCTGCTGCTCCAAAGCTAGAAGGCACGAATGCATCTTTGCAGGGGCTGCCCTGGCCTGTGCTGATCTAGCCCCCAACACACATCCCTTTTTAACTCACTAGAACCCTGTGAGGTGAGCTCTCTTTATGTCTCCATCTTAAAGGCAAGGAAACTGAGCCTCAGACAGTTTAAGTAACTTGTCTAAGGTCACAAAGTACATTCTAGAGCCAGAATTTGGACCCCGTCTGCCTGAGTCTAATGCCCAGCCAACCTCACCTCTTCCCTGGTTCACTTAGATACTCTCAGAGTGCCTAAAAGCCCCCGCAGCTAAATCAAGGTCACCTCGCTGCTCCTGGCCAATGTGCTAAGCAGCCCCCACCCCCAACTGGCACAGGAGAAGGTAGTCCTAACTGGGCACTCCCCTCTTCCCTGGCAACTTACTTTCTATACACAGACATTCCTGAAACACCTCTTTGCCAGGCAGAGGGGGGATGAGGTCGGCCTGAGAAGAGCCCCCTGGTGGTCAGAACAGCGCCTACACTGTACCGCCGTTGAGCTTGCCTGGTGGCTCCACAGGCCTCCTAATTACATTTGATGCTTGCCTGCGTGTGCAAGCGTCCCCTTTGCACAGATGAGGAAGCGGAGACCTGGAGAGCAGAAATGACCTGTCGCACAGAAATACATGGCTTATAATTCATTCTTTTAGCAGATATTTATCTACTGCTCTTTGCCAGGCACTGTTTTAGGTGCTGGGAGTTTAGCAGTGAACAGAACAGACAACCCCCCCTTGTCCTCATGGAGCTGCCATTCTAGTGCAAGGGGGTGGCAAGTCGTGGCCCGTGGGTCAAATTCAGCCCGTGGCCTGTTTTGAGACAGCCATGAGCTCAGAATGGTTTTTTTTTTCTTCTGTTTTTAAATAGTTAAAAAAGAAATCAGAAGAATAACATTTTGTGCCACATGAAAATTATGCGAAATTCACATTTACAGTTTTTGACCCATGAAATTTTAATGGAACTGGCATGCTCGCTCGCGTAGCTGTTGACTGTCTACTTTTGTGCCACAGCAGCAGAATTGAGTAATTGCAAGAGACCATACAGCCCCACAAAGCCAAAAACATTGACTATCTGGCCCTCGGCAGAAAACGTTCATTGACCCTGGTCCTAACAGGTAATGAGCACATTGTGACAATAACTAACATACATACTTGCTTTGGGTGGGCACTTTGCTCACCTCCCCCCCCCCCTTCCATTGTGTTGGATGATGGTTACTCCTCTGGTGCTGTGATTATCCTCCCTGTTGCTAGAAGGATGGGAGACTTGGAGAAGTGAAGCACCTTGCCCAAGAGCACACAGCTAAACATTGGTCTAGCAGCCTTGTAATTGTAATGGCAGTTCTGCCCAGCCAGAGCCAGCCTGCGCTGTGAACCATTATGCAGACCCAGGACTCAAATCTGACATGTTGAGCCCGATTTCCACCTTCTTTTCCTCCTATCATGCTGCTTCCAAAATTACGAGAAGTTCTAGACCCAGGAAGGGCCAGGGCCTCTCTCACCCCTGCCACGCCCCCTCCCCCAGGTCCTGCCGACACCTGCCCTGTGTGATTTGGGCTGCTGAGCGCTGGCCTCAGAGGCTCCAGTGAGGCCGGCTGTTGTTAGTGTCTAGGGGGGAAGGGGGAGAAGCCTAGAGACAGGCTGGACTGTAGAAACCCCAGCATGACCAGTGAGGCAAAGACGGGATGGGGGGTGTGGTGCCCGGGGCTGTTGCCAGCTACCCACTCACAAGGCCCAATTCATGCACTAGCCAGATAATGTCAAAGTTTCAGCCTTCGGCTGATTTACTGGCCTGAGCTCCTCACTGAGGCCACCTAATTAATTGGCAGTGAGAAATGTGCTGGATTTGGTGAAATTCATCTTTGTCATGTGGCTTTCCCCCCCACCCCACCCCCAATTCCCTCCAACCCTGAAGGGGTCCATTAAATCATGCACAGACCTCACTGTCAGAAGTGTGGGTCTAGCCAGGGCACCAGGCACTCTGCCGCGTGATGCCTGAGCTCTGCCTGGCTTGGGGATCTTGTGTGGTCCTAGATTCAATCGTGGATTCATTTATTCACTCTGTGGAGTCACTTCGGCATCCGCTTCCTCATTCCTTCCGCCATCCGGTCATCCATTCACTCATTCATTCACTCAGTCCATCGCCCACCAATCATGCTACTCATCCACTCCCTCATGGCACATCCACCGAGAAGCAGCCCAGGGCAGTGGGGAAACCACGGCCTTTGATAGTCAGGCTCTCCTGGTTTGGAACCCAGCCTTCTCCACCTATGAGCTTGTGCTACATTTCCCTGAGGAATTTACTCACCTTTCCGGAGGTACAGTCTCCTCAGTTAAATGGGCATGATGAATTCTACCTCCTAGCACTGTCAGAGGAGGATAGATAGACACTGACAAATGGTAGCTATTACGATTATGGCAGGTGCAAGGCTGATCACTGGGGTTTAGAAAATCAGTGGCCTGAGGAAGATTACAGTCCGGTGGACAGGGGGGTACTGACATGGCAGGAGGAGGGGTTGACGTGGTCAAAGACGCCACCCGGTGCACAGTATGGAGAAGCTTGGTGGGGCCAGAGCTCAAGTCCGCACGTCCTTTCCATTTTACCGATGGGGAACCTGAGATTCAGGAACTTTGTCCCCTCTGCTCATAAACGTAGAGCTTTAGAACCAAGTCTGGCTGGTTTTAAAGCATGTACTTTACACTGTGCTGCCTTGAGAAGAGCTGGCCCTTCTGAAGTGGGGACTGCAGGGGAATGGCTTCCAGGGAGCCAGGCCGTGGGTGTTGGCTTGGGCAGGGCTCATTCCAACAGGGCTGGAGGGGTGAAATATCAGAGATACAGTAAAGGCTGCTCCAGAGGTATCTGAAGGGTCTTTCAAGAATCTATCCTTTTTTCAGAGGTCTGGTTCATCCTGGCCACCGCACACCCAGCATCTCCCAGGGTGGCTGGGGAGAAGCCCAGAAGTTTAGACAGTGGAAAGGGCTGTCCCATGGCTGTCAGAGGCCACAGGCTGATGGCACAATCACTGCATGGGATGCTGGTGAAGGCAGCCGCAAGGAGGCCATAGAGCTGGGCTCAGAGGGCCAAGGAGGAGCTCCCAGGGAGGCCAAGGGAAAGTGGCCTCAGTAAAGGCAGAGAGACTCCACAGCTGGCCAGTCGGTGGTGGGGCTGGGTGTCTTTCAGGAGCTCTATGTTCAGTGACCTCTGGGGCCCAGAAGGAGAGACAGTGTTCTCTGAACCCCACGTTGGAGAAGACTGGAGGAAGAAAACAAGGGCCCAGGAGGGAGTGAAGGCCCTAGAGCCATACACACCCCAATAAGAGCAGAGGGACCCTCCTCAGGCTGGGTGGCCAAATGACCGAGCCTGCCTGGACTGGTCAAGGCAGCCTTCCTGCAGGACTGAACAGGGAAGGTGGACTGGCTTACCAAGGGGGAGGACCGTAGGGCTTGGGGAGCCAGATAGGGGGCTGGGGAGCAACCTTGCTTTCCTCTTTATAACATGGGGACACCTCCTCCTTCATGGAGCTGCCATGATGCAGCACAACAATGTGGATACAATGGTGCAATACAACAACGTGGGCGCGGTGCTCAGTGGGGCGCCTGCACAAGGGAGCTCTCAGCCTGTGTTTGCTTCCCTGCCCATTTGTCTCCACCATTTCAGATTGATCTGTAGAAACCCTGCTCCCAAAGAGGCTGAGTTCCGAGGATTTGACAACAGTCCCGGCAGATGTTCTGAGTGGTTAGGGGGATGGCCAGGGCATTGTTGGTGCAGGCGCTGGGGTTGGACAGGGCCAGGGGGACAGGATGGGGTTGGAGGGGGCTGGGGACTAGAGAGAGACTGGGAATCTGAAGGGCAGGGACCTATGGGTCCAGGGCCATAAGTGGTGTGAGGGGGGGCACTCAAAGCCCAATGCTAAGATGGCCTCAGATAACCTCTGAGAAAGTTCTAGTAATTGCTTCCTCCAGCCTTAAGACCAGACACAATCTTGCTTTCAAAAGAGCTTCTTTTTATTCCCATCCCCTTCCTCGTTGTATTTTTTCAAATAAGAAGTTCACCCTGTGCTGGAGCCAAAGGGAGAGTTTAATGAAAATCGATGGAGAAATTAAAGATGGAGAGAAATTAAAGATGAGCAGGGGGGAAGGGATGAGGGCCCAATATCAAGTCCAAGGAGAAAATCATCAGAGGAATGGGAAAAATTCCTGTCTGTCCCCATGGAGCTCCCTCCCCCTCCACTGTTTCCTGGGCCAGCTTCTCGGGATTGAGGTGCCGTGACATCTGAAGGTCTGGGCTGGAATCAGGGGGTGCTGGATTCAGCTACTGAAATCCCAGAGACCCTTGGCAGGAGGGAGCGGGTGCAAAGGGACTGATGAAGAGGTTTTGCCACTCCTGCTGCTGTTTCAAAGGACTTTCTCTCCACTGCTTTTTCCTCGCAGGGTTGCAGGTGGTCATAAATAGGTGATATTAGCCCAAAAAAGTTAGCAGTTTTTCTTTTCTTTTGCCTATTTGAATCTCAAAATCACTATGTAAGGAAGGCAGGGAGAGATGGTTATGCCCAATGTACAGAGGGGAACGTTGAGGCTGAAAGGCATAGAGACAGTGGAGAGGCAGAGCCTGGACTGAGAACCCCATTCTTTTGGTCCCAGCTATGGGTTCCGTTTGCTACAGCCTCCCCTCCACACTCTCATTAGCTGAAAAGGGTGAAGTGTGTGGACCCCAGGGCAAGGCAGCTACCCTATCTGGATGGAGTCAGTTCTAATAAATGTGTCAGTGAGGTTGGGTAGGGAGAGTGGGGCAAGAAATCTTTGCTTAGTTTAACTTGCAGCCCCTTCTTTACCTACGAGTAGCTGCTGGAGAGGGGGGTGGAAGAGAACACTTCTGAATGGAGATCCCAGATGCCCCTCCACCTGGGGCTCAACCCACCCAGGCTTATCAGCTTCCCCCACCCCTCATACCCCCGGGTCTTTGACTGAGTTGGGAGTGGGTTGGGACAGTGCAGAGAACCCCAGGGTTCCAGGTCTGCTGTCTGTGCTGTGACAGACAGGAGTCGGGACTGCCACGGTCACCTTCCCCATCCCTGCAAGGGGGCTGTCTAGAAAGAGTGTGGTTCATCTGCTTCCCTGAGTTTTGAGTCCCCCAAGCTCGTCCCTCTGCCTCGGGAGCAGGGGTGAGGGGACTTGTAGGAGGCCAGGATGTGAAGAGACCAGAACAAAACTAGGCACACTGTCCCACCTCCCTGCAAGCCCCCCACCCCACCTCAGGAGTTCACGCTGGGATTACAGGCCGGTATTGTTCAGGCTGAAGGAAGGCCCTGCTGGCTTGGGGAACTTCACCCCATGCGCAAGCACAACCTGAGTTTGGAGAAGGCGTGGACACACCTGGCAGCCTGAGTGAGCTAAGTGCTTCACAGAGCCAACTGCTCTCTGACACCGACTCTAGGTCCCCATGCGCTATGCAGCAGCGGCCCCTGGTGGATAAGAGCAGCAGTGGCACCCTGTGACTGCCCCAGGCTCTCTTCTGGAGCTGACAAGGCTGGTGGGCTCAGGGCTGGGAACCACTGATCAGGCACAATGTGTCTTGTATGTGTGTGTGTGTGTGTGTGTGTGTGTGTGTGTGTGTGGCAGGGGGTGGGGGGGAGGAGAGTAGGGAATGGGAGTGGGGAGAGAGATTTGCAAATTCAAGGCAACAGGAGCTTCTTCCTATCAACCTAGCTTCCTCTAGCAGGAGGATATGGATACATCTGTAATCTAACATGTCTCTGACTTCCAGAACCCTTCCCAAGCCCCCCAGTTCTCACTGGACCCCAAGCCCCTCGGCCTGGCACGGAGGTGCCCTGTGAGCAAGCTGCCTCCAGCACATTGTCCCCTTGGTAAGCAGGCCTGGCTTCCACGCCCGGTTTCAGCATTTAGTGTGTGTTCACCTTGCATCCCCTCTGAGCCCTGGTCTCACCTTATGTAAAGTAGAGTGTTAATCCATGCCTTGCGGGCTGTGAGGATGAAATAAGTCCATGTGCCACGAATGTGAGTTTTTCCCCTTTCCCGCCAGAGTCCTCTTCCAAATGTCTTCAGGCCTTCCTTGCCCCGGAGCACCTGCCTGGGCTCGGGCGGCTTCGGAGGGCATCTCACCTGCACTTGCTGAAATTGCTCAAGTGCCCTTCTCTGAATGGCCTTCCTGACCTCTCCTCCCTCTTGGTGCTCACGCTGTACCCGGTGCTGCTCCTGGAGCATGTTCCATGTTGCCTGGCCTCGGAGCTCTGTCTAAGCTTCCTACCAACAGACACCGTGTCACCCATCCTCCTCAGGGAAGCGGCTTGCATACCTAGGTGAACAGTGCTTGCTGCATGACTGGATCAGTACTGTTGGAAGAGTTCTGGTGCATTCCCCCTCGTTACAGAAGACAGTGTGGAGGCCCAGTTACTGTTACCACCCAGTGATGTGCAACCCCACATTCCCACTGTTGGCAGCAGGGCTGAGGCCAGAATGCAGGTCATGTGACTTCACTCAGCTACAGCCTGGAACGGCCTCTGTGAGCAGTTTTGCACCCAGGTGTGGGGTGGGAGCAGGGAGTGCAGACATTGTAAGCGTCTCTTCAGTAAGGACAGAATGCCCCAAGATACTCTTTATACCATCTGTCCCTAATAATTTGTCCCAGCTTCCCATCCCCTCCCTCTCCTATGGCTCTGAGCCCAAGTTCTTACGTCCCCAAGCAGACCTTGTCCCGAGGTTGGGGGTTAGTGGGGATAACCTGGGGCCAGCCCTTCCTTGGCCACTGGTTTGCTGGGGACCCAGAAGGAAGTTTTCTAATCTCTAGGAACCTCAGTCTTCTCATTTAGTGGCGGGAAGTGTGTGTTCTGTTGGTACTGTGGGACCCGTGAAGTAATTCTGGAAGACAACTGTGGTGAACAGAAGTCAGAAGTGCTGAGCCGGCTGGACTAGGAATTCTGGTGCCTCTTTCCTGGGGTTGGGTGTGTGTCGAGGGGGCGCTGTTTCTCTAGGAGATGTCAGAGGGGAGCTGGGTACCTCTGTCCCCTGTGGAAGCCTGTGGTCATGTGCATGTCTGTGGTGGGGTGAGGAACAGCAAACCGGGCAAGGTAAAATGTTGGTCAAAGTGCATCGCCTAGGCTGCACCACAAGCGATCTGGTGAGAGCAGCCATTAAATAAGAAGTCCGAGGTCAACATGATGCTAACGCTGGGGAGAAGGGAAGTTGCACTACAGAGAAGCCAGGGTTCCTCAGGGCACTGGACCAGGTGCAGAGATGGAGACGACGTCACCAGCACTGCTTGCCCTCTGGCTTCCGAAGCAGAACAGGTGCTAGTCCGGAGGTGAGCAGGGGAAAGGAAGTTGCTGGGGAGGGGAGGGGACACAGTGAGGAGGCTGAGGGGACAAGAGAGGTATGGGTTTGGGGCAGACTTGCCCAGGGAGGACCCACTTCCTGGGAACAGCCCAAGCACCGACAACAGGTCTCCCAAAGCACAGAACCAGGACCAGTGTCCTCGGTCCCTGCCAGCAAGCAATAGGGCCTCTAGTCCCACTCAGAGACAAAGAGACACAGGGAGAGAGAAGGGGGATGAGAAAGAGGAAGAGACTTAGAGAAGCATGAGGGAGGGAGAGGAGATGGGGAAACACTGGCACAGATAAGGAACGACACAGTTTCCCAAGGAGTGTTTCATTCTCTTTGGGTTGCTTCAGAAGTATGAAGTCCTTTGCAACACTGTGATAGCTGGACATGAAGTGCCCTGATTGTGATCTGCTCAGGCATAGAGTGATCTCTCATGATGATTTTAATTTCAGTCTCCCAATAAGCAATGATTTTGAGCATTTTTCCATATCCTAAGTGACCATTTGGTTATCTCTTTCTGTGAAATATCTGTCTGAGACTTTTGCCCATTAAAAAAATGACTTCTTTGTCTTTTTGTTATTAAATTCTAAACTTGGAAAAATATATTGTGCATATGAATCCTTTGTCAAGTATATGTATTGCGAATATCTATTCTCAGCCTGTGGTTTGCTTTTTCATTTTCTTAATGGTGTCTTCTGATGAATAGAAATGCTTAGCTTAGGTAAAGTCTAGTTTATTGATCTGTTCTTTTGTAGTTGATGCTTCTTGTGTTCGTTTAACATATGTTTGTTTTCCCCCAAATCATGAAGATACGCTATATTTTCTACCAGGATCTTTATTGTTTTATATTCCATATTTAGGTCTATGATCTATTTCACATTAATTTTTTTAATGACATTCAAAGTTCAGTGTTTTCCATATGATATCCAATTAAGCCAACAGCATTTATCAAAAAGACCATCTTTTCACCATTTAATTAAAGTGATGCCATTGTTGTAAGTAAAGTGATGACATACGCATGAGTCTGTTTCTGGAGTTTTTTTCTGTTCCATTAGTCTTTTTGTCCATTCTGGTGCCAATATGGTACTAAGTCACTGTTGTCTACAATAAAATTTGTTTTTGGTAGTATCCTCCAAATTTGTTTTTCTTTAAGATTATCTTGGTAATTCTAAGCTCTTTGCCATTGTATGTATATTTTAGAATGTACTTGTTAATTTCCATAGACACACCTGCTAAGGTTTTGATTGAGATTTCTTTAAATTTACAGGGGCGCCTGGGTGGCGCAGTCGGTTAAGCGTCCGACTTCAGCCAGGTCACGATCTCGCGGTCCGTGGGTTCGAGCCCCGCGTCGGGCTCTGGGCTGATGGCTCAGAGCCTGGAGCCTGTTTCCGATTCTGTGTCTCCCTCTCTCTCTGCCCCTCCCCCGTTCATGCTCTGTCTCTCTCTGTCCCAAAAATAAATAAACGTTGAAAAAAAAATTTTTAATTTATAAATAAATTTTGGGATAATTGACATCTTAAACAGTATAGGGTGTTCCAGTCAATAAATGTAGTATACCTCTATTTATGCAGATTGCTTTTAATTTCTTTCAGCAATAATTTGAGTTTTCAGTGTCAATGTCTTGCACATTTTTTAGAGTTATTTCTGGGTATGTTTTTATGTTGATTAAGTGTTATTTAAAAATTATTATTTTCTAATTGTTGCTGATACATAGAAGATGCAATTTTGAATATACTGGTGTGTAGATTCTTTTGGATTTTATACAGATTTGGATTGTGTACAATTTATGTGATCCATAAATTATGACACTTCTGCTTTCTCTTTTCTGATTTTACTTTTTTATTTATTTTTCTTGTCTTATTGTATTGGCTACAGCCATTGTAAAATGTGAAACAGGAGTGTTGATAATGGATATCTGTCTTGTTAGTCATTTGGGGGAATTCTTTCAATGTTTCATGATTTCATTGTTAACTGTGATATATCATTATACTTTTAAGGATTAGATAACAGGCTTAGAGAAAGTGAGTAACCTGCTCATTTCACCAAGTCAGCAAGTAGTATAGCTGAATTGTGAAGCCAGACTTTCTCCTAAGATTGTGCAGCTTCTACTGTATCACAGTTACTTCTGGAACAGTGATGCTCAACTAGGGATTCCCATTGGCACTGAGGAGTCTTTAAAAATATTGATACCAAGACTCTACCCCAGATTAATTAAATCAGATTTTCTGGTGGTAAAGCACAGGCATGAGTATTTTAAAACTTTCCTAGATGATTCTAATCCTCTGAGAACCAGGCTAAGAACCACTAATCTCGAAGCACTTTTGGTACTGTTCCCAACCCAGCTGTGCCGGGTCGTGCTTTACTGAAAACTTGACTTTTTTTTTTTTTTTTTTCACATCAGCACAGGCCTGCTCACCCTAACCCAAAGGGAAGTGAACTTGTTCTCACTGACCTTTTGGTAGTTTCTCACAAACTCCACTGCTTCTACCCCCAAATGCCTTCAGAGCATTTGTTTGACAATCTGCTTTAAAGAAAATCATCTGCTTGACAGGTGATTTTTTTTTTTTTTTTTGGTCAATAAAATAAAGTGATTTAGTCCCTGATTTTTAAATTTTTTTTTCTTCAATATATGAAATTTATTGTCAAATTGGTTTCCATACAACACCCAGTGCTCATCCCAAAAGGTGTCCTCCTCAATACCCATCACCCACCCTCCCTTCCCTCCCACCCCCCATCAAACCTCAGTTTGTTCTCAGTTTTTAAGAGTCTCTTATGCTTTGGCTCTCTCCCACTCTAACCTCTTTTTTTTTTCCTTCCCCTCCCCCATGGGTTTCTGTTAAGTTTCTCAGGATCCACATAAGGGTGAAAACATATGGTATCTGTCTTTCTCTGTATAGTCCCTGATTTTTCTCCACCTCAATAACTCACCTCTCTCTACCTCACTGACTTGCTTGCCAGACTGGTTATATAATCCCTTTCATCCATTGTCCCATTCTCTATTACATATTCATATTTGTTTTATCCACTTTGACACTTAGTTTTTAATCAAAGACTCTTGTTTGAAATAGCAAAGGAGGTTGAGTGGTGTCTGGGATATGTTAGTTTGGGAGGAGAATGATATTATCCTTCTGGAGGATACTTTCTGTAGCTTTCTACTGAGCTGTCAGCTCTACCAGCACTCCTTAAAACAAATACCTCATGTTATAAAGCGAGCCTTTAACCTCTTACCTTGTTCACAGATTCTGTGCTGGACCTTGCCCTGATCTGGTTTACATCCTGTATTCAGATTTTGCTTCTGACCGATGGATTCATTTATTCCACCTAATGCTTTGCCCTGTCCCTTGCCCCACACTTCTCTTTGCTTCCTTAGGTATGACCCTTGCTTCCTTCTCTATGATTGAATTTTCCCTCTGGCTATATCCTGGGCAAACAGATCTATCCTGCCTGGTCCCATGAACAGGATTACAGCTGCTCTTTGGTTCCCACTTGTCTTTTTTTTTTCCCCTGCAGACTGTAAGTGTCTGAGTGGATAGAAAGGCAAAGGAGGAAATTTTGGGGTCTTTAGGTCATGCTCCCTCCCCTGTGGCTGAGTTACCACTGCATTTGTGTGATTCTGTTTAACTGTTACAACCCAGTGACCAACTCTTCTGCCTTTCCCTAAAACCTAAACATGCAGAAAGGAACTGGAAAATAGCAGCCAGCACCAGTATATATTACGTACTAGCCAGTGTCCCTTAGATATTTGCGTAAAAGTCACCAGTGATACTTTTCCAATAATCAATAGGAAAACATTGCTCATAAACCTGATGTGATGTTTACTGTGTATTTTGGGCTCTTCAACTGCATTGGTCTCATGCTCCTTCACCCTCACTTCAGGGAGAATCTCAGCATTCATCAGTTCCCTCTGTGTCCAGATCGCAGGTCCATCAGCCCTGCTGCCCAGGTGATGACCAGGCCAGACCATCCTCATCACCACTTGTATGATCTCCCACGAGGAAAGCTTGGCCTTGGGCCCAGACCCATCCCATTCCATGTAAAAGCTAATTACATAGAAGTGCTTCCACCCGCAATTTCTTTAGGGATATGAAAATGCTTTGATTAGATTGTTCTCCTGGAATCATTAAGTTTATGTCTGGGGATGGGAAGTGGGTAGTTTGAGAATGGAGACTTTCCAGAAATGGGACCAGTATTTCAGGAAGCTGGCCTCAGTCTGGGACACTCCTGGGCCCATCGTAGGAGCTAAGCTAAGCAGCCCCCATCAACCTGATCCTCTCATCAGCTTCTTTCCTCACTGCCATTCCCAAAGGCTGCCCAGAGGGGCCCAGGGCAAAGAGTGGGGAGACCGGGATGGGAGTCCTGGCCCAGGCATTGATGTGCTTCATGGCCTTGGTGATCTCTTTCCATCCCCAGGTCTCTGTCTCCCCATAATTCAGCCTACTGTATTAACTGCCATATGTTGGGCCTCAGCTGGGTGCTGGGGACCAGAGAAGATTGAATACAGGAGCTGCCTAAAGCAGCTCAAATCTGGTGTAGAGTGGACATATAAACCTATGAGGACAACCTGACGCAATAAGTGCTCTAGTTGTGGTCAGACCAGAGTGGTGTGGCAGCTTGGAGGACAGAGACACTCTGTCTGGGGGAGGCAAGTGCGTGTTCACAGGAGAGGTGACTTCTCACCTGGGTCTGAGAAGGAAGTGGGGAGGGAAGACATGGAAGATGACCACTCGAGCTTTAGGTGAACGGGTTTGAGGGGCCTATGGAATATTTAGTCAAATTAGCCTTGGAGTTAAACATCAAGGGATCCAGTAGCAGGTTGGAAATGTAGGTGTGGATATCAGGAAAGAAGATCAGGGCTGGAAAGCCAGGTTTAGGGGTCATCGTAGTGAGTCAGTCACTGAGGCTACTTGCCTTGGGTACTATTGACTGAGATGGCACAAAGGGGGCTGGAAGGGAAACCGGGGGTAAGCTACCTTAGGTGGATGCAAAGGAGGAGAGACTAAATAAGTGGTATTTAGCTGGGAGGAGATGAGCCCCCCAAATGGAGTATCATGGAGTCCCAGGCAGGAGAGAGTTCCCAGCGGGGAGAGGTGTTGTAAAGGCCAAATCATAGAGAGACTGGGAGGCTGGTCTCTGTACCAGACAAGTCCCCAAATCCTTTTTAAGCATGTAATCTCTCTCCCTCTCTCCCTTAACTTCTCTATGTGTCTGTCTTTGTTTTTCCATCTCTTGTTTCTTCCTGATTCATCTTTGAACCAGTGCCTAGTTCAGCCCATCATAAGGTAGGTGCACCGTTAATGTCTGATGAGCTTTAAAGAGATGCAGAATTGTACTACTTTTCCCTCTGTTCTCTTTCAAGGGATTATAGTTATTCCTCTTATTGGTGCTGGTCAGGTATTGAAATAGGAGTCACTCCCCTTTAAAAATCCTAGTTCTGGGCTGCATGAGCTGAGGTGTCTAGATGAGTGGGGAAACCCGTGGGCCTCAACCCAAAGGGCTGAGGTACCCAGTGGTGTCTCAGTTTCAGAGGAGCCTACAGAAAGGTGAATAGGACTCAGGGTCCCAGATCTAGAGATGGCTACAACCATCAGATGGGGATGGGGTGGGATGATGGTACCCCCATGTGGCAGGTGTGGTACATGCATTATCTCCGTTAACTTCCAATATCCTCTGAGAGTGGTATTTTTACTCCCACTTATAGAGAAAGGCTCAGAGAAAGTACAAAAGTTGTGCAGCTAGTAATGTGCAGAAGCGGGATTCAGACCCAGGGAGGTGTAATTCCAGAGTGTGTGCATGTTCAGATGCTACAGGAATTGGTTCAGGTGCTGGGAAGCCTGAAGCCCAGTGGAGTCGTCCCCTTAAGGGCCTCCCACTGTGATGAACTGATTGGGTTGGGGCTGCTGAGATAATGATGCACACGGAAATCAACTTGGGCTAGTGGCATCTTGCTGACAACAGACTAAGTGGCAGGTCATTAGCATCAGAGCCAAAAGCCCAGGAAGTTGACCTATGTGACAATCGACCAAATGGAAAAATGAGCAAAACACATAAACAGGTGATTAAGAGAGAAAATCCAAATGGCAAAACCCAAAATCAAACCAAACCTAATCAAAGTAAAATGAAAACATGAAAAGAATCTTAGCTTCATTATAGAAAGTGAAAACATGCATATTAAAATAAAAATTCTATATACCCACCAAACTGGCAGAAACAGAATCTGACAGTACCAAATGTTGACAAGAATATGGACTTAAAAGTGAGTTTATACATTGCTGGTAGGACTATAAATTGCTATAGCTGTTCTGCAAAACAACTTGGCAACACCAGTGAAATTAAAGATATGCAAATCCTATGAGTTAATAATTCCACTCCTCATGTGAGACCCCTGGAGAATCTGGTATGGATGCACCAGAAGACACGTGGGAGAATATTTATAGAGGCACTGTATATTACAGCAAAAACTGGGAAATGACTCAAACTACCATCAACAGGAAAATACATAAATGAATTACGATAAATTTATACAATGAAATACCACACGGCAGTGAAAATAGCCACATGCACCAACAGGGAGGAGTTTCCCAAACATAATGCTGACTATGGAAAAACCAAATTGCTATATGCAGTGTGATACCATTTGTGTCAAGTTCAAAGCCTTGTAAAACTAAATGTATACATGCAATAAATCAGGGAATAATTAAGCACAAAATTCAGGATAGGGGCCCATCCAACACTGAAAAGCAGAGGTATGAGATCAATAACTGCATACAGGGGGCTTTCTGGTGCCATTTCATTCCTAATATTAGAATTTCTGGATGGGACGCCTGGGTGGCTCAGTCAGTTAAGTGTCTGACTTCAGCTCAGGTCATGAGCTGGCGGTCTGTGAGTTCGAGCCCCGCTTGGGCTCTGTGCAGACAGCTCAGAGCCTGGAGCCCGCTTCCGATTCTGTGTCTCCCTGTCTCTCTGCCTCTCCCCAACTCATGCTGTCTCTCTCAAAAATAAATAAAACTTTAAAAAAAACTAAAAAAAAAAAGAATTCTGGATATTAGGCATATACATATATAAGTGTTCATTTCATTATTTTTTATACCTCATACATTTTTAATACACACACACGACACACAGATGTATTCTCTTTTGAAGGGACGACATATTTCCTAATTAACAAGATACCAAAAGAGATCTGAAACATACAAAATAGAAGGAAAGCAGAACAGTGGACAGTTACATAGATAGGACGACATAGATACTCTTCTCTGGGAACCGAAGGGCAGAAGAGGAATCAGGCTAGGTCAGGGTTACTTTCCTGGGGTCAGGAATCTGTGGAATCCATGTTTCCAAGTTGACTGTTTCTCGGGAGCTGCTCATTCTGGTAGTGGTCTTTGCTCACAGTATCTCCTCCATCTGCAATGCCATTACTCTTCTTTACTCATCTAAAGTGTGTCTTCTTCAGTCAAGTTTTACTCACTTGCATTTATTTCCCACTTAACCCAAAGCCTACTATGTGTGAGGCCCGGAGCAGCCATGAGTGAACAAACTGTGGTACCCAGGCTTACAGAGCGTCCAGGGGAACAGGGGAGATGGAAAGACAAGGGAGAGAGAATCACATCACAGTGGTGCTGCTCCAAATTGTTGGTGCATAAAGTCATCTGTGTGTTTTATTAAAAAGCAGATTCTGGCCTCCCTAGAGTCAGTCTTACTGAATAGGTCTGGGGGAGGGGGCAGGAATGTGCATTGAAGAAACCCTTAGTGAATTTAGTGCAGCTGGTCCACAGACCCCACTTGGAGAAACTGTGTGATAAATGCTATGGTGCCAGCAGATGTATTTGGGCATGAGCTCCAAGGGCTACCTCCCCCAGCTGGAGTGTGGACATTAAGTCAGGGTGGCTTCCAGCGGCCTCTGCGTAGGGCGTCCTCATTGGAAATCACATTATAAAATGGTTATTTGTGGATGAGTCACCTGCCCCACTACATGGAACACCCTGCCCTGGCTCACTTCTGCTTGGCACACAGTATGTGCTCGGGAAGATCGTACCCAGCGGGTTTCCTGAGGAGCAGTCTGGGTTGGGAAGCAGGTCTGGTGTCTAGGCCTTGATGGCAAAGCCCTTGGAGACTATTAAGTCCTTGGCCTCTCTAGTGTGTTCTGATTGGCCCATCTCCCCGTGTGTTGGGGACTAGGTTTGGGTCCAGTTTGGGTTTGACCAGCATTCTCAACGGGGTTGGGGAATGCAACTCCATTTGTATCCAAAGTCAGACTGAGGAGACCAGATCATTGAGACCTGTAGCTATAACCTTGGATGGTGCCGGAAGGGGAAAAGGGATAAAGGCCAGACAGGTCTAAGTGGTTTCTTACGTTGTTAGTAGGGCTGCTTCCTGTTTCTAGGCCCAGAGCAGCCCCTTTTCCTTTCCTGGGCTTAACTGAGGCCCCACTCTTAAGGCCTATTAGATACCTGGCATGACTCCAGTCCTGCCAGTGGCCACCGGGCTGCTGTTTGTTCTTTTTTATTAGGCACACACAGGTGAGTTTTATTGCGGACAGCTCCCCCAGCTCCTGTTCCCACATTTGTCTCTTTTGAGTCTGAGATTGCCAAAGGCTTTTACAGCTAATGGACCTTACAGCTCCCAAGAGCCATTTAAGGGAGGCCCAGAACTCAGTGGTGGTAATTAGTCAAAAGAAACACTGACCTCTGGAGACCCGCTTAAGTTGAGTGGCAGTAAGTGAGGGTGTAGGGACAGGAGGCCCAGACCTATGGCAGGCAAGGGGAGCATCAGCACAGGTTTCTCCCCCTTTCACCTCTCCCTGGTTCTTCCCTGGTCTCATCCCTACCCCCGACTCCTAACAGGGGAAGGACGTCTTGGTGCCGGGTGACAGGGTCCTCAGGCAGGCTGGTGTCCTGGGGCATCTAAGGGGCTGCAGGAGCCCTGCTGAGCCAACCTTGATAAGTTACTACCCACCCACTCACCCAGCCTTTCTCCAGAAAGCCTCATCTACTGACCTTTGATGGTGTCAGTAGGTGGAGGTCTGAGTTCCACTCCTCAGGAGGCAGTATGATGTCCTGATAAAAACCATGAGCTTTGAGGCTAGACAATTGGGGCTCAAATTCTCAACCAACTACTTTGAAAGTCTGTGATCTGGGGCAAGTCACTGAACCTTTCTGTGCCTCAGTTTCTTCCTGTCTACAATGGGGATACTAATAATACTGACCTCAGAGAGTTATTACAAGGACTAAATGGTGCATGCACTGCGCTTGGAGGGCTGGCTGGCACGTAGTGAGCACTTGAGAAGCAGAAGCTGTCGTTGTGCCAAGATGAAGTCTGATCGGGGCAGAACTGGGAAGCTGAAGTCTTTATCCGGCATCCCTATCCCACCATGCCAGGTTCGTTCCTCTCTGGTTGGGAAGAGAGAGCAAGCCTCCAGGGAAGCAGCCCTCTTTTGGGGGTGGGAGGGGAGGGTGGTGGAGGACACGATGGGGGGGAAGGACGTTGATCTCAGCCTAGTGCTGACCCAAGGAAGGGGGGAGGGAGCCAACATTTGACAAGCATCTTTCCTGGATCCGCATTGCCTGTTTCATCGCCTTAACCCCCAACACCCTGTTGGTGGATGGAGAATACAGAGTCTCAGAGAGGTTAAGCAAGTAACGCTAAGTCACACAGTGCAAGTAAGAGGGGGCTGGGGTTGGAGCTCGAGGATGTGGGAGTTCTAAGTGACTGGTCTTTCTACTGTATTTTGCTGTGGTGGATGGTCAGGGCTTAGCCCTTGGGCACTTGGCTTGATGTCTGCTCTCTAAGAAGCCCGTGGGAGGTCACTGATCTCTGCTGGAGCCAAAGGATAGGCCTTCAGATGCCGGACTTGGGGTCATTCTGGGGGCCTTGCCGCTGGGTTGTCCCTGGCTCCACACAAAGTCCTGGCTTGCTCTGGGAATCCAGCGCTGGACCCTGAAAGGGGTTTGTGTCTGTCTCATTACTGTCATGAGCAGTGGCACTCTCCCAGGAGACATGGGAACGTGTCCTCTCTTCCCCTGCAGGTGGACGGCGTTCTTTGCCTGGCCGACATCCTGACCGATGACAGCCACTCAGAGGCCACACGGGCTGAGGCTGCGGCTGTGGTTGCCCAGGTCACCTCCCCACACCTGCCCTTTACTCAGCACCTCGGCAGCTTTCTGGAGAGCATGGAAGAAATCGTGACAGCTCTTGTCAGTGAGTCACCCTGGGCGGGAGGGGCCTGATGTGTGAGTGGGACTTGTCACAGTTGTCTTCAGGAGAGGCCAACGAGGCCTTCCTGCCCCCCAACACCCACACTCGCTGCACCCCACGTAGCTCCTGAATTGATGTCACGCTAGCTGAAATCCCACTGTTAATGTGTCAGCATCAGGATTTAAAGAGCTCTGTTGTCACGTCTCCTGTTAAAATGCATGCCGCCCTCTGAGAAGCTCCCTGATCTGAGGTCACATTGGGATGAACTGGCCTTTCAGATCAGAGACCAGGACAAGCCCCATGGAGAAGTATAGGACCTTGAATTTTGGGGTTCAGATCCTTGGCAAGAGAGACTCTGATGGGCTTTGTTACTAAAGTTAAAGTCTCAGACTATTGCACCCAATGAATGTGGCAGCAATGACGAGGCAAAAATCTTCTCAGAAGGCACTGGCACACCCCAGCCCACCACCTGCAGTCCCCCACCCCGATCCCACGTCGTGAAAACTCTGATACTTGTAGGTTCCCCTATTCAGATTTATGTCCTCCTGGTTGGAGAATCATAGCCTGAGATCTAGAATACTCTCTTCCTCCGGTTTTCCTTTGCAAAACAGCATAAACCAGGACTTGTCTGGATCAAATCTTCAGGAAACTTGTTTGGCAATCCACATCCTTTCTTTTGTAGGTGCTGGCAAGGATGTGTGTTTCTACTTCTATCCTTATCTCTGCAACTGCGTCCATATCTTATTGAAACTGAATGAAAGTTAATCTCATCAGAAGATTTAGGGTTCACTCTTGGAATCATCACACCAGGGCTGGAAAGATTTGGAATAGCACAAATTTAGGGGCAGCACAGACTGGATTTGGAGTGAATATTCGGGTGTGGATTTTTTTTGTCTTTCCATTCATCCCCTCAACAAGTAGCTTTTGTCCGGCAATCCCGTGCGGGCCCTGTGTAAGATGCTACCATCTCACAATTTCCCTAATATATAAAACATGGGGTTGGAACCATTTCTCTTGAGTCTTTCTGGCTCTAGAATTTTAAGATCTATGAGTACTTTTCCCCTAATATATAAAACATGGAGTTGGAACCATTTCTCTTGAGTCTTCTAGCTCTAGAATTTTAAGATCTAAGAGTATTTTGAACCTAAGAGTCATCAGCTAAGCTGACTTTATGGCTGATTCTAGTCACTGGGGCAGTGGCACCGATAGGCCAGGCTGGGATAAATAAATTGGCCAATATCCACATTTATTCAAAGTTGAGAAAACACAGAAGTCAATAGTTGAAAGTCTTGGCTGGAGGGAACTCAAGAGACCCTAAAGTTAAATGCTCACTCTATAGTAGGAGAAACCTAGGCCCAGGGAGGTTGAGGAACCTTCTTGAGGAAACATAACAGTGTTAGGATTCACTTATGCCAGGATTCTCTCCTACTCAGCTATCCTCCGAACCCAAGCAGGAACATAAATGAGTTGAAGAGGGCCAGATGGAAGAAGAAAATAAGAAAATTTGAATCTTGTATGGAATTGAAAAGCATGAGCACTGACGAAAGAGGGGGGAGGTCACTGATAAACTCCTGTCAATTGTTGCCATGTAGAAAAGGCCAATTTTTAAAGATAAGACAAGATTCCTAAGTTTTATAGAAAATCTCCCAATGTATAAGTGATTGCCAAAATACCCACAAACAAACATGCCAAAACCTATATAGTCTAAACGAGCTATCACTACTGCCATTTCTCCATTCCGACTTTTTGCTCAGGTTGGGTTTCTCCCTGAAGGAAA
Source organism: Lynx canadensis (assembly GCF_007474595.2). Lineage (NCBI taxonomy): Eukaryota > Metazoa > Chordata > Mammalia > Carnivora > Felidae > Lynx > Lynx canadensis. Next base: position 71,670,642 of record NC_044312.2, read on the forward strand.
GGATCCTATTTATTTCACCCTGATGAAGATGCATTGTGGAGTTTGCTCTGAGAGTCAGCAGATAGGATACATCTTCTGGGCAGGATGCCAGGGCTCTGTTCTTTGGTGGGAAATAGCCCTCCAATTTCTTGCTATTCCCTGGAAACATTTATAAATGAGTCACTGGAATCCTCAACTTAATCTTTCTTACGCATCCCAGGTGACTCAGACTGTAGTTTAAATAAATGTGCACCCAAATTAAAAGGCACTTAGATGGTTGTGTTAATAATTGCTGCGTTGGCGGCAACCGTGACTGTATAAGAATTAGTGTGGGTGTTTGGATCTAGAAGAAATCTTTACAGCAAAGTGGGCCAGTGAGTCCTGTCATCTCACTCCAAACTTTGAGTATAGTGAGGTGGCCTGAAAGAGGTTGGCTGTCCCCAATGGTTTCCCAAAATTAGAGCATGGGGCAGTCATTGGAAAAGAGAATATGTAGAATTCTTAATTCCTGCGTGAATCTGTGGCCCTGCTCTGGGTGCTTAGATCGAGATTCTGAGTTGCTTCATTGGTCACACCTGGCTGAGGGGCACAGCACCACCCAGGGGCAGACATTGCCCTCCTGGTAGTGCTGAAGCCTAACTCTGCAGGATCATCACTAGGAAAAAGTCAAAGAGGCCCAGGGATGAGAGGCAGCCTGGGACACAGAAGGAATGGGGACTGGGATCAGGCAGACCTGTACTTGATTCTAGGCCGTGCCAGTTATCTCAATTCCACAATTTTGGGAACATTGCTTAATATTGGAACCCTCAGTTCTTCAGCTATAAAATTGTGATGGAAAATTGGGTGGTTGTGAGGATGGAATGATTTCATGAAGTCAGAAATATACAGCAGTGCCTTGCACAGAGTAAACTCAATAAATGGGAGTCTTGCTGTTACTAGTAGTTTTCTTGAGCCTCGGCTTCTACATCTGCAAACAGAGGCAGCAATTTTCTACCATAAGGGTGCTCAGAATGTCATGGCACAGGGCAGGGCACAACCAATACTATTTTCTGTCCCTTTTTAGGTAGGGCCAGGACTGCATTCACTCAAAGGGCCAAGGGGTGCCAGCTTCAATATTAGAATCTGGATGTACGGATTCTTTGTTTGGAAGCCAGAATTAGGGATCAGGATTGAACATAGCTCAACTCTTCCTGAACATTCTCCGCTGGGGGTACTTTCCTGATGTGTGGTTTATCTTCCTGTGTTTTCATAAGGGTGTTATCAGTAGGAGAGGACCTAGACCCAGGAAGCACCTTGATCGATGGTCAAGTTGGAGCTGAGGGTCAGAAGTTAGATCCACTAGGGTGCGTGACTAGTGCCACTGTGCCCTTTCACACCTCCTCCTGAGGCAGGAGTCCATTCTGGGCCAAGTGGAGCCCGTGGGGGAATGTGTGAAATTGTGGAGGGTAATGGGGTCTGGGGGAGATTCTCTCTTTAAAGACCCATCAGACTCATTGGTACCATTACAGGTGGTAAGTGGGGGACTCTGGTTAGGTCTGGGTTATGGCCACTAGGATCAGAAAGACAGAGCCTGACATTCAGGGGCTTGGTGTAAGACTTTTCCGCAGCCATGTGACCCTTATTCTGGGATCAGAGGAAACCCTGAAGCTCTGTTGATGGCAGCTGGAAGGGTAAAGTCCTTATGTTTTAACTTCATCTTCTTAAGACAAATTCAGGAGCAGTCTAATGTACATTGCTGGAGACACAGACGGACTAGGAGCTCTTTTCTGCCTCAGGGCCTTTGTACATGCTGCTGTGTCTTTGGCCTAGAACATGTTCTTCCACAGGTATTCTCCTGATTGCTCCATTTTCCCCTTACAGTCTCAGTTCTCACATTCTTAGGGAGACTCTCCTTATGCACCCCCCTGGGCCTCTGGTTATTCTCTGTCTTAGCACTTATTTATTTTCTCCCTCACATTAGAATTTGCAGTAATTTTATTATTTTCTTTTAAAAGCTCATTTTCTCTCACCCACTACTAGGATGTAAACTTAACAGGGGCAAAGACCTGCTCTGTGTTGTTCACCATGCCATCCCAAGACAGTGCCCGACATGTAGTGTTCACTCGGTAAATACTTGCTGGGTAACGGAGTAAGTGCGGGTCATACACCAGGATTCAAATCCCAGCTCTGCCACTTACATAGAGAGATAAATTTTCCTCTTCAGTAATTATTTTCCTCATCTGTAAAATGGGTATCATAACACCTGCCCAGATGTTCTCCCAGAGCAATTGCGGGAATCAAATGAGATGACTGATACGAAAGCGCTTGGCAGTGAGGCTGCTTTCTCCCTCTTCACCGTGCAGAACTGTGCCAAGAGGCGTCGTCTGGGGAAGTCTTCCTGCTGGCTTCTGCGGCCCTTGCCAACATCACCTTCTTTGACACGATGGCCTGCGAGATGCTTCTGCAGCTGAATGCCATCCGTGTCCTCCTGGAAGCTTGCAGCGACAAGCAGAGAGTGGATACGCCTTACACCCGGGATCAGGTGAGAAGCTCAGGGGGGATCAAGCACGGGGCCTGTAGCCATGAAGACAGAGGTTAGGAGGCCAGGGCGAAGATTCTGGGGAAGAGGGAGACAATGAGGCCTGGCAGCACACAGTCCTGTTAGTCACGTTCTAGGTAAAGGAAAATGTCCTCCACATACCTCGTTGCCTTTGGAGCATCTTCATGAGTCTACCGTGTACCTCGCTTTTCTATCCTGACCGCCACAGGGCCTTCCTCTGTCTCCATCCACAGCGGTGCATCCCAGAAGGCAGAGACCCATGGGAAGGTCCCCGGACCGCCTCTAAAATTCTGTGTCCCAGACTTGTTGCTGCCTGCCTGTCACTGTACCCTGCAGAGAGTTTCTTCCCTTCTCTGCCTCCATAGAAACAGGGCTGGGAGCACAGCCTTGATTCAGAGCCTCAACCCCTCTATCAGTCTCAATGTTTTTGTAGAGTTGAACTCCACATAGAGTTTTATTTGGAGAAAAAGGGTTTCATTGCTACATGTGTTTGAAAACATTGAATAAGGGGACTTCAGAGCCTTGAGCTCTGAGATTATAGAACTCTATCCTGTCCCACCTCTATCATACTCAGCCTCCCTCTTCCCTACTAAGGGGTGGGGGTGGTGGATCAGGTGGGTGTTAAGCCTCTGTAAATTCCACTAGGTGCTGAGCTCTAAGTTAGAGGATCCTCCGGCCTCTAACCGAGATCTTCCCTGTCTCTTAGATCCAATCTCTGTTTCTCCTAGCCAAAGCTGCCACTGCTTCCTGTTCCAACTTCTATCCCAGAAACTTCTGGAAAGCCCGCCCTGATGCCTCTCTAGAATTGCCTCCTTTCCCTGCAGGCTACGCCTCACAATGCAACGTTGACTTTTCTAATGATATTTATTCCTTTCTAGTTATTTTATATAGTTTATTCCCCTGAGGGAAAAGAATAGAAGCCTCTCTGCTATATTATAATCCTGTAATAATCCTTTGGGCAATTCACTCTGAGCCTCGCTTGTCTCATCTGTGAATGGGGTTGAACGCTGTATACTTCACTAAGTTGAAATAAGAATTAAATTAAACTAATTTAACTTTAATTGTTAATTTAATTAATTAATTTTAAATGATTGGTTATTTAATTAGTTATCAATCATTTGCTTAATTTATTTGATTAAATTAAACTAACGAATGCAAACTCCTGGTAGAGTTCCCAGCACTTAGAAACTTAAATAAATGGAAGCCAGCATCAATGTTGTTATTACTGGCCTTTGAATGTGTGGCACACAGCCCTGAGTGGGGAGCCTCCAGACTGGAGTTTCCTTATCTGTAAAATGGGCATGGTCTCTTCCAGCTCAGACATCCTGTAGCTCTATGTGCAGAGACCCTTTTTTTTATCATGAGCAGTGACTGGCCCCCTCTCCTGGAACCTCGTTGATCCCTTGGAAGGAGGGGGCTCGGGGTGGGGAGAGAGCATGAACAAGCTCCATACAGATGGCAGTTCTTTTTGAATCTGGAGTCCAGAGTTTCACTGCCATACTCCCTCTCCCTGATCCTACCTCTCCCTCACCTCCCCCCACCCCGGTCCGGGCTAGACACATCCAGTCTTCCCCCTGCCCCCCCCTCCATCCTCAGGACAGCTTCACCTTCTGCCCACCTTCTGTCGTGACTCAGAGCAACCACTTAGCTAGTGAAAGCGCAGCCATTAAAGAAACAAATGGCTCTTTCCTGTGGCAGGGGGAGGATTAAAGCGATCAGAGAGTTCTCTGTAATGAAGACAACGAAGATGAATTAGGCTCTGAAGTGCTCACCGCCCCCTGAAACACTTAGGAAATTAAATGCCTGTGAGGCTTCCGGTAATGCATCTGCCAATGACGCCAGTGCTCTGCAGAGCCTCTGGGTCTTGGATCTATATTTTGTCCACCTCCGCATGAACATCTCAGTGAGAACCCCTCTGTCACCCCAGCAAGCTGAATACCCTTAATTTGTCTAACAAGAGCCTTGATGGCCATACCTGTCTTGCACCCACCATTGGGGTGTGGACAGCAGGGAGGGCAACCTTGGATCTGTGTTCTTTCACCCCCCTCTGCTAATCTAGGGGAGCTGGATGTGGCATCCAGAACCCCCTGCCTCACCAGACATCTGTGTGGCCTAAGTTTTCATTCTCAGCAAGTAATTTTTAGGGGGCATGCTGCCCAAGGAATCCAGCTACCGCCACGACCTGGGGTAGTGAGAAAGGGGCTGCCTCATCTCTGCCCTGCCCTTAAGGTAGTGACACTTAGGGTGACAGGGACCCAGTTATCTTGTCTAGGCCACCACAGAAGCTTTCACTGAGCATGACTTTTTATGGCCTTCAACAATTAATTGCTTTCATAGAGGTGGAGGGTTCTGGTAAACCCTGGTGGAGGGTTCATGTTTTCCCCTGAAAACATGTTGCCTGCTTGGTGTTTTAGAATGTTCAGATTTTGTAGTATTTCTGAAAACACCCTGTGAATATCGTCATCAGGAGTCCATTACCAGAAATGCCAGTTACTAGGGATTACCATTTTGACTCACATTGCAAAAGCCCTCCATGGTTTATAAAAGCCTTTTATATATCTATGTGACACATAGGACATATTAGAAACGGCACAGGCTTTGGGTTCATTCAGACCTGAGTTCAAATCCTGGCTCTGCCTTTTCCCAGCTGTGTGACCTTAGACAAATCCCTTAACCTCTCTGAGCCACAAGTTTCCTCATTTGTGTAATGGGGATAATCTGTTTCCTCCCTCTTCATGTCATTATGATGATTAGATGGCATAATGCTCATAAAGTAGTTAGAACCAAAGTAGATACTCAGTGATGAATGGGCCTGGGGTATGTGACAGAACCAGGAACTGGGATGGATCTGAGACAGGGAATGCCAGCTTCAGGGAAGGAGAATAGAGCCGAAAATGTAGGTAATGTGGTGGGAGTGAGTGTAGTGTGGTGCGAGTCAATGCATGTGTTGTTCCAGTCTGTGTGTGGGTATATGCAAGTTGTGTGCGTGTGTGTGCGTGGGGGCGGGGGGAAGTGTTGATAAAGACTGTAAGCCACTTAAAGGATACGTTTATTTGTGTCTGGATACATATGAATATATAGCTGTCTGGAGAGGCTGGGAGGAAACCAGGTTCACAGCACCCAGTCCTGATCTGTCCCAGAGGCCCCTCCTGCAGTGCCTAGGGAACACTAAGCACAGAGCATCTGGTCGGGCATTTACATGTTCTCTGATCCTGTCAGGCATACACCCCACCTCGATGCAATCCCCAGGGACAGTCCTCTGGCCTAATTCACCAACAGCTTAAGACCTACATCTAAGGCAGTTTTATGGCCTTGGTGGCTCTCTCTCCTGAGCCCAAATCCCAGCCCTTCTGTCTTGCCTCTTTTGGAGTGAGGGGGGCAGCCCAGGCCTGGAAGATCCCAGTGCCTGGGATTGGGAGCGCTGCGCTTGTTCTAGGACTAGGCAGGCACCGTCCTGGTCTCCATGCTTGCTCAGCTCTCATTCGCCCAGGCCCCTGACCACGCCTATCAGGTGAGGCAAGAGGCTCAGTAGAGAGAAGAGAAGCAGAGGGCTGCACCTTCCCTTGGACTGTGTGCCTCCCTGGGCAAAAAGACCACATCCTTCCTCTCTCAGAACCCTTCATTCTTCAACTTATGTCCCTGTCTTGACTCTTTCTGCTCTTTGGTAGACAACACGGTAGGGAGTGAAAATGGCAGGACAGGGAGAAGCGCTGGGCTCCCCCTAGAGGCCGAAAGGGATTTTGCTGGCTGGTCTTGGCTGCCGTTGACGTTGTTGCTATAGCTTTTAGAGAGTTAACACGGTGATGGCAGAAATCTGAATATTCCATCCAGCAATTAAAGAGTAATGCTAATTACAGTCATATGAAATGTTGGCCTTTTTGTCCTAATTACTGCACAGCATAAAAGCAACCATAAGTTTCCATTAAATGCATCTTAGATTTTCTGTGTTGAAAGTTCTATCACATGAGTGCACCTGCTTCTATCCGGGATAATCCTGACTTGATTTTTATAACGTATGGCCCCCATTGTGTATAGTAGAGAAAATGTTAGTTTACGATATAGAAGATAAAAGGGACGGAGATAGAGTCAGAGTGTGATCACAGGCAGACATTGCTGAGGATGTGAGAAGCCTGGCCCATGCCTTGGGATCAGTTTCAAACAAGGGTTCCAGGAGCACCTGCCGAGGGCCAGAACAGAGTAAACCTTTTTCTCTGTGTGTGTGTTGATATAAAAAGGCTTTGCCAACTTCCTTCTTACCACATGGGGCATTTCTTCTTGAATCCATGACATGGGTGGTCCCCTGCTATTCTGGCCAATTTGCTATTCATCTCAATTTTCCTAAGGTGGTCAGTCTCTGCGAGGCCAAAGGAAAAATGATTTCAAAATACCACAAAGGTAATGAGCACAGGGGTTTTATTTGGCTTCCTGCTGGGAGGGACTCCTTCTGCTCTGAGATCTGCCTCCCTTCAGGAATGATCTCCTATTAACAGCACATTTGGCAATAGTGGGTATTGCATTGGTTGCTACTCCTTGACATAATCTTTCAAGGTCTGGATATTTTCAGGCTCTGTTTCCCAGAGGGAAGTTATACTCATTTTATTTAACAAATGTTCTGGGTGTTTGACAAAACATTAAGTCATTTAATGCTCCTAACATTCTTATGACTTATCTAGGGGTACCTGGGTGGCTCAGTCGGGTGAACATGTGACTTCGGCTCAGGTCATGATCTCATGGTTCATGGGTTCGAGCCTCATATTAGGCTCTGTACTGACAGCTCAGAGCCTGGATCTTGCTTTGGATTCTGTGTCTCCCTCTCTCTCTGCCCCTCTCCCGCTCATGCTCTCTCTCTCTCAGAAGTAAATAAACATTAAAAAAATTAACATTCTTATGAATTATCTCATATATTTATCTCCTGTTGTAAGCCAAATAATGACCCCCCCCCCTTGCAAAGCTGTCCACATCCTAATCCCCCAAACCTGTGAATATTCTACCTTACATGGCCTAAGAGATTTTGCAGGTATGATTGAGTTAAGGATCTTGATATAGGAATATTATTGGTTTATTGGTGTGGGTAACTTATTGGATTATTGATGTGGGTAACTTAATGTAACCACAAGGGTTCTTATAGAATGAGGCAGGAGGATCAGAGCCAGAAAATGAGCTATGGCTGAGGAGGCAGAGGTCAGAGTGATGTAGTGAGAGCCAAGTAATGGGAGTAGCATCTAGAAGCTGGAAAAGGCAAGGATGTAGATTCTGCCTGAGAGCCTCCAGGAGGAATGCGGCCCTGTAGGCACCTTGGTTTTAGCTCCATGAGACCCATTTCGGGCTTCTGACCTCCAGAACTACACGGTAAAATTGTGTCATTTTAAGCGACTAAATCTGGTAATTTGTTATAACAGCAATAGAAAACGAATATACCTCCATCAATCAAGAAAGGTTAACTAATAGGCCAAGATCGTATGGAAAATAAATGACAGAGCCAGTATTTGGAACGAAGCGGATCCATATGCTTACCCACTATGTTGCACTGCCTCTCACCTAGGGCTTGAGGCCTAGATCCTCTGTATTCACCAAATAACTGCAGAGGAATAGTGTCCTTTCGCTCAGGAGGAATAGGAGTTAATCGAAAATCATCAGACAGGATTGAATTAGCCTGGGCCAGGGGAAAACTGCCTGCCTCTTGCATTCTTTTCCCCCCGACAGCGTTGTTATCATGTATCCTTGTAAACCAGTTGTCCCTAAAATCCCATACCTGGACTTGACTTCAAGGAGAAATGTCGATCCCCCTTCCTCTCTACATCATGGCGCATACAAGGATGATTCAGGAGGGGAACTCAAAGCAGGGAATAATTGGCATTTATTCAAATTGTGCTTAATTGAATACTTCATCTGAACCTCAGAAAGCCACATGGGGTACGGGCTCTGCAAAGAGGAAGTAATTTTCATTAACGGGATCTAAATTAGTCTGACACAAAGACCTACCCATGCCTGTGACACAGTTAATAATTGCCATGTAATGAATGTGATGCTGCAGACAAAGGTTTCCTTTTCCTTTTTTATTTTGCCCTTCCTTCCTTGCTTCCTCCCTTCCCCTTTGGATCTGTATGTCCAGGAAGCATGTTTATTCATCTCTCTGGCTGGTGAACGGTTGGCATGTAGTGACTCTTTGTGGTGGGAACAGAGGTTGTGTCCCCTGCAACTGCGAAGCCAGGTGAATTGCAATCTGACACGGACTTGGCCTCATGTCTCCTTCCTCGTAAGACTTTATGCTTCTTGGGGAACCTGCCATTTTTTTAACTGCATCTTCAACCCACATTTTCCTTCTAACTCCTTCCTCTTAGCCCCCCCCCCCAACACACACACACACACACAATCATAAAAGGGGAGGAAAAAGAGCATCTAAGGACTAGCCCTCTTTCACTCCCTTCATAAAGCAGCTGCTGGGGCAGAGTTGCCTTTGAGATAAAGCTTCTGGGGTAGTCTCCTGTCCCTTCCCTGGCAGCCCATCCCAGGAGTGCCTCCCCAGCCAAGCCCCTGAGCAGGTCTGAGCCACCAGGGCCTGACACACAGGGATCTGCCTCAGCACCCTAAGAACACGCGTCCCTTTTCAACATGTGTTTAGTGGGAATGGGGATAGATAGATATTCTATGAATACAGCAGACTTTTTCCTTTCTGTTTAAAAGGAGAGATTTGTTACATGCATTGATTATGCAGAAGAATATGCCAATATTGCACCAATGAAAATCTAGATAATACTTTCTGTTGGTAAACATCACATTATTATGCATTATCCAGTTCCAGAATTTAAGCTGCCTGAACTGTCCTCAGCAGACTGTCAGCTGCTGCCTCAGAGATGGGGACACAGCCTCCAGTTACAATATGCCACAAGCTTTGAAGAACCCTTTTGAGAGGGAGAGAGGACTGCACCAGTGAGAAGTGTTTTCCATTTTATTTTATTATTTGTTTTAATTACCACTCGAGAGTGCTCTCTGCTTCTGTGGAAGTGGGTGCATTTCATTTTGCCATTTACATCAGGAGCCATGTCTTGGGTGGTATCTGAATTAATAGTTAAAACACATTTTCCAATGGTGTTTTGGCACCTTACAGTTTGAGGTCTGTAAGTGGTCCCTTGATGGTCCATCCCTTAATCCAGTTTTATGCAGTGACTTCTCTCTACAACACTGACTATGCCCAGGAATCAGGGTGGGGTGGGTTATTGGCTGCCCAGCCCATGCGGGTGTAACCAAGGCTCACTGTCTGCACCTGGTGACAGCATCTCCTTACTACAGTCAGAACCCTTCAAGAATGACCGACAGGGGAAGCTTACGGAGGACAGACTTGTAAAGTCAGCTGAGCAAGAACTTTCTTACCAGATTCCATACAATACCTGACACTTGGGGTGTAATGCTGCCCTTTGATCTTACTCAGGTTCTCTAATTTCACCTTTATGTCCACTGATTTCAGATTGAAAGTAGGTGGGGTTCACTGTCAGGGCAAGAAGCCAGGATGAGCGAAACCCAATTCAGGGGAGCGGCTGGCCACGAGCCTGGCAGTTCTGTCTGCATTTCAGGATCTGGGGCTAGAGGTACCCTGAGGAAAGGTGATGGGATCCCCATCTTTACTCAGGTGACATGGTTATCTCCAGCGGGGTCCTAGGGCCCTTGGTGGGGGCATCCCAGGGCCCCATGCTGATGAGTGGGAACCAAGCACTGGGGAAATACATCTGGGAGGCAGGAGCCCATGAGGATGGATGAAAATACCACGGGAGTATGGGCCACATGGATGGTAAAGACTCACGGGTAAAGGAAAGCTTTGTAGCTCCCGGCTCAGCTGTCTGTAGACAGCACCACTTGGCGCAGGTGTGCCCCTTTCCTCAGGTTCTCAACTCTCTTTTCCAGATTGTGACCATCTTGGCAAACATGTCTGTCCTGGAGCAGTGTGCCTCTGACATCATTCAGGAGAACGGTATGTCTTTCTGGCAGTGTGAGCGTGGCACGGATTATGTGGCTGTAAAGGACCACGTGCCTCTGTGTTTGTGTGAAGGCTTGTGTGTGTGTACATGTGTGCCTGTGTGTCTCCACAATTACATGAGTGCGTGCGTGTGTGTGTGTGTGTGTGTGTGTGTGTGTGTACAGCTGGGCCAACATGTAATGTTTCTTTGCTTTTGATGGGCTTTAATTCTAGTGGGAGACAGACAATGAACGAGAAGATAGAGAACGGCGGATGATGATAGTGGCATGCAGGCAATACAGCAGCAGGGAAGGGGGTAAAGTAGACCCAAGGTGAGGGGTTAGCGGTTGCTAATTTAACTAGGTGATGAAGGGAAGACAACTATTTCGTTATGATCCAAAAAGTAAAAATCGATTCTTGCCAGAGGATGCAGAGAGCCTCCTTAAGTTCAAGTTTGGACTTTAAGTCATTCCTATCACATTGGATTTGGCCTCACTTAGAGAGCTGATGTGCCTGAGGAGGGTGTGGGTGGGGGAGTAGGTCAGGGCAAGCCTGATCCCCGGACCCCTCACCGGAGAGCGTCACTACCCCACCTACTCCCCTGCTCCCACCTTGTGCCTAGGGGGCCACGAAGTCCAGGTGAGGTGGGCCAGGTTTCCTTGGCCAGGAAGCAGACCTGCACAGGCTCTGCTGGAGGATGGGTCTGCTGCCTTGCAGCTGGGAGCAAAGAGTGGCGAGGGCTTCCTGTGACTGGGAAATAAGGGAGCAATTAGCAACCGGTTGGAAACCAGAGACGCTAATGAGGACGAGTGAGCTGAGAGCCCGGGGCCAGCTGTTTCTGCTCTTGTTAAACCCCCTTCTCCCAGGTTGCCCCGCTGTTTTAACAAACACACACGTTCCCCATCCCCCATCCCCCTATGACTAATTGAAAGACATCATTTTGTGTTAATTTTATGTGCTTGAGCTAATAATGAAAAACTTCACCGAGCCAGCTGAGGCTGAGAGGCTGAGGGGTATCATTCCCGGCCTGTTCCTGCTGCACTCAGAGCCTCCTCAAGGTCAAGTGGTCAGCAGTAGTGGGTGTCCAGAGGCCTGTGGGGTTGGGATTGGAATATGTGGCCACTATAGAGGGTTTTATGGTTTACAAAGGGCTACTGACTGGCTCATTGAGACAACAGTTAGAGACCTCCTACATTGTTCCGAGCAAATGAACACAGAGATAAATCCTTGGCTTTGTCCTGGGAGGAGAGCCCAACTCGGCAAAAGTGATAACATGAAAAAGTGTGAAATCGACAATAAAATAATGCGGCAGAGGGATGGCATAGTGGCTGAGACCGTGAAAACTGGAAACACACCGGGTTTGAATCCTGGCCCCGTAATTTACTAGCTATATGACCTCTGCATTTCCATCTGCAGAATGGGAGTGTACCTACCTCATAGGATAACGTGAGGATTAATATAAAGTTTGTCAGAAGAGTATCTGGCACATAATGGGGACTGTGCTGAGTGCATCTGCTCTTTTGGTGCAGATCAGTCTCAGGGGGCTCAGCTGAAGAGCATTTGAGGGAGAGGCAGTACAAAGTGGGGCATAACTGGAGGGATCAGCAGTGTTGGTGATGCAGCCAGGGCCCCCTGGAGCTGAGTGAGATCCTGTGGGCTGGACCGGGCAAGCACTGTTGTGAGGACTGGGCTTTGAAAGGCAGTCCTCTTACCAGGATGCATGAGACTCTCGCATGCGTTGGCCTGAAGCCTGGTGATTTTGTCTCTGTCCCGCCCTGAACTCTGCGTGAGTGTTGGTCATGGGGGCTGCACAAAGGAGGCCATCCTGGCAAGTCAGGCACTGTGGCTGCTGTCCTCCTTATGCTGGGAGGCAGGCCAGGGCAGCCCAAGCTCTTACCTGTCAATCCACTGACATTAGTATCCCTCTTTTGGCTTCTCCCTCAGGGCCTGGGGCTGAGCTGGAGAGGATGTTGGGGAGGGAGCATGGTGTTGGGGGGGCTGGTCTCTGAAGTTGTAACCCCCAACTCTTAGGCAACTGTTCTGGCATTGAGCCTCGCCAGAACTTAGGAAACACAGTCCGGATTTTCCTAGGCAGCCCCAATTTGATAGCATCCTATCTTTTTCTAGATAAGACTTACAAAGTATACATTTAAAGGAAACTTGGATTTTATGAATATGAAATGAATACCTTCATATTCAAGAATACCTTCACATTCATTCATTTGATATTTATTCAACAAAGATTTGAGCAAAGCACTATTCTTAGATACTTTAGATATTTCCATGCAGGAAACGGGCACAAATCTTTACCCCCTGGAGCTTACCTGCTAGTGTGAGAAACTCTTTGATTCTTTGTCAGGTTCCAGGTGCAAAGTGCAGGGTGGGAAAATGGCTTCTTTATGGGAACCTTAACCAGGAGTTAGTAAAATTTCCTAAGCTTGTGGCTCTTCCCAAAGTTGTCACCTTGGTATCTCCTGTTCATGTGCCCACAGGCCATAACATACATACCTCAGGACATTCACAATCATGACCTTGTCTTAGGAACATTGTGGGCATAGGGAGCCTGAAGACTATGTTCTGTTCAGTGGTCTGGGAGAGGGTTTGGAAGAGAAGTACCTTGCCCTAAGGTTAGAGTGTGTGTTGGCAGAGGTAATAGAGGCAAAAGGTAGGCCTTCTGGGTCCCTTGAGCCTATAGGAAGGAGAAATGGGTCACTTACAAATCTCACCAGGAAGAGAAATGGCCCCTCCTCAGGACTGAATAATCTCAGGGCCATACCTAAGTAACTTATAGCCCCTGTGCATTGAGATCCAAGGGAGTTAGAAATTACATCTGGTTCAAGTAAGATTCAGAGGGGCATGTGGCTGAGGTCCTAGACTGCAACCAACTTCTGTGTGAACTTGGGAAATTACTTTCTCTCTCCAGACCTCAGGTGCTCTTCTGTGAAATGGAGGGGAAGGACAGGTAGTGCCAGATCTCCAAAAACCCTCTGGCTCCACAGTCTAAGGCAGAGGTCACAAACTTAGATGCCTGTGGACCCAGACAAGTAACATAAATGGATGATATAGGCTCAGCAGGGACTGGACCAATCCTATTTAAAGTAGCAAGCGTATAATAAGTTTCAGCAAATTGTTGTCATGAAGAAATGTGGACCCAATGTCAGGTCAGGAGGGGATTTTTTTTAGAAACTGACAATCTGGATTTTTATGGAAACCTTCCAATTTTCATAAGAGCGAAATTAAAAAAAATTTAGACACTGTATGGAGCAACAAAAGAAAGCAAAACTACATCTGTGGGCCACGTCTGGTTTGAGTTCTAAGCTGGCCCGTGCCTCTGGGTGCAGGGAAGGGGGTGTGACCTGGGGCAGTTAGGATGTCCCGTAGAAGATGGACTTTTACTACAGCCTGCAGGATGGGAATTCTTTAGATGGAGCATGTGAGGGAAAAGGACCTGCCATGCAGAAGAATTAGGTGACAAAGGCATGGAGATGGGAGTGAATGTGGATTTGGGTTTGTGGGACGATCAGCAGATAGATCTGGTTTCAGGAGGGAGTGGTAAGGCTTCTCAGCTACCCAAGTTCAGGGCTAAAGCTCTCAGTCTACCTACCCTCCTTCGGGGCTGGATCTATTGCTTATCCAGCCCAGGTTTGGGTCACGTCCCACAGAGGACTTGTCATCTCTGGACCAATCTCATATACAGCTGCCTCAGAAGCGAAAGAGTGAGGGAATAATCAGGTTACCTGAGTTCTGATACCAGCCCCCCGACTACTAACTGTGGGACCCTGGAAAAGAGACTTCACTTCTCTCTGGGCCTCAGAGTGAATTATATTAGTACCTAGTTCATGAGACTATTGGGAGACTATTAGGGGATCGTGCATTTATTGGGCATTTAGTGCAGCATCACACATGTAATAAAAGCTCAGAAAATAGCATTTGAAAAATCAAAAGGGATGTCCTCCTGATGTCCCTTCTAAGTATAGTGACTTAGTACATGGAATCAGAGATATCTCCAGGGCAGAAGGAGTAAAAGATGTGGCCTTGTCCAGCTTCCTTTCTGTGGTTGAGACCCCCTAAGTCTCAAGCTTTTGCAGCCATCCATGCAGCTGGCCCCGGGACGGGGCGCGGGGGGAGAGGCTCCTTGCTGGGGCAGGTACCAACTGTTCATTTTCTCCTGCCCAGGGGTCCAGCTTATCATGGGCATGCTGTCCGAGAAGCCAAGGTCTGGAACCCCTGCCGAGGTGGCGGCTTGTGAGCGAGTCCAGCAGAAGGCTGCTGTGACACTGGCCCGTCTCAGCCGAGACCCAGCTGTGGCCCGGGAGGCCGTGCGGCTGAGCTGTAAGTGCTGTGGTGGGGAGGTGGTCTTGGGGATGGGAGCACTCCTGATTTCATGGTGACGACAGATGACTCAGAGCAAAGGTGGGGCTGAGGTGAGCCTCGCTCTCTGGGTGCCAGAAAACGCTGTGATGGGGGCCCAGGGTGCAGCCCCTCATCTAGCTTGTAAGTGGGGCTGAAGCTAGAGAGGAGAGGGGCCTAGAGAGGCTAACAGTGGATAAAAAAGCAATTCACATGCAGACTGCCTGCCAAGGACCCTATTCTTTTACTCTCATTCCTTTTCTCATTCATTCGCTTATTCAGTTATTCACTCCTCATTTGTTGACTTACCCTTCGATTAGTCTGTTCACTCATTAATTCATCCTTTGGTTCATTCATTAACTCACTCATTACTTGATTTATTTACTTTTAAGCCATGTGTTCCTTCAGTTAGTCACATTTACCCAACTCATATTCTCAGAGTGCCCACTCTGTGCCAGACTCTGTTCCGAGCGCTAGGTATATCGCATTGACCTGACCACAGGGGCTTACAACCTGGTGGGGTGGCAGATACGGAAAGAAAAATATGCACTTGAATGCCATAAAGCAGTGTTCAAAGCATGTCCGTGGCACGTTTGGCCCCCAGCGGAGGTAGCTCACATTTATCTGGGTGGGTTGAAGAATATTTTAGCAAGGTGAGTCTTCAGCTGTAGGTTGAGGCATTATTCCAATGTGATGGTTGAGAAAGGGTGCTCCAGGCAGAGGCATGAGATTAGCCATGGCATTGTCACCTATCATGTAGATATACCTGGCGAACGGCAAGAGGTGGCCCTGGGTTCTGGCTCCAGAAAGACTTATCCAGCCCAGGTTTGGGTCACGTCCCACGGAGGACTCATCATCTCTGGACCAATCTCAGATACAGCTGCACCAGAAGTGAAAGAGTGAGGGAATAATCAGGTTACCTGAGTTCTGATACCAGCCCCCCGACTACTAACTGTGGGACCCTGGAAAAGAGACTTCACTTCTCTCTGGGCCTCAGAGTGAATTATATTAGTACCTAGTTCATGAAACTATTGGGAGACTATTAGGGGATCGTGCATTTATTGGGCATTTAGTGCAGCATCACACATGTAATAAAAGCTCAGAAATAGCATTTGTGGAAGATAAACCTGCAGAATGTATCTGTACACTTTTTATTAATATCTTCTGAGTTAGCTTTTCATTTTGTTTTTGTTTTTCAGAGTTTGTCAATTTACATCAAAAGCAATTTACATTGAAAAACAAAGTCTGATTTTTTACCTTTCCTCTGTAAAGGACTAGGGACCATTAACCTCCCCAATCTGTAGTTTTCTGTAATTTAAGCCGCATTGTATTTTCTGACTGAAATAGGCAATCGGGGAAAAAATGGCATTGGGAAGTCCCACTGATAACAATGGAAACATTAAATATAGTTCTGGAAAAATCAGAATTACTTACACAGGAAGTTATGTTCTGTTGCACTTTGACTAAGCTCAGGGTCTGTGGCTGTCCCTGACCAGGGACTATTCACATTCAAGGGGACAGAAAGTTTCCACTACAAGCTCCTCCAGGTGGGTTCAGCCCCCTTTCCCCAGCCAGTTGGTGAGCTGGTGGGGTCCTGGAGCTACCTGCCTCTATAGCGCCCCGTGCAGAGGGCTGTGTGAGGGAGGGGGGCACCTCTGGGTCAGGTCTGGCCAGGCCTGTCCCCATCCTGGGCATGACATTCTCATGCGTCTCACACAGGTATGTCCCGGCTCATCGAGCTCTGCAGATCGCCCTCTGAGAGGAACAGCAGCGATGCTGTGCTTGTGGCTTGCCTGGTGAGTTCTCAGTATTCCTCCGCTCCCTCCCTGGGCTTTGGGATTGCAGACCAAGGGCCAGGAGAACTGGTGATGCCTTGGTTGGCTTAAGTAAGCCATGAGACTTCTCTGTGCCCAACTTTCCTCTTTAAAATGGCGATAAAGGTGTTTCACTTCATTCATAAAACTGGTAAGAAAATTATATGAGGTCATATATGTGAAAGATGGGGAGTTGGGGAACCCCCCCACTCATACTTTTAGTAATCATAAACCTTAGAGTTTTTGAGGAGTCTTAACAGCAGATCAATACCAGAGTGGCTGGTGGGCAGAAGGCTAGGTGGTGTTGGTAATGCCATGGTGTGAACTGGAATGGGAACTAGGGGATGGATGTTTCCTGCCTGTTCCCAAAGGGGCATTGTGAGGAAAGCCTTCCTTCCTCTTGGACAGAGCCCCTTTGCTGGCACTCTTCCAGCTTTCTAGCTCCCCTGTCTTTTGTGGAGTAGGACTGGAGGTGGTAGGACAGAACAGAAAGTGTGATTCACCAGGATCTTCAACCTGAACCCAAAAAGGGCATCTTGGGAGGTCCCCACCCAACTTCTCCTTGCTGTTTGGGTCCACCATGAAAGAATAAACCATACCAGATGGGAATTCATGCCTAGTCTCTATATTCCTCCCTTCTGGGGCTCCACTGAATCCCAAAGCAGAGCAGCTTCCAGCTGGAAGCCAAAGGGAACAGGGAAGCCATTGTATAAACAGGCCATTTGACTTTCAGAAGGGAGTGCCAGATTCTTGGTTGGTCCTCAGAGAATGCAAGGGGGAAGCGATGGATCTGAAGACCCTTCAAGCTGTTTCACAGTAAAACCCCCTCCTCACCCCATCATTTTTTAGACTGAGCTCTTCTCATTTCTGGGAGCATCATATTGTCATAGAGACAGCAGGGCATTACAGCCAGACACATCCATCTTGGTTTTGCCATTAATGAGCTGTGTGACATTGGGTGGGTCACTAAGTGGTTATAAATCTTAGTCAATAAATATTTACCAAGTGGTTCTATGTGCCATGCACACTTCTAAGCCACGGAGATATGGCTGTGGGGGGAAAAAAGAAGACAAACATCTCTGCTCTCATGGGGCTTTGATTCTGATACATGCAGAACACCCTTAACTTTTTTGTGCCTTGGGCAATCTGGTAAAGCTTCTGTTTCCCTTCTAAGAATAATGTTTCAAATGCATAACCCAAAATATATAGAATTAAGAAGGAAACCAATTCTATTAAAATAATTATTAGGGTCTTTATATATATGGTATATTAATATACATACTTTTAATTAACACATTAAATAAGAGATAGCAGTGGGTCTAATGAGTATTGTAACCTTGACTAGCAAGGAGCATAAATGATATTTGAAGGTACCTCCAACAAGTGTACGGGGATATGAAAGGATCTGTGATTTTTATTGGTCCACAAGTCATAGGAATTGCTGAGACTTTGTGGTTGGTTGCTGCATTCACAACTGAAGGAGAGGCTGAGTTTCAGTTGGAAGTTAATAAGCGTAATGATGTAATTTTTTCCTCCAAGTTCACAGGCCTTCTGAATTCTGTCTGGCTTAGTGCGTCAAGTGGAGAGAGTTAATGCCGGGCAAACCCAATCATTGGCCCCAACTACCATTATCTCCACAACCCGGGAAGCCCACAGGTGCCCAGCACTACAAGGCCCTGAGGCAATGGTGGGAAACCAGAAAGCTCCATTCATATATGTGGGCTTGTCACAATTCCTTTTCCATTTTTATTATTAGTTTGAAGTGAAATACACAGAAGGGCTTGGCTACCATCATCAATCACTTGAAGGACTTTCCAGTGGAAAAAGGATGACATTTCTCACCGAGGATGGGTCATTGGATGCTGAAGAGAGCCCCTCCCTCCCTAATCCACCCTCCTTGTGGTTGCTGGGCTAATCCTAATATTACAATCAAGACACTAACACGATCAGCCCTTCCATGGTTCTCCATTATCTATGGCCTACTGTCTGGCTCCAGCATACCCCTGGGGGCCTACAGGCCCTGTCCAGCTTGTCTAGACCAGAGTGCTGTGAGCCACTATGACACTGTGCCTTGGCCCTCATCCTAAGCAGATGCCCTTTCTATAGCTTTGCCAGCAGCCTCCTCAATCTCGGACCAAAATCCCTCTCCTCTATGGAGTGTCCTGGGAGGCATCTATGGCTCAAAGACAGGATGCACCTGGACCTGCTGGCTTAGATTTTTTTTTCTTCAGTAGGAAGAAGGTTATGTTATCCAGTGTACCTGGTGTTCTAAGGGGAGGCTCTTGGAATTCAAATACAGGCCTGTCTAATGCTGAAGGTCTTGACTTCTTGGCCAGACCATCTTGTTTTCAGTCATGTTTCTCCCCCATGTCTAATGGCCCTGGTCTTGCCACCTTGGCTCATGGCAGGTATTTGTATTTCTCTCCCTCTAGTCTGGAACCTTCCTAGGGATGGGGCCCTTTTCCAGGTCTTAGTATCTCCATAGGACATTGGGTTTGTTCACTGTTTTTTGCCTGCCTGAGGGACTGGTAGTCTTGTCTGCCCACCCTTGGGCCCCAGAATTGGAGGGTGTTCTTGGTTTGGCTCCCAGAAGGGGCTCCACATTGGAGTGTGGTCCCCTGGCTGCTGAGATGGGGGCCGCCAGAAGCCTGGCCTGGCAGATGGAGTTGGAGGCTACCTCTCCTGCCCTCCCCAAGGCCTTCTTCTCAGCTTCAAAGTCTCTCTTCAGGTGGAAGGAGGACATTTCAATTATCGTGTCCCACATCTGGGAAAGTGGCAGTGCAGATTGCCTTTCGCAAACAGAATTGATTTTTCCTTAATGAGACGGCTGTCAGTGGGCTGCTGGGCTTGTTTAATGCTTGGGTGTTTTCAGACTGTCTGGGAATGAGATCCTGGGATGACTGGCTGTTAACCCTCTGAGGGAAGCAGAGATGCAAAGAAAGGCTTCAGAAGGCTGAAGGGTCCTTTGAGCCCCGGGACACTGAGGAGGGGGTGCTCAGGGTTGGTTTGGGTTCTTGTCCTGCAGTCTTCCTGGGAACCCTGGGAAGATGAGGGTGTTTATTTGCCTTTATGTTTTCTCAGGTCTATTTCTAGTTCACCCCTTCTTTTCCTCTCCCCCCCCCCCTTCTCCCATTTTCCCTCTTCTCTCTCATGTTATTTTTTGCTTTTCTCTCCTCTAGATGTTGCCTCCTTTCTCAGGTTTCTTTTCTATCTCTCCTTCTTTCCTTTTCCCGCCTTCTTTTATCCCCTTAGTCCTCTCCACCAACTCCCTCCTCTGCCTCCCTTGCCGGCTCCTCCCCTGCTCCTACCTCCATCCTATTATCCCCCACCCCCTGGGCTCTCTCTCTTTTTCTTTGTCACCATTTCTGTCTCTCTCCATCTCCCTCTCATGCTTGATCTCTTTTCTTTACAAGTTCATCTCTGTCTCTCTGTTTTATTTTATTTATTTATTTTTAAAAATTTTTTTAAATGTTTTATTTTTAAGACAGAGAGACAGAGCATGAGTGGGGAGGGGCAGAGAGAGAGGGAGACACAGAATCTGACGCAGGCTCCAGGCTCTGAGCTATCAGCACAGAGCCCGATGTGGGGCTTGAACTCACGAACTGTGAGATCATGACCTGAGCTGAAGTTGGATGCTTAACCAACTGAGCCACCCAGGTGCCCCTGTCTCTCTAACTATTCCTTCTTGTTCCACTTCTATGTTGTCTCTCTTTCTCTATTTTCTTCTTGTACCTCATTCTCTCTCCTTATGAGTCTGTTTTCTCCCCATTTCATCTTTCTTTGTCCTTTCCTGTCTCTTGCTTTATTTTTACCCCTGATGATGTAAAATACATCAATGGCCTCGTAGCCTCCTCTCCTGAAGATTTCTGTTTCCATCTTTGTGCCTTTTTTATACTAATGGAGTGATTTCTCCTAATTGGAGCCAAGAGGAATCAGAAAGTGCTATGGAGTTCAGCCTCTTTATTTTTTTTTTTTTAAGTTTATTTATTTATTTTGAGAGAGAGAGCGACAGAGTGTGTGCAGGGGTGGGGGAGGGGTAGAGAGAGAATCCTAAGCAGGCTTTGCGCTGTTAGCCTGGAACCAATGCCGGGCTCAAACCCACAAAGTGTGAGATCATGACGTGAGCTGAAATAAAGAGTCGGATGCTTAACTGACTGAGCCACCCAAGCACCCCTCAGCCTCTTTAGTCGTTAGGGGCAATCACACCCCAGGAGAGGCAGGACACACTAGTGAGAGACTCCTGTAGTCTACTTCTTGTCACTAGGTTTCAGACCCTTCTCACTTGCATAGAGACACATGTCCCTTTTTCTTGATCCAGCTTAGACCTGGCAGCACCTGTTTGTCCAACAGCCAACCTAAGCCTTCCTCTCTTTTCACTAGCTTGGTGGTTTCTCAGCAATAGGTATAGGTAACGAGCTCTCTGCCTGCCTTGGACTCAACGTAATAAGCCAGTGTCCTGGGCTTGTAGCATCCTGCCTGTGTGTATGGGTATGAGGGTCCTGGAGTGGGACTGCCGTGCAGTCTTGGGAAGGCCCCTTTCCCTCACTGAGCCTTTGTCTCCTTATTTCCAAGCTGAAGATCATGATACTTACCTTGTAGTAGTATCCTGTAGGGATTAAATGAAATACTATGTGTAGATACTCCCTTGCTATTCCATTTATTTATTCATTCATTCATTCATTCATCCATTCATTCATTCATTCTCTTCTGCCATTCCAGGTATTCTCCTCTCTTTGTTTCCCAACTTACACTCTCGCCTTGTTGTGTACAGGTATAAGAAGAGGGAAGGTATTAATATGCATTGAACACTTAGTACACACTGCCTCAGCTGACCGGTAAAGAGGTCTAGCTAGGTACACAGGCTACACTTACAGCTTCAGGTTGCTCTAGTGATAGAATTTGTTTTTTTTTTTTTTTTTTTTTTTTTTTTTTTTTTAAATTTTTTTTAACATTTATTTATTTTTGAGACAGAGAGAGACAGAGCATGAATGGGGGGAGGGCCAGAGAGAGAGGGAGACACAGAATCGGAAGCAGGCTCCAGGCTCTGAGCTGTCAGCACAGAGCCTGATGCGGGGCTCGAACTCACGGACCGTGAGATCGTGACCTGAGCGAAGTCGGACGCTCAACCGACTGAGCCACCCAGGCGCCCCTAGAATTCGTTTTTTAAAGCACTTATTTTGTTTTGTTTTTAATTTTTTTAATGTTTATTTACTTTTGAGAGAGACAGAGACAGAATGTGAGTGTGTTAGGGGCAGAGAGAGAGGGAGACACAGATCTGAAGCAGGATCCAGGCTTCGAGCTGTCAGCACAGAGCCCGACGCAGGGCTCGAACTTACGAACTGTGGGATCATGACCTGAGCCTAAGTCGGATGTTCAACCGACTGAACCACCCAGGCGCCCCTTCATTTTTTTTTTAACAAGTATTTATTGAGCCCTGTACCAAACCTTGTTCTACCTGCTATAGATACAGAGAAAAATAAAAGAGTCTCTATCTTTGAGGACCTCAGAGTCTAGTGTGGGAGACAAACACCTACAAGCCAGTTGCAGCCATGGGTGAGAAGGTTGAGGTCAGCCCAGGGGCTATGGGTGCACAGAGGAAGGAGGGGCTGTCTCTGTTTCAAGGACTCTGGGAAGGTTTCACAGAAGAGGTGATGGTGGGCCATACCTCACAGGATCAATGCACCTGCTGGCTAGAAAAGAGTGGAAGGGTGGAGAGGGACTTTGAGCTGAGCAAGGTCACACGGGCATAAAACAGGATAGTTTGCTCAGGGAGGAGTGAAATGCCCAGCGTATGGGGGCCTGGGCCGTGGTGTACATTCTGTCCCCACTCCTCCTACTCATCTCCATCTTGGTGGCAGACTCTCCTTCTCCTTCAGCTTTATGACCTTCCTTCCTCTCTCTTCTCCCACTTCCCCATCCCATGATGCTTTGTCGGAACTTTGCTGAATTTATGGCTAAATAAATAGTCCTTGCTATTCTCAGGCTACTCTCGGGACCTGGAAGCAAGGCTGTTATTCCACTGCTGCTTCTGGTAGATATGGTCTCTAGCATGAACAAATCTTGAGCTTCAATATGTCAGTAAGTTGAGCAGGTTTTTTAAATGGCAGATCTTTGGAATAACCAGATTCCTAAGGTGATTGAAAAACCAAAGTGGCAAGACCATTATTAAGATCATGAAGGCTTTCAGATGACATCCACCATAATGACCAACATGCCAATGACACTGGATGACCAAGTGATAAGGTTACTGTAGTGACCAGGTAACCAAAAGGACTATATGACTAAGGTGTCAGGTGACCAAGGTGATGATTAGCTCAAATTGACTAATAAATGAGCTACTTGTACTTCCCAGGACCGTTGAAGGAAATACATGCACCTGAGCAGAGCCTGGTCTGACCTGCGTCATTTCTTCTGTTTCTCTCTAGGCTGCTCTGCGTAGACTGGCTGGAGTTTGCCCGGAAGGCCTCCAGGACTCCGACTTCCAGCAACTGGTCCAGCCCCGGCTTGTGGACTCTTTCTTACTCTGCAGCAACATGGAGGAGAGCTTTGTGTAGGAAGGGTGGGAGAGGAAAGCCATTTGGCCCCCTTCTCATGCCCCCTCTGAGTACATTCCTGCGATCAACCTGAGTACCCGTCAGCTCCCTCACCTCTTTATTTATACTTAATTTATTTTTTACATGAAATGGACAAGGGCTAAATACTCTAGTAACATCAGGCAGTCTGTGGTCCTAGGAGTCTTTTTTGTTTTTATTTTTGACTTCTGTGACTTTTCAGTTGCAGATGTTGAAATGCATAGTGACTAATATGGCAGACTGTCATGGGCGATTTCCCTTCATCTTGCTTTCTCTATTTTCACTATGTAACCTTGCCTCACTTTTCCTCCACTTTGGAACCAGGGTATGCTAACTGCCCAGCAGTCTTTTGGCTTTTTTTCTTTTTAAGTTGGCTTGCTCCTTTCTAAAAGATTTTAAATAAATTTCATAGTTGGACAGAACACACTAGAAGGAAAGCTTTATTCTATACTAAATGAAATCATACGAAATGTGTCTTGTGTTTTCAGATTAAATTACATCTTAGACTTAAGTTCTTAATTCCTACGGTTTCATGTCACAAAATCTTTTCCAACTATTAAAACTCCATAGAGAGTCGTATTGTTTTCATAAGCGCACGAATGGGTCAAATTCTAAGGGGTTTAGTGAGAAGTCAAAGAGATTTCCAAAGTCCCCAGAAACTCAGTTTCCTTAGGCTTTTTTGCTCTTGTGTAACTTCCTGGTGAGTAGGATCCTCAGAGGAGGTGTTAGTAAATGATACCTTTTCAAAAGTATACTTTAAAGTAGTGGTGTGCTACATCTTGCTCATACCAGCTTGCAAGCGACAATTGTGAGAATTTGCCCCCAGTTCTGCATTCAGTGGTCTCATTTTGGTAGCTCGAAATTGGTAATGGTGGGAGTATTCGTACCACAGAAATTAGATGATGTTATAATTCAGAGCTTTTTGTTTTTGTTTTTAAGAACTGGTTTATCCATCTCATTGCTTGAAAGTATCTGTAAATCCTTCTGAGAGGCTTAATATCATCGTATTGTGATATGATTTTATACAATTCAAGAAACATTTCTTGAACTCATATTACTATTCTAAACGAGTTAACCTAATGTATCATGTCCTGAGCTAAGCATTTCACATGTATTATCTCACTTATTTCTGATAAGAATCACGTAAGACGTCACTATATTATTAAATTACTGTCCAAGATCACTAACTAGTAAGTGGTGCCAGCATCTGAACCCAGAAATATCTATTACCAGAGCCTTTGGTCTGAAATCTTATGCTCTTAGAGAACGGTGATGTCAGGGGCTTTCTACCTAAAATGATGATGAAGAAAATGGTGATAATCATAGTAATAGAAAACACTTGTACAATATTTACCATGTGCCAAGCACTTTTTATATCATTTTATATATCCTTATCAGTATACATTAATAGTTATTGCTATATATGATTTATTCAGTCATTATGCAACTCTATGAGGTAGGTATTATACCCATCTTACAGATGAGAAAACAGAGGAAACTCATTTTTCACAGTTGACCATGGAGCTGAAGTAGCAAGTAAATGGCAGGCCCTGGAGTCAGACCAAGGTCTTCTGAGTGCTGATACCAAGCTTCAACTTTCAGGAAAAAGAAGGAATACGATTACAAACATTTTTTTTTTAATGTTCACTTATTTTTGAGAGACAGAGAGACAGAGCGTCTCTGAGCAGGGGAGGAGCAGAGAGAGACGGAGACACAGAATCCAAAGCGGGCTCCAGGCTCTGATTGTCAGCACACAGCCCGATGTGGGGCTCGAACTCACAAACCGTGAGATCATGACCTGAGCCAAAGTCGGTTGCTCAACCAACTGAGCCACTCAGATGCCCCAGGAACAAGATTTTTGATATATCTCACTGAGTTATGCAAATTATCCAAATGTTGACACCTTTCATCATATGATAACGAATTTGATTAATATCATTCCTGATGTCTTCATCGGCTTGAAAGCTCAAATTTTATCATTGGCAACAAATACTGTCAGTTGTTTCCCTTGAGGAAACAAGCTCACTTTGTTTGTTTTTGTGACGATGTCTGCCAAATACTTCAGTCTCGGTAACCATAGTTTTTCTGTCAATTATTTTCTCAAGTGAAAATAGTCTTCCATGGGAAGTAATGAGTTCCCTTTGCAATTCAAACAATCACACAAGTGCTTTTTTCTTGAAACTGACACCCATCCTAGTTCAGCCCGCAGCGGAAGTGCCTTAAGTGAAATTCTCATGCCAGCACTCAGACCATGAAAAGAAGACACCTCCTAAAGGGTCAGTATTTAACTGTTCACCATTTTTTACTACCTCATCAGGGATATTTCTAAGTGAAATTGGTAGTTGAAATTGGTAGTTGAAAGTGGAGGCAGTAATGAATACGATGAGTATAAGAATGGCCTGGTGCTACCTTGATCGTACTAAGGTACAATTTTGCCTACCATGGCTTTCGCACAATTAGTACAAGTATCAACAAGTGACGAAAGGTAAACACACGATACTGAAGAAGAACAAAATTGGAAGACTGACACTACCTGACTTCAAAGCTTTCTGCAAAGCTACTGCAATCAAGACAGTGTGGTATTGGTACAAGAATAGACAAATAGATGATGCGGACAGAATAAAAGCCTAGAAATACACCCCCCCCCCAATATAGTCAATTGATCTTTGACGAAGGAGCAAAGACAATAAAGTGGAACAAAGATACTCTTTTCAACAGATGGTCCTGGAATAACCGGACACCCACATGCAAAAAGAAACAAAGAAATCTAGACACAGATTATATCCTTCACAAAAATGAATTCCAAATGGATCACACAGCTAAATGTAAAACACAAAAGTATAAAACTCTTAGAAGACAATATAGGAGAAAATTGAGATGGCTTTGGGTGTGATGATGATGGCTTTTTAGTTACAACATCAAAGTCATGATCCACGAGAGAAATGATGGATAAGCTGGACTTCATTGAAATCAAAAACTTCTGCGACAGACAATGCCAAGAGAATGAGAAGACAAGCCAAGACTGGGAGAGAATTCTGTGAAAGACACATTTGGTAAAGGCCCGTTCTCCAAAATGCACAAAGAACTCTTAGAATTTGACAATAACAAAATAAACAGCCTTATTAGAAAATGAGCCGAAGACCTGAACAGATGCCTCAGCAAAAAGGTGTGTAGATGACAAGTAAGCAAATTAAAAGATGCTCCATATCATGTCATAAGGAAATTCAAATTACGACAGTGAGATACTACTACACGCCTATCAGAATGGCCCACATCTGGAACACTGACACCAATTCTGGCGAGGATGTGGAGAGCAGGAACTTTTGTTCATTGCTGATGGGAATGCAAATGGTACCAGTCACCTCACGAGGCAGTGTGGCGGTTTCTTACAAAACTAAACATACTCTTACCATACAATCCAGCATTCATGCACCTTAGTGTTTACTCAAAGGAGTTAAGACCATGACCACACAAAAACTTGCACATGGATGATTGTAGCAGCTTTACCCATAATTACCAAAACTTGGAAGTAACATGGCCTTCAGTAGGTAAGGTGATCAATAAATTAGTGTATCCAGACCATTGATGCTATTCAGCACTAAAAAGAAATGAGCTATAAACCCATGAAAAGACCAGGAGGAACTTTAAATGCATATTACTAAGTGAAAGAGGCCAATCTGAAAAGGTTATCTATTGTATGATCCCAATTATATGACATTCTGGCAAAAACAAAACCATGGAGACAGTAAAAAGATCACTAGTTGTCAGGAGTTGGGGTGAGGATGGTGAACAGGCAGAGTGCAGGGGATTTGGGGGGCAGTGAAGATACTCTGTATGATACCATATGGTGGATACATGTTATTATACATTTGTTCAAACCCATGGAATGAAAAACACCAAGAGTGAACTCCAATGGAAACTGTGGACCTTGGGTGATGATGGTGCGTCAGTGTAGCCTTATCAAATGTGCCACTCTGGTGGAGGATATTGACAATGGGGAGGCTGCTTATGTGTGGGGACATGGTGTATGTGGGAAATCTCTGTACCTTCCCCTCCATTTTGCTGTGAACCTTAAGCGAAACAAATGAAGTCTTAATAATAAAGGATAGGAAGAATGGAGAAGAAGAAGAAGAAGAAGAAGAAGAAGAAGAAGAAGAAGAAGAAGAAGAAGAAGAAGAAGAAGAAAGAAGAATAATAAAGGATAGGAAGAAGACCTAAGACTGAGGGAACCAAGAGCCTATTCAAAGGCGCTGGGACTCATGGCACAATGGAAGCTTCCACGTAAGATTCTGGGCGAGAGCGCTCTGCCTTGGGGGAACTGCAGCTCAGTCATGTCTTTCCTCTGGCTATATTCAACTTCGGAATAATTCCCGTACCTCTAACAATATCTTTTGTAACACCCACAAATGCATGCTGTTGCACAGAAGGGAAACTTTATTAATAAGCGAAAGAGGAGGAGGAAGAAAAAGAAGCTCGACACAAAGTAGAAAACTCAGGCCAAAGGCTGGGAGGGTCTGTTTTTTTGTTGTCTGTTTTTAAATCAGGTTATTCAGACAGACAGAACTTTTGAAAAAGAACGTTTGCAAGCGGAATGAAAGGGTGGCATCAGGCTGTGGATGGAATTTACAGTTAGAACCCGGTGATGGAGGAGAGCTCCATGACCTTCCTCTCTAGGCTGTAAAGGGTGGAGGCAGGAGGGCGGGACGCAGTCTCAGCTGATAAGACCCTCAAAGCCCCTGGATTCTCCAGCAGCCTGCAGCACAGACTGTGTGTTTGGCTGCATCTGTGACAGCTTCTGGGCCTCTGGGGCGGGGAATCCCACTCTGAGACTCAGAACAAGGGGGGTGGGGGGGAAGGAGACTTTCTTCATAGCTCAGTGGCTCCACCTGAAGTCTGCCCCAAGGTCAGAGCTGGTGCTGATCCGATTTAGTGAGTGCTTTCTGCAGGCAGTACATGACGTGTATTAACCCTCCCAATTCTCAC
This sequence comes from Lynx canadensis, assembly GCF_007474595.2. NCBI lineage: Eukaryota > Metazoa > Chordata > Mammalia > Carnivora > Felidae > Lynx > Lynx canadensis. The sequence continues at coordinate 71,698,830 of NC_044312.2, forward strand.
ATTCGCGCGTTAGTTATTGGTATTAATATTCGCATTTGCAATTACAGATGTGGAAATGAGGCTTGGAGAGGTTAAGTAATGTTGCCAAAATCGAATAATTAATACAGATGTGGGGACTGAAACCACACCTGTCTGACTTCAGACATTTATTAGGAGGAAAGCAGGCAGTCAGCACGAGGCACCTACGAGAAGGTAGATACAGTTCCGGACTTTCATAGAACCATAATCCTCCAGTGAACATACCATAAGGGTCTGCCTCAGGCTCAGGAAAGGAAAGTAAAAATGAGTAAGTGCTGGGATTACTTGTGATTTTGGTTGTCAATAAGCCAAAGCCCTTAGAAAAGCTGCAAAGCACACCGTGTAAAACAAATACGAGCTCCGCAACCTATCTCAGTTTGAATCCTGGTTCTACTGCTTCCTCACTGTGTGACTTTGGACAAGGCACATAACCTCTCTGTTCCTCAGTGTCCTCATCTGTAAGAGGGGAGAAGGATAGCATCTTAATCACAGAATTGTCAGAATTAAACGTGTTAAGACCTGGAAAGGGCTTAGAATAAAGCCTAGTGACAGATGTTTAAGAAATGTGGCCACAGTTGAAGTCCCAGATCCCACCTTTGCATGTATTCGGATTACCTGGTCCCTCTTGATAGTGCCTCATGTATAAACCCATAGTGTGTTAGAAACAGACTTTAATCCTGCAAAGGATGTAGGGACTAATCTAGTCCCATCTCTACATCCTACACTTAGGAGTAAAAAGACTGGTCTAGAATTACAGAGCAAATTAATGGAAGAGCTGGGACTTGGGTCCACGAAATAACAACTACTATCCTTTGTTGGAGAACCTGCTCTGTGCCAGGCACTGTAACATACACGACTTCACTGCATTTCTAAGACAACCGTGTTAAATAGCCTTTATTAATCCCTTTTTATGAATAAGGACTGAGGTTCAGAGAGACTTTACATCTTGCCCAATGCCATGTAACTGGTTACAGAAGAGAAGATCTAAGCAAAGACTATCTGGCACCCAAGCCATGATCATTCCACTTTGGGGCACGTGTGTTTTATTGCATCCACATACACGTAAGCTCAAACACCAGCTTGATTTTAAAAATATAAATACAATGTTTTGGCAAATTCTGAACTTTCTCTTTACTTGAAAAAAACAGTTTTCATTTTTAATTACATAATTGTTAAGCACAGATGCATGAGCTTAGTTATTCATTTGTTAAAATTACAATAATAGATATGAAGATTATTTCAGGGAGAAAGAGAATAGGAATGAGACAGTGAAATATAACTTAATCAAAATAGAAATCCTGGGCAGTTCCTGATCAATACCACCAACACCTCTAAAACAGCTACTCCTTCATCTAGTTTCAGAATAAAGCATCAAAGACAAATCAAAGTAGACACTCTGTGTTATCAATTCCATTTTAAAAGCAATGACAACCTTTGAAAACAATTGTTTTAAAATTCCTTTTTGTTAGAGATTTCTGATGGTCCCTTTGTAGAGATCCTATTTATGTCTGCAGTCTTACAGTCTCCTTCCCTGTGATTTTTATATGTAATTTCTCTATAGCATTTGAGGCTATACATGACTGATGAAAGCAGAAATTAGAGAGGTGTGTGTGTGTGTGTGTGTGTGTGTGTGTGTGTGTGTGTGTGAAAGAGAGAGAGAGAGAGAGAGAGGGAGGGAGATTGTTTCAGACTTAAGACACTCAAAAGAAACCATGGATTCCAAATAGAAATCCATAGAAAAATCCATAAAGGGCTATTTGCATATTTTCAAATTTTGGATCACATAAAAAATGACTCTTGTCATTTACATGGTGTTTTCTTTAAAGTCCATGGCCACTCTCTTCCCCACTCTGAGACTGAATCAGCCCCACTGCAGCTGTGTCCCACCGTCAACCTTTCAGTCATCTCTCATTTTGGTGCAGGCCATGGTGACCACTTTGACAGCGGGGATGTAGGAGTGACTACTTGTGAGTGAGACTCCTCTGGCTTCCGCCCTCACGGAAGGCCGGGAGAGGAAAAGCTTTCAGGGCTGTTTTTCAGCTCCATCTTGGCTGCCCCCGCTGCCCCCCAGCTGTGCTGTGCTTTCTGCTAAATCGACTAGTCCCTTGAGGTGCAAGGTCGGGGAGGGGGAGGCTAATTTTCAATGGTCTTTGAAAAATTTGTTCTTGAGCCTGCAAACATATTAAAATGTAGCAATAACTTACCTATACGTTTAAAGTACTTCTAAAGTTAAAAGTTCATCTGGGGAGTTCCATTTAGATGGTTGGTTATGACCAAGGGTGGTTCATTTGACTCATCTGGGGTCATTCATTGCCTTGTACCTGGTTGGCACTTTCCTCATGGAGGTCTTTAGAGAGAATTTCTAGTTTTGAACAAGACATTTTAAAGGCCCATATAGCAGGCAAGGAAAGTGGAGGTCTTTCGCATCCAACCTCATTACTCACCTCCAGAAGACAAGTCCGATCTGATTTTCCAGCATTTTACTCAAGGGATCCAGTATTTGGGAGTGACATGGAGCTCTCTTATCTGGGTCCTTCAGACAGTGATAAAGGTGGAGGTACACAAAAGCAGAAGGTGCTCCCAAATGTCAGATGATATGTCACCAAACAGGAAGAAAATGGTCCTGGGTGAAGGCAGTCAACATCTCTTTCTCTGAAATTGCTCCTCAGGAAGGTTCCTATGACTCCACCCATGCTGGCAGCTCTCCGTCAAATGACCAGTGGACATTTGCACTTACTCTAAGAACTTGACCAGGATGGCCATGTCCTTGTCTATCTCCTGGCACCTGAGTTTGATGGCCTTGTGGAGTACGTCCACGTGCTGGTTGGCCTCCCTCTCCTGCCCATGGTTGGCCACACACACGCCCCTCAGCTGTGCTGTATCTTCTACCTTTAGGATCAAGGCTTCCTTCACTTTGCTGAATCTCAAGTGAGTCATGGTTAAAACCCTTGGCAAGGGAGACCCCAGAGAAGTAGGTGAGGCTCAGGACTGCTCACTTGTAAGAGACTTGGGAGCTTTTCTGCAGATTTCACATTACTATTTAACTCCCTTTTGTAGGGTTGGATGCTCACCATAACTGTTGATCAAAGGGTGGTGGGGTCAATCTCCTGCCCCAAAGACTGGTTCAGAAGAGTCAGGACCTGGGACACAGAGCTCATCTTCAGTCTCTCTGCCTTCCTCCTACAGGCATGTCCTGTGGGCTGGGGACCCCCAGCTGTCACCCCAGGACTCTCTCAAACCAAACTCAGACCTTAAATACTTATTCATCAATTAAAATATCTTCCCTCTCTCCTTTGTTGCTTAGTGATATTCCCCAACAGTTATTTGGCTCTCCTCCTGCTGCCGGAAACTTCCCAAACGATGGAAACTCCTCAGGCCTGACATCGTGAAATTGCAGGATCACAAAATGCAATTCAAGATCCACGTAATCTTGGCAAGGACTTGAACCAGAGAGCTCATGTAGTTCAAGCCCAAGACTCATGTATCTGTTATTACTTACTAATCAGATGACATTTTGAACCTTGTAGATATATATTTTTAAATGATTATTTATTTATTTTGAGAAAGAAAGCTCAAGCAGTGGAGGGGCAAAGAGAGAGGGAGACAATCCCAAGCAGGCTTCAGGTCAGCGTGGAGCCCCATGTGAGGCTTGATCCTATGACTGTGAGATCATGGCCTGAGCCTAATTCAAAAGTCAGACTCCCAACTCACTGAGCCACCCAGGCGCCCGGAGCCTTGTAGATATTTTACATGTTAGTATAGAGAGGATAGTGGTACATTCATACAGGGAAGTACTAGAAACAAAGTACCTCAAATTTGCCATGTTGATGCATCTTAAAAACATACTGTTGGATTAAAACAAGTTACACAAGATACCTACGATGTCATTTATATAAACGTTGATGTACACAAAATACTATAAATGTGGAAAAAATTATAGTTTAAATATTAATTCATGGATAATGTTATGAGTTAAATTTTGCCCCCCCACCTCCAAATTCATATGTTGAAATCCTAACCCTAGTATTGCAACATGACCTTATTTGGAAATGGAGTCATTGTAGACGTAATTGGTTAGGATGAGGTCATACTGGAGTAGGGTGGGCCCCTTATTTATTATGACTGGTGATCTTAGAAATTTGGGCACAGAGACAGGCACCTGGGGCAAACACCACATGAGCCTGGAGTTACACTATCAGAAGCTAGAAGTGAGGCCTGGAACAAATCCTTCCCTTGTGCCTTCAGAGGGAGCGTGGCTCTGTCGACATCTTGGTCTCTGATGTCGAGACTCCAGAAATGGGAGGCAATAACTTTTTGTCATTTAGGCTAACCAATCTGTGGCATTTTATAATGGCACCCCTCCTCCCCCCCGGCAATCGATATAGGTGGGAAGAATACACATGAACTGTGAGATAATGCTTGTCCTGGGAAGGAAGGGAAGGGAATGGGGTTGAGGAGGAATATATGAGACCTTTAGTTCATTCATAATAAAATAAGAGACCTGCAGTATTTATGGTAAAATCTTACTAATTGTTAAATCTGGGTAGTGAACAGGTGGGTGCTTGTTTATTATTCTGTACACTTTTTTTTTAATGTTTATTTATTTTGAGGGAGACAGAGAGAGAGAGTGTGTGAACAGGGGAGGGGCACAGAGAGAGGGAGAGAGAATATGAAACAGGCTCCAGGCTCTGAGCTGTCAGCACAGAGCCCGACTAGGGACTCGAACTCACGGACCACGAGATCATGACCTGAGCTGAAGTCGGACACTTAACCGACTGAGCCACCCGGGCGCCCCTCTATACTTTTCTTAATACGCGAAGTATCCCAAAACTAATCAAAAAGATGTTTAGAGGAGTGTATCAGCGTACTTACAGCAATCATGGCATGTTGTCCCTGGTTGCTGATTCTAAAGCCGCAGTAAACTTAGTGCCTGGTCCCGACTTTAGCGGGATTAAGCCCGCAGGGTAAGAGATTGAAGTTGCTGAGAAGCAATCCAGGCGGGCAACACAGGGGAAACCAGAGCTGACACAGATTAGATTTATTTTTAGAAGCAACCACCTATTCACATGCTCGTCCCTTGAAGGCTTTTTATAACTGAGACTGCTTCATTCATCCTGCTTTGGGGTTGAGATGAAAGGTCAGAATTTTACCAATTAGAGGAGTAGATCCTTATGGAAAATACTGTCTCTGAAGTAGTTACAGCTCACACAATGCCCCGTCTGGAGACAGCTCTTCAGGGCAGGGGGTGAGGTAATTTGCTGTGTTCATACTCGACTTGGAGACAATCAAAGAATTCTTACTGACACCTGCTGGACCTTTTGAATACTTCCCTGTCTAAGGTAGAACCAGGAATTCTGGAACACAGCTCCTCACAGGCTGATTTCAGAGCTCTCTGCCCTGGGGCGGATCTGGTAGCATTCTGGATATGCAACTTGAAATCAAATTTAAGATCTTTTGCTCACTGTACACATTTAGCATAATGCATCCATGACAGAATGAGGCAGGACATCTAGGGTATAATTAACAATCACTATTCTACGACAGTCTCAGCAACACAAATGCCAATTTGCTTGTCAAATTCCAACGAGAGACGAAGGGGCCATGTGGTAACCATACAAAACAGAGTCCTTTTTGTTTCGAGGACCAGACCCAGCAATTGCTCTGTGTAACAGGAAAGGAAATCTTGTCCAATTTTGGTCCCCTGATCTGTAGATGGAAGTTCACTGCCTGAACATCTCTCCCGAATCAAATTCCAATCCCACTGGTTTTTATGGATCCTTGTGGGAGTCAGTAAAGGTATAAACAGAGGTCCAAGAACCAAGAAGAGGCAATTCAAAGAACTAACACCCAGCACCTTCGCTTGGGTCATGTGGGATACATGCCAATTAAAAGCTCTAGTAGTCATTTGATTTTGTTGTTGCTTAACAAAGACAAGAAAGTGAATTATTACTTGATAACTGTGGTTTGACAGGGAGATTTTTATCTAAAAGTGGGATTATCTTTGAAAATTAATGAAAAGAAGTCCCTTGTGGTATGAATGTTAAAACCTACTTCTGTAGATAATATTGAAATTACTTTTTTTTCCTCCTGAAAAGAAATATTGATCAAGACACAAGTAACTAAATTTTTATCTCTTCCACCCCATAGTCTCCCAATCTAAGAGTTGTATGATTTGAGTTAAAATTAGATTTTCAAGCAAATTTGACTCCTATTTTTATATTTTTGAATGAATGTCAGTTCTCAGATTCTTTCTGTTTAGGAGACAAGATGAAGGAAAAGAAATAAGATTTATGAAAATGCTTGACACTTTACACGCATCTTTGGGTTTTATTTTTAACAGGTACTATTATGCCCATTCTACAGATGGGACACTTTGTCTCAAAGAAGTTCAATAGTTTGCCACCCGTTTCATGACTAGCAAGCAGGAAATCCAGGATAGGAACCCAGTTTTGTCTGACTCAAAAACCCATGCTCTCTCCCTTCGATAACATTGTCTATACTCGATTATAATCGCTGGATGCAAAAATTTACCAAGTTCTACTTGGGTCTCTTTTGTGTACCTAAGCAATTGAAAACGTATGTATTTCCAGCATTCAGACTGAAATCCCTTTTCTGTGCTCCAGTGTGGGAGAGAATCAGATGGTGAAAATGGCATAGTGATCAGTAGGCAAAAAGTGGTAACAGCAGAGGTGGAGCTTTGGTTTCACGGTCAAGGCCAGCATGAATCCAATAGGCATGGGGCGGTGGAGAGGATTCTTCCCAGCCCAGCCTGACTGGGGACTGGGGGAGGCCTGGCTCACACTCCCAAGGCCCTGAGTCCTTCTCAGTCTCTAATCTTAGATGCCAGAGACAAGTTTCTAACCCAGTCTTCCCTCCCAGGATGCAGAGTGACCTGGGTCACTCCATCCACTGCAGTCTTGACCAGGTTCTTTAAAAGGCAACCATAGAACGCAGCTGAGAAGCATGTGTATAATGAAGCAGGTGACCAAATTTATTCATTTCATAAATGTTTATCTAGCACCTCTTCTTGATGTCATAGGACAGAATGCAGGTATATGGGCCATCTAGATCTAGGTATAAATCCTTGCCGAGTCACTTACTATTTAATCTAGGACTATTATTTCATATCCCGGCACCATATCCATAAAATGAGAATAATGCCAGCACACGGGGTTGTTGTAAGAGTTAGAAAAAAAAATATGGGTTGCATCTAGTATGGAGCTCAGCACATTGAAGGTAAAGAACAAAATGCTAGCTATTATTGCTTTTTAAAATGACGCATTTAAAATGATTTTGTGTTGGGGCGCCTGGGTGGCTTGGTCGGTTGGGCGTCCGACTTCGGCTCAGGTCATGATCTCACGGTCCATGAGTTCGAGCCCCGCGTCGGGCTCTGTGCTGACAGGTCGGAGCCTGGAGCCTGTTTCGGATTCTATGTCTCCCTCTCTCTCTGCTCCTCCCCTGTTCATGCTCTGTCTCTCTCTGTCTCAAAAAATAAATAAACGTTAAAAAAAATTAAAAAAAATTAAATAAAATGATTTTGTGTTATATGGATGGGATAGAACCTGTGAGAGGCCCAGGGACAAAAACAAACAAAAGAAAAAAACCCCCTGAAGAACAGGGAACTGTCGCTATGAGCCTTTGAGAAGTGCACATCCAGTATGAGAACCAGAGACATAAACTCATATGGGTGACAGGGTGGGGTAGGTCCCATGACTGAGGTGAGGCCAAAGTTCTCCAGGAGTGCCTCTTATCCTTTACTATGAGTTAATGTTAGTTACTATTATGATTATAACTAATATAGTTAGTTATTATTAGAACTGTTATAACTAATGACTATTAGTTAATGTAAATATATTTAAAAAAAGCTACAAATAATATAAGGCCTAAAGACATCGGGGGTCTATTGCTTCCATCAATGCACTTCACCAGAGCAAAACTATAAGCCAGGAATCTCTGGGCCAAAGATGGAAATTAGATACTGTTTCATGTATTAATTCTGACAATTAATAGTGGCTTCCTGTGATGCTCTGTTGGCGGGAATTCTGATACGAACGGGATAGCATACGCTTCTTATACCAAAGTGGCTATGGGCTTGGATTCTGGAGCCAGGCTGCTCTGTTCCTTGTTTAATCCTGGACAAGCTTCTTAATTCCTTCATGCTTTAATGCCTTCATCTGTAAGATGCTAACAATAGCATTACCTGAATCATGGAATTGTGGTCAGAAATAAATGAGTTAATTTAGGAAAGAGCTTAGAACAGCAACATAGTTATTATTATTATTATTATTATTATTTTCATCATCACTGGTAATTCCTGCAAGTGGGGAGGGAGGAGTAATGTAAGAAATTTCTGTAACATTGTTTGCTAGACCTCATCTAACTTCTCTCCTGCCCCATTCTGAGTTTTGAGTTTATTGTCAGCCCTTTGTACACACTGCTTTAGTCCACGTTCCATTTTGGCCTCACGGAGGCCATTCCACTTTCCTATACCAGAGCCAACATCTAGCAGCAGATTTTCATTCTTTGTGCAATTTCTCAAAGTCCAGTCTTCAAGGTATAGAGTGACATAGTCCCAACCACAGAAAACTTTGTTTGTATTCTTCCAGCCATTTGGTACCTGATTAACCACCTATTTTGCATTAGATTCTTTTTTTTTAAGTTTATTTATTTTGAGGGGGGAGGAGGGGCAGAGAGAGGGAGGGAGAGAGAGAAAATCCCAGGCTGACTCCGCACTGTCAGCACAGAGCTGGATATAGGGCTCGAACTCACAAAACCATGAGATCATGCCCGAAGCCAAAACCAATAGTCAGATGCTTAACTGACTAAGCCAACCCAGGTGCCTCAGCATTCAATTCTTTATACCCATCATCTCTGGTACTTAGAATAATCCGACAAAGATGTATTTACAAAGGAGGAAATGGAGACTTAGAGCATGTAAGTGGCAATTCAGTTAAGGGGGTAAGATCTGGGATACAAACTTTGATATTTTTGGTCTCAAAGTTTGTGCTTCTTCCTTTCTTACCACATGCTGCATTCTGGAACCTACTGTTCTCAGCACTTGGTTCTAGCACAAGTTAGGGTACAGAAGTTGGCAATGTTTGTCCTGAGGAATATTGGGAGAGACGGGGAAGTTAGCAGGAGATCCCAGAAAAGAAACAGTCAATGATAGACCAAGTGCAGTCAGGAACCCACTTGTGTGCCAAGTATGAGACTCAGGCTGGGCTGACTGGGGTCAGAGGAACAGAGGGGTGGGGGAAGATTCAGAGCTGCAGGGAGGCACAGTAGGAATGTCAGGCACAAAGGGAACAGTGGGACTGGGGCTCAGTGGAGGGGACGGGCAGGACCAGCAGCTTGAAGCAGAGAAGCCTCTCCTAATTTTTGGAGTGTGGGCCAAGACTCCCATCTTGCTGGGTCCTATTATCTTACAAGATACCCCAAGAGAGAGAGGGGAAAAGGCAGGTGGTAGCTTGTGCTCCCCTTGGAAAATTAATCCTGTAAAAGGGCAAGAGCGCTTGGAACTTCCATTTCCAGCAGTGTGCCAGATACGGGGTACCCTGATTGGCCCTCACTGAAAACAGCTGAAAACAGTGCATAAATTATAGACAACATCTTATTAAAGGCTCTAATGAGCTGGCAAGAGAATAAGAAGCTATAAACCAAGTGAAAGGAGAAACCCAAGAGGAAGCCTTTTACCAGGAGGGCATTTGCTAAACCGGATGAAAAGGAGCTATGGTTTTCAGAACCTTGCATGGCACTGCTGAATTAAAACCAAGTCCAGAACGTGCCCGAAGCGGAGGGTCTGAAGAGAAGCCTGCCAGCGCAAAGTTAGGGCTCTAAAGAATTACACCTGCGGTACAAGGATGGGCTCGAAATAAATCCAAACTTGCAACCCAGAAGGCTGGAAGGAAAACCGCCTGTCTTGGTCTTTGGCCCCAATACAGGAAAATGTGCGCCACAAGATGGCGCTCACGCGAACTTGTAGTCTGGATTCACACTATTTGGGGGATTAAAAAAAAAAAAAAAAAAAGTCTCCAGGTCAAGGATTTTGATCAAAGCGGCTCTTTACTCAGAGAAAAGTAAAATTCTCTGTGGAAGAAACAATTTCAAAGGCCTCAGAGCATTTCCACAGATAAAGTTCTAAGATGTATGAACACAGTCAACAAAACAAAACAAAAACAAAACCCATGTGGAACAAAAGGAAATAAAACCCTTTGAGAAAGGGCCAAAACAACAACAAAAAGAGCCAGACCTACATTAATATAGATGTTTGATTTTTCAAATACAGTATATAAATAAGAATTTTTTTTCAGAGAAATGAAAAGAGGATTCACAATATTTGAAAAGAGCAAGGCTATTATAAGTAACCAAATGGATTTAAAATAGAAACAATAAAACTTTGGGCTGCCTGGATGGCTCAATCAGTTAAGCGTCTTCAACTGATTGTTTTCAACTCAGGTCATGATCTCAGGGTTTGTTGGATCGAGCCCTGTGTGGGGCTTCGCACCGAAAGCACACAGCCTGCTGGGGATTCTCTCCCCCCCCCCCCCCCCCCCGTCCCTCTCCCCCTCCCCCTCCCCCACTCGTGTTCGCTCTCTTTCTCTCTCTCTCAAAAATAAATAAATAAATTTAAAAAAAGAAACAACAAAACTCCTAAAAATAAGTTAAAAAATAAAGTAATTGAAATGAGAATGCCATAGATGATTTTTTTTTTTTTTTAAGTAGGCGTCACAGGCAATGGGGGGCTTGAACTCAGGATCCCAAGATCAAGAGTCACATGCTCTACTGACTGAGCCAGCCAGTCGCCTCTCAATAGATGATTTTAAAAGCACATTAGAAGCTGCTACATAGCGAACTGATGAATTGGAAGATATGTCCAAAAAAAAAGTGTCCATAGAAGTCCCTGACGGACAATGTGAAAGAGAGGTTAAGAAAAATGAAATAGAGTCAATAGGTACAACATATGCTAAATTGGAATTCCAGAAAAGGAGGAAGGAAAGGAGGGGGCAGTGATTGTATTTGAAAAATGTCAGGGCTCAAAATTTTCCAACACTGACGAAAGTCATCACTTTCTCACTCAGAAACGATCGATTTCCCAGCAGGACAAATTAAAAGAAATTCACATGTAGACATATAAAAATAAAACCACAGAATATCAAAGACAAAGACAAGACCTAAGGGTGGGGGGGGGGTTGGGGGGGAGATGGCTTAAAAAATCATTAGCCCAAGAGCTTGTTTTTCAATAGCAAAAATGAAAGGCATCAGTGGAATGCTGCTTGCTATCAATGTATTGGTTTTCTACTGCTGCTGTCACAACAAATTACCACACATTTTAGCAGCTTAGAATAACATAAATGTACGCTCTCCCGATTCTGTGGGTCAGAGGTGTAGGCTGACAGCCAATTTCTCTGCCCTGAGTTTTACAAGGCTAAAACCAAACTGTCAGCCAGGTGGCTTCTTACCGGGAAGAATCCATCCACTTCTAAGTGCACTGTGGTGGTTGGAACAATCCAGTCCCTTGCAGTTGTAGGAGTGGGGTTCTGTTTCTCTGCTGACAATCAGCTGGGGGATGCCCTCAGATCCTGAAGACCTGCCTCTGCTCCTTGAACCTGGGTCTCTAGATTCCAGAGCCAGCAACAGTCTCCAATTCTTTCCATGCACAAATCTTTCCGTCTTCCTCTTTGCTACATCTCTCTCCCTCTTCTACTGCATTATCTCTGACTTTCTCTGCTTGTAAAGGCTCTTGTGGTTAGATTGGACTACCTGGATACTCCAAGATACTCTCTCCCGCCCTCCCTTTTTTAAGATCAATAACCTTAATTACGTTTGCAAACTCCCTCTTGCCATGTAACGTAACCTATTCACTAGTTCCTGGTATTAGGACGTGGACATTTCTGGAGGCGGTGTTATTCCGCCTACCATGTATTGAGAGAAAATAACTATTTGTTTGGAAACCTTTTTCAAGAATAAAGGCAGAATGGCACTCTTAGATAAAAAGAAAATAACTAAAAGAATTTGTCATCAAAAAGAGTTCACTAAAGGGAAACCTAAAGAATATATTTTAAGTGGAAGAAACGTAATCCTGGAAGGAGAATCTGGGAGTGAAAAAATGAGAAGTAAAGAAAGTAACAAGTATGTGGGTAAATCTTAGTGAACACCGGATAAAATAACAGAAGGTTTTGAGAATCAAGAAAACTAAGGTTACACTAAAATATCTGATGACAGTAATGTGTAAGTGGGGTGGAATGAATGTATGCTAAAGTCTTTATATATGTTCTCTGAATGCAAACAGATTTACTGTAAAGGATGTCCTTTAGGCAAATCCTTGCAGGGTCTCTTTGTCATCAACTGATTTCTTTCTTGTTTTATCTGTGTTAGGTTTTGAAATCAGTTATGCTGTCCTCTTAATAAAAGTTATATACATTTCCTTCTAGAATAATTTTTTAAGATAGGGATATTTTGGGTAATCAGTAAAATTAATCAACTAGACCATTTAATATTCTTTGTGGGAAGATTTTTTTTTTAATTTCAATTCCATTTATTTAAGGGTTATTGGACTATTCACGTTTTCTTTTTCTATAGTCCATTTTGATACATTTTTTCCATAGTCAGTTTTTGGTGGATTTTATAATTCATGTCTCTTTTATTGGCATATGAATTTCAGAGTATCTCCTTATCTTTTAAAATTCTACTGAATCTGAATTACATCTCATTCTCCATTACTAGCATTTTTGAGCTTTTATTTTTTATAGTAACCAAGTTTTCCAGAAGCCTGTAAATTTTATTAGTATATTCAAAAAACTAATTCATGGTTTCATGTATTTTTTCAATTTTATGTTATTTTCTATTTTATTTCTAAAAACCCTTATTATTCCTTTAGTATGGTATTTTTCAGGGATTTATTCTTTTTTTTTCCCCTTTAACTTTTTTTTTCAATGTTTATTTTATTTTTGAGAGAGAGAGACAGAGTGAGAACAGGGGAGGGGCAGAGAGAGAGGGGACACAGAATCCAAAGCAGGCTCCAGGCTCTGAACTGTCAGCACAGAGCCCGACGCGGGGCTCAAACTCACGAACCGCGAGATCATGACCTGAGCCGCAGTTGGACGCTCAACCAACTGAGCCACCCAGGCGCCCCTCCCTTTAACTTTTAATCTTTTTTTATCCTTATATTTTGGCAATAGTTTTTTTTTCCCCCAATCATCATAATAAAATTTATCTAAAACTTCGAAGTGCATAGCTTTTGTCATAAAATTTTCCAATAGGTTTGTGGTTCTCTCAGGCTAGTAATTCCTGCAGGTACTCAGGAACAAAGTCCATTCGCTCTAAGACCACAGACAAATAAACTTGATATTTGCAGTTCTGACATGATTTCCAGGAACAGGGAAATGTTCTTCCAGAATATAGGGATGAAGTTTCAAATGCTTCCTAGATGTAGAGAAAATGTAAGAATCTGCCCAGGAGTTAGTTTTACTCTTAGAGGTGGGTTATTTGTGTTTTTGGAGAAGGGAATAAAATAGTTTAAAATAAAGGCCTTTCTAGAATGAGACCAAGAACAGAGCAATTTGTTGTATAGGTTATAAAGTTGTTTGCCTATGAAAAGGTGGAGTCCAATCCACGATCTCATGGTAAATATAAGGAAAGGTCCTTTGAGTTACAGAAAAAGAGAGTTGTACATCTGTATACCATCAGTGATGGGATGAGATGCTCCAATACTAATAGAAGGAATAAAAGAGATAGCAAGACCACTATTCTTCAATGAAACATCATCTGATATTCTTTAAGGCTCAATCTGATGTTATTAAGGCTGTATACGAGCATTTCCAGGCACAAGCCCACTATTAAAAGAAGAGAGAAACACATATCACACCGAACTGAGGCCAAAAGCGGCACCTTACCAACTGTTCATCAAAGAGATATCATCAAGGCTCACATCAAAGTAAGATGTTTTATGAGATATCCAAAGTACCAGGACCAGGAGGAGATCCATATAATGTGTCTAGGTAATTTCTTGGAATTTTTTTTTTCCAAAAAGAGTAGAAGAATGAGACTTCACAGTTTTTATACCAATGATATGGAATTTTGGAATACAGTAGGCTCAGTACCACAAAAAGGGGTAGTAAGCATTTCTTCACAAATAAGACTACACCAAGAGAAGACTGAATAGGACCCAGATAAAAGGAGCATATTGTTTAAAGGCCCCATTGGAATCAGTTGAAGCCCTTCCTATCCTCTATTTTGGGCACATATGCTTTAGAAGGAAAGTTTAGAGTTGCATCCAGCTTCAATAAGAGATGCCCGTTCATTCATGGGGAGTGTGCCAAAGAAGGAATGTATATAACAGTTATCAAGGAAGCACTGAAATAGACAAAGGCAGCTGTGGATTCATATACTCCAGATGTTTCTTCAGAAGTAGTGGAGGCATCCTGCATCCCACAGATCAGCTCTTGACCCACATTTTAAATTACAAATCTAAAGGATGTGTCACACTTGTGTTCATCTTTGCTTGGTCAGGGATGAAATTCAAACAATGGATGACACGATGTGATTTTAAAGAGCCACTTTATACATTATTCAAGATTCGAACGTCATAGACACACATTAGAATAGGAACTTTTACAGATGTCTTGGGAACTGCACTGGCCTTTATAGGGGTCTGTTAACAATTTTCAGATCACTTATTGTTACATGTATTTAATTAAGTTGAACCTTCCTGGTTCTGTCCATCATCTGTGAGGAGTGGATCACTAAATTTTCCAGGGAGTAAGCTAAGAAGGGCAATAGACCATTTTTTAAATGGGAGGAACTAGGGGCCAGAAGAAAGGCCAGTCAGTATTCTCCCCCATATACCCTGGTTGCTATTGCAGAACTATATGAAATCCCATGTTCGATGATACGTAATCTCAATATGTACATCTATTAGTAAAAGAGTACTCTGTTGGGTCGCCTGGGTGGCTCAGTCGGTTGAGTGTCCGACTTTGACTCAGGTCATGATCTTGAGGTTCGTGGATTCGAGCCCCGCGTCGGGCTCTGGGCTGACAGCTCAGAGCCTGGAGTCTGCTTTGGATTCTGTGTCCCCCACTCTCTCTGCCCCTCCCCCACTCATGCGCTGTCTGTCTCTGCCTCTCAAAAATAAACATAATAAAAAAAAGAAGAGTTCTCTGTTACAGTTGACAAGATTAGTGAGCCATGGGATGTTCTAGTGCACATAGCAACTGGGCAGTTTGAACAATGGTCATTATGAATTGGAAAAATGCCCCAGAAGAATGCTATATCTTTCCACATACATTCCAGAAGTCCCACTTGTAACATTCAATCCACTTTCCCAACCACTTCATATCATTTTTCAAGCAAGTTTAGAAAAAAAATATTTCATGTTTGGGTCCAAGAGTGGGGGAGGGGTGACCCTCAGAGATGATGGGCTTTATGCTACATCAAAGTCTTTGTTAATTAAGTAGAAAATAGATGCCATTTTCTATAGTTTCCATTTTTTTTTTTTTTTGGTGTGTAAATTCAGATTTCTATCTACTATCATTTTTCTTCTGCCTGAAGAACTTCCTTTAAGATATCTTGTAGCAAAAATCTGCCAATACTGATTTTTTTTTAAGTTTTGTTATGTCTGAGAAAGTATTTCTTGCAAGATATATAATTCTTAATTGACAGGCTAAGAAAAACAAGACTTTTTTGATTTTGTTTGTTTTTTCCCTGTTTTTTCTCTACCATCTTCTAGCTTGCATTGTTTGTCATCCTTCTCTTTGTTCCTCTTCATATAATGCATCTTTTATCTGTTTTTTAAGATTTTGTTTTTATCATTTACTGTAAGCAATTAGATTCTATGATATGACTTAATATAATTTTTTCATGATTATTAGGATTTGGGTTCTTTCAGCTTCTTGGATCTGTTTATTATTCTCATCAACTTTGGAAAAGTTTGGCCCATCATTTCTTCAAATACATTTCCTGTTCTACTCCCTCTCCTTTCTTTCAAGGACTTCAGTTACATGCATATTGGGCTGCTTGAAATTTTCCCACAGCTCACTCATGGCCTGTACATTTTCTTCTAGTTAAAAAAAAAATCTGTGTTTCATTGTGGATTGTTTCTATTTGATTGCTATGTCTTCGAGTTCACTAATGTTTTCTACTGCAATGTCAATGTCTAGCTTGCTGTTAATTTCATCCAATATATTCCTCATCTCAGACTTGGTAGTTTTTATCTCTATCTGTTCAGTTTGGCTCTTTTTTATATCTTCTATGTTATAACATGCTCCATCTTTCCTTTAACTGCTTAACTTAGCATGCTTCTTGAACATACAGAATATGTTTATAGTAACTATTTTAATAAGCTTCTCTCCTACTTCTATCATCTGTGCCATTGTTAGATCTGTTTCTATTGATTGCTTTTTCTTTTTATGGGCCCTAGTTTCATCTTTTTTCGTATGCCTGATGATTGATCGAATGCATCCCAGTCATTGGGAATTTTATTTTGGGGGGTACTAGATATTTTTGCACTCCTATAAATATTCTTGAACTTTGTGCTAGAATACAGTGAGTTATTTGGAAATAGTTTGGTCTTTCAAGGCTTGCTTATAATCTTTGTTAGGGAGAAAGAGTAGCCGCTAGTTTGGGGATAAATTCTTGCCCCTACTAAGGCAATGCTCCTGTGAGTACTCCACACTCAGATATAGATACCTGTTATTTTGTAATTTAATTATGAGATTTTTCCATTCTAGATGGTGGGAACACAGAATATTCCTGGCTTTGTGTGTGTACTGGAAATTGTTTAATTCCTTTGAATGATTCTTCCCCTAGACTTTGATAGTTTTCTCACATGTCCACATTGATCACAAGCCAACCCAAAACTCAAGGGAGACCTGCTTATCTACAGATGTCTTTTCTTTCTTTCTTTCTTTCTTTCTTTCTTTCTTTCTTTCTTTCTTTCTTCTCTCTCTCCTCTCTCTCCTCTCTCCTCTCTCCTCTCTCCTCTCTCTCTCTCTCTCTCCCTCCTCCTCCTCTCTGACAATCTTCCCTGAACTCTAGCTGCCTTGTACTCAAATTCCAACTTCTCAATTTATGGAGACTACTAGGCTCTGCTTGCATGCCACCTCCCTGCCTGTGGACTAGAAACTCTTATCAGGTAGGATCACGGAACAATCCAAGGTCTCACTCTTTTTGTTTCTCCTCTCTCAGAGAATTTATTGTACTGCGTTGATTGAGGTCAAGTGTCTGAAAACAGCTGGTTTATATATTTTGTTCAATTGTTTAATTGTTTCAAGTGGACATCAAGTCTAGAGCCTGTTAGTATATCTTGACCAAAAGCAGAATTTCCCTCCCCATCAATAATGACATTCAGATATTCATTGACTATAAAGGACTTTGTGTGTTCAGAAAATCCATTCTTGCATTTATGTCATCTTTAAGTACATCATAAAAATATAGTTGACATGGAATGCATTCCGACTGCTCCCCTTAAGTAGATAGGGTCCTCGGGGGCGCCTGGGTGGCTCAGTTGGTTACGCGTCCGACTTCGGCTCAGGTCATGATCTCGCAGTTTGTGAATTCAAGACCCCGTCGGGCTCTGTGCTGACAGCCCGGAGCCTGGAGCCTGCTTCAGATTCTGGTGTCTCCTCTTCTCTCTGTCCTGCCCATGTTCATGCTCTGTCTCCCTCTGTCTCTCAATAATAAGTAAACATTAAGAAAATTTAAAAAAAAAGTAGGGTCCTTGTTTAGTGAAGGATTATTAATTTTTTCCATGTCAGAAACAATTGGATACAAGAATCTGAAAAGCAAGGTGACAGAAATGGTAATCTTTAAAATATCAGGTAATATTTTGAAACAAATGATTTGAGATATCAACTTATAAGGAGTATGTTTTCAGCCATCCAGAAGAAAGAATGTTGCAAAGAAATTGGGTACTTGAAGCACCAAGCTATTTGTCATTCACAGCAAGATTGGGCAGGTTTCCTGATTACTCGGGCTCTGCCTATTTGATATTGCAGGCACAGCATTTTTAGAACAGCCCTGTAAACTCGACCTAACCCTTCTGAACAGTGGTTATGAAAACTGAACTTTTATATGACTATACAGTTAGCCTATGCACGGTGGAGTTTTTCTTACAGTTTTAGTTCCTTGAAAAAATGCCATTTGAAAATAAGAATTACCCTAAATACCTACATTGCTAACTTCTAATTGGCACAGAAATGTACCATCTGTTATTCGTAGAGAAATACAGGATAATCTGCAATTTTTACATTTTTCCATTCATTTGAATCTGAATTCCTTGTGATAAAATATCCCAATTAACCATCAGTCACTGCTTGTGGAACAATGATACTGTACTCAGTATGTCAACAATTTTGTCTTCAGAGGTATAGCTATTTCATTAGCAGTTATTATTATATCAATACAGGAATACTTTTTCCCCTCCAGGTGCTCAAAACATTTAGAATACTCAGTTATCCTTTTGGAATGGGTATTCTGATTAAATCGTTGCCTATTATACATTAAAGTAGCCTATTAAATATTCAATTAACCACAGTTATGAGACTTTTTGGTTTTTTCTACGTGTTCTGAGCCTCCATTCAGGAACTAATGTCTGTTTTTCTAACCTGTAATAAAATGGCCAAGGCTTCCTAGCCATCTTTAGGCACCCACAGTGTAATGATATCAGCTTCTCCATTTCAGGACGTCATTGTTCCTTCCTCAGCTGTGATATGGTGCTTCTTTTCTCCATCTATAGCTGATTGCAATTCCTGGTAACTTTTGGATTTTGCTTCTTTTTTTTCCAAAGACTCTCGTGGAAGTTTCTTCAATAGCAGTGGTGAGGAAGACCCTGCTGTGGAAAGGAGGTGATTTGCAATGGATGAAACAAATCATTTTTTGAAAAGCATCCTGCACGACATCTTCATTGTTCAGCTCTATGGGAGTCACAGTCTTGCCCACATTGCTAAGATTTGTGGTTTTCCAGGAATAAACACACACACACACACACACACACACACACACAAACAACTTCTCAATATTGCCAACTTGTCTACATTACAGGTCAGATTGGCTTTATAAGCCAATCTCCAACTTGATTCTGTGACAGGTTCTAGTCCAGGAGAGTTCACTTTTCTTTTTTAAAAATTTATTTATTTTGAGAGTGGGGGGAGGGCAGAGAGAGAGAGAGGGAGAGAGAGAATCTCAAACAGGCTCCTTGCTCTTAGAGTAGAACATGATGTGGGGCTCCATCCCACAAATTATGAGATCATGACCTGAGCCAAAATCAAGAGTTGGACACTTAACCATTTGAGCCACCCAGGGCCCCGACAGTTCACTTTTCACCAAGGAAGTTTTGCATTGCAGGTACCACCTGAACAAGTTCACTCTCCTCTTTCTTCTCAACTCTTCAAATAGAATTAGATTGGTCAGCTTAGGGCCACTGCGTTGTACAATTCCCCGGGGCACCATTCAATTGCAGCATAGGTAAATGGTGCCCTGGAGTTATCTGATACTACATCCTTGGGCCAGATTATCCTCAGATTCCCCAGGGCCAAATTGTGGATTACCTGTATGCACGAAATCTTGAGAATCATTATGGTTCTTTTGTAAAATTAATTAACCTTGAGTTCTTCTTCAAGGGGGATGATCTTCTGCATTTTCAGAGTGCTAGCTTTTTCGTTATTCTAAAATCCTTCACTGAAGACATGTATATGAATACTTTTCATGAGATGAAAGTCTTTTTATCAGATGGTCTAGCTGTTTTTCTATATCCAGGAGGGTTTTGTCCTGTGTGCCTACAGTTGTCATATCTCAGATGGTGACAAACCACTGTTGCAGGTGCTCAGGCTGCAGGGCTTGGATCAATACGAGATTCTTCCCTTTCTCATAGACTAGAGCATGTCGAACAGCACATTGGCTTATCTCCAACTTCCCTTTAAACATCGACGTTACTTCTTTGGGGCCTGGTTTTTCTTTACTACATCTATGAGGAAACTTTATAAATCACATCCAAACAGACGGCCTGAGAGCTGAGTTGGGGCTAACATTTAAAGCAAAAGGAAATCCAATGGTGCTGAAACTATTTCTGTCCAGGAACAAACACGGAAAGGTCACAATTTATTTCAAGAACTCAATATAACATTAATACGAACTCTGTCCCCGGAGCCTTGAACCCACAGCCTAAGGGTATATATTCCATGTGGGGTCACCCCTCAGCCCCAGAGGGCCTTGTGTGGGGACTTTGTGCATGAGTTGGGGGCACCTCCTTGTCAAAGAAGCTGATTTAAAAAAAATCACTATGACTTATTTGTCTTTAGATAGACCCAGTCCCTTTCTATTATTGTTACTATTTATTCTACCATATTATTTTGTGTGCTTTCTATGTGTCTTACTCTTCTTTTTTTCTTTCTTCCTGCCCCCCTTTTTTTTTTGGAATTGAATGTTCTTTCCCTGTGTTATTTTTTAAAATCTTTACTTATTTCTCTTCTTTTAATGATTAACTCGGAAATGTGTTATGAATAGTTAACATGTCAAAGTCAAAGATTAAACATATACTTATCATCCTCCCAAACATTACAGGGATATTTTAACTTCAGCCATTCATTTGGCTCTGCAATGCTTATGATAAAATATCCCAATTAACCATCCATCACTCCTTGGAGACAATGATACTGTATCCAGTATGTCCATGATTTTGTCTTCAAATATCCTTGCCAGAAAATTGTTATTGTTTGGGGGGTATTGATCCTTGCTTGTTTTGTTTAACCTGTAAGACATTATTATATTGTTTTACTTAAAGTTTGTTTAGATTCACGCTAATTGCCAACTTCTATGCTTATCGTTTCTACTCACATCTTCAGACATCCCATCTTAGATAACGTTAAATTTTTGCCCAAGCCCACCTGGAGACATGTAAGAATGTATACAGCAGCACCCTCTATAAAATCCCAAACTGAAGGCAACCTAACTGTCCATCCAACAGTCTAATTAATGGATAAAGAGTTCAATGGGCTGTGGGCCACTGCTCTGTGTGTGTGTGTGTGTGTGTGTGTGTGTGCGTGTGTGTGATATTTCTGAATCAAAGCATGAACAAGTCAGTGTGTGACCTCCAGCTTACTCACCCCCTTCCATGACCTCATCTTGGGATGGAGAAGCCCCAAGATCAAAGTCGCCCGGACTGCTGAGTTTTGTTCTTCTAAGAAACTTACCTGAGGAGGTGTCTGGATCAGCAGCAGATTTGGTCGAGGCAAGGAATCTACATTTGTGATGTGAAGTCACCCCACTTTTTAGGGTAGTTTGTCACTGCATATAGCCCCGCCTATGTAGACTAATATACATACTTTTACAAAGCTTCTTTTGTCTTCATTCAATATTTGATAAAGTCAACTTTGAAGGCCCGCATTAAAAATTCTAGACAATGCAACGCATAAAGAAAGGTGCCTTTCAAGACAGGTGTAAGTCAGTCATGACTATTTCCAAATTCTTCAGGTTTGAAGGGTAATGAAAATTGATACGCTGAACCGCTGACCTCTTGTTATTTCCAGAGAAGAGGGAGTGGGCAGAGATCAGCGGGCATTCATTAGAATCAGCTGGATGGGGGTTGGCCCGGGGTGGCCTTGTCATCCCTGGCCTGCTTCACATCGTTGTGGAACTTGACCACAGGAGTAGGTCTGGGCTCCCCAGTGAAGTGGAACATTCCTTGTCAGGGATCATGGTGTCTCTTACAACTCCTGCCATCCCCATCCTGGTTCCGGGCCCGTGCGCCATCCAGAGGTCCTTGTTGCTTTGAGCTCAGGAAGCCTACCTTCCACTGCAGCTGAAATTCTTGACAGCCGCTGCGTCCTCCCTGCCTTCTCCCACCTTGCCATGCACCTTTGGCCTGGGGGCATGCCAAACAAGACCCAGGGGGACGCAGTTTTCTAAGAAAAGCTGACTTCTCCAGCAGGGGGGATTTGCCAGCCGTTGGATGTCATGCGAGACAGATTGCAGACGCCCTGCGTCCGTGGCCATCGGAATCAGAAATGCTTGCCTGCCAATCAGCATTACGGCGAAGAGCTGTGACATGACAGTTGTCTGACTTGTGTTAATACGTCCTAATCTTGCAAACTAATTTTTTCCTCCACTTGGCCGGCCCCGCATTGTGTTCGGCCTGCCAGGGCTCGAACCATCCATCAATCTTAGTTAGTGGCCCACTTCTACCCTGCAGCTGAGAGTGTCCCTGATCTCACTGACACGCCCGCAACCCCCTCGACAAAGCATCCTTTGCAGCCAGCTCTGTAAGAGTGCTGTCATCCGGCTCAGAACAAAGATGCACGTCCTTATCCAGGAGGGCCGACACATGGCCATTGTCTGGCAAGGTTTTTCAGGATGGCTTTTCTGGGGGAGAAAAAATTTCCTGTGGCCTAAGGACAGCATTGTGAGCCCAGTTGTCACTTACGAGCCAGTGAAACGTGCTAAATTTGTTGGAGTCAAGCTCACTGACCTTTCTTTGGACTTAGTTTCCCCATCTGGACGTAGAGGTCTGGTCTGCATGATCTCTGAGGCATTTCTTGTCTCTGAAATTTGATGACTTCGGTCATCCTGCAGCTCAACTGTTTCTCCTGTGTCAGGTAATAGTGACTCTCTGGGTTCCCTTTAGCTTATTATTTTAACATTTTTGAGGTGCAGCGGATGTTACAAATCCCTTGAGAATCTGATGAGAGATACAAACTTCCTCCCTAGAGAAGGTACTAGCAGTATATTTCCTAACATTTCCCGAGGGTTGTAACCCTGAAAGCCCCTTCATGGCTCCTAAGCTGACAATATTTTTTTGTTTTATGTCTTACTCTGATTTTATTTCTTACCCTGCCATTTACTTTATTTTCAAAGTTGCCAATGAGTTTTAAATTCTGTTTTTTGCATTTTCCCCCAATTTATGTTTTGAAATATTGCAAGACTACAGAAAAGGGGAAAGAATGATACAATGGCTATCCGTATATCCTACAACTAGATTCACCAACTACGGTACTTGCAACCTTCTCCTTCCCCGCCTCCCCTCCCCTCCCCTCCCCTGCCTCTTCCACCCCCTCCTTCTCTTCTTCTCTGTCTTCCTCTCTTCTTCTTCCTCCTTCCTCTCCTCTCTTCCTTCCCTCCTCTCTTCCATCCTTTTCCTCTGAATCATTCAAAAATAAGTTGCAGAGATCATTTAAATACTTTCTAAATGCAGGTGGGCCGTCCATTTGAGATGGGGACATAGATAGCTACAACTATCTTTATCTGGGAAGTCCTCCTGGAAAAGAATGCATGCACTTTGGGACTAGTGTACCCTCAGACTCAGCCTCACCCGGCCCCTCTATCATGGAACAGAGACATCCAAGTGCATGACCAAGAACATTTATCAGATGTTTCTTAAGCACCTCCTTTGCTGCAGGCCCTGGGCTGGAGGCTCGGTCTTTGGAGATTAATAAAACCCAGCCTCTTCCCTTTCCTCTTTGCTGTTTTGTTGGGGGTCAGGGAGGCAGGGGGGTATGACAAGGACACACACGATTGCAATAGAAGCAGACCTGCTCAGTGCCACTTTTGAGTCTGAGATAAGATGCAGTGGGGGGGGGGGGGGAAGAAAACACTTCCACTGAGGTAAGGGGCTGGGGAGAGGCTGGTAAAATCATCACGAAAGGGAGGCCATCTATCCAGTTCTAGAAGGACGAGCATTTGGTGTAGGTCGCTGTGCAAGAAAAGCACGGGGATGGCTTGGAACAGGGTGCTAGGAACAGTGAGGGGTTCAGTTCTCCTTTGGATTTGCTGGGATCATTTTTCTTGCGACTGGCCTGTCTCCAGATGAGTCCACGCCCCCTCCCCAACGCCTTTTGGGGGCATCCCCGAGAGGAACTGGTGCTTATTGCTGGAGTTCTTCCTCCTCTAATGATGTGAGAGAGGAGCCGGGTCCTTCTCCTCATGTGACGCTTGGCTAAGGAGCAGGTGATGTCTGTGGCTGCTGTGCAGGCTGGCCTCCCTCCCTGGGCTTGACCCCCCCTGCCTTTACCACAACTGCCAGGCACGACTGTTCACCAGTTGTGAAATCCACTGGAAGGCACCGAGCACTTGTGATTTTCTCATGAGCCACAAGAGGGGGAACTATGAACACAAATGAGAAAAAAGACTTCACCAAAAGGAAAAAAAAAAAAACAAAAAACAAAAACCCAGCTGGGAAATGAACAGCTTTTCTGAGGCCCTCGTTCCTGACGCCAGGCTAGCAGTTTCAATCTGTTCTGCTTCTCTATCTCTGTCTCTCTCTGTCACTGTTCTTTCTCTGCCCCTCTCTCACTTTGTCTCTCACTTTCTCTCGAGAATTTCTTTGGGAAAGATGCAAATCCGTTTTGCTGCCTCTAGGCTCAAAACTCCGTTGCGTAATTCCAATATGGGGAAAGTCCAAGATCTGAAGGGGTTTGACTCTAATTTTCATATCAGTCAGTGTGGAGGTTTAGCAGGTCAACTCCTGTCTCCTCACAAAAACAACCTAAATGGACACCGTGCGGCTTCAGTCATACTGAGAGTTAATACTGGCATTACCCTCTGTGCGCCGGGAAGTGTTCTAAAGACTTTCCATGGATGAACCTCATTAATCCTCCTAGATACTCGCTGGGGTAGGTATATCATTATCACCATTTGCTCTGAGGCACAGAGATGCCCAAGAGCTTGGTCAATGTCACACAGTGTCAGAGCTGGGATTTGAATCAGGCAGTCTGGTTCCAGACCCTCTGCTCTTAACCTCTTCACTGTAGCTGGATCTCAAGATTAATGAGTGCATGGCATTCTGAGCACGAGAAGTGATGGCCCTGATACAGCCTGTCGCGGTTAAGACAGATCGGGAGGCATATTTTAGGAGTGATAGTTGAAATTGGGGAGCTGTGGCCGATGAAAGTAACCAGTGATGGAAATAAGATTGTATGAATGAGGTTGGTTGAAGCAAGGGAAGGAGTGTAATGTGGCAAACATGAAATGAAACAAAACAAAACAACCTGAGCGCGGAGGCCAGGAAAAGTGTTCTCAAATATTTGCAGGGATTCTGAGAACTCTTTTAGCTTCCAGAAGCTCTGTGACCTTCATCCGAAGGCTCAGGGAGCTTTCCTGGGCATGGAGACCCTTGAGGGCTTATTTGGCCCAGGTGTTCAGATTCTGATCTGTCCCCAGTCAGATGGGTAACCCATGAGCTTGAAGGAGATTGACCCGAGGTCCTTTGTACCCCCTTTGCATCCCACTCAGCTGTCCAATAAGAGCTTACTTTCTAAGGGTGTGGGATTATGTTGTGTATGTCAGTGATGAAAAGCAATCTGAGATTTACTCACACATCATCGCAGACATACCAGGACTGTCCTTTTCTTTTTTTAAATACTGTTTTATTACTATAAACACAATGTATGTTGGCTATTGAAAAATTTTTAAATTACAGAAAAGTATGGAGAAGGGTATCTCACATTGTCCTACCATTCTGAGAAAGTCAGTGTTAACATGTTATTATATTTCCTTCTGGTCCATTTTTTATTCTCCTGCATATATCCTTGTCCACAGTCTTCTTAACAGTCCTGCAAGGGGTCCTTCCTGGAAGAGCTATAAAGAAATGTCACAGTCCATTATGGGGCATGAGCCAGAACTTCCTCCAGCCTCAGAAGAATGGTCTCTGGTGGAAATATTTCAAAATCATTCTGAATGAGAGGAGTGATGTGATTTCTTCTAGGGTCTCCGGGAGAGGGCAGGGATTTTTAAGGTACAGAACGGAGTGTGGACTATTCAGATTTTATAATACCAGAAGGGAAGACTAGAGACTGTGGTGGGCCAGGCTCTAGGCTGGGCACTTTACTCACTCATTCATTTATTCAAGAAACACCTGACTGCCTACAGTGATGAGTCCTGGAGGTGTAATGGAGGACACATTGGGCATGCATGGATCCTGCCCCATGGGAAAAAAGCAGTCTCAAGAAGGAGGCTGGCAGGAGGGCACAGCCAGATAATAGAAGAAGGACCTGGTTTAGCCTGAGGCAAGGGTGAGGGGGGCCAAAAAAACCTTGCCCTGCAGAAGGGGGACTGAGTCTGTGTTCTAAAGACTTCCTTTAATCTCCCCACTCTGCTCTATAGCAAGGATACCACACCAGCAGAGAGGGCCAACTTCTCATGGGCTTTTTAACTCCTAAGATCCTAACATAGTCTTTGAAGTTTCCACAGAATAGTGAAAGGAACATAAAAAATAATCAAGATGAAAGAAGTTACAAGCTGAGATTGAAGCATAAACAAAGAACTGTGGGGATCCAGAATTGGAAGGAGCTATGTCTTGATGGGTAGGGAAAACTTCATAAAAGAGGTGATGTTTGATATGGGTTTTAAAGGATGAATAGGAGTTTGCCATTCAAAAAGTGTGGAGAAAGATAATTCAGGACTAGTGGGAAAAACGTATTAAAAAGTCACTGAGGTATAAGACAGCCTGACATGCCAGGGGAATAGGGGTGATGAAATGGAGTAGGGGGAATGGTGAGGTGGGGAAAGGACATGCACTTGAAAAGGTAGTATAGCTCCAGGGCCAAAATCTTTGGGTGTCAGGCTAAGAAGCTTGACCTTTTATCTGCGAGGAAGGGGGGATTAGCAGAGTTTTTCTATTTAGGATATGTGCTGCCAAAGCGAGCATGAGAGTTTTTCTATTTAAACTTAATTTCTTTGTTACATGAGCAAATATATTTATTTTGAAGAATTAGATAATACAGATATACAAAAAAAATCATTTGTAATACCACCAAAGACAACCTCTGGTAGCAAATTTTTTAAAAATTTTTAAATGTTTATTTTTGAGAGAGAGAGAGAGACAGAGTGAGAAAGAGTGGGAGAAGGACAGAGAGAAAGAGAGAGAGGGAGACACAGAATCCAAAACGGGCTCCAGGCTCTGAGCCATCAGCACAGAGCCTGACGCAGGGCTCAAACCCATGAACCATGAGATCATGACCTGAGTCTAAGTCGGATGCTCAACCGACTGACCCACCCAGGTGCCCCTCCACTGGTAACAATTTGATCTATGTTTATAGACCTGAATTCTGTCAGTCCATTTATCTATCTTTCTCTCAATATACCTTTCATCAATTTATGTTTTAAATAAGACCATCCTGGGGCCCCTGAGTGGCTCAGTCAGTTAAGCATCCAACTCCTGATTTTGGCTCAGATCATGATCTCACAGTTCATGGGGTCGAGAGGGCTCTGTCCTGACAGTGTGGAGCCTGCTTGGGATGCTCTCTCTCTCTCTCTCTCTCTCTCCCTCTCTGCTCCTCCCCCACTCTCATGAGTGCTCTCTCACCCTCTCTGTCTCAAAAATAAATAAATAAAACCTTAAATAAGACCACACTATGCATACCATTACTTATTCAGCTTTAAAAAAATTAATTAATATATGACAGGCATTTTTTTCATTGTCTATGACAGGCATTTTTTCATTGTCTTCAAATATATCCCTTGGTCTCATCCTTCTTATGGCTGCAGGGTATCTTATTGAGCAGATGCACATCTAGATTTTAGTTAACCCGTCCTCCATTATTGGGGATTTGTTTGATTTCCAATTTTCTCTACTGTAAACAATTCTGTAACAAAAATATTGTGTAGTTTTCTGATTCTTTCCTTTGGATAAATCCACAGGAGTGTAATTTATGGTTTCTTAGAATGCTGGATGTGTAAGTGTCCAGGAAAGGTTTTAAATAGACGTGGCTATAAGATTTTTATGTAGAAAGATCATTCTGGGAGCTGGATGTTGGTAAAAGTCAGGGGAAAAGCTGC
Source organism: Lynx canadensis (assembly GCF_007474595.2). NCBI lineage: Eukaryota > Metazoa > Chordata > Mammalia > Carnivora > Felidae > Lynx > Lynx canadensis. The sequence continues at coordinate 71,726,607 of NC_044312.2, forward strand.
TGCAAGAATCTGAGTGAGGGATGATGAGGACTTGAAGCAGAGAAATAAAAGAGAAATTTAGGAGGTAAAGGTCCATAGAAATAAGGGATTAAGAGGTACAAGTGTCCAGTTACAAAAATTTTTAAACGGCAATAGAAATACTTGTAATTTGATACTGGTGACAGATTCGGGGAGTGTAAATGTGAATATTTAAGAGGAAAGATTTTAAGGCAGTGATATTCTCTTCTTTAAAAAATAGAGGAAGAAAAGGTTAATATCTACCAATGTTATGGGCTTAATTGTGTCCCTCACCACCCCCTTCCCCACCACCAGTTTCCTATTTTGAAGTCCTAGCTTCTAGTACTTTAGCATGTGACTATATTTGGAGTGGGGTCTTTAAAGAGGTAATCACATTGAAATGAGGTCGCTAGGGTGGGCCCTAATCCAATATGGCCGGTGTCCTTATAAGAAGAGGAAATTTGGACACAGGTAGATGCAGAGAGAAGGCCATTTGAAGACACCGGGAGAGACACGTACAAGCCAAGCAGAGGCCTCAGAAGTAAGCGACCCTGCCAATATTTTGATTACTGACTTCTGGCCTCCGGAACTGTGAGAAAATAAATTTCTCACCCAGTCTGTGGTGTTGTGTTATGGCAGCCTTCACAAACTAATATCACTTTAAAAAAAGAAAAAAAGAAAACAAGGAGAAGAGAGTGGAGTAGGTTGTAATTTTAAAAATGTATTTGAATCCTCCTTCTACACTTTCTTCTGAGCCACTAATGGCTTTGTAATATTTCTGCAGAAAAGGAGCTCAGCGGTATAATCAAATTCTCTTTACTAAAGATATAAAAATAGTACAACTAATCAAATCAAAATGGTGTTATCAAAGGAATTCCCATCAAGTTTTCTAACCATTTGCTAGATAACTCTCATTTGATTAATTTTTTTCTTTTTCTTTTTTTTTTTTTACGAGCAATTGATCTTTGTAAATTTTCTGTGTGCTAGCAAGTTTAAGTGTTTTAGTGTATAATTATCCTACATTGTGTTTGTGAACATCCAACAAGCTGCCCTCCATTCTTTGTAGACAATTTCAGCCTTGGGTTTGTTTACCTATGATTATTAACATATTGAAATGAAACTGCAGAATTCAGACGATGTATTTCAAATTGATATGTTGAGAGGTTTCAAGAGGAAATTAATGTAGCCAATAAAATAATTTCTATGATCTCCAGGCACTTGATAGTAAGAATGTTATAGAAATTTGTTAATGAGATTGTTAGAAACTTATTTATATCTGCCCCAAGTATTTCTGCTAAAACATTCTCTAAAGTGTTAGCAGTCAAGAAAATCTGCTAACTTCGGATGAAGTTGACACATGACACTCTCCTTGTGTAATGGCTACTTCTGGGGAGTCGTGAGCTGGAGAGGGTCTGTGGGCCCTGGCCATTTCAGAAGAATCTGACTCAATAATCTCTTAAGGATGAGTAGCCTTTACTGGACGCTGATGGGACAAGCTATATAAGTTTTTGGGAAACGTTTTGTTCTAAACTGAGTTCCATTGGAGTCTGGAGATTGGAGAAGCTATTTTGAACTTCCCTGTGCCTTCTCTGTGCTACAGAAAGTCGATGGTGGCCTGGGGCTATGATATATCTGTGACTTAAGCTCAGAACATCAGCTTCTTGACCATAGGCTGGTTCCAAGCCACTAACATTTCTAATGTTAGAAAGTACCAGGTTATGGCCAGGGTATGTCCTGGGCACCAGCAATACCAAAAGAGATGAGTCACTCTTTACTCAAAAACTCACAATACTATCAACACCTTGATCATTGTCCACACAGAACATGAGAGCGGGATGGTAGTCTAGAAAACATGTTTCCTGATCAAACACATGTAAGATGTTTAGAAATGCCATAAGTCTATTCCTTTCTAAGAGTCATACTACATAAGAACACACAAATTATTCTAGTGTAAAAACACCTATGTGACAATTTCTAGGTAAAATATCTAGAAACGTCTCAAGGAATCCAAAGGAGAAGATACTGACTTTGTGGTAACTGACTTTCAGTTCTGGGATTTTTGCTGCCCTTGGTCCTTTTGGTAACTTTGTCAAAGTTACATCTCACCTAATCTTTTGCCCAGTGTGCTGGAGTACTCAATTATGCGGCAAGTGTTTAAATAGGCCAAACCTTTTTACAAAGATCCCAAGGGCTTCTTTGAATTCTTTTCCTGTTACAGGAGGTTTTATTGTTTCAAATATTGCTTACAGTCAGTGCGTCACTGGCTGGGAATCTTTGGTTAACCTGAGATTTCACAGTAATAGGAACTGATTGAGTCTCTGGGGTTCATTGTACACATTGTCGGTTGGGTTTTCACTCAGGTTTATAAGGACGATTACAGTCCTACTGGTTTTAACCTCTCATTAGACGATGGACTCCCTGAAGGCAGGGACAGAGGCTTCTTTTTTATCTGTATTTGTTTCCCCGTGTATTTAGTTCCCCCACTAAATCCCCTCCTTCCCTCTATGAGGCATAGAGAATTTTCCATATCTGGTGTCAAAGGAATAATTTCTTTCAAGGCTGTGAACTAGTAGTGTCTGCTTGTCTGAATGTGTTCATCAAGGTCATAGCATCTTTTCTCCTATCGCTTTTATCTTTAAGCTTAGATATTCCCCTTTCCTTGACTAAAGTCTAGGCGGAAGAAAGTTCTAGAAAACCTCAGACTTGACCAACTTTCTATTTGCTTAGCCTACTTACGACTCGGCAATTGCCGTAATAACATCGTCCCAGTGTTAATTTCCCATTGTGTTTCTTGGGTCGCCAGCTCCCTTCCTGCCTCATCACCACCCACTCCCTCAAACCTCATGTGAATAACTAGCACTCTACTAAGGTTAGCTAATGGTGATGAAGAAGGAAAAATGAGAGTTTGTAACACTTAGTACTAATAATACTGAAAACTTCTGTGTGGATATCAAGGTGCTTCTTTCTTCTCCCTCATCGCCTCATGTTTTTGACGCTTTTTAAATTGGAAATGGCTCTGTCTTGGGAAAGCATGGAGAAAAATCAGACAAGGCTAAGGTTTTTTCTGTAAATGTCCAGCAGCCCCAACTCAGTAAGCTGGGTCTGCTTCATCCCAAATGGGGCGGCATTGTTCAGCTAACCGGCCTTGTGTTTGAGTCTCTCTGGGGCTCAAGGAATGGTCACTTCCTCGTTCATCCGTTTTTCATAATTTGTTCAGTATGACCTGTGGGAGAAAAACAAATGAAGACAAAGTGGCTCCTTCCCTCGAAGGGCTCACAGTCCAATGGTGGAGGCAGCACCCCAGCAGAACATGGCAGTGCTAAGCGTGTAAAAGGAAAAGGAGGGGTGGCCGTAAGCACAGAAAGGATGCAGCCTGGGGTTGCGTGTGTGTGTGGGGAGGGAGTTAGAGTCAGCATCTTCATTAGCTGTTAAAGAAGGACTCAGCACAATTGTTCTGTAAGGCGGCTGATAGTATATTATTTGGGCTTTGGGGGCCATACAGCTGTTATCACATCTGCTCAACCCTGCCACTGTAGCAGGGAGAAGTCATAGACAATATTTATATATGGGTGTGGCCGACACTGTGCTCCAATAAAACTTTATTTATTCATACATAAACAAGTAGATGGAATCAGCCTGCAGGCATAGTTTGCCGACTTCTACAGCAACAAATAGCTATGGAATGCATACTGTGTGCCAAACTCAACACACACACACACACACACACACACATTCTCAATCTTTACAGTTGCCCTGTGATGTAGGTGTCATAATGTCCATTTCATCATTGGAGAGGTTGAGGTATTAAATAGGCTAAACTTACACCCAAGGTGAAACAGCTGGTGAGTGGGGATTCCAAGTCTAGGCTGGCCTGAGGGTCCACCCTGTACGACCACGCTATGCCAAGCAAGAATAGGAGGAAGTAGGTCTTGAGGCCGAAGGAACAGCAAAAGCAGAGGTCCAAAGGCAAGAGACAGTTCGATGAGCGCATGAAGGGTAAGTCGGAAGCAGAGTGGCAGGGAATGGTAAGAAAGCGTTGGATGGTGGGGGGTACTTTGAATGCCATGGTGAGGATTGTTAAATATACAAGGTCGCACCAGCTCCGGGTAGTCGGGGGGAGGGGCAACGAACCCATTATTCTGAGTTTGACCCTTCTTGTTTGCATTCCTGGGAGCAATGCCTTAGCTGGAGGGAGGCAGGAATGAGTTCCAGGTTCCTGCAGAGGCAGGGGAAGGGGCAGGATAGGAGAGCCTTTTGACAGATTCTGGCTTTCCTGAGGGCCAGCACAATTTGGGGGATAGCCTGACCCCAGAAGCTCTTGAAGGGTTGGGGGGCAGTCTCAGAGGATCCCACCCACCTCCCTCCTGTTGCCAGCCTGTTTGGCTTGGCAGGGGTGAAGAATACAGTTTGCCCATAAGGCCAAAATTCCTCTGCCAGACGCGAGGTTTAATAGCCATCAGAGCCCCGTAGCTGGGAGAGTTTATAAATTCCCATACTTATTACACGCGAGGCACAAGACTGTTTATTGAGGGCTTTTTTTTTTTTTTTTTTTTTTTTTAATTAAAGCTCCAGCTCCAGCCCCACCCACACCGTTACCTTAACAGAGTGAGTTATTTCTCTCTCCATCTTGTTAATGGGCTACAGTCACCCCGGTCTCTTGCCTCAGGCGCAGGGAGAGCTCTGCTGGAAATAAAAGTGTCCAGCTTGGAAGGAACAGCCAGCTGCAGGCCAGGCTGGGCCAGTAATTGGCCGAGATGATACTGGAGGCTCGGCTAACAGGCCCAAATTGGTCCCTAATCAAGTCCGACCTGAGAGCTGCTCACTTCCCGGAGCTGCCAATTTTCCTCTCGGAGAGCCCGAGCCGTTGGGCGGGCTTCCGGGCCGCCTGTACAAATGGCGCTACACTGGTTAAGGGCAGGAACACAAACCCTCTTCAGAATCCATTAGAACATGTCACCTGCTTTGTCCTGGAAGAGGTTCGGCTTCACTCATCCCTTGGTTTCCTGGTGCCAAGGCCTCAGCCTAGCTTTGGGGAACTCTGGAGAGGCTGGAAGCCCATGTAATGCCAGCATTGCAGGCGATTATAATAATCACCTCATCTCCCCTTGCACTCGATGTGCGTCAGAGGACTCTTCACACACGGGCCGAGGATAACTGTGTGGATTGGCCTAGCAAGTGTTGTAATCCCTCATTTTGCAGATGAAGGAAAATCCCGATTGTGCAGATGAGAGGGAAATCTCCATTTGGGGGATGAAGAAACAAAAACTCAGAGAAGTCAAGCAACCTGCCCGAGGTCTTGCAGCAGCTGGTCCTCTGTGGAGCTGAGACTGGACTCTAAGGCCCCTGGCTCTTGATCTGGACTCTTCGTCTCTGGTGCTTTTCTTCTAGGAGAACTAGCAGATTTACGGATTTCTGGGCAGGTGTACTCCAGTTAAGGGGGCCCCGGGACTGGCTTAGCCACGGGCTTGGAGTGGCAGTAGAGAGTCGTGTTGCTGGGACAGGCAGTGGCCTGTGGGGAGGGAATGTCACAGGGGTGAGGGCCTGAGGGTGTGTACAGGAGTAGAGAGATGGGCATTGTTGCCAGGCAACTAATCCCACACTGCCCCGGTTACCTAGGTGATGGTGGAATGAACAAGATCTGGGTGATACCAAGGCTAGTCTGGGTATGAATTCCAGTCCTTCACTGTATCCAGGGCTTGGAGAAAGGAGACCTCTTTCTCCTGCTGGTTATCTTCCTCTGGTACCTGGTTCTCACCTCAGCACCAGGATGCTCCTTCCCTCCAGTTATCACCTCCATTTCCTTTATTCCAGGAATGAAAGTACTTACCGATTTCCCCTCCGCAGCTCACCTCAGTGTCTGCCTCAGATTCTGGGACTTGGAAGACAAGGCCCAAGCAAAATAAAGCCAATGTACATTTGTGATTTTTCTGGTAAATGGGAAAGCTGTCCTGGGTCTTCACATTCATTAACTCATCTAATATGAGAGGTGGGCTGGCGCTGGCTCAGGCTGGCTTGCAAGAGCCAAGCGGACGCATTCGGCATCCAGCGACGCCATGTTGGCAACTTGAAGCGGCTGGGGTGAGAGTATTTACACGACGGGAGCCTATCATCCAGGGCTTTTTGAGTTCAGAAAGCTGGTTGTTGAACATTTACCGGCACACCATTGTCATCCTTTTCAGAACTCAGTGAGAAAAGTATTGCTTTTTTCAATTGCTTAGTTTTTCAAAAGTGAGACTCCACAGGCATAATTAATTTGTTCACGGGCATTCAACTAGCGAGTGGTGGTTTCAACATTTGAACCAGCACCAGTCTGATCTCAAAGCCTTTGCTCTTTTCATGCTATTCCATTTATGGTCCTGGTAGTGCTTCAATTACATGTATCAGAGGTTTGGATTCTATTGGGCCAAGTCACAAGCACAAGGCCCATCTCAATGTTCCAAATACTTTCATACTCATTATATGAGCTTCACAACCATCTTGCAAAGTAGGTAAGTATCATTAGTTCCACCTGAAGTTGAAGATACTGATACTCAGAGAGGTTAAATAAATGTCCCATGGTTACACCTGTAATAGTGAATTTGAGGCTACAACCTTTGTTAACCAACTCTTGGTTAGGAGTTCTTTCCGTCATCCAGCATGACCTCTAACCTTGACAAAACAGATCCCAGCTAATTAAACTCTTCATTGAAATAGAATTTTTGTTTTCCTTCTGCTTATTTTAAAAATATGGAGTACAACACAGTGAAGCAGCCTCATCTGATGGATTTATTAGCAAGAAAGAAAAGGTACATGCTAGGATCAGCCCATATTTAAGTCAGCCAAGTCCCTGCCTCTTTCTGGGTCTTAGGCTGTAATATGGAAGGAGGGGCAGGAAGGCAGGGGCCAGTTAAGGGAACTTGGACCTCCAGGGATTCAGGGACTCCAACCACTCATAGTCCTGGGTGGTGAGAAATATGTTCAAAGAGATTATTCGTGCAAGTATTTCCTTCCTAGAAAGACTCTAATTCACCATGTTCTTTGTACAGGCGAATACGGAAAAGATACCCAGACATAATTCCAAATTTATCAAGTCCCAAGGTGGAATTGGAAGGGTTTTCTCTTTAATTCTAACTAAAATGGGGAACATTAAAGAAAATGCCAGGAGTTCTGGTTAACTGAAGTTTGTTGGTCTTTATCAACCCATGGCTGGGGATGCAGAACGAGGAAGCAGGGTGTCTGTGGGTCACGAGAACAGCTGTCGGGGCAGAATCAAAATATACAAGTTCAGCGTGGCACAGATTGACTATGTGATCTTGGGCTGCACCCTGGCTTCTCTGAACTCCAGTTCCAGCCTTTATGAAGAAAGGAGACTAAGACGGGATACGTCTATTTGTTTTGAGAATGAAAGGAAGTGGGATTACTAGGATGGAAAGGGCATGGGGGTATTCAATGAGCACATTCAACAAATGTTTCTCACATGAAAAGCCATTCCCCAGCTCACTCTCGAAGTGTTAACTCTTGACTGCTCTTTGTCAAAAATCCACTTGACGTGGCATAAGAAGGGTTAAGTTTGATTCAGCAATCCAACTGATTGTCCTCTTTTTTGCAAGCCTGTTTAGGGAATGAGGCCATTCTGCTGCCACCTTCCCAGTGGCATGATGCCCAGCTGCTTTTTGTAGGCAATGGTGTGAAAAAGATTTTAATAGCCAGTCATGCCCTAGAGTGGGCAGAGCTTATAATTTTCCATGACTTACTATGCTCAGCCCCAATTACTCTTGATTGAATATATATATTTTTAAATCACCTCATTAATAGTGGTGCTTGTGATTTCGCCTTCTATTTCTAACAGAAATCTACCATTTTTTCATGCGACGGTTTCCTAGCCGAGTAGGGAAAAGACAACCAGGATAAAAATTGATCCACTGAAAATAGTTTATGGAGCATATGGGCAGAAAATGTTTTCAAAACTAACGTCAGGGGCACCCCTGGGCCATTCTCTTCCTTTTTATTGAGTCGCTATCTCGCCCGTCTGTCATAGCCATTTTGTTCATCTTTCAGCCCATGAATTCCTTTATTGGTGCAAACTAGTGAGCCCAAGACCTGAAGGAAAAGAAATTAAGAGAGGTCGTGGATATGAAGTGCCCACAGCACCGCATGTGAAACATGCAGCGGTCATTTCATCGGTGCTCAGACACAAGGATCTCCACTTGGGGCGTGAGCAGATAGGCCTTCTGCAAATTGCAGCATCGGTACAGTTTGCTGGACTTTAGCTCACTGTCTTTGCATTTACACATTCTCCACCTCTCCCCGACCTCAGCCGGGTCCCTTCTATGCTTCCCACGTGCTTCCCATAAAATCCTGCTCTCAAGAAAGGCTCTGATGGCTTTGTTCACGGTGAGGCGTCAAGGAAAGGTAATGTTCTGTCTGATCCCCGCGTGGGGAGGGGGTTGGAAACACAGGTTTCCCTCCAGATGGCACATCCCATTGGAATTTCAAGCCCAGGTGAAGGAATTCACTTCTTGGAAAAGCAGACATCGTTTAAGGATGGGATAGGAGTTAACCACACAATCTCACTGGTTACTGCAGATAGCCCCCACAGGCTGGGCCGGTCTCATTGGGCCAACAGGGAAGGAAGCGGCACGAAACAAGGCCAGCCCCCCAGGGCCACACAGCCTAGTAGCCTTGGCACCTAGTGAAATAATACATTCTTCTTCTAGGCCTTGGTCAAGTGAGATGCCTTTCTAGCACCCTTTGGATGCTGCTACAGTAGAGCTTTAGAAACATACTCCCGTTACAGGAAGTGTTCAGCCAGGCCAAATCTCCTGGACTTTCTGGATTCTGCCTCAGCCTTGGCAAAACGTTTTTAGTGGGGCTTTGTGATGTAGCAATTCTATGTCATCCGTACTCCAAGGAAGATCAATGCCAGGGAACCAGCAGAATGAATCTGCCTTCCCAGCACTGCTCAGGTGTAAGTTTGCACAGTTTTAGGCTCAGTGTCCGTTTTCCCTGTGTCAATCCCTACACTTGTGGGCTCAAAGCCACTGGCAAGTGGGGTCTGATGTCATTCCTGCTGTTGAAGCAGATGCCCGTCTTGGGGGGCTCTTGAAGGGAGACAGGAAGTGAACAGAGACCAGATTAGGGCTGGGTCTAGCTGGGAGGAGTGTGACATTTTGGGAAAAACACAGGCTGTGGAGTCAAGAGAATGGAGTTCAAATCTTCACTGCTCCTAACCCATGTGACTTGGACGAGCCTTTTGATCACCGTGGACCTCAGTTTTACTTGTCTGTGATGGAGGAATCATTATCTCTGTCTTGACTACCCCCAAAGTTTGCTTTGAGCATTGGATGAGATCCTGCCCTGATGCTACGATCAAGGGGGACTTGCCCCCTGGCCCTGAACATCAGTTTTCCAAAGGGGTTGTGGAGAGTCAGCTGACATCGCCTGAGGAGCAGGGAGGGGGTGAACATGACTGGCCGCCCTTCTCTCTGCAGGCCTGTGGACCCCGGCAGAAAAGCATCCAGAGAACGTCTGCCCCGGCCCCAGGTGAGATTTGCAAAGATGAGACCCTCGGGCTGAGTGTAAGCCCAGATTGTGGAGGGGAAATTGATAGAAATTACAACTGACAGGTCACAGATTTAAACATTTATTGACTCCAGCTAACTATGCATACTTATTCCAGGGCTACATACACTTACTTTGATCTCACACACACACTCTCTCAACATGTCACAAACGCTTGGATGTTACACACACTCGGCCTGTTACACAAACACACCCATGCAGATGTTACACATAATTTCTCAGATGTCACCCGCACTCACCCGGATGTCACAGACACCTGGTCACAGAGTAGACACTCTTATTCTGTTTGGCCTCAAGCTGTCTTCGGTGCTATTTGGTTACGTGAGACCAAGCCCACTTAAGCCTGCCTAGGCAAGGAGAGGATTGTGTGGAAAGATTAAATCTGTGTCACAGAACTCAGCAGGATCCCCTGAGGGAGTCAGAAGCCAGGGTGGGATTTTTTTCGCTCTCTCTCTTTTTCATGGGGAGGATTGCCAGCATAGGCGCTGCTCTCTCTGCCTCTCTATGAGCTTTCGGTTCATCCTTCTCTTTCTCCTCCGGCCTGCTTTCTCTCCTCTGCCCGCATTCAGGCCATCATGGCCATTCCTGCAAGTTAACCCGCCTTTTATTATTTATTTGTTAATACCGTGATACAGTCCACTTGTCCCCACGGGCAGAGACTATTAATCTTTGGTCTTCCTTTGTAATTTTTAGTGTAAACTTTATGTGTTTTCCTTCACGAGGCAACACTTTTTATTGTAGAAAATAAAGAGAAAAAAATGTAGCAAAGCAGCAAAAAGAAAAAAAGATTACCTATGGTTACACTCAACGATAACTTCCATGCAAATTGTACTTCTTTTCCTCTCATCTTCGTTTCTGTGTGGTGACTTTTAGAGTTGTGATCAAATGAAATAGTATAATTTAGAAATAATATTTTTACATCTTCTGCAGAAATGTGGTTGAAAGTATGTGTCTTTTTTTATGTTTATTTATTTATTTTGAGAGAGAGAGCGAGCACATGCAGGGGAGGGACAGAGAGAGAGAGAATCCCAAGCGGACTCCACACAGTCAGCATGGAACCCGGTGCAGGGCTTGAACTCACAGATCATGAGATCATGACCGAGTGGAAATCAAGAGTTGGGCACTTAACCCACTGAGCCACTCAGGGCCCCTGAAGATATCTTCCTTTAAGTACATACTCTTGCATTAGCCAATCAAGGCTTTGGTGCCTTGAAATGGGCCTTGTTCACTTTGGTCTCAGAGAAGGACCCAAGGGTCTTTAAGCATCTCAGGTAAACTATATTGGACTATGTGGGGGCCAATGTCTCTGGCATCTTCCTTAAGTCTCACTGATGCACCTGTATGCCCAGGAACCCCATGGGCCTTCCTCTCCACAATATTTCTGATTTGAGCCATTCCTGTCTTCCTAACAAGGGGTTCAGGGCTGAGCATTCTCAGGGTACACTCTGTGGTTGTAGACCACATTTTGTAGATTTGCACCTTTTTTGTTTTCAGAAGAGAGACTCCATAGATTCTCAAAGGTATACATGATCAGGAAATTCACGAGCCCTTTGCCCACCATTAATGGCAGAGAGCATCCCAGCCTGCAGGCTCCTCTGTCCTTCTGGTTTCCAGCCAGCCCTGCCCATCCCCGGCCAGGGGGAGCAACCAGCAAAAGAAACCAATTTATCCCTCTTCCTCCAGTTTTTTTTTTTTAAACTTTTGTTTTCATTTTTGAGGTCTGATGCACATTATTCTAAACTGTTAAAAGGGGTGAGAACCTTCCCACACAGAAGAAAATGGAATTGGTATGCAAAGTAGACCCAGTCTTGAATAATTAATTCTGATTTGCATGTTCAGATGAGTCTGAGAGCTGCCCTGGCAGCCAGGAGGGAATTCAGATGCAGGAAGGTGGAGCTTGGCGCACCCAGTGAGGGAGATTCGGCTTCCCCAGGAACCTCCACTGCCTTTCGCAAGTCAATTCTTTGGCTTACTGGAGTATGAAAACCCAGGGCAAGGGGGAATCGAGACCCAGGGAGGGGAAGTGTCTTGCCCAAACTCACACTGCAAGTTAGTGACACGAAAATATTCCATAATGGTTAATAGCAGGGGCTTAGGGACTCTTGGGCTACCAAGATTCGAATCCCATCGCTTACCTGTTACGTGACCTTGTCAAGGTGTCTAACTCTCAAAGCTTTGGTTTCCTCATCTGTAAAATGGGAGTAAATAATAGCACCCACCTCACAGGGTAGTTGCACGTGTTCAATTCAATGCGTCCGGTGGTTCTAAGCATGGAAGAATTGGTGCTTGCTCTTGTGGCCCTTAGGATAAAAAACTTTCTCTTCCTCCTCCTCCTCTTCCTTCTCATCTTGAATGGTGGAACTGTGATGAGAACCCAGATTTCCTTTATCAGCACCATTTATGTTTTGTGAGCCTTAGTTCCTGCTCCTGCTAACTACCCTGAGACACTGTTGCCAGGTACCAACACTGATAATAGTAATAATAGAACCATATACTCAGTGGGCACTCCTCCCCAGGCACTTTGCTAAGCACTTAACAGATATTTAGGCTCCTAGGGGTGCTGACTCACAAGGGTCCGGGACTCTGATGTTGAGGATGGAGAGGAGGCCTTTAGGATGTCTGATGGGATGGGGCTTTCTCAGAAGGTCTGATAGTCAGAGGCTATAGAGGCTGGAGCTTGACCAGAGCACACACCCTTCCTTCAGCCTAACTGCAGAGAGGGCTGCTCGATCATCCAAGGGCTCAGTGCCAGTCTGTCTGGCAGTCTGCAAGTCGGAGACCCACGGAAGCTCACTGAGGAGAACGGAAGCCACCGCCAGACCCCGGGTATGCATCCTGAAAAGGAGCATGTGTCCTTACTGCTTCTACTCTCTGAATGGAGAAGAGGACCCACGGAGGAAGGGCTTGGTGTTGGACAAGTGGGTGGAAACTCTAGAGACAGATTTTAGCTCTAGTTTCATTCTGTAGAATAACTCTGTATAAAGATAGAATGGACTTCATTGAGAGATATCTGAAGACACTGATAGTTTTTCAATAAAGGCCCCTGGGATATTGCAAAGAGGTTGGACAAGACGAGGCTTAAGGTACAGAGATCCTTGGAAGTCTCTGGCCTAAGTCTCCAGGCTAAGTGATGAGGCCCTCTTGCCTTCAGGAGGCACAGGACCAGGTTTTCTCCCTACACCTTATAAGATTCAGGAAAGTCCAGTCTCAGGGAGCTGAACTGCCCCCATGGCCCTGATAAGACAAAATCAATCTTTTTTTTTCTGTATCATGAACCCTAAACTGGAGGGACCTTCACGGAAGTGACAGGCTTGGCCCCTTTGGACCACGGGGCTTATTCTCAGAGGGGGCATAACGTAAGGGAAAGAATACTGGGCTTTGAGTCAGACCGCCTCCATTCAAATCCCAACCCTACCACTCATGTTTTATAACTTTGGGCAGCTTTCTAAACCTCTCAGCCCCTCAGATTTCTTGGGGTCCTGTTACCCACTTGCTGCATCATGAATAGTAGAGATGATGCCTGTGCGGTGACTGGCACAGCATAGATGAATTCTGTAATATGTGCTTTATACATGCACATATTTACAAGGAGGTGGTTCAGACTAAATGAGAGAACACAGGGGAAAGCACAAATGTCACTTTCCTTTCCTCGAGCCCTTTAGGTGTGTCAAGGGGTTCTGTGTCCTCCGACGTGTCACTCCAAGTAAACTAATATCTTTCTTCAAGAAGTACCTATTTCTGTTGTTCCTCAAAGGGAGGCCAAACTGGGACCATGATGCTGACAGAGGATTTGGATAAACGCAAAGGGAAGAGAGCCCTCCAAATAGTGACGGCATTGCCTGTTGATTCATGTACGGGGACATTGTAAGCATCTGTTGTAAGACCTCATGTGTCTGGATGAAGTATTTAGAAGTAGAAAGAGAACCAAAAGAAGTGTCCCTGCCCTTTACAACCCAACTCCTCCCTGCCTCGATGTTCTCATCTCTAAAATAGGGGCAATAAATTCTGCTTCTTAGGATTTTGATCTCTATGAGATCAACTAGTGGAAATATCTAGCCTAATGCCTACTTGGCACTCAGTATATGCTTGTGAATCTGAACCTGGAGAGTTAAACTTTCTGGATGGCCAAGGGCTAACCCTTTAACTATTCAAAGCCTTAAAAAATTATTTAACTGCAGATCTTTGTATCTTTCTTCACCCGAGGAAACAGTACAATTTAACCTTGTCTTGGCGACTTGAAGTCGTTCATTAGGAACACCAACCAGTGCTCAGACATGCCCCTGGGAAAATGGGTGGGACTGTTTGCCCCCATGATGAATGGAGCCAGGACAAACTTCAACATCATCGTGATTGGTGAGGCGTCTGTGAATAGTAGCTTTCTTTACAGTTTTAGTTGACTGCCTAGGCAGTAGTAGTAGAAGTTTGGGAACAGAACGTCCAGGAATTTTGTGAGTAAAATGAGTTTCCAAATGCCAGACAGGGGGTTCCCCATGGATAAAGTACATGGGTTTGTGACAGCTCTTTGGGCCAGCTCCCATCTAGATTGCTTTTCCCCTTGAAACTGGATGTGCTCTGGATGGACATAGTGTAAGTTACGACCTATTGTCCAAGTGGAAAACAAACTGCGGAGTCTTGCACTGCCTGGATACAGCTTGTCTCAGAAGCACAGGGGCAGCTGTGGCGAAGTGTTAGCTTCTTGAATTTTTATTTTAACCTCAGTAGTGTCAGAAGTTGTGCTTTTGTATCCATACCCATGTGCACAATTGTGTATGGCTGAAATACAGCTAGATTCAGAAGTTACTGTAATATGGTTGACTCACCTATGGCTGATACTCTTCCTTCTAGGATAAGGTTGTTTGGAAATCCCCGACCTGAAAATTGCTACGCGACTGTGCTTGTGAAATCAGGGGGTAAATCCATCTTCCATTAGCCTCTGGGAAGTCCCGTGCATCTGTAAATACAAAGCTCAGGCAGTCCTGGGTACGTGACAGCTTGACTTACAAATTCGGGTGAGAGTAGAAACGGGGGTAACAGATCTTTGAATCCAGAGTCACTGAATCCTGAGCCTTCCAAAGTCATGGCCCTTTGGCCTCGTGTTGCATCATTCTAATCCAGAGGAACGGTGTCTGGTTTTGAGATATTTCCTGCCCCACGGAGTGCTAGGATTCTCAGACACTGAGGCCTGGACATACAGAGGTACATGCGTCCGTGTGTTTTTCCGAGCACACACACAGGTGCACGCACACAGACCCTAGACAAAATCCAGCTGTCGTAAGCGCAGTACATATTTATACACAAAGTCCCCAGATGCGTTTTCTTCATCTGGCTCCCTGTCTTTGCCTGGCTAACTTCTTATCTTCGAGTCCGGTTTAAGTTCCCCTTCTTCCAGAAAGTCTCTCCTAATTTCTCTTAATTTGTCTTCTGTGCCTTTGCTATTTGCACCCAACATACTCTTCCCTTTTCCCATCTTAGCACTTAACGTGCTTTATTGTGATTGGATACTAATTGATGTGTAGAGTCCCCCACCAGACCATAGTTCTCTGAGTAAAGATGCCTTTGAAAGATTTTATAACCACTGTAACTTCACATTGTCTAGTATAACAGATGCTTAATAAAAACCATTGAGTGGATACAAGGAATAGTCATAGAAACCCAAACAAACCCACAAAATCATCCCAATATGTACATTCTCAAAGATGTGTGTACACAAATATGACATATGCACAAACAAGTTTATGCACTGTTACACCTTCCTCCACTCCCCCCCCCCCCACATCCATGTGCATAAGGCAGACACACACTCCCCCAGGCACAGAGATGCAAACATACGGATCGGGCCCACCTGGGTACTATTATACACATACCCACCAGCCACACACACACACACACACACACGCACGCACCTCAAGGAAGATATTTTCTTTGCACTTGTATTCACAACCTGTGCATGCAAATTGGATTTTCGGAGCATTCTAATCCTTTGTTGACATTTATTAAGACAAAACAGAGGTGGGCAGACGCAGCCTTTTGGCTGGGTGGATGCATCTTTGCTGCGATGTAATGTCAGAAACTGTTGATGCAGAATTAATGCTCACTTTTACGAGTTTATCTTATGTCATAGAGTTGAAAAAAACCTCGGTGTAAATATTCATCATACGGCTTAATTGGTTTGACGTACCGTAGCAACAAGCACGGCGCCAGACGCTTGCTATGGAGGCCTCCGCGTTGTTTCAAAGTCTTTATTATTATGACAGCAAAGTCTTGTTCATTAAAGTTTCACAATCCATTTTCATTAGGTTGAAGCTGAGTCTGTAAATGAACAGTTGCTCTGAAAAATCAAGCCCTCACAGTTCTCGCTGGGGAGGCAGCGCGTCTGTATTAATTATCAGGACGCTGGTGTCGATCGACGATGTTAATTGCACTGATGGCTCGTTATTTGGGGAATTGCCATGCATTTCATGCAGGGATAATAAAAATGAATTTTTAAACAAAGAGACTTAAAATAATATCGAATCTGCAGAGAATACCAACATCAAAGGCGTATCTCAAAGCTTTGAATTTTATCTTTGTGGTCCAAAATGTTAAAGAGGCGCCCGCAATGCAGTTGGTTCCAGTTTGCAGTGAAGGAAAACAAAACAAGAGTTAATTAACTGTTATTACAAACCTTTTCAACTTTAATTTGACTTTCAAATATTAGCATTTATCTATGAACTGTGCTTCTGGGTTTGACAAATTAGTTTTCACAGAACAAGTTTAATTAGGCGTCATTGTGCTTTTATGTCAGTTTTCAGAGCTCCAGACAATGAATGGATTAACTTATTAAAAGTCATCTGTTTAAAAGACTTTGTCGAATGGCAAATGGGTGGGCAAAGTTGCTTGGCTTTGCAGGGAGATGGGGAAAATGATATCGCTGGTTGGGTGTCGGGGGGGTTGTACATCAGATGAAAAGAGAATTGGCATCCCTACCAGCTGAAGCCTGCTCTCTGGGCACCTCCACCTTCTTGCCCCCTCAGGAACTGAGGGATCTGCGTCCACGTACCAACACAGTGCCTAGGAAAATTGAGTCGAAGAAAGCACTATCCCTATTGCAGAGGAAGGGAATGACACAGAGTCATTACCATAGAATTTAGGGTCTGTTCACATGGCAATCTGCAACTGATGATGCATTATATTGCGTGAGTCTCTAATTCAGAGGTCAGCAAACTTTTTCTGCAAAAGACATACGGTTTCTGTCACCACTGTGCAACTCTGCCATTGTAGTCTGAAAACAGTCATAGACAATAGGTAAACAAATGGGAATTGCTATGTTCCAATAAAACTTCACGTACAAAAACAGGAGATGGGGGCCATCCTTGGCCTGGGGTTGTTGTTGCCGACACCTGCTACCTGCTGTAGCTGAATGTCATGTGTTGGTCTGGCTGCACCAACCAGAATACATTCAACAAAAGGGGGTCTCCTCTCTACCAATAAGAGCATTATATTTAAAACAGTATCCCTCACCCTGTCTCACTGTCTCTTTGCCAGGCTCTATTTTCTTCTTAGCATATGTATCATGTGGTGTATTATGTATTTAATTTGTATTTTGTTTGTATCTCCCAACCAGAGCATAAGCTCCAAGAAAGCAGGGCCTTGGTCTGTGGTGATTTCTGTACCCACACAGCATCTGCACAGAACGGGTACCCAGTAATTCATCAGATATCTATGTGCCAGGCACTGGGAGGGGAGGTAATGTTTGCCCTGGAGATGCTCACCATCCAGTCCAGCTATACTGTAAGTGGTCACAGCAGAGTGTACTAAAAGGTAGAACAGGCAATGACCTTGAACGCCAAGTTGAGGATGTTATTCCATGGGTGATGGAGTTGCCATGGGGGCCTCCCAGACAGGGGAGGAGGAGGACTGGATATGCATAAATATCTCTGCTTATTTCCCCAGGGTCTATAAGAGGTCAAGAGAAGGTGTCCTTATCCACCAGGGATCTGGGTAGCTCTCCTCTTCCCAGCGTGGCCTGTTGGGGCAGAGCAAGCTGTGTCCCTGAAGATTGCCCTCCAGGTATGTTCACTGTAGCCACCCCAGGATTATACACACAGGCCTGGGGGTGGATGCTAGGGCCAGGACCAGGGTGAGGCAAGAAGCCAGCATGCATTACTGAAGCAGGCACTCCCTTAGGTGCTGGGCCTGCAGCTACACAAACCCAAGGAGAGCACCTTCTTATATGTTGCCCTTCGGGCTTCTTGCCTGCCTTGGCCTAGTCCCAGCCTGGGGAGGCAGCTGGTCCAGAAGGAGAATGGACTAAGTGGCCAGGACTTTTGGCATCTGCTCAGAATGGAGAAGTAGAGGTATAGAAGGGAACCTGGACTTCCCTGAGTTTGAACCGTGGAAAGAATAGTAGGGCCAGGCAGTGGGGCTCTTAAGGAAGGAGAAAGGAAAGGAGATGGATTTCAGGGGTCCGGGGCCATCGCTGCTCCCCCACCTCTAGATTCTTCTTCTCCAGCTTCCCACTTCTGGGCTTAGTGCCCTTGAGTCCCTGCTGTAGATTCAGCCTGCCTATGCATCAAGACCAGAGGCACATTGGGCAGGCAGGACTGAAACGGCTTTGGTTCACCTCTACTGGGTAGACATGATAAGCTTCTGTGGGCTGTACATGGTGCTCCCTCTGGAGCTCTCTACAAAGCTTCTGTCTGCTCCTTCACTCAGTTCCCCTCCCCTGGGGTTGTCTGTGCTCAGAGCTTGGCTTTGGCTCAGATGGAGGTCTACCCCTGCCTCCCTTGGGATGGGCCATCATCCTCGGGTCATCACCCCAGAGGATGGTTGCCCACCTGCCTGACCCTGTATGCTGGGTTCCCCTCCCCAGGGCCTTATTTCCCTGTAGGAGTTGTCCTGCTTATGGGTTCCTTTAATGTCTGGACACTTCTGAGTCATTCAGACCCTGAATCTTACCAGCCTTAGAGGCCAGTCCCCGGACGTGTCCAAGATTAATCCACAGTTCTCTGCAGAACTCACCAGCTCTAGGAGGTTACTATTAGTGTTACACTCTGGTGTTATACTCTGGAAAGGAGAATTATAGTTTGGCCATTACACAACAGGGAAAGGGGGACATCAGACAGTATCTAATGGATGGAATGAAAATAACAAAACTATGGTCGGGCAGTTGTTAACTGTGCTCCAGACAAGGAGGACGGTTTTCCTTCGGAATCCCAATGTTTAAGATTGCTTCAGATACATCTCTTATTGCCACTACCCAAGAGGTACCTCAGTGAGAAGAAAACCAAAATATTATCATTTTGTCCTTACGGCAATCTTTTGAAGATAGAATTATCATTCCCATTTCACAGATGTGAAAACTTTGGTTCGGAGAGATGAGACAACTTGGACCAAAGAGCCAGAAGCTTGTCAGTCTGATCCCAAGACCATGCTAGGCCATGGCTTTCCATGCTGACCATACTCTGAAATGCATGCCCGGGGTGGGCGGATTTGAGTCCAAGGCCCTCTAAGGGAGCCAAGAACATTGGGCACCCTCTTTTTTTACCTTATCATTCCCTGGAAAGACAACGATGGCTGGGTGCATACATGCAAATGACATCCAGCTTCTCACTGCCAGATCCCTGAGCACAAGCACTTGTTGTTCATTTCTATAAATGTTAACGTATCAGGATGTATTTTGACACACTACTAAGATAAGTGCTAGAACTGACAATAATAATGTATAATTTATGTCTCTCATATTACCTTCCCATCACTGTGCTTACATTATTACATAAATTAGTTTAATGTATCTGACATTCATCAGATAATTTAAGCATTTGTTCTTTTGTCTCTGTCTCCTGCTTGCAAGCTTCTAGGCTGGAGATCATGGCACCATCGTGGCACTGATTTGCGGGAATGCTGGCAAAGTTATGGAAGACTTTTTGACATTCATGGAGGAGACTTACTTTTTGTGTGAGCAATGCCATAGGGTACAGACAGCCACGGAAGAGGCACTCACTTCTGAGGTAGCTGTAAAAATGGCCACGATTCTTCCCATCCCAGCATGTACGCACCCATGCAATGTGACGTTGGAGGTTCTTCCATGCAAAGGTGAAGTCTGTTTGTCTACCATTTGAATCTGGGATTGGCCATGTGTCTGGCTTTGGCCACACAGGCATTAACAAACTTGTGCACGGTGACTTGCCCTCTTACTACTTTTGGAAATATGCACTTACTCTCATGTGTGTGAGCCCCAAACAGCCTGTGAGAAGATGAGACCAGTGGCCCAGTTACATTCTTTGACCCTACTGATATACAGCCAATTGCCAGACATGTGAGTGAGGCCACTCACTGCTCGTGTGGATGAGCCCCATGGGTCCCTGGAAGAACCATCCAGCAGATCCCAGCCTAAGTGGTGACCCATGGAATTTTGAGCTAAATGAATGGCTGCTTTTTTTTTTTTTTTTTTTTTTTAATGGCTGCTTTTTAAAGACGATATGTTTGTGGTGATATGTTACACAACAAAAAATGACAGATAGAAGGCTGAAGTTGACTTATAGGGGAGTCCTACCCACAGTTGTTGGAGAAAAGGAGGTATTTCTCGAGTTCCTGCTGTACCTCCAGCCTGGGCCAGGCACTTACGTGTATATTATCTCCTTTGGTCCTCACACTGGGTATACTATTTCCATTGTGAAGTTGGCATTGTTATCATCCACATTTTATAGTCCAGGAGACTTGAGATTCAGAATATTTAGTTTGCTTTCCCAAGATCATAAACCCAATGAGTAGTAAAGCCTGGATTCCAACTCAGATGTGTCTGCACGAACATCCTAACCGTGAACATTTATTGGGATCTTTAGAAGGAAGAGAAAAGTTTGTAGCAATTAATTCTGAATTTGCATTTTTGCCCTGGCGAGGGACATCCATACGACAACTCCAAGTGTTTGATATGATGATGGTCCAAGGAATGTCAGTACAGTGCTGCCATTTGCAAGGCCTCCTTACTTGTATTATCTCGTTAATTAATTAACCTGGGCCTTGTGGAATCAGTATTCATGTCTTTTTTTTTTTTTTTTTCCAGAATAGGCAAGTAGATTTAGAGAGGTTAAGGAATTTGCCACAAATAACCAGAGGACCCAAGACATGAACTTAGAACTCCTAAATCCAAACCCTATGCCTGCTCTCCTAAGCCAAGCCATCTCTCTTTCTAGTTTTTCTCGGGGAACCTCAGGCTGGATGCTTTACCCTCCAATGACCTTGCCATTGACAGAAATGAAGAGAATAGATTCAGAGATATCACCTGAGCGCAGGTCTCTGCACTAGGCCCTGGAAGGTTGCAGAGACAAATATGGTTTAGGTCTTGTCCCCTGCTCTCCAGCTGGGGAGACAGCACTCCACAGTATGTAATATCCGGGTCTAGGTAGTGCTATTGTGTGGTGGAGTATCATCACATGATATGGTATATTGATGCCTTCGTTTCAAGTGATGCTAACACATGTCCACTTAAATAAATCAACATATCCATTTTCACAGTCACGGCCTGTGACCCTTGGGTGCCCCATGGGGCCCCTCCAAAGTGCATCGCTCTGTTTTCATGTTCACAAGTGTTAGGAAGCAGTCAAAGAATTAAAACAGAAATGTCCAGTATTGGTAAAGGTCTGGAGAAGCTGGTAGAATTGGCAAATTGATATACATTTTTCTGGGGGGCAATTTGGATTAGGTAACAAAACATTCATATATTTGACCCTCAGATTCTGGGAATTTATTCTAAGGAAATTACCAACCATAAAGATATGCAAAGATTTAGCTATCATATTTTTATGATGATAACATTTAATTGGAAAGAACCTAAATATACAATAACAGTTATTGGTTAAATGAAATATAATACATCCACACACTGCACTATTAACCGGTAAGTTCAAATGATGTAGTAGATGAATAACATGAGATATCATGGAGGAAAAGGCAGATAATAAAATAGATTGTATTGCAGTGTGGATTCACCATGTAAACAAAGTTATACGGAAAACTTCTGCAAGGTTATACAGTCACTCTCCTTATCCACAGTTTCCCTTCCCATGGGTGTCAGTTACCTGTGGTCCATCTTGGTCCGGAAGCAGATGATCCTCCTTCTCACCCATAGTCGGAATGTCAATAGTCACCTAATGCTATGTCATAATGCCTATGTCATTCACCTCAATCACGTAGGCATTTTATCCTCTCATAGCTTCATAAGAAGGGTGAGTACAATACAATAAGATATGTTGAGAAAGGGACCATGTTCACATAACTTATTACAGTATATTATTGTGATTGTTCTATTTTATTATTTATTTACTTTTGTGAATCTATGACTGTGCCTAATTTATAAATTAAACATTATCCATATTCCATATTCCATATTATTCCATATTCCATATTATTGTGATTGTTCTATTTTATTATTTATTTACTTTTGTGAATCTCTGACTGTGCCTAATTTATAAATTAAACATTATCTGGGGCGCCTGGGTGGCTCAGTCGGTTAAGCGTCCAACTTCAGCTCAGATCATGATCTCACAGTTCGTGAGTTCGAGCCCTGCATTGGGTTCTGTGCTGACAACTCAGAGCCTGCAGCCTGCTTCGGATTCTCTGCCTCCCTCTCTCTCTGCCCCTCCACCCCCCATTCTCTGTCTCTTTCTCTCTCTCAAAAATAAACATTAAAAAACACTATCGTAAGTAGGTATGTATACATAGTAAGTATGTATATATGTATCGTATATAAGTATATATAGGGTTTGGTACTGTCTGTGGTTTCAGTGCATCTACTGTGGGTCTTGGAGTACAAATAAAGGAATTTCTATATCCTAAAGTATTAACAATGTCTATTTCTGGAGGATAGATTATGAAATTAGGAGTATTTCTTATTTTTTCTGTATGTTTATTTGTATTTTTCACATTTTCTTCATTGGTGGCTTAAGGCTTTTGTGGTGAAAAAAATAAAAGAGAATAAAAGTCTTAATAAAGAGCATTCAGAAGTGTAAATAAAATTTTCACAGCATCTGTTTGCCAAAACCTGGAAATCTGAGCAGCACCCATGCACTGGCTTTGAATTTGATAGACAAGAAGATGCACAATTTAAGAAGTGAGGGATGAGAGAAATGCCATCAGATTTGGGTACCAATATCCCATTGGTTCTGCCCCCATCCCAAAGCTATGCGCAATTCTTACAGAGCTCATGTTTGCTTTTATTTTGATTGAAAACTTATCTAGTACAAAGAGGGGAGGCTTTGGTGTCAGCCAGATATGGGCTCAGATCCAACCGTTTTGCTGCCTGAATACTGGGCAAGTCACATAGCTTCTCCAGGCATTCGTTTCTTTATCTGCAAAGTGGGAATACACAATCTAGCTTGCAGCAATGTTGAGAGAATTAGATCCACTTTGCGTAAAAAGCCAAGCATAGTGCCTGACATATAGTAGGTGTTCAATAAATTATCATTATGAAAGTGTGTTTGTTTTGGTGCTATTTTCGATAAAGGAGCCATACAGTAGGGATACTAGGTCCGTTTTTTCTCTTGTGGGCAAAAGGAATCAGCAACAGCCACGTACTTTTGCAGGGTCCTAAGTAGGGAGTGCTGGTTGCCTCCTGAGCCCAGGACTTCTCTCCTCCCTGGTAGTGGCTTTTTTGTTCGTTTGTTTCAACACCTATTTCACCCATCTCCCTACCTACTGTGCCTCTTTTTTTTCCCATCACTTATCACACAGCAGTGGCATTTTAAACAGTCTCCTACATGTCTCCCGAGGCTCAACCAAAACATCTCCACTCTTGGGCAGAAGCGTATTTCCTCTTATGGGCAGGTCAGGATCATCATCTCGCGTGTGTAGCACTGTGCGTCATTCACCCTCACTATAAACGTGGCTTAGCTTAGAATGAGGCTTGGTGCTGGCTCTGCACACCTGTCCTGACGGCAGATGTTGGTAACTGATCATGATACCCTTTCCTACTGAGTCCGGGCACAGTCGTGGGGAGTCTTCTCCACGTGGTGTTTTGTTCAACTCTTGCCAATTGATCAGAGGTTGCAAACGAGATGAAAACCACTTGCCTTCTTTGGATGAAACCTGGGTGGGTGAGGAAGGGGCGGCAGGGGCTGCGGCTTCACCTGTTTTCGCCTCCTAATTTGCTTCTGGGAGATTAGGAGAAGAGTTTTTTCCTGTGTTTTCTTCCTCTACTCGGTGAAGTCCTAGGGTTAGATCAGGGCTGGTGATAGGTCTCCTTTCACGAGTCTACCTTGATGAATTAGTATCTCGACAAAGAGTATTTTGCACAAACGTATTCCAAGGCTGCATGTGGGCTGGGCTCGCGTGGTACTGTGGTGGGCCAGAGATGTCTCCCATGGCGTGGAAGGGGTTGGGCAATGGTAGGTGTGCCAGGTGTTTGTCATTCCTGGACTGGATGGTTTCCAGTAGCTCTAAATTTCTGCTTTTCCAGAAAGCCGAGGGCCAAAGGGGAAAGTGACTGGTCCAAATGCATCTGTGGCAAAGCCAGTACTATGCCCTGGGGTTCAGCTCCCTGTCTGGGACTTTTTCAGAAAGACCCGAATCCGACATCGAGTCTGGGCAGCGTGAGTGTTCCTCAAAAGGAAATTCAAGTTCTCCCTGAAGGGGCAATATCAGTCCTTCCTTCCCTGGGACTGAGCCTGGCTGTCCCCGGAGGGCTGTCTGTTCTGTCTGATAGTCCTGGCTTTAGCACTGACCTCTGGAGATGGGCGCTGGGCTGTTCTTCCATGCTACCCAGGATTTTTTTCTGGGTCCTTCCTAAAAGGCTTGGGGAAGGAAGTGATTAGATTCCAAGCCTTTCTCCTGGGGCGGAGTTGGGGGGGGGTATTTCCCAGAGTGGGGCTTTGCCTAGGCAGGGGGCTCAGCTGAGAGCTACAGGGAAGCAGCAGGGGCTCCTTAAATATGCAGACGGAGCAGCTGCCTTTGATCTCTCCAGCGGCAGAAGCAGCCACTCCCTGCTGAGCTGGAGTGTGCATGTGGGCCTGAGGGTGGCATGTGGGTTTGGGTTAACATGTAAATGAGGGCAGACTGGACCTCAACATGTGCATGGTGCACGTATGTGTGCACACGCAGGTACCGCTACGGGTTCGTGTGTGTTCGTAAGTCTGCAGATGTGTGCCCATATCCGTGTATGGGAGTTGTGTGTGTGCCTGTGTGTGCCATGTGGCTTTGTTGGCCTGAGCCCATGTCTACACATTAGCTCATCCAAGATATCATTACAGCACAACAATGTTATCTGCCCAGCGATCCCCAGTTGGGACAATTTATTCACAGCATTACTCCTTATTCACAGTATTACTGCTGGAGCCACCGCAGAAGCACAACCAGGTCCTGCCTCCTGGCTCAATTTAATCTGTCAAGGGATGAGTCAATTCCACTCACAAGGTCACAGATGGTCAGGAGACAGTGCGATAGATTGGGTTACTGTTCAAAGCGTTCAGTGTCTCCTTTCCCCCTTCTGATGTCAGGAATGGCTGAATGACCTCTTTTGGCCAATGGTGTGAGATCTCAGGTAACCCATACCACACTTGGACAGAAGTTCTAAGAGACTTTGCATGGCTTGCCACCTCTCCCCCTCCTTTCCCTCGGCCATGTGACATGCAGAGAAAGGCTGTTTTGTCACCCTGAGGCTCAGAAAGGAAATACCAGGGAGCAGAGCCACAGCCAACCCGTGATAAATATATAACACAAGTAAGACATAAACCTTCTGGGAGCATACCATGGAGACCTTGGCGTTTTGTTGTGTTGTGTTGTGTTTGTTACCGCAGCATAACCTACCCTTGGCTAACTCAAACAAAGGGGCCTGGGATCACTTGTCACATTCCTTGGACTTTTGGTCTTGGAACCAGAAAACACTTGTGTCATTTCTATCTACTGCGATCTGTGGTCCGAGGTTAGGAATGTGTACCCTGTTTCCCATACATGGAGAAACAACTTATTTCCCACAGTTAGCTACACACGAGCTTTTGTGAGAAGCCAGCACAGAGAGAAATAGTCCAGAGAAAGAGAGGCCAAAGTAGGTGATGAACTTGGTGAAGTCCATGGTTCTGAGTTTGGTTGTTCTTGAGGCCCAGCTGAATTCTTGAATTCTTTCACTAGTCCCCTCTTAATGAAAGCCAGTGTGAGTTGGGTTTCTGTCCCTTGCACCAAGGCTCTAACGCAATATGCATGTTTTCTTACGACTTCATACATGTGTATGTTACACTGCTATGAGTTTTCACGTGTGTTTGTGTCTGTGCATGTATGTGCCATGTTTGTGGAAGGTGTGTGTCTGGGTATCTTTGCGGGGCCTGGTAATCATGTGCAGCCATATGTTTATGGCATACAGGTATGTGCACAGATCTGCTAACACATAGTAGGTGTCAAATGAACGTTTTCTGAATAAGTATGTTGTACTTGAACACAAGGTGTGCCTGTTGCACAACCAGTGGCTTAGAAGGAACAGCGTGGGGAGGAGGGGTTGAGCATGCATGGCAATGTTCCGCTGGGACATCTCTGGCTATACTTGGACTCTGGGCACGAACTACTCTCATGCTTTTATTCCTCTCCAAAGGATTTACACGTTGGTGTCACAGATTGCTCCTTGGGCTTCTATCTGGCTGGGCTTTATCTCATCTTGGTCCCTTGACAGGAAAAACAATTAGCTCAGGCCTACCCAGCCAGTCTCCAGTGGTGCTGGGACAGCCACTATGGAGGCCCAGGAAAGGCCACAGTTTCAGGAGGCATTTCTGGAAGATCACTTAGGTCCAGAGTCAGGAGGACTGATGTCACTCCCAGCCATCTGCTGAAGCTCGGGGTCAGGTGTTTATTGTTATAACAGGGAATTTTAATCAACAGACTTTCTGCATTTGACTTTGGCAGTTTAATGATTAGGTGGTTTGACAGAAACTTGGGACTTGATTTTTGCTATTTTCACGTTATTGTCATGTGTTAGGAAAGTATTTTGAATTGGTGAGGTGGAAAGATTGAAGAGACAGCAGTGAAGGGCAGTGGAGCCGAGACGGCAAGATCGCTACAAAGAAGGGAAGCATTACACTTGGGGGCTCTCTGAGTGAGAGCGTGGGGCTCAAAGGAATTTTAAAGATCAGCTGGTCCAACCCACCCCTATGCTCAAATTCTCTGGGTAAATATTAATTGTAATGATTCTAATAATAGCTACTTTATGTTGAGCACCTATTAGCCTTCCAGGAAGTTGTTCTAGTCAGGCTTGATAGGGTGCAGGGAGTAGACACCCACCCAGGATAGCTCTCCTCTCCTCCCTTTCCCTTCCTCCCTTCCTTCCTCCCTTCCTTCCTTCCTTCCTTCCTTCCTTCCTTCCTTCCTTCCTTCCTCCCTTTTCTCCCCCTCCTTCATCCCTTTCTCCTTCCTTTTGTCTCCTTCCTTCCTGTCCCTCCCTCCTCTTCCTCCTTCCCTCTTTCCCCCCTCCCTCCTCACTGTTAACTATAAGGAGCTTCTTATTATTCCTGATCCTCGACCCATATCTTTTGATCTTTGTTAGTCTCTTGGCTCAATACAAAACGTGTCCAAACCTTCTTCTGTGGGACTTCTCTGCAGAGATGTGAAGTCAGGTATTGTGGCCCCCAGAGTGGTGTCTTCTCCAGATCCTTTGTCTTCGACTCTGTGTTCCAAGCCCTCTCCCTATCCTGTCTTCCAAATCAAGCCTGTTGAGCTCTCTCTTTAAGCATGGCTTCCAGTTGTTGACTCTGTCCTCCCTTCCGGGGTATAATTAGTTTGGCAGCAACCCAAACATGAAAACACCCTTCGAGAAAGACTTGCTATGCTCCAGTTGTCCTGAAGTGTCTCATAACCCAGGAGGACCTTTGTGAAGATGCCGGAGGCCTCAAATCCAGTCAAGACGACCAGGTATCATTAGTCCTGGAAAGTTTGGTGCAGCTCAATTCATTTGGCAAACATTTAAAGTATGGATTTTGTAGTCAAGCAGACCTAAATTTGGCTCTGGGT
Source organism: Lynx canadensis (assembly GCF_007474595.2). Taxonomy (NCBI): domain Eukaryota; kingdom Metazoa; phylum Chordata; class Mammalia; order Carnivora; family Felidae; genus Lynx; species Lynx canadensis. The sequence goes on from NC_044312.2 coordinate 71,754,129, forward strand.
CCATAATTTTTTAGTTATCTGATTTAGTAGCAAGGAGTGATCACTCTGAGCACCAGTTTTTCTCATTTGATTTACAAAGGGCTGTCATACCTAACTCATGGGTTTTTCATGAGGATTAAATGAAACCACATGTGTGAAACCCTTAGAACAACGCTTCATCCAACCAACCATTCATTTATCCATTCATCTATTTGGTGTGCTAAGAGTTTTGGGGGTTCACTGGGGGGCAGACAGAGTTCTTGCCCTTCCAGAATTTAGAGTGGCACATACTTGCCATGCACTCAGCAGATACTGCTCTGCTGACCTCTCACATGCTTCTGCACGCACAGGAGACAGTGCTTGGCAACTGGGTGTGGGCAGAGATACAAAAATAAATAAAACAGGGCAACTTCTTTCAAGGAACTGCAGTTTCAGGAGTAACACTATGTTATTGTAGGGTTGGGGAGGGGGCTGACTAAAATTTTAAGCTCAAATTAAACTTTGACACCAAGTCCTAGAAAGAAACTAAAAACCTTGACTTTCTTAGTGACTGGAAAGCTAGTAGAAGACAATGGTCCAAACTGGACCAGAGGTAGCCTATAGTCATAGAAGTCTAATTTCTCAGAGAGACCAGCAGGGAGAGAACCTGGATCAGGAAGAATGGCTAGTTCTTGTCAGCTCAGACTGGGAAGTATGGGGAGGTGAGTTTCATCAAGTCTGTTCCTGCAGATCTCACTCTGGTTCATGCATTCATTAATTCCTAAACATTCATTGAGAGACTGCTAGGTGCCAGGCATATGTGACATGTTGGTATAGATCCTTCCCTTTAGGCTCTCAGGTGGGGGGCAATTTGCTGACAAACCAGTATAATGAATGCTAACATGGGGAAGGGATGTCATGGCAGCTTCCTATGTTATGGGGATATAGGGAAGGACAATCCTTTTCCAAAAAGAACAGTGATTCTCAACTGGGGCAATTTTACCCCCCAGCGGACATTTGACAAGGTCTGGAGACAGACTTGGTTGTCACATAGGTGATGGTTTGCCATTGGCATCTAGAAGAGAGAGGCTGGAAATGCCACTAAATGTTCTATGATGTAAAAGATATCCCCCCCAAAAAAAACCCCAAAGAATAATGGGGCTCAAAATGTTACAAATGCTGCTATTGAGAAACCTTGACCTAGAGGGATTATAGAAACTTTCTCAAAAGAAGAGATACTGAGTTGTGTCCATAAGGATGAAAAATCAACTGGATAAAGAATGCATCTGAGGCAGACTCTCCAAAAAGAGAGACAGTTTATTCAAATACTTGGAAATGGAGTGAGTGCAAGAAAACAAAAACAGGAGCCAGGGGAGAGGGGAAAGGGAGCTTCTGGGAAGTTTACTGTGGTGGGAACACAAGGTCTCAGGCAGGAAAGGATAACAGGAGAGTTGAGTAGTAATCCATGGTCTGAGAGGAATATTTCACTCTAAGAGTAAAGGCTGGGGCATATGGTTTGGACTCTCACACAATAGCATTTTCAGGATATTTCTATTGTTTTTGGAATGGGTTGTGTGTCATCCAGAAATTTAGAAGTCATATCTCTAAGAGTCATAGCCCATAGCTTCCAGTGGGACCCTACAGGGCATAGAGGAAGCTTTGGTATGAACATCTTCGGTATCAGACACTACTCCTTTCTCTTTAGCCTGAGCATTGTCTGGAGGTTTGAGAATTTCTCTAAGGTAAGGCTGAATTTCACTTCCTCAACAAAGGTTGCTGGGAGCTTCCCCTCCTGTTTAGTAGCTATGGGCAAAAGCCTTCTGGGAACGTTTCAAGATGGATCCAGAAGCAGCCAGTTCTTGGAAGACACATGAGGGGTGTAGGGAGTGAGATCTCTGAAGGCGGTCAGGTGAAAAGGGCGCATGTTGACCCAAGGGATGGGTGGGTCTAGGGAACCCTTTGCTGAGCGTGCTGGTCTACCATGAAAGGGGTCATTTGGAATGGGATCCCAGGTACCTTCACTGAGTCGGATGAGACAAGAGCTGCCTCACAATCCTAGATGGAGACCTCCAGTTCTCGCAGGAGGCATCCTGTCATCTGGGGCTGTAGGGGCAGAAGATCATAGAGAATGGAATGAAACATGGTCAAACCACTCCATCTGTGTCCCCTCTCTCTTTGTTTCCCTTTTCTGTCTCTGACTCTGACCTTTCGTCCTTGGTGTTTTCTCCCCTCTCATTGCCTTCATCTTCTTTCTTTGTTGAAGGTGACTTGAAGCCAGGTCATGAATGCCAAGTTAAAGAACTGGATTTCATGCTAAATTTATTCAGCAGTACACTCAGCAAACATCCACCAATTTTTAGTTCCTAGCATAGAGAGTAACACATTTTAAATGCTCAAGAACCATTTGTTAAATGAGTGTATAGATGTATGAATTTAAGTCTTAAATGTCATGTCCTTGGAGAAGCCTCTTTCAGACCATCTTATGGACCAAACTCCTCCATTCCAACCCAGTCTCTACACCTTGCCTCATTTCATTTCCTTCAAAATACTTATAAGTATCTGAAATTTTATTAAGATATTTTTTTGTTTGCTACGGTCTGTGTCTCCTACTCGAATACAAGCTCTGGGAAACTAGGACATTTGTCTGGTTCACCTGGTCTCCCTTGTGCCTGTAAGAACATCAGGTATGCAGCAGGCACTCTCAAATATTTACTGGATAAAGAGGTTTATTCTGGATCAGGCCCTGTGATCAGCACTGGGGATTCAGAGCTGAACAAGCTGTGGTCTCTGGCTAGAAGACTCTCCTGTGTGGGATTGAAAATTCCTAGTAACTTCTGGAAGAGATACCACTGGAGTTCCTTTAGAGGTTGACTCATCTGCCATCATGGAGAGAGTATGAGGGTAAGAGACTACTAACACACAACTCCAAAAAACATCAGTGACATAATGCAATCAAAATTCTATTTTTTCTTTCTTCACAGTTCAATGAGGGTAGGCAGCTCTTGGCCAAATGGTGACTCAGGAACCTGGGGTCTTCCATTTTGTGATCCCATTTGTCAACGTCAGAATATGGGCACCATGAACCTCCCATGGGAGAATAGTGAAAGATCCCAAGTGGGGGATTTTTATGGGCCATAGGAATTGCCACGTGTGATGTTGGTGTACGTTTCATTGGTCACAACCCACTCATATGGTCCCAGCTAACCACAAAGCCTGGGAATGTTATCCATCTATGTTGCCCAGAGGAAAAGGAAATGAATTTGGTGATCACACAGCTTTTTGTTTTTGCCATAGACGGGATGGAAGGGAGAGGTCATGGACGAAGGCAGGGAGACCACTGGTCCATGAGCACCGGTACCAAGGTAAAAGCAGCGGCCATGTCTGTTGAAAGAGAATTGGACCTGACTATAATCAAACCCAGAAGTTAAAATCAGGTAATAACATACTGGTTTGATGGGTCTATTAATAAAATTACCATGAAACTTGCATCAGAGATGCCTTCTGACTCTGCTCTTGCTTCCTCATTAGAAGTTATTTTGAGGAGGACATTGTCTGCTGCTCTGTGAGTTTGCTGTTGATACAAAGCGATGAGGTTCCATCTTATTAAAAGGATGGTTGGAGCATGGACAGAGGGTGCGAATTTTAGGCACAAGAATTGCCCCAATTTTTTTTGTGGTGTCTCCATTCTTCAGATTTCATGTAAAGTCTTCACCAATATGAGAGAGTGTCCATTATATGCCTAGCTCTGTGCCAGATGCTCTGGGACTGTAAGAAGGGAAAGATAGGAAACTAGCTCTCAAGTGACATGCGTTTTTCTTCAGGGAGCTTCAAGTAACTCATGTGGCACAATTATGGAACTCAAACGCTGAATACGCAGGTGCTATGTGTTGTGTGGGTTCCCAAAAAGGTGAGGCAAGTATAGGCAGGTGTGGATGGGAACGTGTCTGAGGGAGGTGGCACTTGAGTCGGGTTGCCTGGAGTTTCCTGAAAAGTCACGATTCTCTTGGGAGCTTGTATGTTCCATGACTTTGGGGGTCAGATGGGCCTACATTGGAATCTGGGTTCTATTTCTAACTCATCTATGATATTGAGTAAGGGTGGGCGAGTGTGGTACCATAAACACAGAGTTCCTGGCAGAGGAAATGCTAAATAAGTGGTAGATGTTAGATCATAACAGAACAGTGTAAGTATGGTCCCTGAAGCCAGTTTTTTTGGGTGTGAATCCCAGCTCAGTCCCTTACTTTCTGTGTGTTTATGGGCAAGCAGGGTAACCTCTCTGTGCCTCAATTTCTTCATCGGTAAAATAGGTATCATGATACTGCCTATCTTGTAGGGTTGCCGTGAGTGGTAAATCCATTAATTCGTATAAAAAGCACATAACAGGGGCGCCTGGGTGGCGCAGTCGGTTAAGCGTCCGACCTCAGCCAGGTCACGATCTCGCGGTCCGTGAGTTCGAGCCCCGCGTCAGGCTCTGGGCTGATGGCTCAGAGCCTGGAGCCTGTTTCCGATTCTGTGTCTCCCTCTCTCTCTGCCCCTCCCCCGTTCATGCTCTGTCTCTCTCTGTCCCAAAAATAAATAAACGTTGAAAAAAAATAAAAAATAAATAAAAAGCACATAACAGTGCTATGTAAGTTGTAGCTATTATTATCGCTGTTAGAAAGACAATCATGCGGGATGCCTGGGTAGCTCAGTCAGTTAAGCATCCGACTCTTGATTTCAGCTCAGGTCATGAGCTCACATTCATGAGTTCAAGCCCCATGTGTAGCCCCACACTGCTGACACTGCGGAGCCTGCTTGGGATTCTCTCATTGTCTCCCTCTCTCTCTCCACCCCTCCCTGGCTTGCATTCTCTCTGTCCCTCAAAACAAATAAATAAACTTAAGAAAAGAAAGGCAATCATTTTATTTCCACACATGATCACCCCTACACTGAGAAATAGTGGTGTTTTTTCATTGAAGACCCACAGAACAATTCAGGCACTTGTGGGGGCTGTGTGTGTGTGTGTGTGTGACGGGAAGTGATGGTCCAACGATGGCACCTTTCTCACGTTGTGACACTGACACATGTATTTTCAATTCAGTTGGGTTCCCATTTTGCTCTACTCATTTGGCAGTAACCACAAGTGCACAGAAAAATATGAATAGACAAGGGGGAAGGTGCACAAATGGGGGGTGGGGCTGGGAGAGTCAGAGAATCAATTTACAGTTTGTCAAGACCAGAGTATTAATGTCCCCATTTTATATATAAAAAAAATTAATGCACTGGGTCCTTGTCTGTCATGGATCATAACAGCCATAGCAATCACTTATTGAATACTCACCATGTGTTGGGCGTGTTGCTAAGTGCTTTATAAATGCATTATCTCATTTAATCTTTATAATACCCCAGTGAGTGTTTCAGTGGTCGGTACCCTTTGAAAGGGCGTTAAGAGATGAGCTGGCCTGAGGTCACACAGTTGGGATACGATGGGACCAAGATTAAAATGCAGGGCTTTCTGACTCCAAAAGGTCACAGTCTTAACTTGGCCTGATGTCCAGCCAGGACATGCTAGGACAGCAGCACAAGAAGTCTGCAGTCACTGTCCTTCCTGATGTGTGCGCCCCTGCTCCTGCTGTCCTGGCTGTCCACTATTTCTTCTATCACTGTTCCTCTCACCTGGGAGGAAATGGTACATTGTTACAGTTGGAGAGGAAATGCTACATTGCTATAGTCGGAGGTAGGGGGAAGGGAGAGTCATATCTTAGAATCCATGGCACGCTGACTTGAATCGAATCAGAAATAAAACTAAACTTTAAAATACACAATGAAGTAGTCATTTAAACTTTAACATGGGAATGAAGTAGTCATCAAGTGTGTCTGCAGCACCTAATCAGCCTGGCGTAGAGAAAACACACCGTGGTAGGAATGAGGGCTGCCTTAGTGAATGCCCTTCCCCAGGAGAAAGAGGATCTTGACAAAAATACATACGTACATACAGGAAAAAATTACCCACACTTCTCAGATTCTTATTTCCTAGAGAAAATGTCCAGGAACTACGGTTACCACTTTGGTGCACTGTGTGTGTGTGTGTGTGTGTGTGTGTGTGTGTGTGTGTGATTTTAGAAACGTACTTCTATATTCCTCCAGCTGTAGGCTGAAGGGGTCGATCTTAGCGGTCCCTTCTCTTGGAAAGCATTCCGACAATAATTCAGTAACTCCCTAAAAAGGTGTCCAATGGGAGAAAATTGGGATGTGCCACTTCTAACTGGCTAGCTGGGCTCTCTTTCATCCCCAGCGAAAAATTGTCTGAGGGGAAAATTTCTCAGTGTGTAAAACTGAAAAGCAGAACCCAGTACAGTATATAATTCTAACAATGCCGTATGAAAATGCAGTAAAAATAGAGTCAATTATACACTGTCAAAGCTTTTCTCTAAACAGCTGCCTAACAGAATATGACAATTTTTCCTACAATGTAGTAAAAAATAAAAAGAAGTTCTCTCACAATGCCAACTACGCCAGGCCGAATTCATTAACACTTTATTACCTTAAACTCCATTGTAAGAGAAAAATAATATGACGCAACTTGTCACTTCTTCTTTTCCCGGTTTTGTTACTGTGACACATTAAGATTGGGGCGCCTGCTAGTGTGTTATGATCTACATTTAATGATCTTAACAGGGACTTAGTAAGACATTGTTCGTTTTTCTTGCGCTATCCCTGAGCGGGGTGTTACATGAACAGTGAGACCCAATTATATCATAGTGTAATTTACAAAGGAGGAAAAAAAAGTTCTTTTCATGGCGTGTTCCCCAAGGAGACTAGAAGTATTGTAGCAGTTTCTTGGCTCTGCTTTGCAACAATATAATTAGCTATAATCTGAGCATTTGCATATAGTACAGAGAGCAGGAGTAATTCTCCGCTTGCTGGGTTAGGATGTAAAATGGTCTTTTATAAGACATTCGCTCTCATACACCTAATTTTCCTTAGCACATTTGCATCCATGTTCTGGCTGATCATCACAAATGGAAATTGTCACTCTCAATATGGAAGAAAAATGAGGAAATGCATCATAATGAAAGGTAATTTTTTTAACCAACAGATTTTAATCAAGGGCCTACGGTGGATTCAGAATTTGGACACAACCCTTATGCCTTTGAGATATAAGTCTGGACTTTATTTTAGTCCAAACTTTATGACTTTACAGTTAGGCTTACATCTCATACACCTTGTAATTTGTTGTTGGGGATGTCACGTCCTTCAGCACCGAATCTGGAGCTTCTACTCTAAGCATGGGGTCTTTGCTTCCTTTACAAACAAACAAACAAACAAACAGGAATAGTTTGTGGGATTGAGGAACAGAAAGGAGAGTTTATTAGTTTGCTATGTCTTTCTTGTAAATTGTCCACTTTGTCTCTCTCTCACTCTTAACCACCAAACTTGGTGATTGATCACAGCTCTGTAAACTGAGCACATTTAGTGATTGTACCTTAGGGAGTGTGCATGTATAGTTCCAAAGTGTAAGGCAACAATTTCAGGCAAAATTATCCTTGAAAGTTATACACAGTGCCGCTCAAGAAAGTTGAGAAACTCCATTATTAGAAGCCACGGGAACTGAGCTCATCGAGGGAGTAGTAGGTTCCCAGCAATTTCCCATTTCAAGCTCCCTACAGGGCACACCTTGTGAGTGGAATAGCCTCGTGTTGAAGTGATCGTCTCTCAGTATCCTCCTCTCTCTTCCTCTCCATTGCATCCCAACAGAAGGATTTAGTTGGCTACAAGCATGACCGTCTTTCACCCTTGCTAGCATGCAGCACCCATGCTAGCACCCATGCTAACATGCATGGAATGTTGTTCACCTTCACTGCAGCACTCATATAGTGCCTAACTCATAATAGGCACTTGGTAATTTTTTGTGCAAAAGATGACTGGAAGGATTTACCAATCTTTCAACCATCAGCCACAGGAAATATACTAGGAAGGCTGTGGTAGCTATCAGGCCCCGAGGTCTTGTTCAACATTACCTTCATACTACTTGGAAAACTCAGAAGATGGTAGAGATGGACTGCTAATGTGTGTTCTCCCAAGTTTGATTTATTTTCTCATTGTAGGTTTGGGAATGTGAAATTCTGTATCTTTGTAATGGGTTGGAGTTGAGTCCTGGCCAGCCAATAAGCATTGATTGGACATTGGGAGTCTTGGACTTCTGGAAATGTAAAATGTTAATGTCATAAGGACTCATAGAAATAATGGAGTCCAGGACTCCAAATTCACAGGTGGGTGTTATGGGTTGAATTGTGTGCCCCCCGCTTCTTATTTTAAAATCCTAATTCATAATACCTCAGAATGTGACCTTATTTGGAGATACTCTTTATAGAGGTAATCGAGTTAAAATGGTGTCATTAGGGCGGGCTCACACCCAACGTAGCTGGTGTCCTTATAAATTACAGAAAAGTCTCAATAATTTTGAAAGAACTCCCATATACCAAACACCCGGGTTGCTAATTGTTAATGATTGCCACGTTTTCCCATAATCCATTATCTATCCATCTGTCTAAAGTATTTCAGTGTGCTTTTCCTAAGAACGAGGGTTTTTCCTTATGTAATTGCAGTACAATTATCAAAATCAAGAAATTTGATATTGATATTAATCTGTAGAAATTATTAAAATTTACCAACTATCAGGACAATGTCTCTTGTAGCACTTTTCTTCCCCCTTGGATCCGGATCCAATTCAGGACTACAGGTTGCATTTAATTTTCATGAGTCTTTAGTGTCCTTTTATCTGGAAAGATTTCCTAGTCTGAAGATATTGACATATTCTTAAGAGTGTAAGCCTTCTGTTTTGTAGACTGTCCCTTACTTTGAGTTTGCCTGATGTTTCCTCATGATTAGATTCAAGCGTACGTCTCTGGCAGGAAACCACTGAGGTCCTGGCATGTTCTTCTCAATACATCACACGTGATTCTGGTTTGTCTCACGGGCTTCCTCTCCCCCAACACACTCTACTATGTAGATAAAAGCAACAGGGTGATATGGAGTACAACTAAGGATAACTTTTAAGAGGAAACATCATTTCTTTGTTGCACAGAGAAATTTTATCGTCTCTGGAGCACTTATTTGTACTTTGATGGGGGACAGATTTATTCTTACTTTGTTTCGGTGAGTTTCAAAAACTGCTCAGGTTGCAGAATGCCTGGATTTGGGGCCCTTTCTACAGATTTTTGAAAGATCATCTTTCTAAATGCAAATACCGGAAAACAAACTGTAAAAACACCCCCCCCTGACCCCCGCCATGTCTTCAAGTAAAACAAGAACCAACAGAAGCTGTTGAACTAAACATTTATCAATTGTTTCTGAATTTTCCTGTTGATAACTTGGTCCTTGCCCATTTCTTCTGTTTCCCGTGAGCCCAGTCTAGAAGTTTAGAGGTAGCTGGATCTGAAATTATAAAGAGAAAAACCTGGGGGGAGCGGCACAGAAAAAGTTGTAGCTAAAGAAATGTTCCTTGTTAATATCACATCTCTGACAAATTGAGGAAGAACTGACAACGTTGAAGGTTAACTGCAGAATCCACATTCAACTGGTGGGATGTTGTCATCCTGCAACGAGCAAAGATGAAAGCTATAATTTTCTACCAGCATACCTTCCCAAAAGGTACAGGGAAAGTGGGGAATACTGGTCCCCTCATCTTGTGGGGTGACTTGTGGGCTGATCGCCTCTGACCACTAGCAGCTTTGTGAATCTATCTTAGTTTTCCCTTCAACTTATTACCACTTTCTATGCCTTCTATCAAATAAAAAGACTGGGAAACACCACAGTCACCTGCTTTATTTTCTCCCTCTCTGAAGGCAAGTGCCTGAAGGCAGGACTTGGGTGTCACTCCCTGGTCTTCTGCCACACATAGATCAGGGCCAAGCACAAAATAGTTGCTCAAAATGTATTTCTTGCCTGACAGTTGCTGACGTCTTGCTTCTTGAAGACCCTGTGGAGAGAGGTGTGGCGGGAAAGCAATAAGATGCTGCTTGAGGGGCGCCTGGGTGGCTCAATCGGTTGAGCGTTCGATTTCGGCTCGGGTCATGATCTCACAGTCTGTGAGTTCGAGCCCCACGTCGGGCTCTGTGCTGACAGCTCAGAGCCTGGAGACTGCTTCAGATTCTGTGTCTCCCTCTCTGTCTGCCCCTCCCCTGCTTGTGCTCTGCCTCTCTCTCTCTCTCTCTCTCTCTCTCTCAAAATAAAAAAAAACATTCAAAAAAATTAAAAAAATAAGATGCTGCTTGAGGGGCCACTTTGTCAACAGCGGTTGATGTGGAAGACAGAGAGCCTTCTAAAGCACAGCTTAAAGGGCACCTTGAATCTAAAATAGAGCAAATGACAAAGTGGTGAAAGAAGAGACACCTAACACACTTCTGGAAGAAGAGAGCGAACCCAATCCCTGACAGGATTAGCAGGTTAATTAAAGAATCTATTCTGATGATGCTGGCACATCTTCAGTTCAGACTGACATTAACTCAAGGCACAGGCCCCAATCTATCTTTTCCACTGGCTGCCGTGGAGCTGAAATGCTTACCAGACAAGTTGATTCTTAAGGACCTTCTGGATGTGTGTGTAATTGTATCCCAGGTGGAACCCTCTCCAGGAGAGCTCATGGATTCGCAGGAACTGGGTTATCTGATTAACTCTTGACTGCCTAGCAATGGGCAGTGGGTAGCATGGGCAACAGGGAGGAAAAGTTGAGAGTGAGGAAGGTAACAGTCTCTGAGCATCTGTGATCATGGTCCTAGGCACATCGCACAACTTATTTCCCTGGATATGGTGGTAAGAGGGGCCACCGTGCGGTCAGATAGGCTGGGGTTCAAATCCCAGCTCTGCCATATTTGGCTGGGTGACTGTGGGTAGGCCACTTTTTTGGTAAGCCTCTGTTTTCTTATCTGTGAAACAAGTACAATAAATACTATTCTATTAGTTTCTCAGGACAAACATGGTGGTTTAAAACAGAGGAAAGGTATTCCCTCACATTTCTAGAAGCCAAACACCCAAAATGAAGGTGTCAACAGGGTTGAGCTCCCTCTAAAGGCTCGAGGGGAGAATCCTTCCTTATCTCTTCCAGCTTATGGTGACTCCAAGCATCCCTTGGCTTGTGGATGCATCACTCCAGTCTCTGCCTCTGCCTTCATGCTTCTCCTCTGTGTCTTCTCCTAGTCTGTCTCTTACAAGGACACTCTTCGTTGAATTTAGGGTCCACCTGGGTAATCCAGGATGTTCTCATCTCAAGATCATTAACTTAATTACATCTGAAAGACCCTTTTTCAAAATAAGATCACAGGTTCCAGAGGCATATCTTTTTTGGGGGGGGAGGCACCATCATCCCACTAAAATCTCTATTGTACTTTTAGTTTGGTGGGAAGGTTAGTGATTAGAGATTATATATGTGGCATTTATTTATCTTAGCACATAGTAAGCACCCAGTGAATGCAACGACAGAGAGCTGTGTCACACACAACATTATGAAATTTGGAAGCAGGTCTTAGCCAACTTTTTTTTACACGTTGAAGTAGGTTCAGAGAGGTTTATTATCTTTTTCAAGGTCACCGAACTGTGTTTTCTATCCAAAGCTGAGTAACCACAAAGTCTGTGGTTTAGCCCCTCGCCAGGATGAGTTGTATCCCTCGATATAGGCGCCGAGACAAAGCTTTGGGTACAAGTAGACTATTTAGAAAGTGATTCCAGGAAGCAGCGAGGGAGTGGGTGACAAAGAAAGGAGAGAGACCAAGGAAAGCGGCATTAGTGAGTGGGTCACTGTTGTGGGCACCTGGGTCCCAATCCCACCAGCGCCGCTTGAGTTATCAGTGGATATGAGAACCATCCACCAAGGCACAGGGTCAGCTGAGGGGATATTCCAGGGACATCAAGAGGAGTATCTCCTACTCCTGGAAACTCTGTTATGGCAGTTCTCGGAGGGTCAGGGTGAGCTCTGAAATTAAGGGTGGGAAAGAGCAATAGAAGTCAATTCGAGCCTTTGGTAATTTTGGTCGGGCCACTCTCGGAAGGTGTGATAGAATCCCAGATTCTCGGTGCTGGAGGTGACCTTACAAGTCACGTCGTCTGGCTTTACTCCCTATGCTATAGTCCCCTATAAAATATCCCATATCCTCATATTTGTCCTCCGTGGTCATCCAGGGCCACTACAGTGATACTTGCAGGACCAGAGGGCTCACTAACTCCTGAGGCAGGCTGACCCATGGCTTTTTAGCTCTTATTGTGGACAAAATTCCAGGTTGAGACAAGATTTGACTCCTCAGGTCTTCCACCAGTGGAATTCAGTTCTTTTCCCTGGACACGCCTCCTTCCTAAGAGATCGGTTTTTGCTTCGGCAATACTTTCAGCTCTCTAACCCTGCTCTGTCCCTGCCCTAGAGCTGTGGCTCTTCAGAGACACTGTGTTCTGCTCCTGTAGAGCTCCTGCTTATAATGGCATAGGAAATATCTTAAGTGGTTTTAGAATAAAATATAACTGCCCCCTCAGGGACAATTGGAGCATATGGTGTAGTGAGAAGAAGGTCCATTCAACAAATGCCAGATAAGCGCTTACTTTGTGTCAGATCCTCAGACCCGTGGCCAAGAGTCTGTTGGGAGTAATGGACATAAAAACCACCAACTACAATGCCCACTATAAAGGTCTTGAAAGGTCATTTTAAGAGGGGCAGAATGAGGTGTACCATGCTTACCAAAGTCTGAAGGAACACATGCTCTGAGTATAGCAATTTCGTCAAGGGAATTAAGGAAGACTTCGTGGAGGTGGCATTTGAATCGGGTTTTGAAGGTTGGTTAGGATTTTAACAGATTCTATTACTGACAGGAAAGGAATTTGAGAATATGGGGATAGTACAAAGTCCTGGAAATTAGGCTATGCATGCTTCCCTTATGGAACGACTTGTTAAGTGTTGTTAGAGTTTAGGGTGTGTGATGTATATGTGTTTATGTGGTTAATCACCTATGAGGATGGTGTGATAGACGAAAGACTCATTTATACTGTATTGTAAGATAACTGGTCTTGACTTATTCATTAGATGATAGGAAAGTCTTCAAATGCTTTTGCACAATAAATAGAAATATTCTGTGTGTTTTTTTAATTTTTATAAAAGGGCTATTCTAATACCACTGTAAAGGGTATCCCAGATTGTGGGGAAATTGGAGACAGGGAGACCAGGTAAGAGGTGACTGTGGAAATTCTACGTAAAACACTTCACTCACCCATTCTTCTATTTATCCTTCCTTCCTTCCTTCCTTCCTTCCTTCCTTCCTTCCTTCCTTCCTTCTTTCCTCCCATCCATCCATTCATCCAATCTTAAGCATTTACATGCTAATCATTGTGCTAAGTATTAAGGTTTTGGAAATTGGAAAGAGATTTTTTTTTTAATGTTTATTTCTTTATTTTGCCACAGAGACAGAGAGTGAGCAGGGGAGGGACAGAGAAAGAGAGAGACAGAGAATTCCAAGCAGGCTCCGCACTGTCAGTGCAGAGCCCGATGGACACAGGGCTCGAACTCAGGGACTGTGAGATCATGATCTGAGCTGAAATCAAGAGTTGGATACTCAATTGACTGAGCCACCCAGGTGCCCCAAAGGAAAGACATTTTCTATCTTCAAGAGGCTTATGATCCAGTATGGTTGAATGAGGGAAGTTAAGAAGAGAGGAAAGATAAAGAGATGTTTCAGAATTGTAGAAGGCTCTCATCAATGTCTAAATACATGTGAGTGGAAATGAAGAGGGAAAAGGAGGAAAAAGACTTCACACTAGAAAGTCTTAACACCTGAACTCTAGGCCCAACCATACTGTTCATTGACTGTGTGATCTTGGGCAAGTTCTAACCCTCTCTGGTGCTATTTTCCTCATTCACAAAGGTTAGACTTGATGATTTCTTCCAGTGCTTGACATTCTAGGGTTCTATTATTCTATTACTTACAAAGAGCAAGAGTGAAGGTTAAGAACTGGTAAACTGGGGGAGGTGGATTAGGCGGCAAAGGAGTGGGTCTGGGGCAGTGTGAATCTATGAGAGAATAGTGGAGACAGATGCTATAGTAAGCACAGTTATTATTAAAGCTTTGTTCCATCAGTTCATCTTCCGGCTTCTGATGTGCTTCCCTTCTTCTGTCTCCAACCTGTCTGGTGTACTCTCAGAAGCCTCTGGTGTGGCACAAAGGGCACCTACTCTGAAGCCGGATAACCACAGTTCCTTCTCCTCCTTTCTCAAGTGGGTCTAGGCCCTTGGCAGGTTTAAGGCACTTTCAGATTCACCAGTCCCAGACTATCAGGGGACTCTTGGACAAGGACACTGATCTCCCTCCTGCTCTATGGCCTGGGTACCTTGTCACTCTGGGCTACAGCTTGTTTATGCTCTCCCCTTGGCCTCTCCTTAGGGTCTTTGTCCAATTTGGCAAAAAAGAGCCATTAAGGTTATAAAGTCAGGGACTTAGGAGGATATAAGTTGTCACTGATTCCAGAAGACTGGGACCTCTTAAGGGCAAAGGCCACACATGGGTACTTGCTGAATATCATCCACAAACACATATCCTAGTCCATAATTGATCTCAATCAATGCTCATGGAATGAATGAATGAATGAATGAAACCAATCATATACAAATGACAAATCTGAGGTCCAGGATGGCTAAGTGGCTGCTGAATTAGAGCTAGAGTATTATCTTAGTGCCCTTCCTTCTTGGTTGCAGCTCTTCACAATGAAAACAGTAATATATGCCCTGAAAAGACAGCTGTTGTGAGCATTAAAGCTTCTAGAATGGTGCTGAACACATAGTTTGTGCTCAATAATTTTTAAGCTCTAGTGCAAGGTTACCCAGAGTGTCAATGGCGATCTCCTGATCTTTGGGGGAAAAAATAGGGGTATAATGTGAGGAAACCATTGTTAGAAAGGTTTTAAAGACCATGGAAGCCTTGTCTGTCTATGGCAGCTCTGGATACAGTCTTGTTAGGAGAGGGATGGACCCAGTGACCCGGACCTTTCCAATCCCTTTTGATTCTTGGAACGAAGGATGCATTTCTGATCCTGACCATTGGGTGGCACCAGTCTATCAGGTTAGGTAGCTCACAGAGTCACCAGGGTCTCAGCTTCCCAGCAGGGGTGTTGAAAAGGGTTGGGGGGGCAGGGAACAAGCAAGAGTGGGGTGGGGGAAGGAGCAGCTTAGAGAGTCCAGGTGTTTGTGCCTCTGAAAGTCTGTGTGTGTGTGCCTTTGTGCACAACTGGGGTTGGGGGGGGTGGGTGGGCTGTATAAGCATTATGAGGGTGTATGTGCATGTGTGTGAGTGTGTGAGCCTCTGTGTGAGAGCTAACAACTTGGAGAAAGGGGTCCTTTGTTTCTCTCCTGTTTATGTGCAGGGAAATCATTTGACCTAAATGAAATCACTCAGCCCCAGGGATATTAGTATTAGGCTGTGGATGAAGTCAGGTTTCAGGATGTGACATTTTCAAGATGTTAGAGCCATTACAGTTTGTTTTATCCACACTCTCATTTCTCAGATGGGAAAAACTGAGGCCAGAAGAAGCCATAAATGTGCTGGGCTATGCTACAGATCCTTGGTGGGCTGGCCAGAGTTCCAGCTCCCTGACCCCATCTACCAAGGTCTCCACATTTGAGCTTCTGGCTGCTTCAGGGCAAGGATGCTGGACCATCCAAACAAGATGGCTGACCTCTAGGAAGAGAACTCGGCAAGATGGAGTCCATGACCCCTGCTCAGTCTAAGTCATAATTCAGTATGAGCATCCTGGACTTCTCCACCCTGCGTTTGTTTCACTCCGTACATCTGGGCCCAGAGCCAGCGCTGACAGCCCCTGCCATCCATTTGAGGGCAGCTAATGTTGTTCAGGGTGCCATGGTAGGCAAGCAACGGTCAGAGGCCAGAGGCCAGATTTCTGGTCTTCTACCCTGTGTCCTTTTCCTGACATCCTTGTCTTTGCCTCACTCCCGGGGCAGTCTTGCCCTCAGTCTGTCCCCTTATCTGTTCCCTCAGTGGCCCAGGGACCAACCCTCTGGGGGCACCAGGCAGCTCTAGCTCTACCTTGTCAAGGCCCCTCAGGGTGTCTCCATCCCCTTTAAGAAGGACCTGGAATCCCATCCAAGTTCTGATGATGGTAATAAAGATTTGTACATGGAGTTGGCCTGAAGCTGGTCAAAACAATCATAAGAACTGTCATTTGTTTTTCCAGTGTTTAAAGGGGCACCTGGGTGGCCAAGTCGGTTAAGCGTCTGCCTTTGGCTCAGGTCATGATCTCGCAGTTCTTGAGTTCGAGCCCCACATCAGGATCTGTGCTGACAGCTCAGAGCCTGGAACTTGCTGCAGATTCTGTGTCTCCCTCTCTCTTTGCCCCTCCCCCACTTGCTCTCTCTCTCTCTCTCTCTCTCTCTCTCAAAAATAAATAAACATTTAAAAAAATTTTTTTAAGTATTTTTCCAGTGTTTGCTCCAGGCACTGTGCTGGGTTCTGCTATGGAGTCGGACTCCCAGGCTTGGAGTTTGGCTCCATCAACCAGCTCCATGACCTCCTAACTTCGGAGTGAATGTCCTGACTTCGGAGCCTCCTATCTTCTCAGTTTCTGCATTTTAAAACTGGAAGTGTCATTAGCACCCACCACAAGGGTTGTCGAGAGGCTTGAATGAATTGACATAGCGAATGGACCTGAAACTAACAAATCTCAGTACATGCTGTTATGCTCTCATCCTCAAAACACCCCTGCCCAAACTGCCAGGTCTGGTGATCCCACTTTGTGAAAGAGGAAACTGAGGCCCAGGGTGGTAACGTGTGTGGTGACACAGCTGGTAAGTGTGGAAGTTACAACGGAAGCCAAGTCTATGGATTCAGACCTTAGGCCAGTCCTCTGAGATCCGTAATTGTCCCATCAGCTAAGCGCAGACACAAGGAGAGGGGCTCCTTTCTAAAACAAAATTCAACAAATTCAGAATAAACTACTGCATGTTTATACACTTATATATAATCATAAGAGAGTAATAGGAAAGTTAAGGGGAAAAAAATTTTTTTTTAGTGGCCCTCTTCTAGACCTAATGTTTTCATCAAGCACCGAGTCTATCTTGAATACTAATAGGTTGGTACCAGGGTGTTTTAGGAGAGGGACACATCCCAGAAACCCTTCCTGGCCTGCCAGGAATTCTTTACCCACAGCTCCCACCTCTCCCAGTCTACCCATCCTTTGTCACTTAAATGCATCGCACAGGAAGGGTCTGGACTTGGTAGGGGATGGTGGGTGCCCCACAGACTCCCGGCATAGTTCATAATCACTGCCCCTTTATGGGCTCTGTGCAAATGCATGGTCGACTTTATATAAAACATAGTTATGAGCACTCATTATGGCGGGAGGTAGTAGTTAATATAAAAATTACCCAATTGCAGATGTGTGATGTCAGGCCACTAATGAACCAGGCTGGCAGTCTGGCGGGTCCCACCTAATCCAAGGGGGGACCTCTGGACCGCTTTACACCAGCCGGTATGGAGCTTTTAACATAAGGTGGTATTTGCTGGGCTGCAGCTTCCTTTTGACTTCTTCCCCAGATTCTTCCATCAGCGGAGGCTCCCTGCATCCCAGGCTAACAATGAACTTCCAGCACATCTGTACCCATCCATTGACCCAACCATCTTTGGAGCACCCACTCTGTATAGCATTGGAGAAAATCTGATGAACGGTATCAACTCTTCTCTGCTTCCATGGATCTGGCAATGGGCACCTCTGGATCTTATGAGTGGCATTTATAAGCCAACCCAATGCTCTTTGGGATCCAGGAGGTCTGTCTGATCCTTGCTTGTGCCGAGCCAGCTGGGTGGGTAGGCTGGTAGCTGACGTGACTAGAGGCAACAGTTGAGTACTGAGGGGCAGGGGTAGCGGGGCGGAAATGGGTACTGGAGAATGTGAACGGCTCAGCAGGAACTCTGGGGTTGGAACCAGGAGCCAAATCAGCAGACCAGACCTCCAGGAGAAAGCGAACTGAGTCTCCAAAATTCCATGTGTTACCTATAGTTTATTCTTCGCTTGGTAACCAGAATGATATTTTAAATACTTAAATCATATGGTAAAGCTCTTCAATGTTTCCCCCTTATGCTAGTTATAAAATCTAAACCACTCGCCTTGGCTTATAAGGGCCTGGATGGGCTGTCCTTTGCCTGCTTCTGAAGCCTTGTATCTTACAGTCCTTGCTGCCCATTTTCCCCATGGACACTGGCCTGCTTTGTCTCCCTGCAACACTGGCAAACTTAGCTCGGCCTCGGGGACTTTGCACTCATGTTTTATCTGCCTGATATGCTGTCTAAATTTTCTAAAGCTTGGCTACCTCTTGTTATTCAGGTCTCAATTCAAATATCACCTTGGAGAATCCTTTCCCAACCACCCTTTCAAAACCAGTTTCTCCCTGCAGCTCACTTACTTTCCATCACACTTCCCTGTTTTGTTTGCATTGTTGAAATGATCATGAGTTGAAATAATATCGTTTGTTTATTGTTCATATCCTCTCACTGGACTATGAGCTCCATGAAACAAAGGAACTCATCTGGTTTATTGCTGTATCCTTAGAGCCTAGAAAACTGCCTGGCACACAATAGAATCCCAATTACATTTGTTGAGTGAATGAGTGAATGAATGAATGACTATAAGGTGAAAAGCAGGTATGGGAGTGAAATGAGAGGACTCAGTGTAATTTCTGTCAAAGAACCACTCTGGCCACTGGCTTGTTTTCATTATCAGCTGCAAAGTGTGTAGAAGGTTCTGTTTATCTAAACATCCTAATGGATAGAAGGTCTGAAGCATTCAGGAATATGTGCAATTATTACGTTTACTTAGAAGTAGGCTTAAATGGCCACGGAGCTATTATTTACATGATCGCTGGGTATGAATCATTTCTGAGTTGAGATGGTGGGAGGTTTGATCCTTTCATGTTAGAATTGGTCATGGGATCCTTGGGAGGACATTGCCATGTTGTGATGCCTGAGATGTGATCTGGGTCAGATTCTCAGAGACCTGGGGAAGCCTGCATTCCCAGCAGCAGTGCTCTCAGAAATGTAATAGATGCTCTTATGACGCGATAGGAAATGTAGGGAAAGTCTGCCATCATCCATTTGAGCTCCTACAAACCAATGTTCTATCAACATCCAGGTAGTAAAAGAATCAAAATTCGCCCGTGATATATCAGTGCCTCCACAGAACCAACAGATTTTATTTGTCTGTTTTTCTTCTAGGATTTGTCCCTATACTTGGAGTCAAATAATTTTCAAAATGTTCGTGTGCAAGGCATCACTCAGTTGTTTAGGAAGACCTTACAAAGAGCATAGTGTATCTCCGTCACAAGTAAGGTGCTGGAATGGAAAAGGTGAACGAGACTTGATCAAGCTCTCCAAATCTTTGCAGACCAGAGGGAGGCAGATGTGACCATTATCACCCCAAGACAGAGCAGTATAAGATGTGCAACCAGATCACATAGGTTCAAACCCTGGCGGGGTGTCTCTGGGAGAGTTATCTACCTACTTTGTGTCTTATTAGCCTTCTCATCAGTAAAATGAGGGTGATGAAACTGATACCTCGGAGGAAATACCTCTTGAAAAGATTAAATAAATTAATACCTGGAAAGTGCTAAAACAGGGCCTGGGACATGGTAAATGCCAAATATACTACTGATATACTGATATAGCTCTAATAAGGCAAAGTGCTATGGGCTTTGAAGAGAGAGGCACAAGGTGCTCTGGGGGCACGTAAGTGCTAGAGGGCAGGGGTTACTTCTTGCAGAAGATGAAGCTTCCAAGGGGGAGGCAGCA
Source organism: Lynx canadensis (assembly GCF_007474595.2). Taxonomy (NCBI): domain Eukaryota; kingdom Metazoa; phylum Chordata; class Mammalia; order Carnivora; family Felidae; genus Lynx; species Lynx canadensis. The sequence goes on from NC_044312.2 coordinate 71,773,892, forward strand.
TGATGTCAGGGCAAGACTAGGATCACTGGGAAAGAGGGGCCTCTTTTTGAATTCTGCCTTCATTATTTACCAGCTTTGTGGCTTCGGACACATTATTTCATTTCTCTGTGAAATAGGTATCTCACAGGAGTACCATGAGGATAAAAAAATTAATAAAATGACATTTGTGACATTTCTGACACATGTGGGTGCTGGGAAAAGGGACCTCACTAGGTCCATAGGGACGCTCGCCGCAATGGAGTATGTGATGCCCTGAGTCCTGCCTTCTTGAGCCTTCTTGAGGATTGCCTCATTGGAAAGAAGCTGACTCTGAAGGGCCAGTCCAGCGCCAGAGCTCCTCATGGGTTCATTTGAAGTCTTTATCAGGCCTGCGTTATAGCTCAGTGTCTGCCTCCTCCCCTTCCTACTTCCTTCATCTCCTACATTAGTCAGCTCAGGCCGACTAATGAAATACCACAGACTGCCGGCTTCAACAACACAAAGTTGTTATCTCACATTTCATTAGGCTATATATCTAATGTCAAGGTGCTGGCAGTTTAGTTTGTGGTGGGGCGTCTCATCCTGGCTTCTGACAGCTACCTTCTTGCCATGTTTTCCCATGGTCTTTCCTCTGTGCTCACATGGAAGGAGAGAGCTCCAGTGTTTCTTCCCCTTCTGATAAGGACACCAGGCCCATCAGGTTAGGGTCCCATCGTTACGATTTCATTTAACCTTAATTACCTCCTTTAAGGCTGTATATCCAAATATAGTCAGGTTGAGGGTTGGGCTTTTAACGTATGAAGTTTGGAGGGGCATAATTCTCTTTTTTACAGGTGTAGACCCTAAAATTCCGGAATTACATTCCGGAATAACCTCCTCCTGCAGATGTCTGTCTCTTGTTTGCTTTCTGAGGAAGCCGAGCTGCAGAGGCACACTCCTAAATCATCTCAGTGCACATAGTGCCTAGAACATAGTAGTTACTCAATTAATTAATATTTAGTGAATGAATTCATATTTAGATTTGAATACACTGTGAAAGATTACTTAGCACCTGTACTCGTTAATAGAGAGAGAGGGTAAAAATCCATCTGTTCTCTTATTATTGAGTTTGTGTTTCAGTATTCATGTGCACAGATACAACAAACTTCAGCCCAGAGATGGTGGGGTCAAATCCTTTATTTACTGAGTTAGGAAAAGGATCATCGGACAGACCTAGGTCCCAGTTGGGAATGACTGAAGGGAAGAATGGAGAAAGAATTTCCCTTTATCAACTGCTTTCTGGAAGCCAGTGTTGTGCCAGAAGCCTGGTTGGCACATATTTTCCTACCTACTTCTTACAACTGGCCTATAAAGCAGGATCCTGTGTTAACTCTCCTTGACAGATAGAGAAACTGAGGCTTCCTTCCCGAGGTCACATGGCCAGCCAATGGCATAATTGAGAGTAAATTCTCGCCCAGCGCCAAAGTCCCCGAGAGGAGAGCAGGCTTCTCTGATTCCGCTGCTTTTCATAGAAGCAACTGCTCCCAGGCTGTGCCCATCACCTCCTGCCTCTCCACGTTGGTAGTGACACGCCTGCCCACCCTCTCCCTCCCCAGCGTCTGTGCACAGGCCCCATCCCAGCTGTTGTTTCCCAGAGGCCTTTGCAAGGCTGAGGAACCAGACCTCTGGGGGTAAGCCTGACACTGGAAGTTAATGATTATCCGTCGAGACAAAACACTTGTTTACATGTTGCCATCATTAGAGGTTCCAGCCTTACCTCTGCTGGGCCTCCTGCCAGATGTTTGGAGGGGGTTTTCACAAGCTGTGCAGTTTACTAAATACAAAAGCACTCACATTAAGGCATTTTAGTATTAGGCTGTGCAATTCTGATAATGGGTAATTTGAATTTCTTTATCTGGAGCAAAAGGGACCAAGACATTCTTAGAATTTGCTCAGCTGGGACACACAGATGGTTGCCGGAGACATGGGGATTCTCTTCTCGAACCCCCCACTGAGGAAACAATTTGGATCAAGGACCCTTTTAGCTCGGGGTCTGGCTCCCGGTGGATGCTGAAGCAAGTCTTCCTGGGGATACCAGAGGAGACGTCATAGGAAAGTAACATTTGCACTTGATGTTGGAAGACAGTTCTTGTTTTCCAGGTAGTAAGAAGGGACAGGGAAGGGCATTCTGGAGGAGAGAATGGCATGTGCAAAGAACGGAGGCATGGGGGTCTGTCTTGTTGAGGGCAGAAAGCAGCCGCCATAACACTCAGCACTGGCCACTGTCAGGCCTGGTGGCTCTTTATACCGGTGGTTCTCAGATCCACTTGAATACTGGGATCTTTGGAAGAGCCTTAAAAAATTGCCCCGTCCTCCTCTCCAGATCCTAATTTAATTAGTCTGGGATGGGATTCAAGCATCAGTATGTTTGAAAAGTTCTCCAGACTCTTCTAACACACAAAGTAGAGACCGATCCTTACATCCCAGTGGCTTCTCTCTGTCCCAGCTTCGGCACACAGGTGTTGGGGAGAAACTTCGGTCAACTTCTCAAATTTGTTACTGAGTGTAACTGAAGTGCACGATGGGACTTCCCGAGTGCTCAGCCTTGAAGGCACCATTTCCCTTTGGGCTCAAGAGGCACACGAGGCACCCTCTTTCCTGTCACAGCCCATTAGGGAAAGGATAACTTGCACAAAGGGCTCAACTTTGACCAGATCCGGACCGCATCAATCAAATAGGTAAACAAATACCAATAGGGCCCCCATGCTTTTACCTACAACTCTCCTACTGCTGACTTTTCTGGATGAAGAAAAAAAATGGTAAATTATTCAAGGTTGGGGAGAGAAGGTTTTGTAACTGTGAATTGTAAGACGGCTGAATAAGAAACTATAGTAGCCTATACATATTTTATCCCTATTTTTTTCACTCCCTTGCAGAAGAAGATTTCAGTTTTCGTTTCTCCCAAGCAGGACTGCTCACTTTGACATTCCCCGGGTGTCTGTAGTACTAGGCAATAATTAAATATCAGGTGCATAAGTTGCTCTTTAATTTGACATGTGTGCTCCAGGCAATAACGGCACGCAGTGCCATGTGGGAGTGTAATTGCTAAGGAATAAAATCTTGTAGCGAGTGAGATCATTGTATCAGGTACGGTGTGACAGCTCATTTGATCATTATGCCCAGGCTAAAGAGTTTGCCTAATTAGTTTCCATTAAAACTCACCCTTTAATCAAGAGTTATTCTTGCATAAAGAATGTCACTCGGTCCAGATGAATGAACAATGGTTTCCCCTCGAGATTGGACTCTCGGCTGCACGGGGATGCCATATGTCTTTTCAAACAATCCACACCCGGCCCTCAGCTGGGAAGCTTGAGCTGGAATGGCTGGTATGAATGGAGAGGAGGAAAGGCATTGGGAGGAGAGAATTGGGTATTGCCAGCCCTGGTGGATGGGACTTAGGGTCTAAGGGAAGCCCCCTGCCAGTCACGGAGACATGGGATTCCAGAGTCTTCTATATACAGAGAGAATGGGGAGCGCAGATGGGAAGTGGCTTGGCCATGGTCACACAGCAAGTTGTGGCAAAGCTCACGTCGGGACCTAGTTCTTCTTATTCAAAGATCAAAGCTCTTTCTTCATCAAATGGTGACCTCGATTCTCGAGCTTCTTAGAACCGAGGACATGGAACTCTCCCTCCTGACCCACTCTGAGTGCTGGGTTTTGAGAAAGCAAGAGTGAGAACAAGTGCTGGGGACGCTCAGCACTCAGTCTTGTTTCATTTCCTTCTACTAGGCTCTGGGGCCAACATACCCTCCATTTAAATCCCAGCTCTGTCCCTTAATAGTTGCATGACTTTGGGCAGGTCTCCTAAACTCTTCAAGAGTTTTCTGGGGGACGCCTGGGGAGCTCAGTTGGTTAACTATCTGACTCTTGGTTTTGACTCAGTCATGATCTCACAGTTATTAAGTTTGAGCCACATGTCCGACTCTGCACTGACAGCGTGGAGCCTGCTTGGGCTTCTCTCTCTCTCTCTCTCTCTCTCTTTGGTTATCCCCCACTCATGCTCATTCTCTCTCTCTCTCTCTCTCAAAATAAATAGATACGTAAACTCAAAAAAAGTTATTTTTTTTTTAAATTTTTTTTTCAACGTTTATTTATTTTTGGGACAGAGAGAGACAGAGCATGAACAGGGGAGGGGCAGAGAGAGAGGGAGACACAGAATCGGAAACAGGCTCCAGGCTCTGAGCCATCAGCCCAGAGCCTGATGCAGGGCTCGAACTCACGGACCGCGAGATCGTGACCTGGCTGAAGTCGGACGCTTAACCGACTGCGCCACCCAGGCACCCCAAAAGTTATTTTTTTTTACCTACAAGGTAGAAGTCATGATACTTATCTTCTGGATAAAAGGATGATTCTCTGCATACGTGGGATTCAGAGACACCTCTTCTCGATTTGGGTTTCCCCAGTGACTCTAGTACTTCTGCAATCGTGCATCCCAGGATGGGGTGTAACTCAAAAGCATTTAGACTTTTGACAGTCTAGGTCTAAGGATGGTTTATCTTCACCAGGTGATTGACGGAAGCAATTTGACATCAGATTCAGATCCCATCCAGGGGTGGGTAACTGATGTGCCAGCAGCATCTAGTTGGTAGAAGATGCCACAACTGAACTGGGGGCCCCACAGAGAAAGCACCAAGTCAGTGTGACCGTGGGCCTTTCTTTTGCTTTTCCTCTCTGGGCCGGTGATGTCCTAGTTCGTCAGTGAGATGTTAGTGTGCTGAGAAAATGTTTGCCAACGTTACTAGGGGGCTTATTGCTGGAACCCCACCCACTCCCATGAACGCCCCTCCCTCCATGTGCTGATGGTTGCTAAATTTGTATCTTTGGCCTTGGTCTTCTTTCTTTGAACCCTGAACTTCCTAGTCACTAGCTGGACACCCCACACTTCAGAACAACCCACCGGCTCCTGAACTCATGGCTCACCTACTTCTCAGCCTCATTTACTGTGTGTGTGTGTGTGTGTGTGTGTGTGCGTGTTTTAACTGACTTTGCCAAACGCTGAGACATCCAAGCTAAGTAACCTCAGGACATGTGATGCAGTGAAAGAACGTGAGCCCCCTCGTCAGAGCCTGACCTGGGGCAACTCACTTAAATGGTCTGAGCTTGACTTATTTTCCTTAGATTTAAAATAGGGGACAATTATACTACACATCTGCCAAAAATCCTCCCAATTAGACTCTTGCTTGCCCTTCAACATTAGCCCTCATTACTTTCCTTCAAGTAGCCTTTGCTCCAGACACACCAGCCCCTGATTTTCCCAAAATCACAGCAATTACCTTCGTTCATGCCTCCGTGCATCTGCACACATTGGTGTTTTCTGCCTGAAATATTTTTTTTTCATGCCTACCTGGCAAGCTCCTACCATTCTTTATGTCTCCGTTCAAGAACTCTCTGCCTTAAGCTTTTCTTGGATTTCCCAGACAAAGTTGAGGGGCTTTCTTCTTTACTGTCTGACAGAACTTTTCTACCTATATTCTGTTCTAGTTTTAATATCGTTTAGCTTTCCTTTTATATTTTCTTTTTTTTTTTAATTTTTTTTTCAACGTTTATTTATTTTTGGGACAGAGAGAGACAGAGCATGAACGGGGGAGGGGCAGAGAGAGAGAGAGACACAGAATCAGAAACAGGCTCCAGGCTCCGAGCCATCAGCCCAGAGCCTGACGCGGGGCTCGAACTCACAGACCGCGAGATCGTGACCTGACTGAAGTCGGACGCTTAACCAACTGCGCCACCCAGGTGCCCCTCCTTTTATATTTTCAATTGTTTCCTCAGTCTGATTATTTTTTTTTCTTTTTCCTCAGTCTGATTTTTGAGAGAGAGAGAGAGAGAGAGAATAAGAGACAGAGACAGAGAGAGAGAGAGAGAGAGAACATGAACAGGGGAGGGGCAGAGAGAGAGGGAAAGAGAGAATCCCAAACAGGCTCCGCATTGTCAGCATAGAGCCTGCCTTAGCTCGGTTCCAAAAACTGTGAGATCGTGGAAACTGAGCCAAAATCAAGAGTCAGATGCTTAACTTACTGAGCCACCCAGGTGCCCCAGTCTGATTTTTTTAATTTACCACTTCATTTTTCTTCAAATTTATTTCGCCATTTATCTCATTGTTTACTTCAGTTATTTATTTTTTTCACACTTCCATTTCCACTTGGTATCTCTTAATGATTTCTTGTTCTTGCTTCATATTGCTAATATTCCCCCACCCCCCATGTCTCCTTAAGTGTATTTGGCCTGGTTATTTTACATTTTGGGGCCACTTGTTTCAATAAATCTGCACTAAGCGTTGTCCTGTGTGTTGCCTTTCTTTATAGTAGTTATGTCCTCCAATCTAGTTCTTTTTGGCTTATGAAGTCATGTTTCCCTGAGGTTAACACTCATCTACTTTCTTTGGTAATACATACCGGGGAAAAAGGGCAAGTTCCAGTGTTTGTCTCCATGGGTTTAAGGAGAGGGGAATAGATGAGTACCAGGGCAGAATGCTCAGGGTCCCATAGTTTTGCTTTTAGACCTGTAGCATGAAGAGGCATGGAGAGATAGTGGTCTCCTCAAGTGTGTCCACCAGGCATAGGTTTGAGAGGAGATGACTGGAGGTGTAAAAGCCTAAAGCCAGCAGAGAAGATCTAATCTGTTTGCATCAACTCTTTTTTTTTAAGACTTTCTTTTTTTTACAGCAGTTTCATGTTCACAGCAAAACTGAGAGGAAGATATGAGATTTCCCATAAACCTTCTGCCCCCACATATGCATAGACTCCTCCATTATCAACATCATTCACCAGAATGGTACATTTGTTACGACTGCTAAACCTACCTTGACACATTATCATGCCCAAAGCCCATAGTTTACTTTAGGGTTCACTCTTGGTGTTGTACGTTCTATGGGTTTGGGCAAATGTAAAATGACACGTACCCATCATTATAATATCATACCAAGTATTTTCAAGTCCTTAAAAATGATCTGTGCATCCCTTTTCCCTACCCCTCACCACCGGCAACCACTGATCTTTTTACTGTTTCCATACTTTCGCCTTTTCCAGGATATCATAGAGTTGGAATCATACAGTATGCAGGCTTTTCAGACTGACTTCATTCACTTAGCAATACGCTTTTAAAGTTCTTCCATGCCTTTTCGTGACTTGATATCTCATTTATTTTTTTTTTAATGTTTATTTATTTTCAAGAGGGGGGGAGGGGCAGAGAAAGAGATGGAGATACAGAATCCGAAGCAGATTCCAGGCTCTGAGCTGTAAGCACACGAAACCGTGAGATCACGACCTGAGCCGCAGTTAGACGCTCAACTGACTGAGACACCCAGGAGCCCCTTGTTTTTTTTTCGGTGCTGAATGATATTCCACCGTCCGGATGTACCACAGTTTATTTATCCACTTACCTACTGCAGAACATTTTGGTTACTTCCAAGTTTCGGCAATTATGAATAAAGCTGCTATAAACATCCGTGTGGAGGCTTTTGTGAGGACAAAACCGTGGATAAATATCCAAGGTGTGGGGCGCCTGGGTGGCGCAGTCGGTTAAGCGTCCGACTTCAGCCAGGTCACGATCTCACAGTCCGTGAGTTCGAGCCCCGCGTCAGGCTCTGGGCCGATGGCTCGGAGCCTGGAGCCTGTTTCCGATTCTGTGTCTCCTTCTCTCTCTGCCCCTCCCCCGTTCATGCTCTGTCTCTCTCTGTCCCAAAAATAAATAAACGTTGAAAAAAAAAATTAAAAAAAAATATCCAAGGTGTGTCGTCGTTCAGTCAGATGGTAAGACTATGTTCGGTTTTGTTAATAAATCACAAAACTCACCTCCAAGGTGGCTGTGCCATTTTCCATTCACACCGGCCATGTGTGGGAGTTCCTGTTTCTCCAGATTCTCATTAGCATTTGATGTTGTCACTGTTCTGGGCTTTGGCCATTCCAGTAGGTTTGTCTCATCTCTTTACCACAGCAGGACTTTCCCGCTGCCCTGCTGTTGGCTTGGCTGGGTTGTGAAGGTCAGGTGATGGTCTGTCCAAGGCAGGGTGGAGGGAAGTGAGAGCAGAACTCCAAAGTTTTCCTCCCATGAGTTGGCTGCTACCACCTCTGTGTGCTCTCAGCTTCGAGCTGCAGCTACGCACCTTCCACATACAGAAGTTCCAGGCACTGTTCCCAGGGAGCTCACGTTTTGTCGTTGTTATTATGATTGTTAGTTCCTGGCATCTATATCTCCCTCTTACTTCTACAAATTTTTTCAGTGTTCGTTTTGGCGGAAGGAGAGAAAATCAGTCAACTATTTTGGCGGCGACCAGAATTTGATGTATCACGATACTTCATATGATCTCTTTAAAACACAGGCCACACCGGTTAGACGGCAGAGAGGTGAAATACAAGGACTCTGAAGTTAGGCTGCTTGAGTTTTAAATTTTACTTTGTAAAAAAATTTGAAATTAACTTTAGGGAGATACGATTTGCATCAAATAAAATTCACTAACTTTCAGGGTAAGATATGGTAACTTTTGACAAATACATACACCCCTGTAACCACTACCACAACCTAAATATTGAATATTTCCATCCCTCCCAAGCCCCCTTGTGCCCTTTCCCTGTCAATCCATTCCGTTCCCTGGCCCCAGGCAAACACGATCTGTTTTCTCACACTGTACATTAGTATTCTTTTCTGAAGTTGCATATAAATGGAATCCTAGGGCACATGCTTTCTCGTGGCTGGTTTCTTTTGCTCGGCATAAAACTTGTGTGACTCATCCTGGTTGTCGTATCAGTAACTTGTTGCTCCTATGAATCCCCAGTCTGCACTGTTTTAGCTGTACAACCTTAAGCAACTTAACTTCTTTGTGTTTCGGTTTCCCCATGTAAAATGGGGAGACGCATAGTGCCTAGCTTATACAATGATTGTGCTGGCCAGATGAGTTAATATGGGCAAAATTCTTAGGCCCTGGCACATAGCAAGCACTCCATAAATGCCACTATTTTTTTAAATTTAAATAAAAAATTTAAGTTTATTTATATTGAGAGAGAGAGAGAATGCACATGAGTAAGGGAGGGGCAGAGAGAGAGGGAGAGAGAGAATCTGAAGCAAGCTCCACACTCTGCAAGGAGCCCAATGTGGGGCTCGACCTCATGGTCTCGGGATAATGACCGGAGCTGAAATCAAGAGTTGGACACTCAACTGTCTGAACCACTCAAGCACCCTTATTTTCTTAAAAATGTTTTTATTTATTTATTTTGAGAGGGAGAGAGAGAGTGAGAGAGCACAAGCAGGGTAAGGGCAGAGAGAGAGGGAGAGAGAGAATTCTAAGCAGGCTCCTCACCGGTAGCATAGAGCCCAATGAAAGGTTTGACCTCCCCAGTTGTGAGCCAAAATCAAGAGTCAGATGCTTAATCCACTGCGCCACCCAGGTGCCCCTATTTTTTAAAAATGTTTTTATTTATCTATTTTGAGAGAGCAAGCACATGCATGCACAAGTGGGGGAGGGGCAAAGAGAGGGAGATAAAGAATCCCAAGCAGGTTCCTTATGGTCAGCACAGAGCCTGACACAGGGCTTGATCTCATGAACCATGAGCCAAAATCAAGAGTCGGATGCTTAACTGCCTGGGCCACCCAGGTGCCCCGAAATGCCACTATTTTAAAATTGTGTGCTGTACTTTCCTCTTCCCAGTTGAGCATGAGTTTTTGAAAATAACAACTGTTTTATTCTTTATAACCCGCAAGCCTAGAACAGTGCCTAGCATTCATTCTTCTCATTTCTTTTTTTTTTTAATTTTTTTTAAACATTTATTTACTATTGAAAGACAGAGAGAGTCAGAGCATGAGCAGGGGAGGGGCAGAGGGAGAGGGAGACACAGAATCCGAAGCAGGCTCCAGGCTCGGAGCTGTCAGCACAGAGCCCGACGCGGGGCTCGAACTCACAAACCGCAAGATCCATGACCTGAGCCCAACCGACTGAGCCACCCAGACGCACCTCATTCTTCTCATTTCTTCATTCATTTCCCCACTCAGTAAGTCTTAGCTGAGACTTACTCTGTACCACACGCCATGCTGGTTGCATGGTCTGATAACTCTTACCGCCACAGAACTTTAAGCCTGAAGAGAGAGACAGAGCAGGCTCCTCCAGTACCAAATGTCAGGGGAGCCCAGGGGCTGAGTGTCACCTACCCATACCTGGGAAGGAGCAGGGAAGAAAGTGGTGGTTTAACAAATGTGTACAGGATGAATGAGAATTACCTCCCCTGAGGGCTATGGGGAGAGAGGGAAGAATGTGACAGGTACAGGAACAGTCCATACAAAGGCTCAGAGCAAGAAAAGGCATGGATATAAAATGTATAGCATAAAAGGCTGGATGATAGAATGAATAACAAAGCTGTTGCAATAGGACAGGAGAGAAATATCCAAAACCATGACATAGGAAGGACGTGGGGCTTTAGCAGATGAGAGACCTGGATGAGGTACAGACTACCAAATAGTTGAATAATGAACGTGGTGGGAAGGGAGTAAGGTCAAGGTGCAGGTAGGGTTCTAAGCCCCAGCTGATTGGGACGATGGAATTGACGCCAGTCAGAGTGGCTAAAATGAACAAATCAGGAGACTACAGAGAAGCGGGAGACTATGGAGAAGCGGGAACCCTCTTGCACTGTTGATGGGAATGCAAACTGGTGCAGCCGCTCTGGAAAACAGTGTGGAGGTTCCTCAAAAAATTAAAAATAGAACCACCCTTTGACCCAGCAATAGCACCACTAGGAATTTACCCAAGGGATACAGGAGTACTGATGCATAGGGGCACTTGTACCCCAATGTTTATAGCAGCATTTTCAACAACAGCCCAATTCTGGAAAGAGTCTAAATGTCCATCAACTGACGAATGGATAAAGAAATTGTGGTTTATATACACAATGGAGTACTACGTGGCAATGAGAAAGAATGAAATCTGGCCTTTTGTAGCAACGTGGATGGAACTGGAGAGTGTGATGCTAAGTGAAATAAGCCATACAGAGAAAGACAGATACCATATGTTTTCACTCTTATGTGGATCCTGAGAAACTTGACAGAGGACCATGGGGGAGGGGAAGGAAGAAAAAAAAGTTGGAGAGGGAGGGAGCCAAACCATAAAAGACTCTTTTTTTTTTTTTTAATTTTTTTTTCAACATTTATTTATTTTTTGGGACAGAGAGAGACAGAGCATGAACGGGGGAGGGGCAGAGAGAGAGGGAGACACAGAATCGGAAGCAGGCTCCAGGCTCTGAGCCATCAGCCCAGAGCCCGACGCGGGGCTCGAACTCACAGACCGCGAGATCGTGACCTGGCTGAAGTCGGACGCTTAACCGACTGCGCCACCCAGGCGCCCCCATAAAAGACTCTTAAAAACTGAGAACAAACTGAGGGTTGATGGGGGGTGGGAGGGAGGGGAGGGTGGGTGACGGGCATTGAGGAGGGCACCTGTTGGGAGAGCACTGGGTGTTGTATGGAAACCAATTGGACAATAAATTTCATGTTAATAAAAAAAAAAGAAATCAGGAGGGAAGAGGTTTGTGTGGGTAGTGAGAGGATAACTACCTTTCTGGGCATACTGAGGCATTGTTGGTGAGTTCCCTACATTGAGGTACTCAGGGGGACACAGGGGAGAAGCGAGAGGTGGAGAAAAACATCTGAGTGGAGAGAAGCAAGCGCAGGCCCCACACTGAGCACCTGGTGGCTGACTTTGAGGTGAGGTCCACCTGTCCAGGTATGTGCGATGAAATGAGGGGGCAGCCAGCTCACGGGCTTCCGTTTGCATTTGAGGGGGGGCGGGAGGGGGCGCGGGAAGAGGCAAAGTAAACCTTCTTCTGCCAAAACTCCTGGCCCAGCCTCAGTGATCCATGCCTAACACCTTCAGAAAGACAAAGAAACTACGTTTTAGAAACTAGTTTTTGAGGCTTAGTTACAAACAGCACTGGTTGTAGGTTTCAGACATGAAGAATGATAGAATGGTGACATGGACCTTTTTAAAAAAAAAAACTTTGGGGGCGCCTGTGTGGCGTAGTGCGTTGAGCGACTGATCAGCTCAGGTCACAATCTCGTGGTTTGAGAGTTTGAGCCCCGCATCGGGCTCTGTGCTGACAGCTCAGAGCCTGGAGCCTGCTTCGGATTCTGTGTCTCCCTCTCTGTCTGCCCTCCCCCACTCGTGCTCAGCCTCTCTTTCAAATATAAACATTAAAAAAATTTTTTAAAATAACCTTTGTATTTTGAAATAATTAGAGAGTAATAGCAGAGTTGCAAAAAATAGCATGAAGAATTCTCATATGATGAGGAATTCAGCTCCTGCTTAAATATCTGTGTGTGATTTTCAGGCCAAGTATAGGCAATTACAAAGACTTTCTTGGGCAGGCGTCACAGGCTGGGCACCGCCCCCACCACACTTTCTGCCCAGCCAGTTGAGATCTTTCCCACGCTTCCATTCCTAGCCCAGACACCTTCGCTCCTAGTCAGGGAAATGCTCTTTATCCCAGGAAAGAAGGAGAAACTTGACACTCTTCCGCACGTGGACTCAGTACCCAGTACTTTCTTACTCCTAACCCTCCCTCTGACCCCAGAGTCCATAAAACTGTCTGGGACTTTGGTTTCAGCAGTGACATGACCCCCACTTGCTGCACTGATTCACCTGACCTTAAACCAGTGCAATGTTCCACAGGGCAAAATGGAACGGGGGGAGTCACTGTTTTGCCTGATATCAGCACAGTAAGTGATTAAAAGCTTAAGTCTAATCGATGGCTCTGACACCTGACAGCTCAGCTCTGTCTCCCAGCTCAGCTGAGCTCCTGACCATAATTTTCACTCTGCTTCCCAGATGCAGGACCAGCTTCATGGGCAGTCTCCCTGGGCCCCATGCTCAAAAGGGCCCCATGCCCCAGAAGGACCCCATGACCGGAAGGGCCCCATGCCCAGGAGGACCCCATGCCCAGAAAGGCATCATGCCCAGAAGGGTCCCATGCTTGGTTTTATTCTCTGCTATTGCTGTCTTGAAATCTTAATGATTTTGAGCAAGTGACCCCACATTTTCATTTTACACTGGGCCTACCAAATTAAGTAGACAGTCCTGCTATGAAGTTAACATTTTACAAAGCCATGGTACATTTATCAAAACTGAGAAATTAACATTGGTACAATACCATTAACTACAGATTTTATTGGGATCTTACCAGTTTTAATACTAATGTCCTTTTTCTGTCCCAGAATCCAGTTCAGGATGCCATATTATATTTAGTTGTCATGTTTCCTAGTCTCTTCTAACCTGTGACAGTTTTTTTTTCTTTGTCTTTGACCTTAGAAGTTTTGAGGAATACTGTCCAGTTATTTTGTAGGATGCCTCACAGTTTGGGGTGCCTTTATGTTTTCTTTTGATTAGACTGAGGTTATGGGTTTGGGGGGGAAGAGTACCACAGAGGTGAAGTACCCTCAGCACATTATGTCAGAAGGCATATGAGATCAACATGACTCCTCTGTGGTTTAATCTTGACTCCTGGATGAGGGCGTCATCTGCCAGGTTTCTCCACTATGAAGTTACTGCATTTCCCGTTCCATACTCTATTTGTTAGAAGTGAGACATAAAATCCAGCCCACACTCGGAGGTGGGTGGGGGGCAGGAATTAAGCCCTACCTCCCGGAGGGAGGAATATCAAACAATTTGTGAAAAAATGCTAAAACCACACCAGCAATAAATAAATACTTGGAGGAGAAACTTTGAGACTGCACACATATCCTATTTTTCCTTAATGTTTCACCTGCTATTTTTAGCATTAATCAGTGGATCTTGCCTGCAGCAATTATTACCATGATGGTGGTGGTGTCCTAAAGGCAATCTCTTATTTCAAGAGGGGCCTCTTAAAATTATGGTGCTAATCTCATTTGTGTATTGATTTGTTCTTTTTAGTGCACTAGCAAAGCCTGAAGGCTGCCCTTTGCACTTGGCCTACACCTTTTAGGTTCTCAATGAAACTGTACTCAACTGAGCCAAATCAAATCGCTTTTATCAGATGATGCTTAAAGATAACATCAGGCATAATGGCTAGGCTGCGATTCACACAGTGTGGTCCCTGGACCAGCTGCACGAGCGAGCATCACCTGGGAACTTCTGGAAATGCAAATTAGCAAGCCTCCACTCCAGACCTCTTGAATCAGAAGGTCTAGGGTTGGGGCCCAGCAATCTGTGTTTTAACAAGCCCTCCAGGTGATTCCAATCCCCATGAAAGTTTGAAAGCCACTAACCTAGGGGATTCTTTAAAAAGTAACCACACGTCGGGGGCGCCTGGGTGGCTCAGTTGGTTGAGCGTCCGACTTCAGCTCAGGTCACGGTCTCACGGCTCAAGAGCTCAAGCCCCGTATCAGGCTCTACGCTGACAGCTCGGAGCCTGGAGCCTGCCTCAGATTCCGTGCCTCCCTCTCTCTGCCCCAACCCACTCGCATTCTGTCTCTGTCTCTCTCAAAAATAAACATTAAAAGAAAAAAAATTTTTTTAAGTAACTGCATGTCTATTCTAATTCTTTATAGAGACACAAGTCCCATTGAAACCATTCTTCCCTATAGTTCTGAACGGCTGCTTTATGGATGAATGAATGAGCTGATCAATTTTTTTAAAACAATTTAATCAACACGTATGGAGCTTCTACTCTATGCCAAGCATCGTGTTCTGTCCTGGAGATGTTACCATCCTGTCCTTGAGAAGTTCATGGTCTGGTGTGTGAAACAGTATGAAAACACGATTGAGCAACATACGAAGTCTCTAATAGGCATTTGGGCAAAATTCTACAGAAACTCTGCACATAACGCCCATCACATTTTGAGAATCTGTCATCTGTCAGGTAGTTTTATGTACAGAATATTCATTGATCTCCACAAAATCTAGGAAGAAAGATACCAGCCCTATTTTATAGATGCTAAAACTGAGTCTGTGAGAGATGAAGCATTTTTCTTAAATGGTCTCACTTGGAAGTGGACAAGAAACTCTAGGCAGAGGGAATCTCTTGAGAAAAAGCCATGGAGTTATGAAAATATGAGACCTGCTGATTCAAGGTAGGTGATGCCAATGAAGTCAGAACATGAGCTCATGGAAGGTGAGGGAAGTGAAGGCTGGAAGGAAGCTGAAAGGTGAGCTGGGCCAGGTTGGGAGGGCCACTCGGATACCCCGGGGTCCACTCCCTGCTGCTTGCTATGGATTGACAGGCTAGAGCACAATTACACGTGAGTCTCCCCAGAGGGAAGTGGTCTAGATGCATGGTTAGTAACACAAGCTTTGGCGTCATATGGACCCGTCTCTTCCACTTACTGTGTAGCTTTGAACTTGTTGCTATTAGCCTCTCTGTTGTTATCCGTAAAACAGGAATAATCACACCATTGACAGAGCATGGACCATGTGTCAGGCAACTTCTTGAGTATTTTACATGAGCCCACTCATTTACTGTCAAGACTGCTTCATGGAATTAGTAACATTGTCGTTCCCATTTTACAGACAGAAGCAGAGGCGGGAGGATGAAGTCCACAGAGCTATTAAGCAGGGCAGATGGGATTCAAACGCAGGCTGCCTGTCCCCAGAGCCCATCTCTTAACCTGTCTGACCTTGTAGGATTTCCGTGAAGATTAACTTAGACACTGTATGAAGAGCACTCAGTGCGGTGTTGTCTCCACAGAGAGCCTCGGTGAATGGTAATGGTGAGTTGTGGTAACTCACAGGGGTTCCATGTTGATCTGTGGGGGCTGGGGAGCCCTGCGTTGGGGTAGCAAACTTCCTCTCATCTGCGGAAATCTGTTCCAGTCTCCCACATGTCTTAGGATTGTGATTGTCTCTTGTCACCTCTGTTCAAAGGATCCTCACAGGGTCCTACCTTCCCCAGGATGGGTCAAGTCTAAGAGGACGTGGGGTGTGAAATCAGGATTTACGAAGAGAAGGCCGTGCCATGAAATGACCCAAGAATCAGGAGGTCCTGGTTATAGGCCTAATTGTGTCCCTAAGCCTGTGTGACCTTGGGCAAGGGTCTTCTGCTACCTGGATCTCAATTTCCCTATTCTTGAGAGGAGGTGGTTGGATTTTATCATCTCTGAGTTTCCTCTCACCTCCATTTTTCTTTCTGGGCTTGACTGTCCTTCTCACCAAGGGATTGGTTCCTCAGCTAACTGGACGCATCTTCCTTCCTGGATTATGTGCCACCCTCATTATGCTTAATTAATGCTTCGGAAACATCCCCAGCAATTCTAAGCCTCTAATCTATGGGAACTACATGTAGCCATACCAGTGTAAAGGATGCCATGTCTCATCCACTGGGACTCAAAGAGTTCAGAATTGGGCTGAGTTTATTCTGCCATAGTGCTGAATTTTGCATCAGCATTGTTCCTGAAGAATGACCAAGCATTTGAAAATCGTGAAAGGGCTCAAGAAGATACCCATCAACCAACCTTAAAATGATCCAGTCTCATGATTTGCAAAACACTATTTTTTTTCTACAAACTACTAAAAGCCACTTCAAATGCTTATTTGAAAAAGAGGAAATAATGGAATCAAATCAGCGAGGTTACTCAATGTGTTCTTTATTCATTAAAGCAGGTTTGGGAAGGACCCACGCTAGGCAGGCCTTAGTTATCCCAGTTTGGAGTTCCTCTAAATTCTTGGAGGAAATAATAGATTTATCCTCATGGCCTCTGTGGCTACAGCTTTGCCTGAAGTGAAGAACAGCGGCCATCCCTAATGTTTAAAAAGTCTTATCAGTGTTGATATTAATGAATCAGTTTCACTTTAAGGGCAACCTTATCTCATTGAGGGTTATGGGAGACACAAAGAATGGCCTTCTGACTTCTCTTACATTCACCCTCCCGGTACTAATACCCCCTTCCCCCGAAGCAACCAAAGTGGTCTTTTTTTTTTTTTTTATAATTTTTAAGGTTTTATTTATTTATTTGGAGAGAGAGCAGGGGAGAGGCAGAGAGAGAGGGAAAGAGAGAATCTCAAGCAAGTTCCATGCTGTCAGCGCACAGCCCCATGCAGAGCTCGAACTCACAAGCCGCGAGACCATGCCCTCAGTCCAAACCAAGAGTCGGATGCTCAACAGACTGAGCCACCCAGGCCCCCCCAAGAGTGGTCTTTTGAACTAAAGAATAGATTATATCCTATCCTTCCTTAAAAATCTTCTCCTAACAACCCCCTGCACTCAGAATAAAATCCAAACCTGAGCATCACTGTGGCCTTCAAAGCCCTGTGTGGTCTGGCCCCTGCCTTCGCAGCCCAAACTCAAACCAGCCTCAGATGTGCTCGGGCCCACCCTGCACCCTGGTCTGCAGGCACAAGGAGCCTGCGCTCTTCTCAGAGCCCTGGCACCTGCTGGTCCTGCCGCCTGCACTGGCGCCCTCCTTTCTGAGCCTCCCATCCAGGCGCTCTGCTTCACTTTTCCATGTTCGATGGTCTTCAGAGCTTTCATCACTTTCTGAAATTGTCTTGTTTGTTCATCTGTTTAATGTCTGCCCTCCCCTCCACGTGAGCAGCATGAGAAGGGGGGGGTGATCTCCTCTCTCTCATCCAACACCGCATGACCAGCACCTGGCAGAGAATCTGGATGCTAACAGGTGCCTCATATATATTTTTGAATGACTGAACGAATAAAAATAAAACTGAGCCCATCTGCTGGGCTCTTCCTGGTCTAGTTTTTCCTTTTGCATTCTAATTAAACTTGGGAGGGATTACCAACTGGCTGACCACGTAAGAGCGAGTGCTATGTGGGTCATGGAAACCTGGCTCGGAAGATGGTTAAGGCTAGATGAATCCGGTTAGAACAGGTGTTTAGAACTCTGGGGACTGTGATATGAAGGAGCATGTCTCATCCTTAAATTTGAGACTTGGATGTCAGAGGGTTTACTGAAAGGAATATTCACTGGGCAGTCATGCGTTATACACATTTGTGCTTTCCAAGCTGAATGAAGGAACCGAAATACCTCCTGCCTCTATTCTGAATCTTCTGTTTCCATTGTACCGCTCTAGTTAAGGTTCACTCTGTCCCTCTGATGAAGGAAGTGCTGGAGGATCGTTTTTCAAAGCAAATGCAACCATGAAAATCCCCTGCTTGCCCTTCATTGGAGAACACTGGGATCCTGGCCTGGGGTAATGTACTTGGGTTACCGTCAGGTGGAGGTGAAAAGGTGTTGGCTGCCCTGTTAATCAATTGTTGATCCTTCCTGGCCATTCTCTTTGTAGACGTTGATCCTCTTTTATGCCTAGTTGTCAGAGATAGTTCACTTATACACCCACCTGCCCCTGCCCGAGTCCCAGATTTACAAATTCTGGCCAATAAGAGCAGAGTAGCAGGGAGGAAAGTGTTCCTCATTATCCAATCTAGAAACTAAAGACTTTTCCAGATAAAGGATAACAGAAAAACCGAGGCCAGTCTAATCCAAAGATTCTTAGGAAATATTATTGGCCTTATGATACCCATAGGGATCGTGAAGCAAGAACTCAATGTCATGTCTTATTCTGCAAAGTAGCTTTAGGAAAAAAAGCTTATATAAGATGCCTCCTGGGGCGCCTGGGTGGCTCAGTCCGTTGAGCGTTCGACTTTGGCTCAGGTCATGATCTCAAGGTGTGTGAGTTCGAGCCCCGCATTGGGCTCTGTGCTGACAGCTCAGAGCCTGGACCCTGCTTCGGATTCTGTGTCTCCCTCTCTCTCTGCCCCTCTCCCGTTCATGCTCTGTCTCTCTCTGTCTCAAAAATAAATAAACATTAAAAAAAATTAAAAAAAAGATGCCTCCATGGCATCTACTGGAGGCATTAGAGGGAGAGACAAATGAAGCATGGCTACAAATGTGATTTTTGTCCTTCATCTGAACATTTTTTTTCAGTGAGGTCTTATTTGATAATTTTTATTTTTAAGACTAATTTTATTCTTAACGTTTATTTATTTATTCATTTAAAATTTTTATTTATTTTTATTTAGAGAGAGAGAGAGAGAGAGAAAGAGAGCAAGCCAGGGAGGGGCAGAGAGAGGGAGAGAGAAATCCCAAGCAGGCTCCACACTGTCAGCACAGAGACCGACCCAGGGCTTGAACTCACATACTGTGAGATCATGACCTGAGCTGAAACCAAGAGTCAGATGCTTACCTGACTGAGCCACCCAGTTGCCCCTAATATTCATTTATAAAAAAACCATAATTTTCATTTTCTTTGTGTGAGCTCTTTGACTTTTGTGGAACATGGTACTTATCCATGAGCACATAAAAATCTTCCACATAAATACAGAACCAAGATATCTCTTGTATCTATGGACATTTTTCCCCATCTGAGCATCACGAGAGTTAAACTCAGATTACATAAATACTACATGTTTGTAGAAAGACATTTACAAAACTGGTGACCAATGGAACACATCTGCCAAGATATTCATGTGTCACAAAAAAATTTAGTGTACAATTAAGTTGCATGGAAAGAGGGACTTTGTCGTGTTTACTGTTGTGTTTCCAGCACGAAGAGTGCCTAGCACATAGTAGGCACCAAAAATATTTGTTTTGAAGTTAAATGTTGAGTTTAATGTAGTTTTCTTTACCACATGACTTCTCAGAGTCTTATTGTTCATGTACATAGTATAGCTCCAAGAGGAGACCCTGGCATGACTTAGCCCCCTCCTCCCCAAACTTATTTGATTATGGGTCACTCTAGGAGATATCTATTGGAACAGTGTTTCATATATGATAATTTGGGAAGTGCTGAGTTAAATTTAAAAAAAGGTAAAAATTTCTAAGGCAAAAGGGAATTCAGGTGTATTTGATTTGAAAACGTTAAATCTACAATTTAAGTACCTTTTGCTAACCTGTATTTTTTCATCCTTGAAAACAGGAAGAATGGAAAAGAGGATAAAGGAGAGAAAAGAGAGAGAGGAGAGAAAAAATAGAGACCAAGAGAGAGACCCAGAGAGAGAGACTGGAGATGAAAAAGTGGCTGTTCTTTGGATTGCGAAAAACAAATTCAGACTCCTCTGGGTCTGGCTAGCAAATAAACTGACAACTACAGTCTTCTCACAAAACCCAATGATAGCAATTGTCTAGAGTGGCCTTACCACTTGTGAAGTATAAAGAGGAAATCAAACAAAGCGATGGCCCTAAGCTCCCTGTCCAGATACTTCCTACTGTCCCCACGTGAGGAGTATATAAATGCGGTGAAAAAAGTCAAACTAAACAGAAACGATGAAAGGAAAACGCCGCCATTTCCCCCTTGCACCCCATGCCATCTCCCCAAAGGTCATCACTGAAAACGGTGTATTTAGTGATTCTTTCCCCAAGGCAATTATTTGTGTAAGAGCACACACACAGGGCCATGTTATTTATATAATAGACGACAAACGCCAAGGAGCAGAGGTTTTCAAGGGGGGTCTACCAACAACCCGCTGAAAGCCCAGCTGCCTCAGAAACACCTGGTTTTCTTGTTAACAAGACAGATTCCAGGAAACAGTCTGATTTGTTTTTTCTGGGCTAGCCCCAGAATTCGAATTTCTTCAAGTATCTCCAGTGACCGTGTTACAGAACTCTGAAGTGGAAGGATCGGGACCCCTTAAGGAGAAATTTAAGGTGGTTCTGGTTTATACCCCCGATCCTTCCTCATCACAGTATTGGTGGAACCCTTAGCTAACGCTGGGCAAAGCCTAGCTCTGGTCCGTTACCACGTGTGCCCTCTGACCTTATCAGTCTGCCTCCCTCTTGTTTAGTCCTCTTTAGCCCTTCTTCCTGATCCACATCACCTACCAAATTAGCTGAATGTCTTGCTTCGTTGTAGTTGACATGGCTGTCTATTAATTGCAGGTAATTCTCAGTTTTTCTGCCCTCAACCTCTCAATTTATGCATAGCTTAACCTTTCTAGCAGCGGCTGTGGCTGCCCCTACTCTGGATTGTTCTGCTGCACAGATCCAAGCAATGCTAGAATTTCAAGTATATTTGTTCTTCCGTAGGGCATCTCCTGATAAATGTCTGCTTATCATGGTCATGGGAATATCTCTGTCCTTCCCTCTCTTCCACTCCCTCTAATCAGCTGGGTCCAAGTCCACGTCTGGGCTTGGGTCTCTCTTTGCGATGTGCTGCACTGTGCTGGTGGAACTTTTATAGGTTTTTCTGGACTTTTAGGCACAAGAGGACACCCTCTAGATGGAGCAGTATCCGAAAAATTCTCTCCAGTGAGTAGATGCCATGGGCTCCAAACACTATTAAATATGGTCAGAAAGCTGGAGCCCAGGCTTCCCCCCAACCCTTCCCAACCCCCGTTCAGCTCATTGAGGACAGGCTGCTTAGACATGAGGGAACGAGCGGGAGGGAAGTGAAGGACGTGATTGCCCACTCAGGCTGAGAAAGCATCTGACTTGTACATGCAAATTATTACCACAGAAGAGGGTATATCCTAACAAGGGACTGTGGCTGCCACCAGGATAAACATGACCACAGAAGAGTGCTCTTTCTCTAAGAACATTCCTGGAGGAAGAATGACATAGCTGACTTACGTCGGAAAAGGACCATTCTGATGACTGTGTCCAGCACCGGCTGAAGGAGGGCCAGGGCAGAAGCAGGGAGACCAGCTGGGTGGGATCGTAGTAAGACACCGAGGGTAATGACAACGGTGGCTGACACCAGCATGCTAACAGCAGGCTGGTAAGAAATGGTCGGAGGCAAGCCAGAAACTGCCCGACTCCTGAGGTACAGGACCACCGGAAATATAGGGGCCATCAACGTCACCCAGTTCACTTTTCAATTTCGCCTCAAGGCGCCTCCACAAGATTAACCGAGAACTTCCTCTAACAAGCGGACAATGTCTGGCCAAGATCAAAACATCTGGCATCCTCAAGTTCCCAAGTCGTTCGGGTCATTTGACTTCACAATTTGTAGTTTTTGAGCCACGTCAGCTCAGGCCTGTGGAATGGCGTTCTGGAGAAGCAGTGCGGTGGGGCTGGGAGACCCAGGATCCCCACCCCACCCCCCACCCCGGTCCGGTCCCTGACCGGCCACACACCCTGCACAGCCCGCTTCTCTAGCCCCAGCCTCCCTGCTATAAAATGAGAGGCGTCAAGGAGGTGCTTCCTGAGGACACGTCCACCTTTGACAGGCTGCGCATCTTAGTTTCTTGAGGCCCAGGCTCCTCGGTAGGGATTCCAGGAAGGATTGGGGCGACTGTTTTGTTTTCTTTTTTTCATTAGTTCATTTCTCATTTTTAAAGCGAGACCAACATCCCTGAGAACCCGTTATGTCAAGTTCAAAAGTGAGTGACTGCACTCAAACTTGTGACACTTTGGAAGCTTCTGCTCTGCATTCTTGCTCAGAGAACAGTCAACCCACTCCTACTTGAAACCCCGGGGGCAGCAAACTGCTCGGGACGGAAAAAGCACTTTCCTTCAACATTTCATTTGCCTCAGGCCCTGGAGGATGCTGGGAGTCTGCGAATCAGCCTTAGGACCTGCCCATTTACGCCGATGGTTTCCCCTTGGGTGTGATTGTTCACGGGCTCCAAAAGCTCTGGCAAACCGCCCTGTCCAGTGTCTGCACCCCACCCCTTCACGTTTAGGTTTTCATTTTCATTTTCTTTTTTTTAACTAAAATTTACTGAATAAATTTGATACGCAACGTTGTTTTTTGGTGAGCAGTGTATTACTGTGATACATTTGTATGTTGTCATATGTTTGCCGAGACAGTGGTATTTATCACCATAATTATGCACCATTATAGTACGATAGTGTTGTCCATATTTATTATACTGTGTACTAGATCTTTGTGGCTCATGCACTAGTAGGTACATGTTTAAGTTACCCTTAAACCCCAGCACTCTTATCTCCCCTCCCCACCATCCACTGGTAACCACGGTTCCGCTCTGCTTGTGATAGGTTTCACTTTTTCTGATTTCACACGTAAGTGATATCACATGGTACTTGTCTTCCAGCTAACATTTAATGAGCACTTGCGTGCACACGCTTTACCTGCACCACCTCACTGACGCACACCTGCGAGGCAGGTGTTCTGACCTCATCTGCAGATAAGGACGCTAAGGTTTGGAGCTACCCCTAAAGTCGTGCAGTTAGTTAGTGGCAGAGTGTGGACGGTCTGACTCAGGAGCCCGACTGAGATCCTCCAATCGTGCATCACCTGACTGAAGACGGTTGTTACTAAGCTCCCTCCCTCCTGGGTCCACGTTGCAGAGACGGACCCAGGGACCACAGAAGAGAACGAAGCCGCGTGAGAGCCAGCGGTTAGGAAGAGGTCCAGAGAATGTGCATCCGAGTGGGTGAGTGTGGGGGGCAAAGCGATTCTGTACTTTCAAACATGTTTGTCTCATATAGAGCAAAGATTTTTCTTATAATTAAAAAAGTTCCCTTCTATCTATTCTCATTCCCCTGGTTTTCATCTTTTAATTTTTTCTATTTCTATTTTCTATTTTATCCCTTTTATTCAGGAGCAAATAAGCTGGTGATTTGCCTATTTCATTATTGTTTTTCCCCAAAGAAATAGCTCTTGAATTTACTTGCTACTTCAATTCCTAGTCCATTTTCTAATTTATTGCTCTTTTGACTTTATTGGTTCCCTTTTTCTGGTTCCCTTAGGATTATTTCGGTTAATTTTCCATTTCTTTAACCCACTGTTTAACTCATTCAGTTTCATTCTTGTTTAATAATGTAAGTTTTTATGAGTATGAGTTTTCTACGTGCACTCTCTTGGCTGCGTTGCATAGGTTCCAACATGTAGAGATTTCACTATCCTTCATTCATTGGATAACCTGTGTTTATTGAGGACCTATATTGTGCCAGGTTTTGTCCTAGTGGCTGGACATATGCCCCTGAGAAATCTCTGCCCTCATGGAATTAATTCAATGAAGAAAAGAAAATGAATAAGTGAATAAAATAATGTCACGGAGGATAGGTTTGACGAAGAGAATAAAACAGAAGAAAGAGAGTGATGAAGAAGGAGGTGGTATTATTATTTAAAAAATTTTTTTGATGTTTATTCATTTTTGAGAGAGAGAGAGAGAGAGAGAGAGAGCGTGAGTGGGAGAGGGGCAGAGAGAGAGGGAGACACAGAATCCGAAGCAGGTTCCAGACTTCCAGCCATCAGCACTGAGCCTGACGCGGGGCTCGAGCCCACGAACCACGAGATCATGACCTTAGGTGAAGTGGAATGCTTCCCTGACTGAGCCACCCAGACTCCCCAAGGAGGTGGTCTCATTAAGAACGATGATGAGGGAAGGGCCCTGTGTTGAGCTGACAGGTAAACAGAAGCGTGGAATCACCATGAGGGGGAGGGCAATCCCAGGCAGAGGGAACAACTCCTGAAAATGCTCTGGTGAAGAACATGCTTGGTGTGTGTTAGGATCCCCAAGGACAGTGTGACTGGGGCAGAAAACACATAGGGGCAGAGGTTGGAGGAGGCTAGAGGGGTATGTAGGAGCAAGCATTATAAACCAGGGCAAGGACTTAGGATTTCATTATAAGTGGGATAGGAAGATATTGAAGGATTTTGAGCATGGGAATGATGTTATCTAAATTGTGGTTATTTTTTATTTTTTTACATTTTTTTAATGTTCATATATTTTTTGAGAGAGAGAGAGAGAGAGAGACCGAGTGTGAGCAGGGAGGGAGAGAGAGAGAGAGAGGAAGACACAGAATCCAAAGCAGGCTCCAGGCTCTGAGCTGTCAACACTGAACCTGATGTGGGGCTCGAGCTCACAAACTGTAAGATCATGACCTTGGCTGAAGTCAGACGCTTAACCGACTGAGCCACCTAGGCTCCCCAAAGCTGTTAAGTTTTAAATGCAGCTGAAATACAATTCATTGAGATTTTATCTTTTTTATGTGTGTGCGTGTGTGATTTTTATGTTCTAAGAAATGTTTGCCAACACCAACGTTATAGAGATTTTCTGCTATGTTTTCATTTAGAAGCTTTTATAGTTTTACTTTTGACATTTACATGTGTGATCCAGTTTGTGTCAAATTTTTATATGTGACTTGAGTTAAGAGTTGACTTGTTTTCTTCTCTTCCTTGCCCTTCCTCTCTTGCTTCATCTCTGGAAATTTGGCCTTTTTTAATTTCGCTAAGTAATGTTTCATAGTTTTCTCTACACAGATTTGAACATATTTTGTTAAAGTTACCTCTAAGTTTTCAGGGTTTTGTTGTTACTGTATTATATTGTTTTCAATTTTGATTCCCAATTATTCATTTCTAGTGTATAGAAATATAATTGATTCTTTTTTGACAGAGAGAATGAGAGTGCAAGCAGGGAAGGGGCAGAGGGAGAGAATTTTTTTAATGTTTATTCATTTTTGAGAGAGAGAGAGAGCATAAGCAGGGGAGGGGCAAAGAGAGAGGGAGACAGAAGATCCGAGGCGGGCTCTGCACTGACAGCAGTGAGCCTGATGCGGGACTCAAACTCATGAACTGTGAGATCATGACCTGAGTCAAGGTTGGACGTTCAACCTACTGAGCCACTCAGGCGCCCCAGGAGAGAAGGAATCTTAAACAGACTCTATGTCTAGTGTAGAGCCCAATGTGGGGCTCGATCCCACAACTGTGGGATCATGACCTGAGCCGAAATCAAGTCAGACACCCAATCGACTGAGCCACCCAGGTGCCCCTACAACTGATTTTTGTATATTGATCTTGTATCCTGAAACTTTGCTAAAGTCACTTATTATTTTCAGGGGCTTTTTTTTTCCCCCAGATTCCTTGGGATTGTGTACATAAATAATCACGTCATCTTTTTATAAATATAGTTCTATCTCTTTTCAAATTGTATGAATTTTGTTTTCCTTTGCACTGGTTAGGAACTCCAAGAAAATAGAGAACAGAAGCTGCAAAATCAGATCTCATGGCTTTATTCCTGACCTTACGGGAGATGTATTTAGTTTTGTCCACGGAATACTATGCTAGCTCTGGGTATTTCTATTGAGCTCTCCTTTTATCCTAGTTTACTGACTACAATGGACTGAATGTTTCTGTCCCTCAACATTCATATGTTGAAATCCTAATCCCTAATGCAAGGTATTAGGAGGTGGGGGTCTTTGAGAATGATTAAGTTATGAGGGCAGATCCCTCATGAATGCATTTACTGCCCTCATAAATGAATCCTAAAGAAACTCCCTCTCCTCTGTAACTGTATTAGGACACAGGAAGAAGTCTACCTATGAACCAAGAAACAGGCTCTTCCTGGACACCGAACCTGTTGGTACCTTGATCTCAGACTTCCAGGCCCCCACAACTAATGAGAAATAAATGTTTGTTGTTTAAGCCACCACATCTACGGTATTCTGTTATAGTACTCCAAATAAACTGACACTGAAGGTATTTTTAAAAATTATGAGTGGTATTGAATTTGGTTAAATCTTCCTATGCATCTATTAAAGCCATCATACGGTTTTTCTATTTTAATGTGTCGATATGATGAGTTATATTGATTAATTTTGAATGTTCAACCTTTATTACATTTTTGGAAATATCTCACTTGGACATGATGGATTATATGTTTCATATATTACTGTATTTGATTTGCTAGCTTTTTAAAATTAAGACTTTATTTTTTAATCAATTTAAGTTTCACATCATAATTGAGGGCATAGAATAGAGATTTCTCATATATCTTCGGCCCCAAATATGCATAGCCTCCCTCATTATCAATATTCCCCACTAGAGCGGCACATTTGTTACAATTGATGAATTCACACTGACACATCATAATCACCCAAAGTTCATAGCTTATTTTAGGGTTCACTCTAAGTATTATAAATCCTATGGGTTTGGACAAATGTATAATGACATGTATCCATCATCATGGTATCATACAGAGTATGTTCTGGTGCCCTAAAAATCCTTCATGTTCTGCCTATTCATCCTGCCATCATCACCGCGAACCACCCCTTCCAAACTCCTGGCAACCACTGATCCTTTTACTGTTTCCATAGTCTGGCCTTGCCCAGGATGTCATATAGTTGAAATCATACAGTATGTAGCCTTATCAGGCTGGCTTCTTCCATTTAGTAAAGCGAACTTGCATTTCCTCCATGTCTTTTCATGGCTTAATAGCTCATTTTTTTTTTAGTATTGAATGATATTCCATTGTCTGGATGTACCGCAGTATATCCATTTACCTAGTTTCTTACTTGGTTTCTTCCAAGTTTTGGTGACAATAAATAAAGCTGTTATAAATATCCATATGTAGGTTTTTGTGTGGACATAAGTTTTCAGCTCCCTGGGGGTAAATATCAAGGAGTGTGATTGCTTCATCATATGGTAAGAGTATGTTTTAGTTTTGCAAGAAAACACTAAGCTGTCTCCCAAAGTGGCTGTACCATTTACATTCCCATGAGCGGCATATGGGAAATCTTGTTGTCCCTCATCCAAGCCAGCATTTGGTGTTGTCAGTGTTCTGGATTTTGCTCATTCTAATATGTATGGAGTGTTATCTCATGTTGTTTTCATTGGCATTTCCCTTATCATGTATGATATGGAGCATCTTTTCATATGCTTATTTTCCATATGCTTATCTTCTTTGATGAGGTATTTGTTAAAAAGTCTTCTGCCCATTTTTAAAATCAGGTTGTTTCTTGTCTTACTGTTGAATTTTAAGAGTTCTTTTACACTGTGAGTCATAGTTCTTTACCAAATATGTCTTTTGCAAATATTTTTTACCAGTCTGTGGCTTGTCTTTTCATTCTCTTGACATTATCTTCTGCAGATCAGAGTTTTTAATTTTAATCAAGTCCAACTTATCAATTGTTTCTTGCAAGGATCATGCCTATAGTGTTGTATCTAAAAAGTCATTGCCATAATTAAAGTCATCTAGATTTCCCCATGTTATCATCTAGGAGTTTTATAGTTTGTATTTTACATTCAGGTCTATGAGCCATTTTGCAATAACTTTTTAAAATTTAAATCCAAGTTAGTTAACATATAGTGTAACAATGATTTCAAAAATAGAATTTAGTGATTCATCACTTCTACATAACACCCAGTGCTCATCCCAACAAATGTCCTCCTTAATACCCCTTGCCCATTTATCCCATCCCCCCACCTAACACCCCTCTGGCAACCCTTAGTTTGTACGCTGTATTTAAGAGTCTCTTATGGTTTGTCTCCCTCTATGGTTTTATATTATTTTTGCTTCCCTTCCCTTATGTTCATCTGTTTTGTATCTTAAATTCCACATATGAGTGAAATCATATGATATTTGTCTTTCTCTGACTTATTTCACTAGGCATAATACACTCTAGTTCCATCTACGTTGTTGCAAATGGCAAGATTTCATTCCTTTTGATCACTGAGTAATATTAAATTGTATATATAAATTGTGTGTATATATACACACATCTTTATCCTTTCATCAGTCGATGGACAGTTGGGCTCTTTCCATATTTTGGCTATTGTTGATAGCATTGCTATAAATATTGGGGTTCATGTATCCCTTCAAAATAGCACACCTGTATCCTTTGGATAAATACCTAGTAGTGCAATTTCTGGGTCATAGGGTAATTCTATTTTTAATTTTTTGAGAAAATTCCATACTGGTTTCCACAGTGGCTGCACCGGTTTACATTCCTACCAGCAGTGCAAAAGAGTTCCTCTTTCTCTGCATCCTCACCAACATCTATTGTTGCCTGAGTTGTTAATTTTAGCAATATTGACTGGTGTGATTTGGTATCTAATTGTGCTTTTGATTTGTATTTCTCTGATGATGCATTTTTTTGTTGTGCTCAAAATGTTGAGCATTTTTTCATGTGTCTGTTGCCATCTGGATGTCTTCTTTGGAGAAGTGTCTATTTATGTCTTTGACCCATTTCTTCATTGGATTATTTGGCTTTTTGGGTATTGAGTTTGATAAATTCTTTATAGATTTTGGATACTAACTCTTTATCTGGTATGTCATTTGCAAATATCTTCTCCCATTCCACAGGTTGCCTTTTAGTTTTGCTGATTGTTTCCTTCACTGTGCAGGAGATTTTTATCTTGATGAGGTTCCAATAGTTCATTTTTGCTTTTGTTTCCCTTGCTTCCAGAGACATGTCGAGTAAGAAGTTGCTGTGGCCAAGGTTAAAGAGGTTTTTGCCTTTTTTCTCCTCTAGAATTTTGATGGCTTCCTGTCTTACATTTAGGTCTTCCATCCATGTTGAGTTTATTTTTGTGTATGGTGTAAGAAAGTGATCCAGGTCCATTTTCTGCATGTCACTGTCCAATTTTCCAAACACCATTTACTGAAGAGACTGTCTTTTTTTCCATTGGATAGTCTTTCCTGCTTTGTCAAAGATTATTTGGCCATGCATTTGTGGGTCCATTTCTGGGTTCTCTATTCTGTTCCTTGATCTTTGTGTCTGTTTTTGTGCCAGTACCATATTTTCTTGATGATTATAGCTTTGTAATACAGCTTGAAGTCCGGAATTGTGATACCTCCTGTGTTGGTTTTCTTTTTCAAGATTGCTTTGGCTATTCCGGGTCTTTTCTGGTTCCATACAAATTTTAGGATTGTTTGTTCCTGCTCTGTGAAGAATGCTATTGTTATTTTGATAGGGATTGCATTGAATATGTAGATTGCTTCGAGTAGTATCAACATTTTAGCAATATTTGTTCTTCCAATCCATGAGCATGGAATTTTTTTTTCCTTTTGTGTGTGTGTGTGTGTGTGTGTGTGTGTCTTCTTCAGTTTCTTTCATAAGCTTTCTATAGTTTTCAGTGTAGATTTTTTAGGTTTATTTCTAGGTATTTTATGGTTATGGGATGGATTCCTTGATTTTTCTTTCTGCTGCTTCATTATTGGTGTGTAGAAATGAAACCAATTTCTGTGCATTGGTTTTATATCCTGAGATTTTGCTGAATTCATGCATCAGTTCTAGCAGTTTTTTGGGTCACGTTGTCTGCGAAGAGTGGAAGTTCGAATTTGTCCTTGCCAATTTGGATGCCTTTTACTTCTTTGTGTTGTCTGATTGCCGAGGCTAGGACTTCCAACACTATGTTGAATAACAGTGGTAAGACTGGACATCCCTGTCATGTTCTTGACCTTAGGGGAAAAGTTCTCAGTTTTTCCCCATTGAGGATGATGTTAGACGTGGGTCTTTCACATATGGCTTTTATGATCTTGAGGTATGATGCTTCTATCCCTACTTTCTTGAGGGTTTTTATTAAGAAAGGATGATATATTTTGCCAAATGCTTTGTCTGCATCTATTGAGAGGATTACGTGGTTCTTGACCCTTCTTTGACTGATGTGATGTATCACATTGATTGTTTTGCAGATATTGAACCAGCCCTGCATCCCAGGTATAAATTCCACTTGGCCAAGGTGAATAATTCTTTTAATGTATTATTGGATCTGGTTTGCTAGTATCTTGTTGAAATTTTTTGCATCCATATTCATCATGGAAATTGGTCTGTAGTTCTCCTTCTTAGTGGGGTCTTTGATTTTGGAATCAAGGTAATTCTGGCCTCATAGAATGAGTTTGGAAGTTTTCCTTCCATTTCTATTTGGGAACAGCTTCAAAAGAATAGGTGTTAACTCTTCTTTAAATGTTTGGTAAAATTCCCCTGGAAAGTCATCTGGCCCTGGACTACCGTTTGTTGGGAGATTTTTGACTCCTAATTCAATTCTTTACTGGTTATGGGTCTAGTCAAATTTTCTATTTCTTCCTGTTTCAGTTTTGATAGTTTATATGTTTCCAGGAATTTGTCCATTTCTTCCAGATTGCCCAATTTGTTAGCATATAATTGCTCATAATATTCTTTTATTATTGTTTGTATTCCTGTGGTGTTGGTTGTGATATCTCCTCTTTCATTCGTGATTTAATTTATTTGGGTCCTTCCCTTTTTCTTTTTGCTCAATGTGGCTAGGGTTTTATCAATTTTGCTAGTTCTTTCAAAGAACCAGCTTCTGGATTCATTGATCTATCCTACTGTTTTTTTACTTTTATTTTGATATCATTGATTTCTGTTCTAATCTTTATTATTTTCCCTCCTCTGCTGGTTTTAAGCTTTATTAGCTGTTCTTTTTCCAGCTCTTTTAGGTGTAAGGTTGGGTTGTGTATTTGAGATCTTTTTTCCTTCTTTAGGAAGGCCTGGATTTCTGTACACCTTTCTCTTATGACTGCCTTTGCTGCATCCCAAAGGTTTGGGGCTGTCGTGTTTTCATTTTCATTGACTTCCATGTATTTTTAATTTCCTCTTTAATTTCTTGGTTAACTCATTCAGTCTTTAGTAGGATGTTTTTTAATCTCCAAATATTCATGGTCTTTCCAAATTTTTTATTGTGTTTGATTTCAAGTTTCATAGCATTGTGGTCTGAAAATATGCAAGGTATGATCTCAGTATTTTTGTGCTTATTAAGGGCTGATTGTGTCTAGTATGTGATCTATTTTGGAGAATGTTCCATGTGCACTCAAGAAGAATGTATATTCTGCTCCTTTAGGATGAAATGTCCTGAATATATCTGTTAAGTCCATCTGGTCCAGTGTGTCATTCAAAGTCCCCTGCTATTATACTGTCATTATCAATGAGTTTCTTTATGGTTGTGATTAACTGATTTATATATTTGTATTCTTCCACACTGGGTGCATAAATATTTGCAATTGTTAGATCTTAGTGGATAGATCCCTTAATTATAATATAATTCCCTTCTTCCTCTCTTGTTACAATCTTTATTTTAAAATCTAGATTGTCTGATGTAAGTAGGGTTACTCTAGCTTCCTTTTGATGACCATTAGCGTAATAGAGTGTTCTCTATCCTCTTCCTTTCAATCTGCAAGTGTCTTTACGTCTAAAATGGGTCTTTTGTAAGCAGCATATAGATGAGTCTCGTTTTCTTATCCATTCTGATACTCTGTCTTTTGATTGGAGCATTTAGTCCATTGACATTTAGAGTGACTACTGAAAGATATGAATTTAGTGCTATTGTGTTGCCTGTAGAGTTGGTGTTTCTGGTGATGTTCCCTGGTCCTTTCTAGTCTTTGTTGCTTTTGGTCTTTGTGTGTGTGTGTGTGTGTGTGTGTGTGTGTGTGTGTGTGTCTTTTCTCCACTGAAAGAGTCCCCCTTAAAATTTCTTGCAAGGCTGTTTTAGTGGTCATGAATTCCTTTAGTTTTTGTTTGTATGGGAAACTGTCTCTCCTTCTATTTTGAATGACAGCCTTGCTGGCTAAAGAATTCTTTGCTGCATATTTTTTTGATTCAGCATGTTGAATATATCCTGCCACTCCTTTATGGCCTGCCAAGTTTCTGTGGATAGGTCTGCTGAGAACCTGACCTGTCCTCCCTTATAGGTTAAGGACTTTTTTCCCTTTGCTGCTCTCATAATTCTTTCCCTTTCTGTTTATTTTGTGAATTTGACTATGATATGGCTTGGTGATGGTCAGTTTTTGTTGAATCTAATGGGAGTTCTCTGTGCTTCCTGAATTTTGATGTCTGTGTCCTTCCCCAGATTAGAAAAGTTTTCTACTATAATTTGCTTACATAAACCTTCTGCCCCTTTTTCTCTCTCCTCATCTTCTGGGAATCCTATGATTCAGATGTTATTTCTTTTCAATAAGTCACTGAGTTCTCTAAATCTTGTATTGTTTTCTTCGCCTTTGTTTCCCTCTTTTTTTCTGCTTCATTATTCTCCATAATGTTGTCTTCCAAATTGCTGATTTGATGCACTGCTTAATCTGTTCTTACTATCATGGCCACCATTCGAGATTATATCTTGGTTATAGCATTTTACATTTTGTCCTGACTAGATTTCACTTCTTTTATCTCCACAGAAAGGGGCTTTATGGTTTTTTCAACCCCAGCTTGTATTCTTATTATCGTGGTTCTAAATCCTAGTTCATAAATCTTGCTTATATCTGTGTTGATTAAGCCCCTGGCTGTCATTTCTTCCTTCCATTTGGGGTGAATTCCTTTATTTTGTCATTTTGGAGGGAGAAAAAAATTAATAAACTAAAAGTTAAAAGCAATATTAGAAATCAAATAAAGGAAGCTAGATACTAGGTGTGTTTCAGTCTGCTTGTTAAAAGATGAAAAAAGGAAAGAAAAGAAAGAAAAGAAAAAAGGTAAAAAAATTTTAAAAATTAAAAAAGTTTATATAATAAAATAGAATAAAATTAAATAAAGAAAATGAAATAGAATAAAAATAAAAAATAAAAAACATTAATTTTTTTTAATTAAAAAAAGAAAAGAAAAATAAATTTTTCTCTTTCTGTATCCAGGAAAAAGAAAAGAAAGTAGGGAAAGACAAAAACAATGTAAACAAAAATGGAAGCAAAAAAAAAAAACCCAAAAAAAACCCCCTGAACTAATAAATGAACCAGCAAACAGAATGAAACCCGAATGCAGTTACATCCAGTTTCCCCTAAAACTCACACTATGAAGCAGTCTGTAGTTCATACACTAAGCAGGTGGAGGGACTTGTGCTAGTCTTCTGGGGGATGTGCTTGGAGGGTGCATTTGGGTAGGGCTTGGTGGAGGGCTCCTCCATTAGGTGGTGCTGCTTCGCTTACTGGGGTGGATCAGTGTGGTGAGGTGGCCCATGCGTGGGAAAGATGGAAATGGCTTCACTCAGCTGCCTAGTGTCTGGCACAGGAAATTTGCATTCTCACTGACCTGCAATCAAGTACCCCTCCTTTGTCTCAGGCCTCTGTCCACTTCCTGCCTCTACCCTGTCCATGTCCAAGCTGTCCACCTGCCAGGAAGCACCTCCCTCTAGAGTTTTATCTCAGATGGGGTTGTGTTTCACAACCCCACACTTCAGAGACCCCTGCCAGCTTGGACCCATGCCAACTCCCTAGGGGAGGATCTCGCTGAGCAATGGCTGGGTGTTGGCTTGCCCCAGAAAACGTTCTTGTGATCGTGCAGTGGCAGAGATTCAGAGATTGTGGCAAATCACAGCACACAGCTGGCGCTGGTTTCACCATTCTCTGGTGTCTTTGTCCCAACACCAGCAAACATGGCTGCTCTCCAGGGTCCTCTGGGAGCTTTACTTGTGGGGAAGCCATATGGCCTCTACCAAATGCTCTCCAGGCAAGGGAACTGCTTCTGCCTGTGTGGACATAAACACCTCAGACTCTGCGGCCTGCTTCTGGGGATTTGCCCGACTTCCTCACCAGAGCATTGCCAGGCACTGAACTTCAGAACTTCAGACTCTGCACTCCACTGTTTATGGAATCCTGGTGGTGTTGAAACCCTATCTTTTCTTCCCATCAATGGTTTTGGGGAACAGATTTCTTGTTCAGTCCCCCTGTGAGTGTTTTCACTCTTTCCCTCCAGCTACTTTTGGGGGAGTGTTTTTTCTGAACTCTTCCTATGAGCCACACATTCCTCCCCTTTCTCTGTCCTCTCTCCACAAAAACAGCTCCCTACCCTCCATGGCTTTTCTCTACCCCAGTTCACCTTTCCACACTGAGTACATGGCGAGTTCTGTGGCTCAAGTTATACAGGTTGTTTTATTAATCCTAGATCAATTTCCTAAGGGTGCAAAATGGTTTGGTGCTGATCTAGCTGTGTTTCAGGGATGAGACAAGCTGAGGGTCTCTATGCTGCTCTGCCATCTTCTCTCCTCTCCCCTGAGTTAATTTTTGTGAATGATGTAAGGTCTGTGTCTAGATTCTTTTTCTTTTCTTTTCTTTTTTTATGTAGATGTCTAGTTCCAGTACCAATTGTTGAAAAGACTATCTTTGCTCCCTTGTCTTGCTTTTGCTTTTTTATCAAAGATCCTTTGACTATGTATCTATATATCTGTAGGTATATTTCTGGGATCCCCATTCTATTCTATTGATCTATTTGTTTATTCTTTCATGGATACTACATTGTCTTGATTACTATAGTTTTATAGTAAGTCTTAAAATCAGTAGTATCAACCCTCTAATTTCATTCTTCTCCTTTGATAGTTGGCTGGCTATTCTGGGTCTTTTACCTCTACATAAATTTAGAATCAGTTTGTTGATATCCATGAAAAAACATTCTGGAATTTTTATTAAGATTGCATTAAATCTATGGATCAAATTGGGAAGAATTGACATCTTAAAAATATTGAGTCTTTTCCTCCATGAACATGGAATATCTCTCCATTTATTTAGGTCTTTGATTTCTTTTATTAGAGTTTTGTAGTTTTTCTCATATAAATCTTGTACACATGTTGTTAGGTTTATACACAAGTTTTCATTTTAGGAGTGCCAATGTAAGTGATAATTTCAAATTCCACTTGTATATTGCTGGTAGAAAAATGATTGACTTCTGTATGTGTGTGTGTGTGTGTGTGTGTGTTTATTTACATAAAATTTAAATTCAAGTTAGTTAACATACAGTGTAGTCTTGGCTTCAGGAATAGAACCCAGTGATTCATCTGTTACATATGACACCTAGTGCTCTCATCCTAACAAATGCCCTCCTTAATGCCTACTGTCCATTTAACCCATCCACCCACCCACTTCTCCTCCAGCATCCCTTAGTTTGTTCTCTGTATTTAAGGGTCTCTTATGGGCTTTCTCCCTTTCTGTTTTTATCTCATTTTTCATTCTCTTACCCTATGTTCATCTGTTGTGTTTCTCAAATTCCATATATGAGTGAGATCATATCATATCTGTCTTTCTCTAATTGACTTATTTTGCTGTTTCTTATAACCTTGATTTAATAGCTTATTAGTTCCAGGGGGGTTTTTTGGTCAGTTCATTTAGCTATTCTACATAGATGATCATGTCACCTGTAAACACAGTTTTATTTTTCCTTGCCTCTCTCTCTCTCTCTCTCTCTCTCTCTATATATATATATATAGCCTCTCTCTCTCTCTCTCTCTCTCTATATATATATATGTATATGTATATATATATATTTAATTTGCTTTTCTTCTATTATTGCATTAACTAGAACTTCCAGTACAATGTTGAAATGGAGTGGTTCCTAATACTTTTTTAAAGAATTTTGTGTCTATGTTTATGAAGTACGTAGATTCTGTGCCTTTTTCTTCCAATTTCTTTGTCAGAATTTACTAGCATGAATCATACTCTGTAATGATTCTTATAATACTTGAAGAGCAATTTCTATGTCTTAGATAAAGAGAAAGATTCCTTGAAAGATACAAACAACAAAAGCTCATTCAAAAAACTAAATAATATGAATAACTCTGTATCTATTAAATTTACTGATGATTCTATCAAATATTTAAGGAAGAAATAATGCCAATTCTACACAAACTCTATTTTGTCTCCTCTTTTTATTTCTGGATTGCCTGGCTAGAGATTTATCTATTTATTTTTATTTATTTACTTCTTTAAATGTTTATTTATTTATTTTCAAAGAGAGATAGAGTGAGCAGGGGAAGGGCAAAGAGAGAGAAGGAAACAGAGAATCCCAAGCAGGCTCCACGGCTCTCAGCTCAGAGCCCAATGCGGGACTCAAATTCACAAACCGTGAGATCATGATCTGAGCTGAAACCCAGGGTTGGATTCTTAACCGACTGAGCCTCCCAGGAACCCCAAGACTTATCAATTTAATTGAATTTTTAAAAGAGTCAGCTCTTAATTTTATCATCTCTCTTCTTCCCTCTGTTTTAGTTCATTATTTCTACTTTTATATTGATTATTTTCTTCCTTGTGCTTACTTTGTGTTTCATTTGCTCTTCTTTTTTCTAGGTTTATAAGGTAGAATCCTAGATTATTGGTTTGAGACCATTCTTATTTTTAATTTAAGCTATTACTGCCGTATATTTTCTTCCAAGCATTGCTTTAGCTGCATCCCACAGAATGTTGTATACTGGGTTTTAATATTGGTTTGTTTCAAAATATTCTGCATTGACTCAAAAGGAAGATTGATCTTTACCAATTTACTCCACTTAAAAAAATGAGGAGCCTTTGAAAATTTTTCACATGTATCATCTAAGAGCAAAATAATCAATAATCAATGCAAACCACTTCCTTTATTAGCCCAAACATTATAGCCAAAAATGTTTGCTAAGTGCTATATTTTATTCTCAAGAGCTAAAACTGAAATCTAGTATTGTGAATTAGAATAATCTTTAATTTTTTGAACATAACGTTGACACTAATAAAGAGGAAATTTCTGAAACACAAGCGTATGTCTCTCCTAATGACAGTGAAAGTGCCAGTGGTAAAAGGGAGAAAGACATTAACAATTAGCAAACACTTGTTAGTTTTCCAGATCTAAGATTATATGTGATTCATTTTCAGGGTGGTCTGATGTCAGAGAGTACTCTTTTTAATATTGTTAGGGAGATGCAGAAGCAAGAGAAGAAAATAGAACAGAATTAAGAATTTTTTTTGGATAAATCTATTTGCCATCCCCTGAAGCAGCTCATGGTATATAGTTGGCCACAGGTTAGTAAAAAGGTCTCTATTCAAAGACTTCTTGCCCTAACAAGTGCCTTGCTACTATGGGATTGTTTTCTGTTTTTAGAACTTGGCTTACTTCTTTCCTTCTTTGCCATATAACTTTTATTCTTTATACATTTAGAGAAAGCAGAAGAAAAACTTGAACCAGATGACACTTAGAAAAGAAGGGGTTTATTTGTTGTAGCCACAGAGATACTGACTGGCACAGGAATGCTCTATTTCTCAGCTGAAGGACAGGGCCCAGCTTTGCTCGGTAGAGTATCAGAGATTCCCTAAAGCCTTTTTCTTCTGTCCTGGCTACATGTTTATCTTAGAGCTAGCGTCTAGCTTCCAGGGAAAGAGAAATTACAGGGTGGAACTTTGTGGGTCCTGTGACGTGTCGAATCCACTTTCTATGGGTGAAATAAAAAGGAAGTGAAAGCAGTGTTAGAATTCAGACTTGCAGAGGATGATTTTCCCACCCATACATTTTTAGTCATTTAACCTTAATGAACTCAGTATGTATTGAATTCCCACTATGTGCTAAGGACTGTACTGGATGCTAAGAATCATCAAGTGACAAAACAGAGGGGGACACCTGTCCTCCTGAAGCGATTTCTAATAGGTTATAATAAATAAAAGATGCTGGGGACTAAATTTGTGCTAGGAATTATTCCAAAAGCTTTACATATATTACCTCATTATCCTCACAAAGTTCCGTAAAGTTAATGCTATTCCACATTCTAGAAGAAACTAAGGGGGAGAAAAGTTAAGTAGCTGACCCAAAGTCACATAGCTAGAAGGAGGCAGAGATGGGACAGAAGCCAGGCAGCCTGCTTTCTAAGTTCATGTTGTACTTACTCAGCTCCATTCTAAAACACAGAAGAATATAAAGACTCTTCAGAGACATAGATCCTTCAAAAAGTTCATTGTCTGGGAGAAGCAATAAGCAAAACTCACTATTATGACAGCTAGAAATATGTGTCACTAGGAAAGTGCAAAAACAAGTTTAAGTGTAGAAGGGGAAAGAATCACATGTAATTGAAGTTTATCTGGGAGGCTTTCGCGGAAGAAGCGGCATATGACTCGGGTTTGGGCACATGGAAATGAAAAGGAAAGTAAATAAGGGAAAGTGAACAAAGGGCACAGAAATTAGCCCACTGAGAGCATACACATCCGCTGTGCTGAAACAGAGAATACGGAACATTCAGGGAATAAAGACGAGCGGAGCTGCAAAATTTCTGAACGAACTGTTGGCATGTTACGAGCAACAGTGGAGTGGAGGGATTACCACCCGCTTACTATAGGAACCTACTCTTTAAGCTTTTGGAAATGAATTATATAGTCACGTCCGATTTCCAGAACACATTTCATGAAAGCCCACCTCTATTTCATACTAGAAATAACTAACAGAAACAACTCCTGTTAGAACAGCACGTATATGTCACACTCTAGGGGAACAGAATGTTTACCCTAAATGAGGAACAAACAGCAAACAGCGAAATACGAAAACACAGGTTTCTCAGTCTCAACGTTTTTCTACTCAGATACACCCGAAGGATACAACAAATTGGACTGATGGGTGGATCAATGGGCAAGGACTCTAAATTGGGCCTGATGGCATTTCTAGAGCAGCCTATCAAAATCCCATGGAGAGAGGAATGTGAGAACTCTGCTTCTGCTTTCCTGACACCAAGGGTTTACTATCCAGCCCCCAGTGCTCATGTCCCTTTGGTGGAGAAACAGTGCAATAACCCCAATAAATAAGGGACATTAAAATAATGCCCACTATAATTCCTCTTATACCACATTGTTTAGATAGTTCTAGCTGATGAATAAGAAAAGAAAGAAAAAGGTATAAATATCAGCAGAGAATAGACATAAAGATTTTTTTTTTTTGAAAATCCAAGTGAATCGACTAAAAGCACCACTTTAATACAAAGGCTCAACAGAAGGTTACTTATAAAAAATATTTAAGAGTAGATTTCTTTTGTACCAGAAAAAAATGTAGAGGGAAGTGATACCATTTGTGAGAGCAAGAAAAACTTTAAAAGACTAACTAAGAATAATATTAACAAGAGTAAGTGTGCAGGCCTTATATCTGAATAAAAGTTTTAAATAAACATTTATTTAAGTAAATAAAACTTTACTGAGGAGCATAAAAGAAGCCTTGAATAAATGGAAATAAAACAATATACAGGTTTCTGGAAGGCAGCTATGCTCACCACTATACGACCAATGCAATATACAGGTTTCTGGATGGAAATATTTAGTAGGGAATGGTGCCAACTGTTTCTAATTTAATATGCAAATTTAAATCGTTCAAATAAATACATAAAGAAAGTTTTCCCTCTGAAACATTATTAAGCTATTTTACAATTCATCTGGAAGAATATATACTAGGAAACTTTTGAAAAATATGAACAACAGTGGTGAACTTTCCTTCCAGCCTGCTACAGACTGAATGTATCTCCCCCAAATTCATATGTTGAAATCCTAATCCCCAAAGTGATGTATTTTAGGAGGTGGGACATCTGGGAGGTGATTAGATCAGGAGGGCAGAACCCTCATGAATGAGACTAGTGCCCTTATGAAAGAGATCCCAGAGGGCTCCCTTGCCCCTTCTGCCACTCGAAGACATAGCAAAAAGATGGCTGCCTATAAACCCGGAAGCAGCTCTCATCCATTGGCACCTTGCTTTTGGACTTTCCAGCTTCCAGAACAGTGAGAAATAACTTTTACCCAGTCTATGGTATTCTGTTTTAGCAGTCTGAATGGACAAAGACACAGGCATTAATAAGCAGAATAATGTCATAATAATTTCAACTGTTTGATTCTTATGCAGTAATAAATGGATCGATCAAGCAGAATCCCAGACACATACCTGAATATACAGAATAACTTGATATGATAAAGATAACTTTTCAGACCACAGGGTGACAATTGTATTTCTCAATAAATAATGTAGGGTTAAATGTTGGGACAACTGGCAGTTATTTTTGAGACAAAAG
The DNA here is from genome assembly GCF_007474595.2 of Lynx canadensis. Lineage (NCBI taxonomy): Eukaryota > Metazoa > Chordata > Mammalia > Carnivora > Felidae > Lynx > Lynx canadensis. The sequence continues at coordinate 71,814,195 of NC_044312.2, forward strand.
ACAGGGCCCCATTGGATATCTTTTTTTCCCAGCTTACACCATATCTTGATCTGCGTGTCTAACAAGATCTGAAGCTGCTTATTTGCTTTGATGAGGACCAAAATATCTAAGGAAAGTGTTTTTATATAGCCTCTGGTGGTCATAGCAGAGGGGAGCCACTGTGAAAACCAGTTATCCTTTCTGGATGAGCTACCATTTTTGTCCTAGCTTCATGAGTGACACCATTGAATGGCCATAGTGTCCTGACCGATGTTGTCCGTAGCATTGGTTTTCAAATGCTGGTGTTGGCTCCAAAAGAATTTTTACACCTTTGTGGCAAAACTTAAAAGGTAGGGAAAATAGAGTGGACTTCATAATGCAAAGCTTATTCATGAATTTGCGTGTTATCCTTGGCCATGGTAATGGCCATCGTAATCTTCTCTGTATTGACCTAATTTTAGTATATGTGCTGTCAAAGTGCGGATGCAAAGCCTAATCGATGTAAAAAATTATTATTTTTCTGAGAGTTTCTTTATCTTAGATTTTGGTGTTTCAAATGATTTTCTATAAAATGATGGATGTGGTATTTGGATGTTTATTTTATTTTTATTCTGTTTAATGTTTATTTAGTTTTTGAGAAAGAGAAAAGAGTGCAAGTGGGGAAAGTGCAGAGAGAGAGGGAGACACAGAATCGGAAGCAGGCTCCAGGCTCTGAGCTCTCAGCACAGAGCCCAATGCGGGGCTTGAACCCACAAGCCGTGAGATCATGGCGTGAGCCGAAGTCGGACGCTTAACCAACTGAGCCACCCAGGTGCACCTTTATTTTTATTATTAAATATTAATCTACGAAGTTGAAAAAATTAAAATTGATAACTTGCTTCCAAGTTAATTATTTATTTTAACAATACAGAAACATACAACTTCCAAGTGTATATGGCACTAGTCTCTCTTGAGCATCTTGAAATGGTCAGAGAATCAAGTAATCTCAGAATTTTAGGAATATTGGCAACGAAGTACAACCTCTCTGCTAGGTCATCTTCTCAATAACTCTAGCAAAGGACATCAGGCTCCAAACAAGGGAGAGGCTCATGACGCCTCGCAAAGCATCCTATTCCATTTCTCGACATTTCCACTGGGAACATTTCTCCTATGGGACAGCAAAAAATATGTTTTTTTTTCTTTTTCAAAAGACAACCCTTCAGATACTTAAAAACAGCAACTATATCCTGCCAAAGGCTTGTCTTCTCCATGCTCTATCACATCCCTTCTCTTTGTCTTCAAACTGTGGTTTGACTACAGTGGTAGTCTCTGTTGATACAAACACCAACAACCTTGGATTATTTGGTTACTAGTTAAACTATTTGGTAACTAGTTAAAACAGCTTAAGCTTATGTTTGTTCCCACAATGGCTGCTCTTTAGCTAGATGGTCTCTATATCTATCTATGAGAAGTTGACTTTTTGAACCTGTTGAAAACATATTTATCCTTGTCAAGTTGATACTTGCATGTATTTCATTCAGTTATGAAACTACTCCACCCACTTTTTATCATCTGCAGGTTTGGGTGGATATTCTGTCTCCATCTGATATGAGATTCTGGGTGAAATATTAAATAGATTAGGGCCAAGGGCAGACCCCTATTACTAAGGATGGCCATAAATGCCAGAATTTCTTACAATGGTCCCAATCACAGATACTCTTTCCTAGTATCTTCAATGATTGGCACAACGAATAGCCAATGGACCTACAGCATTCCACTAGAGATTTTTATCTAGGTATTATTTATCACTTTCAATACATATGTTCAACCAGTTATTCGGCAAATTCCCACCTTCCCCTGATTGCGGGCATATCACGTACACTTTGTCAAACAACTGAAAATGAGGTATAACTGGCCTGACAACTCAGTGAAATACATTCTCATCAGACTTATTTGGGAAGATTTGTCCTTATGGGACCTGGTCATTATTGCTTATTTTCTAAGCTTTCAAAACCATTGATTTAGCAATTATTGTTTTGCTAGTGGTTGAAGTACCTAGGCTTTAGCGTTTAGATCTACCTCTATCTTTTCTGAAAACCAACACAAACTCATTCATTCATTCATTTATTCAACAAATATTTGTTGAGTTTCCATTACATATGAGACACTATTCTTCATGCTGGCAATGTAAGAATTATCTTTATATGCATTCATCTTGTCTTTAAGCACCTTTCCTTTGGTTACCTTTTTTTTTTTTTCATGGCTTCTTAAAAACAAATTGGTAAAAAGGGCTATTTCAGTTGATTTTTCTGTAGTTGGCAAGTGAACTCTGGGGATTGCACACTTGTTGGAAGTTGAGGGAATATGGCTGGGAAGGAATATTGGAAATCCTAGGTGCTACTTATTTATTTATTCTTCAGTTGGTCAGTATAGAAAGAAAGGAATAAGAGAAAGGGAACAGAAACAGTCTTATGAAGGGATAGGGCCAAAGCTGAGGAAGCCAGAAATCCTCTCCGCATTAATTCTTAGTGTGGTCTGTCATCTCCCCTGGTTCTCTACACCCCCAGATTTTTCACTATCACTTAACAGGATAAATAACCACTTTCCTCTCTGCACTAGTGTGTGCCAAGGGATAATGGTAATTTACAGCACTTGAATCCAAGCAGTGAACTCTATGGCATTTTACGAAAACGTCATTATTCTGTAAGTAAGTAGGAACTCCCAAGCCACTGGTAGAAGTGATGGGCTTTGCATATTCACACATGCTTCTGTCAGCTGGGATGGAGGGCTTTTTCTGTTTGTTCCATACCCTTAGCACACTGAATGGGTTGGGTTAGAGATGATTCTGGTTTTAGCTTTAACTGCTTTGTGATGAGATGGATGGTTCATCACGGGTGGATTTCACCAACATTTGCAACTTTTTGAAAAGGAAAAACAAGCTGCTTGTTTAGTGCCATTTTTGTTTTGTTTTACTCCCAAATCTTCAACCTTCTTGCTGGATAAAATCGTGTGTGTGTGTGTGTGTGTGTGTGTGTGTGTTCACACACACACACACACACACACACACACACACACCAGAGCTATTGGGCTCGGAGAACACCATCAATAATGTATCCAAGTCTGGTGCTTTTTAAAAGTCTATTTCTTGCTTATAAATAAATGGTAATTTGTTTAAAAGCATCATTACACACAGTGTTCAGCCAGATCCCATGCATTCGATTATTTTAAATAAATGGACCATAAATGGAACAAGTTCTTTCTAATTTACAAATGATAGGAAACATTTTTCAAGAAAAAAAAAAGGAAAAAGTGTAAAATTTGTTCTTAACTACATCTCATTAATGTGGAACTGTTCAATGACCTGTAAAGATTAAAGAATTAGTGAATTGGTGGAATTATCAGAATGAAAAATCTGTATAATTTTGGTTTCAATTTAAAAATCTACTAAACAGTCTAGCGACTTTAGTCTCGGATATTACTTTTTAATATCAGTTTCTACAAATGCAGTGGCAGCGGAGTTACAAATGAACTGAACGGAAAGCAACAAATATTATGTTTAAATTCACAGCACAACAGGGGAGCTAAGTGGGAAGGAGGGATGCCTTGGGGGAGAGGGATGGATTATTATTTTTTTCAATAAAACAACTGAAGACATCTAATTAAGTGACCACTCTGTTAAGTGGAGCAAAAATTAATATACATAAATGCATTTATGTCCAGGCAATGGTGTCTTAATTAAGAAGTCAGTTTCAAACGGAAAACCAGAGACAGCTATTTAACCAACATTGCCAGAACATCTTCTCCTTCTGAAAATCTTTCCAGCGATCACAAAAAGGAAAACGATGGCAGGAAGGGGGTGGGAAGGTCTTACACACTGTGTATGACTCAAAAGATGTGGCCATCTCAGCTGATGAGAGTCTGCTCATCGGCGAGGTGTGGCTTATATACCCTTTCTCCACCCAAACCCACACCTGCCCACGTCCGTCTCTGACACCTCATTATGACTCATACCTATCCCATGTCTCTCTTGTGAACTTCCCCCCACTGGTTCCTTTCTGCTGGGAATCAATTTAAACATTTAAAAAAAAATCTTTCCTGCTGGACTATAATCCTTTGAGGCAACACATTATTTCTGAGGTCTCTCAATGACCCACATCATACCAAGCTCAGGGCAGAAGCACAATAAATGTCTTTAATTTGGGATTCCAGGCACACCCAAAGACGTTGTAGAGGCCATTTGTGCCTTTTCCTGCCCAGGGAAAGAAGTCCTGGAGAGGGGATTCCTGAAAGAGTGGTATTTGGACAAGTGGCTCATGCCCCAAGCAGCTGGCGCGGTCGGTGACCAGTCTTGTTGCCGGAGTTGGGGCCAAGGGAAGCTTGTCATTCTCGGGAAGTTGGATGTCCTGGTGCCACAGAGGTGGACATGCATCTAAAGAACAAGGTGCTGCTATTTTAGAGAAGTACAGCTCTGTCTACCCTCCTACCAGCTGGAGTCAACCAAGATTATAATGTCCACTTTTGGAAGGGCGGCTGGGTGGCCTTCTCTAACTATGGGCTTTGAACTCTTCTTATACATGGCGGACTGTATGGGGAAGATGATGGAGTCGCAGAGCTTCTACCTTCAGGTTCGCATTCAAAACCTCAACAGACAATTGTGTTGTTGTTGTTGTTGCTGTTGTTTGCCAGGCACTGTCAGGCACTGGAGAATACACACAGACAAACTGAACAAGATTTCTACCCTCCAGAGGTGTATAATCTAAAGAAAATCCCATTTTGGCCACATCGTTACAAAATATGACCAAGAAACTCTGAGCCAACAGCCCAAGAGTGTGGGTTGGAAACGTCCTCTTCCATTCTAGCCTCCTTCTAACAAACCTGCCCCTGCAGAAGTGAGCTTTGCAGCTAACACAGAGCCACCCCTGCTGTTACCAGGCATTCTGAATTCGACCTGGTCACTTTTCACCACGCACTTTTGGCTGGTTCTTTAGCCCTTTGTGTGTCCAGCTTCTGCCTCTCATTGTTCTCCAAATTTCCCTGACTATGCCCTGGCCATAGCAGCAGCCCAGAAATCATCTGTGGGACACCTTTTACCTCTTCTTTTCACCTGTACTCGATGTTTTCTGTTGCCCTGGATCCCTCACTCTCCACCCCTCCCCCCTGCACTCTGCCCTACTCTACTCTGTTCCCTGGGTGTCTGATCCATTCAGAATCGCCTCTGTGGCTCCCTTGCTTCTGGAGGAATGAAAGAGGTTGGGAGGCTAGGCGGTCAGGAATTGCTTCTCTGCTCCTCCCCTTCTGGATCACTGTGGGTTGGCTGTTTCCACAGCTCCTCACAGAGGAGCTTTCTCATTCAGCCTTTTGCTTAAGCACTTTCTTCCCATCCCCTTCCGGCTTAGGTGACAGTGACTCCCAACTGTTCGTAACCCTAGACTGCTGTACTATTTCCTTCCCTTAAACTCTGCCCACACCTTTATATATAGTTCTTTTGTGAAACTCTCCTTAAATGACCAGCATTATCTCTTTGCCTCCAGGTCCCTGACTGATGCCACTCTTTCTAGTTCATGCCTTTTGGTAATTTTTCTCAGGGCTTCCAGATGATGCTTATGGTTAAGAGAGATATTGCCTGGAGCCTGGATCTTCACATTGGGTCTCGTGGGAAGAGCCAAATAGGCCTGCAATTCACTCAGTGTTAGGGATGCTGCTGAACATCCTACAGTGCACAGGACAGCTCTTTCCCCCAAGAATGAAGACTTATTTGGCCCAAAATGGCAATAGAAGAAAGGTTGAGAAACCCTGCTCTGCCATATTGTTTCTGTTTGAGGGGCCAGAAGAAACCCACAGAGGTTCTTTTTGGGATTGATTGGGAAGGTTCAGGGACACAGAGTATCCTGGGTGAAATTTTTCTAAAGGAGGCCAAAGTCAGTACAGATGGAGCAGAAGTCCAGGGAATTGAGTATTAGACCTGAGAGATGAAACCCGCGGGCGCTGAATGTCAGTGCTACTCAAAGCCCCGTTGGCATGGGTGCCAAAGTTTAGAGCTCAGCCTGGAATTTGCTAGCCTGCTCCTCCCACACTCCTCGGCTTTGTGCTCTACCTCCCTCAGATTTCCATTTGAGGTTGGGACATGGGCCCACCTCACTGCCGAGTCCACACTCCTTCTGCTAAGGTAGCATGTCTATTCCATAAGGCAAAGAGGAGAGAATTTTGATGTGTGTGAAGACTTTGGGTTTTTGTTAACAAGGGAGTAGAAGTTCCAGAAGGAAGAAAAAAGGGTGCATATGACATTGAAAGATCTAAAAAGAAAAGAGGAAGAAAAGACACCTTGGACTGACCATGGCAGAAGGCTCACTAAGGGAAGGGGCTGGGCAGGAGGAGCGTAATTTAGACCCACAGAGATGTAAAGAACGGATGGAATTGGTTTGCCTCAGTATCCCAAATTTGCAAAAGTTGCCTTGATGTTACAGAAACTCTGCTCTTTTGGTAACTTCCTCAGTGGATCCCTAGCTTCTGCCTGTCCCTGTGGGGAGAATTGTCAGTAATCATGACCAGGTGGTCAAGGAAGAGGAGCAATCATGTGCTTGGGACCGGTTGACCTAGAAGTGGGCATGGAGGATGGCTGCAGTGGAGATGTCCACAGATGCATGGCTTCCCGCGAGCACGCAAGGGTGTCCAGCATCCTTTGAAATCAGTCAGTGGTCTCTGTAATAATTGATGTGCGTGGTCCCCTCATCAGGGACCAGAGTCCAATGCCAATTGTTTCTTTTACTTTTTAATGGATTCGAACTCCATACCCAAGCTTAGAAAATCAAAGCACTTCTGGAAGATATTTATTAGCGGCCAAATTATAAAAACACATAGCAAACCTTTAGTTTGCATTACAAGTGTTAATATATGCAGAGCCCCGTGAATAGCTCATCTTTCTGCCTCTCTTGTATCTTAAATTTTTCATTACAAATTTCCAGGGCTTCAAAGTAGACTCTCACAGCCAGTGCCTTTTTTCTCCCTTGCATGACAAAGAGCTGTCAAAAACGGTTCCTGGGCTGGCTAGTTTCTTCTCCTTTTTTCTCTCATCTAAATGTCAAACAACTTAGCTTAAATAAAGCCCAGCATTCTTCGTCTGGTGCTTCTCAAAAGAAAAACACCACCACAGAAGGCATCTACAAAGGCCCTAATTAATGTTTCTCATTGATTTGGTTTTAGTGTGATGTATTTTATGAAAAAAATATGAATCCAGAAGGCACTCTCATTAAAATCATTAGCGGCTCAACATTGGCTGCAAACAGCCTGGTGCGTGGTAGGGCTTAGGAATCCAGACACACAAACACACAGAACTCACATGTGCACTCGTACACGCACCTGACATGCCTTCCAGGTCACACACACACCACACCCGGGTGCGCACACACCAAAAATTGTGTGCAAAGTATGCACAGAATACCTGCACGGACGCACACATGAATCACTGATGCACATGTAGGTTACAGAGGCCTGCCTATTCCTGGGATATACATGTAAGCACACAATTGGCATGTGATTATGTATGCATGCTCGGAACACAGAACGCAGTAGGCATATGCTCACGTGCTGCGTGTGCACATACCTGCCCAACAGATACTGATGAATTAGAAGGAGAAAGGAAGAGAACTACCTCTTATGTTCCTTGGGATTACATTCTTGGGAGAGGTTGAGAAATACCAGTGCCAGACGTTTCTCACATATTGTATCGTCTCTCTGAAGATGTTTTTTGCGTTTCTTTTTCCATTGGTCTGATACCGAGGGCCAAAGCTATCAGGACCTATCAGGGACACGGAGGTGTTTACCTCTTTTGCGGAGACTGAGTTTTCTTTGGATGGCTGGAATGTCTTCTGAAGCTCTCTCTTCTGACTGGTCTCAGACCCCTCATGATGGGGACGGGAAGGAGAGGCAGAGGGATTCTCGATCTCGACAGGGCAGGAAGGAGAACTCCATGCTCCCAAACTACTGAAGCTGACGTTCTGACTCCTTTGATAGCAGCTATTGCCAGTGGCGGACGTTGGCAAAATCTCACAGTTTGTTTCCTTTCTAGAAGGCAGTTCTTGGCTAAACAAACTCTGTCTCGGTCTCACGTGCTGTTTTTAAAATGCCCTTTGTTGTTCCAGGAGCAGAAATTGTCAAAGGGGCCTCCACAACTTAGAGAGAGACCTGGAGGGAGCCCTCCCCTCAACCTCACCTCTATAGGACCCATGCACTCTCTACTCACCTTGTGCCACGCTTGGGTCTATGCATTTCTCTTGAGGCCAGCGGGGTCGGAGGTGGACCCAAGTAGTCCTCCTTCCTGGACAACCACGTTGGCTAGCGTTCCGCACTAGAATTTGGGGCCTTGGCTATTGCTGTTATCATAGAGCAGATTTGCTCTTGAGTTAAAATGCTTTGCCGCTGTTTCACACGCATAGATTTCTTTCAAGGATTTTGTAGGGAGGAAGTTTCTTGAGCCAAGCCATGGTTTATATATATTTTAGAGCCCACATGTTAAGATGTTATCTCGCCCTAAATGATACATGAAACTTGGACTACATGGTGGTAAGTTGACTGCAAATCCTTGGAAATGAGACTCCATGGTTTTCCAAGGTTTTCTTCCCCAAGCTCCCCAGGGGGCACAGGCTTGCTTTCAAGGACCCTTTTCTCCCCTCCCCCAGGATGCCGGCAGGACCACGGTTAGCCCTGTGTACCTTGCACACCCACATCTCCCCCAGAGAATTTGCTAAGCCCAGGGTAGAGAGCCTTACATTTGAGGGCCATGCTACCCCAGGGCAAGGGCCTCTGTGTTCAAGGTCAGCGTTTACTCAAATGCCCTCCTAACCTCTGGTCCTCTCTTGAGCTTCCTGCCCCCTCCTCGCCCACGTGGCACAATCAGTAGGCTGGCAGATGGGTGATTTTTGTCTTTTACTTTAAGGCGTGAATGGCCGAGAAGTCCCCAAGCTTTACATTTGGAAGGAAGGAGGAAGACTGTTCAGCCTCAGTCCTAAACCCTGTTCAACAATCCATTTTTACCAAACTTTGGGTTCTTGGGTGCTTGCTGGCCATTCACAATGTGATTGATACTGTGCTTCCTATTTGACTGGTGACCAATGTGTACCATCATTCAGAAGCCCAGACAGTTGAAGGGATAAAGGCAACTTCAATCCATAGCACATATGAAAACAAACACCATTCAATAGCGAGGCATGGAGATAAAATAAATAATGGCTACTTTAAACATGAGAGAGAGAGTGGGGGTGGGGAGGGGGAGTAATGTGCCAAAGCCTCTCCAAGTAATTAAAGTACAGCTTTCGTGTTTTGCCATTTGTCAGAACAAAGTAAATACTGGAATCTTAATACTTGCATCCTCTTGGCTAAATATCCTTCTGTGGCTATTGCTCAAATATTGAAAATACTTGTGTAAGTTCTAGTGCAAAACTACCATCGGAGTGATTTATGGAGAGACATAACCTGCTGCCTCCCTGAATTCATGCATCCACCATTACAGTTCATATCAATTTTGCTCTGGTCCCCATTAGCAATATTGTCAAAAAAAAAATCACAGAAAAATAATGACCCTGCAAGCCAAGAAATTTAGATCCGGATATGAGCCATAAATCTGTATTAATTTAATAGTTAAAGTGCGTTAATGCTTTGTAATATTTTTTCTTTATAGAGAACACAATAGTGAGGTCATCTGTAATAAAGATGTTAATCCTGAGCCACCTGCTAGTTTGTTTTGCCTCGTGGGGCAAGAGGACGTTAATGGATGAAATATGGTTTCAAGCTCCTTAAAATAGTGTTTTATGGCAACCTCTATGCAGGGCTATAAAACACTCACTGTGAGTGATAAAGAGTCTCAAGAAGGGATATACACTCTCCATCATGCCTGATATGACATTAGCTTTGCTTAACTTATCACTGAGCCACAGACACCCACGGGGCCGGACAGCAAAGGGAGACCAAGAACAGCCCTAGGGCTCAGAGAGGGATGGAGTGAGTTGTCTGGCCTTTGAACCAGTGTTTCCAGGGCTCCGCCATGGAACGTTTCCATTCTGGAATCTATTGGCTATTGTTCTCCCTGGCTCTTTGGCTCAGGAAAAGGATCTATTGTTCCATCATTGGATTTCTGGGCAAGTTTTCTCACATGTACAAGGAAAAAAAAAAGTCATACTTATCCACCTATCTCTGAAAGTATTTCCCTTTTCTCACTGTGAAGAACACCCTTTGTTTCAGTTTCAGTTGTTTCTTTCCAGAATAAACAAATAAATCCATGCAGGGCCTTCTCATTCCCTTTTTGAATACTTACATTTCTTTTTTCCTTTGGCTTGGAACCAGCGAAGTTCCCCTTCACGGACACACCCAACATCCTATTCGGATAGTGCCAGTCCCGAGGTGGTCAACCTTTACCATCTCCCTGAGAATCACAGAATTAGGGATAAACACTTCACCTTGACATTCAAGTTTCTTGGACCAGTGAGGCTACGGGACACTGGCAGCTTGTCGAAGAGTGGGCATCTAAGGGAGTGGCTTACGTACTGCCCTAGACACACACACGGAGTCTATTCTTGGTGTCTGCTCTAAGAGAAGACAGACTCCGGGTGGTACAGGGGACAGACAGGCAAAGTTACCTAGAAGGTCAGTGTCACTGACCTCTGGGAGGGTTTGTTACACAGACTCGCTCATCAGTAATTGGAGGTAGCAGGGCAGGGGGTACAGCCCTTAGGTGGAAGGCTGAAGGACACAAATGAAGTACCAGGAGCAGGGACAAGGAATTCATAGGCAAGTGACAGGTGGGTCCAGGAGGAGGTTCTGCCCCCTACCTCACAACTCCCTCCCTGCTGAGAGCAGAGCTCAAGAAACCCAAACCAGCCGATAGGTTGTCAGATGGCTTTCAATGTCCGTGGTCTAGGAAAATGAGAACAAAACTAAGATTTGCAGAGGGTACCGTTGGCTTCAGAGCCACAGAGGGACACAAGGCACTAGAACTGCTTCTTACTATGCCTGTTTTCTGGTTGGGACCAAGACCTTCTAGCCACCTGTTAAGGTGATTGTGGGAGAAGAAAGGGGCGACCCACAACTCCCGTGTGCACCTTTGGGACACCGAGGCTGGACTAGAGCGGATGCAGCGGTACATCTGTGGTCATAGCACCTCTGAATGGCTGAGAAATCCTATCGTAGTCACAGAAGCAACTCACCGGCTGTGTACAGGTGAGAAACTATAACGGTGGACATTTCTCCTTACCTCAGATTTTAAAGTCCTGTCTCCGGCTTTGTTGGTAAATACTCCTAAATGTGGGTGAACACAGACCAGTGTGGAACACATTTTCCCTCTCCACCTTCATTTATTTTAGCTATCATTCATTGCTCTTCTATTTGCCAAGCCCCTCGAAAATATTATCTCATGAATCCTGCAAACACTTTAAGTAAGTTGCTATTAATCTCTTTTCCCAGGAGGGATGTTGAGGCTCAGGAGGTGACTGAACTCACCCAAGATCACAGAGCTGATCCAGGACAGAATTAGAGTTCCATCCCTTGTCTGCCTGCTTACCACCTCCCCCAGCGTCCCGATGCTTTGGTCCTCTAGTGCCTGATCAATGCATTTGTTGAATGAAATGGCACGCATGACTATTTACAATTAGCACTGCCAGAATTGACAGGCTAACGCATCGAATGGACTCCCATCCTCTTGTGTATTTCTCCTCCCCAAGTCTGAACCCCTTGTGTTTTGGCTCTGGGGACTTGGAGGGCCTCGAGGAGGAATGTGGGTCCCCCTTACGCCTCTTTCTTTTCTTGCTTTCCAAGGATGGAAGCCGCTGGTAGCATCTGATTGTGTCTTCTCTTTGAAATTTCAGCTCAGCTCTGGGCTGAGGAGCACGCTTATTGTGTTACGATGGTTCTGTGTCATTTTGCCAAGGGTCAGAGAGAGATGGGGACCCTGGGGTATCTAGTGTCCACTTTATTAACTCAGCCATCAAGTGGAGATTGATTTCTGGGGTCTCTGGGCTGCTGGGGAAAGGACAAAGGCTATGGGAAGGAACACTCTGGACACTACTTTGTGTCTGATACTACGTTAAGCTGTTGGTTATTAACTTGATCCTCATATGAAGCCTATAATGTGGTCATTTTACCTCTGTTTTATGATGAGGAAACTGAGGTTCAGGGAGATTTAATCAGTCAAAGGTCACCTGTAGAAATTGAGCAGTAGAGTTAATTTCAACCCAGATTTGACCCTAAAACACCTGTTTTCCATTGTATCCGTGAGGAAATTTGAAACAAGCAAGAAAGATACTGGGTGTAACCAACAGAAAGTTATGCATTGTTTCGAGGATACTTGCTGTGGGTTTATCTGATTTTAGCCTCCCACTGTCCTTGAGCTATTTTACAATGTAACTTGCGGATCAGTGGTAGCAATGCGAAATCATTCCTGTCAATAGATATGCAAATGAATTCTGTCCAGCGGAGGTTTAATTAACTCTCCCCCTTCACACCCTCAAAAAGAAAACAAAACAAAACAAACCAATTTAACAGCAATTTGTAAATTTATTTCAACATTCCTTCACTCTGTCAATTTATGGTTCTTTGATTTCTCCTTTGAAAAGATTGTGGCATCTTTTCCAATTCTTTCTTTCACACATGTTCATCACACATTTTATATTCACGTATATATGAAAGTCATGACTTTGCCTTTTTAGAAAATTATCTTTTAACAGCCATGTGGCCAAAAGGCAGAGTTCAAGATAACATGGTTACCCAAAAAGCCCAGTCTCTGCCCAGTTGGATTTTGCATGTTTAGAGCAGACAAGGAGAATTAAGACACAAGAAGGCCCAACGTCTGCATCGTCCAAACCAGGCTAGATAGCCTAGTTATTGATTAAAGGAATCACATACCACTGCTATTTATAAATCCAGGGCTCCAAAGAGAATGTTTGTTTTTCCTGCTTTTAATTATTGAACATGAGATGCCAGTGTTGTTTTGCCAACAGCGGTACAATAGGTCTCTAATGAAACTCACTGAGCAACTAATAATGAAACCATCAGGCAGAAAGAAGTAACCAGTGCCATGTGAGACATAAATTAACATTCTTCAATAATCACTCTTTTGTTTTGATTGTTTTAAGGAAAGCTGTTTTTGATGTTATTTCTTTAAATTTATCACACAGAACCTCAACCTCTGATGAAACTATGACGGAGCCTGAGCTCCTAAAGTCAGATGTTCCCCCAGGTCAAGCTGTCTTTCTTCCACTAACTGTAGGACGACTCAGTTCACTTTCCTGAGTCCAAGTCCTTTAATACGGAAAGAGGAAGTGACGATAGTTACCTGGACGAGTTACCATGAGACTAAAATAGGAGCCTGACTTGTGCTTAGTACATACTGGAGGTTCAACACATTTTAGTCTTTATTTTCTTCCTTCCTCCCCTCCCCCTTCCTTTCCTCCTTCCTTCCTCCACTCTCCCCTTTCTCCTCTATCCACTTCCTCCCCTCTCCCTTTTCCTTCCCTTCCCCCTTCCTCTCCTTCCCCTTCTCCCTTCCCTCTTCTCTTCTCCCCCTTCTCCCAAACCCCTTCCTCCCCTCCCTCCTCCCTTCCCCTTTCGTCCTCTTCCCCCTTCCTCCCCTTCCTCTTTCCATCCCTCCTCCCCTCACTTCTTCATCCTCTTCCTCCTTTCTCCCTTCTTCCCTTTTTCCCTTTCTTCTTTCACCTTCAAGTCTGTTTTTCAGAAGCCTAGTAGTCTCATCAGAGATCCCTACAAGTATCTCAGACTGTGTACCCATACCCTCATCTCTGAAACTATAGTTCAGACAGAGCTCCCACCAAAGGGATGAGTCTAGACATCCCCGCTTGGACCACAGGACCTTGAGGACAGATGACTGGCCCAGCGGTAATCGATTCAGGAGCTGGGTCAAGCCAATGGGATTCTCTATTTTGAGACTTTGTACTATGAGAAAGACACAAATCAGAGGTGGGGTCTGAAGCTAAAAGGTCATGTAGGGTCAGGTCAGGTGGCAAGGCACCAAGGCATCATTCTCTATCACTGGGATGGGAGGGTGGGAATTGGCATATGAGAGGAAGCTATGTTATATGAGAAGCAGCCTCAAGCCAGGATGAGAAGCCATGTGGAGAGAAAAAGAAATTGAGACACAAAAATCTGCCAAATGAATTTTTGGCCTTCATGAAGCCTAGTTGTGCTTTCTTTAAGTGTCCTCTTGCTAAAGCAAATACAAAAAGTCCCTGACTAAGCAAACTGGTCCCTCTGGGAATGGGGCTAAGAGAGAGTGAAGGTAATAGGAAGGGGGCATTTTCTTCAAGGATATGAAGATTATAAAATGACAGCGGAAAGAGTCATACTTTATGACTTTATGAATCATAAAGTATGACCCATACTTTATGAGTGGGTCAGCAAACTTGAGGGTGGAAGGAGCATGACTGACCCCTGACTTGGGATGCCCGAGGCCAGCACCCAGGACCGCTATCCTCACTTACAAGAGTGAAGGTGCCCACCATTGGGAGGAGACATGACAGGTGTCATTAGCTCAGCTCTCTACATGTAAGGGTGAGGAATCAGCCTCTCTTTGTTAGGGGCTGGGAGCCTCCGATGGCACCTCCCTTGGGAGGCTGGAGGAAGGCTCTTCCCGGTTTCAAGCTTTTAGTTATCCCTAAACTTCTGTTTTATTTTCAGGAATCGGTCAATGGCCAACTAAGGGGAAAAAGGGTCCCTAAGAGAGAGAAGCATCGGGGAGGGAAAGAACACGTGGATGGGATGGAAGGATGTCAAACTTTGCCTAGTTTACAATTTGGGAGAGAGCGCTTTCCTGACCTGCCACTAAATTACACTAAATACCGTCAACTCTGTTCAATTCAACAAATCCTTACTGAATTCCTTAAATATGCAAGGCATGCCAGGTGCAGTGGGAAACACAGGCCTGATTCTCAGCTCTCAAGCAAGAATATGAAATGCCACAAATAACTGTAATAGGAGTCAGAATATCATGAAAAGTAAGCTAAGACCTGAAACATAGGAGAACACCCAGCTGGGGTGCTTCATGGAGAAAGTGAATCACAACAACTCTTGAAGGATGGATGGTGGCCTGACAGGTGCCCATGGGAGTGTGCAGAAAAGTGTTCCAGGAGGAGGACCCATCATATGGAAGAATATTAGGTCAGAAAATATGGGAATGTATGGAATACAGTAGTTCTTCCAGCGGAGCACAAACGTGTACACCATGATAAGACTAGCCTGTTCTGGGCCATCGATGCCAGTAAGAGGAATTTGTTTTCAATCTGGAGGCAAAGGGAAGCCTTCTTTGAGCAGGGAGCAATGTGATTAGAGGTGACACTCAGGGACGTTAACTGGGCAGCTGAGTAGAGCATGGGCTGAGAGATTTGCTATGAGGAAGCCGGATAGGTGTCAGTTTAGTGGACAGAAGCAAGTGGCTCCAAAGTGGTTATAGAAACCATTGTGGTGGTGCTGGTGGGGAGATGAGACGGTAAAGTTTAAAGGGTCCATCCTTGATCCAACCAGAGCTATCAGAACAGCTGAGCTTTTATTCATTTTATAAAACGGGGTCAGAGTAAGATTGTCCTTGCATAGCAGTTTGGACTTCCAGTTACAATAACAACAATAGAAACAAAGAAAAGCGAGAACACCTTCAGAATTCTGGGGTAGGAAGGAGAAACGATACCGGCTTGCTTGGGAGTTCAAGGTCTAAATCATTATTCTCAGGCAACACAGCGTTTGCCAGGCTCCCTGATCTTTCTTGGCCTTAGTTTTCCCATTCTTTTTTCTTTAATTTTTAACGTTTATTTATTATTGAGATATGGAGAGACACAGAGCGTGAGCCGGGGAGGGGTAGAGAGAGGGGGAGACACAGAATCCGAAGCAGGCTCCAGGCTCTGAGTTGTCAGCACACAGCCCAACGCGGGGCTCGAAGTCACAAACCGCGAGATCATGACCTGAGCCTCAGTTAGTCGCTTAACCAACTGAACCACCAGGCGCCCCTTTTCTCATTCTTAAATATAGTAAAATTTGGGTTTGCGAGCATAATTTGTTCCGGAAACGTGGTTATAATCCAAAGCACTTGTATATCAAAGTGAATTTCAAGAACCATTGGCTCAGTTGTGATCATGTGATGTTTGGCCTTATGTACTACTCATATGGCAAGACATTGCTAGTCTATCAAGTTGAAATTTATTGGAAATGTTTGCTTGTTTTGCGGAACACTCGCAGAACAAGTTACTTGCAGTCCAAGGTTTTACTGTATTTGGATACTATAGCCTAACTCTTTTTTTATTTTTTATTTTTTATTTTTGAGACAGAGAGAGACAGAGCATGAGCAGGGGAGGGGCAGAGAGAGAGGGAGACACAGAATCCAAAGCAGGCTCCAGGCTCTGAGCCGTCAGCACAGAGCCCGACGCGGGGCTCAAACTCACAGACCGCGAGATCATGACCTGAGCTGAAGTCGGACGCTTAACCGACTGAGCCACCCAGGCGCCCCAAACTCTTTTTTTTAAATTGATTGATTGATTGATTGATTGCTCATTTATTGATTGATTGATTGCTCATGTTGAGAGCATGAGCAGGGGAGGGACAGAGAGAGGGAGAGAATGTTGATATCGTTATAAGAACTAAACATAATAATATGGTGAATGCAGAAATTGCTATGGTGTCTGGCATAAAACAGATACTAAATGTCCATTCCGTGTCTCCCTTTCCTTAGGGAGGTGGGCTGGGCAGTTATAATCTTTGATGGATGTCATAGGTGCCTGTATATACTTCAATGAAGATAAATACAAATATTATATTGTGGATAATCCATATCCCAGGCAACATGTGTATCAATCATGGCCTAATCAGAAAAAAAAAGAAAGAATTTCAAGTGTCTAAGGTAGATTTTTTTTTTAAGTTTTAACATTTATTCATTTTTGAAAGACAGAAAGAGATGGAGCGTGAGCAGGGTAGGAGCAGAGAGAGAGAGGGAGACACAGAATCTGAAGCAGGCTCCAGGCTCTGAGCTGTCAACACGGAGCCCAACACGGGTCTTGAACTCATAGACTGCGAGACCATGACCTGAGCTGACGTCAGATGCTTAACCTACTGAAGCCACCCAGGTACCCCATGGTAGATGGGTTTTAATGCAGGAAGTTTTGGAGGAGCTGAGAAACCAAACAGAAGACAGTGTAGTGTCCGGAGATTAGGAAATTAGGAAGGCACTACTGTTCTAGGCCTGGAGGGACAGAGGGAAGAGGCAGCATTTTGGGTCACCTAGTGAAATGTGGAACCAAGACAGGCCTATCCAGTATGATCTGGAGCCAAAGAGGAAATGCAGCTACTGCAAGAGAAGACACCTGAGGCAGAGAAACACTGGACCCCTCCTTCCTTCTGCCCTCTAGTCTCCCTGTGGTGCCTCCCACTGGCTGAATTCATCTGGAAACTAGATGATAAGGGAGCCTGGAGAGATAGCTTGCAGGGTCGGGACCCATGTGATACAAGACCGGAGCACCCCCCCTAGCCCCCTACTCCCCCCACACAAAAGGCAAGGAATAGATCTGAGGGTACGCAGCCCCAGGACAATAGGGTGTTGACAGTGGGAAAGGAGTAAGCCACAGGCCGCTAGCCCCTGGGTTAGAGCAAGAAGCAAATGAAGCCTGAGTTATATTAGTCCTTCTTTAGAGAGCCCTACAGATCCCTTAGCAGCATTTGGGCCAAAGCTGGTAATTTACCTGTAGAGTTCAATACATGTCCCCATCAGGCCTGGGCTTTCGCAGATACAACCATAAATTTATGCAAGAATGAAACTGGACAGCCGGTCTTGGGACAGTGTGAGGCCTCTCTCGGCTATGGAGCTGGGTTTTGTGGGAAAAGACTTACATGGTTGGGGGTTCCATGGACTGGTTCACCAGCAGCACTGTCTGTCCCAGCAGAGTCTGTCCCTTAGAAATGACCATTTGGGAATTCTTCTCCAGATGCATTCTCCATTTTGTCCTTGGTCTTTGCTATTGGGTCCCTGGGAGCTCTACAGAGACAGAGCTTCAGACTTGGGGGTGTCCTTAGAGAGTATGGACTCCAGCCCCAGTTGAAGCAGATCACAATCCAGCATCCAAGTTGGTGCTGCCTCAGTTTCCCTCATCAGTTGACTGCCACAGCTCCCAGTCTGGAGAAGTGAACATTCCAGACTGGCTGTCCCAGTGAACATTCCAGACTGGCTGAAGCAATGTAGCTTTGTGCCTTGTCTTTGTCTCACTCTCACTATGCAACCTCAAGCCAGCAGACAGGCTCTGGACCTCCATCTCCTCAGTATGATGAAGTTGCCTTAGGTCCCAGCTATGGATTCTTCCAGCTCTGTGTCAATCCAATGCAGAAATGGTAGGAAGATCTTGGTCAACACCAATGGTGTCAGTAGCTATCAAGCATCGATGGGCTAAGAATTTGTCCTGCATTGTTGAATTGAGTCTTGATCCAGGAGACTCTCCTAAGTTGTGGGATCTTATCTGCAGCTGCCTGTCATAGACAGTCCCTCTCCTGCAGGCCACTCTCAGCTTCTGGATCCATCAACGTACCTCGGGGTTTCAGTTTCAATTGCTTTCTCATTCTAAATCCCATGCTTGCTTTATTCAAACATTATAAAGTCAACACCGTGAGATGCAAACAAATTACTGTCCGGCATCCAGCTTTTGTTCTCCTAATTCAAGCACCGACAATACACAGACTCCTTTACCTCACCTGCTGCGTGATTCCCAGGTAGGTGATTCCTTCCTTAGTTTCTACAGAAAGGGCGCAGGCCTGGCAGAAAGTATGTCATTGGAGTATTTGCCTGTGGTTCACTTTCTTTGGATAGCTTATCAATGAGGACTTGGTAGGAATAAGATGAGAAGTGTCTAAAGTTTGGCAAGCGTGAGCTTATCAGTTTTCAGGCTCCTGAGATTCAGTACCTACTCAAGGGGGTGTGCTGTCCCCTCTGTCTACCAGGTCCAGTTCAGCAGCTCCTAAAAGCCCTAAGTATGTACTGTTATCCCACTTTTAGAGATTAAGCAACTGAGGCTTAGTAAGCTCCTTAACTTGCTGAAGGTCCTCTGGCCCTTACTATCATGGCAGATTAATTCCCTGGGTGTGTTGGAAACTCTATAGAGGCAAATGGCGGTCAGAGAGCTCCACGTACAGGTTTGCTTCCTCCCTGACCCATCCCACCACCCAATCACGGCCGTGTGAGGCGATGCGAGTCCAAAGGCGGAAGTGTCTGGATCCCCACTAATGAGGAAAAACAATTCCCTAAATGAAATATGGTCTACAGAGACACTGGCCCCAAAGGAGCAGAATGTATATATGTATGCCAAGCAGCGTCAGACCTTCTTTTCTTTTGGCTTTGGTTCACAGATTGTATTCTGAGGTTCCTCTGCATCCCACAAATGTAAACTTTGCTACTTGCTCTGTGTCTTCACTTTCCATGGATCCACTCATTTAGTCTACCTATGCATATCCCCATTTTGTAGGTGAAACAAGTGAGGTGTAGAGAGGTTGAATGACTTGGCCAAGCCACCCGGCTAGTACGCGGTGTGGGGAGATGCGTACTCAGCTGCTCTGCACCCTGGACAACACTACACTGACTCCCTTTACAGAGACGCTACCTGTTTAAGGCCACCCAAACTCCGTGCAGAAGGCTTGAAATGAGCGCTCAGTAACATCTTCGAAGAAACTGCATTTCCGGCCAACATCCCATACCCTACACTCCACAAATGGCAGGGAGGCACTATGAAGACTTTGGATCGTCCTCTCTGAGTGATTCTCACAGAGGAGGGTAAAGTGTTGCAATGGTGGGGGGCAAGAGAGTACAATGCTTCTATTTTCTGTCCACAGGAGGAACACATCAGTATTTCGGAGCTCAGTATGGACCATGGTCAATGTGAGGGGCCCAGGGCTCACCCGAATGGAGGTACCTGTGGGCGCTGGTGTCCACCGCTCAGGAGAGGTGTCCTGAGGAGTAGAGCCAGAGGCCCAGATGGAATGGCCCAGTGAAAGCTTGCCCGGGTCAGTATGGGCAGCCTGTCCTGTCCGAGTAGTCAGGCTGGATCTGTCTGGTGTGTTTAGATGGGGAGCTCTGAAGGTGGCTACCGGAAAAGGAGTCTGGGGCTCTGAGGTCTGGCGCCAGGCAGCCCACGGCGAACACTCAGCTCCCTGTCCGGGTTCAAGCACATCTCACTCCAGGGCAGTTGCCATCAGTTCAACAGGTCCGGAGAAGGCCTGGTCTGAGTTTTGCGGCTGAGCTCCGAAGGGAGTGCAGAGCCCACGCTGGGTCACCCACAGGCCATTCTCTGCACACAGCTCTGGCTTTCTCTGGAAATCAGCTAACAGCTTTTTCTTGGCTTTGCTCGGCCTGCTAATGTAATAGTGCTTATTTTCAGAATCTTCGTGAGGCCGGGGGGAAGCCTCAGCGTTTCATTGTAAATCCATTATGTCTTCTTTCGTTAGAAATTATCCCTGACAAGCAGTCCCACAGCAAAGACAAGTCAGTATTATTTTGCGGAATCAAAAGGGGGATTGGCCACTTCTTTTATTATTTTTTTATTATGACTGTCCTCCTTTTGGTTATGACATTCGATGTATTATTTAGCTTAAGTGCTTGATTAAGGAAGAGCTGGTGGGGGGTGGAGAAGGAACTGGAAGGGGCAATTGCTCAGACTCTGGGCTTCCTGCTCTTCGTCTTGGTAGCTCGGACGGAAATAAACCGCCATGACCCTTTGGGGACCCAGACTTGTACCCTCGGCAAGGAGATCGCGTTCTGGCTAAGGGACCTTCTGGACGTTTCTGGGTCAGCAGAACCTTGGTGCCTTTCTTTCATACACCGGAACCCTTGTGTCTTTATTAAATATTAATTTGCTGTCAATAATTAAATGCTGATTATTTGATCTCTAATGGGGTCAGGATTCCCACAGTCCCATATTAGTGTAATAATGCAAAAGTAAAAATTGCCTGTCAGATGGAAAAAAAAAATGTACTTATTATTCTTTCTTTGTTCGGAGTAAAATGGTTTGTCTTAAATTAAAAATTAAAGGCAGAATTTTCTTTAATCTTCGAATTAAATTAGTGCTAATTAGTTCTATTTTCTGTACAACATTCACATGCTAAAATCTCGGCCATTCCTTCAGCGTATTAATGGTGCCCTTTGGCTGTAATCAAGATTGTCTTACATTAAAAATGATACAGTTAACTCAATTATATTAAGATTCATTGTTCTCAAATCACAGGGTTATGACTAGAAGCTGTTGAAACTGTCGGAAGGGCTGAGATTGCCAGGGCGCAGAATAAAGTCATCCAACATTTTCATTTCAAAGTCCTAAATGCTGGTGCGAGGCTCGCAAAACATCCGAGGTACCCCGGGGTACCCCGGGGCTGGGTGGTGGGCGCGGGGACTGGATGCAGATCTCATGCCCATCCGGTGGAGATCGTGAAAAACATTCACTATTCTCCTTTGAAAGAGGAGGAGTAGGAAAGGGAGAAAGTCCAAGCGAGCCCTCATTCTGGGATGACAGCGTGTTTAGAGCTCCTTTGCTTCATCCTCACCCGTCACTACCTCGGCAAGTGCTGCCTGCATCCCGAGTCAGGAAGTGACCACAGCAACACCACCAGTAAGAATTGCTTCCACTACTACTTATTGCTACTACGACTACTACTACTTATCGAGTATTACTATGTGTATCGCGTACTGGAATCCAAGTGCTATGATATCACTTCCTTTAAACAGTAGCCTTACAGAGCACTGTTATTAGCCTCATCTGATGCTTGGCTGAAGCTCAGAGAGGTTGACTAATTTTGCTGACCTCATACAGCTGGTTAAGTGGCACCATCTGGATTCAAACCCAGGTGTGTCTGAGTCTAGCATCCACACCCATAATTATGCTCTACGATCACAGAAATTTATTTTAAAAATTTATTAATTTTATTTTTGGGGGTGGGGGGAGAGAAAGAGAAAGTCACATGCATGCATGTACACAAGCGGGGGAAGGACAGAGGAAGAGGGAGAGAATCTTAAGCAGGCTCCACGCCCAGGGTGGGGCTAGATATGGCTCGACAGGGGGCTCCATCTCACAACCGTGAGATCTTGACCTAAGCCAAAATCGAGAGTCAGATACTTAACCTACTGAACCAGTCAGGCACCCCACAGGACTATTTTTAAGAGTCATTTTTGTTTCTACGACTGACAAAATACCGTGTGTGTGTGTGTGTGTGTGTGTGTGTTGAAAGAAGGAAGAAAGAGAAAAAGAGTCTAGAATTTTCCATCAAGGCAGCACACTCATGTGCCCATGACAGAAGAATGATCCGTCTTCTTCCTCTGGGACATTATGTTTGTGTAGAGTTGTGCAGAGAAGAAGGGGGAAGTTTCCATCACAAATCCTTACCATTGCATAAAAAATGTGTCCATTGTATTATCCGTATTTCTGAAAGCATTTGAAGGGCAAACTCTTACTTTCACATCGTCAGCCCAGATACCACCACATCACGCAGGATCAAACCATAACCTGAACTCAGTTGCTAGGCCTTCCTATACACATTACCGAACGTTGTGATCTCTGTATGCAATGAACCTCAGCGTTTGGAGTTCTGTGATCATTTGTTTAGAATCTATACTGGTCATAATCTTGAAGAAAGGAAAATTCTCTGGGGATTTATGGCAGAGGTATTTAGTGCAGAATCTATCACTTGGGTGTCCAAAGCAATTGATTGAGCATCTCGTACATCGTAACCTCACTCGATCCCCACAACCACCCAGTGAGGTCAATTATGTCCGTTTCATAGATGTGAAGTGGAAAGTGAGAGAAGTAAAACACGTCCCGAGGTCTCATAGCTGAAATTCTGTTTTAATCCGTATTCTACACTCACTCTTTCCACAGCCCCACAGCCCCGGTCACCTGGATGTAGAAACTGTGTTTGGATTCTGACTTAGTACAACAGGTACAGACCTGTTGTACATGGAACTACAGGTACAGACCAAAGCCTAGTCTGTCATGCAGAGGATTCCATGTCCAACTAGGGCCACTAGGGGGAAGGGCCTCCTTGAGTGTCTCCTCAAGGACCTCATTCACTAAGTTTAATCACACATCAAAATTGACTGTTTGATGGGGCACCTGGTGTTTCAGTTGGTTAAGCGTCCAACTTCAGCTCAGGTCATGATCTCGTGGTTCATGAATTCGAGCCCCGCGTCAGGCTCTGTGCTGACAGCTGAGTCTGAAGCCTGCTTCAGAATCTGTTTCCCTCAATCTCTGCCCCAGCCCTGTTCCCTCTCTCTCCTCTCTCTCTCTCTCTCACAAAAATAAATAAAACATAAAAAAAAGACTGTTTGAAGTACATCTGTATTTTGTTATGATTCCATACTTTTTCCTAGACTTCTTGAACAACTAATACAGATTCTGATAACAGTGTTTCTAGTATGTGTCCCCTCTATATCTGTTCTTCAAAACTTCCAGGCCTGAATTCCAGGTATTGACCCCAAGATGCAAGTCTAATTCTGAAGAAGAGAGCTGGGATATTGGATACAGAGGGGGTGGAGCCTGGCTTAACAGTGGTTCACCAGAAAATGCCTATGGGCTTTGACAGAGTTTGTGGTTCCTCGAAGGCTACATTGTTAATGATTTGCTGCTCATGCATCATTAGTCATTGTATGGTATCTGAAACAAGGTACAAATATCCGGTCTCTGAGTGAGGGAGTGGAAGAAAGGAAAACACACAAGTCACATACAGAGAACTACAGAGTAAATGTAACGGAATCAGTGACAGAAAGGGAGTGTGGAAGACAGACAAAGATGAGGGAGAGAGAGAGAGAGAATATGAACCAGGAGTAAAGGAAAGAGGTTGGTGCAGAGACAATTACTTTTGGACTCCCTTACACTGCAATAATGATAACTGGCAAAATAAATATGCATTGGTTCCAGAGGATAAATGTTTGTGTCTCCTGCCCACCCCATCCCCCCAACCCCCCACCCCTCTAACCCCCTGTGCAGAATTCGTATGGTGAAATCAGTCCTCAAAGGTGATGGTATTAGGAGGTGGGGCCTTTGGAAGGTGCTTACGTCATGAGGCTGGAGCCCCATGAATTAGATCAGTGCCTTATAAAAGAGGCTCCAGGGAGATCCCTAATCCCTTCCACCATGATCCAGGAAATAAGCCCTCACCAGCCACCACGTTGAACATGCTGACACCTTGATCTTGAAGTTCCCAGCTTCCAGAACTATGAGGAATAAATTTCCATTGTGTCTAAGCCACTCGTGGTATAGTGGTATTTTGCTATAACACCCTGAACAGACTACGACAATTAGTTTCATAATTTCAATGAAAAAATCTTTCTTTTGTACACGCTTATTTAACTGGATTTCTGAATCATCTTTCTTGCACAAATTATTCCCGTAACCAGTCCTGATTTTCAGTGTTCATTCTATTGCAGTGGATCTACAACTTCATGCTACATTCAAAGCAAACTGAAAAGAGAATCTTTCTAGATTTTTCCTGTCTAACTTTCCAGATCTGTTAGAGTTGTCTTGCTTTTAATTCACAGCAATATATATGTTTAGCGACTCTCTTTTCCAACTTTTACAAAGTGTTTGTTTTTGTAGAAACAAAATTCTTTTCTTATGTTTGTATTTAATCGACGGTGTGATACTTTATTAAGTATGCGATTAAAAACACGTAGAATTGGCACAAGGGAATTTGCCCACATGCATAGCCAAGCAATGAGAGCCATGGTGTGCAAGCAGACTATTGGCACAGGAATTCAGGGTGTGGAGGAATCAGTGTTTTTCAGAGGGACTGGAGAGTGTCTTAATCCAGTGAGTCAGTTAAATGGAGGTCGGATAAAAGCACTTTCTTTACACATGGGGCATGGCTGGGATGGGCGCTGGTTGGGGGTCTGAGCATCTCTTTTCACCATGGCAAATCACATTTTTGTCACGGTTATCAAAGCAGTGCCCCTAGGCTCTCCTCCGGTCACCATTTTCTCTTCTGATTTTTCACCTAAACTTTCAACTGCGCATGCTTAAAAGCAGAAGCAGATTTCTGAGTTAGAGGGCGTTTTGAAATTAGACACCGAATGTCCAATTTTCAAGTCCTGAATTAAATGTTTAAGCACTATTTTCAATGGTTAAAAATAATAATGAAATAAAGATGTATGCTTAGAGACCAGAGGGAGTGTCGTCTTCAGAAGTTTTAAGAAATTTCTGCTGCATGGAATGTACCTGGGGCCAGATTGAAGGAAGGCTAGAGCCAGATCCCCACATATCCTTCTGAGGAGGTGACCCAGTAGCCTGGCAAGAAAACACTGGAGAGACTTCTGCTGTCCCGTCTCCTAATTTAGAATGGCAGCGGTTGACTGCGAGGAAGATGTTTGCTAGTCAGGAGCATGGAGCTGCAATCAAATTTGATGCAATGTGTCACTGATGTATGAATAAGCTGCATAAAGCTCCCGCACAGAAAGCTGGTGGGGGCCAGAACTTCTCTGGTTCCAAGCCAAAGGTCATGGGGCAGGGGTGGCTGAAACATACATGAATCCAAACAAACCTGATATGGACTAGTGGCCTTGCAGCACCTCCCAGCAAACCCCAGAATGTGCAAAGGTACTTCCTCCCATTGGGAGTGCTCTCAGGTCGGGCCCTCCTTCCAAGGCTCCCAGGCTGCTTCATCTCTGAACGAATCATACAAAATTACATCTGCCAGACCCACATCTTACACTCTGAAAGGAAAATTCTAAGCACATCAGGTGGACAGTGAGACAATCCAAAGGGAATGTCTTCAACCACCCTCTCTTTTGATAAACATCTGGTCTTGAAAGAGCTCTCATCATTCAAGAATAAGAATATGAAAAACAACAATAACAGAAAAACATCTATTCAAAGCGATCTACGACATCAAAAAGAAAAACGTAGCTCTGGATGGGTGCAGAAACAGAAAGTGAACAGTTTACTTTTTTTGCTTCGGATTTTGATAAATTCAATGTGGGAAGACCCAAGACGGAGAAACGAATGAAGCTGACAGAAAAGCAAACCTGCAAAAGGGAGCTGGAGACGACAGAGAAAGAAGGCAACCATTGTCATGGCAAAAGTTAATTGTATGAGAAGTCCTAAGGAAAAAAAAAAAGCATTGCAGAAAACTTTGGTCAGTGATGGAGAGGACACATGTGAGACTGTGTCCTAAAATGTGAAGCAATAGGATAAAGAAATTAAATGACCAACCTGTAAGTTGGTAGATGTGAAAGGCAGAGAACAGAAGTCTAAAATACAGATATTTTGGCGTTTCCAAAATAGGAACCAGAAAAAAATGGTGACATGAGACACAAATCTAAAAAAACAAACAAACAAAAAAACCCCCTCAACTTTCAAACTGAAAATAACTAGACGCAAAATTCATTTTAAAAGCAACTGATGGATTTATCCTATTGTAACCTTGAATTGTGAAGGCAAAGAAAATGCCCTACATGCATCCATGTAGAAAACAAACAAAATCAAATTTCCTAAAATAGATTAGTCTGACCACATTCTTCACCACAAAACTAAAATTCAGATGGCAATGGGGGAGTGACTGTTGTGTCATGAAGAAGAACATGTTATGAGCCAGAAATTCCAGAAATTCTGTATCCAGCTAAGTTAGCATCCACTATAGGTACAACAGAAATCCATTCTCAGACATCCAGTTTTCAGGAAGCCCAGTGGTTTTCAGGGTTGTTTTTTTGTTTTTGTTTTTGTTTTTGTTTTGATGGTTTAAGAAGAATACCGTCTACGATGTCTTTGCATATTTTAACGTATTGGAATTTTGCATCATAAGTGATAATAGTTACAAATGATATAAAAAGTGAACATTGACTTTTTTCTTAAAGTCAGATCTATTAAAGTATAACATACATTGAGGCAAATTCCCTTTCTTAGATGTATGGTCTGATGGGTTTTGAGAAATGCATGTAGTCAGGTAGTCACCATTTCAGCCAAGACACAGAATATTTTTGTCATCCCCGAAAGTTCCACTTGGTAGTCAACTTCTTCTTCCACCCCAGCCTTTGTCAACTACTGATCTAATTTCTGTCTCTATAGTTTTGCATTTTCCAGAGTGACATGTAAACGAAATCACCTAGTACATGGCCTTTAGCCTCTCATTTCTTCTATTCAGCATGATGCATTGGTGAGCCATCCATACTGTTACACGTATCAGGAATTTGTTCATTTTAATTTCTGAGTACTATGCCATTGTATGGCTCTGCTGCCATTTGTTTATTTGCTTACCAGTTGAGTGTATTTGGGTTGTTTCTGTTTGTTTGTTTGTTTGTTTGAAGACTTTGAACACAATTTCTATGAACTTTGTATACAGGTCTTTGTATGGACATATGTTCTCATTTCTCTTGGATAAATACTGAGGACAGGGATGGCAATGTCATACAAATATTTTCAAAATAAACTCTTCACTTCACTCTTTTAAAATACAACTGATGGGGGGCGCCTGGGTGGCGCAGTCGGTTAAGCGTCCGACTTCAGCCAGGTCACGATCTCGCGGTCCGTGGGTTCGAGCCCCGCGTCAGGCTCTGGGCTGATGGCTCAGAGCCTGGAGCCTGTTTCCGATTCTGTGTCTCCCTCTCTCTCTGCCCCTCCCCCGTTCATGCTCTGTCTCTCTCTGTCCCCAAAAAATAAATAAACGTTGAAAAAAAATTTAAAATACAACTGATGGAATATAAAAAATAATAGGGATTTGCTACCTGCTGTGGCCTATAATAAAACAAGCTTTTGAAAACAATTAGAACTTTTGCATTACTGCCTTTCTGCTTTCCCTTCCACATTTATTCTATGTCCTTCCAGAGTTATATCTTAATGTAATATATTTTTAGGCTTGAGAGTCTTTTATTGACTATTATGACTCCTTACTGGCTATTAGAACTATATAGAACACTTGCCTGTTATACTTCAACACAGCCAAAAAAATGTACATAAATATAAATCTACTTATTTTTATTTCCTAGCAATATGTGGCTTTAAGGGTTAAAGGGTTTATTCTGGATTGACTTGTCATTATAATAATTATGAGTGTGCACCTGATCCAAAAACATGAATATATTAAAACATTTGAAAGAAATAAACACAACAAGTAGTTTTATTGGGAAAGTATCTTAATAAGATGGACAGAAAGTGCTGACTTTATGGTTTCTTGTCTAAAAGAGCTTCCCTAATATCACATATTTCAAAATAACCTGTTTCATGCCTAGGAGGTTTATATCACGGAGGAATACACCATAGGAAAATACTAGATATGTGAGATGTATGGCTAAAGATGAATGTAAAAGAGTGGTGGGAAAAACTTGTCTGAAGCCTCATTCAGAGGTGAATTCCCAAGCAGATAAATTATTTTAAAAAGTGTATATGGAATTTGAAGATCTGGAAAATGATTGTATTCACACTGCCTAGACCCATAGAGCCCTTGAAAAGTCTTGGAGTTCCCCAAAGTAAACATAACCAACTCTGAAGACCTGTGCCATGGCCAGGCAAACAAAACAAAGCACTTACAAATGGAAAATATGTTCTGTGAAAATATTAGCGGTTAAATTTAAGCCCAGGATCAAGTTTAAGATTTGGTTATAAAAAGAAACTCCTACATCATTAGCCTTGATAAAGGCTATTCTAGTATTGACATAACCACAATTTATCTGTTTTAAATCAGCAAAGAACTCAGCTCAAATAGTAAAATATAAAATTGAACAGAGCACAAGAAAACCTCAGGAAACATTAGAAAAACATAGAAGTACATCAGTTATTATAAGAAACACAAATTGGTTACATGATTATATTGAGTAAAAATCTCAAATTGTGAAAAACAACCTCACTCGTATATGAAAAAAGTGACTCAGAGAGAGGCAAAGCAAATGTTTGAATAGTATAAAAGCTAAACAAATACAAATAAAAGCAAATTAGGGGTTGCATTATTTTTAAAAATCAAAATAATCAAGAAAAAATAGGATGAGAAGTATATTTTTATTTATATAGGCTCTACAGTGCAACAAAATTATAATTGTCAACCACACTTAAAATTATACAAAGAAAAAAACCTGATGAAAACAAAGAAAGTATGAAACATTTACCAAAATTGATTAAAAATGAATAATAATGTACAGCATGGTGACTATATTAACAATTAAAAAAAAACAGTGGACTTGGGTCAGGTTGGGAATTTCATCCTGATTATGTAACATCTGAAAAACAGTGAATAATATATTAAGATATAAACTATCATTTTGATAGTCACAATAAAACTTTTGCTATTTTGGGAAAAATATAAATAACCAGAATTTATTCAAAAAGAAGTAAAAATCATGAACAGAAAATAAATGAGGATAGAATTTTTAAATTTTTTTTAATGTTTATTTATTTTTGAGACAAAGAGAGACAGAGTGCAAGTGGGGGAGGGGCAGAGAGAGAGGGAGACACAGAATCTGAAACAGGCTCCAGGCTCTGAGCTGTCAGCACAGAGCCCGATGCGGGCTCGAACCCACGAACCGTGAGATCATGACCTGAGCTGAAGTCGGACGCTTAACAGACTGAGCCACCCAGGCGCCCCAGGATAAAATTTTTAAATCATTGCCAAAGTTTTAATTTAAATAAAAACACTGGGCCATTATGATTTTTATGAGTGTCTTTCCAATTGTCAAACAATTCTAGCAAATTATTCTAGAAGATACAGAAAAGTGACAAATTTCCAAATTGATTTAATTAAGTAATCATAGTTTCAAAGTCAAAGCGTGGATAAAAAGAAAGACAAAAAAGTAAGGAAATAGAATGAATACTGTTGAACTCACGCAGGTCAGGCACTGTTTGAAACTCTTTAAGCATAAGACAGACAGACAGACAGAGGAAGAAAGAAAGAAAGAAGAAAGAAAGAAAGAAAAGAAAGAAAGAAAGAAAGAAAGAAAGAAAGAAAGAAAGAAAGAAAAGCAAGCTAATAGGCCAGCAGACCAGAAAAGAAGGAAAGGGAGGAGGAAGAAAGGAAATATCTGATTAAAATCACTTATATTATAAAAGAAAAATTTCAAAATAAAATACCTACTAATCAAAACCAGTAACATATTTTAAGGCACATGTATCATGGCTAAGAAAAATCTATTATAAGCATGCAAGGATGACTCAATAGACATTCCTGACTTGCAAACTCCCTATAGTGGGAAAAGGAGAATTTATCCTTAAAATGACAAAGACACTCTCTTAAAGGGTAACGTGGAAAACCTTAAAATAGCAGAAGAATTTATACCAAAATGAACACAAGATTCCCCACCATTTATTTTTACTATTTTTGAAATGCATTTATTCAACCTCCAGTCACTCAATACAACAATGAATACACAGTTGACTGAAAAAAGGACATAAATTTTTCATTTTTAGATTAAAGATATCTATCTCCCTGGTAATCACCTCAATCTATTTAAGGAAATTATTATATCTAGTAATATTAATGCTTTAAAAATGTATAAAAATCAGTACTTACCCTACATATCGGCAATAAACAGTAAAAACAGAAAATATTCCATTTCTGAAAGCAACAAAATACCCACAAAAGTAAGCAAATAAACAGAAATACATATAGCAAGAAATGTATGAGGCTTTTATGAAGAAAATAATATGGAGTTCTACTTCTGGCAAGATGATAAACCAAGATACTTGAAATCCCCTTCTGCTGCAAGCACTTAGAAATGCTGGATTCGCTGTAAAGGGGGAAATGTAAATTCTTAGCTAAGTTCTGAAGAAAGAAAGGAAAATCCTTGGAGGCAGACAAGACAAAGAGAGCGAAAATCAGAGTGATGAGTGGATGAACTGATGCTATGGTTGTCTGGGGTAAGTGAATGAATTCAGGGTTGTGGATTCCATACACCCTGGATTTTGACATGCTAGCAGAGTCAGGAGGTGAGGATTCATAACTAGGCACTTGGGGCATACAGAGTGGGAATCCTGCAGGAAGCAGGGACCCTTGAAGGATATCTCCCTACGTGTACGAAGCAGAGCAGAAAAAATTAACCTAGCAAAGGGGCACATTGAGAGGAAAGGATAGCTGTCTTTGGCGGAGTCCTTACAGAAGAAAAATAAGCTCCCCCGAGAAATCTAAATATTAACTTTGCTTCTTATGTGAACTTGGAGTTGAAATTTACACTACCCATGAAGCCTATAACTGTGGGTTTGAGAAACTGTTCCCCAGTTATCTGTGTGATGCCTTGCAAAAGTAAATTCAAAACCTCTCTGAAGAAAACATTCCCACATCTCAGACTACATGGTATCATCACCAAGGCCGCTGAAGTTGAGCTCACAATTCAAAATACACACAGACACACACACACACACACACACACACACACACAGATGGTTCACTGTGAGTTGCAGTCAGAAAACAGGAAGATTAGAACCCTAATAAACTCAAAACAATCTGAAAAAAGTCCATAAAAAGTATGCTCAAAATGGGTAGAGATGTAAGTACTATGCTTAAAAAAAGAATAACAAAATATTAAGAAGATCTACTAGGCAGGTTTTTTTTAAACATATCCACTATAACTTAAAAACATGAGAAATATAATCCTTGACATCAAAAACTCTGTTGGCAAAAACAGAAGTTTAGACACTAATGAAAAGAGAATGAGTGTGTTGGATGACCAGTCTGGGTAAAATAGCCAAAGAGAAAGAGATGGAAAAGACAAACGAATGTTTAAGAGAGATAAGTAATTTAAAAACACAGCAGTCAACTAATAGGTGTTATAGATGGAGAGAATAAAGAGAATGTGGGAGTGGCAAAGGCCAAAGAGATAGTTAATAACAACCATTTTTCAGAACTGAGAATTAAATGAAACCTTGGATTTCAGAAGTTCTGATCAGAACGAGTAGAACTAAACCAGCCTTTCACCATAGTAGTAAAAGTGTGGACCACCCAAATCAAGACGAATATCTTAAAAGTAATCAGAAAGAAAAGACTTTGAAAACAAATAAGTGATAACTTGAATGCCAAACCTTTCAACTACAAAAATAGAGACCAGAAGATAGTGCAATACTGCTTCCAAAATACCGATAAAAGTTATCCATCAACATAGAATTCTATGCACATCTACACTACTATTCGAAAGTAAGCATTGTAAAAATATCTTAACGAGAATAAAAGCAGAGATTTTGATGTATGCTCACAGACATTGGATCTAATGAAAGATTTAATGAAGAATGAACTTCAGGAAGAAGGCAATTAAATGTAGAAGAATGGAGGGGGTGCAGAAAGCAATAATTTGCTTAAAGGAAATGAGAATTTTTCAATAGTGGTGAAAAAACCCCAAATAAATGGAGAATTGTATCAAGGTGTTACGTGGGAAGAATCACTGTAAAACTATCAGTTCCTTGAAATCAATGCTTAATTACATTCTAATTTACATAGCTTTAGCTTTAAGATGTGATTTTTTTCCTTTCCTTTATATTTCTTTGTATATGATTGTTTTCCTCTAGTATACCCAAGGCATTCACCTAGTTTTCAGGATGGAGATGAAGGGATGCAGTTAGTATTCTCACAACAGTGGGTATTCAAAGAGTTAATATTTGGCTTTCAACCCAGAACAGCAAAATAGAACAGAAGTACAGAAATTATGAAGACAGAAAAAGATTGCTAACTTTCTTTACCAGTTCCTTCAATATGTGAAAAGGTGGGCCTGTCAGACTAGATGACAGAAGTTTATCTAGGGGAGGTCTAGCTCTGATAGGTAGAAAAAGAGGAAAGATTTCCCCTTCCATCCTGAGGGCTTTGTGGGGATAAAGAAGAAGAAAGTGTTTAAGTTTCTCATTTCCCTGCTCACCTCCTGCAATGCCCAACCTCAAAGTGGGGAAAGGGGACGTAAGAACACCCAAATGTGTTTCTGTGGACATCAGTCCAAGAGGCACTTTTCTCTAGGAATCCTTGGAAGGTGCACCTTCTAAGAGGCTTTCGGAAAGCCCTCTATGAGACACCATCCTACAAGGTATGGAATTGACAGAGTAGCAGATCAGTGGGAGACAGAAGACAGAAAGCGCAGGCAGTGTGCTCTGCTTGTGGAATGTGTGTGGGAGGTTCTAGAGTTCTCCTGTGCCCTGAGAACCTCCATGGACTGTGAAAGACCATAGCCAGTCCAAAGACACCTCTGCACACAGGATCGAAAAAGGCTAGAACTGTTTTGAGTTCTTCCCCCGCCCCTTGTTAGTTTTCCTATTTCATTTGGCATTTATTTATTTGCATGTTCTATTTTAATTTTTTGATTGGTCTTCCTGGAGAAATTTATCTTTTCTCATAGATGATTTTGTCATTCTGACAGGCCCTCCTTCTTGATCGATTACATCCACAGGGACCCTCAGGAAGTTTCCAAGCCCAAACTCCCTGACAATCTGAACCTCCTTCTTCTGCTGAGAGGAATAGGAAGTAGGAGTTTGGAACTGATATTCCAGACCCCCTAGCCCATCCAACTTGTTCAGTTCATGATGTCCCGTCTTCATTCTCTTTCCTGATCCAGGTCCCCTGCCTGGAAGTCCTTCAGGGACAGAACGGTTCCTTGGCTCTTTTCTCCCCACTTCCCTCCTTTGGCTACTGTCACCTCTGTCTGGTGAAGTTGTCCAGGTCAACTGCTCTCATTAATTAATTTAGTAAGTATATTGCTGCTGGGAGAGTCATAACCAGGTCTGAAGAGCATGGAAGGGTGGCAGGAACTCGTATGAAAGTTCAGCATATTCCCTTGGAAACAGCCACTCC
Organism: Lynx canadensis; assembly: GCF_007474595.2. Lineage (NCBI taxonomy): Eukaryota > Metazoa > Chordata > Mammalia > Carnivora > Felidae > Lynx > Lynx canadensis. The sequence continues at coordinate 71,847,891 of NC_044312.2, forward strand.
TGCTCTAGCATATGACCTGTTAGGTTCGCTAAAAGTTTCTATTACTCAGGGTTAACTGCCTCTGGCATGGCACTTTCCACTTTTTTCAGAGCACCACTGAGAGCTGGGTCCAGCCTTTCAAAGTCAAATTAGATTTTCTTCTCTGTGACTTATGCTGCTGATATTTTTAATATTGCCTAAAAGCAGGGCTGAAGGCATAGGTTCCTTAGCTAATTGTGAGCTTCAAGTGGACAGGACTTCAGAAGATTTGGATCTAAATCTCAGCCTGCCTTTGTCTAAATATGTGGCCTCAAACAAGTGGCTTAATTTCTCTGAAACTTCATTTCTTTATCTGAAAAGAGAGATCCACATCATTTCCTCACAGTGTTGCCACTGTCTAAGATAGCACAATTCTTAACACACAGTGCTCAATAGATGTTTATTGAGTCTAGTCTAGTTGAAGTGCCAGGATTTTTTTAGGATCTGTCTTGAAGGTCTGTTTCCTTGTGACTCAGGTCTGTGCAATTCGATTATCATTTAGTGAATACCTAATACTGAATCCTAGGTACTGCGCACAGCATGGAGGTATGGAGGTCCTCCATGTTGTCCCTGGTCAGACCTGGTCCCTGGTTCTGACCTCTAGTCCAGTAAGAGAGGGACAGAGAGTTTGAAGGCACTGATAGAGGGAGGCCTTAATTGGATATGGCAGCTTTGTAATGTGCCTAATTGGCTAGGCTGAACTACATTTCCCAGAATTCCTTTGTCTCTACGTTTCCAGTTAGGATGGCCAACCAGAGAAATTCTTGTGGGGAAGCAGCCATTTTATTGCCCACACCCATTGTCATTCATCTGCTGGCTCACCTCCCTGGTGTGAGGCAACAGCCAGGCCTGCCACTGCTCTTCGCTTCTGGGATCTTTCAGTTTTTCAGACTCCTGGGCCAGGTGTGTGTGTGTGTGTGTGTGTGTTAGCTCCTTGACAAAGCGCCCTTGGTTTTGTGGGACATGCATATCAACCAGGTCAGAGAACTTGAGGTCATAACAATTGTACTGGTTTTGGCCTGTCCTTGTGGGCTTCAGCTTATGTGTTTAGGTTCTGGTTTGTTCTTTCTCTTTCCCACTGTACATCCGTCTTCCCTTCCTAACTGTCTGCCCTGTAGCATTTGAGCTCAGGACAGAAGCTCAAGCTCCCATGAGGAGGACAGCCATATAGAGACTGCTTAGTGAGCTCCTAAAAGGTTCTGCTTCTCTGATTGAGCATTGACTTGTACATCAAGCCAGAGTTAGGGACAGGGACAATGAGAAGAGTTGTCAGAGGGGCCATTGTCTGCCCATAGTGCCCTAGTGAAGCTGGCATCCAGGCTCAATGGAGATTCTGGAGCACGAAGATTTCAATCATTTCAATCAATTTCAATTTAAATCCCTCCCATATTGTACAACCTTGACTTCTAACTTTATTTTAGTTGTGGAGTGCCTTTTTTTTTAAGTAGGCTTCACACCCAGTGTGGAGCCCAGCGTGGGGCTTGAACTCACAACCCTGAGATCAAGACCTGAGCCGAGATCAAGAGTCACACGCTTAGCCAGCCGAGCCAGCCCGGCACCCCTGTGGAATGCTTTTTTAAAATGAAATCTTATGCAGGTACTCAATGCAAAGGTCAGGTTTTGAATTGTGTCTCCCAAAAACAAATGTTCATGTCTCAACCCCTGGCACCTGTGACTGTAGCCTTATTTTTGAAATAGGATCTTTGTAGATATAGTCGATTTAAGAGAAGGTCATAGTGGATTAGGGTGGACCCTAAATGCAATGATTGATGTTTTATAAAAGGAGAGAGAGATTTGGAGATGCAGACACAGACACACAGGAAAGAAGGCCAGACAAAGACGGAGGTAGAGGCTGCAGTGATGTGTCTGCAAGCCAAGGAATGCCAAGAGTTGCTGGCAACCTCCAGAAGCAAAGAGAGGCATGGAGCAGCTTCTTTCTCACAGCCTCCAGCAGCAACCAACACAACCAACACCTTGATTTCAGACGTCTAGCCTCCAGAGATGCAAGATAATACAATTCTGTTCTTTTACACCATGCAGATGGGGGCGTTTTGTCACCGCAGTCTTAAGAAACCGATGCATAGGTCAAAGCCAAGCTAAGTTGCAATACAGTCCCTCCACTTGCTCTCATCTATTCCGCTAAACCCAGCGAGCTCTTGAGATACACATGTAGAATGCTGGGGCTCCTCAGGAAAAGCTTCAAAGTTCCTGCTTTAGCATTTTCTGGTTCAACAGTCCCCAAGCTCTGCTGTTGGGCTCATCACAGTGGGGGACCTTGTGGCCCTGACCCTCCAACCCCTGCAACACCCTGCAAGGTGAGCCTTTGACTGCTTCTGTAAAGTAGGATGGCGTCTTAGACAGCTACGTGTTCAGGGCAGGCCTGAGATTCCCAGAGTTAATCAGCCCTCTGAGGACCCCAGCCCGGCCGCTCCCCAAGCCTGGCGAGCACCCCAAAGGCGTGATTATCTGATGGTTCTTGCACAACCAGCACCGGGGCCTTTTGCCTAATTAATCACAGAAATGTTCCTGCCTCTTCAGACAACAAAATAATGAGCAGGCCTGTGAGAGGTTCAAAGACTGCGGGAAAAACACGCATTCCCCGAGGAAAGGGCCCGCTGGAACAGGGAGGTCAGAACAATCCCTGGGATCTATTAGAACTCCTGCCTGCATTTTGTTGCGCGCCCCCTTTAATATAAACATAATGACAGTGTAAATGTGTGTATAGAGAAGATTAACACATACACCATTTGGAATTTAGAGCCAGAAAATGCTGAGTGATGAGAAGAACTGTAGAGATCACCGGGTTAACTTGCTCTTTTTATAGATAAAGACACAGAGGCCCCCGCAGGTTAAGTGACTTGCCTGGAGCCATGTGGCTAGAGGGTGACAGAGGCAGCCCAGGCCCCAGATGCCCTAACTCTAGTCTGTACAGGCGAGGATGGGGCGCCTTGAGATAGAGGATCAAAATCAAGGACAGAGGTTAGACAAGAACTTGCCAGAGTTAGAGGGCTGATGTCAGATCAGAGCACAAAGCACGTCAGAGGGTGGAGGGAATGATAAGGCACCAACAAAGTCAGAGCGTGGAGGTCAGGTGAGAGATTGCAGAACAGTCAGAGGGTGAGGCCAGATTGGTTACAGTCCATGGTGTGCACCTGAGACTTTGATGAGGCATGAAATCTATTTTCAAGGAGTGCAAGACAGTTCAAGAGTGAGGAGAATACATCTTGAATACCGGAAAGAGCTGTGTCAGCTCTAAAGGAGTAAATGCAGAAGAGGTTTCCAGGGACGAGGGGACCCTTCCAGATGCAGTGGCATTGATGTAGGAGGTGTTCAGTTTTGAGAAGCCTGGGGAATGGGTGCGTCACGCAGAGGGAACTGGAGCAGGGTGTGATGGAAGAAAACTCTGGAGAGGTAGGGAGATTGGGAATTCAGATCGATGGGAGCAGAAGGTATGTAAAGGGAGACCCAAGTAAGCAGGGCCGATTGAGAAGGGCTTTCCCAGGAATGTGGACGCTATTTAGAAGGCAGTGAGAAGCCACTGACAAGGCTACCGTGTATGTCATGTTCAGATTGTGTCTCACACCAGGGTGCCACGTCTACGGGGCCGCCATTCACATCTACGCATAACGGGCGAGGGCCTGAGGGAAGGGGCAGAGGTTCACTCTAGGCCTCTCTGCTGAATCCTAGAGCAGCAAGGGAAGCCCCTTCCTCCATAAACCCACACTGGCTCCATGGCCGTGAAAATATTCACTAGCAGTCACATGTGTCCAAGGCTGTGCTCTAGGCTGGCCATTCTCTAGATGTCCCTTGACGCTGCTTCCCAAGCCTCCCCAGCTTGGAGGCCCGATGCGTGTCCCCACTCTGTCACACAAGGCTGTGCAGAGGGTTAGGGTTGCACAATGAGCTAGTAACGTGTTTTCGTGTTTGTTTTTTTTTTTACTCGAAGGCTGACTTTGCCACTGACAGTGTTTAGCAGTGTTCTGCTTTGGGAACTATATTCTGGCAGCTGTGTGCAGGATGAATCGGAGGTGGTAAGACTCAGGTTTGTGAGCTGAGCAAAGAAACGATGGTGACAATTCAGGAGGCTGGTATGAGATCAGCATATGAGGAAGGAAGGCGGAAAGGGCACAGGAAGCTTCAAGATAGAATCGCAGACTTCCTACCTGACACGATCTTTTTAAAAAAATTTTTTTCAACGTTTATTTATTTTTGGGACAGAGAGAGACAGAGCATGAACGGGGGAGGGGCAGAGAGAGAGAGGGAGACAGAGAATCGGAAACAGGCTCCAGGCTCTGAGCCATCAGCCCAGAGCCTGACGCGGGGCTCGAACTCCCGGACCGCGAGATCGTGACCCGGCTGAAGTCGGACGCTTAACCGACTGCGCCATCCAGGCGCCCCTTGACACGATCTTCTTGTCTGACTCCCTAGATGATCTCAGCTTACACATCTCACTTCCGTGCCTCATTTGCATATAGAGCCAACAGAACAACTCCGGGAACACACATCTCCTATATGTGCAATTTTGAGTTTTGGGGTAAAAATACTTGTAAGAAAGATTAGGCGTAGGGTCGAAACCATGTGGTGTTTCTTTTTCCCTAAGTTTATTTATTTTGAGAGAGAGCAAGAGAGAGCAAGGTAGGGGCAGAGAGACAAAGGGAGAGAGAGAATCCCAAGCAGGTTCCGTGCTATCAGCACCGAACCGTGAGATCATGACCTGAGCTGAAATCAAGAGCTGGACGCTTAACCGACTGAGCCACCCAGGAGCCCCACACCATGTATCGTTTTATTTTTTTTTATTTTTTATTTATTTATTTATTTATATATTTTTTTCAACGTTTATTTTTATTTTTGGGACAGAGAGAGACAGAGCATGAACGGGGGAGGGGCAGAGAGAGAGGGAGACACAGAATCGGAAGCAGGCTCCAGGCTCCGAGCCATCAGCCCAGAGCCCGACGCGGGGCTCGAACTCACGGACCGCGAGATCGTGACCTGGCTGAAGTCGGACGCTTAACCGACTGCGCCACCCAGGCGCCCCCCATGTATCGTTTTAACTGTAAATCATAAAATGTTGAGAAGAAGGATGACTTGACTCCTTTGGAAATGTGTGGTACGCCCAGAACGAAGCAAAAGGAGATCTGTCTCTTTCTCCCCGAGGAGGGAGCTGGAGGCTATGGGTTGCAAGGCTGCGGGCAGAGTCTGTATCTAAGGAGACAGACATTCCCAGCAGCTGGGCAACTGGTAGGCCAGGAGTGACCCAACTGGGAACATATAAGGAGAAGTTGTCAATGAACACAAGTGTTTATAAGGGCCAAAACACCGTCACCGAGAAGCCTGCAATGGCCCAACCACATAACCCAAAGGAGGCTCCTGTGCCGAGGGATGCATCATGGGGGAGGAAGGAAGGCACACGGGTAGGTAGGTGGTCAGTGAGCGCTGGCCCCTCCAAGTTTTGCCACTGGCGTGAGAGACTGGAGGACTTGACTTTGTTCTCAGTCAGCCATTAGTTAGTGGTATAAATTCCAGTCTCTTTGAATCTCGGCTTCTACCATTTAAAAATTAGAGTTTGAAATGGCTCCAGGTAGTATCTAAAGGTTCTTTCAACTTTGAAAGAGTATGATTTTTTATCATCAAATATGAAGCAACTCTTAACTGCCATGAAGACGGTGCTCTTTCTTAAAATACTTCCTAAAAAGTCTTTGCAAGTAGATGTTAGGCTGTATCTCTATCATTCTTCCTAACTCCAATGGCTGGGCTTACGCTCTTGTGACCTAGAAGCAGGTTAGTCATGGAATTGGAACTAGGGCCTTTGGGACACTGTGTTGCCTCATTTAAATAGTGTTGGTGATGAACATGACATTTGGATGTGTTCAGCCCCGGGTGCACATCAGACTCAATTGGGAAGATTTGAGAAAACGGTCATGCCTGGGTCCCATCTCCAAAGAGTCTGCCTTCATTGGGCAAAGTGTACCAGGTCTTTCTTCCCCCTCCTCCTTCTCCTCCTCTTCCTCCAATTCCTTCTATCTTCTTGGGTGATTAGAAGGTACAACAAAAGGTGAGAGTTAATGTGACAGCTCACTGGATGTCCACGAGTTGCATCTAACAACCCCAGTGCACTCTGTTAGTGCTAGTGCTGGTCATTGCCCTGTTTGAGCCACCTACGGGGTTTGGTAGGTGAGAGAGTGGCGATTACCTGGCAATGTTTGCCATGCCACTGGACAGGGGAGTGAAGGCTCACTGGACAGGTGATCACCATGTCTGAGTGGAACAGGGCCTTGGGAAGAGCTCTTGCACTCTGGATCTGCTAAATGGCAGAACGTAGTAGCTTCTGATTGATCTCGGTCACATGTCAATTGCAGGCCTTTTCACAAATTTCATGCAGAAGGGGGTGTTCTATGGCCTCAATTCCAGGCTCGCTTTATCTTTTCGCACGACACTTAGCCCAGCGATGATCTTAGGGAATTTCTTCGTATGATTCTTTGGTTAGTGTTGACTACAGGGTCTGTCAGGAGGAGGACGTGTGCCCACCGTTGCATGTGCAGAGCTCAAGGGCTCAATAAAAAGAGGCCAGATGCACGCATGAATGAAGACATCCTGTCACAGGGACTGGCATTCGAAGCTTCCTTGGAGGATCGGGTCGTGGGTCAGGGACAAGCTTTGTACTTCCTGCTGGCTGAGGTACTGGGTGACGCAGCCAGAGGCAAGCTGGGCTTACCGACTGTTCTGGCTCTTGCAGGCACAGCTGCGTCCCTGTTGTAGTGGCAACTGTCCCAAAGAAGTCAAAGACGTGACAGAAGACAGGAAGAGGATGCCACTGAGTGCGTATCTGTGATTGCCGCGGTCTCAGGACACCTTGGTATTTGCCGAAGTAGCCTTTTCTGAAGGCGAAATTGAGCTGGAGAAAAACCTTCAAGAAATGCCTTGCTTCTGCAGCTTTGACCTCATACACTTCATCAGGAACCTTCTGTGCCTGGGAAGAACAATAGACGCCACTGTATTCCCTCCTCCCAGGCCCCAGGGGCCTTCAGAGGAAAGCCCCAGGCCAGGGTATTGCAGCTCCGCGAAGGTGGGGACAAAGAAAATGGTTCCCAGAGCAGGTATCGGTTACCTGAGAGATTTTAGCAGCTTCTCTCTCATTTCTGTCCAGGAATGTGGGAAGGAGGGGGGCTGGGTTTGCTTGGTCAAAGTACAACATTCGGGCAGTGGTTTTGAGGGAGGCACAGAGAAGGCTTATGAAGTGATAATGGCTTTCTCATCACAGGGTCAAGAAGCCTGGCTCTGGGCCCGAGCCCCCATCAAGGTATGGGAGGTGGTGTTTATCAAGCTGTCCCTTCAGTACCTGGAAGGCATCCGGCACTTGTCTGGAAGAATCCTGGACACCTCATCTCTCTGTAAACATCTGCAAAGCAACTCCTGCTGAAGATTCTTTCCTGAAGATTCTTTAAGCAGGACACTAGTCCTGGCTCTTCAAAGGCATTTAAAGAGCGGGCAGGAGAAAAATATAAGGGGAAACCATAGCCTCCTGACCCTGAGGAGACACCTTCCATACCGCAACAGCTATCGATTCAAATTAAGTGTGGCTCTGGGAGCTGACCCCTCCTCTTGCTCAGGGTTGCTGGGGCAGCTATTACCAAAGACTTGTGGAACATCATTTAAAAAGGTATTTAAACACCCTCTTCCTGAGGGAGCAAGCTAGCCCAACTGGACACTTGTCAGTGAGCCAGGTTGGAAGTATGAGTCCCAGAGACAGAGTCTAAGCAAGAAACTGCTACAGAGCACTGAGGGAGGAGCCAAAGCGAGGAATAATATTCACGTTCAAGGGACGCAGTAAGTCACAAAGGGGAGAGGGATCCATGCCTTACTTAGTGGATGGACTTGGACTGGAATGAGGGGCTGTCTGAACCAGCAGAGATTTTTTTTTTAAATTTTTTTTAACGTTTATTTATTTTTGAGACAGAGACAGAGCATGAACGGGGGAGGGTCAGAGAGAGAGGGAGACACAGAATCTGAAACAGACTCCAGGCTCTGAGCGGTCAGCACAGAGCCCGACGCGGGGCTCGAACTCACGGGCCGCGAGATCATGACCTGAGCCGAAGTCAGACGCTTAACCGACTGAGCCTCCCAGGCGCCCCCCAGCAGAGATTTCTAATGAGCCCCATGCACACAGCGAGGGGAGCCTGGTTGGCTATTAGAGGTCAATGGATGGATGTGTCCGTTTGACTGAAACCCACCAGGTATAAATGGATACATGTGATGGGATATGTAGTGGGCCCGGAGATAGGGGCTCACAGTTTTAATCCTAGCTGTACCCCACTGTACTTGGGGGGCTTGGTCAAATGACCACCACCTTTTCTATCCAATGAGGAGAAGGGAAGATGGATCCAGAGGGCACTGCCAGCCAAGACATTTTGGATGTGTCCTTTTGGGCTCGCTCTAAATTTAATTCTTTTGAGTTTCCACAATCATCTTTCCCTGTTAAAACGATGTCTCTGGGCTTTTCTCGCCCAGTAAACCAAACCACACCAAACCAAAACAGAAACAAAACTAAACACAATAAACATACAAAAAATCCTGGACCTCAAAGAACATCTTTGTTGCTCTGGGGAATAGAAGAAAAACATCTCCCTTCATCCAGAGGCATTTTAGAGTTTGGGATGTATCTGATACACAGGGAGAGCTCACTTTCTGCTGGAGTGTGCACTTTCTGCTCACTTATACTGAGAAGAAGATACAAAACCCTGGAAGAAACAAGAGGGGTTCCTAGCAAAGACAGCTTGGTAATGGAGAAAGGGGACCCTTGCACTTATCTAGGTTGGAAAAGCCAGAACGTAGCCCCTGAACCAGGGCAAAGCCCGATCTGGGAGATAAGCCAAGGCTGGAATGGAAGCAGGTAACCAGGCCAGAAGCTGGGAAAGTGGGAAGAAGGACAGACTGGGAGGGAGGGAGGGGGTCTAGGTCCCAGCAAGTATTTCAGACCGGAGATGAGCAGTGCCAGGGCTAGAACGTAGGGACTGGTGCAGAGTAATTCACAGGACGAGGCAGGAGTAAGAGAAGAGGTTGCCGCCTCAGGCACCTGCACATTTCCTGCCTTAGTCTTTTAGTGAGCTAAGAGTGGCTGGGGTAGCAGGCGCCCTGCCACCAATGACTTTGGATTGGTGCAGTTTAGGTACAACTGAATAATAATCTCTCCATTTTCTGTGATATTCAGTCTTCGGGTTGGGCATGCGTCCTTGGTCTCACCTGGATCTCTCATCCTGCTGTTGGCCAGTCTGTTCCATTGCATTTCTATTACAATCCCTGCCTTCCATTTCGGCCATCTTTGCCAAAGCGAAAACACTGATGGCCAAGGTCAGGTACCCCTTCTCTCCATCAGAGCTGCCCCACAAACAGAACTCAGAGGGAGTATCTCAAATCCATGAAGAAACACTAATCCACCTAGAAAAAGAGGAAGAAATTGGCATGTACTGAGCGAGGCAGCTTCAAATACATCCTTGTCAATTTACACTCATTAAGGTACTAAAGAAAGAAAATTATTATTGTATCATTAGTAGCAGACCATATGGTACGAGATTTACATGCCTTACATTTATTCTCTGCAACATCCCTACGAGGTAGAAACAATATGTCAATTTTACAGCTGAAGAAATCGAAGCTTAGAACTGTCGAGCGACTGGCTTCAAGTTAAACAGGATTAAATTAAGACACAGCCCTTGGGCTCCATAGTTAATCTTCTGTAGTTCAGAGAGCTTGGGTGATTGTCTGTGATCACACAGCTTAATAAGGGCTGAGACGCAAACCTGGACTGAATCAGAAGCCCTTGCTCTCTTGCAGGAGACGAGAGGACGCATCTCCTCCTGCGGGGGCATCTTCTGGTGGGAGGAGGAGGAGAAGGGTGTCATTGCTGTAAGCAGCACGGGCTGCTGTCTCAGGCACGGGCCACCGAGGAGTCTCACACTGGAGGGTCTGGAATCTGTAAGGCTGCAGAGACCAGAGCAGGACTGAGCAGAACCCCCTTGCTGTCCCTGCTGGAGTCGCCCTCATTTCTGCGCCTGACCAAGCCTGGTGTCCTGCAGAGTCCTGCTGGTCCTTGTCCTCTTTCCGTGACCCTCGTGCTTGCCTGTGGGGTTTCTACCACCTCTGCTTCTCACGTCCCCCTACTCCGTGGCCATGCTCGGTGCCGCGTCCCTACCCTCTGCCCTCGCTCACTTTCTGTAGGGGCTCACTCTTTTGTTTTGGTCTCACCGTGTGTGTCTCCCGCTGTGAGTTCCTTAAAAAAATTAATTGATATTAAAAAATTAAAACTTGGGGAGGAGGGTGGAGCTAGATAATTTACCTAGGGCTGCATATTCAAAAATGAGCACATAATTACTGTTTTTAAGTAAGGTGTCAGGAAGCAAGATTGATTTAAATCTGACATCTGTTTACACACAGTGAGCTGTCATTAGATGCCTGTGTAGGGTCAGAAGAGCTATGCTCCGTCGCTATGACAGCTTCCTTTGGTTATGGAAATTTGACTCCGTGTGTTTCTGCAAGGGGGCAGCAAGATACTTTCCAAATGGCTGCTCTCTCTCCATCCGTCTCTCTCTCTCAAACAACCACCATTTTCCACACACCTACGATGTGCTTGATACTATCCGAAGCACACGCAAAAAAAATAGGCAGTTCGAGGTGGTGGGAAAGAATGTGGCAGAGAGGCTTAAAGCATGGACTTTTGAGTCTGAAAGATCTGAATCCTATCTATGCCACTTCCTGGCCAGTAAGTCCCATTAACTCTAGAAGCCTCAGTTTCCTTTCTCCAACAAGTGGGCATAATTACAGTACTGCCCTCACAGGGCAACTGTTAGACTGAAGTGATATGAATTCAGAGCACTTAGCCCGGAACCAGACTGGAGTAGATACTCAGTATACGGTAACCATGGATATTATTCATATACTCAGACAGGATCCTGACCCCCGAGCACTTGGGATCTAGTCAAGGAAAGGAGATCCACTTCCTAAACAATCCAAAGGATGTTGGGTGCACTTCACATGCTGTAGGAGTTGGGAAGAAGGAAGCATCAGCTTTCCAGAGGGTTACAGAAAGATGTCAAAGGCGAGAGAAGACTTGAACCCAGCCCTTAGTAAGTTTCTGTGAAGGAGCAAAATGGAACTCATGGGACATGGGCCCTACAGGTAGGACCGCCTAAGATGTCTTTTCCAAGTGGGTTCTCCTTGCAAATACTTACAGGGCAGCTTAAATGAGCCCTTCTGGAAGGAAAGCTCCCTCTTAAATTGGTCCTCGATGGACTTGTCATTATTCTTATAATATAAGCCTTGCTCTGTGCCAGGACCTCATAGTTGGTTTCTATTGTTTTATAATTGTCTTGTATTACTTTTTCTTGTGGATGCTTGTCTGTGGATGTATTTTCCTTTTTTAAAAAAGTTTATTTATTTATTTTGAGAGAGAGAGAGAGAGAGTGGAGGAGGGTCAGAGAGAGGAAGAGAGAGAATCGAAAGCAGGCCCCACACTGTTAGCACAGAGCCTGATGTGGGGCCTGAACTCAGGAACCGCTAGATCATGACCTGAGCTAAAACCAAGAGTTAGACACCTAACCGACTGAGCCCAGATGACCCTTCTTTTTCCTTTCTTTCTTTTTTTTAAAGTTTTTATTTATTTACTTTTGAGAGAGAGAGAGCGGGTGCAAGTAGGGGAGGGGGCAGACAGAGAGGAAAACAGAGGATCCCAAGTGGGCTCTTCATGGACAGCAGACAGCCTGATTCGGGACTCAAACTCACAAACCGTGAGAGCATGACCTGAGCCAAAGGCAGACACTTAACCAACCGAGCCACCCAGGTGCCCCTTCTTTTTCCTTTAAGTGTTTGTATTTTTCTTTTCTTTCTTTCTTTTTTAATGCTTATGTATTTATTTTTGAGAGAGAGAAAGAGAGGGGAGAGGAACAGAGAAAGAGGGAGAGAGAGAGAGAATCCCAAGCAGGCTCCGCACTGTCAGTGTGGAACCTGACGTGGGGCCCGAACTCAGGAACTGTGAGATCACGACCTGAGCCAAAATCAAGAGCCAGAGGCTTAACTGACTGAGCCTCTCAGGCGCCCCAAAGTGTTGGCATTTTTTTCAATCAAACCTATACCTACTTTGGGGCGCCTGGGTGGTGCAGTCGGTTAAGCCTCCGACTTCAGCCAGGTCACGATCTCGCGGTCCGGGAGTTCAAGCCCCGAGTCGGGCTCTGGGCTGATGGCTCAGAGCCTGGAGCCTGTTTCCGATTCTGTGTCTCCCTCTCTCTCTGCCCCTCCCCCGTTCAAGCTCTGTCTCTCTCTGTCCCAAAAATAAATAAACGTTGAAAAAAAAAAAAAAAAGCTATACCTACTTTAAAAAGCCAAACGTAACTACCTGACGTGTTATGTAAAAGAGCATTTTCCCCGATCCTCCAATCCTCCCCTCCCTGTTCAGAGGCAACCCTCTCACATCTTGCAGCTGCTCATGTGGGCATCCACTTCCTTTTCTCTGCAAAACGTGTCTGTATCGTCTCACCTTCATTCCCCTGCTTTGTCACTACTCCTCGACTTCTCGCTGGGCTACGTGGAAGATGAGGTTTAGCTTTCTCCTCTGACACCCTCACTAGGCACACCTGCTCAACTCCCAACCGTCCAACGTAATTTGTCACAACTTTGGTTAGATCAGCATTGAGTGTTCAAGTTATTATAACCATGTGCGGTAGTGACTTTTGGCCAAGCTATGATACCCAGATATTTGGTCCAACACAGATCCAAGCGTCACCGTGAAGGTATTTGTTAGGTGAGATTAACATTTAAATTACCAGACTCTGTGCCCGCTTCGGCAGCACATACACTGAATTATCAGACTTTGAGTACAGCAGAGATCATCCTCCGTGATGTAGGTGGGCCTCACCCCATCAGTTGAAAGCTTCAGTAGACAAGAACAAAAACAAACAAAGAAAAAAAATGGCCGATGTCCCTTCAAAGAAGAGGAAATTCTGCCCCTGACAGTCTTTAAACTCATGGTGCAGAGTCACCCTTTCCCTGGATCGCCAGCCTGCTGGCCTGCTTTTCATATTTTTGACACGCCAAGTCCCACAATTGTGTGAGCCAATTCCTTAAAGTAAATCTAACCTCACGTCTTCCCTCCAGGAGAACCCTGGCTATGCAAACAGTATTCATGGCTGAGCCGTGAAATAAACCATTACTTCTCCTTTTCTGCCCCAACTTCGTCTTTTTTCCCAGAAGGAGTCATTGTCTTATCTTGTTGTAGACGTTGGCTTAGTTTTCTATTTACTCATCACTAACTCGACCTGGACTGTGGAAATTTCCTGAGACAGGCAGCTGCACGAGGTACCCTCTCAATTCCATCTTCCTGAAGTAGCCTTTACTGGCGGGACAACTTCCTGGGTAACCTGCACAGTTGCACAGGACCCTTGCTGGGTTTAACGCTCTGCTGTTTTCATCTTTCGATCAATCGTTTTTTTTAAATGAGGAGACCCACACTTTCATTTTTCCCTGCACCCTCCAAATTATGTAGCTGGTCCTGGCAACCAGAGCTTTCTGATGAACTCCAATCTAGACAGGTGCACAGCCATCATCCTGGTATTACCCAGCTGTCTCCCTTCACCAGTCATAGGGATTACCTTTATGTCTCTTCTGTTCCCCTACCAAAATAAAAGCATCTTGAAAGTAGGTCTATATTTTACTCTTTTTTATCCCGAACACCTAACAGAGTGCCTTCAGTATAGAGAGAATAGATAACATCAAGGTAAATTTCAAATAGATAGAATAGTAGGAAGAACGTAGGAGGACTTTCCAGGAAGGGGAAATAGTATGAAGAAATCCGGGAGGTGGGGCTGTGTCGTCCATGGATGGGAAGCAGGGAGAAAAGCAGCGTGACTGTGTCAGAGAAGGGTATGTTGGAACCAGTGAGAAATGATGTAGAAAGTTAGGTAGGAGCCTAATCATAGAGAGCCCTAACACCAGACTAGGAATTTTCTGTAGACTTGTAGGCCCCCCAGGACTTATTTCCCCATCTAATGACATCTGATCTGTGTAGTTAGAGAAATGCCAGCTGGGTAGAATTTCACACTTTCCTTTTCTTGGCCCTGAAACAGGTAATGGGAGTAGAATGGGTGGAGGGGAGAACCAACAACTGAGAAAAGGGAGCCCATAAGAGAGTGTTTCCTGTGAATTTTAAAACCCAGCCTAGTACAGAAGCGGGAGCAGCACCATTAGAACTCTGGAAGAGAGCCAGAGAGGTCTGGATCATGTTCAGCCAGACAGAACAACCCCCAAACTGGCCGCCCCCGTTATCACTAAATTCACACGATTAAAGACTAACAATCATTAGCACCTCATACGGGCCTCTGATCCTTATGGCATCCAACACCAGGAAAATTGGGCTTGCCCTCTGGAAATTTTCACACTATGATGCCTGTTTCTGGTAAATATGAAGATTAGTGGTCTAATGGGGGACCTCTTGCTGTTTGAGCCTAGACACAAATTGTATGATACAGAATTCTTGAGTTTTCTCCACGCGCACAAAGAAATAAAGGCACCTTTCAAAATCCCTGAGACTATTGTTCCAAAAGGCGTATGAGCATTCTAAAAGGAAGACATTTCAAGGTATGGAGAAGGACTTCACCAATACCTGACAGAAACGTGTAGATTGTCCGTACTGAAAGATACGTGGAAGTATGTTCATTGCGGCACTCTTCATAATAGCCCAAATCTGGAAACAACCCCAAAGTGTACCAACAGTGGAGCTGATAAATAAATTGTGGCATTACTCTTCCAATGTAGATACAGCTACAGAAAAGAATAAACCACCATATACAATAACACAAATGAATCCCACAAACGTAACATTGAGCAAAAGAGCCCAACATGTAAGAACTATGTCAACCACATAGTTGAAATAGACCATATATGAAAAGGTCTATTTAGACCCTTTGCCCATTTTTCCATTGAGCTATTTTTTGTTCTGTTTTGTTTGTTTTTTTGTGTTTTGTTGGAGTTGTTATTTTTTGGGTTTTGCTGTTGAGTTGTATAAGTTCTTTGCATATCTTGAATATTAACCTATATTAGCTATGTGGTTTGTGAATATTTTCTCCCCTTCCGTAGGATGACTTTTTATTTCATTGATTATTTTGTTTGCTGTGTTTTAGTTTAACTTGGTTATTTTTGCTTTTCTTTTCGTCTCTGCTTTTGTTGTCAAATCCAAAGAAGCATTGCCGAGACCAATGTCAAAGGGTTCACCACCTATGCTTTCTTCTAGAAGTTTCAAGTTTCCAGTCTTTATTTTTTTGAGTTTATTTATTTATTGAGAGAGAGAGAGAAAGAGAATGAACGGGGGAGGAGCAGAGAGATAGGGACAGAGAGAATCCTTTGCAGGCTCCTTACTGTCAGCACAAGCCCAATGCAGGGCTCAAGCTCACGAAGTGTGAGATCATGACCTGAGCTGAAACCAAGACTTGGTCGCTTAACTGACTGAAGCACCCAGGTGCCCGCATCAAGTTACCAGTCTTATATTCAAGTCCATATCTATTTTGAGTTGATATTTGTGGATGGCATAAGAAAAAGGTGCAGGGGAATTTCTTTTGCACGTGTGGGTATCTAATTCTCCCTAACATCGTTTATTGAAGAGACTAATTTCCCCACTGTAAGTTCTTGGCTCCTTTGTAAAAACTAATTGACCATATATGAATTTATTTTCTGGGCTCTCTATTCTGTGACATTGATCTATGTGTCTGTTTTTGTGCCAATACCAAATGTTTTGATTCCTATAGTTTCGTAACACTGTTTGAAATCAAGACGTGTGATGTCTTCAGCTTTGTTCTTTTTACTCAAGATTACTTTGGCTATTGGAGGTCTTTTATGGTTCCACACAAACTTTAGGATTGTTTTTCCTAATTCTTTTAAAAAATGCTGTGAGAATTTTGATAGGGATTGCATTGAATCTGTAGACTGCTTTGGACATTTCAACAATATTAATTCTTCTAATCCACAGACATGTAATATCTTTCCATTTATTTGTGTCTTTTTTAGTTTCTTTCATTAATGTTTCACAGTTTTCAGCATGCAGATCTTATACCTCTTTGATGAAATTTATCCCTAAGTATTTTATTCCTTTCGATGCTAATGCAAATGGGGTTGTTCTCTTAATTTCTCTTTTCTATAGTTCTTTTTTTAGTGTTTAGAAGTGAAACTAAATTTTGTATATTGATCTTGTATCTTGCAATTGTACTGAATACTTACTAGTTCTATCAGTTTTTTTTTTGTTTTTTTTTTTTTCAACGTTTATTTATTTTTGGGAGAGAGAGAGAGAACAGAGCATGAACGGGGGAGGGGCAGAGAGAGAGGGAGACACAGAATCGGAAACAGGCTCCAGGCTCTGAGCTATCAGCCCAGAGCCCGACGCGGGGCTCGAACTCACGGACCGCGAGATCGTGACCTGGCTGAGGTCGGACGCTTAACCGACTGCGCCACCCAGGCGCCCTAGTTCTATCAGTTTTTAGTGGAGTCTTTAGGGTGTTTTTTATTTTTTTTAAGATTTTATTTTTAAGTAATCCCTATACTCTATGTGGGGCTTGAACTCACAGTCCTGAGATCAAGAGTTACATGCTCTATTGACTGAGCCAGCCAGGCACCCCCTGTGTTTAGGATTTTCTGTCTATAACATCATGTCGCCTACAAACAGAGACAATTTTACTTCTTCCCTTCCAACCTGAATGACTTTTATTTGTTTTGGTTATTTGTTTGGTTCAACCAACCTGGGAAATAATTAGAGATGGGGATGAAGGTCTTTGAACATGAAGTGTTTACTCAATTTCTTGGTGTTAACCTATTAGGGCTTTTCCTTGAGGACAATTTAGATGCTGTATGCATTTGGAGGTAGCTTCAAAATTTCATTTAAGCAGGTGGAATTGGAATAAATCACTGAATATTCTCAACTTCCATTTTCTCACCTGATGTTACCCACTTCACTGGGTCATTGTGAGGATTTAAATATATAAAACATATGAAGCACTAAATTCGGTGAGTAGCACATTACTAAGTGCTCAATCAATGCCACTTATCCAATTACTGCAGGATGCCTTTAGTCGTAACTTTATTTATTATTATTGCTGTTATTATTATTATTATTATTGAGAAAGAGAATTCACATGAGCTGGGGACAGGGGCAGCGGGAGACAGAGAGAGAGAATCTTAAGCTGGGTGTGCGAGTTATAATTTTAGTTTTGTTTTCAGAAAAAACTTCAGGAGCTCAACTGCCTGAGTTCGAATTCTGACTTTGCCATGCGACATCAGATAACTCACTCCATTTCTCTGTTACTCACTTTCCTCATTTGCAAAATGGAGATAAAATAATACCTAGTTTATGTGTTTTTCTTAAGGCTCACTCTCTAAACTTCTAGAATAATTCCTGGCATATTTAGCAACAAATAAGGGTCAGAAATTATTTTTGTCGTTATTTTACTGTCAGGGTTTTCCAGAGTCTGTCAAGTATAGTCTCAAAAGCAAAGAGTGGAATCACAGAGCGGAAGCCAAGAGTTAATTACCGGGCTGTCCAGTGAGCACAAGTGCTACGTGAGGCCAGACCGAAATGAAGTAGGAGCTAAGGCGGGTGAGTTACCAGGACTCAAAACTTGACAGGAAAGCAGCAACGATCTGAGCTCCTGGGGGTACGGTTGGTGCAAGTCTAGGAATGTGCATAGGAAACTCTTGTTTGCTCTGCATCTGTTATAGGTCACCCACTGTAGTATGCATGTTCCAACCATTGTCAAATTCAATCTCCACAGTAACTCTGAAAGTTATAATAAAGAAAACAAGCTTCAAAGACATAAAGTCAATTGCTTAGGTCAAGTGGTTGGTGTGGAGGATGGAGTCGGAGATACAGACACAACTCTGAAGCGGATAACTATCCCTCCCCACCAGCCTGCCTCCCACAGTGCCAAGAGCTGAGCATTATGGGTAGTATCTCTCGATTATCAGGGGAATTGCTAGATCTTATCTTGAAGTATGGAAGCATGGGATACAGTCATGGCCACAGACATGCACGTGATTTGGACTCTTATGACAGGATAATGTATTTACTAGCAATCATTCACTATGTTTCATGGAGATGGAAAAGCCCAATTCCTTCAGAAAGCTTGCTATGTTTACCTCAAAGATACGAGATTGCACCCAGCCAAGTCCCAGCAGCATCTAGAGGGCATTCTGACCTGACACCATCCCTCAGCTCTCCCCTTTTCCCAACACCCACCTGTCTTACCCTAGGAAGTCACTTCCAAGGTCTTGGTGTATTAGACTTAAGTTCCTTCATCACTTCCAAGACTACACTGCAAAACTAACTCTTCTTGCTCCTCATAAGCTGTAACTCCCCTTTCTTTCAACCCCCATTCTCCTTCCATATAAATAACTAGGGAAGAACCAGAGAACCAGGGAACCAGAGAAATTGTATGATTATTGCTAAAGTTGTGGACACCAGGGACTGGTCGAATGTCCTTCTTGGTAAATAGTTTCCATTTTAGACGGTGGTTTCCCTGGGTTTCACTGTGGTTTTTAATTGTATGCATGTTTATGGGAGAAGAGTAGGTAAAACGAAGCACATTAGGGCCAGGCCCTTTGGTCTGGTTCTTTTGAGAGAAGACACTCGATTGGCCAAGAGTTGAAAATCTTCTGGTCCTCGGTGTCCTAGTGACAGTGACAGCAGCAGACTTGTCACTCAGTCCTCATAGAGGTTTTCATATGAAGCCCCCATCATCATGCCAGCGGATTCATTCTTTCACTCTAATTCTCTCCCTCCTTCTCTCCTTCTGGCTCTCTTCTCTACCTGGGGCTCAGTCAACTTCCCCCAAAAAAGCCACAGTGTAATTCATAAGCCTAAATTGATGTTAAGATTCACCGCACAGTGTCTAGTTGCCAATTTAGGTTTTCTAAGAGAAAGAAGAGAAATTATTAAAGAATTATCCAGCTTCGTTGAGACCTGGGCAATTAGTTTCTCGAGTGTTGCAGAGCCATTAAAAGCATCCACTGCTTATTTGCAGAATTAAAAAGCCTTGGCTATTATTTCTTGTTTAACAAACTTTGACCACACTCAGACTGGGGAGCTCCATACAAAAGATGTACAAGCCTGAAAAAAAATTAAAAAAAAGAAATCTGATTAAATTTTAACCAGCTGCTGGGCAGATAGTTTGCCTGAGGCACATTTGTCAGTTTCAAAGGGTCTTTTTATTAATTTTGCATTTTGTATTTTGTTAGTGGAAAGAGCTCCCTCTTTGGGGACTGCCAAAAGCTATCGGCTGCGAATCTTCAAGCAGCCCAAGGACGCTTCTGAGAATGCCAAGTGGATTTGGATTCCTGAGCATTCCCCATTACATGAGCTTTATCGGTCCTAAAAATATATTAACTTTAGGGGTGAGCTATTTGAATTAACTTTCTAGGATCCCTACTGGCTCTGCTTTGGTTAATGTAAATCCCGCTATTTGTATGTAAGACTATGTATGACCTTGCCGTGTGAACCTGAACAATTTGCTTGACCTCTGTGAGACTCAGGTTTCTGGTCTATAAAATAACAGGGTGATTAAAGATAATCTTTATGGTCCCGGCCATGGTGGTTTAGCTACTTGATGACCGGCTGGGGAGTTCTGATGCAGTAAAACTCTCACGTATTTTTCTTTTTTGTGATAACCACATCTGTATCAATAACTAGAATTTATTAACGATTTCGTACGGCTGGATCCATGTTAAGGACTTTACACTCATTTTAATAATTTATTTTTTCAGAGAAAACTTCTAAGATTGGCACTAACTGCATTCCCATATCACAGATGAGGCAAGCGAGTATACCAGAGGTAAAGAAGTTTACCCAAAGTTAACTACTGCAGTCAGCAGGTGGCTGAGCCAGGATTTGAAAAGAAGCCTGTGGAATGCCAGAAGCTGTACTATTAAACTGTCAGTTTCCTTGTTCTGGAAGTAAAGACCAACTTCTGTTTCTGGGCTAGAAATGTGCCCTGAGTTCATACAAATATTTCCAAAATTCACATCCACTGGGGATTGGATGTGGTGCAAATATTTATGCCAAACTGGAAGCTGTCCTGAAAGATTCAGACAGGTCTCTTTCGGCTTCAGCAGCTCCTGGCTGGAGGGGGCCGCCTGAAGCATAGAGACAATTTGTGAAAAGGAGGCAGAACTCAGGGGTTAAATGGAAAATACAAACCTCTTCTGTGATGCTGGGAATTTCGTAAGTTCCACTCAGGCATCTTCAAACAGCATTAAATACAAAGTAAAAAAGTCTACCCTCAGGCTAGAATTTGTAGACAACTTACCTGCAGGAGAATATGGCTAAATTTCTGCCTGAAGACAAAGAATCAGGGCTTGCATTTAAAAAGCAGAAGGAAGAAAGCAATTTATATATATATATGGCAATATATATGTTTATATATGTGTGTGTATATATATATATATATGCTTTTTTCTGAATGTATACTTTTTGTATTGCAGCTTTTAATATATATTTTATACATAAATATGTAGTTTCACCAGTGAGACTTTTTATGCCAAATCAATACCTGGCGGACTGACTTTTGCATTATTTAGTGTCCTTACCTATTGGGAGGGACAAGGTACTATCAGCCTCAATGTGATCATATTTCCCTGGTCTTTAAGTTCCTGCAGAGGATTCGTTTACTTCATTGCTGAAAGCAAATTCTCTGGGATGTGTAGCCTTATGATGAATGTGGTTTTTCTATTTACTGCTTGTCTGGCTTGGGTTCTTCAATCATGATGACCTAACCTATTGATTAAAAGAAGGGGTGGGGGGGGGTGGTAAGCAAATTGCACAAAGCTCTTCCATGATACTTGAGGTGGAAGAATGGGACATGTCCCAAAGGGGCTTGTTTGAATCATTTTGAACTCAATTCTCCTGGCTTTTTGCAATCATACTTGGCCTGCTACTCAGTGTACCATTGATAGCAAGGAGTGTTTGCTTCCCCTGGTCTAAGAACCCCTAAGAACCGCCGCACCAGTGTTAGTTAATGAAATAAAACATAGGCTTTTCTAAAAACTCTCAAATGTTATTTTATTTGTAAATACTTATAGACTTAAAAAAAAACTTATAGACTTAGAAAAAACTTTAAAAAGTAAAGGAAACTTAGAGCATATTGGACTCACAGTTACAGAAATGTAGGGATTGATTCAGGCTCAGGGAAACAACATAGTTTGTATTAAGATTATACAGAATGTTAGGAACAGAGTCAGGCTTAGGGTCTGGTTTGTCATACTTGACCCAGTTCTCCTTGCACTCCACATGCATTTGCCCAGAATTTTAATTTTATTATGTAGCATGAGTCTGCTACATTGGATTTATGTAAGTTTAGAATTTCTGTACCTTCCTGGTGACATGAACCTTTATCTTAAGTAGTGATCAATAATAATGCTTCCATACCTAATCATGCTCCTAGTGCATAAGTTACCTTCAATGAGTAGCAAATAACCTCAAACTTAAAACAACACCCGTCTATTATCTCATTGTCTATGGGCCAGGATCCGGGCACGGCTTTGCTGGTCCATGCTTCACAGTCTCCTGCAAGGCTGCTATCACGAGGTCAGTCCAGGGTCTGTGGGGTCATCTGAAGGGGAAGGAAGGTCAGCCATGGTTGTCTGCAGCATTCAATTGATTCGTCACAGAAGTTGGATCTAGGGTCTTGGTTACTCACTGGTGGTTGGCTGGAAATTGCTCTCAGTTCCTTGCCATGTGGACCTCTCTAAGTGGAAGCTTACTTCCTCAAGGTGTGTGAGCTAGGGAAGCAGTAGAGAGAGTCTACCAAGCAAGGCAGAAGTTATAATCTTTTGTAACAAAGTCATGGAGGCGCCATCGCCTCAATGTATTTATTCTATTGTTTAGAAGCAAGTTATGCAAGGAGAGATGACACAAGGTTGGACATACCAGGAGATGGGAGCCATCTTCAAGGGTGCCTAATATATCTACTTTATCTGATAATAATACAGCCACCCTTGCTTTTTTTTTTTTAATTTTTTAAAATGTTTATTTATATTTGAGAAAGAGAGAGAGAGACAAAGCATGAGTGGGAGAGGGGCAGAGAGAGAGGGAGACACAGAATCTGAAGCAGGTTCCAGGCTCCGAGCTGTCAGCACAGAGACCGACGCAGGGCTGGAACTCACGAGCCATGAGATCTTGCCTGAGCCAAAGTCAGACGCTTAACCGACTGAGCCACCCAGGCGCGCCCCGTCCTTGCTTTCTTCTGGTTGATATGCACTTGATCTCTCTTTTTCTACTCTTTTACTTTAAACTTTTCAGTTCTCATGTTTTAGGTTTGTGTCTTGCAAAGAGTATTTAACTAGATTTTGCTTTGTTATCCAAACTGAGAATTACTGTCTTTCACTGGTGACTTAAATCTCTTTACGCTTATCAGGGTTATTGATATGTTTGGGCTTGTATTTTCTACTTTATTGTTTTATTTGACTTGTATTTCTATATTCCATTTTTCTCCATTTTTTTCTTTATTTTTTTTGTTTTAGGTGACGAATATTCCATTCGTTTCAGATGTACGGCATAATGATTCAACACTATGCTATTTGCTCACCGCAAGCATAGCCATCTCTCACCATCCAATGCTAGTACAATATCATTGCCTATATTCCCTGTGCTGTGCTCTTTATTCTCATGACTTATTCATTCCATAACTGCAAGCTTGTATCTCCCGATTCATTCTGTGCATCCCCCTTGCCCCCCCTTCCCCTCTGGCAACTATCTGTTTATTCTATGTATTTATAGGTTTGGCTCTGCTTTTTGTTTGTTTGCTTATTCATTTTTTTTAAATTTTTTAATTTGTATTTTTTATGTTTATTTATTTATTTTGAGAGAGAGAGCAAGAGAGCATGCATGCACACAAGTGGGGGGAGAGAGAGAGAGAGAGAGAGAGAATTCCAAGCAGGTTCAGTGCTGTCAGTGAACAGCCCAATGTGGGGCTTGACCCCATGAACCCAGGATATCATGACCTGAGCCAAAACCAAGAGCTGGACACTCAACTGACTGAGCCACCCAGGCACCCCTCATTTGTTTTTTCAGATTCTATATATGAGTAAAATCATATGGTATTTGTCTCTCTCAGTCTGACTTACCTCATTTAGCATGATACTCTCTAGGTCCATCCATGTTGTCACAAACGGCAACATTACAATGTCTCATCATTTTTTATGGCTGTGTAATATTCTTTCATATATAATATATGATTATATACCAAATATATATATATATATACACACACTACCATATTATATACACATATATATCACATCTGCTTTACCCATTCATAGATGATTGAGAAATATTTTGATTTTCTATTTCGATTTTTTTTCCTTCTAATAATAAAGAAATTATAAATTTCCTGTTTTTGATGATTATCTGAGATATTTTCCATTCACAAATAGTGAAATCAGAAATTAGTATCCTAATTCTCTTTCTGAACAATATAAGAGCCTGATGACACTTTCCTACTTACATGACATTATCAAATATTTTAGTTCTCCTTTTTAGACAGAAACTAGATATCATTATTGTTATTTTAAACAGAAAAGGTTTGCTTATATAGACCTAATGTTCAGCATTTCTTTTCTCATTGTGCCTTCTTCCTTTTCAGAACATCCTTCTGGGATGGTTTTCCTTCTTTTCGTTTAGGATACATGAATATTTTTTTAAAAAAGTTTTTTTACACTTATCAGGGTTATTGATATGTTTGGGCTTGTATTTTCTACTTTATTGTTTTATTTGACTTGTATTTCTATATTCCATTTTAATATAAGAACCTTTATTTACATTTTCAAAAGAAAATATTGCTGCTCACACAAACCTAAGTTTACAGTTATTTTCATATAACATTGAAGATAATCCTTTGTCTTTGAAAATCTATCATTTCAGTCAAGCTGTTAAAGTCAGAGTGATGGTTGATTTTATGTGTCAACTTGACTAGGCGTGTGGTGTTCAGATATTTGGTCAAACGTTATTCTGGGTGCTTCTGTGAGGGTCCCTGGATGAGATTAACATTTAAGTCAGTAGGCTCAGTAAAGAAGATCGAACTTTCTTATGTAGGTGGGCTCATAGAATCAGCTGACGGTCTGACTGGAACAAAAAAGACTGACCTCCCCTGAATAGGAGGGGGTTCTTCGTGCCTGGCTGCTTTTGAGCTGGCACATTGGTGCCGCTCCTGCTCTTGGACTTGAACTGAAACATCAGCTCTTTCTGCATCTGAAGCCTGCCAACCCATGGACTAAAACTTACACCATTGGCTCTTCTGGGCCTCCAGCTCGCTGACTCACCCTGCAGATTTCGTACTTCCTGGATTTCCAGCTTAGCACCAGTGTCTAAAGGTCAATGGCTCCAACTGTTCGGCTGGCCCAAGGTGTACTGACCAGAAGACAGAGCTAACATCGGCATTTACTCCAGAAAAACCTTGCCTTCCATGTTCACTTACAGGTCACACTCATGTTTTTGATCTATTTTTTTTTTTCTTCCTTTTGAGTAGGAGGGGTCGATGCTTGGAGATTTCTCTTATAACCACGTGAGCCAATTCCTTAGAATAAATTTCTCTCTCTGTTGGCTCTGTTTCTCTGGAGAACCCTCGGGTTAACGGTCATTTTTTTTGTGGGTGACCTGTTATTGATTTTGATAACCCTTGTTTTTTGTCCTTGACACTCTGTTCTACCTCTTGCAAATTTAGTTTTCGCTGTGCTAGTTGGCAAATGTAGAGCTTCCTGCATGGATAGGTTTCTTTCTTTCTTTGGTTATGCCTAATTCTCACCCAGTTTTAAAATATTTTCCACCATTTCCTCTATTCTTTCTTTGTGGGGCTCTGATTAAGCATGTTAGCTCTTCCTATCTGTCCCCTATTTTTAATTTTCTTGCTCTTGGTGCGGCCCTCTGGGTAATTATTTCAGACATATCTCCACTAATTCTCACTTCACCAATTCTCTCTTTAGCTTCATCATATCTGCTATTTACTCAATTAATTTTCAACAGTTACCTTTTTCATTCCTATTTTGTAACTTCTCTATTCTTCTTGGTTACTTTACAGTGTTCAGTTTCTTGCAATTTTTTTGTATTAAAAATATTTCAAATGTAGTTCTTATAGATTTTATCTGGTAATCGTAATATCTAAAGCTCCTCACTGACTTAGCCAAGGTTGCCCAGGAGTCAGAGGTTATATGTAACTGTTTCTTAGGAGTACAATCCTGGAGGTCATGCCCTGGAGGGCAAAGGGGAGTGAGGCAGGGAGGGAGAAACAGCCTAAAAGAGGATGTGTTACTAACTAATGCCACTGGTTATTCCAGTGGAATATTCATATTCCATAGGACTAGCCTCATAGCAATAGCCTCTCAGGAAGCCATATATATCTACTTCCCAGGGTTATCTATCCAGAAGGAGGTACGAGAAAGAATTTTTGCAACGGCTCCTTCTCCCATTGGTCAAAGTTTTGCCCCATGAAGCACTGACTGCCCCACATTTCTGGACGCTACACGTGTAGGCACTGAACATGGTCTTCTCCCTTTGCAGTGACAAGGAAGCCCCGGGTCAGGAGGAGAGAAGCACACGGTGCAGGCATGAGGTGGGTCACTTTCAGGCTGCACCTGCATGAAGTTGCTCAGAGCTCACACAGAGCTGGTCATGAGAGCCATGACTGGGGTGTAAGAGAGGCGAGGTCAAGTGCATCAGAGCCGCTACCTAAGAGATAGATGTCTGGTACAGGGTCTAAATCTGGCATGTGCTGTTTCTGCTGGTCCTTATTCATGATGGTCTATTACCTTGTCTAGCCTAAATCAAGGATGCTTTCTTTCAGAAACATACACACACACACACACACACCAAAACAAAACAAAAACATATTTTCTTCTTTGAACTTCATCCTGGACTTCCAGGTTAGCATGAGTGTCTAAAGGTAAATGACTCCACTATGAAGTTGGCCCAAGGCATACTGACCAGAATACAGTGCTAATATTGGCATTTACTTCAGAAAAACTTTGCCTACTATATCTGTTTACAGGTCACACTCATGTTTTTGATCTCTTTTTCCTTTTGAAGGGGAGGGTGGGTGCTTGGAGATTTCTCTTACTTTCTGAGAGTCCAGCAGTGCACTCAAAGGTATTTTTTTATATAGCATATAGTATGCAGTGGGAGAGCTCCTCTGGGTATCTGATTGTCCCACCCTCAGAAGCTATTTCTGTTCTTTTTTCAAAACTGGAAAGGATGAGGGGCGCCTGGGTGGCGCAGTCGGTTAAGCGTCCGACTTCAGCCAGGTCACGATCTCGCGGTCCGTGATTTCGACCCCCGTGTCGGGCTCTGGGCTGATGGCTCGGAGCCTGGAGCCTGTTTCCGATTCTGTGTCTCCCTCTCTCTCTGCCCCTCCCCCGTTCATGCTCTCTCTCTGTCCCAAAAATAAATAAACGTTGAAAAAAAAATTAAAAAAAAAAAAAAACTGGAAAGGATGAGAATTATAGTGGCCAAAGAGGAACTTCAAGAGATGGTATAGACTATAGCTTTGATCCCATTCGAGATACGGGTTTAAAAGCTGTATTTGTGTTCTTGTATTTGCTACTAGGAATGTGCTAGACCATTTTCCTCTCTTTCTTGGGGAGCTGAGTTCAGGCTGACTTTGGGGAGGAAAGGACCAAATCCAATTCTCCAAGGATCCTGCGAACTGTGGCCTAGAGCCTGCTGGGACATTAGCCATGCTTGACAATCCTTCTCTGCAGGCTTGGCTCTGAAGCAGGTGTGTTTTCAAGATAGCATTGACCACAGGTGTGAGTGACACAGGCAGACAAGTGTGAGATGCGAAAAATACAGGCTGCAGCAGCATGACCAGGTGTGGCAGGAGTTCATCTGGCCTCTGAACTCCAGGGGGCTGGCCTCTTCCTGCTGGAAAGAGTGGAGTGGGCACAGGGGGAGAGCGCAGATCCCGCCGTGATGAAATGAGGGAGCTATTAGACGGAGGAGGTAGAAGGGGGACCTCCCTAGTGCTCCAAATGCTCAAGGGGACACTAAAACTAGAGGAAATTAAGGCACGGCAGCTTGACTGAGAACAAAAGTGAAACACAAAGATCCGGGTAAGAAATGGATTCCGCGCGAATAATCGAAGAATGCAGACAAAACAGGATTAGGCCGAAGTGTGGGAGCTGTAAAAGGACTAGACTATCATCCACCCCAGTGCTTTCAGCCCAGGATTCCGACCTTCACTGGCAAGAGAAGCTTTTGTCTAGCAGGAGGGCATCCCTTTAAGTAACACTGAATGAGTAACCGGAAAGAGACTTCATTTTCAGATCTATTTCAGGTCTCTTATTTACAAAGAAGAAAGCTCTGGGGTGTTGTTATTGTCTCTTTCAACACCTCTCTGACAGGTGCTATTTTTTCACTTTTTAACAAAAAGAACATTTGGCAGGCAAAAGTACCCACCCAGAATTGAATGACATTGTTTCATTTTTTAAAGAATACATTTATTTGGTTTTTGGTTACTTTTTAGGCTTGTTAAGTGATGCACCAGCCTTAACCTTAAAAATAAAACAGTCAGGGGGTACCTGGGTGGCTCAGTCCCTTAAACCTCCGACTTCGGCTCAGGTCATGATCTCACTGTTTGTGAGTTTGAGCCCCGTGTCGGGCTCTGTGTGGACAGTTTGGAGCCTGGAGCCTGCTTCGGATTCTGTGTCTCCTTCTCTCTCTGCCCCTTCCCCACTTGCTCTGTCTCTATCAAAAATAAATAAACGTAAAAAAAAAAATGTTTAATAAAAAAATAAAAGTCAGTTACTTTATCAGCAAATATGGGTTTATTTGGGAACCGCAGATAATTACAATGCAGGGCATGTGAGCTATGGCAAAACCATAGGCAGGTTCAACAAAGAGAGGCACATTATTCTATGGAGACGGAAAAGGAAATTGGGAGGGGTTGTTTTGAACGAAAGTACATTGGAGAAAAGCAAGAGTTCAGAAACAGTAAATTTCTTGCAGATGATACAAGCCTTGTTGGGGCTTACAACTGATCATTGTTTCCTGCTGAAGATTCTTTTGTTAGGGTCTGTAATTGACAGTGAGTGGCCTGGGATTCCCCTTCAGTGGAGCCTCTGGACTCCGCCTTATTGAGGTTTCCCCTTATGAATTTTCATGTCAGAGATATAGAATTTGCTTTTACAATAAGCTTAAGTAAAAAAAAAATGAGTTGATTTGAGGAAAATTATAAGTAAAAATAATATGGATGAGAATTCCATACATCACAATTGTGAAGATCACCAAGGATTAAGAACACAAATCTGGTATTATTCTCGGATTTTATGGTTCATGCACAGGAGGAGAAATAAAGAAAAGAGGAAATTACCCCCTCAGAGTCATACCTCCCATTAGTATCGGAACAGAGATAACAACCCACCTCTCCCAACACCCAATCCGGAGCCCTGTCTAGCAATCAATCCAGGCTGTGTCATTCTACTTCAACAACAGTGAATAAGACAGTGCTTGCCCCTCATGTGGGAGGCAGAGCCCAAGGTACATGTTCCCTGAGCTAAGTGCCAATAAAAGAGGGTAGCATGATATTAATTGAGATATTAAGCAATGCTTTTGGTTTTTGCTGCCAGTTCACTTTCTCTCCTCCTTTTCCCGCCTTATGCAGTCACACCGGCCATTCCTTCTGTGTTCGTTTCTTTAAGAAAGAAATGGGACTGTTCTGGGTTTCTAAATGCTGGTGCTCTTACAAAAAAGATAAGACAAACAGGTATAGCCAAAATGTTAGATGGTCTGGGGGTGGGGGGGAGATTCTCTCTCCCTCTTCCTGTCTTCCAACTTAGAAAGGATTCTCTTGGTTTTGGAAGTGTTGAAAAACAGAGGTAAAAAACTATGTGAATTCAGAATGATAGGTTCTGGGGAAGGAGTTTCTGGACTGTGACTCCCAGACAGAAGAAACCCTCAAGACCTCAGACTCCAGATGGGTTTCGGGGATGTGAGAGGAGGGGGTCCCCACTTCTCTGGCAGAGCTATGGGGAAGCAGAAAGTCCCCAGAGGTGAAATGGCTGCTTGACTTACCTAGAGAAGGAGGATGAGGAAGGTGTCCAAGAGACTCCAGAGCCCCAACATGACTGGGAAGTGAAGGAGGGACTTGCCAATGAAGGAGACTGTGCAGATGGGAATGAGGGCAGCTTGGCAGTGACCCATGGGGAGAGATCACTGAGGACCAGGGGAGAGGAGGATTTCAATGGATAGTTGAATTACAGGGGAAAAAAGGTTACATTGTACTGAGTTGATGAGTTGAAATTCACATTGGATTTAAAAAGCAGGAGCCTGTGCATGTGTGCTTAGAAGTAATTAGTTGTTAAATCCATGATCTGGAAAGATTCTTAGAGGATAAATAGGATTCCAAAAAGCAGAAAGGTTGGGGTAAGAATAGACATGTAATCAACCAGGGATTTTTTTTAAAATAAAGCAAAAGAATAACTTTCCTTAGAGAAGTTCAAACAGAATGCAGTGAGAGCTCAAAGCAAGGAGTGATTGATTCTCACTGGAGAGATGAGAACACTTTCTCAGGGAATGGGTCAGGTTGCTGACTTGGACAGGTGAGTAGAGAAACTCCTCAACTCTCTGTTCAGCCTCTGTGGACACAGATGCCTGGGTGTCTGGGAGGTGCAAATGACTGTGATGTCATGGGCTGGTGCTCCCTATCTTCTGTCCCATTCTGTGGTCTCTGCAGAGAAAGGATGAGTTTTTGGACACTGATGTGGGGAGAGATTATGAAATCCTGAGGTATAGGGACTTCAAAGTTGCACAAGCCATGGCTCAAATCAGTAGTGTCTGGGAGCCTTCACTGCCTCACCCAGAGAATGGGAGCAATAACTCTGCCTCATATGATTGTTGGCAGAAAAAAATTATATAATAATAAACCTAAATTCCGGCAAATAGTGCCTGACAGACATCCAGGCCCCAGTAGCAATCAGGTTTTCTTCCCTTTCTTCCTTGTGAGGAGAGACTTTCTCTTATCTCTGTATCCTTCACTGTGTCAATACCGTGCCTCGCACACAGAAGGGGCAATGAAGAATCTCTTGCTTTGACTTGCTCCAATTTGAAGAATGTGTCGTTGAAACACAGGCAAGGAAAATCAGCACTGGGGTATATCCGTTGGCTGTTAGAACAGATCAGAGAAAAGTTTTCTGTGAAGCAGTACGGTTTTTCTTTCTTTGGCTGTCAGTCAGCACAAAGGTAATCCCAGGAATCAAGGCACTGAAAAGTGAATTTCTGGCTGAAGTGATCACAGCAGCCCTGACATCATACAGCCGCTGCTTTCCATAATCAATGCCAGAGCTTAGTTTATTCACCTTATGTTCCCTCGTGGAATTCCGAACGCCGTACCTGATTCTAACATTTCCCCTAATTGATGCATGTTTGCTCTGGGATTTACATCCTGTTTGATTAATTTGGGGTTTGATTCCCCCCTCCCGGTGCTATGATTTTCATGGACAGAACTGTTCTTTTGATGCTTTGCATGCGGTGGAAGGAGGTGGATCTCCTTGTGCTTGGAGCCGGGTCCTAACGCTTGCCTCCTGACTTTGGGGAAACTTTTCTGCAGGAAGAGACCAGGAAATGACTGACCTGGTGCCTGTTGGTGGGACATTTGCACTTAGTGTCAGGGAGGGAAAGAGAGTTAACACTGAGCATCAGACAGGTGAGACAATTTATGTCCAGGAATTAATCGCCACTTGTGTGTGTTCTATTTGTAAAATGAGGAAGCCGAGGTTCCGGGAAACAAAAAGAAACCCAGCAAAGAGTGCAGCTTTTGCTGGACTCTCGTCTTCCTTTCTCTCCACCACACTTTCAAAAACAATTAAACTAGAATAATTTTCTAAAAACTTCAAGTTTTTTTTTTTTTTTGAGAAGGAAATTAATTGTTGCCACGCAGCTCTTTGATGTATTTTCTCGCTGTCTTTTTTCCATTTGCATATTTTGGGGTACGGTTTTGTGATTGTACACTTTGAAACATTATACTGCAAGTCCTTAAATATTTTCTTAGAAATAGCTTTGCTAGAGTTCTCAGAATTAAACGTTTTGCTTCCGTGTATTTAATGCAAGACCATTAGTTAAGGAAACTCTGTTCTTGGAGACTCAGACTCCGGAGTCCTAGCAGACCCAGGAGAGTATTGCCAAATTAGGACTCCAGGATAGAGAATAATGCCCCAACAATGGGACAGTCTTGTCCCGTGTCTTTCTGTCGAGGCTTCCCAAACACTGGCTCCTTTTCAGACTCTCCTTTCCTGGATTTCTTCAGTAATTACCTAGTGCTGCTATTTTTTTTTTTATACGTGTGTGTCTCAGCAAGAATGTTCTGTCTCTTTCAGCAAGTACTTCCCTTTATCCGCAGGGTAGCAGAAATCCTGTGCCTGGACAAGCTCCTTAAACTGGTTTTGCCTCGGTTTCCCCATGTGTAAAACAAAGGGGATAATAACACTTATGGGACTGGCAGGAGGTTTCCGTAAGCTGATGTGGGGGTTGTGCCTACCACGACGTCCACGTGTGCTGCTGAGAGACCATTCAGCGGCCCCTCCTGGTTCCCTAGCAGTTCAGGGGATCCCAGGTACAAAGATCCCCATAGATTCAGGGGATGAAGAGATAATGGCTATCTTCTCCCAACCAACAGCAGTTTTTGTGTTGGAGATGGGGCGACAGAGGGATGAAGGAGAGCCTGAGAAGATGGGGAGACCACCGCCCGGAGATCTGGCACTGACAGCACCCGTGGAGGCTCAGAGCTAGGCGAGGCCAAGCGATGGCCAGGAAGCCAGGGTGAGACCAGGAGATGATCCTTTAACCTCCTGCTGCTGCGTGAGGGCCCTAGAAACCGGTGCAGAAGATTGGGCTGTGAGCAGGAAGCAGTGAAGGGCTGTGGTGTGACAGCACACACAAAGGGCTGGTCCTGAGAATTGGCAGGGATTGCACGATGCCCGCCTCACTCTGGGGACCACCCGAACAAGTGCTGGCAGTGGAGGGACATGGGCATTTACCTGGCAGGGCCCGGGACTTGTCTGACTTTGGCATTTGCTGCTGAAGGCCGATCCTTCAGAAAGGGCCAGCCTCCTGCTTCGGCTTCCCAGCTGCCCCCCTCCCCCCATGTCCCAGTTCTCATACCTCCTGTGACACTCATGGGGCTGTCGGGCCTTCCTGGTCACTGTCAGACTGCTTATGGGGTAAGAAAGAAACTCATCCAGCTTGGTCAAGAGCTTAGAAAAAAGAGAAACAACTGTGCTTCAGATTCTTTGGGACATTCATGCTCATGCTTTGGTCAGGAATAAATGGTCATGAACTTGAAGATAATATCCCTGTACACCTAAATCTGCAGGTTAGTAGGGGCCCCTAGAAAAAGTATGGAGAGCTCTGCAACTCTGCTCTGAACAAGGACTGGAGCTTAAAGTAGGAGAGAAGAGCAGAGAAGGAAGCACCAGTGACCGTGCCCACAGGGCCTCACATTGGGATTCGTGAAGCCAATAGTAGGGTTACCACACATCCTGGTTTGCCCAGGACAGTCCCAATTTATGCCTCTTATTCCTGTATACTTATTTTTTTTAATGTTTATTTATTTTTGAGAGAGAAAGACAGAGTGTGAGTGGGGAAGGGTCAGAGAGAGAGAGAGAGAGAGAGAGAATCTGAAGCAGGCTCCAGCCTCCGAGCTGTCAGCACAGAGCCCTACACGGGGCTCAAACTCACAAACCGTGAGATCATGACCTGAGCCAAAGTTGGATACTTAACTGGCTGAGCCACCCAGGCGCCCCTTCTGTATACTTATTCATAGTGACCTCTTTCATTCTAAAAACTCTCGTCTCGAAAAATAAATTAATGTTCACCCTGCTAATATTAGGAAGAAGGTATTACAAATAGCTATTCTGAAAGAGGAGAAGAACACAAAATTCTCCAAAAGCTTGGACGTAGAAGTCATGCTTCTATTACAAATAGATATTCTGAAAGAGGAGAAGAACACAAAATTCTCCAAAAGTTTGGACGTAGAAGTCATGCTTCTATTTAGAGACTTCAGGATGCCTGAAAGGATGCTTGCGGCAACCTAGTGAGGGATCAAGGTGAGTGGTCAGGGTTTGTGTGGCATTCAACCAAAACAAGGACTTGACCTTGTCTGATATAAATTCATGCCATTGATGCCCAGTACCACTGGTGACAGACCCTTATGATGAAGGTCTGCCCTGTTAGACCTCTGGCATCCTGGACCCCAGTGCCTGAACGATTCTGTCGGCTGGAAAAGGAGACTGACATGTGTCATCCTCCAGGAACTCAGCTTAATGCACCATCCTCCGTGTCTTAAACACCTTAGCCACAGCATCGTAGTATGGGTGGGGGTGGAGGGTGGTGATGAGAGACGGGGACAGGATATGTGTACAGCCGTTGCTTCTGCTGAGCTGGACCATCAGATCTGCTCACAGCTCATGGGATTCGGGCCATTTGTCTGTCTGGACCTCTAAGGTAGTCAGGGCTCTCATTTATTAAGATAAGAGGAGAAAGCAACGTAAGCATTGTTTCACTTAATGTAAATCGAAAGTGCCCAAGGGGAAAGTAAATATATTCTATGGAACTAGAAAGGTCATGTCATGTTCTTGGAGAGGGAGGGGAAAGAGAGGAAGCGATAAGTCACATCTCTGCAAGGCAGGTCTGAGGAAGCATACAGGGATAAAGGATAATGGGAGAACTCAACCCATTGTTGGTTTCCCTAATGCCTTTTTATTCACACAGTTGGTCTATCAGTCTATCAGCAAGCACATACTGAGGACCTACTGTGGGCCAGCTCTTAGAACGGGTATTAAAGATATCCAAGCCACAGCCCCTCTCATCAATTGGCTCGATCTCCAGCTGGGAACACGAGTAGAGGATGCCAGCCCTGTCTTCCCCAGCAACTATAGACTCAGCCGTGCCCAGTTTCTGATCCAGTGCCCGCTGGACAGACGATATGAGCGAAGGCTTAGCCCCTCCAGCCTGCAGGAAAAGGAATTAGTTGTGCTGCCAACAGCCTGAGATCCAGTGTGCCTGGGGCTTACCCCAGACCACAGTTGTCCCTTAAATTAAGACTACTCCGAACTCCTTCTCAGACCCCAGCATAGCATCAGCTTCCATTTCAGCGTGACAGCACCTGCAGAGGCAGTGTGACCCACAGGACAATATGCGGGCCTTCTCGTGAATTGCTTCACTATTTTTTAATCCATTCCCTGGTGAGAATGATCTCCCTTCATGTGCACGGGTATCTATTTCACTTGTGTCCTCTTCTCCATCCTGAACTTTTACAGATAGATTTTTTCCCACTCTCTCTATCTGAACCAGAGGAGTCAGACGTGTTGATTAAAATTTGATATTATCCTTGCTTTTCTGTAGAGTAATATGATTGCCTGCCATACCCAATTTGTTAAGTTCTGCAACTTTTCTTGATTAACTTTTCAGATTTATATCACGGCCACATCATGTTCTCAATGATTAAAGAAAAATTCATTTTGGCTACTTGAGGGAAGATTTCACTTAACTCTACAAATATATTGCATTTTTCAATATGTTAGGAATTGGGGGACTGGATAGGCTGCAATACGATTGAAATTATTTTGGCCCCGCTACGATATTTAGGCTGCAAATCCTGGATCCTGGTCCCTCATTCTCTCTGCAGACTACAAGTAGAAGTTTGAACACTATACCTATTGTAACCATAACTTCTGAATTCCAAATCAGGACAGGGAGCCGAAAATAAGACATTGTTTTTTTCTGATTTTTGTAGTTATTTTTATTTACAATAAAATTAGATTTAATTAAACAGAGATATTCCTTTATCAAACATAATTGTTTTATGCAGTTGAAGCATTCCTGGAAAATTCTTTTTTTTGGGGGGTTACTCTTGGCAGGTGCATGTATCACTACTCTGTCTCTGCACACTTGTTTTTCTCTCCCTGGCCATGCAATGTTGCAGTTCCTGAAGGCTTTTTCTATGGTTCTCTTCTATCTCCGTGTTTTACTCTTGGACTAAGCAATCTTATTTATACACATGGCTTCAATTATTATCTATTTACTGATGTCAGAGTTATTTACCTTAAAAAAAATTTAATGTTTACTCTGCATCCTAACACCTTCCTATTGGAAGGAAAATTCTATAGTCTAAGTCTTGATAAGGTGGGATGTAAGGCCTCTGCAATAGAAGCTGGGTGGGAACAGTATAGGGTTCTCCACTGTGCGCCTCCAAGAGGTTCTCATTCCCTTCGTAAAGTCAATGAATAGTGATGCACTGCACAGTTCTAGAGAGCACTAGTTAGTTACACTGTGGTCTATGAACAACTGAGTTCTGTAAAACTCCAGGACATGTCATTTGCTGAAGACTGAATGCTTCCCTCCAAAATTCAAATGTTGGAATCTGACCCCCATTCTTTTGATATTTGGATGTTGGGCCTTTGGGGGGTGATTAGATCATGAGAACGGAGCCCTCATGAATGGGATTAGTGCCCTTGTAAAAGAGACTCCAGACCGCTCTCTTCCACCATATGAAAATACAACCAGAATACAGCCATCCAGGGGTACCTGGGTGGTTTAGTCAGCAGAGCATCCAACTCTTGATTCCGGCTCAGGTCATGATACCGTGGTTGTGGGCTTGAATACTGCATCGGGTTCTGTGCAGAGCATGGAGCCTACTTGAGATTCTCTGTCTCCCTCCATCTGCCCCTCTTCGCAATTCATGCTCTCTCTCTCTCTCTCAAAATAAATAAAGAAAAAGAAAAAGAATACGGCCACCTATGAACCAGGAAACGGGCCCTCAGTAGACTCCAAATCTGCCGGACCTTGATTTTGGACTTCCCAGATTCCAGAATTGTGAGAAAAAAAAAAAATTTCTGTTGTTTATAAACCTGTAAGTTTCTGTCTATAGTGTGTTTGTTACAGCTGCCCAGATAAACTAAGATACCATCGACATGAAACATGAATATGTACTCTGGATCTGAGCAGTTCTCGAGCCCTAAGCAGATACTCCACCCAACTTCTTCCTGGCAACTAGGGTATGAATGTGTGACGTAAACTTGGCTGGGGGTGTGCTCTCGCCTAATGTTTTGAAGCTCAACAAAGTGATGCAAAGATGCAAGGCAGTGGACAATGCAGTGGTGGTATTGCATGGTAACCACCCCCAGGGGTGGCAGCACCAGTACCCAGGATCTAGCAGCAGCAACAGCAGGGTCTAGAGGCAGTTTTGTCTGGCAGGAGTGGTGGTGATATGCCAGCCGTGATATCTTGGCAACGCTGATGCCGAAGTACCTTGGCTGTGGTTTCTGCAGCTGGTCTCTGTTACCTCCTGCCCATCGAACGAGACCAGTTTTATGGCCTTTCTATTGATTCTGTGGCTTCTTTGGCTTCTCTTTCGGTGAATTGCTTTATGTCTAAATTAGATAGAACTGGTTTGCAGTTGAGAAACTTGGTACAGAACTTGGTAACAGAAAGAGGCGTATGGTGGTGTATTCTATTTCTGTTGATGTACGACAAATCCCTACAAGTTTAGCGGCTTCAAGTAACACATACTTATTATCTCACAGTTTCTATAGGTTAGAAATCTGGGCAAAGCTCATCTGAGTTCTTTGCTTCAGGGTCTCGTCGGGCTGTAATCCAGGTGTTGGCCAAGGCCGAGGTCTCAGCAGCAGCTCAGCTGGAGAAGATTCTGCTTCCAAGCTCATATTCAGGTTGTTGACAGACCGACTTCCTTGCAGCTCTGGAACTCATGGAAGATTGCTTCTTCAAGACCAGTGAGAGAGGGAGAAGGAGAGGGAAAGGGAGTAGGAGATAAAGTGAGTTAGTTACAAGCTATATGCATAAGTATGTATATATGTGTGTTATACATACAGTATTGCAACAGTATAATCATGAAGTGACAGCCCATCATCTTTGCTATATAAGGTAGACTTATTATGGGAGTAGGATCTCATCTTTGCCCCGGTCCGTTGGTTAGAAGTAAGTCACAGCTCTTTACCACCCTAAAGACTACACAAAGGTGTGAACACGAAGGGACCGTTGGGGCATCACCTTAGGATCTGTAACAGTAGGGAAGACGCCTTTGGTTATCAGGCTTGTCTGGGATCAAAGGCTTTGAAAACTCTGTTAGTATTCAAGGAAGGAAAACCTGGAGGCTCACCTCACATGGAGGCAAAGCATATATCACCTGTCGTCATTTGCAGTGATGTGGCCACTGAAGGCAAAGATTCAAGGACCATCTCGCCACTGTTACACAGTAGTGCGAAGGACAGTTCATGATTTTGGAGTGGAACGGGCCACCTCTGAAAGCACCGGATTGCTTAATGAAAGAATGACCTATCAAATTCTAAATTTTTGGTTCAGACCTTTGGTATTTTTTAAAGCATAGCCACACAGTGCTCTTACATTTACCTGGGAACATATGACTGTGCTTTAGAAAATTAATCTTGAAGAGTCACAGGGCAGAAAACTGTATTCAAGATGGCCCCGTCAATTGAACATGTATCCACTGTTGTGCCACGGTTAAGGCACTGATCAGTGAAGACTGAGGCCTGAGAGTTCAAAGAGGCTATGTGGGAGGATTCAGAAAACCTGGAACTGTCCTTGCTATCTGTCAGCTACTCCTCCCCTGGCCCATCAAGCATCCTTTACTTCTTGTCCTATGAGGCTATTTCTGATCTACTTTTAGATTTTGAAAGTGGAAAACTGTCCTTATGTGCCATCGCTCTTTATTATAGAGTTACTAGAGTTAGATCTTAACATAGCTCCAGGGAATAATTGCAAATCAAACCTGGGAGGAGATTTACTGCTCCCCTTCCCAGCACACACACACACACACACACACTCTCTCTCTCTCTCTCTCTCTCTCTCTCTCTCTTTCTCACACACACACACACACACATTAACATCCAGGGTATCTTCTCATAAGAAATCCAGAGTCTTATTTTTCTTGCTTCCTCTGACTTATTAAGATTTAAAAAATTAACAGCTCCATAGTGGTGAGAGTGTGAGTGAACAGGCTTCCCCATATACAGGGAAAGGGTGTTTAAATTTGCATAAACCTTCTGGATAATTTGGTAAAATGCATCAAACAATTTTAAAATGTTTATACTCTTTGAATTAGTAATTCCATTTCTAAAAATAAATCCTAAGGATATAATAATGCAAATGTGTAGAGATTTAGCTATAATAATGTTCATCATACTATTAAAATAGCAGAAAATTGGACAAACCTAAATTTCCAACGGATAGACATTAGTTGAATAAATTTTGGTGTATCTATGCAATTGAAATTCTTCACAGCCGCTAAAACATTATAATATGGAAGAATATTTATTGAGATGGAAAGACTATTATATTTTTAGGATAATTCAACAGGTTATAAATAGCATGCACGCTATGATTTCTTACATTTGAGTGTGTGTGTGTGTGTGTGTGAGAGAGAGAGAGAGAGAGAGAGAGAGCAAGCTTGAACATATTCACACCAAAATGTTCACAGCAGTTATTTTTTGAAGGAGGAATTATGAGTGAGCTTTATTTTCTGCTTTTTCCCCTTATGTTTATTTCTAAATATTCCCAGAGAGTTTGAATCACTTTTGTGTAAAAAATAAAAATAATAGTAGCTACCCAAATTCTCATTTTGCGAGACAGATGATCCACCTGTTCTTACTCTGGTGTTGCGTAGGGTGGGAGGAGAGCCTTTCTGGCGCTCATTTCATCCAAGATCTTTCCTTTACAAATGAGGAAATGGAGGTCTACAGAGAGACTCCCAGAACATATGGAAGAAAAGCATTCTAGAACCTCTGTGACCCAGCAGTTTCCTTCTCTCAGAGATGACTTCTTAAATACAAAAGGCCTGATAGAGATCATTTTGGCTCATGGTTTTCAAAGTATGCTTTTAGAACTTGAGGTGTCCAGGGGGTTGCCTCAGGAACTGTGTGGGTGGGTGGGATGTGGAACCTGGCCCACTTTGATTCCCTCTGGTGAGTTCCTTCAAAAGCGGTTCCATTTTGTATCAGTCAGGGTTCTCCAGAGAAACAAAATCAGTAGGATATACATACACATAAGAGAGATTTATTATAAGGAATAGGCTTACACAATTATGGAGGCTGAGGAGTCCAGAACCAGGAGACCTGATGGTATTGTTCCAGTCTGAGTTCAAAGTCCTGACAAGGAAGACAGCGGGTGACAGGAGTTGCAGTCCACGTCTTCAGACCTGAGAACCAGCAGAACCAATGGTGCTAAGTTCCAGTCCAAGACCCAGGCCAAAGACAGGAGAGACCAATGCCCCAAGGCCAGTTGTGCAGAAAGAATTCTTTCTTAACCTTTTATTCTATTCTGGCCTTCAACAGATTATATGGGGCAGACCCAGGCTGGGTTAATCTCCTCCATAATCTCTCTCTCTCTCTCTC
The DNA here is from genome assembly GCF_007474595.2 of Lynx canadensis. NCBI lineage: Eukaryota > Metazoa > Chordata > Mammalia > Carnivora > Felidae > Lynx > Lynx canadensis. The sequence goes on from NC_044312.2 coordinate 71,887,332, forward strand.
TCTCTCTCACACACACACACACACACACACACACACACCCGGAAATAACATTTAACCAAATATCTGAGCACCCAGCGGTCCAATCAGGTTGACACATAAAATTCACCATACCACATAATTAGTGCTTTATTGTTTAATTGTGGAAGAGCACCGTGTTCTTTTGCTTCCATTAGTTAATACGATCTCCAATTTGTATCAGATAGGATGCTTTAGATTGATAGTCCTAGTAAATCTAAATAAAAGGTCTTGTCATATGGAGATTTATTTGCTTTCATAATTTTGAAGCCAAGATGTGGGGCAGTCTTCAGGCATTATTCAGTCAGGCCTTCAGTTTGATTTCTCAGATATCCTCTTAACTTTTTTCTTTTTCATTTACTGACTTCTTTCTCAGCCTGGCTTTCCTTATGATCATTTTCTTAGTTACATGGAGAGAAAAACAATGCATTGCCCCTCTGCTCACCCTCCCGTGCCCACTGTGCCAACAACCGAACGAATTCTTGATGTTCACTCTGATTAGACCATCCCGGAGCTAATCACTGTACCCACTGGAATGTCATTAACCATTTGGTTTAGGTGGATGGAGTTACCTTGATTGGATTAGACCAATCCAATGGTCACAGGCCAAATTTATCCTGCTGTTTGTTTTTGTAAAGTTTTATTGGAATCTAGCCAGACCGTTTTGTTTACTTATTGCCTATAGCCATGCCCATGATACAGCCGCAGAGTTGAGTAGTTACAACTATCTGGCTCACAAAGCCTAAAATATTTAGTATCTGGCACTTTACAGAAAAGTCTGCTGATCCCTGGGTTAGATGAATCAGGCCCCACTCCCGGAGCTGGGAGAGTCAATCCTATCCAAATCGTAAGGCTGCTGTAGAACAGAGGGAGTGTCTCCACCGTACAGCCTATTAGAATAATTCTTTTTCTGATGTCTGTGCTGACAATCTTCCAAGTCTACCTTGTGCTGCCTTGCTCACCACCTTGCAGCAGCTGTTCCAAAGTTCTGTCACTCTGCAATCCTAGTCGAGCTTCAGCTTATCCCTAATCAAGTTCCACTCCTACTCCACCGCCATCCCATCCCCTCCCAGTTTTGCCCTTTGCCTCTCTTGTCTTCTGTTATTCTAGGCTGCTCTGCCCAAGTGCCAGGAAGTGCTTGCTGAAAGGAGGCAAACAGGGCTGGAGTCACCCAGCCTTTCCTCCTTGCAGGGTGGCGCTGTCCACGTGAAACCACCCCGAGGTCAAGTTGTGCTCTGCCAAATTGGCCACTATTTGTTGCCAATGCTCTCACACGTTCACAGGCTCTTGTCTACTCCCAAACCACTCTCCCTGCTCTTTTATGGAGGTGACAATAATGACTACTGTTTCTTGTATAGCAAACTAAATATATATGTGTATGTACGTGTGTGTTTGTATACATATATATGTGTGTGTATGTATATAATGTATATGTATGTGTATATATATATACATTATATATATACACATATATGTACCTACATATATATTATGTGTGTGTGTGTATATATACACACACACACACACACACACATAACCTCATAATCTTCTCTAAATGGTCTTATTCACAGACACCCATATTAGAGATGAAGAAATTGAAGCTTAGCCAGAGTTAAACATTTGTCTATAGTCACCATTTAATAAGGGATCAAATAGGGATTTGAAACCAGGTCTGACTGAATCCACAGTGGTGAGTATGTACTTAACCACTATACCATACTGCTTCTTTTTGTTTCCATCCACAGAAGCAGCTACCTACAAGATATTCATCTGGATCCTATGTAGTTTCTTCCCATTTCTCTGTCCCTCAAGGAACCTGGGAAACTCTACTCACACCCTTTTTCTGTTGAGTTCTAGCATTGTCTTCTCGCCAGGATCCAGGGGTATTTAGACAAGTAGGCTAAATCTCTTTGAACCAGAACTAGACCATATGTCCTTGGAGACCTTAATTTACAGACAACCAAATGAGAGAGAAACAGTTGACCAGAAGTAGACTTAGGGCAATTAAACAAGTCCCCAGTGTCTATCCTCATTAATACCCCAATATTCCTATCTTCTAGCAGGAGAGAAGCCCCAGACCAGGGGGTCCTGGGTAGCATCCCAGCATTCAACCCACAGGCAGATGGCTGAGGCAAGTCAGGGTTTCCAGAGAAACAGACCAGATGATATTGATAACATCTATATATCTATCTGTGTAGAATTCATAGGTAGGTTTGGGATATTGTAATGATTAAGAGCATGGGTGTCAAGGGGTACCTGGGTGGTTCAGTTGGTTTAGTGTCCGGCTTTTGACTTTGGCTCAGGTCCTGATCTCATGGTTCATGGGATTAAGCCCTGCCTCGGGCTTTGTGCTGACAGTGTGGAGCCTGCTTGGGATTCTCTCTTTCTCTCTCTCTCTCTCTCCCCCCCACCCCGTCCCTCCCCCACTGTCATGTGCACACACTCTCTTTCTCTCTCCCAAAATTAATAAATAAACTTAAAAAAAAAAGAGAATGGTGGGGCGCCTGGGTGGCTCAGTCGGTTGAGCGTCCGACTTCGGCTCAGGTCATGATCTCATGGTCCGTGAGTTCCAGCCCCTCGTCGGGCTCTGTGCTGATGGCTCAGAGCCTGGAGCCTGTTTCAGATTCTGTGTCTCCCTCTCTCTCTGCCCCTCCCCCATTCATGCTCTGTCTCTCTCTGTCTCAAAAATAAATAAACGTTAAAAAAAAAAAGAATGGGTTTCAAGTTTAGATCCGTTTTTGAGTCTCACTTCTGTTATTCTCTGGCAGTGCAAACTGGCAAGATACCTCAATGCTCTAGGTCTTAGTTTCTGTATCTTTAAAATGGGGATAGCAAAAATATCTACCACATGGGGTGATTGGGAAGACTGAGTGAGGTGAAGCAGTCTCTCCCCTGGCCCCAGGCACATATGAAGTGCTTATTAAATGCTGGCTGCAATTAGAGGCCAAGTGTCCTCATCTGTTATCAAGGGCTCTTTCCATTCTCTGGGCACTGTCTTTGGTTGAGGTTGTCCACACCTTTCATTCCCCCCCCCCAGCTGACCATGGGGTGCAGCTTTATACCACCCCTTAGTGTCTCCTCGAATTTTCTGGCCCTGCCTCTGAGCTCAGTCTGGGATTCTGACGATTCCAATTGCCCAGCATGGCTTCCATTAACCGCAAGTGTTTGCCCTCTCCTCCTTCAGAAAGATCCTGTGCCCTGGGAAATGAATGTCAAAACACCAGACTTGTTGCAAAGCGCTTTTTTCCCCTTCACTTAAAAGTCCTCAGAGGTCAAAAGAAAATAGATTTAAATGTTTCCCAGTCAAGTGCAGCCCTCACAGGGTTCTACAATGGACCCACGGTGGGAGCTTTTTACACCTTCCTGAACCTCTACCAGCGAGTTGATCTAATATTGACTTCCCTGGGGTCTGCCTGAAGTCATTGTAGTCAAGAATAGCAGAGTGCATCTTCCATTAGTTGTGATTAGTGGTTAAAACTACTTTTTTTTTTTTTTTTTTTGAAGGTGAAGGAAAAAGGAGTTTCTCCTTGGAGAAGAAAATTGAGTGGAACGTTTGTGTCTTTTTTCCGCGGGTTTGCAAGATGTGATTCATGAAGTCAGCTCTCGATAAAACCCATAACCAAATGGACAAATATCTGAAGATAAGTTCAAAGAGAGGTAGAGAAAAGTAAAGGATTTGGCCGTAAATCATTCATAGGATTTTTCACACGAGCAGAATAGAAACAAGGCTGCCACTTCCTCAGAATCACAAGCCAGCAGGGCCGTGAACAAAAGCGTCCCACCTGGGGTGTTCCAGATGGGTAGACTGAGGCTCAGAGAGGAAGGGCCCCTGGACTGTGTGGCTTTCTCCCCTCCCAGCCTTGGAGTCTTGGCACTGCGCCGAACTGGCTCCGTCACCCTGGAGACGTGAACCTGACATGCGCCACCAACATTTTGTGAAGCTGTTTCCCTCTCTGGAAATATGTTAGAGCGTTGATCTCCCTGGGTTTTGGGGAGGATTACTGAAAACATAAACGGAAATGTGCCTGGGAGACTCTGACACCAGCACTTCACAGGTTGACAGCAGATGTGTGTTGAATCTAGATAAAGCATGCTCCTCTTTTTTGCTGGTGGCGAGGGGGATTATCTAATATTTTGGATTACTTACGGTACCTCTCTCTTCTATGAAATGCGTCTTGGTTTTCTGTATTGGATTCTGGCAGTTCACAGGTGCTCAGAACATTTATTGATTGTTTGGGTCCGAGTTTTGTCCTTGTCTCTTCCGGTGTTCACAGCCAACCTTAGATGTGTTATGGTTTGTACATTACTTAGTGATCATATTGCAGCACTTGCTGCCTGAATCATAGGAGATAAAAGATGTCTTTCCACATGCGGGTTTCCTACAGCCCTGGTTTCCTCACTACAGCCCTGGAAGGTGAGTAGGACACCCTTATTATTCAGGGATGACATTTGAGATTTAGAAAGTCTATCAACTTGTTTCTGGTCACACCGTAGTTAAATGGAAGAGCCAGGGGCTAAAAGGTGAAGAAAAAAAAAAGTTACAGGGAGGGAGGGAGGCAAACCATAAGAGACTCTTAGGGACTGAGAACAAATTGAGGGTTGATGCGGGGGCAGGGGAATGGGAAAAGTGGGTGATGGGCATGGAGGAGGGCGCTTGTTGGGATGAGCACTGGATGTTTTATGGAAACCAGTTTGACAATAAATTATATTTAAAAAAAAGAACATAAGGAAAGGGAAGCAAAAAATAATATAAAAACAGAGAGGGGGACAAAACATAAGAGACTCTTAACTATGGAGAACAAACAGAAGGTTACTAGAAGCGTTATGGGAGGGCGTATGGGCTAAACGGGTAAGGGGCATTAATGAATCGACTCCTGAAATCATTGTGGCACTATATGCTGACTAATTTGGATGTCAATTAAAAAAAATAAAAGAAATTAGAAAAAATAAAACGTGCATTCTCACATACCTGCCCAGGGTTACCGCCACCACATATGGATCAGGAAACAGAAGCTTGTGGGAAGCCACCCCCTGCCTGGCCATCAGTAGCTGTATTCTGGATGTCATTGCCAATGGACAAGTCAAGTGACCGTACTTGTCCAGTGTATTTGTAAACAGGGCGGTTAATTAGGTCAGTGGAACCCCACTCAGAGCTGGTATTTTCCAGTTTCTAAAATGCTTTCAAATGCATTATCTCACTTGATCTTAGAAATAGATCGGAGGGCATGTTTAGTGTTATCATTTCCATTTACTCTCGCAGGTGAGACTCCGAGTGGTAAAATGACTTGTCCAGGAGTGCATGGACAATAAAAAGGTTGGAATCCCTACTTGAATACTGTTCTATTAATTCTATCATCTTTCCACTAAGCTAAGCTGCATCCAGCAGTGTACGTGTGCATTATTTTTAGTAATAATGGCCAAAACAGTCTTTTATTTAATTCTTACCATGTGCCAAACCCTGTGCGAGGTGGAGTGGGATGAAATCATCAATTAAATAAGCCAATACACTAAGTATGTAAATTGTGCTGCTTGAATAAATAATGCATCGTTTTGGGCCACCTGGGTAGCTTAGTCGGTTGGCCTTCCGACTTCCGCTCAGGTCATGAGCTCGTGGCACATGAGTTCGAACCTTGTGTCGGGCTCTGGGCTGACACCTCAGAGCCTAGAGCCTGCTTCAGATTCTGTGTCTCCCTCTCTCTGTGCCCCTCTCCCACTAGCACTCTGTCTCTCAAAAATAAATAAACATTAAACAAAGTTCTAAAAATAATGCATAGTTAAGTGATTATTGTAAAAATGAGATAAATAACAACTAATTCTCCCCTTTCATTTCCTGGGTCTTACGTTTTCTTGTTCTTTAGTAGCATCTATTGGCTCCTTAATGGCTTCCTTCTGATATGTGCTTGAAGTCACGGATGCTAACTGCAAAAAAAAAGGATCTGCTCATCCAGGTTCTGCTCCCCCCGCCCCACCCAAACCTCTGCCTCTAACCCTCCTACTTCCTGCGATTTTCCATGTAGCTGTTTTAACTGTGCTGTTTCTGTCCATTCCCTTCGAAATGATCGTCTGGCTTTCATTTGACTACCTCCTCAAGATGCTGACTCTTGATGGCCTCTCTTGACTCTATTACCTGGATCTAGGTCCAAGTGACCCAACCTCTCCAAACCTCAGTTTTCCTCATCTCTATATTGGGGGTAATAACACCTACCTCATAGAATTCTAAGGAGAGATTCAATAGGTTGATACATGTAAAGTGCTTAAAATAAGTGCTCAATAAATGCTTGCCACGCAGATTTCTATTATAACCTTCCTCTGAGTGATATTTCTCCCTCATGCCTTCCCGGGATCTGAGACCCAGGCAGGTGCAGCACACATCCCTGCTTATCTGGAAGGGAATCTGCAGAAGATCCATGAGTACTGTCGGTGGCCCTACACTCTCCAGAATGGGCCTACGTTTTATGGAATTGCTCATACGTTGGATAAGTGCCATCTCTTAGCTTCTTGTTTTCAAAGCCCACTGGAACTAATCCTGGGTACTTACGCTCACAGTCCCCAGACCCTCACCTTCCCCTTCCACATTAGAAAAGTTTTCCAGGGACCTATTTGCTCAGGGCTTTCACTTCTGGATCTCTTGAACCCAGGCAGCCCCTTGTAGACATATAGGACATTCCCTACCTCTGTAAGGCTGTTGGGGACAGAGGGGCAGGGTGATGGGGCATGGACAGCTCTGCTTCCTTATATGGATTGCTTTTTGTTACACACCCGAGTTTATAAGGAAATGCAATTGAAGCTGCCATTATGTTTAAAAAAATCAAGACACTCAGTTATGAAACATAGAACATATAATTAACTTTATTGAGCAGAACAAAGCATTTTATAAAAACTCACTCAGACTGAATTAATATAAGGATACTTAGCATAATGTGTATAGTTTAAATTACCGCCTACTAATCATCAAGCAGTTGAGTGGTAAAGTTGTTAGACTTTCAATTTGCAAACAAGTAGAAGAAGGAAGGGCTTATTTTTACTTTCTGATGATTAGATAGAGCATACATTTGCCCAACTGTAGTGTGGGCTCACATAAAAAAAAAGGGTTGGGCTCTGAGTCTTGCCATCTCAGCCTATGACATTATTCTGCACATCATGGTTCATGTCTACTTTGTGCTATTAGTCAGTCTGGCTTCCTAACCCATGGAACACCATCTCCTCATACTGAAGATCGCTCAACCCCACTAGGAGCAAAGCACCCCGACCTCCACCCCACATCCTGAGATCAATTCTAATCCCAAATGAGAGATATGTAAAGAACCAGAATTTGATGGCCGATGCTACGTGCTTGGATTCAGCTTCAGGTTACTCTTTCTCCCTGCTCACATACCTCCTTATACTTCCAGTCTACCACCAGGGATTTCCACGTGTTTCTGATTCTGGGCACACCACTCTTAACATTCATCCTGCTTCATCTCCACTCTACCTTCTTCATATGGAAAAGTTTCCAGATCCCTGTTCTCTTCAGGGAAGACGTACAAGCGATGAAAGTGTTACATTGTATCCTGTCCTGTTGGAGAGACAGTGGGAAAGATTTGGAACCAAGTGGGTAGAGTCTCAGCTTGGGCACTGACCAAGTGAACTTACTGTAAGATAGACACTGGATTGGAACGTATGTCAAACTCAAATTCAGGGATCCAGTGATTCTGTAGAGCCCTTTTAGGGACTACCAGGAGAAGAGAGATGTGTTCCTGGCTTTTAGGAAAAGAGTGGCCAAAGGCTTCCTTTCCTTCACATTGTTTTAGTCATCAGGTCTTATTTCACCTGTTTTGATGCTGAGATTTATTATGAATGTACCAGTTAGTTTTTGCTGCGTAACAAAATATGCCAAAGTGTAGTGACTTAACACATTAACAGTTTAGTTCATGATTCTAAGGGTCAGCAATATGAGCTGGACTCAGCTGGGTAGTGCTTTTGCTTGTCCCAGCAGACTCACTCATGAGATCAAGGGCAACTGGTTGGTCAGTTTATGATCGCTTTGACTGGGATGGCAGGGGTGACTGGACTTTTCTTCACATGGCCTTATTTCCTCAAGGTTAGCCTGGGATTAGTGATCTTAGCATGGTGATCTTAGGGTTCCAAAAAGCAAAACAAACAAAACCAAAACAAAGGACAAAACACAATGAGCAAGTGTTTTTCAAGTGTCTGTCTGCATCGTATTTGCCAGCATCCTATTGGTCAAAAAAGTAACAGGATCAAACTGAGATTTAAGGAGTGGAAACACGGACTCTGTTTCTTGGTAAGGAAAACTGTAAAGTCACAGTACAATCATGCATACTGGAATTGATTGGAGAAATTTTTTGCCATTTTTTGCAATCTACCAAGATAAACGTGAACAATAAAATAGGGTGCCATATTTTTAAAAGTTTGAGAACTCTGACTAGAGAGTATCAAAGAGCTTTTCTGAACTGTCTCTAAATTTGATTACTCTCCTAATTCTTGACCTCACTAGTCCATTTTCCCCAACCGCCCTCTCTTTCTTTCCCAGAATATCTGTCACAGTGTAGGGACCCAAAAAATCAAGGCCAATTAGTCTGGTCCAGGCCTGTGACCTAGTTCAAGTACAAGCCTCCAATTCATGCATACAGTGGGAAACTTGTTAATTTATAGCTTGCCCCACTTTAAAAGTTCCAATCTTAACTTGAGCCAGATTTTATGTTTTTTTTAAACGGAGGCCTTTGATGTATAGGCAAGAACTTCGCATCTTAAATAAATAACAGGTCAAATTCATATTTAGAGACATGAACCAGGAGCAGCACAGTTTTCATTACTAAGGCCTACTTTATGCCGGTTTCTAAATGAGAAGCCCTTCCAGGGAGCCTGCGGGTTCCTCCTTTTCATGACTTAGACTCTACATGAGTGTTCTCAGTGTGCCTGTCCCTCCGTTAGCCTGACAATCGGCTTAGCCACACTGAACTCTTTGAAGTTCCCTGAATGCCCCGTGCTCTTCCTTGTCCCTGAGCTTTTATTTGTGCCTTTTTCTGCTGCTTGGAACACCCCCCAGATGCTTTCCTGGGTCCCCTTTATCTGGATTTTTCATTCATGTTCTCAAGGCCCTAGTTTGCATGTTACCTTCTCCAACAAGACTTACTGACTTAACAATCCACCACGCCATGGTTAAAGGCCCTTTCTCTGTGTAACCTTGACACCCCATATTTAACCAAAGTGACTGTAAATTGCTGAAGTACTGTGCCATAATTGCCTCTCTCCTTGACTCTATTCCCCTCTAATCTGTGAGCTTTGGAAGACAGGGACTCATTCACAGCTATGGTGACAGAGCTTGACATACAGTAGACAGCTGATAGATATTTGTCGATTGAAATAAATCTGTGTTTCAGTCATGAGTTTCCCTAATTTTCAGGGTGGGGGGGGGGAGAGCCAATATGGTAGCTAATAATAATAATAATGTCAGCCAACATGTATTGCTTACTAGACATTTTACTATATGCTCTACTTTCATTATCTCATTTAACCCACCAAACTCGGTGAGGAAAGAATTACCATTATCCCTAATTTTGAGGTGAGGAAGCTGAAGCACAGAGCAATTAACTTGCTTAAGGACACACAGTTTCATCAGTTAGGGTCTTCGGACTGTAAGTATCAGAAACCCAAAAGTAAAATGATTTATTTCCTCCTATAATATCAAGTTTCCACAAATGATGGCGCCACGGAAGCGGGAATTAGCCGGTTAACCACTTTATCTAGGATCCAGGCTCTTTCCAGGTCTTTGTTCCACCTTCCTGCTTGTCAGACTGTCCTCGTCTCCTGAGAGCCTAGTTCCGGGCCTCACACTCACCCAGAACACATCCAAAGAAGAGACAAGAGGTAGGTCTCTTTGTGTCACCGGGGAAGCCCTTCCAGAAGTCACAAGGTAAACCCCACTGATACCTCATTGGCCACACTGGATCACATGCTCATCTTTAAGCCAGTCAGTGGTTGGAAGAAGGAGATTGCCTCTCAAGCTACACCTAGGTCCCAGGGATGGAGCCGGGGAAGAGCAGGGTAGACACGGTAAAGAAAAAGAAAAAGTCCTGCCAATAAGAAAAGGCAGGATGGGGAGGATAGAGTTTTGGGTAAACAACTCTCAAGGTGTGCTAAAATTTGCAGGCAGCGAAGCCAGTATTCAAAAAGCAGGCAGTCTGACTCCCAAGTCTCTATTTCTATGTAGAATTTAGACTTAGCATGTCAGTTTCTCTAACCACCCTGCCAGGTTTCTAACTGGGACTGCACCGAATCTATACATTAGTTTGAGAAGTACTGACATTGGAGCAGTGTTAAATGGCGTATTTCTCTTTCCTCTCATTTAGCTCTTCCCGAATTTCTCCCAGCAATGTTGGGTGGATTTCGGCGTATAGATTCTGGATGTATTTTGTGAAATTTAATCTTAAATTGTGGTTTTTGACAGGATTATAAACAGCATTGTTGGGGTTTGTTTTGCTTTGTTTTACATGTTTATTTTTTTACTTTGAGAGACAGAGAGAGAGAAGGGGAGGGGCAGAGAGAAGGAGAGAGAGAATCCCAAGCAGGCTCTGTGCCTGCCACCAGCTCAGAGTCGAATGTGGTGCTTGAACCCACGAATCAATGAGATCGTGACCTGAGTTGAAACTGAGAGTCCCACGCTTAACCAACTGAGCCACGCAGGCACCCCCAGCGTCGTTTTGTATTTCAGTTAAGTTATTTGTTGCTAGTCTGTAGAAATATCATTGATTTTTATATTTGAGCTAATAGCCTGTGATTTTACTAAGGTACTTTGAAAATAATTTTTGAAGATTCCTAGGGATTTTCTTTTCTTTTTTTTTTTTTAATGTTTATTTATTTATTTTGAGAAAGAGAGAGAGAGAGGGAGGGGTAGAATCCCAAGAAGGCTAGCTGTCAGCACAGAGGCTGACCTGGGGCTGGATCCCACCAACCATGAGATCATGACCTGAGCCAAAATCAACAGCCAGGTGCTCAGCGGACTAAGCCACCCAGGTGCCCCTCTAGGGATTTTTACACAGTGATGTCAATTTTGAATAAGGGTTTTTTTTTCTTTTCCAATCGACATGACTTTTATTTCTTTTCCTTGCTCCTTCAGGGGCTAGGACCTCCAGTACAATACTGAATACAAGTGATGAAAGCAGACATCCTATCCTAGGAGCAGAACATCCAGTTTTTCACCATTAAATATCCTAGTAGCTGCAGATCTTATATAGATATTGTTCTTCAGTTTGAGAAAGCTTCGTTCTACTTTTACTTTATTCAGAGTTTTTTTTTCATAGCTAAATGTGGAATGTGGTCAAATACTTTTGTGTATCCATTGAGGTGATCTTACAATTCTTCATTTAGATTTGTTGATATGGTGAATTATATTAATTAATTTATGGATGCTGACCCAACCTTGCCTTCTTGAGATAAACCCCATGGAGTAATGACGTATTATCCTTTTTACAGGATCTGATTTGTTAATGCTTTGTTAAGAATTGTTTCTTCCCTGCCTGTGAGGATTATTTTCCCACAGTTTTCTTTTCTTGTAATCTCTGTCATGTTTTCGTATTCAAGTAACTAATGTTGGCCTCATAAAAGAAGTTGGAAAGTGTTTCTTCCTCTTCCACTTTCTGGAAGAGTTTGTGTGAACTTGGTATAATTTCTTCCTTAAAAAGTTGCTGGATACTGGAATTTGCCAGAGAACCTATCTGAGCCCAGAGGGTTTTTTTTTTTTTTTTTTTTTTTTTTTTTTATGGTGGGAGAAGGAGAGAGATTTAACTGCAGGTGAATATAGAACTATTCAGATGATCTGTTTCCTCTTGAGTGAACTTTAGTAACTTGTGTCTTCCAGGAAACATGCCTATTTAATCTAAATTATTAAATTAATTAAAAAATGTTTATTTATTAATTCATTTATTTATTTATTGTTTTTTAAACATTTTTTAATGTTTATTTATTTTTCAGAGAGAGACAGAGAGTGAGCAGGGGAAGGGCAGAGAGAGAGGGAGACACAGAATCCAAAGCAGGCTCCAGGTTCTGGGCTGTCAGCACAGAGCCTGATGCGGAGCTCGAATTCAGAACCGTGAGATCATGAACCAAGTCGAAGTCGGACCCTTAACCGACTGAGCCACCCAGGCACCCCTAATGTTTATTTATTTTTGAGAGAGAGAGAGCGAGAGAGAGAGAGAGAGAGAGAGAGAGATTGAGAAAATGTGAGTGGGGGAGGGGCACAGAGGCAGTGGGGACAGGATCCAAAGCACTGACAGCAGTGAGTCTGATGCGGGGCTCAAACTCACAAACCATGAGATCTTAACCTCAGCCAAAGACAGATGCCAAACCAACTGAGCCACCCAGGCACCACAGTAAATTATTAAATTTGTTGATATAAAGTTTTTAAAAACTTATCATTATTTTTTTTTATTTTTTTTTCTTTTTCACGTTTATTTATTTTTGGGACAGAGAGAGACAGAGCATGAACGGGGGAGGGGCAGAGAGAGAGGGAGACACAGAATCGGAAACAGGCTCCAGGCTCCGAGCCATCAGCCCAGAGCCTGACGCGGGGCTCGAACTCACGGACAGCGAGATCGTGACCTGGCTGAAGTTGGACGCTTAACCGACTGTGCCACCCAGGCGCCCCAATCATTATTTTTTTTTAATTTGTTTTTTTTAACATTTATTCATTTTTGAGAGTGAGAAAGACAGAGCATGAGTGGGGCAGGGGCAGAGAGAGAGGGAGACACAGAATCTGAAGCAGGCTCCAGGCTCTGAGCTGTCAGCACAGAGCCTGATGTGGGGCTTGAACTCACTGACCAGGAGATCATGACCTGAGCTGAAGTCGGCCGCCCAACCGGCTGAACCACCCAGGCACCCCTCATTATCTTTTTAATATCTGTAGTTGTGTCCCCTCTTTCTTAACATTGGTCATTCGTGTCTTCTCTCTTGCTTTTTGTTGTTGTTGTTTAGAGAAAATGTGAGTGGGTGAGGGGCAGAGGGAGAGAGAGTCTTTTTTCTTTCTTTCCTTTAAAGTTTTTTTTTTTTAACATTTATTCATTTTTGAGAGCGAAAGAGACAGAGCATGAGTCAGGGAGGGACAGAGAGAGAGGGAGACAGAATCTGAAGCAGGCTCCAGGCTCTGAGTTGTCAGCACAGAGTTTGGGGCTCGAGCTCATGGACCACGAGATCATGACCTGAGCCGAAGTCAGATGCTCAACCAACTGAGCCACTAGGCACCCCAAGAGACAGAGAGAGAGAGAGAGAGAGAGAGAGAGAGCCTTAAGCAGGCTCCATGCTCAGTGCAGAGCCCGACATAGGGCTCAATCCCACAACCCTGGGGTCATGACTGGATCTGTAATCAAGAGTCCCATGCTCAAACTGAGCCACTCAGGAGTCCTATCTTCTCTCATTTTTTCTTGGTTAGTCTGCTGAGAGGTTTATTGATTTAATGATTTTCTTTTTCATAGAACCAGCCTTTGGTTTTATTGACTTTATTGATAATTTTTCTGCTTTCAATGTTGACGATTTCTACTCTTATCTTCCTTATATCCCTCTTGTCGCATACTTTGAGTCATGCTCTTTTTTGTACTAGCTTCTTGAGATTAAAACTTAAATTACTGATTTGAGAACTTTTGTGATTTCTAATTAAAGTATTTGATGCTATTCATTTCCCTCTGAGCAAGGGGTTGGCAAATGTTTTCTGTAAAGAGCCAGATAGTACATATTTTAGACTTTGCAGGCTATAGATGGCCCTTGTTGAATAGTCCTTGTCTCCTTTCCCTCCCTTTCCCCTTCTTCTTCTTTTTCTCTCACATACCTCCCACCCCCGCTTCTCCTCCTTCTTCTTCTTGTTTTTTTTTTTTTTTCAAAAAATTAAAAACGGGTAAAAAAACAGGGGCACCTGGGTGGGTCAGTTGGTTGAGTGGCCGACTTTTGGTTTCAGCTTCAATCATGATCTCAAGATTTATCGATTTCAACCCCGCGTTGGACTCTGCAGTGACAGTGCGGAGGCTGCTTGGATTCTGTCTCTCTCCCTCTCTCTCGGCCCCTCCCCAGCTCGTGCTTTTCCAGTCTCTCTCAAAATAAATAAAGACACTTTTTACAAAATGAAAAACACATTTTTAACTTCAGGGCTATACCACCATAGTTTGCTGACCTCTTCACTAAGCCCTGCTTTAACTACATAACACAAATGTGATATGTTGTGTTGCATTTTCATTCAGTTTAAAATATTTTTTTTAATTTTTTTTTAACGTTTTTATTTTATTTTTGAGACAGAGAGAGACAGAGCATGAACGGGGGAGGGGCAGAGAGAGAGAGAGAGACACAGAATCGGAAGCAGGCTCCAGTCTCTGAGCCATCAGCCCAGAGCCCGACGCGGGGCTCGAACTCACGGACCTTGAGATCCTGACCTAAGCTGAAGTCGGACGCTTAACCGACTGAGCCACCCAGGCGCCCTAAAATTTTTTCTAATTATTCTTGAGACTTCCTCTTTGATCCGTATGTTACTTAGGAAGGGCTTGTTAGATTTCCAAACGTTCGGCAATTATGCAGATTTCCTGTTATTTACCTCAATTTAATTTCATTTTTGTTAGGAAGCACGCTTAGCATGATTTTAATTGTTTTAAATCTGTTAGTGCTTGTTTTAGACCAGTTAGATCCAGAATACTGCCTTTCCTGGTGAACGTTCACGGGTACTTGCAAAGAGTGTGCATCCTGCTGTCGTTCCTGGAGTGTTCCGTAAATAAATGTCAGTGGACACAAAGTGGTTGACCGTGTCCTTCAGGTTTTCTGTAGCGCCTTGTAGATTTCCCGCCTAACCCGTTCTACCTATTACTGAATGAGTGGTGTTGTAGTCCGAGCTACAACTCTGATCTCTGCCTCCTCAATTCAGAGCTGAGCTTTGCTCTGGATTCCTCTCTGCATTATGGCACGGGGACACCAGGCGGGAAGATGGTGTAATCATAGAGCTAATCTTTGTTTCTCTTCTCTCGGGCGTCACAGCCTCACGCTGTGTGTTGTCCAATGTCTGAAAACCACTGTTGCATGCGTTTTGTCTGGTTTTCTAGTTGTTGACTGTGGGAGCACAATTCTTGTTTTTTAAAAATATTTATTTTTTTAAGAGAGAGCCTGGGGGCGGGGGGTGGGTGGGTGTAGAGGATCTGAAGCAGGATCTGAAGCAGGCTCTGTGCTGACAGCAGAGAACCCGATGCGGGGCTCAAACTCACGAACGGTGAGAACATGACCCGAGCCAAAGTTGGACGCTTAACCACCCGAGCCTCCCAGGCGCTCCAGTGGGAACACAAATTCTTACAGCGGTCAGTCCTTCACTGAAGGAAGTGCAAGTCTCCGTGGCCTGCATATTGAAGAATTTTGAGAATGGCTTAGTAAAGCATGAGGAAGGATGGTCTGAACTAGTGGGCACAAGCAGCATCCCCAGGAGCACACACTTAAGAGCAGTGCAGTTTAAACCCAATTCTGTGTTAGATCACGGCTAGGACTTAATACTCTGTGTGGATAATGACACGGTCTTGAGGTCAAGGTGGACATATTTAGTGATAAAGCCAGAAACAATGACAGTATCTCTAATGCTGCTGTGATGAAGATTATGCACTTTGAAAGAGAAGGGCTATTTCTTGTTTATCTCTTGGAACCAGTGCCAAGGCTGTGGCCTGGTGCTCACCAGGCCCTAAGCTAATATTTGTTGCTTACAAAAATGTAACGGAAGCAAAGAGGAGAATGTCTACTGTGTGCTTAAGGCAGATGGCGGAGGTAGAGACGTCGTGAGAGCAGGTACCTAGGATTCAATATCCAGGGGTTCGAATTGGATCGATGGATCCGAGTGATGACGAAATTCAGCTGTATACTTTCACAGGTTGGGGTCTGTGATTCTGCTGGGACATTTGGAAGATGTACTTGATTAGGAAATGGTGTTTGGTAGGAAAGAGTTTGGGAAAGACGGATAGGTCTGCACAGCAACCAGAGTCTACGGTGCTTTACAAGTTTGCAGTTGTCTGTCTCATTCCTTTCTTTTTTTTTTTTTTTTAATTTTTTTTTTCAACGTTTATTTATTTTTGGGACAGAGAGAGACAGAGCATGAACGGGGGAGGGTCAGAGAGAGAGGGAGACACAGAATCGGAAACAGGCTCCAGGCTCTGAGCCATCAGCCCAGAGCCCGACGCGGGGCTCGAACTCCCGGACCGCGAGATCGTGACCTGGCTGAAGTCGGACGCTTAACCGACTGCGCCACCCAGGCGCCCCTCATTCCTTTCTTTAAAGAGGTCTTCCTGTTGTGAGTAAGTACTGGCTGATGCGTCCTCTGCCCACAAAAGGGCACAGGCAATTAGAACCACGGGCTTAAGAGAGGTTGGAGGTACCCCAACTCGAGAAGGCCTCTGTCAGTACTGTGGGGGTCCTATGACTTCTCCTTCTCAACTCTCTCTCTCATTTCTCTCTTTCCTAGAGGCCTTCCTGGCTACTTGGCTTCCTCACCACCTTGCTGTGCTCTGTTAATGGTTATAATTTTCCAAGGTGATATCTGCCTAGTACTTTACCAGTCTATCCCATGGGGTACTAGCACATAGACACCGATAACTTTGCCAGACGTGAAACCTTCTGGATGTTGTTTTACCTGCTCCCTTGAAGCACCTCTGCCAGCTGGGTCTGCCCCCTGGTTCTTCCCTCAGGCTCTTAGAATGATCCCATGACACCTTCCAGTCCTGTCTGTTTTCCTGTGCCCCTGAGTGTTTACACGAAAACATCATACTTCTATACTGTCATGGTTGATGAGGTTTGGACCTTAGGGGAAGGGGCAGAGGTCCAAGGAGGCCCAGGGGCAGAAATCAAATAACAGAAGAAACAGGATCCAAACTGGGGAAGAGAAGCTGTTGCCAAAACAAGCCAGAAGGGTAGGCAAAGAAAGGAAGGTCAAATATGGTGAGTGAATTATAGAAGATAGGGCAAAGTTAGAGCAAGGGTAGGGATGATAAGGACCAGCATCTGCGATGAAATTGGCTGAATGAGATTTGCCTGCTTTTATTCTCTTTCCAGATGATTAAGAAGCACAACCAACCCATATGTCTTGTGCCCATCAGCCAATGGGCTCAGACTCTGCAATCACCCCGCCCAGTGTTACTGATATTTGGCTAAGTTCTGTGCAACGCTCCTTTCATGTTTCCAGCTCTTTATTTTTTCTTCCCAGCATCCAATGATCCGGTATGCCCTTTGTATTTCTTTACAATATTTTCTGATTCTCCACAGCTGCCTCACACCAGCTCCGTGCCCTGTTCTAGCTTTGAGGCTGGATCCAAACCTCCCCGCTTGTCACTTGCACAGCTGGCTTTGTTGCTGCCCTATCCAGACCTATCCAAGCCTCTTTGAACAAAAGTCCAAAGAGCTACTAGTGATAATCATTCAGTGATTTTTTTTGTACTGAATTATGAGCCTGGAATTTGACAGGTAGGACTACATCAGGGCCCTGAGTGGGTGCAGCTAGGAAGGGAGAAATTGGTATGTTACATCTGTCGTCCCAAACTTAATTTTTGCAGGAAGTTTGCAGAATGGCCTGTGCCCCCCTAAAACACATCCAGTAAAGTCTCTAGGATTTCTGCCTCTGGGGTTAAGTTAACAAAGCTACTGAGTTTTGAGGACATAGCCTCTTCATTAATTGTGGTGTCACTACCCAGAGCCTCTAGGGGAGATTCTACTTCATCTGATTAGTTGTAAATCTGCTCCTAATGAGGGGCACACAGGATGATTAAAGGTCACGTATGCCTTGGGTGGAAACATGATGGGAAGTTAGTTTACAAATTGGAGCCGGCCCCAAATATTTCTTCCTTTCAACTCTTAAGTACGTAGAGGAGGTATCTCACTTTAAAATATGTTGACTATATCTTCTAATTAAACACTGAAAACTACTTTTTAATATATATTCAAAATGATAAAATAATTGCTAAATTATGCAGATTTTTATGGTGGGCTCGAAACAAGCCAATTTTTTAAAATTGGCACCTTTTGCTGATTCGAAGATGTTAATCACAGGGACCCTAATAGGCCTATCAGACTTCTCTAATGTATTCAGATAAAATGAGCAAAATCATTAAATGCCCAAATATTGATTTAAAGTGCTCAAGTGGTAATGAAATTTGACTCTCTACTTGAGACAGGGCACACTGGTATATACTTTAATTTCAGGGAAACTGCTGGAGTATGAGAAAGGAGGAGACGAAAGGGGTGGGGAGAGAAGCTTAAGAAACATGAGACACCACCAAGGGACTAGAATGAACCATTGGTTTAGACAGAAAGAAGGTAATAGTTGAAAGGATCTTGTTAGCCCAATAAAATCACATAAGTACCCAACACAAAAGTGCCAACACAAAAGGGCCAGATTGCTTTCAGAAAGGGATGGGGAGAGGAGAACATGTCAGACATTGGGTTCTAGCTCCTTCCCTTTAAAGACCAGCATGAAATGAAATTCAGAAAGAACGTCCATCACAGATAAGGCACGTCCATGCATACCCCTGACCCAAACACCTGTGTATTTGATTTCTGGTGTTGCCATACCAAATTTCTCCCAAATATTGTGGCGTAAAACAATGAATTTGTTCTCTCAGTTTTGGAGGATGGAAGTCTAAAATCAAGATGTTGTCAGGACCACATTCCCTCCAGAGGCCCTAGGGGAGAATTTAGGGCCCACTCAGGTAATCCAGAATGATCCCAATCTTAACTTAATCATATTTGTAAAGGCCCTTTCCCCAAATATGGTAACATCCACGAGTCCTGGGGAATAGGATGTAGATGTATCTTTTTAGGGGTCACCATTCGACTCACTAGAACACATCACGCCTTTAATGCACCTTGTGCAAGTCCTTGAAGATCACTGTCTGTGGCACAGAGGTGAACCAAGTGGTGTACTTTATGAAAAGTTCAAGGTCAAGGAAGAGCTAAGGTTGCATTCAGAAAGATAGCTGAGGGCGTGTTTCTGGCAGAGAACACCGGTCATGACTGGGCCTGGTGGGAAGGGGGAGAGACGGTAGCCATCTGGGAGAAGGAGGAAGAGAGAGGGGAGCAGAGAGCAAGGGGTGGGGGACTGTGGTGACCGAGGAGCCACAGAGGCAGGGCCTCGCAGACGGCATGGATTTGGGACATATCCTGAGGATAAGAGGAAGATGCAGAAAACTTTAATCTGAAAAAGGATGCAATATGCATTTTAGGTATAAGAAGGAACCACAGGGGTAAGAAGACCAGTTGGGAACTATGTAGTTGAAGTAACCTGGACTGGGAAGGCAGCAGGAGACTACGGAGAAGGAGGTGGTGCCATCATTGTTTAGGACAAGAGATGGACAGGAGCAAGCCGTTCATTGAACGTGAGGCGAGGAGAGCACGTGGCGGGAGTCAGGGTGACTCCTGAGCTGTCAGCTTGGGGAGGGGTCTGGGTGCCAGCCTTGGAGCTGGAAGAGCTGGTACAGGGCTGCTCACTGTCCGCGCTTCCTGGCTCCCGTCTGCTTGATTGCGCTGTGGCTGCTGCTGACCTTGACCTCAGGTCGTCTCTCAGATGGTCCAGTTCTTATCTGCGAGCTCACTTGAGTCTGACCTGTCCTTCTGTCCCTGCTGTCAATGTCTCTCTTACGTCTGCCTCCCAGGATAGGGCTTTAACCCAAACCAGCTCCGGGCTTCATCTTTGCCAGGATTCATGTCCATGTGGAATTCTGTCCCCCTCCTCTGTCATGAGTTTCGACAGCAAATACCTAGAAAGAGCCGCTGGAAATCAGAAGGCATTGTAAGATCAGGTGATGCCTAGATCATGAGTCAGATTCTCCCCTGCCTTCGATTTTCCTGTTAAAATGAATAATAGGATAAATAAAAACAGGGGAAAGCAAGCATTAATGCCAGAAATTAGGGAAAGGTGACAGACATACAAAGTGCTAAAAACGAAAAGTGTTTTGTTGTTTTTTCACTGATGAATCATTTATTTGGACACGATGAAAACATCTCTACGCTGTTTCCGTTTATACAGAAAGGGGAGCATTTTACATATATTAGTTTTCCTCTCTTTTAACAGAACTTATTTCAATCTGGTCACAAGAGCTGCTTCTCATTTTAGGATTCACGTTTTAGTAACACATCTGTACCCATTACAGCAGGAAGAGCTTACTTGGATTCTGGATTGTCATTCATTATTGTGGTGCCCGTCCCAACACGTGGTAAAAACACTCTCGCTTTTCCCTCTATGTCCTACTTCTGAAGCCAGTTCTGGCTTTTATGCAAGCCAGATCCTCAGAGATGAACTAGATCATCGACTTTATTAACCCCTTCAGCCAGAAATGTGATGTCTCCAGCATCTTTTTGGTGAACTTTGATTACGCTGTGAATTGTTGAAGTGTCTTGTCCTTCAACTTGAAAAAAAAAACTGTTATAAATGACAGAGATAACAGATACATTCAAGAAAATTATCTAAGAAAAATATAGTTGGGGGGAAGGGCATCGCAAGCAGATTCTGGAGGTCCCAAAATATCTGGAGTAATGCCAGAAGGAGAAAATTGAGAAAACAGAGGAAGAAGAGAAAGAGAAAAAAATTCATGATGTAAAGAAATTTATCTTTTTTTTAAAAGTTTTTAAATGTTTATTTATTTTTGAGAAACAGAGAGACAGAGCATGAGCAGGGGAGGGGCAGAGAGACAGGGAGACACAGAACCCCAAGCAGGCTCCAGGCTCCGAGCTGCCAGCACAGAGCCCAACGTGGGGCTTGAACTCACTGACTGCGAGATCATGACCTGAGCCGAGGTCAGACGCTCAACCAACTGAGCCACCCAGGTGCCCCAAGAAATTTATCTTTAGATTAAAGGGGCCTACTGTGCATGAGGCAAATTTAGTAAAAAATGAACATCTGGATTTATTCTGGTGACTTTAGAAAAAAATCAGAAGCAAACAAAGCACAGCGGGCATACAGACAGAAAGAAAGTCATGGGAAGAGGAAGAAAACAAAACAGGCTAGCCTTACACTTTTGATAAAACAAAAACAAAAACCCCACTGAATTTCAAAAGTCAAAAAAAGAAACAGAAGATTGTGGCTGGAGAATTTATGATACATTACAAGTCTTCCATGAAGGGGTGCAAGAAAGAAGAGTCTTATTTCTTTTTTTTTTTTTTTAATTTTTTTTTCAACGTTTTTTATTTATTTTTGGGACAGAGAGACAGAGCATGAACGGGGGAGGGGCAGAGAGAGAGGGAGACACAGAATCGGAAACAGGCTCCAGGCTCCGAGCCATCAGCCCAGAGCCTGACGCGGGGCTCGAACTCCCAGACCGCGAGATCGTGACCTGGCTGAAGTCGGACGCTTAACCGACTGCGCCATCCAGGCGCCCCGAAGAGTCTTAGTTCTAAAAGAGCTAAGCAGGTAAACCACTCTTGAACTCTCTCTGAGGAAGAAAGAAATGTGTGGTGGGCCCATGGGGTGGCGTTTATAACTTGAAGATTTTAAGCCAGGATAGGAGTCATGATATAAAGAACTCGGGAATTAAAATGTCACAGTATAAAATAACCAGTGAACAAAGAAAATCAATGAAATATAGATTTGTGTTGTATGTAGAATGTATTCATTACATGTATTGACAGCACATCACTTAAAGGTGATATATGTTACCAATAATAATCCAATAATAATCCAGGTCTGAAATCCGAGACCATATCGGCAGAGGGGAAATGGGTGGGGAAATTTACAAATGTACTCAGTTCTTTATCTAATATAGGCAGGTACCAAGAGCATGGGTCCATGGTCAATGCTGATGATTTTAAATAAAATGTAACTTGAAGATAATTTCTAGAGGAATAAAAAGCAATATATTCCTTTCAAATGAATTTTTAAAAAAGGGCATTAGGGTCACCTGGGTGGCTCAGTCGGTTAAGCATCTGACTTTGGCTCAGGTCATGAGCTCGCCATTCGTGAGTTCGAGCCCCATGTTGGGCTCTGTGCTGATAGCTCAGGACCTGGAGCCTGCTTTGGATTCTGTGTCTGCCCCTCTCTCTGCCCCTCCCCTGCTCTCTCTCAAAAATAAATAAACATTAAAAAATTTTTTAAAAATACAAAATAAAAAAGGACATTAGTAGAAACAGCAATCATCAATCACAGCTTTCCTGTACACATTCACTTCGTGAGAACCAGTCTCCTGCCCAGAGCCCCCCATCAGCAGGAATGGAGCACCTGACCCACGCACGAGGGTGATACCAAACCCAAGGGGTGCAGGTTAGACGCTGGCCAGAAGCAACGGCATTCTGCTTGAGATTTTGAACAACAAAGCATGGAGATCCTGGTCAAGCACTCTTGCTGAAGCAGCTCAGCAGGTCATCGAAGCCTCAAGTGAGCTGGAAGTAAGAGGTCAGAGGCTGCATATGAATGGAAAGGTGGTTTGCCGCGAGAAGCGTGGCACGCAGATGTAAGAGATGAGTGCCTTTGTGGCCACAGATGTTCTCTTTCTACATCCATAAAAGAGAACTACTTCACCTCTGAGAAAGTATAGAGGCTTCTGTTCTTTACAAATAGGGTTCTTAAGACAAAGCATCACCCCTCGCGAAAGAAAAACCAAGGTAATGTACATAAAAGCAACAAATATTACAACATTGATGATGTGAAACTTAATAGTCCTGACATCAGATATAAATGGGTTAAAATTCCTAATTGAAAAAAAAAATGTCAGTAAAAATTCTCGGGACACCCCCTCCAAACTCCCTTGGAAGGTGGAAGAACCATCTGATTATAAGATTAACAAAGAAATGACTTTGGAAGTTAAATGGCTCCTGCCCTCTGGGGTAGCTGGACCCCACTTCTACTCTTCTCTCTGCCTTCCTGCCACTGTTTGGTGCCTTTATTATCGTTAAGTACTGGCTCTCCTATTTTGAAAACAATGAACATTTTCCTGGTATGCTTCCCTCTTCCTGCTCCCACTCGTCAGTGAATTTGCGGTTTCTAGTGAACAGGATCTTAGGTGTGAGGCAATGGATAATCATTGTGAAAAGCAAAAAGAAGAAAAAACTGGGTAATGGTAGGTATATTTTATCTTGGAAATGCAGTGAGGACTTCTACGTGCATTGGTAAAGTATCCCCTGAGTCAGCTCTTGGGTTGCCAGTGAACTTGGATAAGGAAGTAACATCTCACCAAGTACCTACCTAAGAGTCTGCTTCTTGGTTGGTCTCGTAAATATGTGTAACTATCTCACATTGGTGGTTTTGGGAATCTGATAAAAAGTTGGCAGCTGTCTAAACTTTGACAGGATTGCTAAGGGATTATTTCTTACTTGTTTGCCTCAAGCCTCTTAACATTTTGTTTTCTCTCCATTTCTGTCTCGTTTACTTTTGTACCAGATCTCTCTCTGTCTCTGCGTCTCTTTCTCCCTCTGGCTTTATTTGGATCGATGATCCTTTTTAAGAACATCTACCCAGAATTTGCTGAAGAACGTGAATAAGAAATACTCTGTGTGCCGTGAACCTCTGGTCCGTTATTTTTTCAGCAAAGTCCTAGAGTGTCAAGCACCACCCTGTGAATGAGGAGGAAGGACTCTCCTTTCATATCTTGCCCCAACCTCTGGGTCACTCCCCACCCAGACCCCCAGCCAGGCCCCTGCTTGCCGGGACAGCAGGACCAGCCCCGTAACATCTGCCACATGCTAGGCTAAGCAACTTAGATGTCAATCTTCATAACATTTAATCCTGAAAGTTTTAATTAGGTTTTATTATCCCCATTTTACCAAGAAGGAAAATGTGACCCAGGCACACAGTCAGTTGCTCGTCGCCGCACTGCTGTAAAATAGGAGAGTCAGGATTCAAACCCAGACTTGCCTGATAGATTCAAAAGCCTGTATTCTTTATTCTCTACCACAAAACATTCATTTCTTTAAGAAGCCATGTGCGAGCATCGAATTGAAACAAAGCGTTGTCGGTCTGCCCTCCCAATAGGTGCTGTTAAAGGTGAGCCTGCGTTGTAGATCTCTGTAGAACAATACACGGACACACTGGAGTTGAACATTTCTGGGTTTGTCTTCCTCTCTGGAAGGTGGTGCCAGAGAGCCCTACCCACGTCTCATTTTCTCTCGTACCCCTGGACTCTGCATAGTGACCGGCACTCGGTAAACACGAGCTGGTGCATGTATGCGATAGGCAGAGTGAGACTTAGGACACGCTGAGAAGAAAGTAGCACCCGGCCCCGAGCTTCTGACCTCTCTCCCCTCTAATCACAGGCAAGTCATGACCTGCCCCTCACCAGGCAGATAACATTCTTCAAGCAATTAATTATCATGATAGATGCCCCCCTCCCTACTGAGCCTCCTCTCTGCTCATTGGCATATTGTTGAATTATAATGCATAACTAATCAGAGGTGACCTCACACCAGGCTGCTGGGTCTCCTGTGTCAGGACCAACTACAAAACTGGTCATCAGAGCGGTTCCTGCTTCCCCCACCAACTCCCCTTTTCAGTTGTTGTGTGTGTGTGTGTGTGTGTGCACTAATTTCAAATCCTTTCCCTGCATCAGTGAGCAGATGAGATCCTCAGCCGGCTTTCATCTTTCAGAAAAATGAATAGTGCGGAGAGAACATTATCAAATGAGCTGTTGAAGAAGTCAGTGAATATGTCATTGAGTGTGACTGCTTCCCGAATGAATTTAGATTTATCTCTGTTATCTTCCCGCTCCTGCTGGCCCCCCCTTGCCAGGCTGGCCCTTAGGGCAGGTGGGTGCCCACCATGAATCCTGACCGACAGCTGTCTCTCCTGGCTGACAGGTCCAATCGGGGCCTCTGAGCTTGTTCGGGAATTGGGTTTGTTAACATTATAAATGAACTCATTGGCCAGCCCTGTTAAACACCTCGCACCTCCTGTTTCTGCAGTTTCCTAGAGGATTCTATTTCCATTAGGCAGACATGGGGACAGGGCCACACTCACTTGGAAATGGTTTTGTCACCTCAAGGGCTGCTGAATGGGTGTGACAACACAGGAACTAGAAAGCAACTGTGTTTCCCTTATGCGGCTGTTGTATTAAAATTAGGGAACCCCTGTCCTTGCATCATTCATTCGTTCGTTCGTTCATTTGCCAAAGACCCACATGACTTACTGCGTGCTACTCATGTGAGGAATTGGGTCAAGTGTCTACATTGGTCAAGAGAACAGTCATGGTCCCTGCTCTTGTGTAGCGTATGCTGTAGTTGGTGATCTCCATCAGGAAGCAATTTCAATCAATTCCAGTTTCTCAAAGGAATAGACTATGAACACGAAAAAAAGATGGTTGTTTAGGCAGAATATCATGATCAGAACATGATCTTTGGGGTCAGAGGGATCTGCATCAACCCTCTTGGACAGAAAAGAGAACTACTGCTTCTGGAACAGGGATAGGATGCTATGAATGAGTAGTCATAAAAGAAGGACACTTCAGAAAATTAAAAGTATAGTAAACATAAAAATTCAACAAAAGGGTTGGAAGATAAAAGTGAGAAAATAAAAAGAAAAGGCAAGACAAAGAGATGGAAATTAGGAGAGAAAAGATGAGAAAATTAGAGATTGAAAATAGGCCCATTGCCCTTGGCCAACAGGACGAGTTCCAGAGAAAGAAAACCAAGAGAAGAGGAAATTACTCGAGAATGACCAGGCAAATTTTTCCAGAATTGAAGAATGTATTTCCAGGGTTCAGAAACAAAGTGATCATGGGTCCTGCCAGAGGGCACACAGTTGTGAAATCTCCGGACTCAAGGATAGAAAAGATTCTAGGAGCCACAGAGGTCCTGAGAGAAGGGGAAGGAAGTCATATACTGAGGACTTGAAAGATGTAGGACATCAGGCATCTCAAAGGTCACATGGAGAACTGGAAGACTGACAGAGATACCTTGAAAATTCTGAAGAAAGGTGGCTTCAAATTCTGACCAAGCCAAATGGTCATTGTGTAAGAGGAGAGAGCAAAGGCGTTTGCAGACAAACCAGGTTGCAAACATTTTTTTCCCCTCCCATATGCCCTTTCTAGGGATGCTACCGGAGAGTGTATTTTGCAGAAGCAAAGGAGCAAAACAGGAAAAAAGGAAAACATAGGATCCAGGAAATACGGGCTTGTACAGGAAACTCTAGGATGCTGACCAAGGACCTGGAGAACAGTGGGTACAGCTTGGAAAGGAAGCTGGAAGGCCCGGGAGGGATGCTTATGCTGAACCACGCTTTTCCTGATGCGTTTATACTGAGGAAAGGATTAGAATTCTGTCTGTGGATGACTGAAGGATATTAAGCACTACAGAAGTATTTGTTTCAGAAATTAAACACACACACGCACACACACTGTGAAAGTGTGGAGGCCACTTTCCAGGTACTGGCTCATCCCAGTTTACAAAATCATCCCATAAAGGGCATATTGCACATGACAGAGATAGGAGACTCGGTCCCTGCATGGCAGTCAGTCACGTTCGTGGACCCGGGCTCCCCATCTGCAGGACTAGAGTCCTCTTTCAATTCCCACCCCCCCCCCAATACGGCCACCTTTTGGAGTGTAGACTCAAGGGCGTGGATCCATCAGGGAAAGACTGCTCTCGAAAAAGAGCATGCCTCAGCAAAGTACCCTGGGACAATTTGATACACACGGAACTACTGGCCTCATTCATTCATTTACCAATAATTGGGCACCTGCTGTGTGCTAGACCTTTTAGACAATATGGTGACCTCAGCTCCATAATGCCCCCATATCTTGATGGTAAGTGGGGTACGTAGAACACAGTGCCGATGGTGGAAAGCCCCTGATAATTTTAGCCAACTTGTGTATGGCCAGTGAGGATGCACAAGGGAGAGAGATAGAGGACTGAATGGGGGAGCGACAAAGATTCAGGGAGACAAAGACAGGAACCTTCAGAGAGAGGGATGCCCAGAGATATCATTGAGACTGAGACAGAAAGAGAAAACAAGGATTTCGTTAGCAATGCATTCAGTAGTATAAGAGATAAAAAGGAATATCCAATTAACACACCATATAATTGCTTGCAGACATTCTTTTTTATTTAAAGATGAAATAGCTAAGAGTTCTAATCAAAACTAGGGTCACAGCCTACATATTAAATGAAAGAAATTGATTGGGTTTTTATTATGCCCTGACTACTGCCAATGCGCCTGGATCACAGATTGCCATAAATTTATACTTATAAACTACTAATTGCCCAAGTCATAATGGTAACAATGGGATAATGAAATCATCCTGATCAAGCTGAAGCCAAATTCTGGTTGACAACACGGAAGCTTTGTGAGAGGGGACAGGGAGGAAGAAATTGTGTATACAAACCCAGGATGCTTTATGGTAATAAACAGCAGCGGGCAAAGTCCAGCAACCTCAGAAGGTCCCAAGTTCTGTGCTCCAGGGGGCTTCCTTTCTAACAAATCACTTAAGAAGGGGGGCGGTTACGTTTGTAATACCAGCGCTTGTATCCTTTATTTGTCTTGAAAAACTAATGACTGACTTAATCACATTTGATTAAAGGAGATGTGTTGATGTAGTCATGTGTTTCTGATTGCATTAGGCTTGATTGAAAGTGGCAGGAAGGGTATGTAATAGTCTAACTGCCCCCTATATCTTGTCATTGGGGCTTGGCAGGCATGACGTGGGAGGATCCTGAGGGAGTCATTGTGGGGAACAATGTCATCTTTCAAAATGGGGGAGGGGGCCTGGGAAGTGAACTTCAACATGAAATCAGAGCTGAGGAAGGACTCAGAATGAATTGCAGACACTTCCATCTTCAGAGGGCTGAAGAAAAAAAATAAATAAAAGGAAGAAAGCGCACGCACACATAAAAACATTCTAGAACATGTGGCTATTGAGTGGCAAGCTGGGAAAGGTTTTAAATGTTTTGTTTTGTTTCTCTTTTGTATTAGTGTGCACAAGAAGGCAAGCACTTCTATTTAGAAATTAATAGGGAAACCTGATTTTTAAAGTGAACTTATCAAAAATTTAGCCTGCCTTGTTATGAGAAAGATTTACACTGATGCCAATATATATATATATATATATATATATGTATGTATATTTCCTGTATATATATATATATATATATATATATACACACACATATATGTGTGTGTGTGTGTGTGTATATATACATATATATATATATCAATTATATATATATAATTGATTCGTAAGTCCTGCTGTGGTATTGTATAAATGCAGATTGCAGGCGATAATTCAAGGGCTCAGGACTACCAGCTGAACCAAAACCAGACACAGGGCATGCAGGACTGGGCTTCTGAGCCATTCTTCCACTTAAAACTTCCTGGCAGCTAGGATTCCCATCCACGTCCAGTCCTTCTTCATATCTCGCCTTGATATCTTTGGGACTTCTCTTCACACTATCTCCTCCCTGCCAAACATGTTCTCTAAATACTGCAAGAGGGTAGAATAGAAACTCCTAAGCTTCACAGGGCATCAGAATCCCTGGAGGATTTCTGGATGATTAGATTCCTGGGTCCCCAACACTCAGAGTCTTGGGCTAAGTCTGGGGTGGGGCCTGAGAATTTGCATTTCTAACACGTCCCTGATGTTGGGGGCCCAAGCACTAAGTTTCCAGCACATTGTCTAGAGGAATCTTTGTAACTTCTGCTGGAAGGTGTTTAGTACGTTCTGGTCGTTAGTGGAATAACGTCTACACGTTTTATCCTTTCATCTCCAATCATTTTTGGAACAAGGCAGAGTTTGAAAATAGACAGACAGACATGCAAGACACGTAACCAAAACCCTGATCCTGCGATTCCAAAGCTCTTCATCATCTAGCCCCAAATGACTCTTTTGATTAAAAATGTTTAATATATGGGCACCTGGATGGCTCAGTCGGTGAAGCATCTGACTCTTGATTTCGGCTCAGGTCATGATATCATGGTGGTGAGATAAAACCCCAAGTCGGGCTTCATGCTGAGAGTCGAGCTGGCTTAAAATTCTCCGTCTCCCTCTCCCGCTGCCCCTCCCCCGCTCACATGTGCATGTGTGCGGGCACGCGCGCCTTGTCGCTCTCAAAAAAATGTTTAATATACACAAAATAAATACATAAAATGTATGGAAATTCTGGAAAGTATAGGAAAATACAAAGAAGATAATATGAGTATGTTTCCTGGCCAAGAAAAAAGGTCTGGAGAGGTAGATATGCAACCATGGTTAACGATGACTATTGGTGGTGGCATTCTGGATGATTTTCACCATTTTTTTTGAAGTTTCTGTATTTCTTTTTTTATTTTTAAAAAATGTTTATTTATTTTTGAGAAGGACAGAGAGAGACAGAGGAGGAGACAGAACGTGGGCGGGGGAGGGGCAGAGAGAGAGGGAGACACAGAATCTGAAACAGGCTCCAGGCTCTGAGCCGTCAGCACAGAGCCCGATGGGGGGCTTGAACTCACGGACCGTGAGATCATGACCTGAGCTGAAGTCAGACGCTTAACTGAGCCACCCAGGTGCCCCAAACCTTAATAGGTTTCTAATTTTTTATGAACAATGCCACTATTTTCCATGAAAAAAAAAAAAAAAAAAGAAGAAATCACCTACAACTACCCTCCCCCCACCCCCCGTCGCCGGGTCCAGAATAAAAAACAAAGCTTACTTTTTAAGCCCTCATTCTTGTGCCTTCTCTTCATGCAGCCAGTTTTGCCAAGTGAACAATACACAAAGCCCCAGTTCAACTTGACCCCTCCGCCCCTGCTCCTCAGCTCTGTCCTGCAGGCCGTGGGCATCCATATCAATAATGAATCCGTGCTAACTCTGTCGTCCCTTGGTGAGGGCATGCCAACCGTCTGGGCTTCTTTCCTGAGCAATTCTGGAAAGCTTTCTGGGCCAAAAGGCTGGATCTCCAGCCCGGACTCACCCACAGGCATGTTGTAACACCTGAGGGGCCTGGGTTCCTCTCACAGACCACATGGGCTTTCGACAAGGCTTCTTTTCAGCTTACGCTCACTCCAGTCGTGTGACCAGTTAATTTTTCTGAACCTCAGGCTCCGGTCTGTAGAACAGTGTTATAAATTCTTAATGGTGGGGCTAAGAGTTAAGTAACACGTGAAAGTGCCTGACCTACAGGAAGTGTTTGTTAAACATTATTCCCCTGCCCCAGTCTGTTTTGTCACTCCTATAATAGAGATGTTTCTACCTACCTCACCTTCCGGCAGGACTGCTGGGGGGTTTGGATGAATCCTGCTACGTTGTTTTTTTTTTTTTTTTTTGTTTTTTAATTCTTCTGGAAATGTGATCATTACACCAGGGTTTTCTTCATAATGAACAGAGTCTATGGAGGTGAGCAGTCGGGTTTCCTGTTCGAATGCCAACTCCCTTCTTCTGTGACTCACTCCCTGCTCAGACTAGTCCCTTACAGAATCGTGGGGTGGCCTTGAACAAGCTGGGTCCTCTCTGGAGCTCTCTCCCCACCATCTGTACCGTGACTGGATTTGAACTTTTTTTGCCAAAGTACTGCCCCCGTCATTTAAAACCAGAGCTCTGAGTTCACACCTTCTCTGATTCTATGAGCTTATAAAACTGAGAGATGAACTACTATAAAAGGAAGTACGGGATAAGATGATTTGAAGAGGGAAGGGAAGGTGGCCGGCAAGAAAAGTGAGTGGGAAAGGAAACGAAGGGAAAGGAGAGGTGGAAAGATGGAACAAAAAACGGAGCCTTGTGTATCAGCAAAAGAAAGAGGCATCAGGCAGCCCAGCCGTGGAGACGATAGACATATATTTTTCTGCAAAGCTATTTTTCACCCTCTCCGTACAATAAAGGCAGAGCCATAGTTAGAATTTTTAGTAGCTTCAAGCTAATTTAAACTTCATCGTTCTGTTTGACTAGCATTAAAATATCATATAGATTTTTCTCCAGCGGGTTTGTACATCACCACATAATTGGCACCCTCAATACCTGCTATTACTCTCTCTTCCACAATAGAGATGGTCAGAAAGTTCAGAGGAAAAAAAAGCCCCTTCTGCATCTACTTGATTTCACAGCACAGAATGAATGTGAGACATGGAGCTGGTTTTAAATAAATTATTAGCACCATATAATTTCTTGTCATATAATCGAGGGTACATTTCATGTGAAAAAAAAAGAGAAAATAATTTGCAAATAGGTTTCAGCATGAAAACATGCAAAAAGAATACCTCAAACAGAACTTTTGGGGATGAAAAATGTTTCATAAAGTATGTGTTTGCTTCCTCTTGTGTTTTTTTCTTTCTTTCTTTTTTCTTTTTTTAAGTAAAGAAGTCATTTATGCTGCAGATAACTTCCCTTCATACCACCTTGTCTTGAGGGCCTTTACAAGTGTGTTCATTTCAGTTTGGTTTTGCTGTCAGAGAACCAGAGATTGAGGAAGGCGTGGGTTCCTCTGGGAACATGTCGTGTCCAAAGCTGAATCCCTTCCACAGCTTCCCAGACCTTTGGTCACTCTGCCTCTGGTTACCTAGTTCCAGGGTCAGGCCACCCACACACTTACCAGGAAAGCATCAGGCTGGTAAACACCAGGGTCAAACTTCAATGCGGGGTCTGCGGGTTGGACTTCAATCCTAGATTCATCCTTTAGTTGGTGTGTGACTGTGGGCAAGTTGTTTTAACTCCTGTGAGTGTTGGATGCCTCATCTATGAAGTGGGGATAACATCCCTAAGCCATAGAGGAGGTGGGAGGTTTCAGAAAGACAAGGGCTATGAGAGCCCTGGCATAGTACCTAGGTGGCAGTAAGTGCTCAACTAAGGTGCGTTCTATTCTGCAGATGGCAAGATCCATTCCCTCCCTGACGGATCCTCTGATTCCCCCCCCCCACCGCTCCATCTGAGGCTGGGCTGAAAACTACCCCCCACCCCCACCCCCAGGAGACTTCTACCCACTGACTGTTGTTCTATCTCTGGGGACCACCTAGAGTAAGGCTGTGTTCTTGCCGCTTCCATACTAAGAAAATTGCCAGACAAGCATCATGTCCCCCTGACCCTTCTCATCTCACTGAGCATCCCCAGTGGTAACAGAATGAGCACATTGGGTAACACAGATTGTTTCGTAGATCACCAGAAACATGCCAGAAAACCCTTTTTAAAAGTTCACTGTGCATGTTTAGTGGAAATGGATTGGCGGGGAGGGCTGTGAAGATATGTTCTATAGACATGTCTGGCTTTAGAGGACCGGTCTAGGAGGTTGGGTAGAAGCTTCTAGTTGCAAGAAGTTTCTGGTTCTTTATCCTGACGCGTTTCTCTTGAGTCTGTAACAGCTTCATCCTCCAAGCATTTGCTGCTAATGAATTATGCAACATACCTAAAAACAAACAACTAAGATATACAGTGACTTCTTTAAATGGTTTAATAAATACAGTATTAACCAAATGTTGATAAATAAAGGACTCATTTTTGGTCTCCTCTCAAGAAAGGGAGAATCATCTGGAGGGAGTAGTGGTGATCAAAAGATCGGGGAAAATGACCGCCTACCATTCAGAAGCATCTTAGGGAGTCATGAGGGTCTTTGAGTTCCCCTCCATGGGGATTTTGTGGACGCACCTGATGATTTTACCAGGTCTTTGCTGTCTTCTCCAGTCCAACTGCGTGCAAATGCTTTTTCTCAAAGCCTCATCAGCTCTCTACTGGATGAACAGAACGGCCATTCTCTCTGCATGCTGGCTCACCTGCTTCTAATCCACAGGGCTCCGGGATCATTTCAAACCCCGGTGTTTCACTCCTATTTAAAATTCTTCCGTGGGTCCTGATAGCTTCACAAATAAAAAACAGCTTCACAATCTTGCACACAATACGCTTCAAGGCTTGATTCCAGCTGATCCTCCTGTCTCCACCCTTCTCCCATGTAACTTCTTTCTCACTCACTGCACACACCTTGCTGGCTGTACATTGCTCACGTCCCTTATCGAAAAGCCCTCCTGCCCCTTCTCCGCTTGGAAAATTTCCTTTTCTCCACATCTCAGTCCAAATGTCACCTCCTTTGGGAACCCTCCGGGACTTCTGCAGGTGCAAAAGCTCCCTTCTCTGCACTCCCACAGCACTTGGTATTGGAACTCAGCACACCAGAGCATGTGGGTATTTCTTCTTTATTTGAGTTTGAATTTTCAGAGGGCAAAAACTTCCTTTTGTTCATATATGTTCCCATCCCCGCTTCTTATCCTGCCAGCTTTATTTTGGACTGCTGCAAAGTCGAGAATTTACTGGAGAAGTTGAGATCAAGTGGCAAAATGGGGGTTCATTTATAGAACATCTGTCCTGGTAGGCAAGGTATTCGAAGCCTGAGGTTCCCATTCTCATTTAATTTTCCCCAAGCCCATGAAATAGTAAGTTAACCAGAGAGGCTGGGGTGGGGTGGGGGGTAGCGAGGGATGACCTGGTGTCACAGAGTGGGGTGATGGTCAACCTTGTTCGAGAAACCTGGTGTCCTGCTTTGGTGTCCCGGGTTTTTCCTTGTTTCTAGATTCTCTCTTCTTCAATTTAGAGTTTCTCTTCCTTTTAGACTTTCCATCAGTGGCCCTCCTCTCTTTCTCTTTCTGTCTCATTTTCTTCCTCTCTTCTCTTTTTTCCTAATTTTTCTCTCCACGAAGTGTTTCCTTTGCCTCCATCCCATCCCTCCTCCCAATTTCTATTTCCACTTCCCAGTCCTTTCCCTTCAATTCTCTTTTCCTTTTTCGCAGCCCAGTGGTATTTCCCTGGGAAAGTAGACTTAACCTGCTGTTAGTGCTTTCCTGCTCTGTGCCTAGTCTCCACCCACTCCCGTTTCTTTGGCCATGGATGAGCCTCTGGCCACTGCATCCCTCAACCTGAGGCCCATTTCCAGGGCACACATGGCTCTGCTGAGGTCTGGGTAGGTGCCCAGATGTCCAGGCTGCCCACCAGGGAATTTCTTTTGAGCAAAGACCAGTGAGGTTGACTTCCCAACTAATGCTTCATTATATATATATATATATATATATATATATATACACACACACACACACACACACACACACATATTTGAATATATAAAATATAAAGTACTAATATGCCTTGTATCGTAGTTATAATCTCATAACTATTGTTTCACTGACTCCTAAAACAATTCCTGTGAAAAAAGTAGCAAAGAAATCAGGTCTTTTCAACAGATACCTGCCTCTTTCAGCCTTTGAAATGCAGTCTGCTCATGAGAACGACTTGTTACTTGCTTAGAGATCCTCCCAATTCATTGATTTCCCAAATCACCCTTGCTTCTTTGGCTTAAAGTTTTGGATTTAGTGACCAATAATTGAAAGATCTATTTCACTCTTACCTTAACTCTGCTTCTTGGGTAATCCCATGGATTGTTAAGGGCCTTTATTTAGACTATCAGAAGTCCATTCTTGGAGGCTGCTCTGTGGCTCCTTGGTCGTATTCACAGTAATCGCAAGTAAGAGGCACCCTCCCTATGGTGGCCCAGTTTCCTCTGGCCCAATGTTTCCCCACTGGCGACCCAATTATACAGGGAACTCTTTTCATTCAGACAGCATTCCTAAGTGCTACTTTCTTGCGTTTCCTTATCATTTTTATCTTTTAATTCTCTATGTGTGGACTTTATATTGCTATGGTGCACACACACACACACACACACACACACTCATTCCTTTTCTCCTCAGAAAGTAAGCATATGGACTCTGATGGCCTGCAGGCTCTCAGCACGCTCAGTAAAACCGGAAGCCCATTCAGCTGATGGGGCCTCTCTTCATTGTAGGGTCTAGATCTCTGGTAGTCAGTGTCTCGTATTAACAATGGCCATAGGCTCATCTGGGTTCTAGTCTAAGCTTTGCCTCTAACTCAGTAGAACTTGGGCATATTAGTTCACCTCTACAGATTTCAGTATTTTCATCCGTAGCACCAGAATAATTATATCCGCCTTGATTAATTCCCAGGGTAAATGTGAAGATCCAAAGATATGTGAATATATTTCAAAAAATTATAAAGTAACATACAAATGCATGATGTTCATATTATTAAATTTAATGCTAATCAAAGCAATTGGCTAAGAACTAAAATGATACAGAGAAATGAACCATTTTAATTACTGGTCAGATGTTAACACTACCAGCTAATCCCTGAAGTTCTGACTTTGCAAAACTTGGGTATAGTGGCTGATACTGAGCCACTAGTCAGATTTTAGCAGAAACAACTAGATAGATAGTCAAGAAATATGAAATCAGGGTGTGCATCTTTTTGTGCTGTTTTTAAAAAATTTTTTTTCAACGTTTTTTATTTATTTTTGGGACAGAGAGAGACAGAGCATGAACGGGGGAGGGGCAGAGAGAGAGGGAGACACAGAATCGGAAACAGGCTCCAGGCTCTGAGCCATCAGCCCAGAGCCCGACGCGGGGCTCGAACTCACGGACCGCGAGATCGCGACCTGGCTGAAGTCGGACGCTTAACCGACTGCGCCACCCAGGCGTCCCTTTGTGCTGTTTTTTTTATCAGCCAGGTGAATATATACCTAAAATCATGTATATTCTCTGTCACGCACACAGAGACACGAATGATAAAATATTATCCGATTAAGATACATAACGAAAGGCTTTTCTTTTTCCTAACTAAGGTTAGGAAGGAACTTACCAAGTTCCTACCATGTGCCAGTGATGGTTGACTGCATGAAACATGTTGCATCATTTGGTTTCTGCAACTCTACCATTAGGTAGGCAGTATTTCCCCCATTTTACAGATGAAGAAATTGAGACTTTGGAACATATGACTTGCTTCTAGTCACACTGTTAACAGAAGACAGAACTAGGATTCATATCCATGACTATGTTTCTAAACTCTCTGGATTTTTCACCACTCCGTTGTTTCCCAAATGCCCATCTTATACTGGTTTCTACCCATCTACCTCAGAAGACCCTTGGGGCAGGGTAAGAATAAAGACTTCTTGGATCTATGCTTGAAAATTCTGGCTTGCTAATACTGGGCAGAAGACTTTAAATCTGTATGCTTAACAAACATCCTAGGAAATTGTGAAAGGCCCAATGGTTTAGCCCCACCTGACACTGTGGAATCCAATATGCCATACAAGAAAGGATCAAAAGTGGTAGTAACCTCTGGAAAGGGTAAAGAATTGGTGAGGGCATCTGAGAAATCAGACAGACACTTGCACACACACACACACACACACACACACACTTTCCTTTCCCTAATAAAAATGTAAGTTCCACTTGCATTCCAATCCGACCAAAGAGAAGGGATTTTTGTGTTTTTTACTCGTACTCCAAGCATCTAGAACAGTGTGTATTGTATGACAGATTACAATAAATATTTGCTAAATGGATGAATGAAACTCATTAGTTTACTTGGTAAATAGATGGATGTACAGATAGACTAGAAAGGTAGCTATAAGGCTCTGGGTCCATGTTTGCTTGTTTCTGTGTAAGATTTTTGAAATGGGTTAATGCCTGGTGCAGATGTTCCAATTCGACAATGTGCCGGTCCTTTTCACGGCTCTGTAATCCTTCTCCTGAAATTGTTAATGAAAGTTGCGGGCAAACATACCACAGTTCAGTTCAAAATTGGGCTCCTCAGTCCCTTTGGTTCATTTCCTCCCAAATTCATGAATTCAGGAAGAGCTTGTCAACTCTCGGAATGAGATGACTATGGCAAAACAAATTTATGAATCCAATCAGAAATGAACAGAAGTGATTCCACTGGTTTGATGAATGTGCCTCAACAAATCCCTGCCTCCCTCTGAAGCTGGGGGCTGGGAGGAAGTTTGAAGAGGGGACATGAGAAATCTATTCGCGATGCACGATGGATCCCGAGTGAATGGGCCTGGAGGTGGGGAAGGCAGCAGGCTGCATCCGTCAGCATCGCCAACATCTGTGCTCCCTTCCAGCCACTCCACCGAGGCCCACTGACCACAGTCTGTCACTAGACCTAGTGCTCAGATGTTCCGCTTGAACAGAGTGTTCATAGCTCTAGTGTCAGGGTGAGCCCGAGCATTACAGGGGAAGATGTAACCGGGGCGGAGGAAGGGCATAGGGCAAGGCTAGCCAACGGCCCCAGCGATGGCCACCAGGTTACTGAAGGAATCAGTATTTCAGAGGACAGAATTCTGTGCTGTCAGTGACCTTATTCCCGCCCCCAATCCGCTTAGGATCAGAAGTTGTGTTGCCATGTGCTTGAATGCATTTCAGCCCAACTCAAGCATGCAGATTTTCCCACGCCTGGCTGGTGCCATTCAGCCTCAGCCAGCTTCTCAGAAATCGTCATCTCAGCCTCATCCTTGTGATGAGATAGGGACCAGAACCACCTATACTTCACAAATGGAGAAGCTAATGTTTAACAAAGTTAAATAACTATCCAGACTATATAGCTGGCAAGAGCGGGAGCAGAGATTCTGTCTTCCCTAGAGCCTGAGCCCCCACTCACCATTCTCTGAACTTGTACAACTATGGGAACCCCAGCCCCGTCCCCACTCCTTCAGGTTGGACTTTTGTCGCCTCTTCTTGATTTCTACTAGTCCCTCTTATCTTAGCATGGGCACTCAAATGGCTCTTACTGGTTAGTCTTAGAGTCTTTGTTCCACAATTCTGCCCAAACCTAGGACTTTGTACTTTGTCTACACCTATGATTTACCTTAACAACCATAGGCTCTTTTGAGCTCCTGGCCATGCGGTTCAATAGTTTTTCATGCAGCTCTTAGTACTCCTGCATAATGGAAAAGCGAAAGGGAGGCAGAGAACCCTTTGGTATTGCCGCATCAGGACACAGAGGAAGTTCCAGCATCACTAGGAGCGAGGTGGTGGGGTCTCTGAGAAGTGTGCAGCTTAAAGGAGAGTTCCCAGAAACAGTCGCAGAGTTCAAATCCTGACATACCTGCAGTGTGACCTGGGCAAGTTACCCCACTACTGTGACGCCACATCTGCAAAATGAGGAAAATTGTTCCTCTGAGACAGAACACAGGGTTACTGGCAGGATGAAGTGTGGGGGGTACATGACCCATTGCCTGGTGCACAGAGGACTCACTAACATTAGCTCCCTTTAACCCATGTCATGAAAGGGATGGGTTCGAGAGAGCTCCTCACTGAGGCATAGTCTCAGTAAACACCAGGTGGGGTCTTCTCGGCGAGGGTGATCCCGCTGCCCCAGAGCCTAACCCTAAAGAGTATTCTCCCCGCCCTTCACCTGAGCCTCAGGTGTGCCAAGAGCATGGAGCTTAATGGTCTTTGGCCAAGCCGTTGTTTGCGGAATAGGGAGCCTTCTTTTTGTGAGCACTCGAGAGCCATATCCTGTCTCCCTAGAAGGAAGGCACTTCCCAGATGTCCCCTTAGTGCTACAGCGCCCAGGTCATGACCTCATGGATGTCTGCCAGCTCTTGTCACGGATTACTTTTGTGATCTGCATTGGCTGGGTCTCCTGGATACTTGGCTCAGAATGGGTGGGAGGCTCAGAATAGAGAAACCAACGAAGCTTGCCTGCCATGAGAACTCTCAGCCAGGTGCAACAAGAAGGAAAGTCAGGAGAATGGTCCTGTTTTGTGCCAGGTTCTGTAATCCTCACCACCTACATTATATCCCAAAGCTCTAACAACAAGGCTGTGTGGTGGGTATTGTTTCCCTGTTTTTACTGAAGTTGGAACTCAGAGACCTTAAGTGGCATGCTAAAGGTCACAGAGGTTTTGAAGGTACATCTGCCAGGAGGTCTTAAAGGCTTGGGCTTTCTCCTTTACCATGCTGCCCCATGTGGGGAGGGATCACAGGGAAATGAGGGGACAGAGAAGAAAGGGACACTGGATTCTATTCCAGGGCAATGAGCATGCAGCAGCGTGAGAGCTGAGGTTCTGAATATCAGACTCAGGTCTCAGATGTCCCTATGCAATGCCTCTGAGTTTTTGTTTTCTCCTGCCAAGATTTCTGGAAGTCAATTGTCAGGTGAGGCTTGGACACCTGGTCTCCTCTGCCTGGAATCAGAGAAGGTCATCTCATAATTAACTTTGTGATACAATTCATTGAAATGAGAAGGGTATTCTTCAATTGTTTTGTGGTGCAGAACAAACGCCTCATTAATCAGAAACACATCAACCTGAGCCCAAGCACTAATAATGTGAGAGAGAATAATGAGTTGGCATCACCTGGGACACAACTGCAGCCACACGCTCATCCTTCAAAGGAACCCACAGTGCTTGGGTTTGCAAGATACACAGTCACAGGAGAGCTGAGGAGCAAGACTGGGGGAGAGATCGGTGGGGGAGACCCGGAGAGAGAAGGAGAGGCTTTAGCAGCCCTTCTTCCAGGATGTTGGGGAGGAATGTGAAGGCACAGAATTTCAAGGATTGTGACCCTGGGGCTGAGAAGTAGAGTGAAGAACCAGACTGGCTTGGGGTATAGGGCAACCTTCCAGAAACAAAAGTGCTATCTCACAGATCCACATACTCATGGACTCTTGGTTATCAGCAGAGTGTCCCTGGGCCCATCCAGACAAGAACACAGAGACAGAGGTGGGACCTCTAGCTCAG
Organism: Lynx canadensis; assembly: GCF_007474595.2. Taxonomy (NCBI): domain Eukaryota; kingdom Metazoa; phylum Chordata; class Mammalia; order Carnivora; family Felidae; genus Lynx; species Lynx canadensis. The sequence continues at coordinate 71,926,797 of NC_044312.2, forward strand.
GTTCTAATTGCAAATCACACGAGCTATTACTTTATTTGCTCCTTTGCTCTTCATTTATTCACTCATCCCTTCAGCCATTCAATCAACAGTCATTGTGGACAGTCTTGACTTTGAACTGGATAGGCAGATGAATGTGGTCACCCTGCTTATCTCATATTGATCAAAAGTTCTGATTGACTGTGGAGGCATCATACACCTCTTACGTGTTGAATTACGTGAGAAGGATGTCATCCCAACATCCAAACTCAACAAACCCAATTTTAGCTACTTTTGACTTATAAAACTAAAAATAAAGTATTACACATTTGGTGCACATTATTGCAAACCAAAACCACCTTGAGAAATATACATGAGATTTCATTGGTGAGATTAAGAGGTCCTAGGTGATATAAAAAAACAAACCCAGAATCTTCTGAAATAGCCCAATCTTTCATTGTAAACATGGTGATGCCACAGCCTTCTAAGAAGGAAGTTTTGCCTAAAATCAACACAGCTGTTCGGGGACAAAAAAGGGATTGAAACTAGAGAGTCCTGACTTCTGGTTCCATGAACTTTCCACCCCATCATATCATGGAAGTTTCTGATGCTGGAAAGATAGGTGATCTTCTGGTCATGACTGGGCTGGCCTAAGTCCTTCGGAGACAGGGAAACTTTCCCAAGCAAAGTATACTCAACCACTTGTTGGAGTCCCCTGTGTCTGCTGACTGTATAGGAAGTTGTTCTGAGCTTCCTTACCCCTGTGTCTTTGCAGCCTTCCTCATGCTCTTTCCAAGCCTGACTCGGAACGAACCCATCCTTTCTCCCACCTCAGAACTCAGTCTCCAGCCTGATGGGGGGCCCCTTGAAACATGGATCTCAGAAAAGGACTTGGGGACTTTGACAGAAAAGGTTGAAAGGCTGACAAGAAGATCTCATAGGGTGTGAAATAGCTTACAGTCAGCAGAGATGACTCTTCAACTGAACAAAGATTTATTATCTTAGAGACTCTGCTTTTTCTCAGTAGACAGAGTCTACTCTAAGTAAACTTATAGCTATTTCGCTCTACAGAAACAAATACACCTGCTGGTTTTAATTTATCAAGTAAAGTCTATTAGGAGTTAAAAAATAATTTTACTTTTGAAAATGTGAAAAAATGTTTTTCCTTTCTATTTTAACCCAAAGGTCTAACATGCAGGCAGATTTCACCCTCCAAATGTCACACATGGGGGAGAGAGTTAGGGAGAGGACTTATTTTTGTTGTTATTGTTGAAGTAATGGGTAGGTTCAAGCAAATAGAAAGGTTTAAGGTGTGTCTTCACCCAAGAAGGGATTCTTTTGTCAGTGACCTGGAGGGAAAGGGGTTGAATGCTGACTCCATATTTAGCACCATATTAGGACCAAGTCTTCTTTTTACTTTGAGAGACAAGCTTATTGTAGGAAAGGTCTTGGGATGGGACCAAATCCAGTCAATGCTTTTCAGTCCTTACTCTGCAGCCCTTGACTCTTGAGCGCTCTTCCTGCTTACGTCCGTTTATTCCTAGTCCCTCAGTGTTATTAAATAATTGAGTTTATGTGCGCGTGCATGGGTGCATTTGTCTGCAACATGTGTGTGTGCATGTTCCTAATGCTTTCCAACCCCCCTTTCCCCTTCTCTTCCTTTAAGGCCCTAGGACCATTTCATACTTTTTTCCCCATCCCCAATTAAAACTCTTCAATTTCTACCCATCTCCTTTAATGTACAGACTCCTTAAAAATGGCTTTTTTCCCCCCTTGGTCTGTTCCTTGTCTATTTCTTTGGTTTTGTCTTTGTCTGATCTCTACCCGTGGTCTTCTTGAAATCTGTGTCCAGCACTTTAAACACACTCTTTATCTCTTGCATCTAGGCTTTTACACATATAAGACAGGTTTATAGATGAGGAAACCAAGACTCCAAAAGGTGAGGTAATTTACCTAAGGTCACATGATTGTTAGGAGGAAGCCAGAATTCTATTTTGGGCAGCCTGCTTTCTCCCTTTGGAGTCTTAGAGGATCATATAAGAATGCAGGACAGAGAGATTTCAGTAACCAGGCTCTCACCCAATATGGTAAAGCTCTCCCCAATGGCTTGTGGCCAGGATTTTTTGTCCTGCCAGCAGGTGAAATGGAATCACCCCAGGGCTGGGGAAGATGTCAGGCTCACTGGTGCCACCTGGTGGTTAGAATACTTCAGGGCAGGGGCAAAGGATTTCCTAGTGCTTCGCTCAAGTGCAAGAGCACCAGTCTCATCTTCCCGACCTCCTTCTTCTCCCCCTCTTTACCTTCTGCCTCTTTTCTTCCATCTTTGTTTTAATCTTCTTTTTTCTTCTCTATTTTCCTTCCTCTTTTCTTTCCCTCTTTTTAAGCACTTCCTTTTTCTTTTCCTCTCAGGCCCCGGCAGGGCAGCATGTTTGATCCTGACTTTCATGGGCCCTTGGCATCTCACATGTTATAACAGGGACTCAGCCGCCCCCTGTTTCCTCCTGTGCATCACGGCCCCAGTGTGGCGCACACCGTCTGATCTCTTCCAGCAGTGCTGTGCCACCTGAGGCCTGAGGATCTGAAGCGGGGACACATGTGTTTGCACCAGGACTCCAGCAAGTCCCTTCAGCACTGACAGCCTTTGCTGTCAGTCTTGCCTTCTAGGAGGGATAGCTCAAACTACTTGGCTGGACTGAGGTGAGGATTGCATGAGACAAGATGCTATCGTAACTATCACGGCACCTTGCCCAGCTACCCTGTGTCCTCAAACCACAGTGGCTGCAACGCTTGCTATTTCCTGAGGGTTACCATCTTCCATGTGCCCCATGACCCGGCCTAGGGGCCACTGTGGTGCCCTCACTGCCATGCTGCCTACACGGCATTTTGATCACTGCATTTGGGCCCTAGCCCACATCCTACCTGGAAAGGTAGGATTTGTCATTTGTCACCATCAGAAACCAGCTCCTGTGTAAGCTCGGCGGGAGGCCCCTCTGGGGTCTCCTGCACGTCTGCATCCCCTCTGACATCCCAGTCTCTTACTCTGCACCTGTGGTGAAGGCTTTTCTAGAGTCAGTTAAGTGCAAGCAACAGACAAAGATTTTCCTTTTAAATTCTCTGTGGCACTAACCTAGCTCAGAGCACAGAGGTGACAATCAATACTTGACTTATCGATTGCCTGAAGCTCTCCAGAGCTCTAGTTCAGTTCTGGGACCAGGAGAGTAGAAGCCTGAAGTTCCGTGAGCTATGTAAACATCCCTCAGTGTTTTTCTGCAGAGAGGCAGCACCATGCATGAGAGCATGATGGGATCAGACAGAACTAACTGGCTTTGAGCCCCAGCTTGGCTACTTCCTGGCTGTGTGATCTCAGGCACATGACTTAGCTTCTTTGATTCTCAGTGCTTTTCTCTGTAAAGTGGGAATATTAAAAGTATCTGCTTCACAGGGTTGTTGTGAGCATTAAAAGAGATAATAGCTACTTGGTGTCAAAAGTTAGCAATACGTTGTTTTTAGCTTGGGTGTCTCTGTTTCCAAATGATTCACCTGTCATGATTCCCCTCCTGGTACAGACTAGTCTGTCAGATGGATGGGAGACCTGAGGAGTCCCTAGTCTGGATAGCTCAAGAAGACAAAGGTATTTTCAAAAGGGCAGTGACCTTTCAATTCAGCCATTTAGAGGCACTTTGCTGCTCTTTAATGCTAGGGACGTTTTGACTTGCCCCCTCTTCCCCATTTTCCCTTATCAAGTTATGGGTATAACAGATACACCATCATTGCATATTTGTTCGTACCCCGTCTTTGCACAGCCCACGTTAAAACGGCATTAGCAGAATCGCCACTTTCATGCTAAAAGGTGCTCTGAGTACCGAAACCCACCACAGGTGGGGTGGGGGTGGGGCCCCCCACACCACCAAGCGATTCTCTGACACCAGCTGGGTGTCCTACAATGCAACTCAATTCTGACACTCTCTGCCCAGAGATAGCATTCGATTCTATGGGTTGAGGGCTCAGTCCCACAGGATGGCCCTCTACGGCAGATAGCAGTTAACAGGTCCGAGTTGTTACCTGAATTTCAGACCAATGGGCTATAAATCACAGGTTCCCACGTCCCCCTCTTTGGGATCAATTAATTTGCTAGAACAGCTCACAGAACTCAAGAAACCTGTTTACTCACTACATTACTGGTTTATTACGAAGGACATTAAAGGACACAAATCAACAGCCAGGTGAAGAGGTACATAGGGCAAGGTTCTGCACAAAGGAACTTCTGTCCTTTTAGAGTTCCGAGCCCAATAGGGTGGCATGAAGGAAGCATTTTAGTTCCCCAGTGTGGAAACCCTCCAAGCCCCCTTTTTGGGGTTTTCCTGGAGACTTTATTACACAGGCATGGCCGATTAAATCATCGGCATTGGTCATTACCTCAACCTCGGAACCTTTCTCCCTGCCCTGGAAATCAGGGGATGGGGCTGAATGTTCTGACCCTCTAATCATGGCTGGTTCTCCTGGACACCAGCCCCCATCCTTAGGGGCTTTCCAAATTCGTGTCCTTAACATAAACCCAGCTGTGGTGGAAGGGGGCTTGGTATGAAACACAAGACACCCATTTCACCTTTATGACTCCGAATGTCTTTTTCAGGACATTATTCAGACCAAATATGATCACAACAGATGCCCCCGTTGCTTTTATTGCTGAGGAAATTCCAAAGGTTTTAGGAGCTGTGAGCCTGGAAATGTGAAGACCAAATATACAGAAGAAATACATATATATTTGGTCATCTTAGTGATCAAATATATGTGTGTGTCTTATAAATCACCGTGTGGTCAAGTTGGATGGACCTCCAGGAAAGATCGGAGAGGAGGAGGACCCTGAGCTCGCCTTGTCGTCCCATAGATACAACGAGGTAACACTCACATCAATGTAAACAACCCAGAAAACGACCGAAGACTGGCAGAACAGACTCCACAACTAAATGTGGGGAAGAGGCCACGTCAGAGAGGGTAGGAAGGGCAGAGATGGGGTGGGGAGCTAAACCCTGTGGGTCTGGTCTCTGGAAGGAGGGAGCAGCAGGCATGGGGAGAGGGGAGAATCGACTGCACACCGGGAAGCTTACACGCGGGAGACGAATCCCCATAGCATTTGGCTTTACAAATCACAATATTACACATGCAGCGCTGAGACCAAAAGGGGACTGCTGTGGAGACTGAGCGGGGGCCGAGCAGTTCTGGTCCGGAGCAGGCACAGAATACAAGCCAAAATGCCAGCTGGTGTCAGAGCGGAAGTGGCTGCCACCATCCATCGCTCCGTTGATCGAAGCAAGTGGAGTGGCCGATACCCCAGGGGGAAGGAAGGTAAAACCACAAACTCTGAGATCATAACCTGGGCCAAAATTAAGAGTGGGATGCGAACGGACTGAGCCACTCGGGCGCCCCTGCAATTGCAGCTTGGTTTTTAAATTCATTTGCCCCACGAGAAGGAAAAGGGAATTCTTAATTGAATGCTTGCTGTATGTTTGGCACATCGATAGATGTATTATTTCACTTAATCCTCAATAAAACTGTTGTGAAATAGCCTCACTTCATGGGACTCTGCCCTCATCTTCTACCCTGTGCTCTGCCCCACCACACTGGCCTCCACGCTGTGGTCAAACACTCCAATCTCACTCCCACCTCAGGGCCTTTACACTTGCTGTTACTTCTGCCCGGAATGTTTTTACCCGATGTCTGAATGGCTTGCCTTCTTCCTCCTGCATGTCTGGGCTCACATATGCTGTCTTCTGAGAGGGGCCCAAATCGCAACTCCCACAGCACTCCATATCACCTTCTCAGTTCTCCTTTTTCCCTCCTTGGTAGTTACAGCTATGCAACTGCACACACACACACACACACACACGTACTAGATTTTATATATGAACTCTAAATATAATGTATATGTTTTCTTTATTCTGCTTTTTATAGTTTATCATCCTCCACTACAACCTAAGCCCCTTTCTCTTGAGTGGCTCAGTTGGTTAAACGTCCAACTTCGGCTCAGGTCGCGATCTTGCCGTTTGTGGGTTCGAGCCCCATGTCGGGCTCTGTGCTGACAGCTCGGAACCTGGAGCCCGCTTCGGATTCTGTGTCTCCCTCGCTCTCTGCCCCTCCCCTGCTTGTGCTGTGTCTCCATCTCTCTCTCAAAAGTAAATAAAAATAAAAACAAAACAAAAAAAAACTAAGCCCCTCTGAGGCAGATCAGAATTATGTGCCTGGCACTTAGAACAACACTCAGCATGCAGCAAACACTCCATACGTGTTGAAGGCCTGAATGAAGGGCTCAATGGAGATGATATTTGTCGTTCCACCATGAGGAAATGAAGGCTTGGAGACATGAAATCCTATGGCTTATGGTCATCCAGCCAGTGAGTGCCTGAGCCGGCATTCCAGCCAACTTCAGAGCAACCCTGAGCCTGGACCACACCTCTCTTACCCAGGGCAATGACATGGGGGCAGCAGGGACGGCGTAAGACTGTAGCAGGTTGAAGATAAGTGACAAGGGGAAGTTGAGACGTTCCCATAAGACAAGGTCGAAAAACTAGAAATCAGTGCTTAGAACGTATTCTTACAAACCAGACTGGGAGGGAAAGCTGGGTCGGCTAGTGCATAGTTCATTTTCAAATCAAAAGCCAGACGTGACCGGATATAAGGCTAATGTTTCTCGATCCCACATCATCCTCCCTGTGAGTTAAATATCATCAGTCACCCTCATTTTATAGGTGGCCGATTACATGCTCTTGGCATTCGGAACAGTTTTTCATGGCCACAGGGGCCGGGTCCTGAGCCCCTCACCTTTTCCCCTCCCTGCTTTTTCCCCTGGTGCCTGGAACCTCTGACTTGGGAGAGTGGTGTTCAGGCCACCCCCCCACCTGGTAAAGGCCAACCCTCTTCTCTGTCACAAGCCCACCCTGCCACGACAGGGCACAGGCTGCCAACCAGGATCTGGGCTCTGAGCAGGCATCCAGCCTCTGTCAGCCTGGGTCCCTGGCGGGCCAGTCAGCTTATTTTCTCCGGGGGCAGGGAGGTATGGGGAACTCCCACCGCAGGAAAGGGAGGTGTTTTATCGTGTGAAAAATCACAGAAGACCTACTTTGAATTCCTCCCACACAGGAGTGTGCCGGTGCTGGGGCCATTCCTATGTATCTGGCTCGAGGACAGGATGGCTGATGACAAGGTAGTACTTGACCTTGACCCTGGGGAGCTGGTCCACCATGAAAAATGACCTCCGCTGGGGCTGTGGTAAGTGAGCACTTAGAATCCTCCGGATAAGAATGGATGGAAGTCTGTTTGTTCTGACTGAAGAAAGTGTTTACGAAGCTAACAAGAAATATAAACAAGAACTGGAGGGGAACTTTACTGCTTCTAATGTGCTTGATATGCTAATTACAAATTATGCTCATCTTTTTGTGTTAAAGCAGGTCCCCTCAGGAATTTACATGTTAGCTCGTTGCAATGAGTACTTGAAAGATATTAGATGGGATTTCTTAAAAAATATGTTATAATTTAGGGAAGCATTACCATCTATTTACTCATTCATCCATTATTCAATCAATATTTACTGAATTCTTACTTTATGACAGGGACTGTGCAGGAAGACGGTGGGGGAGGTGTGGGGGAGGGCAGTAGGTAATGAAATAGAGGAAGCCCTTGCCCTCAGGAACTTCGGTTCTGGCGTGGGAAATTGCTCCGTTTGCACCGAGCTGGTGCAGCCTGCTACAATTTCAGGAGCAAAGTGAGGGCATCTCAGAAACCACATTATAGGAAGGCCGGTGTCCCTGCTCAGCCAAGCTGCAGGATTTAGTGTGCTGGGCCACACGTTACCTGGGGTCCAGGTCCTTCCAAGCCTTACTTGCAATGCCAGAAAGATCTAGGTTCAAAGCCTAGCCCTGCCCCTTGGTAGCTGTGTGACATGGACGAGTCACATAACCTCAGTGAGCCTCAGAGGATTTATTTGCAAAAGCAGGGCTACTAATTCGAACTCCATGGGACATTATGGATCAAGTGAGATCATGGGCATAAAATGCTTATCACAGGAAACAGCCTGTGATGGCCAGTACCTCTAGAGTATAAGAAAACCTGTAATGTCCTGAGCTTTGGTGTTACTTCCTTTAGCACACACACGTGCATGCAGGTATAGAAAAACTTACATATTTGTCTGTCAGTGCATGCGTATATCTTCACTAGACACAGATACGTATGTCTGTGAACCTGCAAGACCAGTGTCAGCATATTCCCAAGGTGTGCACACATATCCAAGCACACACATGCACTTCATTGTGATGTTCTGCTTTTAGGCACCTTAGTCCTCCCCGAAATTCTAAGTACGAAGGACATCGGGACACGTCACTTTAAGATCTTCTTTGTTTGGGGCACCTGGGTGGCTCAGTGGGCTAAGCGTCTGACTTCAGCTCAGGTCATGATCTCGCAGTTCCTGAGTTCAAGCTCCGTGTTGGGCTCTGTGCTGACAGCTCAGAGCCTGGAGCCTGCTTTGGATTCTGTGTCTCCCTCTCTCTCTGCCCCTCCCCTGCTTATGCTCTGTCTCTCTCTGTCTCAAAAATAAATAAAAACATTAAAAAAATTAAAAAATAAAAAAGATCCTCTTTGTTTTCTTTGTTTTTTGGCTTTCCATCTCTCTCGTTCGTCTGTATTGATTTCATTTTACCCCCATTGCTCGTTATCTTTCTCCACTCCATACTCATATGCTCCACCCCTGTGGGGAAACATTCCACAGAAGATCCTTCTATCATAGAAGCATAGGGTTCTGAATTTATTGGACTGGAAATTTTTACTCATGATTTTTGGGCTTTTATTTGGGGATGCCATGGGGGATCTCTCTTTCCCTCCCATGAACTCTAGGATCTAACACTGCTTTGAGGAATTCATCAGCTTAATCATTATTCCCTGATCAATTTGGTGGCTCCCATCAACATGTCCCTTCATCCACAAATTCCCCCTGGGCTTCTCTAGAATATTTGTACCCAAAGGTGGGAAGCTGTTCTCCTCAACTCTGAAACTTGCTGGATGGTTTTCCCTCAGACCTCCACCCTGAGCGATACCCAGGCACTGACGGAAATGCATGCATTTGCATTCAGAGATGTTTATGTAGGCTTTCAGGTACTCTTTTCAATTTTATCTGCTCTTTCCTTTTATTACCCTTTTGGCCCATTCCTTCAAGTTCCTGTGGTGGAAGGCAGCCCTTTGGTGCCACACCTCTTCCTGTGTAAGACAGAATGTAATTCTTACAATCCATTGAGTTCCACTTCTAAGCTACAGGGTGAAGCTTAGCTATAGGGATCAGAGGACAAGAAAGATGCCTTAATCTCTTCAGTATTTCAGTAAATATTTATGGAGCACCTGCAAGCAGACCACATGCGAGGTATGAACGTTGGGTGAGAAAGAGACATGACTCCAGATAATGTTTACAATCAAAAGAAGGCTATAGGCATTAAACACAACAGCATGCTAAGAATTTTTCAAGTGCAATTACGGTAAATGCTAAGAAGGGCAAAAGTGGGTTCTGTGGGAGTGTAAATTAGGGAGTCTTGACTGAGTGAGATTCGTCATAGAGGGGGAGGGATGTTACTTGAGGAAACTTCCCTGAGGGAGTGACATTTTAAACCAAGACTTGAAGGATAAACAGAAGTTGGCCAGTGGAGGAAGTGAGGAGAACATCCTAGAAAGAGGAAGTATCACATGCAAAGATCCTCATTCGCTAGGCGAGTAGCTTATCTATAGAGAGGACAGAAACCAAAGGGGTTTGAACATGGTGAGCAGGGAAGAGTAGTATGAGAACTGGGGAACGGGGGATGGTGGTGCCCACCGGATTGTGGAAGCCCTCACAGGGCACTCTGATGCTTTCCTGGTTTATCCTGACTCTTCCTGGTGCTGTAGCCATGGCTAATGGTGAAGTGAGATCCAGACACACTCAGAGCAAAGGGTGACTACTTGGGGTGAAGGTCCATTAGAACGAAAGGTCCATTAGAACGAAAGGTCCATTAGAATGAAGGTCCATTAGAATGAAAGGTCCATTAGAATGAAAAAAGATAAATATTTCACGTTGGCTTTTGGGCTCCTGTAAAATCATTTCCCCTCTAGATGGCTATTTTCAAACAACTACTTCAAATCTTTCCCTGTGTCGAAGAGCCACATCAGTGTATCATGTGTTCCAGCTTTCCTGTCTGGCTGTTGAAATAACCTTCTTATTTTTTTTAAATTTATTTTTTTTTGTCATGATAAGTGTGCTTTTTTATCCCCATCCCCCATTTTCCCCATCCCCCTCCCCCCCCCTCCCGCCCCGGGTAACCATTAGTTTGCTCTCTGTGGTTAAGAGTCTGTTTCTTGGTTTCTTTCTTTCTCTCTGTCTTGCTTTTTCTTTGTTTATTTTGTTTTTTAAGTTCCACATATGAGTGAGATCCTATGATATTTGTTTTTGACTGACTCATTTCACTTAGCATTATACTCTCTAGCTCTATTCATATTGTTGCAAATGGGAAAATATCATTATTTTTTTGGCTGAATAATATTTCATTATATTTATATACAAATATAAATATACATATAAATATAGCCTCTTCTTTATCCATTCATCTATTGATGGGCACTTGGGCTGCTTCCATAATTTGGCTATTGTAAATAATGCTGCAATAAACATAGGGGTGCATGTATCCCTTTGAATTAGTGTTTTTGTATTTTTTGGGTAGTGGAATTACTGGGTAGTTCTATTTTTAACTTTTTGAGGAACCTCCATACTGTGTTCCCCAGTGGCTGTACCAGTTTACATTCCCACCAACAATGCAAGAGTGTTTCTTTTTCTCTTTTCTTCACCGACATTTCTTATTCCTTGTGTTTTTGATTTTAGCCATTCTTACAGGTGTGAAGTGATATCTCATTGTAGTTTTGATTTGAATTTCCCTGATGATGAGTGATGTTGAGCATCTTTTCATGTATCCGTTGGCCATCTGGATGTCTTCTTTGGAGAAATGTCTGTTCATGTCTTCTGCCCATTTTAACTGGGTTATTTGTTTTGGGGATATTAAGTTGTATCAGTTCTTTCTATATCTTCAATACTAATCCTTATAGGATATGTCATTTGCAGAACTTTTATTTGATGTAGTCTCAATAGATTATTTTTGCTTCTATTTCCCTTGCCTCAGGAGACATATCTAGAAAAAAGTTGCAGCCAATGTCAGAGAGATTACTGCCTGTGCTCTCTTCAGGTCTCACATTTAGGTCTTTAATCCATTTTAGTTTATTTTTGTGTATAGTGAAGGAATGTGGTCCTAGTTCATTCTTTTGCATGTGGCTGTCCAGTTTTTTGAACACTCTTTGTTGAGGGGACTTTTTCCCATTGCATATTCATATATCCTTTGCTGAAGATTATTTGATCATATAATTGTGGGTTTATTTCTGGTATGTGTCTATTTTTATGCCAGTACCATACTGTTTTGATTACTAATTCTTTGTAATATAATTTGAAATCTGGAATTGTGATTCCTCCAGTTCAGTTTTTCTTTTTCAAGATTTGCTTTGGTTATTTGAGGTCTTTTGTAGTTCCAAATAAACTTTAGAATAGTTTGTTCTAGGGGCGCCTGGGTGGCTCAGTTGGTTAAGCGTCCGACTTCGGCTCAGGTCATGATCTCGTGGTCTGTGAGTTTGAGCTCCGCATCAGGCTCTGTGCTGACAGCTCAGAGCCTGGAGCCTGTTTCAGATTCTGTGTCTCCCTCTCTCTCTGACCCTCCCCCATTCATGCTCTGTCTCTCTCTGTCTCAAAAAAATAAATAAAAGTTAAAAAAAAATAAAAGAATAGTTTGTTCTAGTTCTGCAAAAATGGCTGTTGGTATTTTGATTGATAGGGAGTGCACTAAAAGTGTAGATTGCTTTAGGCAGTATAGACATTTTAACAACATTTGTTCTTCCAGCCCACGACCGTGGAATGTCTTTCCATTCATTTGCATCATCTTCCATTTCTTTTATCAGTGTTTTATAGTTTTCAAAGTACAGGTCTTTCACCTCTTTGGTTAAGTTTATTCCTAGATATTTTATTGTTTTGGGTGTAATTGTAAATGGGATTGTTTTCTTAAATTCACTTCCTGCTGCTTCATCATTAGTGTATAGGAATGCAACAGATTTCTGTATATTGATTTGTATCTTGCAACTTTACTGAATTCATTTATCAGTTCTAGTAGCTTTTTGGTGGAGTCCTTAGGGTCTTCGATATGTAGTATCATGTCATCCGCAAATAATGGGAAGTTTACTTCTTCCTTACCAATTTGGATAGCTTTTTTTTTTTCCTGTGTGTTGTCTGACTGCTGTGGCTAGGACTTTCAGTACTATGTTGAATAAAAGTGGTGAAAGTAGGCATCTCCTGACCTTAGGCAAAAAACTGGCTTTTTCCATTGAGTATGATGTTAGCTGTGGGTTTTTCCTCTAAGGCCTATATTATGTTAAGGCGTGTTCCCTCTGGACCTATTTTGCAGGGTTTTGTATCATGAATAGATTTTGTACTTTGTCAAATGCTTTTTCTGCATCTATTGAAATGATCATATGGTTTTCATCCCTTCTCTTATTGATGTGTCATATATAATGTTGACTATTTTGTGAATATTGAACCATGCTTGCATCCCGGGAATAAATCCCACTTGATTGTGGTGTATGATTTTCTTTTAATGTATTGTTGGATTTGGTTTGCTAGTATTTAGGTGAGAATTTTTGCATCTATACTCATGAAAGATATTGGCCTTTAGTTATCTGTTCAAAATGACTTTTTTTTTTTAAGGCTTCTCTTGATCTCAGACTCTACTACAGGGCTGGGGCACCAAGAAGCCAAATCTTTTGTTTCACAGGTTAGTGTGTGTGTTTAATCCTAGTTATACCAGTACAACTATGAGGCATTTTACATAGTTTTATCTCTGGTCAAGTTGATCTAATTGGCGTAGAAATCTTTAACCCGATTTATTTTCCAACATTCAATAAACTAAAAACATTTGTTGATGAAGGTTTTAGTTACTTGTATGTGTAAATAATAATCCTTGAAATTTACATTATTTGTATGATAACAATGATGGGAAACAAGCCTGAAAAGTTGAAATGCATTTTCAGGAGTTGGCTGCTTTAAGAAAAATCCATGGGTTCTTTGAATATGACAGAATTAGGCCAGTTGATCTTCCTCATGCAAACGCTGAAGAGATTGACAGAATCATGAGAAACAAAAGAACATCAAACCCACGTAGAACCTTGTCATCTCAGGGTCCAAGCTCCCAGGCAGCTCTTTCCCTCTCATTCAGCAAAAATGAGATCTTTGGCACAAGCCAGTGATTGTAGAAGACACCTTAAATGGAACAAAGATTGATCTATAGTCACTCTTCAGCCATTGTGCCAAATCTCAGGGCCCATCGGGGTGTCATCAATTTTAACCTTTAAGAACTGATAACTTTATACAAGAGACCTCAATTTCTTGGACTGGCTAGGAGAGAGTAGCTGAAATTTATGGAAAGTCCAAATTACCGATCTATCCTTTAAAGCAAATGCCATTTGATTTAGATTGCAGACCAGAATGGGAATGACTCCTGAAAACTGAATTCTGTAACTTCTGTACCTTTTCTCCCCTGAACTCCCCCTGCCTCCTGGCTCAACTTTATCTCAGGCCATGCTGTTTTGGCATATGACCTTTGGTTCACCCATGTATCAGTCAAGAAAAAGATGACACACTCAGAGTTTGTCATTGGAGGAGAGTTTAACAAGAAGCAAGCATTTACAAAGATGTGGGCAGGGCTTAGGAAACCAACAAGAGCTAGTACAATAACCCAAGAGCTGGCAACGATGGGGAGGTCTCACCATGCCAGGCCAAAGGGGCAAGGAAAGGGAGCGACCTGATAGGAGTTTGACCTCTGACATAGGGATTCAGCCAACCCGTGGTGTCTCTGCTCAGAGGAAGCTGGGAATAAATATCTTGATCCCATTGCTCTTTCAACCTCTGATCTCCCAGTACCTTGTGTGGGCCAGACCCAACCAGAAGCCAGTAGGCAAGGGGACACGCTGAAGTTCGGTAGTCTTTCAGAGCATAGAGTGGGGTCAAAAAGAGAAGAACATGAATCTCAGGATGTGGGGGTGGAGCATGGGTGAATGGAACACGCAGCACAAGCTGCTGGCCCCCCTCACTAGGCTATGAAAGCCTTTTCAATGGCGGATTTTCATTTTGTAGCCCCAGCTCCAAACTCAAGCCCTGACAAACAGAAAGGACTTAATAAATTCGGAGTAAATGAATGGATGTGGGGATGGTGAATGGATGGATGATTAAATGACTGAATGAATAACCAAAGGATTGAATGAATAACAGTGGGATAACAAAGATCTCCCTCCTGGAGTTCTTTAGATGATCTGCTCTGGTAACTACCTACGAACAATTTGTAATTAACACATCAAATTCTTCGAAAGGCCTTGAAAGACTTTGTCTCTTCTGCAGCTTAAGCTGTCTGCACAGAGGCTTGTGTACAGGATGAAATTGCTTCCTTCACAGCAGAGATAAAACACCTCCCATCTCCTATTCCAAAGACCTCAAATTCTGAATTAGGAGAGACATGAATTAATGAGTTCTTCGCGTAACAAGAAAAACCTCTTTTAATAACTGGGAGTTAAACAGAGTTTGGATCCCTGCTGATCTTATTGGCAAAATTAAATAAAAGTGACATTCTGCTGGCCCAAGCAAATTAGCAGCCAGCCTGTGTAAAGGCTCAGTTAACCCGAGACATTGTGTGATGTATTACCCATTGTTTGACGTACTTTCATAAGAGCAAGACGAAGTGTCCCATCCTTTAGACTCTGGTAATGTGCTTCATTGTTAAATTCAATAGGAAAAGCGATTCATACTGTGGTATGATTGAAAAGAAAATTGAATCCTTTTGATGTTATAAATGTGTCTATTACTGCGTGTGCACACAAATTTTCCATGGAAATTATGGTGAAAGTAGTGATTCTCCTCGAAAAATGCATTAGTGTTGACACGTTCAATTTTATCTGCATCAGAATATAAATACCCTTTAACCATGGTCAAATTGTGCGGAATGTATATACCGCATCTGCATAAGTCACTTGTCTATCCATCTATCGAAAAACAAAGCATGGAGCTCCAAGAGCTATCCTGGTCCTCCATTTACAGTTTTAAAAATATATATTATTGAAAGCACCAGCGCAGGATTTGTGTGAGGGCCTTTCTAATTTAAAAAATAGTTTCATAAAGCAAAGGTCTGTAATTTCATATCCTTGTTACACAAAGCGAGTTTGAAAGCTTTGAGAGACGCGGCAAGCTGGGTCAGGCTGGCATTGGCCACCAGGCCATTTTTGGCCAGAGGCACCACCCGCGTGGTCAGGGACACGTCTTAAAAGGAAGCGGGTGATGTCAGGGACATAGTACTCAGCTTGGCCCTGTGGTTGTGAATCCCTTTGCTTACCAGCCAAACGGGGACTGTAAAATGCTCGGGGCCTCTTGCCTCCATTCCCCTAAGACCTGCCCCTTTTCTGGTCTGCTTCTCCATCCTGCTCTGTCCTTCTCTAGATGTGACACTCAAGGAGCACTTCTCTCTGGGCTTCCATTTCCGCTTCTGCAAATCAAAGTGGTTGGTCTCCATGTCCTTCACAGTTAAATGTTTGTTGCTGTTTGAACCCATGCTCTTTTTTGCTTTGATCCCTGTGTCAGTCAGGACCTTTTTGATCACAGACAGTACAAAATTCAACACACAATGTTTGGGAAGAATGAGAATTCAATTCTTCCCTATCATCTCCCCTGCCAAGAAAAAAAAAAAAAAAACCAAACAGGGGCAAATCTAGCGATGAATATTATCATCAGTTCTGGTTTCCTCTCTGACTCTTGGCTTCTCTGTTGGTGTCGAGTCCATTTGCAAACTCCCTTGGTTTGCAAACTCCCTTTGCCTGTTGGCAAGATGACTGTACTTTTTGTTCATATCCTTCCCACTCCAAATTCAGCAGCACAAAAATTATGAACGTATTTTTGAGCAATGTTCCTGGACCTGGCTCTCCCTGACCCAAATCAGGTCGGCGCTCATGTCAAGAAAAAACATGTTCTTGTTATTAAAAGAAAGGTAGGGGCGCCTGGGTGGCTCAGGTGGCTAAGTGTCCGACTCTTGGTTTCAGCTCAGGTCGTGGTCTCATGGTTTCATGAGTTCGAGTCCCGCATCGGGCTCTGTGTGGACAGCACAGAGGCTACTTGTGATTCTCTCTCTCTCTCTCTCTCTCTCTCCCTCTGCCTCTCTCTCTCTCTGCCCCTCCCCTGCTCACACTGTCTCTGTGTCTCTGAAAAATAAAATATAAGTAAATAAAATAAAATAAAATAAAATAAGGTAACTATGCAGTGGAAGGGGATGGAGAGACACATCTGTAACGTGCTTATGCAAACAGTTCCTGCTGCCTGAGGTCCTTTCTTTTCCTTGTCGCTGTGGTAAATTCTTGCTGACCCTTCAAGGTCAAGTTCAAAAAACACCTTCACTGAGCCCTCCCAAATCCCCATCTGACTTCTTTACTCCCTCAGTACTGAAACATTACAGAACCCGTAATATTCCACCCATCTCTCAAACCAATACTTACTGAACACCTATTGAGTACAAAGCACTGTAACCCTTACCTCCACTAAAGAGTTGGGACACCAGGCTCTTTCTGCTTAACTGCCTGCCGTGCTAAGAGGGAGTTATGAGATCAAGTTAGGGAAGATGGTGGTGGAAGGGTTGGCAGGGGACTAGAGGAACTAGAGGGAAAAGGTGGCAGAAGGACTGGCTTTCCTCGGTAGGCACACTGGCAGCTCAAGCCCCTCCGTGCGTATTTATTGAGTATCTACTATGTATACTACTATCTACTACTGATAGATCAGTGAGATAAACACACAAAGGTACCTGTCTTTGCGGAGGGAATCTGAAGGAGGGAATCCAGGCCAAAGAAACAGCCAGTCCAAAGGCCCTGGGGCAGGAGTATTCTTGACTTATTAACAGATCAGCAAAATGATTAGTATGGCTGAGAGGGAGTATGGAAAGAGGTGACATCAGAAAGATACCAGGGCCAGATCATGGAGGGGCTTGGCGGGCCACTGTAAGGACTTTGGCCTTTACTGTTTAACCCAACCATCCAAGTCTTGAAGCAATCCTGATCTGGACAAAAATGCCTCATCAGCCTGCGGAGAAAGTGGGGCTGGGATTAGATTTGATCCTGGGTTCTCACCAGATTTACCGCCCACGGTGTAAGAACGGACTCCTGCCTCAGTTTCCCTATCGATTATTCTCATTGATCAGCTAGCTCCGCTAAGACCCTGACATCGTTAACATCGCTGTAGCTCCTAGGCGGTGGTGGGGGAGACGCTGGGTACAGGTGGCGATAGGGGGGTAGAAGAAGGGTGATAGAGGCGTGTGTAGACTTGAATGTTCGAGAGCGAGGTCTGTGCGTCAGAGTGCGCGGTTTGAACCACGGCTCTGCCACTTGCCATCAGGGTGGCACTGGGTAGTTATTTATTTGTTCTAAGCCTCGTTTTCCTCACTTGTGAAATGGAAGCAAGACTATCTGTTCCTTGAGGCGCCATATGAAAGTTTATATGAGCTGCATAGCGCAGAATAATCCCTCACTAAATAATCGCCATTATTATCCTGGATATTTTCTTGCAAATCCTCTCTACCTGAGGTAGAAAGACAATTCTTCATCCCTCCACGCACCGGTTGGGACCTGTTTGCTCAGAGCCATGCATTCGCAGCGTACTTGAACTTCCAGCGTCATTAGTCACCTAGGTTTGGTTGCCTTTTATTACCCTTGTTCCATTCCTCCCTGACAACTGATTTGCACCCTATTGGCTTAAAAAAATTTTTTTTAAGTTTATTTATTTATTTTGAGAGAGAGACAGAGAGAGTGAGCAGGGGAGGGGCAGAGAGAGAGAGAGAGAGGGAGACAGAGAATCCCAAGCAGACTCTGTGCTGTCAGCATGGAATCCATTGCGGGGCTCAAACCCACAAACCGGGAGATCATGACCAGAGCAGAAACCAAGAGTTGGGATGCTTAACCGACTAAGCCACCCAGGTGCCCCTTTATCCTATTGGCTTTTTTAAAAAAAATTTTTTTTTTCCACGTTTATTTATTTTTGGGACAGAGAGAGACAGAGCATGAACGGGGGAGGGGCAGAGAGAGAGGGAGACACAGAATCGGAAACAGGCTCCAGGCTCTGAGCCATCAGCCCAGAGCCTGACGCGGGACTCGAACTCACGGATCGCGAGATCGTGACCTGGCTGAAGTCGGACGCTTAACCGACTGCGCCACCCAGGCGCCCCTATCCTATTGGCTTTTAAAGCTTGTCGGAGATATGCCCAATGTCACCATATATATTTGGAACAGAATAGCTGGCTGCTGGCCACTTGTGAAGAACAACTTTAGAACTGTCTTATTTACGCCCATGTTGGTTCCATCCTGTCTCACCCCACATTCCCTTCTGAGAGCTTGGCCGGACCCGGCTGAACTGGTAGCCAAGCCTTAGCAGAATCACGACACCTGCCTGCCACATTCTTCCCCATCCAGAAAGCAGTTTCTTCAGGTGCTACCTACGTAAGTAGCCAAACTCGTGCTTGGACTCCCTCTAATGGATGCTATCTGTCACTTACCTCCAGGACAAAACTGACCAGTAAAGTGGCCCTTTCTTAGAGAAAAATCTCCCTTGGGGGCATTTCTCTGCTTCTCCCTCTTTTCCTTCTCTCTCCCCGTGTGGAAATCCCCTCCTCTCTCCCCCATATGCCATGTGATCATTGCCTTATAAATTGTTCAGAATCCAAGTCGGGGTGGGATATTTACCCAGAGCGAATTATGGCTGGATACATTCCTATGTCAACATGTGCCACGCTCGTTTCTTATAAAGTAGTTCATTATTCTGTGGGGCATAAATAGTATTACCAGATTGATATGATTAAAGCTAGTGAGTCATTAATTAGCATCTAATTAAAAGAGATGAGTTACATACCCATGTACAGTAGCTAATGTTATGTTTTCCTTGAAAAAGAAATGATTAAGTGTGCATCAATTGTGTTTCAAAGAAACTACACCAAACCATATGTGCAAATTCTCTAGGGAGACAGGGACAATGTTTGCCTTAGGGCATCAGAAAATTAAGTTTGCTACTCCCCAAAGATGTGGCTGCCAACATAGGCTAGGATCTTTCTGGTCACAGGAAGCTGGCTTGAGCTTCGCGTTGTATCCAGAAATATCAACGGGGAAGCCATCAAGATAGCTTTTGGGGGCCCAAGCCCAGGCACCGATGCTGTGTGTCCTTCTCTTTAACATTCTACTATGATTATCAGCTCACGCTGCCAAGGGTTCTCACAGTCATTAACTAATGTTAATTCTCACAGCACCCATATCCCCATTTTATAAACCAGAAAACTACTCCTCAGACAGGACTCACACTGGCTGATTTGAGAAGACCAGAGAATTTCTGGAGAAGCACCAGGACATATTCCATCATCCCAGCCAGCCATTCAGGGCCTTCTGAAAGTGAATTTTGAGGTTTTCATGTAGCCTTCCCTCTCCCTCTTCCCTTACTGCATCTTTTTTCTCTAGCTGAACCGTCCTGTGCCGTGTTTCCCCTAATGTTCTAATTCTGCTCACAGCCAACTGAGGAGGATCCCAGCCTATCCTCCATGGGCCCACCATGTGCTGAACTTCTGGAAGCAGACCGATTCTAATTTCATCCAGTAGTGTTAAACGTGTATATGTTCATTTTTCGTGCTACTAAATGTTTCCTTTTGAGCTTAGTAGCTAATGGTGACCCATTCAAAAGTTTTCTTCTAAAATTTCTGATCTTATTTATCCAGTACAGTGACAACTAACCCAACCCTATTGTTAAACCCATCTATCGAGTTCTTAATTTCAATTATTTATATTGTTCCCGATTCTATAGTTTCAGCTTTATCTCTTTTCATCGGTTCCATTTCTCTGGAATCTTTGTTAGCCGAATTGTCGCAGATTTTAACAGATAGTTTTTATTTGATTAAGAGAACTGTGCTACTCTTATTTCTTTGTAAGTTTTGAAGCTACGATGTTAGGCACGCACAGTTTTGGAATTTTTACATCTTCATGAAGAAATTTGTCATTTGTCATTGTGAATTATTTGTGTTTATTTCAAGTATGTTTGCCTTAAAAATGTCCTTGTCTGATACTACTGTGGCTATATCAGCTTTTTTCTCTCTTCCTTTTTGAGGTATGAATGATATGGGGTGAAATGCACTTTGATGAGTTTTAACAAACTCATATGCATATGTAGACCATACCTTCATCAATATACAAAAATTTGCATCACTCCAGAGAGTTTACCAATATTGCTCCCAAGTAAATTTTTAAAAATCTATTACTGGATTAAAAAGAGATGAGTTGCATATTCACATACTTTTGGCGTGTTTAATTATATATAAAACTGTGTATAGTATATACTGTGTACTGTTTTGTGTCCAGCATGTTTTACTTAGGGTGATAGCTGTGAATTCATCCACATTGTTGCAAATATCAAGGATTTGCTTCTTTTTGCTTCTGAAGAGTATTTCCTCATACAAATATGCCACAATTTATTTATGCACTTGCCAGTTGATAGACATTTGTGCTGTTTTCAGTTTGAGAATATTATGACTCAAGCTTCTGTGAACATTCTTATTCAAGCATTTGTATGGACCTAAATTGCCATTTCTTTTGAGCAAATGCCTAGAAAAGGAGTTTCTAAGTCATAGGATACATGTATTTTTAACTTCATGTGAAATTGCCAATGTTGTTTAACATTCTCAAGTTGAGGAAGTTCCCTTCTATTTCCAGTTTGCTAAAAGATTTTATCATGAATGTATACTGAAGATTTCAAATGCTTTTTCTGCAGCTATTGAAGTTATATTATCTTTCTTTAGTTTGTGCATGAATCTCATTTTCTCAATTAATATTATATTTTATTTTTTAATGTTTATTTATTTATTCTGAGAGAGCGAGAGAGAGAGAGAGAGAGAGAGAGAGAGAGAGAATCCCAAACAGGCTCCACGCTGTCAGCACAGAGCCCAACACGGGGCTCGATTTCACAAACCATGAGATAATGACCTGAACTGATATCAAGGGTCAGATGCTTAACCGACTGAGCCACCCAGGTGTCCCTAGTCTCTCAATATTCTAATGTTAACCAACCTTGTATTCCTAGAACAAATCTCACATAGTCATGATATATTACCAGTTTTATATATTATTAGTTTTAAAATATTATTCATTTGCTTATATCTTATTAAGAAATTTTGTGTCTTCATTCATGGAGGGATATTATTCTGTAATTTTTTTCCTTGTAGTGCCTTTGCCTGATTTTGATATCAAGGTTATCTTGGCCTCATAAAATGACTTGACAAGTATTCCCTTTTTCTCCATTTTCCGGAGAGTTTTGGTAGGACTGACGTATTTTTTTTTTCTAAACATTATGCTAAAATTTACTAGTGAAGCCACTGATTCTGGTGTTTTTTTTTTTTTTTTTTACAATAATATAATCAATTACAGGTTCAATCTATTTAGCAGACATGGGGACTATACAGATATATATCGTTCCCTGTGTTAGTTTCTTTTTCCAATATATGCAATTTATTGTCAAATTGGTTTCCATACAACACCCAGTGCTCATCCCAAAAGGTGCCCTCCTCAGTACCCATCACCCACCCTCTCCTCCCTCCCACCCCCCATCAACCCTCAGTTTGTTCTCAGTTTTTAAGAGTCTCTTATGCTTTGGCTCTCTCCCACTCTAACCTCTTTTTTTTTTTCCTTCCCCTCCCCCATGAGTTTCTGTTAAGTTTCTCAGGATCCACATACGTGTGAAAACATATGGTATCTGTCTTTCTCTGTATGGCTTATTTCACTTAGCATCACACTCTCCAGTTCCATTCACGTTGCTACAAAGGGCCATATTTCATTCTTTCTCATTGCCACGTAGTACTCCATTGTGTATATAAACCACAATTTCTTTATCCATTCATCAGTTGATGGACATTTAGGCTCTTTCCATCATTTGGCTATTGTTCAGAATGCTGCTATAAACATTGGGGTACAAGTGCCCCTATGCATCAGTACTCCTGTATCCCTTGGGTAAATTCCTAGCAGTGCTATTGCTGGGTCATAGGGTCGGTCTTTTTTTAATTTTCTGAGGAACCTCCACACTGTTTTCCAGAGTGGCTGCACCAATTTGCATTCCCACCAACAGTGCAAGAGGGTTCCCGTTTCTCCACATCCTCTCCAGCATCTATAGTCTCCTGATTTGTTCATTTTGGCCACTCTGCCTGGCGTGAGGTGATATCTGAGTGTGGTTTTGATTTGTATTTCCCTGATGAGGAGCGACGTTGAGCATCTTTTCATGTGCCTGTTGGCCATCCGAATGTCTTCTTTAGAGAAGTGTCTATTCATGTTTTCTGCCCATTTCTTCACTGGGTTATTTGTTTTTTGGGTGTGGAGTTTGGTGAGCTCTTTATAGATTTTGGATACTAGCCCTTTGTCCGATATGTCATTTGCAAATATCTTTTCCCATTCTGTTGGTTGCCTTTTAGTTTTGTTGGTTGTTTCCTTTGCTGTGCAGAAGCTTTTTATCTTCATAAGGTCCCAGTAGTTCATTTTTGCTTTTAATTCCCTTGCCTTTGGGGATGTGTCAAGTAAGAGATTGCTATGGCTGAGGTCAGAGAGGTCTTTTCCTGCTTTCTCCTCTAGGGTTTTGATGGTTTCCTGTCTCACATTCAGGTCCTTTATCCATTTTGAGTTTATTTTTGTGAATGGTGTGAGAAAGTGGTCTAGTTTCAATCTTCTGCATGTTGCTGTCCAGTTCTCCCAGCACCATTTGTTAAAGAGACTGTCTTTTTTTCCATTGGATGTTCTTTCCTGCATTGTCAAAGATTAGTTGGCCATACGTTTGTGGGTCTAGTTCTGGGGTTTCTATTCTATTCCACTGGTCTATGTGTCTGTTTTTGTGCCAATACCATGCTGTCTTGATGATTACAGCTTTGTAGTAGAGGCTAAAGTCTGGGATTGTGATGCCTCCTGCTTTGGTCTTCTTCAAAATTACTTTGGCTATTTGGGGCCTTTTGTGGTTCCATATGAATTTTAGGATTGCTTGTTCTACCTTCGAGAAGAATGCTGGTGCAATTTTGATTGGGATTGCATTGAATGTGTAGATAGCTTTGGGTAGTATTGACATTTTGACAATATTTATTCTTCTAATCCATGAACATGGAATGTTTTTCCATTTCTTTATATCTTCTTCAATTTCCTTCATAAGCTTTCTATAGTTTTCAGCATACAGATCTTTTACATCTTTGGTTAGATTTATCCCTAGGTATTTTATGCTTCTTGGTGCAATTGTGAATGGGATCAGTTCCTTTATTTGTCTTTCTGTTGCTTCATTATTAGTGTATAAGAATGCAACTGATTTCTGTACATTGATTTTGTATCCTGCAACTTTGCTAAATTCATGTATCAGTTCTAGCAGACTTTTCGTGGAGTCTATCGGATTTTCCATGTATAATGGCATGTCATCTGCAAAAAGTGAAAGCTTGACTTAATCTTTGCCAATTTTGATGCCTTTGATTTCCTTTTGTTGTCTGATTGCTGATGCTAGAACTTCCAACACTATGTTAAACAACAGCGGTGAGAGTGGACATCCCTGTTGTGTTCCTGATCTCAGGGAAAAAGCTCTCAGTTTTTCCCCATTGAGGATGATGTTAGCTGTGGGCTTTTCATAAATGGATTTTATGATCTTTAAGTATGTTTCTTCTATCCCGACTTTCTTGAGGGTTTTTATTAAGAAAGATTGCTGAATTTTGTCAAAGGCTTTTCTGCATCAATTGACAGGATCATATGGTTCTTATCTTTTCTTTTATTAATGTGATGTATCACGTTGATTGATTTGCAAATGTTGAACCAGCCCTGCATCCCAAGAATGAATCCCACTTGATCATGGTGAATAATTCTTTTTATATGCTGTTGAATTCGATTCACTAGTATCTTACTGACAATTTTTTGCATCCATATTCATCAGGGATATTGGCTTGTAGTTCTCTTTTTTTACTGGGTCTCTGTCTGGTTTAGGAATCAAAGTAATACTGGCTTCATAGAATGAGTCGGGAAGTTTTCCTACCCTTTCTATTTTTTTGGAATAGCTTGAGAAGGATAGGTATTATCTCTGCTTTAAACGTCTGGTAGAACTCCCCTGGGAAGCCATCTGGTCCTGGACTCTTATTTGTTGGGAGATTTTTGATAACTGATTCAATTTCTTGGCTGGTTATGGGTCTGTTCAAGCTTTCTATTTCCTCCTGATTGAGTTTTGGAAGAGTGTGGGTGTTTAGGAATTTGTCCATTTCTTCCAAGTTGTCCAGTTTGTTGGCATATAATTTTTCATAATATTCCCTGATAATTGCTTGTATCTCTGAGGGAGTGGTTGTAATAATTCCATTTTCATTCATGATTTTACCTATTTGGGTCATCTCCCTTTTCTTTTTGAGAAGCTTGGCTAGAGGTTTATCAATTTTGTTTATTTTTTCAAAACACCAACTCTTGGCTTCATTGATCTGCTCTACATTTTTTTTAGATTCTATATTGTTTATTTCTGCTCTGCTCTTTATTATTTCTCTTCTTCTGCTGGGTTTAGGCTGTCTTTGCTGTTCTGCTTCTATTTCCTTTAGGTGTTCTGTTAGATTTTGTATCTGGGGTTTTTCTTGTTTCTTGAGATAGGCCTGGATTGCAATGTATTTTCCTCTCAGGACTGCCTTTGCTGCATTCCAAAGCATTTGGATTGTTGTATTTTCATTTTCATTTGTTTCCATATATTTTTAAATTTCATCTCTGATTGCCTGGTTGACCCACTCATTCTTTAGTAGGGTGTTCTTTAACCTCCATACTTTTGGAGGTTTTCCAGACTTTTTCCTGTGGTTGATTTCAAGCTTCATAGCATTGTGGTCTGAAAGTATGCATGGTATGATTTCAATTCTTGTATACTTATGAAGCGCTGTTTTGTGACCCAGTATGTGATCTATCTTGGAGAATGTTCCATGTGCACTCGAAAAGAAAGTATATTCTGTTGCTTTGGGATGCAGAGTTCTAAATATATCTGTCAAGTCCATCTGATCCAATGTATCATTCAGGGCCCTTGTTTCTTTATTGACCGTGTGTCTACATGATCTATCCATTTCTGTAAGTGGAGTGTTAAAGTCCCCTGCAATTACCACATTCTTATCAATAAGGTTGCTTATGTTTGTAATTGTTTTATATATTTGGGGGCTCCTGTATTCGGCGCATAGACATTTATAATTGTTACCTCTTCCTGATGGATAGACCCTATAATTATTATATAATGCCCTTCTTCATCTCTTGTTACAGCCTTTAATTTAAAGTCTAGTTTGTCTGATATAAGTATGGCTCCTCCAGCTTTCTTTTGACTTCCAGTGGCATGATAAATAGTTCTCCATCTCCTCACTCTCAATCTGAAGGTGTCCTCAGGTCTAAAATGAGTCTCTTGTAGACAGCAAATAGATGGGTCTTGTTTTTTTATCCATTCTGATACCCTATGTCTTTTGGTTGGCACATTTAGTCCATTTACATTCAGTGTTATTATAGAAAGATATGGGTTTAGAGTCATTGTGATGTCTGTAGGTTTCATGTTTGTAGCAATGTCTCTGGTACTTTGTCTCACAGGACCCCCCTTAGGATCTCTTGTAGGGCTGGTTTAGTGGTGAGGAATTCCTTCAGTTTTTGTTTGTTTGGGAAGACCTTTATCTCTCCTTCTATTCTAAATGACAGACTTGCTGGATAAAGGATTCTCGGCTGCATGTTTTTTCTGTTCATCACATGGAAGATCTCCTGACATTCCTTTCTGGCCTGCCAAGTTTCAGTAGAGAGATTGGTCACGAGTCTTATTGGTCTCCCTTTATATGTTAGAGCACGTTTATCCTTAGCTGCTTTCAGAATTTTCTCTTTATCCTTGTATTTTGCCAGTTTCACTATGATATGTCGTGCAGAAGATCGATTCAAGTTACGTCTGAAGGGAGTTCTCTGTTCCTCTTGGATTTCAATGCCTTTTTCCTTCCCCAGATCAGGGAAGTTCTCAGCTATGATTTCTTCAAGTACACCTTCAGCTCCTTTCCCTCTCCCTCCTCTGGAATACCAAGTATGCCCAGATTATTTCTCTTTAGTGCACCAGTTACTTCTCTAATTTTCCCCTCATACTCCTGGATTTTTTTCTCTCTCTTTTTCTCAGCTTCTTTTTTTTCCATAATTTTATCTTCTAGTTCACCTATTCTCTCCTCTGCCTCTTCCATCTGAGCCGTGGTCGTTTCCATTTTATTTTGCATCTCGTTTAAAGCGTTTTTCAGCTCCTCCTGACTATTCCTTAGTCCCTTGATCTCTGTAGCAAGAGATTCTCTGCTGTCCTCTTTACTGTTTTCAAGCCCAGCGATTAATTTTATGACTATTCTTCTAAATTCACTTTCTGTTATATTATTTAAATCCTTTTTGATCAGCTCATTAGCTGTTGTTATTTCCTGGAAATTCTTCTGAGGGGAATTCTTCCGCTTGGTCATTTTGGATAGTCCCTGGTGTGGTGAGGACCTGCAGGGCACTTCCCCTGTGCTGTGGTGTATAACTGGAGTTGGTGGGCGGGGCCGCAGTCCGACCTGATGTCTGCCCCCAGCCCACCGCTGGGGCCACAGTCAGACTGGGGTGTGCCTTCTCTTCCCCTCTCCTAGGGGTGGGATTCACTGTGGGGTGGCGTGGCCCATCTGGGCTACTTGCACACTGCCAGGCTTGTGATGCTGGGGATCTGGAGTATTAGCTGGGGTGGATCGGCAAGGTGCACAGGGGCGGGAGGGGCAGACTCAGCTCACTTTTCCTTCGGAGATCCGCTGTGGGAGGGGCCCTGCGGCACCGGGAGGGAGTCAGACCCGCCGGAGGGATGGATCCGCAGAAGCACAGCGTTGGGTGTTTTCCGGTGCAAGCAAGTTCCCTGGCAGAACTGGTTCCCTTTGGCATTTGGGGTGGGGGATGGGCGAGGGAGATGGCACTGGCGAGCCCCTTTGTTCCCCGCCAAGCTGCGCTCTGTCCTCTGGGGTTCAACAACTCTCCCTCCCTGTTGTCCTCCAGCCCTCCCGTTCTCCAAGCGGAACTGTTAACTTATAACCTTCCAGATGTTAAGTCCCGCTCGCTGTCGAACACACTCCGTCCGGCCCCTCCGCTTTTTCCAGCCACACTTGGGGGCTCTGCTTGGCCGGCGGGCCACCCCTCCGCCCCGGCTCCCTCCCGCCAGTCCGTGGAGCGTGCACCGCCTCGCCGCCCTTCCTACCCTCTTCCGTGGGCCTCTCGTCTGCGCTTGGGTCTGGCGACTCCGTTCTGCTAATCCTCTGGCTGTTTTCTGGGTTATTTAGGCAGGTGTATGTGGAATCTAAGTGATCAGCAGGATGCGGTGAGCCCAGCGTCCTCCTGCGCCGCCATCTTCCCCTACCAGAACCCTCCTTGTGTTAGTTTTGACTATGTTCATCATTCAAAAAATTTGTCTCATAATCCAAGAATTAAATTTATTGGCATAAAATTTTTCATGATATGACTTTATCCTTTTAATAGGAACTATAACAGGATCTATAGTGATGTCTCCCCTGTCATTTCTGATGTTGGTATAATTATGATTCCCTTTTTTCTTGATCAGTTTAGTTAGAAGTTTATCTTTTTTTGTTTGTTTGTTTTAATTCCTGCCCCCACCCAAACACCAGCTTTTGATTTCATTGGTTGTCTCTGTTGTTTGTCTGTTTTACATTTCATTGATTGGTGCTCTTTATTTTCTTTCTTCTTCTTCTTTTTTTTTTTAATGTTTATTTATTTTGTGGGAAAGAGAGAGAGAGAAAGACAGAGTGTGAGCAGGGAAGGGGTAGAGAGAGACACACACACACACAGAATCTAAAGCAGACTCCAGGCTCCAAGCTGTCAGCACAGAGCCTGACGTGGGGCTCGAACCTGTGAACTGTGAGATCGTGACCTGAGCCAAAGTCGGATGCTTAACTGACTCACCCAGGTGCCCCAATTTTTTCTTCTTAATTTAATTTGGATTAATTTGTTCTTCTTTTTGTAGCTTCCTTAGGAGGGGACTTAGATTGTTGATCTGGTTTTCTTTTGCGTTAGTTTGATTGAGGTAGAATTTAAAATAGAATAAAATGTACCCATTTGAGGGAGAGTGGTAGAATTCAGTGAATTATGAAGTGTATAATCACCTTAGTCACCACCACAACAACCCATATTTTCTTTTTCATTTACCCAAGAGCTTCCTCATACATTTGTCTTTTCAGGAAATCCTCTATCTTTAAGGCTATGACTTTTGTGATTATTTTCTACAGTATGGAAATGTTTTCTTCATTCAACATAATAGTTTTGTGATTTATCCATGTTATTGTATGAATCAGTACTTTATAGCATTCCAGTTTATAAATATACCAAAATTTATTTTTTTCTCACCTATTGAACATTTGGGACATTATTAATAAAGCTGATTTTTTTGAAGATTATATATATATATATATAGTCTATATATATATAATCTTTCTATATATAATCTCTCTATATAATCTCTCTCTATATAATCTCTCTCTATATAATCTCTCTATATAATCTCTATATAATCTATATATATAATCTATATAATCTATGATACATATATACATATATATACATATACATATGTACATGCATATACATATGCATACATATACATTCATATACATATGTATATACATACATATGTGTGTATATATATATATATCAGATGGTATTTGTCTTTGACTTATTTCAGTTAGGATGATGCCCTCAAAGTTCACCTATGTTGTCTCAAATGGTGAAATTTCATTCTTTTTATAACTAAATAATATTCCATTTTATATATGTTTATTGTATATATTATTTCTACATTTGTAGATAGAAATATTTCAAATTATTATATAAAATAATTATAAATTGGGGTGCCTGGGTGGCTCTGCATTCAGCATGTAGATTGCTTAAGATTCTCTCTTGCCCTCCCTCTGTCCTTTTCCCCCACTCATGCTCTCTTTCTAAAAAGACATTACAAATTCTAAACATAAAATATAAATATATACATAATATATTATTACATATTATATATTTTTATAATATGTATTATTTATGTATTACTTACGTATATTATATGCATGTACACACACAGTCAATATCTTTATCCATTCATCTATCAATGGACACTTAAGATTGTTTCTGTATCTGGCTATTGTAAATGATGCTGCAATGAACATGAGTGTGCATATATCTTTTCAAATTAGTAGTTTTGCTTTCTTCAGATAAATATGCATAAGTGGAGTTGCTAGATCATATGGTAGTTCTATTTTTAATTTTTTGAGGAATCTAAATACTTTTTTTCCACAGTGGTTATACCAGTTTGTATTCCCACCAACAGTGCACAAGAGTTCCTTTGTCTCCATGTCCTTTCCAACACTTATTTTGTCCTTTTGTTAATAGCCATTCTGACAGGTGTAAAGTGATATCTCACTTTAATTTGCATTTCCCTGATGATCAATGTTGTTGAGCATCTTTTCATGTACCTCCTGGCCATTATATATCTTTGGAAAATTGTTTATTCAGATCTGCCTCTTTAATTGGATTGTTTGTCCTTTTGCTATTGAGATGTATGAGTTCTTTATATAGTTTGGATATTAGCCCTTTATCAGATGATTTGCAACTATTTTTTACAGTTCAGCTGGTTGCCTTTTCATTTTTTTTATGACTTCCTTTGCTATGCAGAAGCTTTTAGTTTGAGGAAGTCCCACTTGTTCATTTTTGTTTTTGTTGTTTTTGTTTTTGGTGTCAGATTTAAAAAATCATTGTCAAGACCAATATCAAGGAGCTTACTGCCCATGTTTTTTTCTAGTTTTATGGTTTCATGTCTTGCGTACAGATCTTCATTTTGACTTAATTTTTGTGCATGGTGTAAGACAGTGGTCCATTTCTTTTCTTTTCTTCTTCTTCTTCTTCTGTTTTTTTTTTTTTTTGCATGTGGCTGTCCAGTTTTCCCAACTGGAAGAAACTGTTCTTTCACCATTGTGTATTCTTGGCTCCATTATCATAAATGAACGGATTATACATGCATGGGTTTATTTCTGGGCTTTCTTTTCTGTTCCATTGATCTATGTATGTTCTTAATGCCAATATCATACTGTTTTAATTACTGTAGCTTTGTAATATAGTTTGAAATCAGGGGAGCATGATGTCTCCAACTTTGTTTGAATGAAGCTGATTTGACTTGCCATGTAAAAAGTAACACTTTATGAATATATGGTTTTATTTATCTTAGGTAAATATTAAAAAGAACTACCATGTAATATAAATGTATATATAGCTTCATAAGAAAATGAAAAATGTTTTCTAAAGTTATTGTACTATTCTGTACTCCTGCCAACTCTGTATGAAAGTTACAGCTGTCTGCATTTTTGTCAACATTTGTTTTTCACGAGTTTTTAAATTTTAGCCATTACTGTGAGTGTCTGTTAGTATCCTATTGTGAGTTTAATTTGCATTTTCCTGATGACTAATGCTGTTGATCATCTTGTGTTTATTGGCCATTTACACATCTTTTACTCCTTTCTCATTGGGTTATTTATATTACAATGATAAACTTGTTAGATTTCTTTTATTGTTTTCTAAGATTTCTTTATATATTCTGGATACCAGTCTTTCATCAAATATATGTTTTGTGAATATTTTCTCCTAGTCTGTGACATGCTTTCTCATTTTCTTAATGCTTCTATTGAGGAGTGTAAGTTTCTAATTTTAGCAGAATCTAGTTTATCCATTATTTTTTTTTCATGGTTTGTACTTTCTGTGTCCTCAGTCATCTTTGTTTGCCACAAAACCACAAAGATGATGTTATGTTTTATTCTAAAACTTTAATATTTTTTAGCCTTATGGTTAAGTCTGTGATCCATTTTGAGTTAATTTTTGTGTATAGCATAAATTAGTTGAGGTTTGTTTTTTTTTCTGTTTTTGTCTTTATTTTTTTACCACATGGTTACTCAGCTGTTCAAATTCCATTTGTTGAAAAGACTACTCTTTTTCCATTTAATTATGCTGGTGTTTCTGTAAAAATTCAACTGCTCTCTGCATGGGTATATTTTGGGGCTGTACTCTGTTTTATTCATTTATTTATCTCTTTTTATGAAAACACAAGTCTTAATTATCGAGGTCTTAATTATTAGGTCTTAATTTTTGATAATTTGTAGTAGGTCTTGAAATTAGATGGTAAAAATCTTTCAACTTTGTTCTTCATTGTCGTATTTATTTTGATTATTCTTTTGGTTTCATTGGTTTTTCTCTATTGTTTGTTCATTTTCTATTATATTAATTTTCATTCTTATTATTATCATAGACTTCCTTTACTTTGAGTTTAATTCATTCTTCCTTCTTGAGGTGGAAGCTGAGATCATTGATTTTCAATGTTTTTATTACTTTCTAAAATAAACAAAACTGAAATTTTCTCCCTAAGCACTGCTTAAATTAGTTGCATACAAGATTTTGTTATGTTTTATTTTCACTATTGTTTAAAAATTATTTAAAAAAAATTTCTAACTTTCCTTGTGATTTCTTCTTTGACTTTTGGGTTATTTAGAAGTGTGTTGCTTAATTTCCAAATATTTGATGTTTTAGATATCTTCTTTTTATAATTCAATTTTGCAGTAATCCAATAACATATTGTACAGAATTTCAATCCTTTGAAATTTTCTTAGACTGTATTCACAGTCCAGTATTTGATATATCTTGGTGCTTGTTTCATATATATACTTGGGGAAAAAATATCTTCTACAACTAATGAGTATAGTGGCATACAAACATTAATTAGGCTATTTTGATTCATAGTGGTTTTCAAATCTTCTATATGCTTACTATAAAGACTTTTTTTGTCTTTAATTAGTGGTTGTTGGAGGAATGTTAAAATTTCCAACTATAATTGTGGATTTTTCTATTTTTCCTTTTAATTTTAGACGATTGTGTTTTATGCATTTTGAAGCTCTGTTATCACATGCATACTCATTTAGATGCTTTATTGATGAATTGGCACTTTGATCATTATGAAATGTCCCTCTTCATCTCTGATAATAACCCTTTGTCATAATTTCAGCTCTGTCATATATTAATATAGCCACTTCAGTTTCTTATGATTAGTGTTTGCATGGCATATCATTTTCCATCTTTTATTTTTAAGCCTCTTGTTTTTATATTAAAATGTGTATATTGTTAGATATTGCTTTCATAATCTGTCAATCTCTGCCTTTTAATTAAAGTGTTAATGCCATTTATATTTAATATAATCATTAATATCATCGTATTTAAATCTATCATAATTTTTTTTTCCTATTTCTCGCATCTGTCTTTGTGACCGCTTCTCCTGTTTCTGCCATGGTTTTTGAACTAATTGGGGATTGCTTTTAAACTCCACCTCATCTTTTCTTTCTTTTTTGTAGCTATAATTCTTTGTGGTATTATAAATGTTCTAGTGGTTGCATTAGGGAGTACAATATCTTTTGTTAATTTATGATAATTTACCATAAGTTAATATATCACTTCTGTATAATGTGCTAACCTTGCAAGAATACACTTCAATCTACTCCCATATTTTATGTCTTTGTTGTCATACATTTTATTTCTACAATATAATTACTTTTGCTTTAAATGGTCAATTATATCTTAAAGGAATTAACTGGAAAAAAGTCTTATTATATCTTAAAGGAATAAAGTGGGAAAAAAGTCTTATATTTACCATTTTGTGAACTCTTCATTCTTTCATGCAGATTTGATTTTCCATCTGGTGTTATTTTCCTTCATTCTCAGGAACTTTAGCATCTTTGGTAGTGCAGGTCTGTTGGTGATAAATTCTCTCAGGATTAGTTTATTGGGAAATGTTTCCATTATGTTCTTATTTTTGAAAAATATTTTGTCTGGATATAGAATTCTACACTGAGCTTTTCCTTTTAGCACTTTAAAGGTGTTTCTCTATCTCTAGCTTGCATTGTTTCTGATGAGAAGTCACTGCACATGTTTATTCTGAGTACCTTAATTGTGTGTGTGTGAGTGCGTGCGTGTGTGTGTGTGTGTCGTGTGTGTGTGTGTGTGTGTGTATGTGTGTGAAATGTGTTCTAATTGTGGGTGATAGAGCCTCTTGAATTTGGGGTTGATAGCTTTGTTCAGTTTTGGAAAATTCTCATCTGGCATTACTTCAAATATTGCTTCTTCCAAATTTTCTCTTTCCTCTCCTTTCGAAGCCACAAATTCTTTCACACTAGATCTTTTCAAATTGTGTATATCTCTTTTACACTGTCTCATTAATTTTCATTTCCACCTCTTTTTTCTTTCTGTGCTTCATTTCACATACTGTATAGATCTTCTTCTAATTCATAATTCTTTTTTTTGTTTGTTTCCAGTTAATAGTTAATACATCACAAATCCCTCTGTTGAGTTCTTATTTTCAGTTCCTTCATTTTTCAGCTTTAGAATTTCTACTTAATGATTTTAAATAAATTCCAGATCAATTTCCACACCTTTTCATCTAATTCTTAAACATATAAGTCATATATAATTTTTTAAAAATGCCATGTTCACTAATCCCAAATAACTAGATCATTGATAAGTATGTCTCTATTTTTTTTTTTATTGATTTTTGGTGATTTAGTCTTGTTTCCTGAAACAATTTAATTTCTACTTGACATTAGACATATTTTTAAAATAAGAATGGTTTTAAAATAAAATAAAAAAAACCATTTTGATTCATTGTCTTTCTTCTCTGATTTTTTTTTCTTTCTGGAAAGCTATGAGCAAATTATTTTTCTCCCACCAGAGATTGAAATTATTTGAGGGTAGGTTTCAGGAATTGCAAGGCCTCTATTATTTACTGGTTGTCTTGGGTGTAGGTCTTCAAAGATCTCTCAACTGAAATCCTCCAGTATAAATACAAGATCTGAACTCCAAATTTTGTGTTTCCAGGGGCATGATACTGCTGAAACTCTGTTTATCATTTTAGTTCCTTCACAGTCACTTTCTCTTATTTCCCTGTTTTGGGACTCTTTCTGGGAGGGAGTATGTACAACTTAAGATCTAGTAAATGCTTTAAGGAGGAATTCAGGCTCACTTCTCTGGTGTTCTTTTTATTTCTGGGATCTTGAGCCCTCAAATCCTGGTTACCTTGATAGTCTGACTCTAATTTTTTGTCTTCCAGCAGAGTGAGACTGCCATAAACTTAAGGGTGTCACTATCTACTCAGTGTCTCTGCCCCACACTCTGAATTAGAAAAGGCCCCAAGAGGAAAAAGCAATGATGAATATGGGACCTCTGTGTGTTTCTCTACTCTCTGAAGTCTTACACTCTCAGGTCCTGCCTGCTTTGGTTGCTCTCTTCTGTCTTCAAATGACTGGATTTATTTTTGGCACTTACCCAGTTTTTGTAGTTGGTTTTTGTGGCAAAATTTGTCCAATACGAGGGATTCTGTTATAGCCAGAAGCAGAAGTCACCACCTTTACTTTTTGCCAAAAAATATATACATGTTCAAGCTTATACTATGAATGTATCTATAATTTATTTACTTCCTTCAATGAAGGTGGACAATACATCTTTTCCCCTCCTTATTTTACCTGCTACCACCAGTTTTAATTGATGTAAGATGATAATTTTACCCAGTTAATTGTTCTTAATTTCACGAATTAAGAGTCTTCTCTTTCCAGAATTATTTATGACACTTTCATTCTGTTTTGTAACCATATTTACCACAGTTATTTAGAATAAATTATGTGCTTAAATGCTTTCAGTTGCTCATTACCAGTTCTTCCACACCATGACTTTACTATTTATGAGTTTTAAATTTTGACTCTTTTTTTTTCAGCTGCCTAAAGTAGACCTTGGAGTAATTTTTCAGGAAGAATGTATGAGTCAAATAATTTGTGAGTCCTTGCGTAACTGAGATTATTGGTCTGTTGACTTCATATATGAACCAGTTTTCAAGTATTCAATCATTTACCTAAAAAAAAAAAATCAAATGCTTAACCTGAGCAAAATACTATGTTAGATGCTAGGAATACAGCAGCATGCAAAATGTACCCGGTTGACAATGTTATGGATTTTATACTCTGGTGGGAAGAAGAGATATTAACAGCGGAAGCCGCAATTAATTGCTGTTGATCATGGTGACAAGGGAAAGTAAGAGATTCTAGGAGGAAAGGAGCAAGGGGATGCCGGAGAGGTTTCTCTGAAAGAGTTACAATTAAAGATCCAATAAATGAATGAGTGATCTATCTAGGGTGATTGGGAAGGGTGATAAGCTCCAGAGGGAACAGCCCATGCAAGATCTTGAGACTGGGTGGAATGTGAAAGAAAGGGAGTGTAGTGGGCATGCAGGGTGGGAGGGGGATGGCGTGGCATGTGGCTGGTGAAATGGGCAAAGACAGATGACGCGGAGCTTGGAAGGCCTTATTCAAGGTTGGAGTTTTTAGGCAGGGCAAATTCACCGAGGGGGGTGAAGCAGAGATGTGGCATGATCACTGCCGAGTTTTAAAAAGTTCTGAGGCACCTGGGCAGCTCAGCTGGTTAAGCGTTCAACTTCAGCTAAGGTCATGATCTTGTAGTTTGTGGGTTTGAGCCCTGCATCGGGCTCCATGCTGACAGCTCAGAGCCTAGAGTCTGCCTCGGATTCTGTACCTTCCTGTCTCTCTCTCCTCTCCTGCTCATGCTCTCTCTCTCTCTCTCTCTCAAAAAATAAACATTAAAATTTTTTTAAGTTATATTGATTGTTTGTATAGAATGACTCAGAGAGGGGCAAGAGGATAAAGCGGGACCAACCAAGTGACTATTTGATATTGCCAAGTTTCCAGGGAGAGCTGACATTTGCTCGCATTGGACGGGTGGCAATGAGACCATGAGAGGTGGATATATTTAAGACAATGTTGGGGATGTCTTTTACTCTTCTCCTCACCACCATCCCCCATCACCATCAACATCAGATCCATTAGCAAAGTCTATCTGCTTACCTTTGAGATTTATCCAGTCCAGTCATTTCTTACCAACCACTCTGCTTTCCCCTTGTCCAAGCTCCTGTCATCTCTTGTCTGGATAATGGTAGTAACCTCCTAGCTACTCTTCCTCTATTTACCTTTGGTCTCCTTCACAGTCTGATCCTGTGTGTGTGTGTGTGTGTGTGTGTGTGTGTGTGTGTGTGTTTATGTTTATTTGTCTTTGAAAGAGAGAGAGTGCACAAGCTTGGGGAGGGGCAGAGAGAGCTGCAGACAGAATCTGAAGCAGCCTCCAGGCTCCGAGCTGTCAGCACAGAGCCCAATGTGGGGCTTGAACTCAGGAGCTGTGAGATCATGACCTGAGCCCAAGACAGACACTTAACTGACTGAGCCACCCAGGCGCCCCCACAGTCTGATCCTGTAAAGCGTAGATCAGATGAGGCCATTTCTCTCAAAACTCTCCAACAATTTCCCTTCCACTTACACTGAGTGAAAGCCGAAGTTCTAACAACAGCCCACAAAACAAAACGTGATCTGGCCTTGTTACTTCTGATATCTCTTGCCACCCTCTGTTCTGCTTATTTTAGTCTAGCTACACCGACCTCCTGTACATTCCCCAACCATGCCCAGGGCCTTTGCATTTGCTGTTCCCGTTGTGAGGAACACTCTTCCCCTAAATCCTTGCATGGCTTCTTGCTCCCTTATATTTTTCCAGGCTCTACTCACATGTCTCAACTTAAGAGAGATCCTCCTGACCATCCTGTAAGAACCTCTGCTCCACTGTCTGTCTGTGCTCTCTTGCCCTGCTTTAGCATCCTCCATAGCACTAACAGGTTGAGTAGCTTTGTATTTTTTATATATCTTGTCTATTTTCCTCGGCTGCAACGGGAGCTGTTGAGAGCAGCAGTGTTACGTTCATTGTTTCACGGTCAGAAATATCCACGGTGTGAATGATTTGGCTGAATGTGGCAATGAGGAAAGAGAAGGTACTGAGGGTGATGCCTGAGTTTCTGACTTTGGCAGTCAGGACACTGGGAGCGCCACTCACTGGGATAGGGAAGTGGGAGGAGGCAGAATTTTGGAGAGATCAGCAGTTCGGGGTTGGACAAGCCGAGCATAAGATAGCCAGAATGCTTCAAGCAGGGGTGTTTGGTAGCCAGATGGACACATGGGATTGAAAATGGTACGTATATAGGGGTTCTCAGACCTAGGGTGGTCAATTTATCCCAGTTTGCTTAGGACTTTTTCTAATTTTAGCACTGGAAAGTAGCACCTCCTGTGAAACCTGTCAGTCCCGGACAAAGCAGGCTAGTGGGTGACCGTAAGTCACGGGCTGAAGTCATGGCATGGGCATGAATGAGATCATGGAGAGAACGCTCAGAGTGAGAGAAGATGCCATCCTGGGCTTGCGCCCCATGGAGCTTCAGTGATAAAGGCGGGCTGAGCACTCCCCATCGCCTGTTGGGCTGTGGGCTCCCTGCGGGTTGGAAGGCATGATGCCTGCTACCTGTCCAATCATCTTTGTTATAAGTGAAAAAAAAAAAAATGTTTAGGGGCGCCTGGGTGGCTCAGTCGGTTAAGCGGCCGACTTCGGCTCAGGTCGTGATCTCGCGGTCCATGAGTTCGAGCCCCGCGTCGGGCTCTGTGCTGACCGCTCAGAGCCTGGAGCCTGTTTCAGATTCTGTGTCTCCCTCTTTCTGACCCTACCCCGTTCATGCTCTGTCTCTCTCTGTCTCAAAAATAAAATAAACGTTAAAAAATTTTTTTTGAAAAAAAAAAAAAGAAAAAAAAAATGTTTAAAGCCTGAATAAGTGAGGCACAAAGGAGACTGTGAGAGGAACAGAAGTAAAAGAGAGTTTTAAGTTAAAGTTTTAAACATTGTGTCGTTCCTGTCCTCTGCTCGCAACTTTTCAAAGGTTTTCTCTCTCAGGTAAATATGTAAAATCATGCTCTGCTCAGACCACTGCCTTCACCCCACCCAACCTGGTCACCTATTTCTCTTTCCCTCCCTCTCAGCTCCAGCCTCACCCACCTCCTTAAACTTCCCAGGGCCTTTGCTACCACGGGGCCTTTGCACATCTCTGCCTGTTGTGCTCTTCTCTTGATAATTGCGATGCTGGTAGAAGAAGAAACTGGGGTCAAGAGAGATTTTTTTTTCTGTCCTTTTAAAACTCTCTCTCCCCACGTTTTTTTTTTTTTTTTGTTTTTGTATTACAAGTTTCTCTAATCTTAGCCATGATGGTGGATATGCAGTGGTATCTCATTATGGTCTTAACTTGCACCTCTATAATGGGTAGTGATGGTAAGCTCTTCTTTGGACATTTGAACACCCTCTTGTGAAATGCCTCTTTAAGTCTTTTTGTCTATTTTTCTATTGGACTGTCCATCATTTTCTTGTTGTTTTGTACCAAGTTTTTACATTTTCTGTATACTAATCTTTTGTCATGTATATATTTGCAAATATTTTCTTCTACTCTGTGGCTTACCTTTTTCCCTTTTAATATATCTTTAATAAATTCTCAATTTGAAAGAATTCCAGTATTCTTAATGATTTGTGCTGCATGTGTCTTACTAAAAGATTTTTTTTTGCCTACCCAAGGTCATGAAGATACGCTTCTACAATTTTTTTCTCAAAGCTTTACTTTTTACATTAAAATTTTTTTTCATGTTTATTTATTTTTGAGAGAGATAGAGAGACAGAGTGCGAGCAGGGGAGGGGCAGAGAGAGAGGGAGACACAGAACTCAAGCAGGCTCTAGGCTCTGAGCTGTCAGCACAGAGCCTGATGCAGGGCTCGAACCCACAAACCACGAGATCATGACCTGAGCCGAAGTTGGACACTCAACTGACTGAGCCATTCAGGTGCCCCTTTACTTTTTACATTTAAATCTACAGTATATGGAAATCCTTCCATCCCGCACTATACTACAGTGTCATTATTCTTATAAATCAAGTGGCCATGTGTATATGGATCTGGTTTTAGATTTTCTCTTCTGTTCCACTGGATTCTTTGTCTATCTTTGGGTTATTACCCACTACCTTTACTATTGTAGTTTTATAATAAGTCTTGATATCTGGTAGTGTACTTCCTCCAAGAATGGCTTCCTCAAGTCATTCTTGACTTGGGGTATTGAGAGCGTGCATAGGAACTATCCATCCAGCTGCCTCTGAAGTCAGATGTGAGCTAAGGGGATATGGCACAGGGCACCAAACTGTGTGCTCAACTTATGTTGATCCCATTCCCCCTACTGGGAAATACAAACTCCTTCCCAAGGCCTACAAGGCTCATATGCTTGTCCCTGCCTGTGTCCCTAATATCATCTCTCCACCTTCCTAACTCATTATGTCCCAGAGGAATAGTAGCCTTTTCTGTTCCTTTGCAAACAGACATCTCAGGCACATCCTCATCTTGGCACGTCGGCATTTACCATCCTGTCTTTCTGGATCCTTCTTCTCCGAATCGTCACAAAGTTAGATCCTTCTTGTTTTTCCGATGTCAGCTCAAATGCCCCTTTCTCAGAGAGACTCTCTTGATCACCTGCCGTAAATAAATTTCCCTTCTCCCTCCCATCCTTGCCCATGCTCCATTGCATGGCCCTGTGCATTTGTAAGACCTACAAATCCCGGAAATAACATCTGTTTAATTGTTTATTTGGCATATTCTAGTTCTTCCTTCCTCTTCCTCTAAGATGTAACCCTTCCAGTGGCTTCAGAACTTGTTCAGCCTTTTGCATCACTGCTAGATCGTTAGCTACTAGAATAGTGTTTGGCACAGAGAAAGTGCTCAATAAATGTTGGCTCAGTAAATGTTGCTTTTCTTTAGCTCATTGGTCTCAATATCCTCTGGAGACCTAGATCTCTTCCTCTTCTCGGAGAAGCTTTTGAGACATTTGAAAATAGCAATCACTTCTCCCTGGGATTTTCTCTTCTTAAAGTTGAATTTCTTGGGGTGCCGGGGTGGCTCAGTCAGTTAAGCGTCTGACTCTTGATTTTGGCTCAGGTCATGATCTCACAGTTCATGAGATTGAGCCCCCATTGGGCTCCACGCCATCATCAAGGACTGGAATTCTCACTCCCTCCCCCCGTCCCGGCCCCTCCCCTGCTCGTGTGTGTGCCCTCTCTCTCAAAATAAATAAATAAATATTAAAAATTTTAATTTCTTTAGTTCCTTCTACTTATTATACAGCAATGCCTCTGATATCTGGCTTAGATGTTTGGTTTATCAGACAGTCAGTTCAGCAACACTTTGGGTCCCGCTTTGTGCCTTCTCTCTGTGAACCTGTCCCTACCATATATACAGTAGTACATTTTGCCTTGCCCAATGCTGCCCATGGACAGGAGACTGGGGAAATCTTGGCTGCATGAAAGGTTGAATGGAAACTCTTACAGCCAGAGACTCCCTGGGTGCTCAGGCCTTGGAGGATGAAGGGATCAAACATGGCTTCTCTGGTCAGATTTATTGCTCTCCCTTTCAGAGGCTCCCCTCACATACACTCCCAGGGCCTTTGTAAATCACTTGGGGTTATTCCTTCACTTACACATTTTTTATGACTGTCCTTTTAGGACCACATAAATCAGATGTCACATCAGGTTATTAGCAGGGGCTATTTTTTTTCTCTCCTGTCAACAACCTGGTATTTTAATTCACTTTGGACTTTTCTATTTCTATTTGTAACCCTTCTCTGCGGTGCTGGATGCTGACAGAAAGGTTTGTTCTGAAGGGAAGTGGGGGGGGGGCAGTTAGGCCCGATATCAGACAACAAATGTGGAGTCTTATAATGATAAGAACGGTGGAGAAAAGGACTTTCCACCTTTGTCACTGAAAGATGGCCTTAATCTCTAGATTAACCAGGAGGCTTTCCTAATTACTAAAGGAAAAAATGAAGGATTTCCCTCAGGCCCATAGAACTGGAGAAACATCACCTTTTGGATGGGGATGAAAAGTCATCCCATCTTTCAAAACATATTTGAGTGAACTGGTGAGAGAATGTGAAGAGGGAGGAAGTTAATCTCTGGGCTCTCTAATCTGTTACATGGGGCAACTAGTCTTCTACAACTTTGTTATTAAATTTTTGTTAAAGCTTATTTATTTATTTTGAGAGAGAGAGAGAGCACAGGCAGGGGAGGGGCACAGAGAGAGGGAGAGAGAAAATCCCAAGCAGGCTCCACACTGTCAGAGCAGAGCCGGACGCAGGGATGGAACTCATGAACCGCAAGATCATGCACGATCTCAGCCCCAACCAAGAGTCGGATGCTCAACCAACTGAGCCACTCAGGTGACCCTATTTTTTGAAATGGTCTTGGTAATTTTCTTCAAATCAACTTTTCAAATTTCTATGATAAAATGCACAGGTTCTAGGTGTACCGTCTGATGACCTTTGACATACACATATGTGTGTAACTGCCACCCCTACAAATCATGCACTCCTTCTATATTAACATAAGTAACACGTTTTTATCAAAAACAATTCTGTTTTCTAAAACGAAATGCAAACCAGAATTGTAAATTTACACGTTTTTGTAAATTTCTTCAATGTCTAGCTTAAGAGAGATGGCTGGATTTTCCTCTCAGTTTCTGCATATTCTGTCCCAGTGTCACACATCATGCCTTTGCAAGACTGCAGTGTAGACTTCTGAGACAATGCGGATTAGAATGCGGAGAATATCATGGCATCATCATGAACATAGCTTTTACCTCTTGGACTCCTGGACAACACTTTGAGAAACACTTTTAAGGGCGAAGTGTCAGCCACGAAAAAAGAGTTTTATTTCTCTTGATTGAATTTTTGTATCATTTATTTATTTTTTCCTGTCCTTTTGTTCTGAGACCTCCCCTCGGATGCGGAACAGAAGTAATGAGAACAGCCAGCATTGCCTTATTCCCAAACTTGGGGAAAAGTTGTTACTATATTACCAATTTACCGTGAGGCTGGGAGTTTGTAGAGGTTCCTTAGCAGAGTGAGGAAGCTTCCAGTCCCGTAGTTTTCTGAAGGTTTTCGGGATTTTTGCTTGTTTTATTTTGATTTTGCCTTGAATCAACTTCACATCTCTGGGATAAACCCAATTTCGTAAATATTTATATTGCTGGACTAAGTTTGCTGAGATTTTGTAGTGTATTTTTGCATCAATAT
Source organism: Lynx canadensis (assembly GCF_007474595.2). Lineage (NCBI taxonomy): Eukaryota > Metazoa > Chordata > Mammalia > Carnivora > Felidae > Lynx > Lynx canadensis. Next base: position 71,968,995 of record NC_044312.2, read on the forward strand.
TTGTAAGATTTATTGGCCTCTAATTTTCTTTCCTTTGCAATATCTTTGTTAGGCTTTTTTTTTTATCAGCATTTATGTTGGCCTCATCAACTGACTCAGGAAACACCCCCTTCTCTTTTATAGTATGATTGAGTTTGGTTAGATTGCTCTAACTTCTCAGTTAAGCGGTTTGATAGAATTCACCAGTGAAACCATCTGGGTCTGGCTCTCTTTGTGTGAAAGCCTTTTTATTATAAATTTAAGTTTTTTTAATGGGTATAGAATATTCAACTTTAAAATTTTTATTTCTTAAGACAGTTTTGGCAAATTGGGCTTTTCATAAAATGAGTCCGGGGCGCCTGGGTGGCGCAGTCGGTTAAGCCTCCGACTTCAGCCAGGTCACGATCTCGCGGTCCGTGAGTTCGAGCCCCGCGTCAGGCTCTGGGCTAATGGCTCGGAGCCTGGAGCCTGTTTCCGATTCTGTGTCTCCCTCTCTCTCTGCCCCTCCCCCGTTCATGCTCTGTCTCTCTCTGTCCCAAAAATAAATAAACGTTGGAAAAAAAAATAAATAAAAAATAAAAATGTATTATTTAAATTTCAAATATTTGGGTTTATTTATTTATTTATTTACATATTTGATCGCTATGGTTTTCTGATTCAAAACCCTTGTGGTCAGAGAATGTACTCTGTAAGATTCCAACTTTTAATGAAAGCAGCTGGTCTATTTTGATGAACGTTTTACATACGTTTCTGCAGAGATTATTGGTTAATTTTAAACTTTAAGTGTTGATGGTTAAACTTCTAACCAGTTTTAGTAGGGGAACTACTAAAATTCAAAATGGAATATATGATTTACACACCAGAAGAACGAAAAGGATCATTTCAGTAGAAAGCAAGGATGGAAAAACTGAAACGAAATGAAACAATTGTTGATAAATAAAAATGATACCATAAGAGAATGAAAATAAGTTGAAATATATCAATGTTACAATAGATGTATACAACCTTTATTCTCCCATGAAAGATGGTGGATATCAGACTTAAAGAACACCACAAAATTCAGTTTTATGCTATGTATAAGAAATAATAGCTAAAATGAAAAATATAGAAGCTGAAAAGAAAAGGAAAAGAAAAATATGTTTGGCAAATGTCAACAAATGAAACCTCTATAGTTGCATTACTAACAAACAAAATGGCATTAATACAAAAGCCAATATTAGAAAGAGGGTTACTGTATAATGATAAAAGAAAAAAAATTCTGGTAAAATGCAGATATTTTAAATTCAGTCTTAATAACTGTAGCCTCCAAATAAATCATGTTATAATTGAAAAAAAAATGCAGATGAATTGATGATCCACGAAGGTAGTGAGAGATTTTAATTCATCTCTCTCAGGAACTGATAGATAAAACAGCCAATAATTCTAAGGATTAAAACAACACAATGAACAGATTATATCTAATTCTTATTTTAAATTTTTATTATTTTTTTTTTGAGAGAGAGAGAGAGAGGACATGAGCAGGAGAGGGGCAGAGAGAGAGGGAGACACAGAATCTGCAGGCTCCAGGCTCTGAACTGTCAGCACAGAACCTGATGCAAGGCTTGAACCCATGAACTGGGAGGTTATGACCTGAGCCAAAGTTGGACACTTAACCAACTGAGCCACCCAGGCGTCCCAGACTGTATCTAATTCTTATGCAGAACCCTGAAGTGAACTATTAGAGCAGTGGTCTGCAAACTTGGGTGGCGTGGAATTTCCCCAGAGAGCTTGTCACAACCCAGTGCACCCCCACCCTCCTTGAGCTTCTGGTTCAGTAGGTCTGTAGTGGGGCCTGAGAGTTTCGTTTTTAACAAGATCCAGGTGATACTGTTGGTCTGGGGACCACATTTTAGGAACCACTACAGTATGGAATGCATTCCTTTCGGGCCCACCTGAAATATTTGCAAAGGTTGGGCATGTGTTGGTCCACAAAACAAATCTCAAAGCAAATTCTGAAAAGCCAAGTGTCATACATATCATGTAGTCTGACCTCAATATTAATCAATTACAAATTAATTTACAAAAGATAACCCAAACCACCTACAAGAACAGCATTAAATAAACACACACACACACACACACACACACACACACACACTAAAAAAATACCCCATATGTCATAAAATAAATCATAATAAGAATTAGAAAATATTTAGAACTGAATGCTGCAAAATAAGCTATCTGCCAAAAGTAAATTATAAATTATAGTATAAACAAAGTAAAAAAAAATACTAAATTGAGAACTTTTCTGACAGGGGAAAAAATGAGGAAAAAAAGGCATAAATGAAAGATGCCAGGAATGAAAAAGCAGACTGAACGAGAGATACAGTAGAGATGTCAGAAATCACAAGGAAACACAATGACTCCTGCATGGCAAAACATTTGAACACAAGGTCAATGCTTCCCAACCATGCTACATTAGACTTATTGGGAACTTTTAAAAGATAGTGATTCCTGGACCCCGTCCAGATGAAATAAATCAGGATCTCTGAGGGCGGGATAGGTCATCAGCTCCAGCAGAGAATTCTACTAGGCAGCCAGAGTCCAGAGCCATGGCCCCAAGCAGTTCAGGCTCATTAGAGAAGTTCCTTTGTGCTGAGGTGTTAGCCCTCTGACATAACAGTCATGGAAGGGCCCCCTTTTCTCCCTCCAACAAGACATGAGGAGCAGATCTCATGTAACACTAAAATCTGTCATATGCCCTCTCTCCCTCATCCCCACTATGGTTAAATCTAATGTCACCATGAGAGTTAAACAACACAGGCTTCTCTTCTATGACTAAGATCACACCCACACAAGAGAGCATCATTTCCCAGACCTGGTCCTGGGACTCTTTTCCTCTGAGTCAACAGTGCATGTTCTATTCTCTCCTGTGTGATCCTGATTTATTTTTGGAATCAGAATTGGGAAGGCAAGCGGTACTTTCTTCAAAATAAGTTTAATGAGGGGCACCTGGGTGGCTCAGTCGGTTGAGCGTCTGACTTCGGCTCGGGTCATGATCTCACGGTTTGTGGGTTCAAGCCCCGCGTCGGGCTCTGTGTTGACAGCTCAGAGCCCGGACCCTGCTTTGGGTTCTGTGTCTCCCTCTCTGCCCCTCCCCTGCTCGTGCTCTCTCTCTCTGTCTCTCTCTCTCTCTTAAAAATAAGTAAACATTAAAAACATAATAATACGTTTAATGATCCCTGTATATGTGATATAGAAAAACAGAAGTGTGAGATAGACAAATCCCAAAGACCTTACAGTCTAATCCCGAAGAATTTACGGTGTGAAGCATTCACATGCACACAAATGCACATGTGCACGCTCACGCATGCACACACATGCATTGGATTGTGTGAGACAGCCTTAGACTAAGTAGGAGCTTCAGTAGTGGTATCGGTCAGAGAGGAAGTGTAGAAAACAGTAACTATTCTGGCTATTTTCAGAAAAGAAGGATCTAATAAAGGGAATTGGGTGTTTACGAAATTACTGGAAGGCCTAAAGGAGCAGGCTCCAGCCTCGGCCCCAGAGACGACTCTAGAGTACCAATGCCAAATTATCCATTGAAGGAACTCCTAACTCTGCTGCATCGTTTGGCAAGAAGGGAAATAAGGAAATTACTGGGCCAGCCACACCCACATGGTGCTGATTTGTGTCACGAGCCTTGGCCAGAAGGGTGTGCTCCAAGGCCATGCTGAGGCTTCTGAGTCCACTCCATAAAAAAAATAAAATAAAAATAAAAAAGGAAGCGTCCCTGCCATGCTTTTCCCCCAAGTCCAAATTTCTAGTCTCGCAAGAGTGCATTTTATTGTTGGGACCTAAATTAAAGTCAAACGTTCATGGCATGGCAGTCTGGGGCACACAGTTGTTCCCTTTCCACAGTACAGGGAGGCCTACCAGGAGGAGGCTGAGCCAGACAATCTCCCTCTGGGGAAGTGGGATGTCCACAAATGAAGAGAACAACACGTGAACCAAACCCTCGAAGGCTTCCTTTCGCGCCGCCCCTCAGGAGAGAACATGCAACTAACTGGCCATGAGGACCTTACTATCTCTGCTGCCTGAGACTACTTCACTCGTGTCTCCTCTTTTAATTTTCCACCGGTGCCTTCGATCAAACCTTCTTCTAGTTTGCGAGAGCCTTCCGAAAAGTCTCTCTGTTTCTGGTTTTATTACCTATAAACCATCTTGCACAGTATTTCTACACGAACCTTTTAAAAACCTAGTTGCTTTGTCAATAGGTTTATCTAAGTATCATAATTTCATGATGCTGACAGCATTGTCCTCACTGTCCCTAATGCTGTCTATCCCCATCTCTTGGCATGTAGTAGATATTCAAAATTATTGTGAATGAATGAACGGTGACAGCATTTGCCAAATGTGATAGGTGCGCCTTAAGGTGGTACATGAGTGGATTATTTTTGGTTTAAGAGACATATCATTACATTATCTATATTAAATATGTAACTAACGGGGGTGCCAGTTAAGCGTCTGACTCTTGATTTTGACCCAGGTCATGATCTCACAATTTGTGAATTCGAGTCCCACGTCAGGCTCTCTGCTCTCAGCACAGAGCCTGCTTAGGATTCTCTCTCCGCCCCTCCCCTGCTAGTGCTCTCTCTCTCTCTCTCTCTCAATATATAAATAAATAAACATTAAAGAAATTTAACTAGCATACCAAGCCTACGACATTATTGATATCCTTTAGGACGAGGCTAAACAGTGAGCCCATGTAAAAAAAAAAAAAAAAAAAAAAAAAAGGACATTACAGGAAACACGGGAACCAAATATCATAAAAATTGGTGATGAGAGAACGTGCATAACCAATGTTGGAAACAACTGCCGGTGGCACTCACTCTTCACCTGGAAGGTGTGTGAGGCACCTGTCACCTTGAGGGTGACAGCCAGCTGCTGAATGGAAATCCTCCTTCACCTGATCCCCAGCTCCCTGTTCAGCCTCAGTTTTTGCCATTCCCCTTCCATTCTCCAAACTGTTACATGGCCACGTGAAATTCCTCACAGCTCCCCCAAGGTCATTTCCATACACCTGCTTGTCTCTGCACATGCAGTTGTCTGCCTGAAATGCTCTCCACCGCTTCTCTATGGAACAGTGAAACTCCTATTCATCCTTCAAAACCCAACTCAGATGTCGGCATTGCAACTGTAGCAAGCTAAAATCGAGATGCCATACATGGGCACAAGGTGGTATCCCAGAGAGGTAGGTTTCTCATGATCCAGTGAGAGGCCCTCCCACTTAGAGATGCCAAAATGTAATTGTTGCAGCTCTCTCAGAGCTGATTGCATTCCGAAGGAATGCCTCACTTGAGCTCGACAGACTTCTGTGATTCATCATGAGACTCCCATCCATATCCATATATGTTTTGCGGAGGCTCTGTCTTTCTCAGTGTCTCTGGCATTGCCCTTATGAGGGTGAGGCACCAGTCTCTGCTCAAAGGTCCTACGCTGTGTGTCACAGCCTGGCCTCATGCATGTCCCGGCCATCTCTGCAAAGACTTGGGGGCTTCCCTATGTATCCACACTTAGAACTGGCATTTCACAGCCAGAATACTACTGTTTTTCTTTTGCGAATTTTTTCATAGAGTGCACGATGCTTGACTGTAGAAAAAGTGGAAAGCATAAAAAATGGCAAGAAACAGAAAAAGAAATCACTTGTAATCCCACTACCTAAAGGCAAAAAATACTAATGTTTTGGCACATTTCCCCTTAGTCTCTTTTCCACGCCTCCGACCCCCAGTTTTACATATTGTATTCATATCCTTCTTTATTCACTTATCATTACTGTTCTGTGTTATTAAAAATTCTTTTCAAGCATTAATTGCATTAATTAACCATACCTTAACCACCAGTTCTTTCAACGATTTCCAGGATTTTTATTACATGTAATGCTGCAATGAATGTTTTTGTGCATAAATCCATGTCTGCATTTTAGATTCTTTCCCTAGAACTGATACCTAGATGTGAAATCACTGGTTCGTAAATCATGAATATTTTAAGGCCAAACTAGGAATACTCCTGTCTCTTGACTTCTTTTTCAGGGATTTTTCCACCTCAACAAACCATTCTGCTTTTTTTTTTTTTTTTTTTTTTTTTTTTTTTTTTGTCAAAATCCATGTGAAAAAAAAAAAAAAGGGAGATTTCTTTCCCCAGGCTGGCACAATATCCTCAGAGGCACAAGTTAGAGCCACCGACACTCTAAAATAGTCTCTTTCGAAGACCACATAATGTACTTTCTGAGGCCCTCTTGTCCTAATCTGGAAAACCCTGGTGTCCAAGCTATTGGTTGGCACCTGGACTGGCCTTTTGGGTTAATACCTTCATGGGATTCTGCCATTTTTCTGCTTATTTTTTCAGGTAAAATCCTGAAGGAAACCTTATAGCCTGGGCAAGGATTGAGATTTTTTAACTGCTGTGCAAATATTCCAGAGCCTTTATTTCCTGGTTTCCACTGACCCCATTGGAAAGAGCTCATTCCAGTTGGATACAATCACCATAGGAACTTGTTCTTTCGTTTCTGGGACATAAGGTGGCACAGTCACGTAGCTGGTTCTGTACTGACTTTGTGCAGATCAGGACAGACTCTTCCTCTGTCTGGTTGTGTGCTTGATGAGTCGGCTGCATCTTTGTGAAAGAAACCACGTGCACTTTCCTCCAGGCGGCCGTAGCCCTCACTGGCCTCTCGAGTGGGCATGTCAGGATCAGGGCAATATGTTCAGGTCGGTGGGATCTCCTCTTAATAGTCCTGGTAGTCATCTTGAGATGACATCTCTGGGAAACAAAGAACTACTAGATATGGAAGAAAGAAATAAAATGGCAAAGATGAGGGAGATAAGGTCCTTCCTTCTGTTTCTGTGCCAGAGAGCGTTCTGCTGGGACTGGGAAGGCAGGCGTAGCAGGGAGTACTTTGCCCTTCCCCCTGGGGACCTTCTACAGCCAGCAGGTGCATCTCCTTGCCACAGGGTTTTCCCCGGTGCTGGGGAGCCCCACCCTGCCCTTGTGCACACTGGGCCTGAAGGACCAGAGAATTAATGCCCCATTCCCCAGCAACTCCTAACCAACGAGTGACCAGGCGAGAACTGTGGTCAAAGTATCCAGGGCTACTGGCTCATGTGAGAGAGCTGCCAAGGCCGATCTTCTACACTGGCCCCCAGGGTTCTCCCGCTGAGAGCCCGGTTCCCCACAGTGACGACTCACTGGCTACCACTCCTTGGCCTCTTCCATTCTTTGTCTCACCTCCTCCTTATTTGTGTTTTGGGGATTACCTCTTGCATTAGTTTGCTAGGGCGACCATAACAAAATGCCACAGGCTGGGTGGCTTAAGCAACAGAAATTTATTTTCTCATAGTTCTGGAGCCTAGAGGTCCAAGTTCATGCTGCTGACAGGGTTGATTTCTCCTGACTCCTCTCTCCTTGGTTTGCAGATGGCCATCTTCTCGCTGTGTATTCTCCTGGTCTTTCCTCTGGGTGTGAGCATCCCTGGTGCTTCTATGCATGTCCTAATCATCCAGTCAGATCAGATTAGGGCTCATTTTAACGGCCTCATAACTACCTCTTTAAAGGCCCAATCTGTTACAGAGGTATTTTGAGGTACGTGGGTTAGGGCTTAAACTTAACGAATTTTGGGGAACTCAACTCGGTTCGTAATAAATGTCTGTTCTTGGGGCACCTGGGTGGCTCAGCCGGTTAAGCATAGGACTTCAGCTCAGGTCACGATCTCACGGCCTGTGAGTTCGAGCCCCGTGTGCTAGAAGCTCAGAGCCGGGAGCCTGCTTCGGATTCTGTGTCTCCCTCTCTCTCTGCCCCTCCCCTGCTCATGCTCTGTCTCTCTATCAAAAAATAAATAAACATTAAAAAAAGTTTTTTTAAAAAGTTGTCTATTCTTGAATCCTTTCACCAAAATATGAACAGTAGGTGAAATAGTCGCTCTGAGTCAGTGACTACGGAAGAGCCTTTGGGTTAAAGGAGAGGGGGCAGGGTTCCAAGCGCTTTGTTGGGCTAGGCCAAGGCTCAGAAAGGAATCCCATGCTGACAATGTGCCATAACCCCTGTCATCCTAAAGCAAGCTGACATGAGTGGAGTGTTAAATAATGTTCACGTTGATTATAAATCTTCCTAATATAATCCCATCACAGCAGCTCTTGCAAGGTATGTGCTGGAGAAAGATCACCATCTCCTGTAGCGTAATATATATTTCCAGGAAAAAAGATCTCTTCAACAAAGCAGGGTAATTCAAAACTTCTTCAGCTAAACTCTTTTGAGACCAGCAGTGGACGACACGGACAGAACAGGTAGGCAGTGTCCCTGTACTTGGATGATATTTTAAAAATTGTACGGGACTCAATTAAATAAATAAAGTTGGGTCTCTCCTGGAAGATCCAAGACTTGCCGTTTTCACAATTAGCGGGAATCCGGTGGAACCCTAGGCAAGGCCACACAATGGCAAAAATGTACACAGGGAGCCAAAAAGGGGCCAGAATTCTGGAGCCAGAGGGGCATAGTCCGGCAGGAGCCAGTGAGTAGAGTTGGTGACTGAGGCTGGGGCTGCTCAGATTACTTGCCTTCCTGTCTCTCAGGTCCCTGACCCTGAGCCCTGGAGCCCTGGAGGTCAGGCTGAGGTGCCACCCTTGCAATCCATAGCTCATTACCCTGGGGAATCGTTTCTCCTCCCTTCCGCTCCTTTGCAGATTTCATTTGCATTTCCCCAGACCTGTTTTCAGGCCCAGGCCGGGGGGGTTGGTGGGGGCCCAGGCTGGAGCTGCCTCAGAGTCAAGTTACCCCCTCGATATTGCTTCTGGTTGGGCCTGTTTGGGCTTGCATTGGCAGCACAATCCCGAGTGTCATTCAGGCAATTAAGTAAGGTATTTTATTTTATTCAAGGGGGCTGTATCATGCCTATTTCAGGAGCTATTTGACGGGAACGGGGGCAAAAAAATGTCCCTCGAAAATGGCATCCCATCTGTAGCCCGATGTGAAAGGATCACAGAATTAGCTTTTCTTTAACACTATTATATTCTTTCAATAGGGTGTAAAGTTTTAGGAGATGAACTTTCATGCTCCATGTCACGGGAGCAGATTGGTTTTGCATGTGTGACAGAGCCGGCCCTGAGACTCCAGCCACCGGGGGATCGTGCAGAAACACAGGATTCTTAAGTGACTCAAATGTCTTTCCAAGGCCTGCGTCTGCTTAGAAACTTTCCCTGCCTTCCTTGTGTCTGTTTTCCCTAACTCGTTCACTTTCTTTTAACTCTCACTTGCAGAGGAACTTTGGACGACTGTTCCCAGTTCCTGTCCAGAAGTCCGCTTCTTTATTAAAATGTAGATGAAATTGAGTCTACACGTCGAGTGCCCGCTCCAAACATGGGCCGTTCCAAGTCATTTTCCTTTCTTGCTTTCAGTTTCCTTGGGAATGAATCTTCTTGTCTTGGCTTAGACTCATCCACCTGGGAGACTGAGGTCCCAGACCTCCCTGTGCTTGAATTCACAGAGAGTGATCCGTGAGTTCACGGCCTCAGCAACTACGAGGTCATGGCTGGAACACAGGAGTCATTTATATTGTGTCCTTGACTCCTCTCTGCCCTTCATCTTTCCTAGGACACCAAATTAATTTGTAGACTTAAATTTAAAGGGCTCTGATATGATTTCCATGCTTGGAACTTGGAAAAAGCTAGAATATGATAACTAGATGTTAACTAACTCTTCTAAAAATTGGAACAGGGGCGCCTGGGTGGCGCAGTCGGTTAAGCGTCCGACTTCAGCCAGGTCACGATCTCTCGGTCCGTGAGTTCGAGCCCCGCGTCGGGCTCTGGGCTGGTGGCTCAGAGCCTGGAGCCTGCTTCCGATTCTGTGTCTCCCTCTCTCTGGCCCTCCCCCGTTCATGCTCTGTCTCTCTCTGTCCCAAAAATAAATAAACGTTGAAAAAAAAAAAAAAAAAAAAATTTAAAAATTGGAACAGCATACAGTAATTTATCTATAGCTATACAAATTTTCTTGCAAAAACAAATCAACCAAACAAATAACTCCAGGGGTATGTGAGATTAACAGTAATAAATCATCAAATTAGCTATTGGAATAACAAATGAAGAAACATTCCAACCGATTTTAGAAACAAATTCTGGTACTATTTGTAATCACTTAGTTATCGGACACAAAAAGCGTGAGAGTTTGTTTTCCTTGCTTTTCGGAGAATTACATAGCATATCCTAATATTGCTGGCATTTGGGCATTTGGTTTCCAAAGGCCTCTATGCGCTAATAAATGTATACGCGTATGAAGCAAACCTCTCAAAACAAAGAATTCATGGTGAAATGCAGTCTAGATATGAGTGTAACTCTACTGTCCTGCAGGTTTCAAGAGGTTTCAAGAGGATGTCACCATGTTCAAGGAGATTACAATTAATTTAAGGAGATAGGGCATAGTCACGTGGAAAATTAATGTCAAAAACTGATCGTGAGAAGTTTGAGATACTAACACAAAGAGTGCCAGAGAGGGGTAGAGAGGGCCTTCCTCCTTTCCCACCAACCAGAGTAACGGAATCAACAACAAGAAGGCCCACGGTCTTCAGGAGATCCGTCTTCAAGCCCAGATGTGGCCCCATCCCATCACTTATTGGCTGCTAGCTAGTTTTCCTGTTCTGAGCTGGTATATTAATATTTATGAGCCTGCTTCTTTAGATACAAAATGAGTTTATATTACATAGGATTATTACCCTATGGATATTATCATAGGATTATTGAGGATAGCTAAAATAATATATGTAAAGTCCCTAGTGTAAAGTACGAAACATAATACATATTCAAAAAATTTTATTCGCTTTCTTCCATCTACCCATACGTTGTCTTCAAAGCTTTAGGACCACAGAGACTTAATGCAGAATTAAAACCCTGAGAAATAACAGACCAGAGTCCAGCTACCAGAAATTTTGTAACTCCTTGTAGTCCTGAGATGGAAAATCCTGATTTTGAAAATGCACCTTCTACCCAGCGCTCAGTAGAACCAAATTTCCACCCTCCCCACTTCCGCTCGCTATTTGTATACCCTCAGCTGGGTTCAGGCCCAGCAGAAGTACACACGACCTGACAACTGAGCTAGGGACCTAAGTGTGCCATCGTAGGCATCTAGTCCTAAGGGACTGTAGGATGGGGGCCGTTCTGGGCAATGTACTGCCCCCCGTAAGAGGATGGGGTCTTCTCTAAATTCCTGTGGGAGAAATGGACACGTACACCCCTTCCCTGGTCCTGACTCAGCCACCAGCACAAGATTGGGCCTCCTGGGCTATTTCAGCTTGACTGCTGCACATTAGTACTGTCCGCAGACCCGTGGCCTTCCTCAATAGCCACCCTCTTGCCCTCATTCTTGCCAGCAATCTTCCTCACCCTTGATTCCCTGTCTGACCATATCCCTCTCTCAGTTTTCTGAGCTCCGCTTCAACCCCAGCTAAGGACCACGTTCCTCACTGATAGTTGGGCCATGGTGACAGCACTGTGACTGATGGGGTGGAACGAGCCATGGACCCTCTGGGAGATGTCTCTATTTCCTTAGGTCTGTTTGTGAAAATGGGTGGCCATCATAGGTTGGGGAAGGGCATTGGAAATGATGATAATCACCAGGCTGAAAGGAGAGAGGGAACCAGCATGTCGCTAATGAATCCAGTAAGCCAGTCTTCCATGGAGAGCCCTCCCAAGGTTTCCATGGCACTTGGCAGGAAATCCAAGCTCTTCCCCATGGCCTGCAAGGGCCTGCACGAACTGCCCGTGCTGCCCACTCCAAACCCATCTTCCACTTGCTCTCTCCTCTCACTTGGCTTTGGTCATGCTGCACTCCTTCCTGTTTCCCGGCCACCTTTGTCTCCCTTACCACTCAGAGCATTCCCTTATTGCTTGTTTTCCCTGAAGTACACTCCCCTCTGGACTCTCTCAGTGGTGGGCTTTTCTGTTGCTCAAGTCTCCACTCAAATGTGATGCCTCTTCAGAGAAAACTTTCCTGACCGCTCTGTCACTTCCTCAACCATTAGCCTCATTCATTCTCATCATAGCACTTAACCTCCTGAAATGATCCTGTTTATACTCGTGTTTCTTATTTCACATGTCTCCTCTGCTGGAATGTCATCACGATGAAGGCTGAAACTTGTTCGCTCTTGTGGCCCCCATTCTTAGAACAGTGACTGACACATGGAAGGGCCTCCCAAACCAGAATCTGGATGGACAAGTCAGTCACACTGTTCTAGAGGCTCATCTGGCTACACGATAAACAGGTTGACACCAAAAGGGCAAATCGAACCACCTGCCAGGAAAGCAGCGAAGATGTCAAGTGGGGGTTATGCAAGGTAACAAGATTCCAGCCATCTGGACTGGGCTTGGGGTCTTGAATGGACCAGAAGGGCAACAGGAGCCCCACTCTGAGTTAGGGATTCCGGGGGTCTCCGCCGACAGGAAGACTTGAATTAGGCTAGGGAACCAGTTGGAACTAAGAGAAAGAAACAAGATTGAATCTTGGAATGAACAAGCCTGCCTGGAAGAGGAAAAGGAAGGTTTGTCACAGGCAAGACAAAGAACCAGTAATCAACCCTGAACGTACAGGTTTCCAAATCTGACGGCAAGTGGCAGTGGTTTGGTGAGGGTAAGCGATACGGAACCTCATCGGCCTTGACTTAGAAAATAGTGACTCCATGGAGGGTAGGGAGTGAGGGCTCAGGGAACTGTGTGCCAGTAAGGAGCCTGAGAGGGCAGAGAGCCACATGGGGGTGGGAGTTGACAGCTTCTAACAGCCGCTGCTGCAAGAGTTAATCAGCTCCCGGTTCCCAGAGGCAGCCGAAGATGAATAGCTGTGTGCTGTGATTACTCTTCCTTTTAAACTGTCCTGTGTCTCCACATTACAGGCAACACTTTCTGGAGTAAGTAAATCATGCCCAGCATTCATCTAGCACATACAGACAAATATGAAATCAACATTTCTCCATGGTAAAGAGGTCCCGCTGATTATCTGCTGCTGGTGGGCACCCTGAATGCCACTCCTTTTCTCTAAGGGAATAAAAGGCACAGAAGGCACTGCTTCCTGACAGGGGTTCAGGGTAGGCATGCTTAAGGGCGACTGCCTAAAACGGAAACTTGCCATTCCGAAATGGGATTAACGATGCCAGTTCTGGGGAGTTTTAACTAGGTCTGGTGGGAGGCTCTCTGCTACAGTATCTATAGTAGATCTTTATTCAAACTTTGCAAGAGCAGAATTAGTGTAGATGAACGGAGCGTGTATTAAAGACCATAGACTTCCCTAACTAGAGAACTTAAACATACACCGTATTTGTTTGCTTTTAATTTACCTGTGCATACAGGTTCCTTAGACTATATATAGTCTGGCTATATATTAACTTGAGAATCATATGCAGCCCATAGTCCTGCGTGGAGACATGGAAACGATGTCATAGGTATCGCACTGTTCCTGGCCCCAACCTGTGGCCCCATGTCTCTAGCCACTTCTGCGTCTCATGTAGTTACTCAGGGAATTCTGGGAGAGTCTTAAGCAACACTCACAAGCAAGCCCACTCTCGGTGGGTGTGGCCCTGGCTTTGCATGCCCCTCCCAGCGCCCACGGGGCTCTTCTGGATCCTGCGAGCCCACCATCACACATGGCAGCCTAGGTGCTGTGAAGGATAAGATTCCAGCTGTTGCTCAGTGTTTTGCTGTGTTGTGGAGGATGCTTCTTCCCCTGTTTTCCCTTGTACTCCGTGGAGCGTACTGATAGAAATGATGAGAATGATCATTGCAATAATGACAGCAGTGAATTATTAAACATTGGTTACTGGGGCGCCTGGGTGGCTCAGCCGATTGAGCGTCTGACTTCGGCTCAGGTCATGATCTCATGGCTCGTGAGTTCGAGTCCCTCGTCGGACTCCATGCTGACAGCTCGGAGCCTGAAGCCTGCTTCGGATTCTGTGTCTCCCTCTCTCTACCCCTTCCCCGCTCATGCTCTCTCTCTCTCTCTCTCTCTCAAGAATAAATAAAACATTAAAAAAAATTTAAACACTGGTTACTAGGTGCCTAGTACTATGCTAAGTGCTTTACACGTGAATCCATTTGCTCCTTATAACAACCCTATAAGGCAAATGCTGTTTTACTGGTGGGGAGACTGAGGAACAGAGAGAGTAACTCGACTAAGACTACTTAGTGACACAGTAAGTGTTCTTACACAGTATTCTACAGAATTGTAGTGAAATAGATGGTTCCTACACATGGTTTTCTTACACACACACACACACACACACAGGAACAGAAAGATATCCTCAGAATATCACACATACATGCACACACAATACGCATCTAAAGAAATGGTATCATACTATACAAAATGCTTTTAATGCAATTTTCTTATTTCCCATTTTTGGGGCATGATAATATGTACTGAATATAAGTCTCCTGCTATCTTTGCTTTAAAGTTTATTTATCTTGAAAGAGAGAGGGAACGCAAGCAGGGGAGGGTGAGAGAGGGAGGGAGAGAGAATTCCAAGCAGGCTCCACACTGTTAGTGAGGAGCCTGACAGTGGGACTCAAACCCCTGAAGTGGGAGATCATGACCTGAACCCAAATCAAGAGTTGGACGTTTAACTGATGCAGCCGCCCAGGCACCCCTCCTGCTATCTTTTTAAATTGCTGCATGGTACTCCGTTGTGTGAAGAAACCGTAATGTATTTAATGCATACTTTATTTTGCACATTAATAGGGTTTTCTAATTCTTCCTCTTCTGTTAATGCTGAAGTGAACCTCTTTGGATCTGTATCTTTAGACACTTGTCCTGTTATTTCCCTAAGATTACATTCTAGAAATTGCCTTCCCGCCCTGAAGGGGATGCATATTTTCAATTTTGATAATATATTGCCCAACTGCTCTCTAGAAAGTTTGTTGTATCAATTTGAATTTACACGAGAGCATAGCATATAAGAATGGTGTTTACTCATGCCCTAGCCAGCATTGGATACTGTCAGTATTTTTCATCACTTTTAACCTAATAGGCAACAAATGACATCTCACTGATATTTTAATTTCTGTTTCCTTGATAGCTAGTGAGGTTCGGCACTCTTTTCATCCTGAAAACATATGTGTCTGTTCTGTAATTTCCTGACCTGTCCTTAGGCCATTTTCTATCGGAATATCCTCTTTATTTTACTGATTCGAATGAATCCGGAAGAGATTAAGGAATCTAAACCCTTTGTTTGCAATATCTCTTGCAAATAATTTTCATGGTTTGTCTTTTAATGCTGTTTTATGGTGTAGAGGTAGGTGAGTAGGTGAGTGGATTGGGGCTTAGTTTTGCTAGTCACAAGTTATGAAATTTTATGTGGTCAAACACATTATTAAGCTTTTCCTTTCAGCCAATAATTCCACACATTTTAAGTGTTTCACTACCACAAGATTACATAAATACTTATTTATATATTCTGGTATTTTAATGGTTTCTTTTTTCCAGTCAAAACTTTGAAACATCCAGGATTTATTTTAGTATAAATTATGTTGTAAGACTCAAACCTGTGTTTTCAAATGCTTTTCTACTTGCCCCCAATCATATTTTATTGAATAATCCATTTAATAAATAGTTGATTCTTTCCCTAATATTTTAAACTGACATCATTAATATATACCAAATTATTATACATACTTAACTCAGCTTCTGGATTTTCTTTTTAGTTTTATGGGTCTGTCTGACTACTTTGGTACTGTACCACAGTGATAATTTAATTTCCAGTAGGGCAAGTCCATCTCATTACTCATTTTTCTTGTTCTTTTCATGACTATTCTAACACAATTATTCTTCCAAATGAACTTTAGAATCATTTGGTCAAGTTCCAAACAAAAATCTCATCAAATTTTAATTGGGATTGCATTAAATTTATAAATTAATTTGAGGAGAAATGACATCTTTAAAATATTGAAGCTTCTAATCCAGAAGCATGGAATGTCTCCTGATTTATTAACATCGTTTATGTCCCTAAGTTAAGCTTGTAATATATCTCAGATAGATCTGTCATATTTCTTGTTAAGATTAATTCTTGTCGTTTTACATTTTTGTTGCCTTTGTTAATCTGAGTTTGAAATGTATTTCCAAATAGCTCTTTCTACTGTTAGAGAGAAGCTAACGATATTTAAGTTACTTTGGTAACTGCAAACTATGAAATGCTTTTATTACTTCTGTTTTTTAGGTGATTCCCCCCCCCCCTTTTTTTTTAGGGAAGCAGCCTTAATCATTAGTAACATTAATTTTGTTTCCTCTTTCATAATATTTATGGGACTTACTTTGGTTGAATCATTGTTTTGACACATATCCTAATATGGAGACCCTTTTGGAGTGGGGAAATTTTTGAAAAAAATATGGTTCTAATAAAATGCAGAATAATCATTCTCTTTATTCAGCTTTATTGTCTTTAACAGATTCAGCTGACCATTAAACTTTCCCTAACTTCCATTCTAATTATGGGGGACTGACTTCACCCTGTATTTTATTCTTAAATTATTTTCAAATGTTAACAGTGAGAGAGAGAAAGAGCAATACATTGAGACTGAAATGGTTTAAATTGTGGACTCTGAGGCCAGACAGCCTAGGTTCAAATACTACCTGTTACTTATTAGTCGCCATTATTTTGGGCTAATTATTTCAGTATCTGGATGCGGTTCCCTAATCTGTGAAATGGGGAAAATAACAGTACTCACCTCATTCAGTTGTTGTAAGGGATCTCTCTCTCTCTCTCTCTCTCTCTCTCTCACACACACACACACACACACACACACTATAACAATGCCTGTCAAATAGTAAGCTCTCAATAAACACATCTCAATTTAAAAAAAAATTGTTATTTTGCTTATTTCCCAAATCTTGCTAATTGCTACCCATCGAGGGGGCACTCTCAGCATGTCTTCATATGAGAAAACGTGAGTAAAGACAAATCCAACTCCAGAATCATTGATGATTCGTGTACATATTCATTGCAGGTTAATGGAAAAACGAAGCTGTAAAACATTCTTGAAATTCCCTTAAACTTCCTCCACTTTTCCAGGATTCTCTTTCTGCAGTTGCCCCTTTCCAATTGTCTCTGCCTCCCCATCTCCAAACCTCTCTTTGCTACCTCCAAAACTAGTATTTAAGTTTTGCAGTAGTAAATACACTGATACATTTAACTCCATTTAACTTATATATATCCCATCGGATATGAAGTTGAAATCCTACTATAACCCTATCATTTCCTAGCCCTCGTCTTCTGCCCTCTCTCTCCCTCCCTCCCTCCCTCCACATTTAATATACGGCCAATGAAATAGGGTTAACTCTTCAAATGTCTACAAACATAGAAGAAATCATTTTCTGCATTTCAAGTGGGCAATGATATGCGCCACTATTAACCAATCCAATATATTTATGCACTGAATTTATGTACTTGGATACAGAAAATATGATTCTAGCAAATAATGTGAAATGTAGATCATTTATGGGAATTATGAGAGAATGAGAACACCGTTCAAAAATACTGATGTTCCTTTTGGGGATGCAAAAGACTACTGGTTATGTATGTTTCTCATTCTGGTCGTATCTAGCTACCAACCCACATATGCACGTACGTACATGTACGCCCTCAGCTGAAAGATTACTGGTTTGATTTTTGGATCACATTAAACAATCATGTATATCAGGAGGGTATCAATACAGCTCTGTATTTTCCTGTATTTTTTATTGGGTTATTCAGTTGTAGCATGATGTTTAATTATAGAGGTGATGTCACATCCTTGATAGGAATGTTTCCTGCTGTCGTGCTAGATGCCAGCTCTTGGTTTCAGATAGGATTTTTCTTTGCATATGAAGGACATTTATTTTTCTCACTAGGGCCAAATTTTTAAAAGCAGAAATGGTTGTTGAATTTCCTCACATGCTTTTTAATGACTACTGATATGATTATATGGCTTTGGGATTGATGACTTATTAATACGTCAACATTAATTAACTTTGTTATTCCAATTTTTTTTTTTTAGAGAGAGAGAGGGAGCATGAGTAGGGGAGAGGGGCAGAGGGAGAGAGAGAGAGAATCTTAAGTAGGCTCCACACTCAGCGTGGAGCTCACCAAGGAGCTTGATCCCATGACCCTGGGATCAGGACATGAGCCAATATCAAGAGTCAGATGCTCAACTGACTGAACCACCCAGGTGCCCATGTTATTTTTTTTTTAAGTTTATTTATTTATTGAGAGAGAGTGTGTGTGTGTTTGTGAGAGGAGAAGGGGCAGAGAGAGAGGGAGAAAGAATCCCAACCAGGCTCCTCCCTTTTAGTTCAAAGCCTGACAGGGGGCTCAATCCTATGAACTGTGAGATCATGACCTGAGCCTAAATCAAGAGTCTGATATTTAACTGACTGAGCTACCCACGTGCCCTTGTTATTCCAAATATTTTTGAATTCTCAATTAGAATTTACTTGATCATTCTTTAAACTTATCACATCTGTGTTGAATGGCTATAATTTCTTATTTTTTTAAACGTCAATGCATTCATTTTTAATGTTTTGTAGGATTTTTAAAATCTGTATTTGTACATATAGTTGTTCTGTAAGATTATATGGCTATATATTTGGGGTGCGTGTACTAATTTTGTCAAATACCTGTCACTAAATATATGCTAGCTTCATAAAATGAATTGAGAGGTTTTCTGTATTTTTCAGTGTTTTGGAGAGAAATACCATATCTGTAATAGTCTACTTTCAGTAGGAAAATATAATGTTTAAGATACAGAAAGACCTGGATCTTTAAAGTTCGATAGACCATGCCTGAGAAACTACTGGCTCCAGGAATCTCAATTTCTACCACAATGATTTACCTGCTTTATTTTAATAAGCTTTATTTTTTATAACAATCTTAGACTTAAGAAAAATTGCTAAGATAGTACAGAGATTTCCCATTTACCCCCTACTCAGTTTCCCTATTAACAGCTTACTTTTTTTTGATACATTTGTTACTGTTAAAGAACTGATGCTAATACATTATTATCAACTAAAGTTCATACTTTCTTCACATTTCCTTAGTTTTTACCTAATGTTCTTTTTCTGTTTTAGAATCCTATCCAGGACACCACGTTACATCCTATCATCACATCTTCTCCGGCTCTTCTTGGCCGTGACAATTTCTCAGACTTTCCTTGTTTTTGATAACCTTGACAGTTCTGAAAATAGTCAGGCATTTTGTAGAATGTACCTCTATTGGGATTGATCTGATGTTTTTCTCACAATTAGACTGGGGTTATGGATTTCAGGGAGGAAAATACCAAAGATAAAGTACAGCTTTCGTTATATTATATCAAGGCTACATATACCGTCAACATGACTTACCACTGGTGTTAACTGTGATCACCTGGGTGAGGTAGTGTTGGTCAGATTCCGCTACTGTAAGGTTAATTTTTTTTTCCTTGTCCTACACTGTACTCTTTGGAAAGAAGTCCTTATGTGAAGTCCATACTTAAAGTATGGGCAGTTGCATTCTACCTCCATGAGGATGGAACATCGACATAAATTATTGGGAATTCTTCTGCAAGAGCGATGTGCCTATTCTTAATTTATTTATTTATTCAATCGTTACATTAATTTTATACTTTGGGTTATCATTGAATTTCTTTATTTTCCGGCTCAAATTATTCCAGCTTTGGTATTAGCTTTTCCGGTTGGAAAAGCCTTTGATTCATCTGCATTATTGTGTGTTTTTTGTTTTTACTTTTGTTTCAGCATTCCCTTCCTTTTGGGTACTACAAAATGCTCCGAGGTCATCTTGTATATCTCCTGCTTCAGTCCTAGAATCAACCATTTATCCAAAGAGCCCTGATTCTTTTCACTGTTAATGTTATCAGATGCCAAGATTTGGGTAATAGGTGTGCTTGTTGCTACTGGGAGGTCATTGCTTCTAAGCCCTTTCAGCTGACACAGCAAGGGAATATATGTGTGTATGATAATGTATGTATATGCATGTATCTGTAACGTTTCTGTATGTAAATATGCATTCATTCTGATGTCTCCAGCTCTAATCCATTATCACTTGAATCACTCTAGCTTCCTTCCCTTGCTTATCTGTAAACTATGACATTGAAACACTTGGGTCTTACTGCCTGCCATCCATTACTTAATTGTTCACTTCTAATATATACGCGTAATAGTCCCAGAGTTATTAACTCATACACCATGGAGAAGAATTTTATTGACTATAGTACAATGCTGTCTACAGTTTCTTTTGCCTTTAGTCTTAACAAACTCCACTCATTTCCAAAGTTACTTAGGTCAGTGTCTTTTCTCCTTATCCCTTTAGTTGAGGTTGTCTCATAGACTTGTAAATCAAATTGTTTTATCACATTCTGCTTTCCTCCTGGGATTCCCCAACCTCCTAAGTGAATTTTTAGTTTGCATACATTAAGATTCACCCTTTGTGCTGCAAAGTCCTATGTGTTTTGACAAAGGCATGTTTTCAGATATGCACAATTACAGGATCATACACAATAATTTTGCTGCCCGAAAATATATCCTCTGCTTCTCTTCTCCCATCTTACCTCTTTGCCCCCGCCCCTGGCAAACACTTTTATTTTGACCAATGCTATAGTTTTTTTTCTTCCATTCACATAGCTGGAGTAATACATATGGCCTCTTTGGCTTGTCAGTATACCTTTAGATTTCATCCACATCTTTTAATGGCTTGATAGGTCATTTCGTTTTATTGCTGAATCATATTCTATCGTATGTATGTACCACAGCTTGTTTATCCATTTACTGCTTGAAGGACATCTTGGTTACTTCCAGTTTTTTGTGATTATGAATAAAACAACTATAAATATTTGTGTGCAGGAGATAGTCTTGCCTTGTTCCTGACCTTAAGGAAAAACCATCCAGATGCTCACAATTAAGTATGATGTCATCTGTAAGGTTTTGTCACTTGACGTTATTTGATGCTCCTTATTACATTGAAGAATTTCCTTCTCTTCTAGTCCTAGTTTGCTGAGAGGTTTTTTTTTTTTTAATTATGAATGGGAATTAGAATTTGTCAAATCATTTTTCTGCATCAGTTGATACGATTATATGATTTTGTTTTTTAGCCTGTTGATGTGGTGTATTATGTTGATTGATTGTCGAACATTGCCTCAGCCTTACACCCGGAATAAATCCCACTTGCTCATCATGTATAAGTCTTTGTACACAAGGTTAGATTTGATTTGCTAATATTTTGTTGAGGAGTTTTGCATCTATGTTTATGAGATAACATGGTCTTGTAGTTTTCTTTCTTACAATGTCTTTGTATCATTTTAGTCTTACGATAATGCTGGCCTTGTGGAATGAGTTGTAAAGTACTCCTTCTTTCTCAAAGAAATTATGAAGACTCCTCCTTAAATGATTAGCCGCCGAATTTAACAACGAAACAATCTGAGTGTGGCACCTTCACTTTTGGAAGTTTATTACTTATTCATTCAGTTTCTTAATAAGTGTAGGCTTATTCAGGTGATCTATTTCTCTTTGTGTGAATTTTTGGAGTTTGCATTTTGCAAGGAATTATTCCATTTCATATCAAATTTGTAGGCATAGTATTGTTCATAATATTCTTTTATTATCTTTTCATTGTCCATGGTATCAATAGTAACAAATTCTCTTTGACTTTTGATATCTTCTCTCTCTTTTTTTAACTTGGTTATTCTAGCTAGAGGTTTTCAGGTTTATTGATCTTTTTTGGTTTCTTGATTTTCGCTATTGTTTTGCTGTTTTCAATTTTATTGCACTCTCCTCCAATTATTATTATTCCTTTTCTTCTACTTGCTTTAGGCTTAAATTGGCTCTTTTTATCTTGTTTCCTAAAGTAGAAACTTAGAAAATTGATTTTAGATCTTTCTTATTTTCTACTATATGGATTTAATTCTACAAAATCACCCTCTAAGGGCTGCTTTTGCTCCACAACACACATTTGTTAAGTTGAATTTTCCTTTTCGTTTAGTTCAGAATATTTTTTACATTTCTCTTGAGGCCTCTTCTTTGACTCCTATATATTATTCAAAAGTATGTTGTTTAATCCCTAAATGTCTGGGAGTTTTCCAGCTATCTCTCTGTCATTGATTTCTAGCTTAATTCTATTGTAATCTGAGAACATATAAATGTAGTCTACCTTGGTGAATGTTGTAGATGAGTTTGAGATGAATGTGTATTTTGCTGAATGGCATATTCTTCAAGTGTCCATTATATCAAGTTGATTGATAGCCCTTTTAGGTCAACTATATCCTCACTGATTTTCTGCCTGCTTGATCTAATAATTCCTAGAAGGTGGGTGTTGAAATCATCACCTGTAATAGCAGATCAGTGTATTTCTCTTGGATTTCCATCAGTTTTGCCTTACATATTTTTGATGCTCTGCTGTTCAGTGCATATGTGTTAAGGATTGTTGCTCGGTTTGAAGAGTTGACACCTTTATTATTATATAATGCTTCTTCTTACCCCTGATAATTTTCTTTGATCTGGAATCTGCTTTGCCTCTAAATAATAGAGCTACTCTAGCTTTGGTTTGATCAGTTGTTAGCATGGTATCACTTTCTTCATCTTTTTTACTTTTTTTAAAATTTAAATTCAAATTAGTTAACATACAGTATAGTCTTGGCTTCAGGAGTAGAACGCAGTGATTCAGCTCTTACATATGACACCCAGTGCTCATCTCTAAAAGTGCCCTCCTTAATGCCCATCACACATTTAACCCGTCCCCCTGCCTACCTCCCCTCCAGCAACCTTCAGTTTATTCTCTGTATTTAAGAGCTTCTTATGGTTTGCCTCCCTCTCTGTTTTCATCTTATTTCTCCTTACTTTCCTCTATGTTCATCTGTTGAGTTTCTCAAATTCCACATATGAGTGAAATTATATGATAGCTGTCTTTCCCTGACTTATTTTGTTTAGCATAATACCTTCTAGTTCCGTTCACATTGTTGAAAATGGCAAGATTTCATTATTTTTCATCACTTAGTAGTATTCCATTGTATATATACCACACCGTCTTTATCCACTCATCAGTCGATGGACATTTGGGCTCTTTCCATAATTTGGTTATTGTTGATAGCTTTGCTATAAACACTGGGGTGCATGTGCCCCTTTGAATAAGCATTTTTGTATCCTATGTATCCTTCCTAGTAAGTTCAATTGCCAGGTCATAGGGTAGTTCTATTTTTAATTTTTTGAGGAACCTCCACACTGTTCTCCAGAGTGGCTGCCCCACTTTGCATTCCCACCAGCAGTGCAAGAGGGTCCCCTTTCTTGCATCCTCGCCAACATCTGTTGTTGCCTGAGTTGTTCATTTTAGCCACTCTGACAGGTGTGCGGTGGTATCTCATTGTGGTTTTGATTTATATTTGATGATGATGAGTGATGTTGAGCATCTTTTCGTGTGTCGATTGGCCATCTGGATGTCTTCTTTCAACCCTTTATTTTTAACCTACCTGAGTGTTTACACTTAAATTGGACTTCTTATAGACAACATACAGTTAGGTCCTGTTTTTAATTTACTCTAACAATCTCTGTCTCTTAATTCATGACCATTCACATATGAAGTGATTATTGATATCGTAAGATTAATGTCTACTGTGTTTTTAATTGTTTCTGTTCATTGTACTTGTTCTTTGTTTCCTTTCCCCTCTCTTTTTCTGCCTTCACTTGTCTTATTTGAGCACTTTATACAATTTAATTGTATCTCCTCTCTTAGTATATCAATTATGTTAAATTTTTTTTCATGATTTCTCATACCACTTCACATATAGTATGGGTCACTTTTAGCTGAATATTCCTCAATTCTTCCTTCCCACCCCTGAAGATATTATACGCATTCATTTCACTTATTCTCATTCTGTAATCATCCCAAACATTGTTACACTATTATTACTTTAAACAAATTATTATTTTTTAGATTAACTAGAGGATGAAAAATGTAAGATTTAATTTTACCTTCATTTATTCCTTCTCTGGTACTCTTCTTTTCCTTACACAGATCCAAGTTTCTGGCCTATATTGTTTGCCTTTTCTCTGGAGAACATTTCATGTTTCTTGCAGGGCAGGTCGGTGGCAGTGAATTCTCTCAATTTTGTTTGTTTGAGAAAGTCTTTATTCTTCCTTCGCTTTTGAAAGATTGTTTTGCTGGCTATAGAATCCTGGATTGTTGGGGGTTTTTCTTTCAAGATTTTAAATATTCCACTTTATTCTCTTCTTGCTTGCATGGTTTCTGACAAGATCTATCATTGTCAAGTTTCCTTGCATTGCATTGTTTGGATGTATAGTTTCAAATGTAGAAAATTTGTCTGAGATTTTATTAGTGGGCTAGGATATGAGCATTTTTCTGAAAATGCCATAAACTTTGGGAAATGATGTATCTTCTGTTTGTAGTACATACAATTATCCATCTAGATCAGTTAAGCAAACTTTCTAAACCTTTTTACTTCATCCACTTGCCAAGTACTTGTGCTGTGTAAAAACGAGATGTATCTTTGACTCTCTCAATACAATCATACTTTCGTCAACTTCTCTTTATAATTCTCACAGCTTTTAAAAACATTTTAGTGCTATGCTATTTAGGAGATTAAAATTAGTAATTATGACTTTATTTTAGATTGTGTAGTCTAGTTAATATTAAGTAACATTCTACTTCCTTTTTTCTTTGTGTGTTATAAGAATTCTAACTTTGAGTTCTAACATTTGTTTTTTTAATTTTTTGTTTATTACCTATTTTTGAGAGAGAGAGAGAGAGAGCGACAGTGTGAGCATAAGTGGGGGAGGGTTAGAGAGAGAAGGAGACACAGAATCCAAAGCAGGCTCTAGGCTCTGAGCTGTCAGCACAGAGCCTGATGCAGTTCTCCAACCCATGAACAGTGAGATCATGACCTGAGCTGAAGTCGGACGCTTAACCAACTGAGCCACCCAGGCACCCTTCTAGACATTTCTGATTTTGCATTTCCTTAGTGTATCTCTACCCCTGAGACCCTTTCTAGATGAACTTAGTTTTAGAACATTACCTCAAAATGGTAGGTAGACAGCTTTGTAATTTTTATATGTTATTATGTTTTCTTTTTAAATTTTTTGTCAGTTAAGAAACTACCCACTCTATCTTATTCTAATAATAATTATCTGGTTTTTTTTCTTGAAACATATAAAATTTTTATTTCTCCATCACAGTGAAGCACATAAGAATTATCTATCCATTTGCCCCTACCCCACATATCCACAAACTTTAGTAGCCATGAGGAGAAGACTGGCTCTCTAGTGTCTTCCACAAGGTCTAGTATATAAATAAAGACACCACCTAAAACATAACAAAACGATAGAACCCCCATCCCTCCCCCATTTTCTGGTTCACAAAGGTACTCCCCACATTTTTTAGCTAATTTTTATTTTATTTTTAAAAATATTTTATTTATTTTTGAGAGAGAGAGCACAAATGGGGCAGGGAAGAAGAAAAAAGGGGACAGAGGATCCTAAGCAGGTTCCAAGCTGAAGGAGTGAGTACCATGTGGGGCTCAAACTCATGAACCATGAGATCATGACCTGAGCCAAAGTCGGACACTCAGGCACCCCTTCAGAGAATTTTTTAAATGTACTCCGTAACTCTAAATAGTATGTTTATACCGTTGTTTAAATTTTCAACAGAATTTAACCAGTGCTGTTCAAATCTCTTCTTAGCACCATCCACCCAGTTCCATAAGTAACTGGGACTGCTGGTTCCTGTGAGTTTAGAGTGATGGAAATTGACTGTCCCTGCTGCTGCCTAGGATCCTGCCCCCCTCAGTCAGCTGTGTCAGTTACTCTTGTCCAGTGACTTCTCAGCTTCCCAAATTTTGTTGCTACTCTTTTTCTATTTTCCTTTGCCATTTTCAATGTTCATGTTTAAACATTATTTGACTCTCATGTTAGTGAGATTTCAAGACGAGGTAAAACCAAAGACATGTGTTCAACCTGCCATTTTTAAAAATCAGGGATCCTCAGGTTATTATTTTTTTTTGATCCTTGAAATTTACATGTCATCAGCATGTATCTTAAAGCCTGTGTCCTTTTATGGGTTCTACCTGGGTGCTCACTTAGGGAGTTGGTTCTACAGATCTAGATCTTCCCTTAGTGTGGGGAAATCTTCTATTATTTCTTTGCTCTTCCACTGGCTTCATTTCACTTTCGGAATTTTTTTGTAAATGATGTCTTAGTCTGATTGAGCTCCTGAAACAAAATGCCATAGTCCAGGTGGCTTGTAAACAACAGAAAATTATTTCTCATGGTTCTGGAGGCTGGGAAGTCCAAGATCACACCAGTAGCAGTTTTTTTTTTTTAATTTAGTTTTATTACTAAAATTTTTTTAAATGCTTATTCATTTTTTTTTGAGAGAAAGAGAGACACAGAGCATGAGTGGGGGAGGGGCAGAGAGAGAGGGTGACACAGCTGTGCTATCAACGCAGAGCTCGATGTGGGGCTTGAACCCAGGAACTACGAGATCATGACCTGAGCTGAAGTCAGACGCTTAACCAACTGAGCCACCCAGGCGCCCCAGCACTGGCAGATATAATACCTGCTGAGAATTTACTTCCTAGTTCATAGAGGACCATCTTTGCCCTGTGTCTTAACATGGCAGAAGGGACAAGGAAGTTCTCAGGCTCTCTTTCACAAGGGCACTGATCTTATTCACGAGAGCTTTGCTCTCTTACCTAATCACTTCCCAAAGTCCTCACCTCCTAATACCATCACATTGGGGATTAGGTTTCAACATATGAATTTGGGAGGGAAACAAACATTCGGTCTACAGCAGTGTTGGCTTCTATGTTTTGCTTCTATCATCTTGTTCTCAGTATTTCCATCTGTTTTAACTTCTTCTGAATTCTGTAATAATTTCTCTATTCAAAGACAACTTACTTTTCTGTAATATTTAAACAACTATCCACCGATTTGTTGTGTTTTTGTTTTTTGGGTTTTTATGGTTGGGTTCAAAAACCATATTTTTCATCTAGAAACTCTTTTATGATCTCAGATAATTTTGGGGGGATAGATAAATTGTCCTTTTAAATCTCAATAAGAGCAGAGATTATAGATATTTTAAATGTCCTTCTTGACTGATGGAATGCATTTATTTCAAAGGGGAGTATTAATTCTAATTGGTAAGGATGATCACCATATATGTGTACCAGTGAATGTTTGTCGGTATTTCTTTAATCTATTAATTTTTTAGAGTAGTGAGGTTTACCTGGGAAGGATGCGGTACTCTCTTGGGAAGCCATGGGGAATGAGTAAAATGTACAAAATTATAGCTGAGAGCAAAACTGTAATGGGGACAGGATGGGAGAACTGAAGGGGGCTCAGCTCTTGCCTCTACTGTCAGCAGAAAACCACTCTAGACTAGCCCTGCACCTGACTGCTCTTGAACATGACTGACCCATGTGGTGTACTTATTTGAACCCCTTCTCTCCTTCACGGCTCAGCAACTGGCCTCGTCTGTTCTTTGATTCTTTTTCTAAAAGTTTGTACCAAGGATTAATGCAAATTCTTAGCTTTCCTGTTAGTTTTCCAGGACGACTCAAGGCGACAACGTATCTCCAATTTCATTACAGATATTTGTATTTTTTATTGGTTCCAACACTCACTACAAAATTTTAATTAGCATATGCATAGGCTAGTTCACTTCTTCTCATCTAATTCTAGGAAGAGAGAATATCTTGTCAGCTGAAATGGATGGTTACTGATTTTCTTATTAAATGGATTGTGTAAAACAGGAGTGAAAGCCTTTGCAGTCTACAAAAAGCCATACTGGTCTGATGATTCTTCCGTGCAAGCGATACTGAGACTTTGTTTTGTTGTTTATTGTTGCTGAGAAACTCACTAACAGCATATCTGCCTCTGAAGATAAAATAGTCCAAATCTGCAATCCCTTTCCTCAAACCTTTAGGACCAAATGTATTCAGAATCCCATTAAAAAAATTATTTTAGAAAGTTAATAAAGGACATATACCATGTATTATATAATGCTTCCTGTAGGTTTGGGGCAGCACATCATGATTAAACACATGAAAATGTAAGAATCCTCACTCAAAATGGATAAATAGAGAGGACTTGCTTCTCCCAGACCAGGTTAGGTGTTGCCACCGAAGGAGCTGGAAACCCAAAAACGAAAACTTTCTGTTTTCGGAGCTTTTATGGCCAAGAGGTTATGTACCTTTCCTTGCTTTGTCCAGTTTTATTCTATTGGTTAGTTAGATACAGTGATAAAATCTGATCTGGAAGGTGGAAATAAACAGAGGAGGCAGCAGGGCTTCCCAACAAAAGATCAAGATTAAAATCCCATTTGGAGACATCATTCTGCTTGTTTGCATTGACAGTTTCTTTCCAGAAACATAGTCTGGGATAACATTGTTGATTATAGTCCGAGGATATGGGACACCCTGATGTGGGACTGGGAACAGGAGATCCATCTCTCGAGATGAAAGAGTTTGTTGCTAGGTGAGATGGGACATGTATGCCCGAGGGGGCCTTTGAGTCCACAGTGATTTCTTTAGGGTTGTACTTTGTCTTTTCCTCAACACTTCCAAAATAATCCTCTTTGTTAACAGTTCCAGCTCTTAGCTTAGGAGAGTTTGGCTCGATTTACATTATAATTCATTGCCATCCCTGGGGAATGTGTCCCAACAATCCTCATTAAAGTTGTTCTTTACAGGTCAGATGGTGGGGAAATGATAACACATATTTAAGAACCCCAAATGCAGATCCTCGGATTCTCCTTGGAGCTGGGGAACGGAGAGAAAAAGTTGGGAAGGCAGGCAGGCAGGAGGGATATTTCCCAATCTCATTCATTCCTTTCTCCAGATAAGTAAACAATGGCCCAGAAAGTTGAAGGTTAAGCTGTGTTGAGTTCTAAAGTCAGGTATAACAAGAACTGAGCCTCCAGCTTGTTCCCTTACCTGCTCATCTCTCCTTCCACAGGTAGTTTCCTCTTTTTTTTTTTTTTTTTTTTTTCTGAGTGCTTGACAGACATAGGGCAATAAGGGGAACTTACTCTCTTGGGAAGTCTCATTGGTTCCTGTCCAAATAAAGTTTAAAGAAATGGAGTGGCTCAGGGCTCCGTCTTTCAGAAATGAGGTAAGTATTAGAACCTCAATTCTACCATTTCAATCATGTCACCTGACTGCTAAGATCCTCAGTAACTTCTACTATCTCCAATAATTAACACCTCAGAACTCGGAGTCCTGGGAGCCATTTCTCATTCTTGCTGGAAGAGGGAAGAAGGAGGAATTGGAAATCAAAGAAAACCGCACCTGTGTCCTCTTGCAATACAACGTTGGCCAAGGCGTGAAGGAGGGACCCACTGAGGGACGCACTGAGAGACCCGTGGAGCTGAGCTGGGCACGCTCCGTGGCTGTGTGCTGCAACCACTCAGTGCTCAGCTTTCTTGCTCCTGTTCTGCCCTTGCTCTGGTTGGTCGCATGGTCTCCCAACTTTGAAATCTAGCCCCTGGACCGCTGGACCTAGACCCTGTGCTGTGGTTTGTGGCACTGGCACCGCAGATCTCCCCTGGGATCATCAGACTCTCCCCTCTCAGGAAGCCCTTTGCACCGCAGCCCTGCCTATTGGAGCCAGAGGGAGAGCCGGTGGAGAGCAGAGAAGGCAAGTGTTCCCTCTGTCAGCCTCTCCAAAGGCAGAACCTCTTCAGACTTTTTGGTACCAGGAAAGTTGGTAAGAGTCTGTTCCCCTTCCTGCCCCCTACCCATCAGGATGGAAGGATGTGGCTGTGCTTCCACCTGGAGCCCAGTGCTCCTGTGACCTAAGTCACACCTGATCTCAGAAGGGGAAGGAGGGGTAAGAGGACACTCCTCCCACTATGGCTACAAAACAGAGCCCCGATGCCTTCCCCTCCCCACCAAAGACAGTGCAGCTCTAAGAGGCGCCCTCACACCTGCCTGCATTTTAATTAATATCATCCCACAATCTATCAACAGCAAGTCAACATGCTTCACACCAGGGGAGAAAAACAATCCTCGCCTTGTCAGCCCTGCTTCTCCAGGAGCAGCTGAGGGTCCCAACCCCCCTCCCCCTGACTCTCCACCACCTCCTTTTCCCTGGGGGCTGTTGACAGGGTGCAGTACAGCTTGCCACAGAGATGGCTTTGGCATCAGAAGGTGGCAGCACAGGAACGTGGCAGAAGGGGCTGGAGCTGGCTAGTGGTCAGGCACAGGCGCCCGGTCCCAGCTCTGTGCTCAGGGCTTTCTGACGCCCAGAGCGATGGCACACAATGGGAATTTCTGTCCCCATCCTATCAGAGAGCGCACCGGGGTTTGGAGAAGTACAGGGACTGCTGAGGTCACACTGCTAATGCAGGGCCAGGCGGGGCATCTGAATGCAGGCCTGGCCTATGGATCCCTCAGGGTGCCTCCGCCTCTCTTCGCCAGCACCCCATGACAGCGGTCTGGGGAAGGGCTGGCCTGGAGTGCTTTTCTGGGCGGCAGAGATGGTGGCGGAAGGGCCTTCCCTTCCCCACATCCATCACAGCCCTACCCCTGGGTCACTGCTCAGCCCATTGGACTTCAGAGCGCTATCCCAGGTGATCAACACGTTTTTCTGAGAGAGGAGATAATTGCCCCGACGGTAGCAGCAGGGTGAGAAGAGCTCTCTATCCGTTAGTTGGAGACAGGAGACAACAGAGTGGCACAGGCTGTCCTGTGTTTACCAGACCTCTCTGAGCCCCCGGTCAAAGGGCACCTGCAAAAGGGCAATGAAGGGATTCAACAGTTCTATGTATGGAAATCCCACTGTGGTACTTGGCAGATGGTGAGCGGTCAGTAAATTATAGGTTCGAACTAATGCTAAATCCACCTAATTACCTTCATCTTTTCCAAGAAGATGGACTTTGTCAAACGTTTTGTTGTGATCCAGATTTACTTGTTCTCCTATATTTCCATACTCTACCAGCCTAGGAAGCAGTGAAAGAAGGAAGTGAGTCTTGCCCTCCGTGGTCAGTTCTTAGGGAACCCTCACGACATCTTAGGGATCACTGCCTCCCTTGCAGGTGTTCACAAAGACTCCGCCTTTACTAGGGGGACAGGGAATAAATAGTGACCGCTGTGAAATACTTCCGAAGCCTGTCAGAAAGAACCTCCTCTTGCCCTTCACAGGGATATAAAGAGACGTTTTTTCCTGAGTTTACCTTCCTCTCCTGCTCTTGTCAGTGAAACCCTAGATTCTGGAAAATCTTCATCTGTCTTTAAAGCTGGCTTCTATCATGCTTATTAAAGAAACCCCCACTCAGCTGGGTCCTCAGCTACTTAGTAACAATTGTCCAATTTCCATCCTCACTTCCTTTTATTGCAGAATTGGCTGAGCAGGTGTCCTCCCCAGTTCCTCTGCTCTTGGCGGGATAACGCCTCCCTTTGTGCTCAGCCAGCAGGGGTGGCCTTCACAGAGATGCCGCTGCCTTGAACTCTAGGGACTGAGTCTTTGGCAGCCTGGGAATTCTCTCCTGGGTGATTCTGACGGAGAGGCTGGGCATTTCCCAGAGGATAAAAGCCAAGAAAGAGAGTCTAAATGGGATCCCCCCAAAGGCAGAGTTGGAAATAACAATGGCGGGCTAGACTTTGAGTCAGAACCTCAAAAGTCAGAGAGGGGGACTCTACTGTTTTCTGGAGAACATCTCAGGGTTTTCTGATCTGGGTAAACGTGGTCACCTCTGTCTTCAAAGTCACTGAGCCTTCAAGATTTGTTAGATCTTAACTCCTATTGCCCCATGACCTTTGTAGAGAGAATTCTGGTTTCTCAGATTTTGCGATGCTCTCCCTCTTCTTTTTCCAGCCCCCCCCCCCTTTTATTTTTCCTTTCCTGGATCCTCTTTGATCTAGTTCCTTGGAAACAGAGTCTCAGTTCAAGAGAATAAAAACACTTCCTGGGGCAGGGAGGTTATCACAGTGTCTCGTTGGCTATGCCAGAGCCCAGGATGTGAAAGGACAGGGACCGTGCAGGAATATGGAGTAGAGAAGAGAATAAAAGTGGTGGAAACAAGAACAAAACTCCTTCTCTTTCTGCTTTGTCCTCAACCCAGAGGCCTCTCCAGTGTGGATGACGGTGGTGGGAGCGAGGGCAGGAGTGGGGTTGGCACACTGTCAGGGAGACACTGGCCACGGTGGCGGTGACAAAAGTGGCATTGGGAATGGCCTACATCTCAGCACTCCTACAGGTCTACTGACCTGCAGGAGCCAGAAACAGGCTGGAAGCAGAGAGCAGAGGGAGCTTCATGGATCCAAGGAGTCATTGGCTTCATTTCTCAATGGCCCAATGTCTCAGTGTCCCAATGAGACCTACCCAACCAGTCTCCCTTCGAAGGCCCCCAAAGAGGTCTGAGCTTGATGTAGTTGAGTAGTGGGATTTTTTTTTTTTTTGGCCTTTTTCTTTCTTTTTTTTTTTTTTTTTTTGGACTACAAGCAATTTCCATTTTATGCCTTTTGTCTCTTCATCCAAGCAAACGCCGGTGGGATCTGGCAACCTGAGTTCAATAGCCAGTCCTTTTGGTCTTTCAAAGGCTATGGATGTAATAAGAGCACTCAACCCTTCTGAAGATATGCAAATCCGTGCATTTAAAAGATTTACATTCATCCTTCACAGGCCCTGAAATATAAATATGAAATACCCAGAACCTTGTCACTTCAGTAATAATTAAGCTGATGGCCTATTATGTTCGATTGCAAATCAATATAGTATCTTTTGGTGCCACTTGAGTTCTCGAGGGTTGGCGCGGGGCCAGCTCCAGTTATACAATTAAATTGCTGCAGCTGCCTGGGGAACTTCGCTGCCGTTCCCATTCAGGAAGAATAGGCGGGTAACAATGGTGACCAGCCTCCCTGCAGTAATTGTGTACGAGGACACATTTCCAATGGGGTTTTTGTTCAGCAGGTGCTGTTATTTTAGTTTAATTTGAATTCTGAAATATGGAGGAGAGAAGGAGACTAATCTTAACAGCATCTAACCTACAGCTGTTCGAAAGAGGCCAGCAAACAGCATATGTTGCTTCGATGAAAATCATAATTGCTCATTCTCCCTGGGCTGTTGGCCCACCAACGTGGAGCCTCTGAAATTAGCCGGCATTTTTCCGGCATTTTTCCTCCGTGGCGAGGCCTCTGCAGAGCTCGGGAAGAGCTAGTCTAGAGTGGCTGGCCCCGCGGGAGGCTTTTGCCGGCGTCTCTTCCTTCTCCTTGCTTCCTCCTCCGTCGTGGTCCTGAGACGCGCGCCCCTTGCTGCACGCAAAGCATCCCGCGGGTGGCTTCCCCCGCTCGCGCGGCGGCGGTGGGGAGGCGGTCCCAGACCGCGCCAGAGAAAGCTGGGGGCAACCCCTCGCTGCACTGCCTTGGGGGCACCGTGACCCATACTTGCTGTGGGCAAGAAGAAAGCCTGAACAGCGAGAATCAGTGCAGACGCTGATTGCAAGGAGAAATCACATCCTCAGGGCACGCTCCCATCCACAAAACTTTTGCAGATGTTTGGGGGTTTATTCACCAGCTTCACAACACTCCTGGGAAGGAGATGACGATAGATAATCCTACTTTATGGAGAGGGAAGCTGAGATGCAGGGAGGTCACGAGGCAAATGCGAAGTAAAAACTGCCGGGACTGGAATTAAGTCCCGGAGCTTAAGATTCCGTGTCCTTTTCCTGCACCAGCTCCCTCCTTTCTTTTTTGTTCCAGGGACTTCCTTCAGCGCCCTGGGTGGCTAGAGGTCCTGAGAGAT